>NC_083315.2:14524620-15949620 GCF_963455315.2 Globicephala melas
CTGCAACAAGAGAAGCTACCACAATGAGAAGCCCTCGTACTGCAGAGAAGAATAGCCCCCGCTCACCACAACTAGAGAAAGCCCATGCACAGCAACGAAAACCCAACGCAGCCAATAAATAAATAAATAAATAAATGGTCTCATTTTAAAAAAAGAAAAGAAAAGTACTGGGAGACATGAAATCTGAAATTATTGGGAATTAAAGCTACGAGTTGGAAGAGGAAAAAGATCTGCCCAAAGAAGAATGGAAAAGATGCACAGGAAAAGCTGGAGAACCATGTTTCAGGGCAGGAAGAGAGGAGGTCCCTGATGGTTCAGCTGTATTTTTTTTCCCATTCTTTGAGGTTACCCACATCTTTACAATAAATGCTTATTTAACTTGAGTTTGTTAATATGAGTTTCGATTCTTTGCAAATGATGATCCCCAAGGCTGTCTCCCCCCCTCCCCCCACTACCCCCAACTTCATTTTTCCTAATTATCTTCCTGTTGGGAGGGTGAGTCTTCTTGAATTGCCCTGGCTGGAGATAATTGGAGATTAAGGTAAGACTGGAACCTGTGGGAAAACTTCGCTTTTCTGAATGGTTTAACCACTCGACCCAAGTCACAGTCCTGAAAATCCATTAACATGTCACCTACCTTATTAGTTTAGGTTGCCATTAAATTCATAAGAAAAATGGCTGTTCTCCTAATGGGAGAATCTGTCAACAATGGATACTAAGCCAGCAAGAAAGAATAAGCAAAACACATTCTTTCTGATGTTTCTATTATACCATAACACCAGGAAAGGTGCAACTATGGCATTCTTTGTAAATTGCTGTTTTCAAAGACTACTGCCAGTAACTGGGACTCATCAAAATTAGAACAGACTGATCCAGCTTGTGACTGAAAAATTCTCTTCAGTTTCTTTTGGCAAGTATGTATGTGTTTAATTTCAGTTAGAAGCTGGAACCCACAAAACTGTATGTTATGTAGGTTTGCCAACTAATTCCCATCTGTGAGTGTAGGGAGGTAAGCATCACTCTACTTAGGTGCTTCTTTGAAGAAGAAAAAGATACAGTTACATATGATGTCATTCCTTCTGTATGTTTGGAACTTTCCCCAGATTTTCTTAGTCAGCTCAGGCTGTTATAACATAATACCGTAGACAGGGGGATTTAAACAGCAGAAATTAATTTTCTCACAGTTCTGAAGGCTGGAAGTCTGAGGTCATCGGGTGGGTGGTCATGGCTGGCTTATGGTGAGAACCCTTCCAGGCTTGCAAATGGCCACCCTCTTGCTGTGTCTTCACATGCTAGAGGGAGAGGGAGAGGGAGAGACAGAGAGATGAGTGGAGTGGGGTACACAACAAGCTCTCTGGTGTCTTTTCTTATAAGGACACTAATCCCATCATGAGGGTCCCACCCTCATGGCCTCATCTAAACCTAATTATCCCCAAAAACTCCCTTCTCTAAATACCATCACAGTCACTCAGTATGACAATCTCTAGGTCCACTGAGTGTAATAAGTCAGACAGAGAAAGATAAATATCATATGAGATTGCTTATATGTAGAATCTTTAAAAATGGTACAAATGAACTTATTTACAAAACAGAAATAGAGTCACAGATGTAGAAAAACTTACGGTTACCAACGGGGAAAGGGAGGGCGGAGATAAATTGGGAGATTGGATTAACATATACACACTACTATATATAAAGTAGATAACTAATAATGACTTACTGTATAGCACAGGGAACTCTATTCAATAATTTGCAATGACTTATATGGGAAAAGAATCTAAAAAAGAGTGGATATATGTATATGTATATGTATAACTGAATCACTTTGCTGTACAGCAGAAACTAACACAACATTGTAAATCAACTGTACTCCAATAAAAATTAATTTAAAAAAATAAATAAATACCATCACGTTGAGGGCTAGGGCTTTAACATATGAATTGTAGGGGGACACAATTCAGTCCACAGCAGGACCTAAGAGAAAAATAATTATGTCTGGAAATAACCAAATCATGTTAGAAGAATCCAGGAACCTAGATTTATTTGCTATAAGTAGCCTGTTAGCATAGTTTTCCTTTAGATTGCGAATGTCGCTTCCATTCCCTTTTCTCTCTTCTCTTTCCAATCCTACCCTCCCCAAAGCTTGCCAGTATTTCAATTGGGTTGTGATTATTTCTGGTTTTGCTTGGATTGCCTGGTGAGTTGGTGATTATGGCCTTTCATACTTTTCACTCTGCCGGAGATCTATGTTTACATTCTTTCTTTTGAGGAATAGTAGTGTCTTTCTTAAAAAACGTATTGAATAAATCAGTGTTAAGGTCCTAATGAAATTGCATTTGTAATAAGAACTTCAAGGCTTTCATAAAAGTCTTCAACTGCGGTTCAAAAGTGCTCTGCAGACGCTGAAAAACGTTTCCAGTATTTCATTTAATTGTGTTTTTGGAGGTTTGATCCTGCAGTATCACTACCATTTTCTTATTGACTCAGTCACCTACAATAATAGCTTGAAAATTGCCTGTTTTTTCTTCCTTTCTTTATTTTCCTGGAGAATTACAACTTCCATTTTATGATCATTGGGATTTCTGTACCAGCCGTTTTCCAGGAAGTTTACAGTTTCTAAATTTGAATAATTTGGTAGTCATGAAAGTCATTAGGACAATCAGCTTCTCGAATCATTTCAGAAGTTTAAAACTTTGACATACAATAAAAGGGTTCAAGTTTCGAGACTGGTAGGACCTGCCAGCTTTACGATCATACCTTGATCATACAGCCAGCAGATATTTACAGAGCCCCATCTGTGTGCTGGAAATGTTCTGGGTTCTAGGGCTGCTAGAAATGCATTCTAGTTGGGGAGACAGACAGTATACAAATCCCTACGTACTCATGTCTCTCTGGTAAAAGAGTGTCCCAAGTGTAAGGAAAAGCAAGTACAGAGACCTTGAGGTTGGACCATGTTCAACATGTTTGAAAAATTGTAAGGAGGCCAGAGTAGCCAAGTCAGAGAGAGTAAGGGGAGCCGTGGGAAACAGGAAGGCCAAGGGAATCAGGGACCTTGTAGGTCAAGGTAGGATTTGGGCTCTAGCCACACCAGTCTTCTTGTTACTCAAGCCTTGTTCCCACCCCTGGGTCCTTACTCTTGATCTTCCCCAGAAAACGATTCACCTGGACTTTCAGATGAGTCACTCCCTGATTTCTTCCAGGTGCTTGCCCAAATGCCACCTCTTTCCTGCTTCATTGTTATTATTATTGAGTATTCATTAATTGCATTCATTAATTGCTTATGTTCTGTCTTCTCCATCAGATGGAAGCTCCACCAGGGCAAGAACCTTCACTGATTTGTTTCATTCACAGCTTTTTCCTCAGTGTCTTGAAAATAGTAATTGCTCCCTGCCCCAAACCTATATTTATTGAATAAATGTATCATTATATTTTAAAAAAACCAGAAATTCAACCTAATGCATAAATAGTCACAAGACAGGGAATTAAGGTAAAATATTTAGAAGAAAATGTTTTGAGTTTTGAGGTATGCAATAAGTATTAATCGATTGTGAAGGAAAGAGAGGGAATCACAAATTGGGAAAGAAGCATGAACAAACTCCTGTTGAAACCTAGAAAAATTATGTTTTGTAAGGATGAGCTGTTTGGGCTGGGGACCATGAGGGATTAATCAAAGATGAGCTGGAAAGACTAGAAAATCAGTGTTTGGAGGTCTTATATTCTCCAATAAGAAATCCAAATTCCACCAGACTTGCAAACGCAATCCCTAAGTTGGTTTTTAACACTTCAGGCTTTCCTTAATAGCTGGGCACCCAGAACTGTTGAGGTCAGTTGTATTCTTCTGGCTAGTAATTTAGGGTATACATCAAGAAACGTTGTAGCTTAAAGAGAAAAAGACAGTATGATGTATCATCAGTGGGCAGGGAGTAAACTATCTCTCTGAAGATTTTAAAGTAGAGGGTGAATAGCTGTTTTCAGGAATCTTTGAACCGTTTGTCTGGAAGGGATCACATAGGAAGATTCTTTGGGGCTTCCTTTCAACCTTATAATTATATGTCACATACTTTCAATGTGAATGAATGTTGAAAAACTGTCTCTGACAATGACAATGGTCTTCTCCTCAGAGACCTCCTGGACAGAAAGTATGGAGCCTTCTTCAGAACTCCTTATTTAGTGCCTCTCCAGAAGTTCTTCCTTTATTTCCTCAGAAATCTCTCGTCTTTAGGTCAATTTTATCGTTTATACCTGGTAGTAGTAATTAAAAATCTTTCATTGCTTTTCTCATTGAAATCCTTTTTATTTTGAAGTCAACTACTATTTATTCCTTAGCCTTCTCTCTTCTAGGCTAGCCTATAAATTTCCTTTGTTTTCTCGGTCAGACAAGACATCCTTTAGACCACATTTTCTCTTGAGGAATCACTGTGCAAGCTGGACACAACATTAGATTTTTTAAATTGAAGATGTTTCCTTCATGTTTAGCTCCTTGAAGGTGCTTAATGCCTTCAATTCATTCTCGACTGAATAAGTGTTGACTTTATAAGTATCTGTCTTAAGGTAAAACACTATATGATTATGTACTGTGATTTACATTTTAATAAAATTTGACTTCCTTTTCCAATGACTTCAGTGCTGGCTCGTGGTTAACTCATGGTAAAGTAGTCCACACAAAGCTTTCCTCATTGCTTTTGCACCCTGTAACCAGTAAGTCTTCTTCCTTCCTGAATTTAAAGCTTGCCAATTTCGGGAAGAAAATAAACTTACTCTGACATCATCACTCTAGTTAGTAAATTATGATTCAATGCACTAAAAGTAATAAAACCTATGTTGTAAGTTTAGTAGACTCAATTTACATTATAGCTTTCACTTATTCCTTCTATTCATACAGAGGACTCTAAGGAGAAGCAAATATTTCTTGAATGAATAAACAGATAAAAGAAATATTGAACAATATTTGAAGTAACTGCATGGAGAGAAATTATAAGTGGGGTGTGGGACCACATATCAATAAAAAGGCTTTTCTCCAGATTCCACATCCTTTTGGAAAAGAGGGTGGCCATTCTCTGTAGATTTCTCACTTCAGAAAAGTAGAAAGGAGGGGAAGAGGGAGGGAAAATGAATAATAGCTACCATTTTTTTGTGCCTGTTCTTTTAACAAATCTCTGAATTCTCCTAATGCCTTCATTAGCTAAGTATGACTACTCTCGTTTTACAGGTGAGAAGACAGAGGCTCCAGAAGCTATCAGCCCCAAGTAAGCAGTCCCCTGTATGAAACTTATGTCCTCTGACTGTGCCTTGCTTCTCCCATAAATTGAAACAACGCAGAGCTGTTAAAAAAGCAGAAGCACTTCGCTTTACAACTTGGACAGCAATTTAAACTATAGACAGATACTAGGTGGACACTGTAAAGACTTAAAGGATGCATTGGACATGGTTAAGGAAGGAAGGGCATGAGTCAAAATAGAAATAGAGTTTTTTGTTTCTACACACAAACGTTTCTCAGCTTCCCACAGAAATGGAAACCATCTATGGTACATGAAATCCAAGCAATACGTCATCACGGTACATAAATAATATGGATTTAGTTTAGAACTTTGGGATATTATCATTGAGTATAGGTTTCTTCTGGCATAACAGGAAGTGTCAATAACCCAAATAAGGTGTTGAAGGCAGATGATAAATAAGTAACTCAGAGAAAGCCTCCCAAACAATTGCACCCCCCAGAGTCTTTTCCCTAACTAAGTCCAGTGTGTACAGAACACGCACCAGTCTGACTGGGGAGAGTAACTTTAAGTCTAAATTCCTATATTTTCATCTATATTTGTTAATCGTGCCCTCCTTGAGTTGGGGTAAAGGTGGAAAAATTTTAAATGACTTCCTGCTGAGTAGCCAGAAGTGTGGGGAAGTGAAAATAAACAAAAAAAGAATTCATTGGATAAATAGACAATGACCATGACGTCAGTGGAATTTGGGAAAGAAGCTCTGATGTGACTAATTTATTCATTTACCAAAAGCAGTGTGTTCTGATTTAAGAAAAATAGTACAAGACAAAAATCCTTTCTGTATATGATTACTGTCCTCCAAGAACTTAAAAGGAAAAATATTAAGCACCAGTTAAACCAGCCTGTAAATAAGTGCTAAAGAGAGGAAGGGATGGAAGTGCAAGACGGTGGATCAGACGTAGGGGAGCTCATGCGGAGACGGACTCTCTCCAGACTTGCCTCTGAGGAGAGACGCTTCAGCGGCTTCTTACTGATTTGCAGAGATCAGAGCTGCTTATTAGAGACTGGGGTTCAATCTAGCCTGTGTGTATGTTTTCTGTGACTCATCCAATTTTTAAACATTTTTAATTAGTTGTAAATATTTAAAAATTGGGGAAGTTTACAGCAAATCCCAGAGTTCTGGCTTCTCTTGAAACATTTTAGGACCTGGTCACTCTGGGTCTGCATTTCTTCATTGTCTGCCGGAGCTGTGGCGTTTGAGTTTGTCACCTTGACGGGGAAACAAGGGAGAAGCAGGCAGAAATGATGGGCAGAAAGACAATTAGCCGGGGGCCTTCAGACTAATCTGAATAAGACAGAGGATTTCCAGGGAGAAAACTTTGAAAACACAAGTTGGAACCAAAGTGAGGGCATTTTCAAGGTCAGCATAAGCAATTTGGATTTTATCTGATAGTTTCTTCACACCACACTTCCATGGAATATGTTTATTTTGTGACTTGTACCGAGGTGTTCTGAGGTTAAAAATCAAATAATGTCAGATTTTTTCACTTTGCTGAAAATGTAATGAATGAGTATTCTTCCCCCAATTTGGGGGGCAATTTTTCTATCCAAAATATTTTCTTTCTTTTTTTTTTTTTTTTTTTTTTTGCAGTAAGTGGGCCTCTCACTGCTGCGGCCTCTCCCGCTGCTGAGCACAGGCTCCGGACGCACAGGCCCAGCGGCCATGGCTCACAGGCCCAGCTGCTCCGCGGCACACGGGATCCTCCCGGACCGGGGCACGAACCCGCGTCCCCCTCATCAGCAGGCGGACCCTCAACCACTGCGCCACCAGGGAAGCCCCCAAAATATTTTCTTTAAATGTTTGATACCCACTGCTACAGCTCTTCTGCTAGCAAATGTTTGTCAGTGTCAACAGATGAAAAAATAGCAAAAGATTATTTACCCCAAAATGTAGAATTAGCTAATTGGGTTTACTGTAATAGCTTTTTTCTTAAGAACTTGTCCTCACAGTTTATATTTTTGTATTACATAGTCACAGAGTCTGCTACAAATATTACTGTAGCCTGAATGATGAATATTTCACGATTTTCTGCAAAGAGCACAGTTTTTCACCAAAGGAAAGGGAGGGAGTTAAGATTTTTGAGCCCCTACCAAGTGCCAGGTGCTGGGATAACTGTTTCCCATGTAATATCTCATTTTATCCTCTCAATAAAAAGCTGAAGATTAGGGAACAAAGCCTCAGAGAGGACATGCATTCTGCCCAAGGGTGTGGAGCTAAGAAAGTGGGGCTTCAGAATTTAACCCCAGGTCTAGCTGGGGCCAAAGTCCTTATTTTTTCCATTTATGACATCCATGAAGTAACAGGACTTCCAGTTACTCTTCAACTTAGTAAGTTTGAGAATCATGACTGTAAGCAATGATGTTAGCGGTTGACTATTTTGTTCTTTATTTTTTGACAAGCCAGTGTCCTATATTTTGAGAGAGTGGGTTTGGTATTGCCATACAGGACTGATGATGGAGAAGAACAAGGGCAGCAATTTCCTGATGCCCTGAGGATAAATGGTACCCAGAAGCAACACACTCCGTTCCAGCCCTCTCTCCCCATCCAGGGTTGATATTTGCCGAGAAATGAATACATACATAAGCAAAACTTGGGGACACTTTTATGCACGCCATGCACAGCAGATGGAAAGTTAGTAAGTCAGTACAAAATTGGAATAGAAACATTCTCTGGCATCTAATGGCCCCTCATAGGTTGGTGCCTTGAGGATACACACACCTCTTTTTTTTTTTTTTTTCCACGGTACGTGGGCCTCTCACTGTTGTGGCCTCTCCTGTTGCGGAGCACAGGCTCCGGACGCACAGGCTTAGCGGCCATGGCTCATGGGCCCAGCCGCTCCGCGGCATGTGGGATCTTCCCAGACCGGGGCACGAACCCGTCTCCCCTGCATCGGCAGGTGGACTCTCAACCACTGCGCCACCAGGGAAGCCCACACATACCTCTTGATACCACCTTTGCCTCGCCTCTGAGTGGACAGACTGACCAGAAGGTAATTACAGTGTGTTAGAAGAATAACAGTCTGCCTTAGGACTCTAGTAGCAACTAAACAAAGAAGTAAAAGGATGGGAGTGGGGTGAGCTGAATAACGGCCCCCAAATGTGTCCATGTTCTAATCCCTGGACCCTGTGAACATTACCTTACACGGCAAAAGGGACCATATGGATGTGATTAAGGGAAGGAGAGAGGATCCTGGATTATCCAGGACAACAGTTCTTATAAGAGGGAGATGTGAGGAGTCAAAGCAGAAGGTGATGTGAGGTTGAAGGTAGGGATTGAGGTGGTGTCTTCTGAAGACGGGGGCGAGGGGGGCCATAAGCAAAGGAGCACAGGTGGTCACGAGAAGCTGAAAAAACGCAGGGAACTGGATTTTTCCCTCAGAGCCTCCGGAAGGAACCAGCCCTGCTGACACCTTAACTTATGGCCAGTGAAACCGATTCCAGATTTCTGAACTGTCAAAATTGTCAGGAAATAAATTTTTGTTGTTTTAGACCACTAAGTTGGTGATAATTTTTTATAGCGGCAACAGGAAACTCGCATGGGGCATGAAATCTCTCAATGAAGAAAAATGAGATTTGAAAACGATTGGAAATGGCCAAAGATGATATCAATGTATCAGCACTGAGGAACATGACCTACAAGGCAGCATCCGTGCTCCAGGGTAGGCGTGCAATCAGAGAGAGGTATGTGGAGGGTGCAAAGTTACTGGCATTGCTCTTTATCTTAAGCCGGGTGGCAGGTACATGAGTATCGGTGTTACTGTTTTTATTATAAATGTATATCTAAGATTTATATACATATAATATATATTTATATAGACAATTTTAAAAATTAAGTTTGAGTGATTGAGAAAATGATGTTACCAGTAGTAGAAACATTGAACTTCAGGGGGAAACTGGGAGACATCTAAATAGCTTAAGGTACATGTTATTCATCAAATACGCAGTACTTAACTAAACTCATTTAAAGTGGAGACTTGGTGGTCATTCCTAGGAGTTCTGGGTGGATGACAGTTTGAGGTGACAGTTTGAGGTAACAGTTTTAAGAACTTAATACGTGCCAAACACTGGGCTATGTGCTTGACCAGCATTTTTGCATGAATTCCTGACAAGCTGGAGAAGTATACTGGCAGAGACCTCAACACAGTCACCAGAAGCCAGGAGCAGCCTACTTGCGTTCAAAGCTTTGCTCTACCACATACTAGCGCTGGGACCTCAGACAAACTACTTAATCTCTCTGGGTCTCTGTTTCCTCATCTGAAAAATCAGAAGAGTAATAATAGTAGTACCTAGTTCATAGAGTTGTTATAAGTAATAAATGAACTACCTCATACGAAGCCCTTTGAAGAGTACCCAGTACATTGTAAAAATCAATTACTATAATGACTATTATGAACAGAAAACCTGAGACTTAGACAATGAACATAACCAAGGGGATCCACCTAGTGAACGGTAGAACTGGAATTCCAACTCGGGCAAACTGCATAAACACTGGTGGGTAGAGCTAATTCAATTTAACAAACAGTAAATTCAGTGTGAACGAATCAGCCCAGCAAGATTTTTTTTAACCTCTTTGAACTAAAATTGTTCTCCTGGTCTGTTGATGTTAAAAATATTTTTTTCTCCCCTAATTAATTGTGTTTGATCAGTCAGACATAATCTTATTCTCTTGATTTTTTCAGAAGAACAAAATAATGATAAGCCATAATTTGCTTAAAAGATACAGGTAGAGTTCCCCCTTACTGCTAAATTATTTTCATTGTGTTCCTCAACTGTTGAGAGAAAAATCTGAAAGATCCTTAAATACTTCTGTAAGGAGAGGGAAAAAATGAGTTCGTGCTATTTTGGCCTCTCCATTAGGGGCCAATAGTAGTTAAAATTAATGGTGTGACCAATTTGATATTTTTATTAAAAATAATATGAAGGGCTTCCCTGGTGGTGCAGTGGTTGAGAGTCCGCCTGCCGATGCAGGGGACACAGGTTAGTGCCCCGGTCCGGGAAGATCCCACATGCCGCGGAGCGGCTAGGCCCGTGAGCTATGGCCACTGAGCCTGCGGGTCCGGAGCCTGTGCTCCGCAACGGGAGAGGCCACGACAGTGAGAGGCCCGCGTACCGCAAAAAAAAAAAAAAAAATGAACTCCTGGGTTCCATTTGCTTTTTCCATACAACGAGGAATTAGCCATGGCAAGAATTAGTCTGTGCAGAAAGATTTTTTCAATCTTAATAATTTTCTAATAACTAAGACTGACATTAAAGACTTCATTAATTTGTGTAGTTTTAAAATTTCAAATCACTGGGAATTTTAATCAAATCAGATTTGTCTGAGTAAAACTAGCTTTTCTAGTTGAGAAATAGCAGTGACTTCTGTGACTCCTGTCCAACTCACGGAACTCCTTATTAGCTCTTTTTATATTTGTAAAAATGTTCAATTTTTGAAGCAGATACATATTGAAGGAATCAAGATACCACTTTAAACTGACTTCAAATAGCACAAATTCAATTATTTTTTCTTCAGTGGATCAAAAGAGCTTTTCGTCCTTCCCTCGCAACAGCTCCCAACATACAAACAAACACACATATCAAACCAAGTGGTTAACTAGCTGTTGGCTGTTGTAGAGACTTGAAAAGTAATCTAAAGCCTGTAGGTTGAAATGAAAATTCATAGCTCTAAGGGTACTTATGCCAACTGTCTTCAATCAAATGTAATCCAACCTTTTTCTTGTTATAGTCGTGTTCAAGGCAATATAGCATCAGTTCCTTTTCATTCTTCAAAGTTCTCCAGATAATTTTTACCAAGTTTAATTCATGATTGGCAGCTTTAGGAACATCCAAGAGGGCTTCCCTGGTGGCGCAGTGGTTGGGAGCCCGCCTGCCGATGCGGGGGACACGGGTTCGTGCCCCGGTCCAGGAGGATCCCACATGCCGCGGAGCGGCTGGGCCCGTGAGCCATGGCCGCTGAGCCTGCGCGTCCGGAGCCTGTTTCGCGCGCTGGGAGAGGCCACAGCAGTGAGAGGCCTGCGTACCGCAAAAAAGAAAAAAAAAAAAAGAATCCAAGGATTCACTACTCGAATAAGTCAAGGCCTCATCTTCTTGCCTCTAGGACCACAATGTGAAACTGGTTCGGGAGGCTCTCCTCATAGCCTTGTGCACCTAATTTCCACCAGATATGATGCCGTTATGACTTCAGAAACCAGCTGCCCTGAAGAGGAGAAGACCAAAATAATATCTCTTGATTTGTAGCTAGGAGGATTTTTAGATTCCTTTATATGTGAGAGACATTTAGGGGAGTCCTGTACTACCAAGAAGAGAATCGTTAGACATCAGTGAAAGCTAAAATAGTCCAGCAGGAGGGGGGAGGGCAGAGGGAGGGCAGATGTGTTTTTACTTGAGAGTTTCATTTTGGTTCGTGTGTTTAGAACTTACGGAGGATGTTTATCTGCCCCTGCTCAGCCGTTGTCTCATGGGGGAAGGTGTTGTACGTACTCTTCATTAAGAGAAGCTGCAGTAAGGAGGTTCTTATTGCTAAGGGAATTATGCTTCTTCAATGATAAGCGCTGAATTTTCAGCTGCTGATTAGCGAGAGTAGTGGTAACTGAAAGACTTCAATGTTTTTATTTACTATTTGTAGTAATGGAACCAGCACGGTGGAAATGATCTCCAATAACTTCCCTCTTTTCCTTGAGCCCTCCCTGGGAAAAACACTTCAAAGAACTTTGCTAACAATTATAAAACACACTCATATTTCAGAGGAAGGGAGACACATTACTAATAAGACTTATCTTGAGCTAAATAGAACAGTTGCTAATAAAGTTAGTATTGTAATATGACAGTCTAAAGAGATATCCTGTATTAAATCTTATTTCCATTTCTTCTCCCTAATCCATATATCTCTTCCTTTCACCTTCTTATATCTTTTATACCCTGTGTTGTGGCGCAATTCTCCATAGCGATTATGTATCTGGTATCTGTGATAATATTTACGTATCTGTGATAGCGATTACGTATCTGTGATAGTATTTGTTCCAGACTACTTTTTGAAGGATGCTTGTATAGCAGACACCTTGGACACTAGAAAGAGCATCTCCATCCGGGTCAGAGGGCAGATTTGTATCATGACTAGTATAATAAAATAATATCTCCCTCTGGGGCAAATGTTAAGCAGGTTTGCTTGTAGACCCTCTTTATAAGATTGGGCATTTTCTAATCTTGGGGATCCTCAGCTGGGACACAGACCCACTGGATGCCTGGCATACACCTGCATCTGTCTCACTCCCCCTGCAAAACTTGGACAAGGGGGCCAAAATGAACATGAACCTCACGCTGTCCGTGTGCTGTGAACGACAATGACCTTTATCTCTGACCTAGGAGTCTCATGAAACTGTGTTAGCTTGAAAACAATAAAATTTCAGACCCTTTTCTATTTTATTCTTTTTGTTCTCATTATATGTTATTCCTCCTCTCCTGATTTCAGAACGGAAATGTCCAGTACTTTTCTCAGGACCCCTCTGACCCAAGGCGTGTTGACAAATGCTTGCCTGTGTTAATTAACTCAGTGGGGGAATTCTTTTACAAAGTAGACATATATCAAATCATCACATTTATACTTTTAATATCTTACAATTTAATTTATCAAGTGTACTCAGGTCACATGGGGTGTGTGTTTATCCATTTTAAATAAATGAATTCAGACATTTCCATTCTGGCTATGCTGAGGTAGGCACGCACGGGCTGGTTTTACCCCACAGGACTTTATATGTCCAAGGCCTAGCATTTTGTAGTTTGCCCGAATCTTCAGATATTGCCAACATAAGCTGCGCTCCCCAAGGTTTGCCCTACCAAGGTTCCCATTTAAGGAACTGGAACGTTTTCAGAAATCTAGAGCTGATGTGTCTGATCAGCCTGAGACCAGACTGAACTCCTCAGGATCAGGTCAGCTTAATGGAGGGTGCCCATGGGTTTTATCTTCAGAGAGGAAAATATGCTCGGTGAAATCCTTAATTTTCTAATTTCCTCTTTTCCTGGGAGGGAGATGAAGGAAGCTGGTCACTCTCCTTCGTCTATGACTCATATTTACGGGCCTTTAATCATCACTGTGATTTTCCCGTGGGTTGATTCCAGAGTCTCCTCTTTCTTCTCTGGCTGAGAGCTCATAATTGGGTATTTGCTCTTCCCCACGCCTGGGATTCTCTTCTTCAGATTCTTCCCATGCTTCGCTCATTCTCATCCTTCAGGGTTTTGCTTAAACCACACGCCGCAGAGAGGCTGCCTCTCTAACAGACCCCCAGCCACAGGGGACCCCGCGGGCTCCACCACCCAGCTGCCAGGAGAGGGCGCCGTGCTCACCTAACTGCTCCTGCCGTGTCCTTCAGAACCAGGCTCGGGTGGCAGAGCCTAGGTCCCATGTCTTCACCGTGGCAGCAAAGAAATCTGGAAGGATCCATTAGTTTCTACTTTAGGAACAGAATACATAATGTAGGCTGCTCTCAATCAGAGAAAGGGTGTCCCAAAGTATTGAGGAACTACATGCATGATAATTGACCTCTCTATGATGGGTATGAGTCCTATAAAAAAAAATGTGGGTGGTAATTTCAAACAGAGAAACTAGCACAAATAAAGTTTCAAATGATGTACTGCCCAGGGGATTGTGTATAGAACTCACTGACTGAATTCATGTAGATAAAGTCTTGAAGATACATCTGGATCAGTGAAGAAAATGTTGAGTGATGGTACTAATAGGATGCATGACCTCGAACTTTATTTCTGAGATTTTTGGAGACCTTGCTGATAGAAGCTGGAAAAAGTCATGAAAAACTTACAAGAAGTTTTCTCTGTGCATGAGAGTTGAGACTTCAATCTACCTGTGGGGCAGACTGACTCTTCCTTTGGTCTGGAGAGAAAATCAGCTCCACCAGGATAACGAGGGTGAGTTTAATCCTGTAGGTGATAGGGAATCTCTGAAAGGATTTGAACAGGAAAATGGCATTATTCACAACATGCTCCCTAAGATTAAACCAGGGAGATGAAAGCTGGATAAGAGTGAGAAAGAGACTCAAGGCATAAAGCAGCACGCTGCTCAAGATTGATGATTTCCTCCGAAATATCTGTGTTTGTGTGAAAAATATCAAACTACAAAATATCAAACAACTTCAGACAATCATATACAGGATATTCCATCAGTGGACAGTGTTAATGCTAATGGAATAATTTCATTGTGTAAAAATGAAAGGCACTTGATTAATTTAGTGTAAGGAGACCCCACTCAAATGTACATTGAGTCTGACTCAAGTTCTAGATCTAATATTTTAGGAAATACAGCACATGAGGACTAGGGAGAGTTAAACGCTAGCTTTTCCTTCTGGACTCATCTTTCCCTGTTTAGGGCTTCAGGTCATGTTCTGTGAGGACTGAGCTTTTTTCCAGACAGTGTCAACATCTGAGAGTTGCCCTCTGGTGTGCCCTGGCTCGTTCCCTGTCTGCCCTTTCCATGGAGGAACGAAGAAGGCAGTACGAGATCCGCAGACAGAGTGGTTTGCTGCCTGTGTCTCCGATCCTGGCTCGACCTTCAGCAATTTATTTAATCCCTCTGTTTCCTCAGTATCATCCTCAAGAAAATACCAATAGAGCCTCCTTATTAATCCGTGCCTGTGTCAGGCCCTGTTCTAAGCACATATAAATCTCCAAGGTCAGGGCCAAACCCAGAGACAGTCAACACTGTTAGCATTATTTTGTTATGAGGCCAAGAGCAGAAGGAAACTTCCATCCCAATCCCCTCTTTGTTCTCCCATCTCAACGTTTGTCCATGAAAATATTACCTCATAATATGGCTGGCAACTGCCGTATCATTTCAGCTGCCAGGACAGGGATGTTATTAACGTCTATTTTGGTTTTTACTTCCTCTTCTGAAACTGTTTTATAAATGACATATTGTACATCCCTTCAAAGGTCACCCCAAAGGAAGTGAGACCAACTAGACAGAGGACAACAGCAATTAACCACTATTCTCCCAGGGCTCGCTCAACCATTGTGTCTCCCTGAGCCCAGAAAGCAAGGATTTTGGATGGGAAAGTAAAATCCTAGGCTGCTGCCCATGGCGAGGATGTGAAAATGCCTGGGGCATCAGCTTAGTGCGGAATACTCTATGGTGAATTTTTTTAAATCTGGAGGATGTGTAGATACAGGAATGGTTTAATTCTCAGCAATTAGTGCAGTGGGAGGTACATTCCCAAATGTATAAATGCAACTGCAGCTCATAATTGACTCCATTAAACGCTAAAGGATGCTGAGTGTCACTGCCTTTGAAACAAAGCGTCAAGAACAACAAAACCTCTTGGAAATGGCTGCTGAACAATTGGCTAAGTTCACCCACAAGTGAAGTGCGTGCCTTTTTCAAATGTATGCCTCAGAAATATTTCAATTTTATATGTGTATTGACTTTTGAAATCACATATAACTGATCTATATGGCAGATGCCAACAAGATAATATATTGATGGTCTTTGTATAAGAAGAGAACAAAGAGCTAAATGTAACAGAAGAAAAGTAACCAAACAAACTTGGACAAAGAAAAAGAGGATGTGGATAGAAATAAGGTTAAGGACTTTGTACATTTTCCCATCTGGTACAGGTTGGTTCTTCTTTTTGTCTTTACTAAATATTGAATGCATTCAAATACATATTTCTAAAACATGTGAAGTGTCTAAATATTAAGCATAAAACACACATATATACAGCCATATTTATATTTGACTCAGAGATATTTCGGGTTTGGTTCCAGATCACCACAATAAAGCAAATATCACAATAAAGCGGGTCGCAGGAACTTTTTGGTTTCCCAGTGTATGTAAAATTTATGCTTACACGATACTGTAGTCTATTAAGTGTGCAATAGCATTATGTCTAAAATAAAACATACGCACCTTAATTAAAAATAATTTATTGTTAAAAAAAATTCCAAAACAATTAACAATGGTAACATCAAAGATCACTGATCAACATAACAAATATAGTAATAATAAAAAAGTTTGAAATATTGTGAAAATTACCAAAATGTGATGCAGAGACTTGAAGTGAGCAAATGCTGCTGAAAAAATGGTACTATAGACTTGGTCGATGCAGGGTTGCCACAAAACTTCAATTTGTAAAAAATGCAATATCTGAGAAGTGCAATGAAACAAGGCATGCCTGTGTTTTTTACCCAGTGTAAGAGATAGAACAAGAGGAAGCACCTAGAAGCCCCATGTGCTCCTCCATGCTCCTTCCATTCCATCCCCCAACCCCTAAAGGTAACACTGTCCTGAACTTTAATAGTTTTCTGGTACATCCATCAATCCATGGACATTTTGGTTTTTCCAAAAGAAATAGAAACACCTGTTGTTAATTAACTATCATTTCTGAGCTTCACTATCAAAAAGCAGAACTGATGGATTTTGTGAGCATCTTCTAGCCTCATGAAAAATTTATTATTAATCTGCATCTAAAATGATACCTGAGGGCTTCCCTGGTGGCACAGTGGTTGGGAGTCCGCCTGCCGATGCAGGGGACACGGGTTCGTGCCCGGTCCGGGAAGATCCCACATGCCACGGAGCGGCTGGGCCCGTGAGCCATGGCCGCTGAACCTGCGCGTCTGGAGCCTGTGCTCCGCAACGGGAGAGGCCACAGCAGTGAGAGGCCCGCGTACCGCAAAAAAAAAAAAAAAAAGAAAGAAAGCTGACTAGAGAAGCTGACATGAAACTCAGAATTAAAAGAATATTAACATTAAAGGAGAAAAGGTAAAGAAGTTTCAAGGAAAAAACTCTATAGACACATATACATGTAAATATTTGCCAAATGTAGAATTTATAATGAAAATGCAACAAGCTGAACATTTTTTTCTTGTTACACGGTACTGGAACTCTGTGGAAACTTGAAAATAAAAGAGCCCAACTATGAAGTCATTATGAAAGTTTTTGCATAAGTGTTCTTAAGTTACTAAGGCAGCTAAATGAAGCACAAATAATGAACTAAAAGATGGGCAATTAATGTTCTAAAAGATGTACGATCTGAGGAGCAAGAAAGCATTTCTTTTAATAAGAAAGCATGCTTCTTAGAAATGAAATTGGAAAAGCAGTTCCCTGAAAATAATTTAAAGTATTTTCCCAGAATTGAAACCACCCTGGCTCTGGTTTGCAAAAATCTCTAAGTAAACAGAGCTGCTTTTCTTAACATGAAATGTGATTCTCGACAAGAGAACTTGGTGATTATTATGGAAATGAAATGCTGTACATTTTTCTAAATGTGAGTATATATTTATATCATATTCATTTCCCTTTGATAATGTTGCTGTTTCTTGACAACATGAAATTTTAAGCATTCGAATGTCATAATTTGAATGCAGTTGGAAGTTTCATTATGCAGCTGGCAAATGCTAGGCATTTATGCTGGTAATAAAGGAGGGGGCCAGGCAATCATTTCATGAACCTCTTGTTGATTATGTGTTCGTATAAGCAGCTGATCAGAAGGCACAGACCTGTAGTAGGAAGAGCTCATACAAGGCACAGACCTGTAGTGGGAAGAGTGACTCAGGAATCATCGACTTATTTCACCGTTTACATCAATTGATATTAAGTGTTTAACCTATTGGATATTAATACTCTTATTCAACATTTGATCTGTCAGAATCAAATAGATATAATTCCAATCAGTGGTTTAGCATTTGCCCATTAAGTTAAAGTCAAAAGGGGGCTTCCATGGTGGCGCAGTGGTTAAGAATCCGCCTGCCAATGCAGAGGACATGGGTTTGATCCATGGCCCGGGAGGATCCCACATGCCATGGAGCAACTAAGCCTGTGCGCCACAGCTACTGAGCCTGCGCTCTAGAGCCCGCGAACCACAACTACTGAGCCTGTGCACCTACAGCCCGTGCTTCGCAACAAGAGAAGCCACCGCAATGAGAAGCCCGTGCATTGTAATGAAGACCCAACACAGCCAAAAAGAATTAAAAAAAAAAAAAGTCAAAAGGGTTTTATTATTTTCTAGATTTAGTTAGAATATGTTGATGTGTCTCAGGCAGCGGTCCCCAGCCTTTTTGGCACCAGGGACCGGTTTTGTGGCAGGCAATTTTTCCACATATCGGGGGGCGGGGATGGTTCAGGCGGTAATGCGAGCGATGGGGAGCAGCAGATGAAGCTTCTCTCATTCGCCTGCCGCTCACCTCCTTCTCTGTGGCCCGGTTCCTAACAGGCCGTGGACCGCTACGGGTCCATGGCTCAGGGGTTGGGGACCCCTGGTCTAAGGTAGACAAAATTGAAAGCAGATGTGGGAGTAAATTCTCAGCTCAGATGATACCACCCGTAGGGCTTTGCCTATTTCTCTCCAGCAGAACTACCAGCAAAGCCAGGGACCTCGTCCAGGATTCTCCCAGCAACCACTGCTGTTCATGCCATCAGTTTCTCTTCACTCTGGTCCATCTTCATTTTTATTTCTAGAGTCACAAACCCACAAGGGAGTCAGAGCGCATCACTTTCTTGCTGAAAATTCTCCTCTGAGTCCCTGTTACCTACAGAAGAATGCCAAAATTCTTCCCAGTCTGGAACAAACACCACCGCAGCCTCATCTCCATCGGCCGATGTAGCACTGACCCTCCCAGATAGATGGATTGTCTCACCTTCTGCAATGGTGTCAGACACCTTATGTCTTCACGCGCTGCAATATGACCTCTAAATTGTAGCCCACAAATATAGCTCCACCTGGAACCTCAGAATTTGACCTTTTAAGATTCTTTTTTTTTTTTTTTTTGATGTGGACCATTTTTAAAGTCTTTATTGAATTTTTTTACAATATTGTTTCTGTTTTATGTTTTGGTTTTTTGGCTGCAAGTCATGTGGGATCTTAGCTCCCTGACCAGGGATTGAACCTGCACCCCCTGCATTGGAAGGTGAAGTCTTAACCACTGGACTGCCAGGGAACTCCCTCGACCTTCTTTGGAATAAGTATCCTTGGAGATAAGGATCTTAAGATCTTTCTGGATTAGGGTGGGCTCCAGATCCACAGATGGGTGTCCTGTAAGAGACAAAACACAGAGGCAAACAGAAGGAGAAGGCTGTGTGAAGATGGAGAGAGAGACTAGAGTAATGCACCTATAAGCCACGAACGCCAAGGATTGCCAAATGCCATCAGAAGCCAGGAGAGAGACAATGAGTGGATTCTCCCTGAGAGCCTCCAGAAGGAACCAACCTTACCAGTACCTTGATTTTAGATTTCTGGCCTCCAGAACTGTAAAAGAATACATTTCCATTGTTTTAAGACACTGAGTTAGTGATAGTGCCTTATGTAAGGCAGACCTAGGAAACTAGGACATCCTCCCTCTGCTCGTGATGTCCTCTCTTTTTCCATGAAGCAAATGCCTTCCTCAAGACCCAGGTCAAATGTCTTAATTCATGGCAGAGGAGTAAGAGGAGGTTGGTATATTTTCTTGATAAAAGCAGTATTTATACCCACATCCTCCCATATGCCAGGTTGGGGATGGCGTTTCTCAGCCATCTGCTAAGTCCCAACTCTTGTGCCAGGGGAATATAGTTTTTCTAGAGGCGGGGACAGTTTTCAGTAGTCATTTTCAGTTCCAGTAGAATGTTCAACTAGTGTTTATTGAGCACCTACTGTATGCCTGGGACTATCGGATATATCTTCTAGTCTACTTCGGCCATCCCTGAGGTTAGCTAGAAGGGAGTGGGAAAAGAAAGGGATACAAACTCATACAAATGTTGTGCTACTTATGTGCCAGAAATGATGTGAGATGCTTTTATAAGAACAATGTTAAAAGTACTTTTGCATTTGAACTCCATCAGTTGGAGTTCTTTAGCTGTAAGCATCAGAAACTTAAGTTCTTTACCTTAAACATAACAAAACATAAAGAAAGAAAGAGAAAAAAATATACTGGAAAAATAAAATGAAAAGCTGAATGACTGGATTTAGAAAAGGATAGGAACGAGGGAAATTCCAGGGATTTAGGTAGCATTTATTTATTCATTCCTTCACATAATACAGTTGTTATTATTTATGTGCTAGGCGAACCCCTTTCCCAATAAACAAGACAGAACAAGTACCCGCCCTCTCCCTTATGAGAGAGAAAAAGAAGTAAACCAATAAACATACACAGAAAATTCATGTAGTGAAAACAGCAATGAAAGAAATAAAGCAAAGAAAAGGGATAGAGAGTGACAAGGCAGGGAAATATGGTGCTAAAATGGAGCTATTTTAAACGGAGTTGCCAGGAAGGTTGTCTCTGAGCAGGTGACTTTTGAGCGAAGACTAGAATAAGATGTGATAGAAGACCACAGAAGTGTCTTGGGGGAGAACGTTCTGTTAGAGAGATAGACGATAGCAAAAGCACTCAAGCAGGACTCAACTTGAAAAGCCTCAGGCCAGAGTTGCTGGACAGAAGTGGAAATAGACAATAGGACCAGCTATTTGCAAATTTTGTTGCCATGTTTATGTTTAGATGTGTTTATATAGTAATAACAAAAGCTAACACTCGTATAGCATTTACTACGCACCAGGCAGTGTTCTAGGTGCTTTATTGGTCTTAACTCATGAAGACTCATGACAATCCCAGGAACAAGCTACTTTTACTATCCTTGTGTTTCTGATAAGTAAACTAAAGAATCGAGAAGTTGCATAAGTTGTCCACCACCACGTGGCAAGGGACTCAAACGCAGACTCCAAAGCAGATAGTTTGGGAACAGGACCTGTGTTTCAACCACTTTGCTGTTCTCCTTATGTGATAATAGCTGGGCTTCAAAATGTTAGTTGTGTCATTTTTAAGTTACTAGCAGAATGTGTGTAGAATGGGCTGGAGCGAAAGGGGATAAATTCATTTTTATTTGAGCTTGGAATCGCCAACTGTGTTTCTGTCTGGATTTCTTTTAATCTCCCATTGATCCATGCATTTAAATCTGGGGATTGAATTTTGGATCAGCAGGGCACACGGATGAAAGCCAGAGTAAGGTCTGGCATACGTTTCAGCCACACCAACAAGAAGCCAAAATGCTCTTTGGGGGTAATTAGTACCCTCACCTCTTTGTGTGTTCTCAATAAGTCCAGTTATCCCAGAGCTCGGACTACTTCCAGGAGATAATTAGGGGCTGCTGAAAGCTGCATTAACTCTGCCAGGCCACAGGGGCATTGTAAGTGACTACTTCTCAGAGAGACTTATCAGCTTTCAGCAACTTGGTGCACCTCAACCTGATTCCCAGAAGGATCGAACATGGACTGCTTGTATTATTACATTCTCATTTGGAGGCTTTGAACCTCTTTTTTTTTTTATAGAGACTGATGTCATTTTCAAGTCTGAAAGGCAACTTTGGGGACAGGAAGAGTTAATGCCACACATCTGGAGAAGCCTGATTAAAAGATGAGGGCATAGTTTAAGGCCTGGGAAAGAGCGTTCTTCCAGACTTTTCTGATTCACGATGGTTTGTATTAATTTTACAGCCAACTTTCCTCTCTATCTTTCTCAAATGGTCCAATACTCTTAATTAGGGCTGCAGAGCTGTTGCTTATAAAATCCCAATTAAGTGCCACATATTTTTCATGTATTATTTCTAATCCTACGATAAATGTGTTCTAATAATCCTAGGAGCAAACACATAGTGAAGGCTAAGAATGTACCAGGCGTTATTCTGAGCACTTGCATATTTTAAGCCACTGACTACGCCAACAACCAAACCTGTATGTTTTCTGTCTCCTCAGGAATGTCTGGACTACTCTTATCTAACACCAATTAGAATATTCTTTTTCTCTTTCTAAGACTATTTGGATTTTGAGAAATAAAATATCTAGAGAATCTCAAAGAATAATTAACGAATGTTCACAAAACCACTGCCCAGAATGACAAGTATTAACATTTCACATACGTTTAAAGACTTCTAAAATTCTTAATATTTAAACGGAGCAGGACCCTATGGTCCCTGCCCCCCATGTCCTCATCCTGACTATTGTCTGTGGAAAAACGCTAGCCAAAGAATAAGTTTAATCAGAGAAGTGAGAAAATGCAGAAACAAATGAAAACAAATGAGTCCAAATAATAACTGTTAAGTCATTAAGTAAAGTCAAGGACCTTTAGTTCCTCCTCAAGGGCTATACATAACATTCTGAGCCATATCCTGTGAGCTGTCTTATAGATGCTTATAGAAAGCCCCACCAGGTGGGAGAAGTTAACTACATGATGACCAGATTGTAGCCATGACATGCGCTGCCACAATTCCAAGAACTGGCCTCAAGGAAATGGGAACAAACTGACCCTGAAACTGAAGATTAACTGTACCTAAAACAATCAAGATGACCCTGGTCAGACCACCGCATGACCAATGTCAAGATGGCAGTCAGAGGTGACTGTGCTGTTTCTGCATGTAGCCCTCTCCCTCCGTCTATAGAAGCTCTTGTCCCCTGGTTGAAAGTGGGGAGGAGTTGGGCTTTGGACAGGCGTCCTCCTCCCACCAAACCCCGCCACCGTTGCCGGCCTCCGAAATAAAGCAAACTTTCCTTTCCACCAACCTTGCCTCTTTATTGGAGTTTGAGTAGCGAGCAGCCGGACCCCCACCTTCGGTAACAATATATCTAGCAAACTTTACTATAAAGCCAGATAAGCTCCACCTCCTGTTTGTTCCCACCCACCCCCCAGATGCCTTTCCTTCTTATCTCCCAGGGCAATGCCACACAATATGGGAAAACTGCATCATGTGTTTATATCAATCTATGTATGTGTGTTGTATTTGCCTGTTTTAAATTCACATAACTGGCTTCATACTTGACATATCATTCTTCACCTTTCTTCACTTAACGTGGTTTTTGAGCTTTATCCATATTAATCATAAAGATCTAGCTCATTCTCTTTACCACATTTACAGGGCTCCACACATCAACACACCACATTTTACTTACTCCTCCTGTAGATGGTTATTGAGTTTGTTTCTTATAGCTCCTTATTACTAATAAAGTGACTATGTGCATTTTTGTAGTATCTGTATTAATTTGTATGGCTACCAAACAAAATACCATAGCTAGTTGGCTTAAATAGCAAATTTATTTTCTCACAGTTCTAGAGGCTAAAAGTCCAAAATAAAAGTGTTGGCAGGTTTGGTTTCTCTTGAAGTCTCTCACCTTGGCTTGGGGATGGCTGCCTTCCCCAGGTGGCCTCTTCTTTGTGCACATGCATCCCTGGTGTCTCTCCTTTTCCTTATAAGGGCATGAATCATACTGGATTAGGGCCCACCCGTACGGCATCATGTAACTTTAATTATCTCTTTAAAGACCCTATGTCTAAATATAGCCTCATAGTGAAGTGTACTGGGGTTAGGGCTTCAACATATGGATTTGGGGGAGGACACAATTTAGTGCCAGTTGGAAGCAGTCTAGACTAGGGGTTCCGAGCAAGGGCACTGGAGTCAGCCTGCCTGGGTGGGATACTGACTGTCCATGTGCTAGCCACGTGACTTAATCATGCTACTCAGCCTTGCAGGAACTCACCTACAATAAAACCCATCTGTCTCTTGGGTGATTGTTAGAAGAACTACATGTAAAGCACCACACTGTGCCTCACTCAACATCAGCTACTGTGAGGTCTACTCGTGTACGTTAAGTAGAGTTTATCTAGAAATGTCACTGGTCATGGAATTTCCAAGGCACAGGGAGCAACTTTTCAATTTTTCTAGATTCTGCCAAATTGATCTCTGTGGTGGTTACATCAATGAACACTTCCACCAGCCAAGTACAAGAGTTCTTTTATCCTCATATCCTGGCCAGGAAGAGATTTTTCCATCCTATAACAATATTTCTATCCATCTGATGTTTGAGGAAAAGTATGTCATTGTTTAGTACATTCTTTGACATACATCTGCTTCAGGAAGTCTATAGACCATAAGGGAAAAAATATGCAGGTGGTTCTCTACACTTCTCATAGTTAGTTCCTTAGTATATGTCCAAAACGAAGACAGACCCATTACAAATGAAAACCCTCTTTGGCTAGAGTCGGATGCAAGCAGGGAGTTAGTCAGGTGTCTCTGGTTATCCTTCTCTGATCTCTGGTTCTCTTTCTGTGCTTTAAGGGATTTTTACTTCTCCTTCAGGAAATAAAGAGCATCTTTCAACTGGACACTCTCCAAAGTTCAGGAAAGTGAAGTAACGCTTTCCTGGTGGCAATTTTCCTTTGGCTGAAGCATTGACTCTCAAATTTGATTTTGTCCAAAAATCATCTGCAGAATTTGTTAGTAAGGCTGGTCTCTGGCTTGGTCAGAGATTCTTATTCAACCCTAGTGTGGGGACAGGAGTCTACCTTTTTAGCAAGTACCTCTTGTGATTCATTTCAGGAAATATGTGGCCGTCACTTTAAGGAGCACAGCTTTAAACATAAAATATTCTCTGGGTATGTTCCTAAGTATTATGCTGTTATGTGCACCCTTTTTGTATTTTAACCTAAATTAACATCCAGCCTGCAAACAAACGTTGGCATAGGCTTTGGAAATGTGTCTTCTTGAGTCTTATGTTCTCTGTTTAATGTGACTAGGAAATTTCTAATGTTCTTTCCAGTTCTGATGTTCTGTGGTCCAGTTCTGTTACACGCCTGTCCTATTTATTGCTGGGTCTTCAGTACCCCATGCAGGGACACACTATTCATAGACCACGGATCGTTTAGCAGCAACAGTAACGAATTTCTCTCAGAAACTTGAAACACAGATAAATAAGGCTACCCATTGAAAGTTAAATATTTAATTGAACTTTATAATTGAACATGACAGATAAGATCATTACATTTGTAAATGTCCCCTCAGAAGGTAGAAAACCTCCCAGACTAAAAAAAAAAAAAAAAAAAAAACTGGAAGCACGAGATCTAAATCTAATTGATGTTGAATTTAATATGATATAAAGCTGTAGCTATCAGTGTAATAACATATCTGGAGAAGATAATGTAGGGACTAAGAAGATATTAGGAAATATCAAATATCAAAGAAAAAGAGTCTAAAAAAACCAGCAAGCATCCAGCCCTTGTCCAGAGGGGAAAGTGCCCCAAAATTTAAATGGTAGTTTATCCCCATAGGAAAGCTGATGAATTAATAAAAAATGATGATGGATGTCACTTTAATGTTAATTTTACATTTTTTTAAAAAAATACCATTTTTAGGGCTTCCCTGGTGGCGCAGTGGTTGAGAGTCCGCCTGCTGATGCAGGGGACACGGGTTCGTGCCCCGGTCCGGGAAGATCCCACGTGCCGCGAAGCGGCTGGGCCCGTGAGCCATGGCCGCTGAGCCTGTGCGTCCGGAGCCTGTGCTCCGCAACGGGAGAGGCCACAACAGTGAGAGGCCCGCGTACCACAAAAAAAAAAAAAAAAAAAAAAAAGTACCATTTTTAGCCAATTGATGTGACAAAAAAGAGATTATATCTGGTGCTTGAGGATTTAGTCACCATCATACGTGGCTTGCAGAACTGTAAACTGATGCATTCTTTTTGAGAAACCTCAACAATGTACATTCCCATGGATTTAATAATTTCAAATTTAAGAATGCCTTTAGAGGAATAACTCAGTTATGCCAAGAGTTTTTTTTATAAGGGTGTTTATTGCAGTGTTTCTGTTACTGTAAATGTACAACCAAAGAGAAGCAATTATATACATTTTAGCATAGCCCCCTAAACAAAATCTTATTTATCCTTAAATAATTATGAGAACTGTGAATAGTATTTTCACATGGTAAGCTAGAAATTATGTGCTTTCAAGTAAAACAATCACTTTATAGTGTAGCAACACAGTATAACACATAATTTTAAGTTTTAAAAATATATATCCATACACATAGAAAAAGTGTTAATGCAATACACACATATATTAAAAAGTTCCATAGTGGTTAGGTCTGCATAGTGGGATTATTGGCATGGATTTTCAAAAACCTTTCCAGTTCTCTCTATTTCCTAATTTTCTGCAATGAATATATTCATTCTGTGTGTGTGACTGCGTTTTATGATAAAGTAAAAGTATTACTAATTTTTTTTTTTTTTTTTTTTTGGCGGTACGTGGGCCTCTCACTGTTGTGGCCTCTCCCGCTGCGGAGCACAGGCTCCGGACGCGCAGGCTCAGCGGCCATGGCTCACGGGCCCAGCCGCTCCGCGACATGTGGGATCTTCCCGGACCGGGGCACTAACCCGTGTCCCCTGCATCGGCAGGTGGACTCTCAACCACTGCGCCACCAGGGGAGCCCCAAAGTATTACTAATTTTTAACATTAGAATTTTGGTTTCAGGAATTGGTCTGTTTTGAGTTTAGTTAAGGACAGTCATTCCTTCAGCAGACATTATTTGAGCATGTACCTAGTGCCTTGGAATAATTCAGTGAAAAAACAGACCGAGAGCCCTACCCTTGTGCTTTACCTTCCAGCATAGACCCCAGCCAGCTCCTCTGAGCAAGAACCACAGTGCACATTGACCTGGCCTGGTGCTCAGGGAGCTGAGTTTGCCACTCACGTCTCCAAACCGGAGGCCCTTCCAAGAACCGGAGCCCCTGAGAGGGCCCTGGAGCCCAGCCCTGTTCAGGGCTCCCCAGCTAGTTACTGTGATGGTGGAACAGCCCACTCTATCTTCCAAACTTTTCACAAAGGACCTATACTTTTATAAGAAAAGCACACAAGAATAATGTTATTAAGTAAAAGAGAATGTGTATTTTTAACATTCCACATACTCTAAAGCCTGGCGAGCCTCACTGAGTTAAAACTCCACTAATAACAATTTTATTTGTGATAGGATCGGGACTGCTTTTGTGCTCCAAGCCAGAAAAAAAAAAAAAATCATTAACCCCTTACATAGCATTTCATTTACTGATGAAATTCTCTAGTGCTGCAAATTTGGTTGGTCATTTTGCCCGGAGCGCTGAACAGCAGGCTGGTGAGTCAGCTTAGGTTTCCCACTGGCTCACTGGGAAGGAAAATTTTCTTATTTAGCAAAAAGTATTCCTCCCCCTGTGCCCACCTCCACCCCTTGGCAAACCCTTAAGAGGCTCAGGAAGTTTGCCCCACAGCTTTCTTTAAGTTTTTTCCCCTCTTTGCTTCACAGACCTAAGATTAGTTAATGGAATATTTTAATGAGCAGTTGAAACAAAGGTGAATTCAGGGAAAAATGCATCTGTTTACACCTCTACCCTAAGGTGCCCTCGTTAAGGACCATTTCTATTTCTTAATTATTCCAGGCAGTGTCCTCTGCCCTTACTGTCCTATCATTTTCTAGTTATAAGTCTCAAACTTGGTCTTGTCTTCAGCTCTCTCACTTGTATTTGACCTATTTCAGCAGGTTGTCAAAATCACCAGACCTCAGGAATAATTAAGCCACCAAAATTAAATTGGATTTAAAAATTCTGATGGGTACTGATTGCTCACCTAAGATTTTCCCCTCCTCTTCCCACACATCTGCACACTTATTCCTCCTAGATTAGGGAAACATCAACATGTCCCTCTAAGGAGTTTATATAAAAACAAGACCCAAATTTGAGACTCATTGGGAGGAAGTCTTACTGGCGGGCTTCCTTTTAGTTCATGTTCATTTCTATCATCTATCTATCTACCTATCTATTGATCTATCTATCTATCATCTATCTATCGACAATCTGCATTTTCTTACCAAATAAAATGTCTCGTGTGAAATAATTTGATACACAGATTTAAAACAAAGGATTCACGGAAAAGGAAGAAAATTCTAAGATTTCGAACTGCTAGGTTTTAGCCCCAGCATGGAGGGATAATGCCAATGGGAGGCACAGTGAAGTGTTATGGGTGAGATTTTCCTGGAAAACTACAGAACATACTAACAGGTCTCAGAGATATTAGGGTCCCCCTGAGAAGAAGCTCCATTTTCCTCCCCTTGCCCTAGAATGTGTTTCAAGGTCTGGTGTGGACAGGAAAGATTTATTCATGCCCATGTTGAGAAGACCCAAACCATTCTGATTTCAAAGAGTTGACAAGGATCACAAAGGACTTAAAATAATGGATAGTTCTTTTAGAATAAGCTGGATTTCTGAGGGTGCCTGGAGGTGCTGAGAGGGCTCTGAGCAATAGTATTGTAGATTTCAGTGATGGAAATAACAATTCCTAGTATTTTCATTAGGGACTCAATATTCTAAGTACTTTACACATTCATCAACCCGGTGACATTGACAGCAACTAGTTCAGACCCTTGATTTTAAGCATGAGGATAATGAAGGCAAGAAAAGTTACATAACTTTCCTTAAGTGACTCAAGTATTCAGCGGCAGAGACTGTGTTACACCAGGTTCCTTCATTTTTAATCCAGTGTATTCTTACTACACCATGCAAGGATCACATTTTGAGTTCCTTGTAACAGAGACATTTTGTAACAAGTCCAGGTAAGTGACATTTTTTAAGTGCTTATTTAATTTAGGTGCTTATCATGGATTATGACACTTCCCAGAAGCAAGATGTCCCCAAACTTAATAAATATAGAGAGAAAAAGAACACAGGTTGACCACTTCAGGTTAATGATTTTCTTTTTTTTTCTTTTTCATTCATCTAGAGCGTTAATGATTTTAAGTGTTTTTCTCCCATCACCTGCACATTTCTCAGCTTTGCCAGGCTAACTCCACTTCCTTATGTTTCTAGGCAGGTCGGCTTTTTAATCAGACCATCTAAAGATTTTGACCAACTATGTATTGCCTTTTAAAAAAAATCCCAGCTGTATGGATTTTACAGCAGCGACTGTCATGTCTGTTCTCACTTATCTCAGAAACCTTCTTGAAACTCTTCGGACTGTAAACGGTAACTTATAATAAATGTCTGAGAATGTGGCACATCAAAGCATATTTATTTTAAGTCTGCTGTCATTGTTCTGCATTACATGTTGCCTAGAAGGAAGTCGCAGGCTTTTTGTCTCCAGTCGTGAGCTTAGGTCCAAAAGAGCACCAGGGATTCAATGTTTTTTGTACATTCACGATTTGGGGCTTATGTTATGATTTTAAATCTCGCAAACCGATATCGAGCAATCATGTAAGTTTTTCATTTTTGTGCAAAATAATAAGATGCCTTTTTGCAGAAAAGGTCCAGACTGAACTTGTCAAGTATTATATTTTACAACTGCCTTTCATGCTAGAGAGGCCTGACTTTGGCTTGCTTATAACTGAATGACTAATGTGGATTGAAACTGATTTTATAATTACGTGACTAGATGACTTCCGGAGCTTTTATTTGGTGCCTTTGGAAACAGTGCTTGGAAAAATGAGGGAACCTCAAGAATCAAAATTATGACACATAAATATGAAAATGATGTAAAGACGTAAGAAGTTTCCCTGATAATATTGCCAAAAGAACTCACTCCAACTAGTTAATACAGAGTTAAAAAGAGTAAATTAATGTGGTACTAATACAAAATCGGGGCAAAATTTAATATTCTATCATGTAGACTTCATAAATCAGTGAGAGAAAAGGATTATGAAACAAATAATGCCTGGACAATTAGTTTAATGTTTAGGCCCAGTTTTTCAGAACATGCGCAAAAATAAACTTTTACATCATGAAAAAGTGAAATATATTAATAATAATCGGTACATAAAAATTAAGCATATTTTTTCATGAACGTCTTATATCTCAATGGGAACTAGATGAGGAAAATTTTAAGGTCAACCAATAAAATCACAAAGAAAATAATAAAGATTATTTTATTATACAAAACATAAAAACCTTTCACATGATAATAATAATGAGCTGATAATTATTGAGTGCTTACTAAATATCAGATAGTTGTTCTGAATGTATTATATGAGTTAACTTTTTAAAAAACTTTTTTAAACTTTTTATTTTATATTGGAGTACAGTTGATTAACAATGATGTGTTAGTTTCAGGTTTACAATAAAGTGATTCAGTTATACATATACACATGAGTTAACTCTTAATTCTGAGCAAGACCCAATGAAATAGGTATTGTTATTATCCCATTCTACAGATGAGCAAACAGAGGCACAGAGAAGTTAAATCACTTGCTCGAAGTAACATGATTAGATCTTATTGAAAAGAAGATTTTAATATTAATGTATTTAGATTCATCATTCTTTTTTCATGAGTGCCTTATGTCTAGCTAACACTTTCTGAGTCTTGTTTGAAAAATCTATACCCTTCTCAAGGTCAATAAGACATTTGCCAGTAAAACTAAAAGCTTCAAAGTTTTATATTTGTCACTTAAGTCCTAATCTGTCTGGAATTTATTTTTGTGTTTCGGAAGAAATGGAATCCTATTCTATTTTTTTAGTATGTGTAATTATGTATCTAGCTCCATTTACTGAAAATTTTCTTCTTTTCCCCCTGATCTGCCCTGCATCACCATCATGAGTCAAACTTCTGTACTTTAACAGGTCTATTTCTATACTGCTTGTTATACTGGTCAATTTGTCTATCTCCACATGCTCCCACATAGTCTTAATTACTCGAGCTTCAAAACAAGTGCAGATATCAAATAAAGAGGGATTCTCTGTTGTTATCTTTCTTTTTCTAAAATATTTAGGTTCTCCTTTGCTCTTTACTCTTCTGTATACATTTATGAATACGTTTCTCAAGTGCCATGAAAAATTCTGTTGGAACTTCTACTGAATTGCTTTGAAACCATAGAGTAATTTTAAGAGGACAGATATCTTTTGGATAGATGTTATTTTCACTCATCAACTTAGCAAAAATTTTTAAAAACGAGATGACCTAACATAAATGACAGAAAATGCAGTGTTTATTCTCATACCTAGCTTGAGGGAGTTTAAATTGGTGAATTTTTTTCTGAAAAGCAATTTGACAAGATGTGTGAGGAACTTTAAAGATCATAACTTTAATCCCATAATTAAAATTTCACAAATCTATATTGCATAAGGAGGTAATTTGAGAATCTGTCATGGTTTTACATCTAAAGATGTTTACTAAAGATTATTAATAATTGAGAAAATTATAAATAATTTAAATATCCAACAATAGGAATGTGATTAATGAATTAAAATGCATTCATTTATAGAATAACATGGAGTCCTTTTAAGGATTTTTTAATGATATGGGGAAACACATAAAATGTTATGTGCAACAATGCTATGAGACTAGATATCAATTACAGGAAAAAAAACTGTAAAAAATACAAACACATGGAAGTTAAAAAATACACTACTAAATAAACAAGAGTGACTGAAGAAACCAAAGAGGAAATCAAAAAATACCTAGAAACAAATGACAATGAAAACACGACGACCCAAAACCTATGGAATACAGCAAAAGCAGTTCTAAGAGGGAAGTTTATGGCAATACAATCCTACCTCAAGAAACAAGAAAAATCTCAAATAAACAACCTAACCTTACACATAAAGCGATTAGAGAAAGAAGAACAAAAAACCCCCAAAGTTGGCAGAAGGCAAGAAATCATAAAGATCAGATCAGAAATAAATGAAAAAGAAATGAAGGAAATGATAGCAAAGATCAATAAGACTAAAAGCTGGTTCTTTGAGAAGATAAACAAAACTGATAAACCATTAGCCAGACTCATCAAGAAAAAAAAAAAGACTCAAATCAACAGAATTAGAAATGAAAAAAGAAAAGTAACAACTGACACTGCAGAAAGACAAAGGATCATGAGAGATTGCTACAAGTAACTCTATGCCAATAAAATGGACAATCTGGAAGAAATGGATAAATTCCTAGAAAAGCACAACCTTCCAAGACTGAACCAGGAAGAAATAGAAAATATAAACAGACTAATCACAAACACTGAAATTGAGACTGTGATTAAAAATCTTCCAACAACCAAAAGCCTAGGATCAGCTGGCTTCACAGGTGAATTCTATGAAACATTTAGAGAAGAGCTAACACCTATCCTTCTCAAACTCTTCCAAAATATAACAGAGGGAGGAACACTCCCAAACTCATTCTACGAGGCCACCACCAGTCTGATACCAAAACCAGACAAAGAAAACTACAGGCCAATATCATTGATGAACACAGATGCAAAAATCCTCAACAAAATACTAGCAAACAGAATCCAACAGCACATTCAAAGGATCATACACCATGATCAAGTGGGGCTTATCCCAGGAATGCAAGGATTCTTCAATATATGCAAATCAATCAATGTGATACACCATATTAACAAACTGAAGTATAAAAACTATATGATCATCTCAATAGATGCAGAAAAAAATTCAACACCCATTTATGATAAAAACCCTCCAGAAAGTGGGCATAGAGGGAACTTACCTCAACATAATAAAGGTCATATATGACAAACCCACAGCCAACATCATTCTCAATGGTGAAAAACTGAAACCATTTCCACTAAGATCAGGAACAAGACAAGGTTGCCCACTCTCACTACTATTATTCAACATAGTTTTGGAAGTTTTAGCCACAGCATTCAGAGAAGAAAAAGAAATAAAAGGAATCCAAATTGGAAAAGAAGAGGTAAAGCTGTCACTGTTTGCAGATGACATGATACTATACTTAGAGAATCCTAAAGATGCTCCCAGAAAACTACTACAGCTAATGAATGAATTTGGTAAAGTAGCAGGATACAAAATTAATGCATAGAAGTCTCTTGCATTCCTATATACTAATGATGAAAAATCTGAAAGAGAAATCAAGGAAACACTCCCATTTATCATTGCAACAAAAAGAATAAAATACCTAGGAATAAACCTACCTAACGAGACAAAAGACCTGTATGCAGAAAACTATGACACTGATGAAAGAAATTAAAGATGATACAAATAGGTGGAGAGATATACCATGTTCTTGGATTGGAAGAATCAATATTGTGAAAATGAATATACTACCCAAAGCAATCTACAGATTCAGTGCAATCCCTATCAAATAGCCAAAGGCATTCTTCACAGAACTAGAACAAAAAAATTTTGCAATTTGTATGGAAACACAAAAGACTCTGAATAGCCAAAGCAATCTTGAGGAAGAAAAACGGAGCTGGAGGAATCAGGCTCCTTGACTTCAGATTATATTACAAAGCTACAGTAATCAAGACAGTGTGGTACTGGCACAAAAATAGAAATATAGATCAATGGAGCAGGATAGAAAGCCCAGAGATAAACCCATGTACATATGGTCACCTTATCTTTCATAAAGGAGGCAAGAATATACAATGGAGAAAAGACAGCCTCTTCAATAATTGATGCTGGGGAAACTGGACAGCTACATGTAAAAGAATGAAGGTAGGGCTTCCCTGGTGGCGTAGTGGTTGGGAGTCTGCCTGCTGATGCAGGGGACGTGGGTTCTTGCCCTGGTCTGGGAGGATCCCATGTGCCACAGAGCGGCTGGGCCCGTGAGCCATGGCCACTGAGCCTGCGCATCTGGAGCCTGTCCTCCGCAATGAGAGAGGCCACATCAGTGAGAGGCCCATTTACTGCAAAAAAAAAAAAAAAAAAAAAAAAAAAGAATGAAGTTAGAACACTCCTTAACACCGCACACAAAAATAAACTCAAAACGGATTAAAGATGTAAATGTAAGGCCAGGCACTGTAAAACTCTTAGAGGAAAACATAGGCAGAACACTCTATGACATAAATCACAGCAAGATACTTTTTGACTTACCTCCTAGAGAAATGGAAATAAAAACAAAAATAAACAAATGGGACCTAATGAAACTTAAAAGCTTTTGCACAGCAAAGGAAACCATAAATGATGAAAAGACAACCCTCAGAATGGGAAAAAATGTTTGCAAATGAAGTAACTGACAAAGGACTTATCTCCAAAATATACAAGCAGCTCATGCAGCTCAATATCAAAAAAACAAACAATCCAATCCAAAAATGGGCAGAAAACCTAAATAGACATTTCTCCAAAGAAGATATACAGATTGGCAACAAACACATGAAAGGATGCTCAACATCACTAATCATTCAAGAATTGCAAATCAAAACTACAATGAGGTATCACCTCACACCAGTCAGAATGGCCATCATCAAAAAATCTACAATCAAATGCTGGAGAGGGTGTGGTGAAAAGGGAACCCTCTTGCACTATTGGTGGGAATGTAAATTGATACAGCCACTATGGAGGACAGTATGGAAGTTCCTTAAAAAACTAAAAATAGAACTACTTTATGGCCCAGCAATCCCACGACTGGGCATATACCCTGAGAAACCATAATTCAAAAACAGTCATGTACCACAATGTTCATTGCAGCTCTATCTACAACAGCCATGACATGGAAGCAACCTAAGTGTCCATCGACAGATGAATGGATAAAGAAGATGGGGCACATATATACAATGGAATATTACTCAGCCATAAAAAGAAATGAAATTGAGTTATTTGTAGTGAGGTGGTTGGACCTAGAGTGTGTCATATAGAGTGAAGTAAGTCAGAAAGAGAAAAACAAATACTGTATGCTAACACATATATATGGAATCTAAAAAAAAAAAAAAAGTTCTGAAGAACCTAGGGGCAGGACAGGATTAAAGATGCAGACATAGAGAATGGACTTGAGGACACGGGGAAGGGGAAGGGGAAGCTGGGACAAAGTGAGAGAGTGGCATGGACATATATACACTACCAAATGTAAAATAGATAGCTAGTGGGAAGCAGCCACACAGCACAGGGAGATCAGCTCCGTGTTTTGTGACCACCTAGAGGGGTGGGATAGGGAGTGTGGGAGGGAGACGCAAGATGGAGGGGATATGGGAATATATGTGTACATATAGCTGATTCCCTTTGTTATATAGCGAAAACTAACACAACATTTAAAGCAATTATACCCCAATAAAAATGTTAAATAAAAAAGTTGCTGCAAAGAAACAGGAACATTTTACATAACATTATGGATTTATTGGGTTAGATAAAAACATTATTAAAATTAATTCATCTGTTTCTAAAAAATGTGATGTACAAGAAAGCATGATGCAAAATTGTACATGCTGTATGATCTCAATCTTTTAAAATTTCATAGGAAAAGGACTAGAAAAATATACTTAAATGTCATTAATAATTTCTTTTGGATAATAAAATTATGGGTAATTATTTTTCTATTTCTTGTTACTTTTTTTTTTTTTTTTTTTTTTTGCGGTACGCGGGCCTCTCACTGTTGTGGCCTCTCCCGTTGCGGAGCATAGGCTCCGGACGCGCAGGCTCAGCGGCCATGGCTCACGGGCCCAGCCGCTCCGCGGCATGTGGGATCTTCCTGGACCAGGGCACGAACCCGCGTCCCCTGCATTGGCAGGCGGACTCTCAACCACTGCGCCACCAGGGAAGCCCTATTTCTTGTTACTTTTAAAAAATTATGATAGGGGCTTCCCTGACGGTCCAGTTGTTAAGACTTCTCCTTCCAATGCAGGGGGTGTGGATTTGCTCCCTGGTTGGGGAATTAGGATCCCACGTACCTCGCGGACAAAAATCAAAACGTAAAACTGAAGCAGTTTTGTAACACATTCAATAATGACTTTAAAAATGGTCCACATCAAAAAAAAAAAAAAAAGTATGATAGACGATTTTTCATTCCAGAAAAGTAAAATGTTTCTCAGTGGCCCCTTTTATTTGTGACAATATAAATGGAATGATGAAAACTTTGTGTTTCTAACAGTGAAATTAATATCTGGTATCAGCCACCCTGAAAGAGAAATGGTTCAAAGTTGACTGAGTCCATGAGAGGTGCCTGGCCTTTCCTTTTTATGTGCCTCTGGAATATCTCAGAAGGAAATTCATTTCCATGAAGGCACCTTTGTATGCTTCATCAATATTCCACTGCCCCATTTCTCCCAAGATAAAATTCCTCAGGGTAAAAATGTCCAAAGCTTTGAATGGCAGTAGACTGTCAGAAAAGGTTTCATTTAGAAATCAGACTTGTAGATCTCAGGCTACAGGAGCTTAGATATATGATGAATTTTTAAACTATGTGGAGAATGCAAGAGAGCAGGCTGTGCGTGTCTGCCCAAGTGTCATTACATGGATAATCAATACCAAATGCTTAAGAAGTTCAGCTCCCCTAATTTTGCTGTTGCTAGGCAGACATTCATATGTTATCCTGTGAAAGGAATGCTACATGATGCCTTATCATAAAGCCATTCAGTTGAGCTGAGTTGGTCATATGGTGAGAACTGGTTAGATAAAAATCCCGAAGAAGTTGAGATTTTTAAAGACAACAGAAGCAATATCATTTACATGCATCCTGCAGAGAAAACTATTCCAGGGACCTCCAAGTACAAGATGATCTGCTGCAGTGTCCGTGTGGGCAAGATCTTCTAGAACTGGATGAACGTGGGAAGAAAGCCATGGAAGTTGAAAACCCTGAAAGAGTCAATCTATACATTGCTGCAAGAATTGTGTGAAAACAATGATTGTATTGGTTATACCACATTTAAAAAATATTTCCTTCCTTAATCAATAAAGGGTGGAATCACCTTTATTATCAATCGTGATGTGCTCTTAATGGTTTTAGCACCACTGATGGCAGTGATGCTGGAGCTCCACGCGGAACTGTGGTGTTTGTAACATCGGTGAGCAGATGCAGGTGATGTGGTTGTGACACCTGACACACCCCCTAACTCACCACTTCTTATTTCACATACCAGACAGTATAGGCATTTTAAAAGCATGAAGTAAAACCGAAGGCAAAGGGACCCCGCAATACACGACAGGTTTCCTTCCTTTGAAGAAATACTGTTTAAAGTGATACTTTCATTGGCAAAAGGATATAGAGCTGCCCGTTTATGTCAATTACACGAGGCTCCCTCTTGTAGCAGTTGCAGAGGTTCAAAGCCAGGACAATGTTTCCTCCTTCACTTGGTACCTATGGTATTTCCTTAAGAGGAAAGCATGGAACCGAGGTTGGATTCTCAAGTGTTGTGTTTCTGTGAAGTGAGTTCTGGGCTATCTTATCAAAGTTGGGTCCAGTTTTTCTACCGAGTGACCATGCAACCATCCATAACTTGAGTGTACATTGGATGTGTGACCAGCAGATTATGGTTGGTGAATATTTCCTGTGCGAAGCTTGTATTCAACTTTCTTTCTACTCTTAATAGAGCCTCTCACTAGAGATACTGTGTGTGGTGCAGGGAGCAGAGTAAGGGCTAAGGAGCTTCCAGGACCTTATTTCATCTCAGAACTGTATACCAAAGCACACACCTTCTAGGATACAAATACAAAAATCTAAGAGAAAAGCAAAAGAGAAAAACCACACTGAGAAACTGAGGGTTACGGGATAAACTTCCTAGCACACGGCAGAGGAAAATTTTACTATTTATTTACGCCCTGCCTTATTCCAGAAAAAAGTTACGTGGAAGAGCTTCTTTCTACCTTTCTGCTCTGCCACATCGTCCCAGTTCTGAGTTAAACAATACCATTGTCTTCCATCTCTCAGGTCCTGTTACAGCCACAATTAGAGGGTCTGTCTCCGTCTGAAGCAGTCAGTTTTGGTCTACCTCACATGCCTACTGCAGGCAGCCAGCTCACGATGCACACGGCAGCACGCCTTTGAAAGCGGGACCACATATGAAAGAAAGGGTATGTCAGCTCATTTTATTACACTCATCTATTGGCAAAGCCTCTCAGAGATTATTTCTTCTAGTGTAGATGATAGACCTTTGGCACTTTTTAAAATCTCTACAAAAATGGGGATCTCTCAGAGTTTCCTCTGAGTATCTTCTCGATAGGAAAGGAGGATTATCACTTAAATCACTGGATTTCTGTGTGGCGGAGAATATCGCAAGAACTCTGGCATAACTTAGCAGCAGATATCAGTGTCAAATCCCAGCATACCTGCATAAGACTTACTGATTATTTGTATGTTTGGCAATTCATCATTGTATTTTATTCTTTCTCATGGTTCAGACAAGGAACCCTAAGCTGACAAAAAAGAAGTGAGAAACCATGTAAATGAAGTTTGTAGGCGGGACCACAGCAGCTTTTAGTCTGGGGTTGATTTGGTTCCATTGCTATTCAAGATGGTTCTGAATATTCTTCCTTATGTCCCATGAGTATGCGTACTATTTCCGTCTCTATGTAAGTCTGGAGAAATCTTGCCTGTAGCCTTTTTGGTGGTTCTTTCTCTAGACTTGGGTCACTTCCTAATGTGTATGCTTTTGCTAAATCTCCAAAGGGGAACCTCTGCCGATTTTAAGTCTTCTTGTTTGTACAGTTTTCTCCCTGGCACTCTACCTTCTTTACCTCTTCAGACTCCAAGCTCAGTCTCTTCAAGCCAGGAGCAAAACATTCTCCCCGGCACTACAGTCTGGACATCCACTCCACGCAGTGAGATGCAGCAACCGTAAGCTCATCCCATTCATTTCCTGTATCTCAGGGACACTGTTCTTCATGTCTGATATCCAGTGTCTTAAAGCTATTTTTTCACATGTTTTGTTAGATTTCTTTTTTGTTTGTTCGTTTTATTTCAGGTGAAAGGGTATATCTGGAAGCAGAAATCCTAAAAGAGTATTTTACTCAGAATAACACCCTGAAAATATAATTTTGTTAGTAGTAATACAGTTCAACCCTATACAGTCTACAGTAAAAAAATTATAACATAGCAGACTAAGATTCTTGTGGTGGCAGGGTTTGTAATACAGGTTATGAATTAGATCGCTCTAATTTCAAATCCCACCTTTGTTATTCGCTGGCTCTTTGCTCCAAGGCAAGGTCTTTACCATTTCTCAACTTCAATATCTTTGTTGGTAAAATGGTGATTATCAGAATACCTATTTCATAGCAATCCTATGAAAATTAAATGAACTACGTAGCTTGGTGACTGCTACGTAAATTGTAGATACTGTTTTTATGTAAAATAATATGATTTGAGAACTCTGTTTTTTTAAAAAATACATTTTTACCCCAATAGGAACTTGGAGGATTTATGTGGTTAACAACTAAATTAACAACACCTAATAAATGTCTTGGCGTCTTCTTCATGTTAGCCTGTTGAAGGACACAAAAGAAGTAAGACATGGAGTCATCCAGAAATGAGTTACTGTGGGCTATGACTTCTGAAAGAGACCTCAATCTCTGTCACCTAACTTCAAGGGGAAGGTTGGAGGGACATTTTTCAAATTTATGAAAATGATGAACTTTTTGTGTCCTGTTGATGCTTTCAAATTCCTATATTCTGGGATGTTGGAGTTCTAGACTGATAGGGTAGCTAATTACCTTTTCACAAAACTATGAAATATGATTAAGTCCCACAATGTAGTAAGCCAACATTACTTAAAAGAGAAGATTCACAGAAAGCGATATCATGGATTATTCAGAAGACACAGGATAGGAGAGGTTATACATAAGTTTTACATGTTTGATACAAGAAGAGAAGTCACGGGTTAAAGGAAAGTAACAGGTATGAAGTTGTAGGTGTTCTCTGAAGTCTTTCTCTTTTTCTAAAGCAATAAAATTCTACATGTCAGGGTGTATTTTGTGTTAGCAAGTACCACTATTAGAACTTACTCTCTGAGAAATATCCCATACTTGGAATCAAGCAAAGAGGATTATTTTCCTCCTAAGATGAATAAACCTATTTTCGTGAAACATCTTTGTTCGTACTCTGATAATTATAGTTCACAGAACCCATTTCCCAGTTCAGACAGTCCAGTGGAATTTTTCCGGTGCCGTGTCATTTGGGAAATCTCATTTGAAGGAGGCATTTCTCACATCAGTCCCTGCAGCCTTGTTTTGGGCTGCTTTCCTGCTGGCGTCTGTGGAAATCTCAGTGATGAGTCTTTTCACCACACAGCATGATGGGAAGAAACATTTCAGGAAGTCGCAGAACCACAGTTACATATTAGTAAGGACCCAGTCTTGGGAGAACGGTTACATTCAATTATCATTTTCTTCCTTTAGTCTAACATTTATATGGTGTTGTTCATTGAAGTACGATAAGAATTAAGTTCATGATACTTATGTGGTAATTTTGCTATTAATATTTATTTACTGTCCAGTGTAATCAATTCAGGTGTGATTGGACTAAAATATTGTTCAAATGATGTACTCAATCACCTAATATTTACTTTACAAGATACTTGCTTAAGCAATATTTCTAGAAAGAAGTCTTCATAAATTTACATCACTGTGTCCCTCTTTGAAACAATAATGTAGAGAGTTATTCTTACTTTTTCAGTTTTGTATATTTGAGGAATGTTAATAAATTAGTTGCCTTGAAGATGTTTTTTGGGTTGGTTGATTTTCTTATCCTATAAATTTGTCCCCTTCCCATTAAGCTGGAAATGAACTGGGGTGCTTCATTTAAACTGCTTCACAGTTTAAAAGATTTCTTTTAAACTGTGGGACCATTCTTTTTCACAGAAGGGGAAGGAAATGTATAAGAATAATCCAATTTGCTAAAAGATTAATTATTATTCTCTCCTTTTGCTGTGAGTTTTCTAGTTACTATTTTTATTCTGTGCATAAGTCTGGACAATATACCTCGTTATGATCTAAATTCTAATAGATGTATTCACGGCACAAAAGTGTGAGGCTGTAAAGACATTGAGATCATAATTACTGAGATGTAGATTACAAGATACCCACAATAAGACAGAGTTAAGTATTCAATAGAGAGCTTATATTGGCTTCTTTTGGATCTTAGTCATAAGATATTCTAAATGAAAATGTCAAGTAGTCCTCAATATTACGATCTCTTAGGGCATAATGACTGCATCAAAGTAACCGATCATCCTTGGACAGTTTTGTTACAATGCTCAGTTGCCCCACTCTGATCTGGAGTATTTCAAAATGGTACCACTTTACATTTGTGCCTCTCTCATTTGGTGTTGGCGCATGAAGAATATTAATGAAACACATTTTAACTGTCTTCCACAGCAGTGGTGACCTCCACAGATTCCAAAGTATTCCTTTCCCCCTTTGATCTCACATCTTTACATTATTCTAGTCATAATTTTCTATTTTGAAGTATTGAAATAAACTGTCATGTGGAAAATATGAGTGGAATGACAATAATTCCCCTCTGTCAGATCTTGTTATCAAAATCTGTGAATGAATCATATTTAATGCCTGGTCATTGGCCATGAGCAATTGTGTCCTGACGTGGATCACAATTTATGGACCGTCTTAAATTCCTAGATGCTTAATTCCTTCTCAGCTTTACATAAGGACTATATCCATTGAGATTACTCTGCATCTCACTCAAGTGGGTGAGACTGAATAAGGATACAAATGTCTTAGCAGTTTGTCATCCCATTTCCTTGGCATTGCAAAAGTACTCTATTTTCCTCTCCAGGGAAAAAAAAGACATAAAGGATGCTAGTCACAAAATGAAGATACAAGGATTTGTAAGCCAGTATCACAAGCATGTCAGTCTTAGATGAATGTCCATGGTTATATTTTAGCTTCTTATCCTTAATTATTCAGATACAATGAACAGTGGTTGCTATTAAAGGAACGTGTAGCTTCTGCTTCTGATTTCTGAAACTCAGAGGGGTTTTATTTTAAGTGCTGACTTGCTCTTGTTTAGATTTGAGTCATTTTGAGCATCCACAGTAATCTACTGCTAGAGAGAATATATTGGGTGCGTCCCATTATTGTACTTTAATTCAACAAGCTTTTATTTTTTTAATTTTTATTTAAAATTTATTTATTTTTATTTTTGGCTGCGTTGTGTCTTTGCTGCTGTGCGCAGTCTTTCTCTAGTTGTGGCATGCAGGCTTCTCGTTGCGGTGGCTTCTCTTGCTGTGGAGCACAGGCTCTAGGTGCACAGGCTTCAGTAGTTGCAGCACCGGGCTCAGTAGTTGTGGCTCATGGGCTCTAGAGCAGAGGCTCAGTAATTGTGGCGCATGGGCTTAGTTGCTCCGCAGCATGTGGGATCTTCCCAGACCAGGGCTCGAACCCGTGACCCCTGCATTGGCAGGCGGATCCTTAACCACTGTGCCACCAGGGAAGCCCCAACAAGCTTTTAGAGCAATCAATTGTACTCAATAAATATAGCTGCATCTTTGCAACAAAGAAGAAAAGAAAGAAATAAAGAAGGAAAGAAGAAAGAAAGGAGGAAGGAAAGAAAGAAGAAAGCTTATCTGTGTGAGGCCAGTACATTTTCTTTTAATATTTATATATTTATTTTGGCTGTGTCGGGTCTTAGTTGCAACAGGCGGGAACTTCATTGTGGCATGCAAGCTCCTTCGTTGGGGGACGGGCTTCTCTCTAGTTGTGGCACGCAGGCTCCAGAGCATGTGGACTCTGTAGTTTGCGGCATGTGGGCTCTCTAGTTGAGGCGCGTGGGCTTAGTTGTCTGTGGCATGTGGGATCTTATTTTCCCAACCAGGGATCGAACCCACATCCCCTGCATTGGAAGGCAGATTCTTTACCACGGGACCACCAGGGAAGTCCCTGAGTCCAGTACATTTTAAACAAAATATCTCTGATACCGTGTTTTCAGAATTCTTTTCCCTGTAAGTCTTAGTCTCAGTAGTGTGACTTTAATTAGCAACAGCAACTTGAATGCTCCAGACAGTAACTTGACAATGAGCTTCCATAGGCATTTTGGTCCTTTTGTGTACTGGGCTGCTTCTTCTATTATTTAGTGAAATCACAGGAATGCAGAGAGATACATGGAGGCTTGCTTCTCATTGGTGGCTTTCAAATGAGCTGTTATATAAGACCTCTAATTCTTGGTCTTGAGGACTTCACACCAGGCATATCGGAAACACATATACTGAAGGGGAGAGGGAGAGGACAGAAAGTAGATCACCTGTGGAAATTTTCAAGCCAGAATTGTTGTTATTTAGCGTGGCTTCTAGAAATGTATGTTTGCCTTGAAAGTTTTTTTCCAGGATTGAGTGAGCATTGCCAGGGGCAGGAGAGAAGATGGGAGGGTGGATAGGAAACAGGAAAAATGCTTCTAACCTGACCTTTTGCCCCGAATCTGGAAGTGACATGCAAATGGGACACGTTTCACTAGATAATGCCCAAATGCCACGATAGGGCTGATGTTTTCCATGGGGAGCATATGGCCCTAGGAAAGAATAAAGGCTGCTAGGAGTCAAATCAGGGGCTTATTTTTTAACAACTATTCTGATTTTGAGCCAGTTTTAGCACTTTGATGTGTCTTGAGTAGCAAAAATTGGACCTTAATGTTAGTATGTTACCGTCATTAATGAAGTATGTTTAACTTGGAACTGCGTTTTGTTTATCTTTCCATGAAACTTCACACAGAAAAATAATGGATTTCTAAAAATGTGAGTACACTTAATATCCTTTGTCAATACACATTATAGTAAAAGCTAAGAACAATGTATAACAAAATGTGTCTGCTATTGTGTTTATCATTAAGAATATAAATACTTTCATCCATGAAATCCAAATCCACAAAGTGTTTTCAGATACAGAGCTATGAGTAAGTTACAAAAATACCATAAAACCCAATAAAAAAAATACTGTAACACGATTTTTAAATCTCTATAAAACTACAGAGAGCGCTGTCTGAAAAAGATGACATTTCCCCAGAAATTCAGTCTGAGGCTTTCCATGCAGACGGTGGAATTTACTAGTTTACATAGTGAGCTGAGGACGGATTGACTTGGCCTACACACTGGCTTACTCAGCGACCTTGGATGGGGCATTTGCACGCTCTTGCTTTCATTTCTCTGACTGTATGTAAATTCCAGTCTGAAGTGTTTCACTAAGACTTATGTGAGAGATTCTGTCTCCTATCAGTCACCTAGAGGCATGTGTCTGGTATTTTGGTGTCGTGTGAGCTTTATGCCGTGTCCCTATAGCCATAACTGGGCCTGTGGGTGACTGGCCAGGTGCCTTTGAAGCCAGGGGAAAGCAGCTCTGCCATAAAGGTCCATGTAGGGAGCGAGAGACTCTGCCCCACACATCTCAGCCCCTCATTTCCGGTTTTCCTCCTTAGGATCGTTCAAATTGCTTTTTTCATTTCACTTACCAAGTCCAGAAAAGTTAGATGGGAACCAAAAGTTCTTTCTTCCCAACCTCCTGCTATAAATCTCACGTCTGTGAACACCTGGAAAAGAATAACTATTCTAAAAGTCAGGGCTGCTTGAAATTGACTGAAATAATTATATGTCTTTTGGGGGAAAATGATAGTGGAGAAAAGGTGTCAGATTTGGATTAAATGTAATTGATAGACTTTTTTGGCTATTAACTGTAGGGTAACTCAGTGAATTTTCTTTACGTAAAGATCATGGCACATTCACAGTTATTAAATGTTGTCATTACAGGGAAAAGTAAAGTTGTTCAGAAGAAATTCGTTCTGTGGCCTTCATATGTTGGACCAAATAAAAAGATTCATGCTATGTAAACTCTATGAGGCTTATATTAAAAACTTAGTAAATATCAGTTGACTGACTGAGTAAATGAATGAATGCATAAAACCATCTGCTCAGACTATATGCGGGTTAACACTGCTATTCTCCAGATGATTTGGTCGTTGTCAGATGATGTACAGAATAATTTAGGGCTAAACGCCCTTTGATTACTTAATAATTATCCAGAGTTACTTGGAATATGACCATAACTCTATAATTCTCTTGGTCACCATAGACAACCTTGTATTGAAGAAGTCTTGATGGTTTCCTTGGTGGCCCAAAGACTGCGTCGAGCGTCATTGTCAGTTACACGGAGTTTATAGCTGGAGGAACTGTGTTTACGGTGGACCCCAGTGCTTATTGTCTAGACCTGGTCTTGCCATATCTTCATTGAATGCATTTTTGCCCTGTGAGGGTGAGAGTAGAAAAGTAAGCTTCTTTGTTTAATGAAGCAGGTAACCAAGGAATGTGGGAGAAACACACGTTCCATTACACACCCAGTCAATACAGATCAAGAAAAACAGAACGTGTTTTTTTCTTCTTTATTACAGCTTCCTTTACTATCATTTTATGGGAATAATTATCATTTTGGCCCACAACTTTGTTTGATTATTTCTTTTTTTTTTTTTTTTTTTTTTTGCGGTACGCAGACCTCTCACCGCTGTGACCTCTCCCACTGCGGAGCGCAGGCTCCGGACGCACAGGCCCAGTGGCCATGGCTCACGGGCCCAGCCGCTCCGCGGCATGTGGGATCTTCCCAGACCGGGGCACGAACCCGCGTCCCCCGCATCGGCAGGCGGACTCTCAACCACTGCACCACCAGGGAAGCCCTGTTTGATTACTTCTATGAATCTGTTTTTCATTTTCCTTAAAGGAAGACATTATTGCCAAATAAAGCAGCCAAATCTCTGAATACCTCTCAAGGGTTTATTCTTTTTTTCAATTATTTTTAAGGCAGAATTCAAACACTTCAGTTTTTAAAATGTTTTGAGAATTCTTGCATCAAAGGCTTTTTATTTTTTGAAGCAAACATAGATGGCACCAGAATAGCTTACCATTATTTCTGGTAATATCCCTGAAATAGCAGTAACGGTGTGCCTCAATTTTAAAATAAGAAGTAAGGAACATATACCTAAAAGGTATAACATTTTTTTAAAGTCTTTATTGAATTTGTTATAATATTTCTTCTGTTTTATGTTTTGGTTTTTTGGCTGTGATGCATGTGGGATCTTAGCTTCCCGACCAGGGATCAAACCTGCACCCCCTGCATTGGAAGGTGAAGTCTTAACCACTGGACCACCAGGGGAATCCCAAAGGTATAACATTTTTAAATGTTATAATTTGGTATAATGGTATAAATGGTATCATTTTTTTAAAAAAAATTAAAAAGTTCTTGAACTCAGTATATCTTACTCTTAACAGGTCGTTTCACCTTCTGTAAGTCCTTTCTTTAATTTCTTTCAGCCTTTCAGATTCTAACCATGTTCTCTGTAGAGAAAATTGAATTGTGGTGGTGGTTGCACAACTCTCTAAATTTACGAAAAGTCTTTGAATCCTATACTTAAAATAGATGAATTTTATGATATGTAAATTGTACCTCAATAAAGTTGAGAAGGTAACCAACGTCCAAGAGTTCTTTGTGCACTGGTGTTCTTTGACCATTGGAATTGATGATCAGGTTGATAATAACGCTATTTTGGAATTGAAACGAGTAGTCTGATGTGCAGGTTTCTAAAGCACTATTTCTGCCATCACTGTGATTAAAACAAAGGTTCAACTCTCCCTTCCTCCCCTGCCCACGTTCTGGTGTTCTGTAATCATTCATTAACAAAACTTTTAGGAAAGGGATCAATGCGGGTGAAAGTTGAGCACTGAAATGTATTCTGTTTCACTCCGTGGACATTTGGCTTCTTACTGCCAACTCGGCACCTTGTGAGCATTTCATGCCCTGGTGAGATGACCTTGAATTCTTCACTTAGTCCTCTTAGCTCTGCAAGCTTTCTCCTTGCTAATGAGGATCCTTGCCCTTGGGTAGATAAAAAGAGAATCAGATTTGGTATCTTAGCCAGCTTTCAGAAAAAGTTAAAAAGAGTGGGTAAGACTGGACAGGCTTTTCTTGTTATGTTTCTTGTTTGTTTGTGAATTCCACATGGAATAAAATCTAAAACATTTCTCACAGTCTCTAAAGAAAAAAAAACAAACTGTGCTGTACAGTATGTCAAAAATTTCCATTTATTTATGGTTGTTTTAAAAAAGAAGAAGGAAACAACTCGTTCTGAGGGAAAAGTAATCTGAAGAGCAACCTGTCAAGGTGGACATTCCAACAGCGCACTCTCACCGTGATACATTATTTCAAAGAAAACTCAGCAGTGAAATGTTTTCCGGTTAAAGATTACATGTTCCTCTATACTCATGTCCTGTTAAAATAAAGACTTTGTATGCAAAATTTTTTACACAAGGCTCTTTGGTTACATACCTAGTCCAGACCTCTCCAGTGACCATGGTCTGGACCTCTTGCTAGTGTCCTCTGCACACTGGTAACCTTCCCATCTTCATTAACAGCTTTATTGAGGTAGTATTTCCATATCATAAAATTCATTCTTGTGACATGTATAGTTTCATGGTGTTTAGTAAATTTATAGACCTCACCACCACCACCACAATCTGAATTAGAACATTTTCATCACCCCCAAAAGAAACCACGTCCCAATTAGCAGTCACTCCCCATTTGGACCCCTATCCCCCAGCCTCACTCCCTGAGAAATCACTAATCTATTTTCTGTCTCTATACAGTTACCTACCTATTCTGGACATTTCACATACATGGGCTTATGCAATATGTGGTCATTTTGACTAGTTTCTTTCACTTAACATCAAGTTTCCAAGTTCATCCACGTTGCAGCCTGTATCAGTACTTCACTCCTCATTATTGATGAATAGGATTCCATTGTGAAGATAGATATACAATGTTATAACCATCCATTCACCGGATGACGGAAATTTAGGTTGTTTCCCCCATTTTGGCTATTATGAATAATGTTGCTATGAACATTGGCGCACAAGTTTTTATGTGGACATATGTTTTTATTTCTCTTGGGTAAACAGATAGAAGTGGAATTGTCAGGTCATATGGTAAGTGTATGTATAGCATTTTAAGAAACTGCTAAACTGTGTTCCAAAATTGACCAAACCATTTACAGTCCCACCTGCAATGTATGAAGGTTCCAGTTCTCCACATCCTTGCCAACTGTCATGTGGTGTGAAGTGATATCATACACACACACACACACACACACACACACACAGTGCCTCCAAAATATTTCAAAAACATTTTTAACATCAAGAGAAAAGTACACGCTCCATAGCCCGTCACAGCTAAACTAGTCCAGTTTCTCCTACATTCATGTTCAGTCCTTCAAAACTGTAATCAAAATAAGGAGGTCTATTTAAATAATTGTATTTTTCCACTATAAGGGGGACCGATTCAGGAATAAAACTTATATGAGCTGTCACCTAAGTAAAGCCATCTTTAAAATATATTGAGATGTGTTTCAACTGCTGAAATTTGGTGTAACAAAAGCCATAAACAATTGCAGGGTAATAAACTCCAGGATTTAGGTACAATATTTCTTCTTTCTCACTGAAAAGTCAAATAAAAAGTTCAAAAATATTAATAAACTTTGTCTTTACTTTCTATAAGCAAAGCTTATCCCTGATAAATAAATGAAGGAGAGAAGCAATTGTGCTGTTTTCTCACTGCTTTGAGTGTTTCCCACTACTCATACTTCCCTGAAGCTGCCTCCTAAGTGTATTGCTTTTTCATTTTGGGAAACTTAGGCTATAGCTATTACCACCTGGTATGCAATTAATTGGTCCCAGGTATCCAGGACTATGGGGAACTCTAAGAAGTGGGAATTATGATTCTGGCTTTCTTAATACAAGTTCTATGTAATCTTTAAATATGTGAATTTCCATATATTTCCTTCATCAAGTATCCCTCAACTCCTACATCATTTGACTATAGCTGGCTTGTGCCAGGCGTGACATTAAGTAGTATTTTCAATCCACTTGAAATACAAGGTCTTGAGAGGCAGCAGCTATATTGGGCATCCCTTCAGATCTTTTGTACATAAATAAATACATACTTGTGTGTATGTAAAATGTGTATAAATATGTGTGAATATATACACTTAATTAGTGGGTTGACATTATACATTACACTGAATAACTGGTTTTTTTATTCAATCCATTTTAGATACTATTTCATATCAATACATCCTTTTAAAAATAGTTGTACAATGCCCATTATTTGAATGTTGTACATTTAAAAAATTAGTCCCCTATTTTGGACATTTAGAACACAAACACCCACATACATACATACCACATCACACTTATACAATAAAATTATAGAAGAGCAAAGTCAAAAGGTAAGTGGATTTTTAATTTTAATGCATAATGCCCTGTCACCCTCCCCAGAGGATACATTCCCACATTCCGTGTATGGGAATGCATCTTTCTCATACTTTTATTAATATGAGCTTTGCCAAACTGACTCTGTGCCACTTTGGTGGCATTCTGTATCTTTATGTTGCCTAGGACTCATTTTGCCAATGTCGTGAGACCACTAGTGTTGACCAGAAAGGAAAAGAAAAAAATAATCACTAATATTTTATTCCCAAGTCAGCCACTCTTTTGCCTATGAGGGAGGCACAAGATCTCCTGTTTTGCAGCTAAGGGAGTATAGACTCAGGGAGAGTAAGTTACTCACCCAAAGCCCCAGAGCTCTCAAGAGTCAGTCACCTTGGCCATGACCCTGCAGGCTTCCACATCATAGTCCAGCATCTCTTCAGTAGGAAGGAGTACTTCTTCCGCTTCACGCCAGCCTGCAGAGCTGGGGGCAGTCACCACACGGGCTACTTTCCATCTCCCTCAGAGGTGAAGATTCTCTGCACCAGCCTTGCTATCTGGACCGAGGCAGACGAGGCAGTTGTTTTAATCGTCTTGGCAGTCAAGACTGTCTTTTCCTTGGTGTCATGACTGGAAATATGGGTGGCACACTCAGTCTCACCCCATCAGCTTAACTTCCCTCAAGGGAGTGACTGACTCTGTAAGATTAAACATGGACACAGGAAAAAAAGAGCTTCTTTAAAGGACCACAGCAAAAACAAGAACATAACACGATCCTTCCAAGGATGCTCAGCTTAATGACAGTCAAGCCTGTGTTTGCATTGAAGAGCATCTTAGTCACCCCCAAGTTTATTAGGTCAAAGGTGGCCTCGCCTTGAATATGGGGTTTTCCTCCCTGTACCATATTCTCTGAGGAACAGCGAGCTCACACAATGAATGGATCCTGTTCCTTTGGGGAGCAATGCTGAGCTCAGCTCCATGGGTTCAGATCCACTTGAATCTTGGTTGTGTGACCTGAGGCAAGTCACTCCAGCTCTCTGAGCCTCAGTTTTCTACCTCACCAAATGGACATGACAACACCTCCTTCTCAGAGCACCGTGTGTCCTCAATGAGATAACACATGCAGGGCCCTTGGCCAAGACAATTTCAAACACACAATAAAAACTTCACAATTCTCTGCTCTCTCCTCTTCCTGCCCCTTGTGGAGGGAGGCCCAGATTCAGGGGGAGAAAGATGAAAGCCGCTGACTTGGCTCCTGGGAAGGGGCAGAGATTTCTGGACTCTGGTTTTAGGAACCAGAGTAAGGGTGGTCTGTTTGGTGAAAGTGGATGTGGAGTGCATGTGTGTAGGCAACAGATGTCAGATAAATAGTGAGAAGATAGGTTTTTAAAGGATCTTTGAGAATAGACAGAGAAAATTTCTGTATTTTTCATTTGCTTTAGGGAATAGAGGATTTCATGTTCCAGAAAACATAAACCCAATATAGATCCCCTGTGAGAGAAAGCATAGCTGATATCCAAGGTCTTAAAGATGATAAAGAAACATGATTTCCAATCTCTGGAAATAGAGCATGTCCTTAAACTCAGGCCAGGTGAGGGTCAGACAACAATGGGGGCATGTGCATATCAATTTGATACATTTCTCTGAGATCTTCTGCAGGAAATAAGGCACCCACCCAGGTGGAGGATGGTAACTTCAGGCTGAGCACAAGCTGTGGACCCCAGACTGGTTGGAACCAGAAAGAAGGCTGATGATTGAGACTCCTAGAGCACCACCCTCTTATATCACCACCAACAAATCAGAGGAGAGTCACACACCCTGCAGCTCTCCCCCTAAATTTTGCCTGTGAAAACTTCTCCCCTGAAACCCATCGGGGAGTTTGGGCCCTTTGAACACGAGCTGCCCATTCTCCTTGCACGGCTCTTACGATAAACCTTTCTCTGCTCCAAACTCTGACGTTTTGCTTTATTTGGCCTCACTGTGCATCGGGAACACAAACTTGGGTTCAACAACATAAGTAATAGGCCCAGAATGCTGTCAGCAAGAATGGAGCCCGAGAACACATTAGAGGCTCATCCAGGGCCAGAGCTGAGGAAGGCGGTTCAAAGAGTTGTGTGTGTACGTGTGTGTGTGTGTGTGTGTGTGTGTGTGTGTGTGTGTGTGTGTGTGTGTGGAGTGGCGGGGGGTGAAACAGAGTGTAAAAAGCTGGAGAAGGAGAATATAAAAGAAATAGGAAAATGTGCTGTTTGGGCTTTAGGAGATTAAAATCTAATAGAGGAAACCAAATCTATATTGCCGTATCTAATATGTCCGTCTACCTATCTATCTAAAAGTATTTCTCCAAAAGCTGGGAGAACAGAGTAAAGTGGTAAGCATTCTGAGATAAGCCAGAGAAGTTTCTGGAAGGATTTGACTCTTGAAATGTGTGTCCTAAGGGAAATAGGGAACGTGAAATTGAATGGAAGAGGGATGTATAGAAAAGGGTTTTAGGAGGGGGGGAGCCCCAGTCCTCTGGTGCAGGAGGGAGGGAGGGGTGTTGTAGGGAGAAGTGTGAGGATGTGAGGGGGGTATAGCTTTACTCAGAAATGTATCCCACAGATCAGGAAGGCCTGGTTTATGGGCAAATAGAGAGGGAGGTGCCCAAAGCCGCACGTGCTCCAATGGTAACTTTGGTTCTGACCAAAGCTTGTGGCTCTCTCTGATCCATCTGTAAGGGTGTTTCTGCTTGCTTAAGACAACAGTGTTCAACCTTGCAACAACATTCACCTACCTGGGCGCTCCAGGGCATCTTGGAGAGCCTACAGATAAGGGCTAGATGGATGTGGAGTCCTCGGAAGCCCTGGCAAATTTTCTTCTTCAATTCATCCTCCAGGGCTCTGCCCCTTCAACCAATGTGAGTACCCTGGTTGGGGGGAATTTGCCTTGTGTGGATTAAGAATTGTTTAGAACGATCACATCTTCACAGCCTCCTTTCTCAGAGGAATTTTCCTTGGGAGCATTTATGTCTGATGAGCTCTGCTGTCAGCAGTACCACCAATAGTGCCCAAGGCACTTTGTTTCTCTATCCATGAAATGATGACATACAGCTCGATGTTCAACAGGAGACTCTCCGTTCTAACGTTCTTTGCTTTGAGACAATACACACGGGAGCTGGAGAAACGGCTCTTGGGAATGTCAAAATCGAGTGAGGCCTCACTGCTGGAGACAGGGGTGAAGACTCCACCACAAGATGCTCATCAAAGGCCAGGGACACATGTCCAGTGCTGGGGGCGGGGGTGGGTGTGTTGGGGGGGCTGTGTTGCCCTGGAAACCCCCAATTCTTTAGAAAAGACACTCATTTTCTGAGATTGTTAAAGACAATGGACTAAACAAGAATTTTGAGAAACCTTCAGTAATAGAGATGGGCAATTTCATTAACCCATTGAGCTGTAAGTTTATATGTCCCCAGAACCTAGGCCAAAAGAATCTCTGCTGGTTGTTGGTGCTATCAATATATATTCAGTTTCTTATCCATGAGGATGTATATTTGTACACTATGCTGAAACCATCGCACATTTGTCCCTTTTTTGTTGTTAAATCAAACTAACATAATATACCTAAATTCTCGTTAAAAACCTGTGAGCTCTGTGTTTTGTGGTGGTAAAATGGCCTTGAGGTCTCTCTTAAAAGTATGGCAGCAGATTTCTCAAAAGTTCTACGCTCATGTATTTGAAAATAAGATACAGAATATAAATAAGAGAGTATGTGTGCATTTATGTGTGTGTGATGAAATATTACGAAATTATTCACATGCAGGGTGGTCTTATCTAAATGTTCATTATCTAAGTTCTTGCCAGTTTGAAGTTATGTAGAGAAACAAAGGTCATCAGAATATTATTAACTAATGAGTTTAAACAATTATAAAATTAGGGACTTCCCTGATGGCGCAGTGGATAAGACTTCGCGCTCCCAATGCAGGGGACCCGGGTTCCATCTCTGGTCAGGGAACTGGATCCCACATGCATGCCGCAACTAAGAGTTCGCATGCCACAACTAAGGAGCCCGTGTGCAGCAACTAAGGAGCCTACATTCCACAACTAAGGTGCCTGCGAGCCGCAACTAAGAAGCCCTGTAGCCACAACTAAGGAGCCCACCTGCCTCACTAAGACCCCACACAACCAAATAAATAAATATTTTTTAAAAAATTATAAAATTAGCACTCACTCAGATTTTCCTCCATGCCTAACTCTTAAACACCTAATTATCCAATGCAAAATGAAATTGAAAATCTTGTTTAAAAGTATGGGAGTAATGAATTTGATGAAAAGAAATGTTGGTGAACTCTTCCAACTATAGGGCACATCGTTGACAAATGAGGATCTGGTACAATTTAGCAATTAAACCGAGGGAGAGACTGAGGGAGAGAAAAAAATGCACAAAGATGAACACAGAATAGTTGTTTCAAAAGGGAATAATTTGATTATAGAAGGATTAGGGAAAACTAATGAAGCCTTCAAATATTTTTGCAAACATGACCCTCTGTTTAATTATGCCACAGTTATTAGACATGAAGTGAAAGATCGTCCAAGTAATCATATAAATTTGTCCAAGAAAGAAAGAAAAAACAAAATTAGCACTACTTTTATTTTCAAGAATCTATACTCTCTAAGAACACAGTTCTAACAATATAGTTTTATTTGCAGCATAAAATTAATAACAACATATAAGATGAAGTAAATTTATTTTATAATTCTTGTCCTACTTTTAAAGATAAAGACTCAACTCAAACTGGAATTGAAGTACAGTTGATGTACAATATTATATGTTACAGGTGTACAGTATAGTGATTCACAATTTTTAAAGGCTATACTCCATTTATAGTTACTATAAAATATTGGCTGTATTCCCCGTGTTGTACAATATATCCTTGTATCTGATCATTTTATACAAACTGAATTTTAAAAATGTATTTATTATACAATTTTGTCCCCATCTAGGTACCAACTGTTGTCATATAGTAAAAACCTCCTCTAATATAAAACCTCCTTTTCTTGTAGGAAAGTCATAAGAAACAAACAGCAACAAAACAGAAAGAGAACGACCACCCAGAGAACCTACTATTAACATATTGGCCTAAAAACTTTCAAATATTTTCTTCCATCAAGAATGTACCTAGAGGCATTCTTCCATGTCAGTGCTTTTCAGGTTTCTGTTTCACGTAAGCTATTTTGTTTCCCTCCACCTTTTCCCTGAAGAATATTTTCTTAGTTCTTCATATATAGGAATAACTCTATTTGTGCTAATTTTCTGATCTTCTCCAGAGAAAGCAACAGATCCTGGTGCTATAAAATTTATTCATCCAAACATTGATTATGTCCCCTGTTATGAAATACAAGCAGAAGAGCCTGCTTTCCACCCCCCAGGGCAATGTTTCTCAAAAGTTTTTCATTATTGCCCTTATTTAGACATTTTCCCTAATTGCCCACTGATGACTTTCAGTACTGTAGACACACTGTACATCTGTTTATATACTATGGCCCGTGGGCGGGGTGGGTGGTCTATTAGTTTTCTGTTGCTGCTGTAACAAATGACCACAAATTGAGCAGCTTAAACACACAAACGTGTTATCATACATCTGAAGGAACAGAAGTGTGACTCACTGTGTTAAAATGATGAGGCTGCAGGGGCTGCATTCCTTTCCGGAAACCAAGGGGAGAATCTGTTTCCAGCTTTTAAAGGCCACCCACATGCCTCTGCTGGGGTCCCCTTCCTCCACCTTCAAAGCTAATGTTGAATCTGTGACTTCTCTTCATTGTCTTATCTGCCTCTTCCACTCTTAAGGGCCCATGTGATTACAGGGGGCCCACCGAGATAATCCAACATAACCTCCCCATTTTGAAGTCAGCGAATTAGCAAACTTAATTCCATCTACTACTTTAATTCCCATTTGCCACAGAGCATAACATGTGCACAGTTTCCAAGGATTAAGGCATGGACTTCTTTGATGGGATGGGGCCAGGATTGGGGGAGGGTGTTGTTATTCTGCCTGCCACAGAAAGCCACCAACCATCGTAATGCCTAATATTTTCTGGCCCCTTGAGAACCAATTTTCACCCCATTGGGGACGGTATCACCCCTGCTGTGAACACATGCTCTGGATACCAGCTCTCCCATCACCTCCTTCTCTCTTGTCTTTGGGCTTTCCAGCTGGGGGTCGATATCCTTCTAGACAAGAAATTCTCAGTATATTATAACAACTTTTCTAGATACACATGTGCATCTCAATGTACATTTTCCAAAATGAAATTAACAACACCCACATTTTTTTCAATCTAGAAAAACCCACCCTTGACCTAATACATCATTGCCCACAAGAAGAGCCTTTTAATTATCCAGTCAGCCCACAAGGCACATAATGCTGTCAAATAAAGCTTTCTCTATGTCATCATTAGAAATAATAGAAATCAAAATTTAGATTGGGGGGAAAAAAGTGAAACATACTTAAAAGTTTTTTTCTAGATTGTTCAGTGTTTGTGTCTCTTAAATGTACTTTTGCTATAAATAAACTATCTCTGGGATTTCTTCTGAAATATGGAATATAGAAACTGCAGTTAAAAACATGCAGCCTCTAGGGAAATGATCCAGCATGTTTCTTTTCTTTACTGCAGGTATTGCTGTGGAAGCAGCAAGAAGGCTGGTGTTTTAGGCCTGGAGGCTTTCCCCACTGAAGTCTTTTTCTTTAAAAAAAAAAAAGCCTTGAGCCAAATCATCAGATTTCTGTTCTCTCGGTTACATCAATTAATGGTACCCGAAAATCCAATTCAATTTAATTTTCTTGAAGTGGAAACCTAGGGGAAAACTCCTCTTTTTCAAAGGAAACCCACCTGAAAAACAGTCCTAGCTATCAAAAATGATTGCACTCTGGGCTTCAGGATGGCAGAACCAAAGTCACAGTAATGGTGTCTGGAAAGTGAGACAATTCCAAAGCACATGTATATCTACTTAGATAATTGCGTGGGAAGGGAGGCACTGATTCTATGCATTAAAAATAAAATCACTTATGAGAGTCGGAGAGTTCTCTTCATAGAGATGAGGCGTCTCCATTTTCGTCTCAGCCATTTTAAAGTTAAAGTACCTGGTGATTCCACGCTACCCCTCCCTGCCCGCCTTTAAGATGATATTATGGAAGAGCCATGAGTCCCTCAAGTAAGAATCCAATTCTTAATTAAATTGTGCAATAGGTCCAGTAGGTTTTCTATAAGCTTGGCTGGCCAGCCCCCTTAAGCCCGACCTCATATCTATTTAATGAGGAGCCTTCGCTTGGCTGTACTGATGCTGTGGGTGCCGGGAAATTCCTTTTTCTAGTCTAAGTATACCCACAGACCACCCCCAAATTAAACCAGCTTTTCCTCATCTTCTGAAGGGTGACCTCTACTTTCTGAACTAATAAGTAGCCAAAATGACCCATGAAACCCTTTTACTGGCTCAAATAGAAATAGTCCCCAAATCCAAAACATCAGACCACTTCTCGCCACCTCCGTCAGCAGCCCTGCCTCCTTGTCAAAGCTGCTGCTTCTCCAGACTCTCTCTGAAGACTCCCAGCTCCAATCCCAGCTCTCCCCACTCCTGCCCTTCACGGTGCTCCATGATCCAGAGGGATCTTTTTGAAGTGTAATTGTGTCACTCTTGTCAATTTCTCATCTCACTAGGGGTAAAATCCAAAATTCTCACCTCCCCTACCGTGTGCCCCCGGACCTGCCAGCCAACCTTCTCTCTGACCTCATCTCCAGCCACTCCTGGCTCCCTCCTCGTGTTCCAACCACACAGGTGCCCTCACTTTCTCTCAATCATAGCAGGTACAGCCCTGCCTCTGGGCCTTTGCACGGGCTGTTTCCTCTGCTTGGGATGTTCTTCCCCCAGATTTCTTTCTTTCTTTTTTTTTTAAGTTAATTTTTATTGGAGTATGGTTGCTTTACCCCCAGATTTCTGAATGGCTCATTCCTCCACTTCTCTCAGACCTCTGCCTACTGCTACTGTTTTGGAGAACCTTTCTCTGCTCACCTCATTTACAATAGTACGTCTCTATCCCTCTCTCCCTTGGTCCAGTTTTATTTTTCTTCCAGATTCTTGTCACCCTCTGATATGTAAGGATTTGTTCCTAAATCTTCATGCCTCCCCTCTCTCTATATATAATATGAATTCCACGAGATTCGGGTTTTGCTTTGTTCACTGCTATATGTCATGTAACGGGACGTGTGCCTAATACATGTAGCTCAGTATATAATCTTTATTGGACAAACGTTTAATGAGCAACTCCTATGTGGACAGTACAAGGATGGCTCAGCTATGAGGGAGCCACTACAAATAGTGATACTGCAAAGGAGTGAATGAATGGCATGTGGAGACGATGGGAGAATTCTGACTGAACCAGAAATCAGGTAACCTGTGTTCCAGCCCAGTTATGCAGCTTATTAGTTTTGGAACTTTATGTTCCAAACTCTTGTATGCTCCTGTAAAAATGGAATTGATAATGTTTGCCACATCAAATCACTGCAAATATTAAGTGAAATAATGTAGATGAAAGTACTTAGTGAGACATGGCATCATCTGGACTTGGACCCATGGTTTCTGACTTTAAATCTAATGCTATTTCAACCCCTGCAGGTGCTTGGGAGAATCAGACAGCTAAGTCTGTTGAGAAATGGTTGAGTTCAAAGTACATTTGTACTCAAAATGGTGATCTCTGCTGTTGAGACTGGAAGCAGTTGGGTTCTCATCCTCTTAAAGTAGTTGCTGTTTTTCCTTTGCATTAATAGAAGAACAGATGTAAACCACTAATAGCATTTTACGCCCTAGCGAATGGCCCTCTGCAATCACGACTGTCATGACATATTTTTTTTTTAGTAGATATTTACTGGTTACCGATGAGGTATATTCCAGTGCATTCGTCATCCCAACCATTTCATGCTCTGCAACATGAAGCCTACTTCCCAAATCCTTTGGTATCTGCTCCTTCTGCTACCTTTTGCAGCACATAACCTAAGGTTTTCAAAGTTCATGTCTTTGATGTGAATTTAACAATTAGCATCTGAGGTACTTGTTGTTGCATAGTCTCTTTTTTAGTAGGAACTTCTTTTGGAAGATACAAATCCCAGTAAGTGTTGTTTCAAAATGTCTAGTTGTCTGATCGTGATTGAAAATGGAGGGTCCTGCGTTAGGTGGATATTTTCTTTTTTTAGTGGAAGTAATTTGACAGTCGTCTTAGAGAGCCCTTTACGTAAACTGAATTGTGTCATCTGAGAAAAGGTGACACACACATTTATTTTCTATCTTCATTCACACAGCTGAGCAATACCCTGTGTGTAAAGGCATGTACTGTGGGTTGAGATAACGATTTGTGCTAAGAATATATTTCTTACTTCATTGTTTCATGACACTGTCAATCAGAAAAGACTTACAGAATTTGCACTTTATATATATTCATACATATAACTTATCTTGATGAAAATTTAATTTTGAATTTTATTACATTCATATGGAAGTTATACAATTAGGGTTTTAAAGTTACTTTACTTCCTGAAATGTTCTCTGGCTTTTATGTTACATTATAGTAACAAATAATAGCTAGATTTGCATTTTAAAATGTACTAATTAAACTATTATGCTACAAATGGATTTTTCTGAGTAGATTGATATAAAATACATGGTGTCTAATTTTTATATGGGCTGTGAGAACTATCTAAACGTGTTAATATGAACAAGTGGATATTTCTTTTTTAATAAAGCGTAATAGGAAAAATCAAGAATATCAATTACATTTAATGGCATCATAAAAGCAGAAGCTTTGTTTTGAGCTGTAAAAGCTACCAAAAAAGAAAAATGACTGTCTTTCTCAAAGAACAAACAGCTATTATTTATAATTTATTACTTTAATTAATCCTTTTAATTATAAATGCATAAAATAATGAATTGTTCCTTTCAACAATGATGGGAAGAGAGGTCATGTAAAATTATTTTAGAAATTTTCGAAGTACATAAATACTTGGAATAAAGAAAATACTACATGGCTCTAAAGTAATAAACTGCTCTCATTTTACATTTATGTCTTTGTGGTTATAAGAGGCCAAGGATTCCTACATTTTTTTCTCTCTTGCTCTTTTCTTTCAAAAGAGTCCAGTCATTTAAAAATTTGTCATACTTTCATCAAACATGAATATTAAACTCTCACAGATTGGTACTAAATATATATGCTTTGAGCAGTATTCTAATCTCAGTTGTCTGGGTCTGGCTTCCTACGTGGGCCTCTCACTGTTGTGGCCTCTCCCGTTGTGGAGCACAGGCTCCGGACGCGCAGGCTCAGTGGCCATGGCTCACGGGCCCAGCCGCTCCGCGGCATGTGGGATCTTCCCGGACCGGGGTACGAACCCGTGTCCCCTGCATCGGCAGGCGGACTCTCAACCACTGCGCTACCAGGGAAGCCCCCAATATGTACTTTTAATTTAAAATATTTTTGCTACCAAGAAGGAAAGAAATAGCTTGTTTTGCTTAAATTTTTAAGACTGGCTTTCCATATTAATCAAGGTAGATTAATCCATTAATCTATATTAATCCAGGTGGAGGTAGTTCATTACTTTAACTTATTAGCTTTATTACTTTCAATTTCATCCCAGACAGAACAGTCAAATAGAGCTATATTAGTTCAAGTCACTGAATTTGAATATTTATAAAGGGTTTCTCTTTGAGCACTTTCAATTAAACAAAATAGTTTGGGGAGTATGAGATCTGATTTTTGCTAATGGACAGGTAATTTAGGGTGCTTTAGATTCAAATTACATGCCTGCTACAATGTAGTTTAAATGTGTATCTTCTGAAGTAGTGTTTTACTTTTTAACTGCCTAGAGGAAAACTGAGAAATAAGGAAAGAAAATGGGGAAATATTGTTTGAAAAGACCCCACGTAAAGTAATCTGCTTGTTTTATCGTTCAGCTCAAATTTTGCATTCTGATGCAATATCCCAGAAACCCTTGAGCTATATATTATAGCTCAAAGAACAGGCACAGCAATTCCAAAGCTCAGTAGAACCATCTTCCTGGTCATAAACTAGACTGGTTGGGATTTTTCACATTATAAATCACCTACCACACAAAATAAGTAGCCCATAAATTGGTAAGTAGGTTTTTAAAAAGTGCTTATGGGAAACTGAAAACTTTTGCAATGCTCAGAACAAGTAAGATGAGAATGACTTGGAGCCTACAATCTCCAGGTTACCACAGGGAGGGGATGAGGACTCCAGTGAAAGGAAGATAACTTTTGTCTCCCTGTGTTTCCACAAAGTGCATTCTTTGGGCTCTCAAGTCATTCAACAACTTCCCTTACCTTGGCAGGAAAATCTGGGAGATTCACCCGAAATTCTTCTGTTTCTTTATTACACCCTTGTGGTGGCTGATGTAGCCCCCTCTTGGTTTCCATGGCAGCGTCCATCCTGATGGCCAGACTGGGGGCTTTGAGTGGCTTGGACCCAGTGGTTATCATCACTCACAGGCTTACTGTGTGGTCACCAGTATTCGTCCCTGGTGTCATTACTCCTTTCTTAGCCTATAGCTAACATGGCCTCCCTCTACTAGGTTCTTTTTTTTCCCTTTCAGTGTTGCTGTAGTTCTTATTGTTCTATTGTTTTACAAAAAAAATGTTTTGGTAAAATGTTTTGGTAAAAATGTTACCAAAACCAATGTTTTACCAACTCTTCAGGTATGGCTTTTATTTATTTTACTCCCTGTCTTGAAAAAATCCATGCTAGATCTCATGGTCAGGGTCATAGGACACTTGAGATGCAGAATTGGCAGTTCCTTCCTGCTCATAATGAACTTGCACCCTAGGAGAGGCTCAAATGTTTAGCCCCTTCCATCCCCAGAATGAGTCATTTTCCCACCCCAGATTTTCAAAAGTTTTATTCTTGGGACTCAATAATTATTTCCCTTATTCTTTTGTTTCTCTGAAGAGGCTTACCGGGAACTCTATGAACAAAGAACTCCAGGAAGTCTAATAGTTGCATTTATGAAAGGGATAACCTTTTCAGAACTCTCATGAGCCATCTAGTAGAATTGCTACGATAATTGTTCTTTTAAAAGGACAGAACTCTCAGGTATATATAAAGAAATGGACTTAACAAGATGAATGTTCTTAAGACATAAGAAAATGTCCTTTTGTTGGGGATGCTGCCGGCAATGAACTAGAAGTTAAACTTGGTTGCTTAGTTTCTTTTCCTGTAGCTTTAGGAAAATATGTAAATTTGTACACCTTCATGATTTTTTTTTCCTTTCCCTCGTTAATTTTGGGGTGGATGTCATGCTGATGGTGAAGATTCTGTCACATAGGAGCTCAGTTTTCCCTAAGAGGAATGAATTGGCTATTGGAATAAAAATTATCTTGAATAATTAGAATTTTAAGAACATTGATAACCATTAAATTATAATAGAACTAAACATGAAACTTCGGTGGTAATGTGGCCAGCCTGTTTAATCTCTATATAAAAAATAAAATCATGAGTATGGAGAATCAAGTTTTGTAGCCATTTTTACTCCTTTTAGAGGACAAGAAATCCCCCTTCCCCCAGTGCTGTCTCAGTCTGATCTCAGAAAAACACTTTAAATATACTTTATCCATAAACATGAACAAAGTAAAAGAAGGCTGAACGTACTCATCTTCATGTTCATGTCTTTTGCCTGTTTTCTGTTTCTTACTGATTTATAAGCATTCATATATTCTAGATCTGTGTTGTTTACTCTAGTGGTTACGTGCTGTTGAGCACTTGAAATGGGACTTGTCTAAACTGAGATGTTTTGTGTTAACATAAAAATTGAATTTGAAGCCAGTATTAAAAAAATGTAAGCTACCTTATTACCAAATTTTATACTAATTACTTGTTGAAATGATTACATTTTTAATATATTAAATAAAACATATCATTAAGTAGTTTTTGTCTGTTTCTTTTGATGTTTTTGAACGTGACTATTCGGAAATTTAAAATTGCATATGTGGTTCACATTATATTTCTATTGGATACCACTGTTCTAGCCTTATACCAGTCTCCGGTAAGTAGCATATCTTTGTGTACGTGTACGTGTGGCTTGTCTTTCTCTTCTTGGTATGTGTTGATGAGGAGAAGACATGGCTCCGGTTGCAGAGTAGAGACTGTAGGGGGCCAAGGAAAGAAGTGAATGAATTCCAGAAAATTTGTGGGAAAACTGCTGATGGGTGAGATGTGGTGAACAGGGACGTGGAATTGTCAAGGGTGACTTGGGTTTTTAGCTAAACAATGGTACCATTTACTGTGATGGGAAGACTAAAAGGGGAATACATTAAGTGGGGAAAACAAAGTGATTTTTGAGCTGTTAAGTTTGATGCAGCCACGTGGAGTTATAAATTGGGTAAGTAAATCTGGAATGCTCATAGTCTAAATTCCCCATGAGCAAGAGAATGAGGCTGTCTCTGACAGCTCTTTCGGTGTGTATGATAACCACAAAAATCTCCGTGGCGTATAACCAAAAGCATTTATTTCTCATGCATTTGTGGAACAGGTGGGATTCAGCTGATCTGGGTTGGGCTGGGTTTCTCAGTGCAGGCTGGGCTCTGGTCTGGTCCAAAGGAGTTTACTGTGGGGTTCAGGCTTAAGATGCAGCAGCTACAAAAGAACCTCTTCATATCACTGTCATGATGCTCACGACAGAACGACATTCTCATGTGGACACACCCATTACCTTGTCAGCCTCAGCTGGAATTGGCATATAATCATATTTGCTCTTACTCCATTGTTCAAATAAAGTCAACGGCCAAACCCAATGTCAATGGGATTGGGCACTAAACTCTGCCACTTTAGCCATTAATAGTGAAAAAGCATGTGGCAAAGTTTGTAGATATATAAGGCATCAGGGTAGGGGAGGGTGTGAGTAAAGAATTTTTTTTTAATATTTTTTTTTTTTGGCCACACCGCGGGGCTTGTGGGACCCTGGTTCCCCGACCAGGGATCGAACCCGGGCCCTCTGCAGTGGAAGCACGGAGTCCTAACCACTGGACCACCAGGGGAATTCCTGTGAGTAAAGAATTTTGATCAATGATTCAATTTACCACAAAGATTATCATTTTCAGATCAAAATAAGGGCTCCAAAATGCTTTGTTTGAAAAAGATTCTCCAGAGTTAGTAGATCTTCCTGATCACTTTTGTAGTCTGACAGTGAAGCAGGGTGCGTCTAGATGTGAAGAAGAGTGATATTGAGGATATAATAATAATTAATAGATACAGATGGACAGATGAGCTGGCAGAATGTCTGATGCTTCCAGGTCTGTTCACTGCTGGCCTCGGTGTGATTAGCCTGACTGAAGGGATAAGCAGAATGAGTCTTTGAGAAGCTACTTCACAAACTGGAAAAAAAAACCAGGAGGACTTGGTTTTGACCTTTTGAAAGTTCCTTAACTTTCTTGATCCCTATATCTCTTGTTTGTGAAGTGGAAATGAAAAATCTGACTTTTAGGGTTATTGTGTGTATTAAAATGAAATAACGATGTAAAACACCTAAATACTTGCTAGTATTGCCTTTTGTTCTTATCTCTGTGTCCTGCAGATCACTGTTTCTGCCAGTAACACTTCATTGTATTTATTTGTTTACATCTTTCTCCTCAGCCTTCCCGAACTACCACCTTTTGAGGATAAGATCACATTTGTAATTGTAATATCTAGTACAATACGTGGCACACAGTAGGCGCTCAGCAAAATTTTCTTTGACACATTGAATGACTTCTTCATTTTTACGTTATAGGGACAAGGGAAACAAAGGCGTGTCATAATTTGTGGCTGCCAACCTTCTCTTGAATGACTCTATTATGAATTATTTTACCATGTGGTAAAAGGCCTTATAAAGTATCTGACACTTATTATGAGCTTAGTGAATCTTATCTTTCTTTCTTTTCTATCTGCAGATTTTTAGAAGGAACAAGAATGCATGAGCCCCGTCCCTTGGAACATCACAACACCATAACTTCTTTAATTAACACATATTTTAACCAACCTGAAAGTTCCCTTTTGTGAAGCTAATTCTACTACAGCTGATTCTACTAAAGCTAATTGTACTAAACAAATGCGGTAAGTGCTTTAGAATTATAATGGCCAGAGAAGTTTTATTGCTCTGGTGAATTCTCAGAAGGGTAGCTGAAATATGACTATATCAGATAGTTACATAAGAGTTGTTCCCCCAAGTTTTTCTATAGTGAATTTATCCTGGAAAAAAAATGTTCACTGTTTATCAAAATCATCATCCTAAGTAAACTCATCTAGGTAGTGTTCATTATATGACACAGATTTAATGTCCTCTAGGATGCTATATGCCTATCTTACTGATAAAGATAAATTCTTGTAATAAAAATCAGTATGAACATCACCAAAATTAAGGAAGGTTGTGCTGCAAACTACACCATCAAGAACATGAACAGACAATCAACAGAAAAGAAGATATTTGCAAGTCATGTATCTGATAAGGAAATTGCATTTTGAATATATAAAAAGTTATACAACTCAATAATTAAAAGGACAAATAACCCAGGTAAGAAAAGCAAAGGAGGGCTTCCCTGGTGGCGCAGTGGTTGAGAGTCCGCCTGCCGATGCAGGGGACGCGGGTTTGTGCCCCGGTCCGGGAAGATCCCACATGCCGCGGAGCGGCTGGGCCCGTGAGCCATGGCTGCTGGGCCTGTGCGTCGGGAGCCTGTGCTCAGCAACGGGAGAGACCACAACAGTGAGAGGCCCGCGTACCGCAAAAAAAAAAGCAAAGGATCTGAACAGACATTGCTCCAAGATGAAAAAATGGTTAACAGACACATGAAAAGATATTCAATATCATTAGTCATTAAGAAAATGCAAATCAAAACCACGATAAGCTACCACTACACACAGACTAGTATGGCTATAATCAAAAAGACAGACAATAGCAAGCGTCGGTGAGGATGTGGAGAAATTGAAACTCTCGTACATGGCAGGTGAGGGTGTAAAAGGGTGAAGGATCTTTAGAAATCCAGTTTGGCCATTCTTCAAAATGTAAAGCCTAGAGTTACCATTACGACCCAACAATCCCACTTTTAGGTATATATACCCAAGAGAAATGAAAACATATGTCCACACAAAAACCTGTAAATAAATATAGCAGTATTATTCATAATAACCAAAATAAATAATTAGATTAAAAATAATTCAAAATAATAATATTAAAATAATATTCAAAATAGTAATAATAATTCGTAACAATTCAAAATAACCAAAATTGGAAACAACCCAAATGTCCATAAACTGATCAATGGATAAACAAAATATGGTACATGCATATAATAGAGTATTATTCAACAATGAAAAGAAATAAAGTGCTGATACATGCTATGATACAGATGAACTTTGAAGACAATCTGTTAAGTGAAAGAAGCCAGTCAAAAAAAAATACATGTATGAATCTGTTTGTATGAAATGTCCAAAATAGGTAAATCAATAGAGACAGGAGATTAGTGGTTGCCTAGGGGAAGGGGATAAGAATGAGGAGTGCTTGCTAATAGATATAGGGTTTCTTTTGTGTGTGATGAAAATATTCTTTGGGGTGATGGAGGCACAACTCTAAATATACTGAAAAACACTGAATTATACACTTTAAATGCGTCAGTTGTATAATGTGTAAGTTGCATCTCGGTAACGTTGAAACACCAAGTATTAGAATAAATGCATGCAAGGTTCGGTCGAGAAAACCTTTCTATGGAATTAGCTACAGAAAAGGTCAGGCTAGTCTTAAACTTTTATTCCATTAATAACAGAGCAATATTGCTTCCGTAGTGCATTGAGTGTCTATCTGGTTGTGCTCTAAGTTTTGGTAGACAGTGGTTAATAAAAGAAAGAAGGCATATGTGTTTATCAAACTTGCATTCTTGCAGTAGCAGAAGAAGCAACACAATGAAAAGCTGAAAATAAGAAATAATTTCAAATAGTTATAAATAACATGAAGAAAAGGAAAGAGGAACATTGAACATAGTAAGACTGGGAGTGGGGAAAGGAGGGATGGGGCTGTCCTCATTGACATTTGGGCTGAGACACAGATGCTCAGAAGTCCTGGGAAGACCTGGGGAATAGGGCTCCATGCAGAGGAAGGGGTCCCGTAAAGGCTCTGTGGTGAGGAAGACTCTGGCTGTGTGTCTGGAGCGGTGAGTGAGGGGCAGAAATAGGATAGGAGTTGAGGTTGCATAGGACATTACTGGAAGTTTGGATTTTATTTTCAGGGCAATGGGAAAACATCGAAGGATTTGAGGGAGAGGAGTGATATGAGAAAACTGTTATTACTTTTTTTGACCTGTCTACACCTAAAAGCAGCATCTGCTTCTAGATATGATTTAAATGATAATTTTCTGAACTTGATACTGAGTCTGAAACTCTAATGGGATGAAACTTTTGAGAGAGACGGTGAGTTTGCATGTGGGAAAAATGTAATTGTGACCAGAGGACAAAATACGATTGAAAAACATGGCAATGATATTTGGCAGCTCCTTCCCTTAAGAGGAGCTATTCCCCTTATGTGGTGGAAGTGACACTGTTTGAGTTCTGGGCACTAGACCTTAAGTGGCCTTAATCCAGTTGGAACACTGCCTTTATCTTGGATTATCTGGGTTGGCCCTTAATCTGATGACTGTGTCCTTATAAGAAACAGAAGAGGAGAGGACACAGATAAAAAGGAGAAGATGGTGTGAAAATAGAGGCAGAGATTGGAGTGATGCTGCCACAAGCCAAGGAATGCTTGGAGCCCCAGAAGCTGGAAGAGGCAAGGAAGGATTCTCCCCTCCACCCCAGACTCTTCACCCAGATCATTGCTCTACCAACACCTTGATTTTGGACTTCTGGATTCCAGAACCGTAAGAGAAAAAACCACATTTTAAACCACAAAGTTTATGGTAATTTGTTATGGAAGCCCTATAAAACTAATATAGGCAGATATTTAGGAATATTGCAGGGTCATATGGTAAGTGATCATGTACCTGTAAAAAAAAACCTCCTAAACTGTTTTCCAGAGTGACTGTACCATTTTAGATATCCCCACAGCGATGTAAGAGAGTTGCAGTTTCTCCACATCATTGTCAACACTTGGTATTGTCAGTCTTTTTTAGGCATTCTGTTGGTAAAGATGATGTTAGGAACTGAATGACTGAGTCCTTCCCGAATTCATGTTAAAATCTAATCTCCAATGTGATGGTATTTGGAGGTGGGGCCTTTGGGAGGTAATTAGATCATGACGGCGGAGCTCTCAGAACGGGATTATTGCCCTTATAAAAGAGACCAGAGAGTTTAATAGCTCTCCTTCTGTACTGTAATGAGCAGGTGGAGACGTTCACAGCAAATTGCATTGATTACTCAGTGAAACTATGACAGAATGTCTGTGTCCTATAGGCTCAGGAACATGGTGACATTTTATTTTGTCTATTGCATGGTAGAAAGAAAGCTTCTCAGATATGTGAAATCCAGGAAAAATGGTTGCTGTCACATACTCCACATACTCCAGTTTGCTGCCACTGCTGTCTTTTGAAGTACAAAGTATTTGTGTTTGGTCCCAAAGATGGAGGACAAATTTGATGCTACAGTTTTACTTGAGAGTCAATTTACACCATCCACAGTCTAACTTAGAAAAAAATCCATCTTAACAGACAGAAAAGACATCATCATAAATAATAATCAAGTAACGATCAAGCCTTTAAAAAGAGAGTATTTAATTGCCAAAAGCAAATACCACTCTAAATCATAGCGACAAATGCCCAAGGAACCCTCCAAAACCAAAACAGTAACTATAGTACTTCTTGGCTTTCAGGGCCAACCCAATTTTCCTCTTTGGCATTATACTCATTCACAGGGCGGGTATATTTGGCTGCTTAAATACTGTGCCATTTGCCAATATCTATAAATAGCTGTTTATTATTGAGTCTTCAGACAATAACCTGCAATTCTACATCATTTCCCCTTTTCATTTACCAATATACCATGTAGTGGGAAAATAACTTTTTTAAAAATTTCACGAAGATGTCAGGAATCGTTACAACATGGAAGTATGATTCTGTTATTTTACTTTTGCAGCATGTAATACATTAATTAATGTATGATGATGATTCCCTGAGAAAATTTAATTAAATTAGGTTGGCCCATCTCCTAGACTGTTAATTACTATAATATCAACAAGAGTTGAATATGAATATTGCATATGTCAAAACAAATGAATTTTTGGGATACTGAGAATAGCCATGTAATTTTGAGGTCCTGATGGGATTTGGCTATGAAAGCAATGTGAGATTGAATCCCCCTGATATTTTTATCTTGGGTTTGCTGTTTCTGTTTCTACATTTAAAAATCATAGACCCATTGAAAAACATTTAAATTCTACTGGCAGTTTTACTTCACTTTTAGTGTCTTGTCCTATGATTTCTTCTAAAGGGTAGGCTTTTGCTTCTGTTTTTCTTTTTACTTTTTTGGTATTTTTATGTGACTTTTGTTTCAGGAATATCTCTTTAAAACAAATTTATACACTATATATTTTAGAGTAGTTTTAGGTTTGCAGAAAAATTTAGTAGAAGTTAGAGAATTGAGTAGAAATTAGAGGATACCCCTCCCTCCTGCTAGATTGTCTTCCAAACAGGCTGTACCATTTTGTATTCCCACCAGCAATGAATGCGCGTTCCTGTTGCTTAATGTTCTTACAAGTATTTGACATTGTCATTGTTTTGGATTTTGACCATTCTAATAGGTTTGTGGTGGTCTCTCAATGTTGTTTTAATTTACAGTGCCCTTATGAATATGATGTTCAGCATCTTTTCATATGCTTATTTCCATCTGTATATCTTCTTTGGTAAGGTTCTATTGTGGACTTGAGAGAGTTCTTTGTATATTATGGATACAAGCCCTTATTGGATATGTGTATTTCAAATATTTTCTCCAACTCTATGGCTTGTCTTCCCATTCTCTTAACAGTGTCTTTCCCAGGGTAGGAGTGTTTAATTCTAATGAAGTCCTACTTAATCAATTTTTTTGTTTGGTGCTGTATCTAAAAAGTCATCACTAAAGCCAAGACCACCTAGATTCTCCCATATGTTTTCTTCCAGTTTTATAGTTTTGCATTTTACATTTATGTCTATGATTCATTTTGAGTTAACTTTTGTGAAAGGTATAAAGTCTGTGTCTAGTTTTTTTTTTGTTTTGTTTTCTTTTTTGCTTTTTTTTTTTGGCATGTGGATGCCCAGTTGTTCCAGCACCATTTGTTGAAAAGACTATTCTTTCTCCATTGAATTGCCTTTGTTCCATTGTGAAAGCTCAGTTGACTATATTTGTGTCAGTCTATTTCTGGGCTGTCTATCTGTTGCATTGATCTATTTGTCTATTCTTTTGTCAATTCTGCACTGCCTTGATTACTCTAGCTTTATAGTAAGTCTTGAAATTGGGTAGTGTCAGTCCTCTGATTTTGTTCCTCTTCTTAAGTATTGTGTTGGCTATTCTGTCTTTGGCTTTCCGTATAAACTGTAGAATCAGTTTGTTGCTTTCCACAAAGTAACTTGCTGGAATTTTGACTGGGTACTCTCTTTTTATTTTCTAGTCCCTGTGATTCAAATTTCTTCTTCTTTTCACTCCTATTATCTTGATAAGATTTTTTTTTTCTCTTCCTTTTGTTACTCCATTGAAACAGGAAATTAGCATACACACCCTTTTCTAAGATATTTGCAACTCATTTTCAAAAGGGTTGAGCTTTTCCTAGTTCTACAAGTGAGTTTTGAAGGCTCCTTCTTACCTTGTTCAAGGAGAACATGAACTCTTTCCAGGCTTATTTTTTATTCCCTATCAATGATTCACTTATTCCAAACAGCTAAGAAATCTGTAAATTTGACAGGAGTCAAAAGTAGCTATTTATCGGGACTTCCCTTGTGGGCACTGGTTAAGAATCTGCCTGCCAATGCAGGGGACACGTGTTCGAGCCCTGGTCCGGGAAGATCCCACATGCTGTGGAGCAACTAAGCCCGTGTGCCACAACTACTGAGCCTGCGCTGTAGAGCCCGCGAGCCACAACTACTGAAGCCCCTGTGACACAACTACTGAGGCCCGTGCACCTAGAGCCTGTGCTCTGCAACAAGAGAAGCCACCGCAATGAGAAGCCCGCACACCGTAACGAAGAGTAACCCCCGCTCGCCACAACTAGAGAAAGTCTGTGCACAGCAGTGAAGACCCAACACAGCCAAAAATAAATACAAAATTTTTAAAAAAGTAATTAAAAATAGTAGCTGCTTATCAATGTGAGAAAATATTGACACATTTTCTTTACCATGTTAGCTCATCAAGCCATTTCTGTTGACAACTCCAAACACAGAGATTTCTTTTTGCCTATATTGTGCCTACATCCCTATACCAAACATGATCATGGGTTTCCATAAACATAGCTAAATGCCAAGTTTTGGTGTCCCGTCGGGCATAGCTGACACTGCAGGACACTTTTTCCAAAGAGTATCCTGCCTGCCTGGATGATCAGCTGCAGGTAGAGCTGTAGTCAGTGAAATACTCACCAGGAAAGTATTTTAAATTGGAAATACAGAGCCTACATTGAGCTTGATGTCAGGAACACAGTCACAACAGAGCGTGGAGCAGCGTTCACAGATCTTATCTACTGCATGTGCAATGGCAAAATCAAACATGACCTTTAAAAATAAAACTCAAGTCAGTATCTGTATAGGTTCTGTGCCTGCGTGTATGTGTGCACACGCATGTGCATTCACAGGCATGCAGGCACATGTGGGCAGTCTTTTTCAGCTCCCAGCTCCCAAGGACAGAGACCTTATTTTTCCTATTCACTATATATGAATAAATGAATGAATGAATGAACATCTCATATATGAATGGACAATTTCACAAATGAAGAATTCTATCCCTTTGCCATTTTAATACTAGTCATCAGGTACTTGTTGGGAAAATATTGGTCTTCTCTATCATTCTGTGAGTCTCTTGAGGGCAAGGGCTGGGTGGTCCCAATGTCTATGCCTACGGCTCCTGGTACTGTGCCAGGAACACAGCACTCATTAAATCCTTTCAAGAGTAATAAATAATTATTGCAAATCAACTATACTCCAATTAAAAAAGTAATAAATAATTAACTGGAGGGTGGCCTCAATGAAAAACTCATTTGTGTGTGACCACTTAAAACTTTTTAGAAGCTAAAAATTGAAAGAAAGGAGAACAGGAATAAAAATACGTTCCTAAAGTGTCACGCGCATGCTTCTGTAGGCGCCTGTCTTGCTTCACCTACCCTCAGTGTAGATAAAATGTGGGGAAAGCTTTTCATTAAATTGTATCAATTTTATGATACTGAAATAAGAGAAGCAGAGGCAGAAAGATATTTGGGGTATAGAAGAGGCCGACGAAGGAATAAAGGAGAGGATATGAGATAGACAAGCAAGGGGAATCAACAAGAAGTTGCCTTTATTAACTTAGGAATATTGAAATCGTGCCACGGTAAAGTCATTTTAATGTGGTTTCTTTAAAACAGATGTGATCCTGGAAGAGGACCAAAGAATAGGAAGCCCTCCAGAGGAGTCAGGAGTTGTTGCCCTGTTAACCTAAGCAACCCTACATCAGGTTAGAGATGGTTGCCAGGGTCAGTAGCCCTGAGGAGAAGAGCGGCCATAGTTGATAACACCACCTGGTTGAAAAGAATAAAAAAAATATTTCAAGGTGATTATTTAATGCAGAGTCCCCTGCAAATATTTCCCATGTCTTGCTGAATTTCACGGTTGAGCTTTGAAAACTTTTTAATGTTAGCAAAATCATTATTAAACAAATTCTCTTCTTCCCAGTAGCCACAGCATTAAGAATAATCCTAAATTTCCACTAAATGGAATCTTGGCATAGCAAAGGAAATCTTTTCCTGAGTTAAACCGTCAGCCAAGGCCAAAACAACCAAAAATAAGTTCTGTGAACATTTGGAGAAACACATCTTAAAGTATGAAGCACAACATTGCCCATAACCTGTTACGTAATAGAGCTACCGCTTCAGTTTTTACGGTGGGAGGGACCCTTTTAAGGATGCATTGTGTTAAGGGCGCTTCCTTTGTACACTTGTTGCCAAATCTAAATAGAAAGAAGTATTTCCTTGGGTTATGAAACCCAAGGTGTTGTGTGTGTGCTTGTAATGAGTTAGTACTCTCTTCGGGATTATCTCCATCCTGTCTGTTACCATCTCTAATCTTTTCTTTCTATTATTGTCCAAATTATAACTTTTCTCTTATTATTCCTCTACCTGTTATACAATTAGCAGTATCATTATGTTCAGAGAGCAGATTCTCTAGCCATATTTATTTTAACTTTAAAATCTAGTTCTTAAGTTGTTGTGGAGAATGTTGGTATATATTTTCCATTACTTTAAAATCTCTGTACTACTGAATATTATTTGCCAGCATCACTCATTGAATCCATTCACCTATATTGATTGATATGAACAAAACAAATACATCACGTTATTTGCCTTCCAAACTGATAAACCAATTCAATAAAATAAAAATAACTATGCTATTAAATGGTACAAATTAATGCTTTTCTACTTATAGAAGTACTTTATCCTAAATAAAATCAGATAGTTTAATATCTACATTTAATACATTGGTTTTCAAATTTGAATAGAGCCTATGAAATCAGTGTAACATGTATTTAATTGCTTCCACTATTTTCACTTTGTCTGTTTATCAATTTCTGTCTTTCTGTAGTCTATACACTAAGAATTTTGGAATTTTAATGTAAGAGAAATCGTAACCATAAAATGTGGGGATTTGAGTATGAGAGAAGATTGGAGATTTCAATATTTAATCCACTTGAATCTCTGCAGAGATTGATGCCCACCTATGTTTCTTCAATCCTTTATTTCCTACATGTTTTTCGACTTAAAATTTGTTATTTGATTAGAATTTCAACTAATATGTATTAATATCTTTTCATGAGAAATCTACAATTTACTTTAGTGTAGCAACTTGTTTAATTTATTAAATTATTTATGTTTTCAACCTACTTTGTTAATACATTCTATTATGTATTATGTTTTATATCATTATTTATGATTCTAAAGGGTTTGCCTGAATCCTTCCACAGCCTGTGGCAATCCTTCCACAGCCAGCTAGGCAGCATTTCACAAACTTTTCCAGCTAGAAACTTACCTGTGAACAACTGAAATACTTGAGATCAATTTTTGCAACAGTAGATATTTCATTTCAAAGTCCAGGCAGCTCAACACTCCACAGATAAAGTAATGAAACCCTTCATCTGTAGAAACCCAAGGTAAATCTTTTCACCTTTCCAAAGGTTCACTCTCGCTCCATTTGATAAGAAGTTTTTGAAAGTAGAAAACAACTTTCACTCTTTATATGCAGAGTTTCTTGAAAGAAAAAGTGATTTGTGTTAACTCAAAGGCACTTCTCTATATTTGGGTGACCTTATTTGGTTTATACATGGTCCTTAGAAAGTGTGGTCTGATTTTGTGAATTCAAGATAGGAAATCCATGCCGAAGGATCCAGGCAGACTTAGAATCAGTTCCTGAGTGAAAATGTGGCAATTTTCACAACATAAAAATGTAGAATTTCAATGGCACTGTCAGAGTATCTTCAGAATACACCCAAGTGTTATCACTGATGGGTTAAATAATAATCATTGCTTAACTCTGCTATCCTAAGTATGATCCTCAGACCACCAGCATCAGCCTGTTTGGGGAGCTTGTTAGAAACTCAGACCTTCAAGGCCCACACCAGACCCACTGAATCAGAATTTAATTTTCAGAAGCACTGGCTTAATCAACTTCCCAATTCAGAAGGTGAAAATTCAGGCCCATCCAATGGTGGGTTTTGTGTAGAGTTAAAAACAGGCAGTTAAAACAACTTAACGAAAGCCACAATTTGTTGGTGAAGTCAAGCCAGTTTACATAGTTAAATCATTTGTAGGAGAAAATAGGAAAGTTTAACTTTACATAAGGAGTGTTCTCAGGAGCAGGTGCGATTTAAGACACATGTTGGTCCCTCCACTGCCAGGCCATCCAGATGAAAGAGGAAAGAATCTCACAAGTCATACAGAGACACTCAATTCTAGGCATCTGGTCCACCTTCCAGAAATTTGGTGATTTGACTTTAATAAATTTTCATCAAGATTTTTTTTCTTTTTTTTCATCAAGATTTTTGTCCTCCTATTATGCAGCCTAAACTGGGTCCCTAGCTCCCTTACAGAATTCTCCAGGTGACATAGCATTTATGTATCAACGACTGTATTTCTGTGGGGAAAAAATGGAGCTCTTTTCCTATGTCATTGTAGATTTCTTGAAGCTTCCAGCAACTGGCCAGTGAGCAGGCGGTGCTCCCACATGATCCGAGTGTTAAACTGTTGAATAATGGATCTTGAGGTGGTGCTCTCTGATACAGCACTTCAACGGAAGCAGATTTAGCATTTTTCACCAATGCATTACTTCCAGAAAAAGTACCTAGAGATATCTGCTCCTAGAGAAGAGAGACACTGATTTTACTTTTAAATTTTCTTACTAGAGGGAGAGTGAATTCTGATCCTAGTTTCATAATTGGAAGCACCTAGTGCATCTGTTCCTAAGCAGATAAAGGGCAATAGTTTCTGAATTGAATTAAGTCAACCATTATTTTATCACTAAATGACTGGAGTCGTCTGTTTATCCTTCTAGCTCCAGCTGGAATATTTTAGGATTAGAGGTGACCCTGATAAAGTAAATAATTGTCCTCATTTTACTGATCTAATTTGTTTATTGTCCTGATAAAATCCTGGCTTATTTCCCCTGTTTTTTAGATGTAGTTATTGGAACTTTCATGAAACCAGGTGACTCCTGATCCAGATTATGTATGAGCTAGTATCTGTTTTGCCAAACACAAAGACACATTAACCTATTTTGACTGAGACCACATCTCTTCAACTTGGATTTGCTTTAATTTTGAAAAAAAGAAGAACTGAGAAAAGGCTAGATTTACAGTCCAACTCATTTCACGTGCAAGCAAAGTTGTGAAATATTAGATAAATATTATGACTGTAACAATAATACTTTAACAATAGATGTAAATTGTAAGATTCATTAATAGTTTTCCAGAAAAAAAAAAAACCTCTTGAAAATATTACTTTCTTTTCTAGCAACTTTGAGTGTGATGATGTCACATATATATTTATATTTTCAGAATCTGTGTGGTTTCAGATCTTCTCCCCATTGTTTCTCTAAAATGTGTAGATTTCTTGACCTCTTGGAGTGAATGAATAAGGAGAATGTCGTGTATTAGCTTTCTGCACAGTAGCTCAAAATCTACCGTCAGGCATGGAGCTAGGCTCTCGGGGTGAAAGTCCCTACCCTTTTAGAATATAGATTCTGCTTAATTTCTCATTAAAGCACACTCTGATCTCATCTCTAAAGCTTGTCTTAAACGTAAGAGTTTAAGAATCAAAAGAGTAGGGCTTCCCTGGTGGCGCAGTGGTTGGGAGTCCGCCTGCCAATGCAGGGGACACGGGTTCGTGCCCCAGTCCGGGAGGATCCCACATGCTGCGGAGCAACTGGGTCCGTGAGCCATGGCCGCTGAGCCTGTGCGTCCAGAGCCTGTGCTCCACAACGGGAGAGGCCACAACAGTGAGAGGCCCGCGTACCGGAAAAAAAAAAAAAAAAATCAAGAGTAGATTATGTTATTGTTTATATCCTGCTCAGCAGAGATGTGTTTCTGGAAGATGGATATGTTTGACTACACAGTCATCTGCTATAAAGGTTAGGAAAATCCTACCATCTACTAATTGTCCTCTTACATTAGAACTTGTTAATTTTTGAGTTGACTTAAATCATTTTCTTTTCTCTTCACAGTTAGACTCTGTAACACTAGCTCACATTGCACTGTGAAGGGTTATAACCCTGATATTAACCTTAAACTTTCCTCCCTAAAGACTGAAGAGCTTTCCTTCTTGCTGTAATATCCCAGGATCTGATGAACTAGCTGATGTCCTCCCCTATCTTCACCTTTTGCAATTTTCAACATCAAAAATAGTCTCACTTAGTCTTTACCTTTCCAACTGCAATTCTAAACTTTTTCATTTGTCTTCCCTGACATCGCTCACCACAACTCTGATCATTTTACTTGTCATCTCTGGATCTTTCCCAGGTCAATTATATTCTACCCATTACAAATAGATCTATTAAAGTTGTGTTTGTGAGCGAAAAAAAAAGGGAGAGCTTGGCGTGTAACAAGCCCCATGGTTAATTTAGATCACTGACTATTATGCAGCATAAACTTTTAAAGTTTAGCATTTGTTGAGTATTCTGACACGTCTTAAACTCTTTTAGTTTAACGATGTTTTTATATTATTTTATACTATTTCTATAATTAGGTAACTCAGACTTTACCACCTGGAAATACATTGGAAACCGCTGACAGTGAAAATAACATTTACTAAAAGCTGAACAGCTGTTTCTGATCATTCTGTTAATTTTGATGTGTTTTTTCTGAGTTTTCAAATCCATTTTTTAAACATAATTTTAACCAAAATATTTTAATATTTCATACCACAGTATTGTTCATGTCTTGCATAAAATGTGAATTGAGGGGTTGCTTTTCCATAAGAAACACGTTTCTGGTGCTTTTAGTAGTGAGATTTGTATTAACTTATAAAGTTGATGTTTTCAATGAAATGGACCTTTTGAAACTGCGGGATTATATACATTCTATAATTTGATAATTTTGAACATCTAATTCCAGGACTAGGTATGACTGTTCCAAGACTATGATTAGGTTAGGAGATGTTTTCTGGCTTGTTCCTGAATAACCTTCCTATTATTGCCTTATGCCATTTTTTAAAAGCATGTGGGTTCAATATAATAATTTTGGTGTGGGGAAAACATTTAGTTACTTCTTCTGGGTCACATTCGATGAAACATCGTTGATAAGTTAAAATCCATTTTTTTAGGATGGATTTGTATTATATTATTATTATTCAATGCTCAGTTGGACCGTATTAGTCATTTTTTTCTTGTTATTGTTCATTAACGAAGCATGAATTCATCTGTGGCTTTCCTTCCTGGAAGAATTTACTGGCATATGTAAACCCGGGGATTTCCTCATATATGGTCTCCACCACTTTATGTAAAATATGTTTAAAATAGGACTGATCTTAGATCTGATTCTCTAAGGAATTCCATTGTTTACATTTTTTTATACAAGTGTGACCCTTTATGCCATACACATTTTATTTTATTCTTTTTACTTCCTTTCCTGCTGGGTTGTGGATTTGGCAGAGTATGTCTTATTTTGTGTTTTCCATAACTAAGAGTATGTCCATAACTAAGAGTATGTCCATAACTAAGAGTGTTTCCATAACTAAGAGTATGTCCATAACTAAGAGTATGTCCATAACTAAGAGTGTTTCCATAACTAAGAGTATGTCCTTTCCTGCTGGGTTGTGGATTTGGCAGAGTATGTCATATTTTGTGTTTTCCATAGTTCCTAACTAAGCCTGTAATAAATATTCATCAAATTAAATGTCAGTTTTCTATAACAGTTGAACAGTTGGCTCCTATTTCTAATTCTATGGTGATTCCCTTAAAACCTAATAGCCTTGCTGTAAAACTTTCTCCAAGACAATTTGAAAGTTTAAACAAACCATATTCTCTGTGTCTGTTTTCCGACATAAATGCGTATCACCTCCAAGAAGTCTATTTGATTTAATCAGGCATGATTTATGCTTAAGGGAACCACATTACCTTTTTCCAAATAGATTATATTAAGAAAAATGTTCAGCGATCTTCCCTTTATTTTATATAGATGCAATTCATTCCAACCAATCTTCGTCGGTGCTGGACACTGGAAGGCTCATCAGGGGATGCCTGTCTTTAGAGCATTTATACTTGAAAGATATTCGAAATGTATGTGCTACTGATTCTTAAGTGCACCTGGGACACATAATCCCCATTGAAATGTCATTCAATTGACAAAAGTCAGTTGAATACAATAGCCAAAAAGTTGAAAGACCCCAAGTGTCCATCACCAGATGAATGGATAAACAGATGTGATAGATACATGCAATGAAATACTACTTAGCCATGAAAAGGAATGAAGTCTTGCCACATGCTACAATATGTATGAGTCAGAAGAACATTATGCTAAGTGAAATAAGCCATGAAGAAAGGGAAAAATATTGCATAATTCCATTTATATTAACTATCTAGAATAGTCAAATTCATAAATATAGAAAGTAGATTAGAGGTTACCAGAGGCTTGTGTGTACAGGGGCACGGATGGGGAGGTTTTGCTTGCTGGTTACAGAGTTTCCGTTCAGGGTGATGAAAATGTTTTGGAAATAGATAATGATGATGTTTGTACAACACTGTGAATGTAATTAATGGCACTGAATTGTGCATTTATAAAGAGTCAAAATGGCAAATTATGTTACATATATCTTACTACAGTTTAACTAAATTAATAATTTAATATAGTAAAAACCATGATTGTACATTTTAAATGGGTGAGTTATATGGCATATGAGTTATATCTCAATACAGCTGTTTTTCTTAAAAAAAAGTTAAAGATTGGAGGGTGGAAGCATGTAACCCTCTGGTGCCCTTGTTATCCTTTCCTTAAAATATGGAACTAATAATTACAAAATCACAAGTGTGTACCCTCACTATGAAATGCCTGGAGTCTGAGCTGATTCTGGGAAATGTATGGAAATCAATACACAGATGGCATTCTGTAATGCCCAGTCATAATTTATGCATTAAAAACTTTCAAAATAAGGCTTCTATTGGAAAGGCTTGTTAAATACAGTCTTTCTCTCTGTCAATTTTGGCATAGCTGGTCATATTTCCAGAATGTCTTTAGGTGCGTGAGATAGATGATTTCTTTTTTTTTTCCCCCCTTTCATCTAGGAACTTTGCAAACTGCAAGAATTGCTTTGTAGTCTGAAGGGCCCCTGAGTCTGTGAGCTACATGGCGTTGCCAAGATTGCCAGCCTGCCAAATTCCCAGCTGCCAAAAGACTAGCCAGGGCTTCCTCATATAATGAAAGGACAAAAAAGGCCATGTGCCTGGCAGACTTGCCCAATTCCCTCCGCTTCATAGAAAAAAATAAATCTTGGAAGAAGTCCAAGAAAGAGCTACCATCTGGTCACACTCTTGGCTTTCTCAATATGGCTCCCAACACCTATCATCAAGTGTCAGGAGGGCTTCCTGTGTTGGATGAAGGTAGGCTACAGAGAATATGCAAAAGTCTGATGGGAGCCTCATGAGGTAGGACTTGACAGACCGGTTTTGACCTGCAGTCTCATCATTGCTTCTGGCATATTCACTGAAGGGTCAACTTTTCAGCAATAAAAATTGGTGTAATTTAATAGCTGGCCCTGTAGTTGCTGACTATCTGTTAATTTCTTGAAGAATCCGTAACCTATCCAAGTACAAACCCACCCAACAACTACAACACTGCATCCCAGATGACTCGAAGGCAACACCTTTGGGGAAAGCTGCAGAACTGTGTTTACAGTCCTGACACTGCAGTTATTCTGGCGTACTTTCTGCACACTTAGATCTTCAGTTCTAGAAACCAAAGCCAGTGTTTCTTTCGTGCAGAGTAGTTCCTGCTACAAACGTTCACTCCTTATAAGTAACCCATCCTTTACAGTAAATGATGGCATGGAACTTGTGTGTGTATTCTGTCATTACACTGGCCTTGGTGATCTTGGTTTAAACATTCATCATGTTTATCATTGGATTTTTGCCTTTAACATCTGAAGTTGGCAGTAATGAATAAGGTCAAAGTATTAAGCTATATTCATATTTCTGATTTTTTATGAAGATTAGAAGTCACTGATGGTGTATGCAAATTTTGAACCAGAAAGATCAGTATCACTTTTTGGGTCTCCACGAGAGAACTATGTTCATTATTGTCTTTTAGATTGACAAGCAAAGCCAGTACATTAATATTTTTCTTCTCCAATTAAAGACTCTCTAAGTTCTCCAGGGTGGCAAATCATCTCTATGCTGTTGTCCTCCAGCCAAACAGAGCTTCAAGATCACATGGTATGCATGCTGTTTCTCCTAGCTGGGCTGTGCTGCTGACTTCAAACAAAGTATCCAACCTTCCCCACCAACCCCCCGCCACCCCCATTCCCTGCTATTCTTCACATCTCTTCAAATTCTGGGCGTCCCCTAAGACACTTCCCTCTCTTTGCCTTCTCCATCTAATCCGGCATCAGGTCCTCATGGTCTTGTCCTCGTTTCTTCCTTCCCATCGAAGGGGTTCAGAATATGCCACACCAAAACGCTTTGGTATATTGATTATTTTGAGCCAAAGGCAATTGAGAAACGGCAGATGCAGGAAGGGCTCTCTGCCCTCCTCCTTTCTCCCTAAAAACAGGTCATAAGATTTCCCGTGAGAAATGGGCCCTCCGGTACCAGGAAGAGAAGAACTTTCTTATCACTAGAGATTGGGAGTCATCCCCAAACAAACCAACCTAAACAACCCTGATCTTCCATTAGTTTCCCTCATATATTTCCTGGTCACTATCCCACAATCCACTGCCCAGCTCAAGCCTCTTTGTCTTGTCACTTTACAAATGTATTCTTTCTTTGTTTAAAATGTGTATAAGCTCTTGGTCCTACCTGCTTCTTCAGATCTTCATTGTCCTCATGAAGACTCAGTATGCACATAAAAATACAGCTGACCCTTGAACAACACAGGGGTTAGGGGTGCTGCCCTCCATACAGTTCCAAGTCCTCTGATAACTTACAGTCCACCTGAATTCCCTGGTGGGCCAGTGGTTAGGACTCCTTGCTCCCATTTCAGGGGGCACGGGTTCGATCCCTGGTCAGGGAACTAAGAGCCCACATGCCTCAGATTGTGCGGCTCAGCCAAAAAAAAAAAAAAAACAACGAACTAAAAACACCAAAAAACAAAAAAAACTTACAGTCCACCCTCCATATCAGCAGTTCCACATCTGCAGTTCCAACCACCGGCAGGACCTGTAGTCATACCTACTATTGAAAAAACTCCCCAAGGAGCTTCAAGATGGTGGACGAGTAAGACGCGGAGATCACCTTCCTCCCCACAAATATATCAGAAATACATCTACACGTGGAACAACTCCTACAGAACACCTACTGAACGCCGGCAGAAGACCTCAGACCTCCCAAAAGGCAAGAAACCCCCCACGTACCTGGGTAGGGAAAAGAAAAAAGAAAAAACAGAGACAAAAGGATAGGGACGGTACCTGCACCAGCAGGAGGGAGCTGTGAAGGAGGAAAGTTTCCACACACTAGGAAGCTCCTTCGCGGGCGGAGACTGCAGGTGGCAGAGGGGGGAAGCTTCGGAGCCGCGGAGGAGCGCACAGCAACAGGGGTGTGGAGGGCAAAGCAGAGAGATTCCCTCACAGAGCATGGGTGCCGACAGGCACTCACCAGCCCGAGAGGCTTGTTTGCTCCCCCGCCGGGGCGGGCGGGGCTGCGAGCTGAGGCTCGGGCTTCGGAGCCATATGATCATCTCAATAGATGCAGAGAAAGCTTTTGACAAAATTCAGCACCCATTTATGATAAAAACCCTCCAGAAAGTAGGCATAGAGGGAACTTTCCTCAACATAATAAAGGCCATATATGACAAACCCACAGCCAACATCGTCCTCAGTGGTGAAAAACTGAATCCATTTCCACTAACATCAGGAACAAGACAGGGTTGCCCACTTCTCACCACTATTATTCAACATAGTTTTGGAAGTTTTAGCCACAGCAATCAGAGAAGAAAAGGAAGTAAAAGGAATCCAAATTGGAAAAGAAGAAGTAAAGCTGTCACTGTTTGTAGATGACATGATACTATATATAGAGAATCCTAAAGATGCTACCAGAAAACTACTACAGCTAATCAATGAATTTGGTAAAGTTGCAGGATACAAGATTAATGCACAGAAATCTCTGGCATTCCTATATGCTACTGATGAAAAATCTGAAAGAGAAATTAAGGAAACACTCCCATTTACCATTGAAAAAAAAGAATAAAATACCTAGGAATAAACCTACCTAATGAGACAAAAGATCTGTATGCAAAAAATTATAAGACACTGATGAAAGAAATTAAAGATAATACAAATAGATGGAGAGATATACCATGTTCTTGGATTGGAAGAATCAACATTGTGAAAATGGCTCTACTACCCAAAGCAATCTATAGATTCAATGCAATCCCTATCAAACAACCACTGTCATTTTTCACAGAACTAGAACAAAAAATTTCACAATTTGTATGGAAACACAAAAGACCCCAAATAGCCAAATCAATCTTGAGATAGAAAAATGGAGCTGGAGGAATCAGGCTCCCAGACTTCAGACTATACTGCAAAGCTACAGTAATCAAGACAGTATGGTACTGGCACAAAAACAGAAATATAGATAAATGGAACAGGAGAGAAAGCCCAGAGATAAACCCACGCACATATGGTCATCTTTGATAAAGGAGGCAAGAATATACAGTGGAGAAAAGACAGTCTCTTCAATAAGTGATGCTGGGAAAACTGGACAACTACATGTAAAAGAATGAAATTAGAGCACTCCTTAACACCATGCACAAAAATAAACTCAAAATGGATTAAAGACATAAATGTAGGGCCAGACACCATCAAACTCTTAGAGGAAAACATGGGCAGAACACTCTATGACATAAATCACAGGAAGATCCTTTTTGACCTACCTCCTAGAGAAATGGAAATAAAAACAAAAATAAACAAATGGGGCCTAATGAAAATTAAAGGCTTTTGCACAGCAAAGGAAACCATAAACAAGATGAAAAGACAACCCTCAGAATGGGAGAAAATATTTTCAAATGAAGCAACGGACAAGGATTAATCTCCAAAATTTACAAGCAGCTCATGCAGCTCAACATCTAAAACACAGACAACCCAGTCCAAAAATGGGCAGAACACCTAAATAGACATTTCTCCAAAGAAGATATACACATTGCCTACAGACACATGAAAGAATGCTCAACATCATTAATCATTGGAGAAATGCAAACAAAACTGCAATGAGGTATCACCTCACACCAGTCAGAATGTGCATCATCAAAAATTCTACAAACAATAAATGCTGGAGAGGGTGTGGAGAAAAGGGAATACTCTTGCACTGTTGGTGGGAATGTAAATTGATACAGCCAGTATGGAGAACAGTATGGAGGTTCCTTAAACAACTACAAATAGAACTACCGTATGACCCAGCAATCCCACTACTGGGCATATACCCTGAGAAAACCATAATTCAAAAGGAGTCATGTACCAAAATGTTCATTGCAGCTCTATTTACATTAGCCCAGAGATGGAAACAACCTAAGTGTCCATCATCGGATGAATGGATAAAGAAGATGTGGCACATATATACAATGGAATATTACTCAGCCATAAAAAGGAATGAAGCTGGGTTATATGTACTGAGGTGGATGGACCTAGAGACTGTCATACACAGTGAAGTAAGTCAGAAAGAGAAAAACAAATACCATATGCTAACACATATATATGGAATCTAAAAAAAAAAGGTCATGAAGAACCTAGGGGCAAGATGGGAATAAAGATGCAGACCTACTAGAGAATGGACTTGAGGATATGGGGAGGGGGAAGGGTAAGCTGTGACAAAGTGAGAGAATGGCATGGACATATATACACTACCAAACATAAAATAAATAGCTAGTGGGAAGCAGCTGCATAGCACAGGGAGATCAGTTCAGTGCTTTGTGACAACCTAGAGGGGTGGGATAGCAGCTGCATAACACAGGGAGATCAGTTCAGTGCTTTGTGACCACCTAGAGGGGTGGGATAGGGAGGGTGGGAGGGAGGGAGACACAAGAGGGAGGAAATATGGGGACATATGTATATGTATAGCTGATTCAATTTGTTATAAAGCAGAAACTAACACATCATTGTAAAGCAATTATACTCCAATAAAGATGTTTAAAAAAAGAGAAAGAAATAAAGAAAAAAATCCTCATATAGTTGGAGCTGTGCAGTTCAGACCTGCTTTGTTTAAGGGTGGGCTGTATTAAATAACACCTGTAGGCTTTTTCCTGGTAATCTGTCTTATGCCAGTGTAATTCTTAGGCCCAGCCACAGAACCTAAGAGGGCAGAAGGAAGCTTTTCCTCCCCTATGCAGTTACCGTTGTCCTTCTTAGGCCTTGTTCACAGTTACAAAAATGGACTCCTTCCCTTCTCATTTTTTACCTCTACATATCATCATGTTAAACGTTAAATGTTCCCAGAGGGTTTGCTTTTGGAATTACTACAGCTGGTTAAAAAAGAATTTTAAAACGAGAATGAGAGAGACAATAGGATATTACGTATCCTGTGGAATAAAATGAAAAGGTACAGATGTGTCCCTAGAGTCCATTATGCATGACTCGCCATGGCCAAGGTGACTCCCTCTCCGTGCAGCTAAGTTGCTTCATCCCTTCATCGCTTTGTCATCCCGAGCCGCAATCCTCGCTCCCCTAAATCCATGTAAACCTCACTGAAATTATAGCTTTTTAAAAAAGCATTTGATTATTCCGTATTTTATCTTCATGTTGTTTGTATTTATATTCATCCATCCTGCCTACCTGACTAGATAATGAACTCCCTGGGGTGCTTCCAGAGCTTGGCATCCTCAGTGGCTACCGCGCTGCCCTGCATTTGTTCACGTTTATCCAAATTTATATTGGATCTGCATGCACTGGCTGTTACATTAGGCCTGAGGCTGGGGCTAGTGAACAAGGCATTCTCCACCGTCCTGGTAGTTACAGTTTATTAAAGAAGAAAAAAATAGGTCATTAAAGCTGCAGGATATAGATTAAAAGAAATTTGCAGTGCTCTGCGTGTGCATATTACCAGGTGACCAAACGTAGGCAGGATAGTTTGGGAATGTTTTATGGGAAAGTGATACTTAAACTGAGACCTCAAGGGTGAGCGGCAAGGGCTCAATAACTGATAATACCTCTTTAAAAACTAAACTACAGGACCAACTTTAAAGAGCAGATAAAAGGTCACAGGGGGACTTAGAGATTCAGCCAATTCAGTTACGGCAACTTCAACTTACATGCAGGACAATTAGTGAAAGAAATGGCATTTTATTTGATTCCCAACTTATCTAAAATCTTCTTGCCTTTCACCACTGCGGCTGCAGCCATGAGTATGCTCAGGCTTCAGAAGAGGCTTGCCTGCAGTGTCCTCCCCTGTGGCAAAAAGAAGGTCTGGTTGGACCCCAGTGAGACTAAGGAAATCACCAATGCCAACTCCCGTCAGCAGATCCGGAAACTGATCAAAGATGGGCTCATCATCAGGAAGCCTGTGATGGTCCATTCCCAGGCTCGATGCCGGAAAAACACCTTGGGCCACAGGAAGGGCAGGCATATGGACATAGGTAAGCAACAGGGTACTGCCAGTGCTCTAATGCCCTAAAAGGTTACCTGGCTGCTGGCTGCTCAGAAGATACCGTGAATCTAAGAAGATTGACCAGCACAGGTATCACAGCCTATACCTGAAAGTGAAGGGTAACGTGTTCAAAAACAAGTGTATTCTCATGGAACATATCCACAAGCTGAAGTCAGACAAGGCTTGCGAGAAGCTTCTGGCAGACCAGGCTGAGGCCCGCAGGTCTAAGACCAAGGAAGCCCGCAAGGACCATGAAGACCGGCTCCAGGCCAAGGAGGAAGAAATCATCAAGACTCTGTCCAAGAAGGAAGAGACGAAGAAATAAAGTTCTCCCTCTCTTCTCTGTACATAGTGGCCTTGGCAATTAGATAGACCACTCATTCAATAAAAAACAAGCCTTTATCTGCCTTAAAAAAAAAAATCTTCTCAAGAACAAAAGACAAATGGTCAGAGACCCCATGGCTAACCTCACAGTCGGGCAGTTGGAACCAGGCTGGCCTGTGATGAAGATAACTAACCAGCTAATGGTTAAAAGAGAGAACAGGTGATTCTTGGAGTCATCTGCTTTAAAACCAGTACTTTTCACAATGTCCTTTGCTTTAGTAGTAGTATATTCATGCCAAAGTGTTTGTGAATATTACGTGAATTAATCAACATAAAAGCTCTTTGAGAAATCAAGGTCTCCAGGGATAGAAGGTACTTTTACTTATCACCTTCCTTTGTGTGCTACAACAGAGGAGGCTTTTCTTTTACAGAGAATATTAAAGAACAATGATTAAGCATGTTCTTGGACACCATAAACGTATACCAATAAATGCCTACTGAAACTGTAGGCTCATAAAGGTGTAAATAGGAAGAAAAGGCATTTGCAGAATCTTTCCCTATACCTGTGAGATACCCATCAGCACTGGTGGCAATGCTGTTCTCTTGGTGCTTATCAAAAGTGCATGGAAGATTGCAGGGTGAGCTTATGGGCAGACACTAATAGATGAAATGATGTGATCTCCTCAATCACCAGCTTGCCTCTTACAAAATTTCTGCAGTTAAAAATTTTGACTCAAGAAGGACACAAACTGAGTGACTGCTAGCGGGTCACTGAGCACCCTATCTGCACATGTATATACAGATAGATGTGGAAAGTCAGCTTTCCTAGGACTCAGTGAAAAGCACATCAGAGAATGTTGTCATTGCCTCCTATTTTCTGAGCTGGTTATAAGACAGTGCTTATAAGGAACTTAAGAAAGGGAGAACCTTGTTTTCAAATGAGTTGGTTTATGGAACTCTCATATAAAGACATAAAATTAAAGGTGATCTGATTGAAAGTGGCAATTAAAGCCAACAGCTCTGTGTGGCCAGTATCTGTGATGATGTCCCGACTCTTAGAATCCCCTCCCAGCAAACCAGAACCTTCCTGGGATGGCTAAACCCAGGTCAGTCTATATCTTCCTGGAAGCCAGGGGATGTTGTAAAGCCTTGGGCTGCATGTCCATGGTCTATGTGGGATAAACTGAGAAAGTGCAGAAGGAAGCATTGTCTCAGGGCACAAAATTGGAATAGTGGCTCCACCACAACTGTGCATCCAAAGGGGTCAAAGCTGATAGATAACAGGATTGCTTTTCATGGGAAGTGGACAGTGCTAAGTGGGGCACGTATACTCCCACTCAAACCAACAAGCAAGGTTTTTAAATCTGGAGCAAAATTGAATTATAATGTACTGAGATTTACAAGGGTATGTGTATGTCCATGTTCTCTTGTTAGACATCTGCAATAGCTTCATTTTGTATTTCAGCTTTTTATGTCATAGTATTCCCAGACATAGGATATGTGTTCAGAATTTAATATAAGGACATAAAAATGTATCAGAATTTAAAATTAGATTTTGCAGCAACATTTATCCAATGACTATGAAAAACTCAACATGGAAAAATAAAAGATAAAATTTTCATGTGTTAGGAATTTATTTTTAATGAGAAGCATTTTCTGTCTACTCAAATGAAGTACTATAAATCAGCTGACCATAAATTATGAATGCCGATATTTGAAACATGCAAGTGTAAACTTAGGCCACTTGAGTAGGTGCTATCCTTTCATTATGCAAAATAAAACATAATCACAGCGGGGTATTGCAATGTGGGGAAAAAAATCACTAACAATCATTTTTGTCTCTGCCATTCTAATCAGTTTGGAAATAGGGAACCAAGTTGACAATATTTTATTAGATTTTTCTGTCTATGGATGCCTCAGATGCTCATGACTCCCTCCCCGGAAATTAAAATTAAAATTAAAATTTTAGGGCAAAAAAGGAGAGTGTAGTGCTTTTCACTTACTGTGTTTTGTTTGTTTGTTTGTTTGTTTTGCGGTACGCGGGCCGCTCACCGTTGCGGCCTCTCCCGCTGCGGAGCACAGGCTCCAGACGCGCAGGCTCAGCGGCCATGGCTCATGGGCCCAGCCGCTCCGCGGCACGTGGGATCTTCCCGGACCGGGGCACGAACCCGTGTCCCCTGAATTGGCAGGCGAACTCTCAACCACTGCGCCACCAGGGAAGCCCTACAGGCATTTTTATATTTCAAAACCCAAGCCTCCCAGGAATCCTTACAGACCCATCCTGGTAACATTCGACACCTTCAGACATGGCTTAACTGCTCTCTGGAGGGCCTTCTGAATTTCAGGATCAGCTGCCCCTCTAGCCTTGTCTCCAGAGTAAACCTACACGGTATAGATCTGAACCTAACCCTTGGAGACTGACCTGGTACCCAGACCAGCCAAGCCACAGTCGAAAGCAGAGCTGCCCAGCCGAGCCCACCCTGGAGCCACAGAACCACAGCCGATCTGCAGATTTCAGAGCATGAGAATAACAGCATGTTGCTATGAGCCACTCTGTTTTTGGAGGGGTTGTTTTCCAGCCTTATTGTGGCAATAACTGGTCAATGGAGAACTTCAAAGCAGGCCTGAAGGAGAGAGCATCCAATTAAAAAGTACTTGGGTTCAAACATGTAGAAAATAGGTTGCAGTTAATCATTGAATAGGACTTCTGTCATCCCGATGGTGGTATTTAAAGCTAAAAAGGAATTCATCGCAGGCATGTAACAGGACTTTGCTGCTCATAAAACAGAGGCTCCAGATTTTCATAGAAAAGCCATAGATGAAGTAACTAATGAAATCCATACTTAGGATAAGATGCAAATCTAACTCATTATGCTAGTCAGAGTTTGTATATTTTGTCTCTTTTAGAGGGAGAGGTTAATCCCAAATCCTGGCAGGATTATTAACATCCTATGTTCTGCCTGGGTTATTATTCTTCCTGTTCAGTTGGTAGAAAACGTATGGCTTTCACTGCTACACAAAGACATTTTACTGGTGAAATGAGAAATCGCAGACTATGCGTTACGGACTAAAACGAAAAGAAAAGGCCAGAATCCTAGGTTGGTGCCCATTTCTGCTGTTTCTAGGTTTGTGGCCTTGAACGAGGCACCCTATCCCTCTGCTCATTGTGCTTTTATGTCTACGAGAGAAGTGATACCTTCGCCTACATCACAGTGCTGCTGTGAGAACCCACGTGATGATGTTATGAAGTTGCTGAGAGCCAGACATGTCACTATGTGAAACTGACGTTAGGAGAAATGCATCATAACACTGAAGGGAACTGGCTTTGAAGTTATACAAACTTGGGTTCAGACTCCAGCTCTGCCATTTCCTAGATGTGTGATCTTGAGAAGTTTATGTAGCACCCTGAGCTTCAGATTTTCCTGGAAAAGCAGGATTACATACAGCACCTGCTGTAGAGTTGTGAGTCCTCAACGAGATAAGGAATGTGAAACATTTAGCACAATGCTTAGCATAGAGTAGGGGATTCCAAATATGGCAGATGGATGAACGACCAGGCATTGTTTTCTCAGCACTTGTTGATGCAGTGGCAGCAGATACAGGCACTGAGCCTCTGCAGTCACACCGTCCTTTGTACCAGGGAGAAAGTCCAGAAGTTGGCCCATTATTTTGGCTTTTGGTTGCAGAGTTACTGAGGATCCGTTCTCCTTTCCCTCACTTCTGCTACTGACGGTGGACGCCGCTTTTCCAGACTAGAGTTTGTATCTTCTCTCATGTCTCCTCCACTGGCTCATTCTAGGGTGGTAACATCTGGATTAGACTGAGTCCAGGAAGATCAGCCTTGCCGCTCCCCTGACGACGGTCCTGGATCTAACCCTTCATAATTCATTACCCTACAATTTGGTATCTTAGTCTGCCAAGACGTAGTGATGGTTGATTCTTGTTAAGGAAGACAAGTCACTAACTCTGTACCACGTTTTCAGGTTGTAAGATAAAGAAAAAAAATCATATTATTGATTGGTATGTGAAAATAGAGAAAGCTCGTACTCCACAAATCCTGGAGGTCAGGGGACGTAGGTTTCCCTGTTCTCTGTCAATCAATATACATTTCCAGGAGGACTAGAGAATTTAAAAATTCACTTATAAATTCTAGCCACTTATTAAGCTAATGTGTTCACTTTATAAAGGAGCTGGCAACGTGTTAGATGTGAGGTAACCTTTACTTAGAACATTTAAAAATACTTAGTTTTATCTCCGTTAAACACCATTCCATTCCCATTGCAGAACATTTAGAAAAAGGAAGAAAAATTGGAAGAAGAATCGAAAGACACACATAGTCCTCCCACCCACACGTGACCACTCTTTACCTTTTGCTGTATTTTCTTCCAGTCGTCTTTGCTGTGGACAGTTTTAACTAAATCATTTCCAAGTGACATAGTTTCATGCTCTTCTGATCAAAGGCTGGATTTCAGTAAAGATAAGCCGGTGTCAAGAGCGAGGCCTCTTTCAGAGTCACTGTGGTTACTCAGCATCTTTGACTTCGGGCTTTTCCAAGCCCCCAAAATCTGGGCTGGCTTCCCAAGGCATTTAGAAAAGTTGCTTAAAGCATGATGCCAACAAACATTTGCTGTCTTAAAAATTTGTGTCCAAATCTCAGCTATTTAGCTGAAAAATTAGCAGACAAATTCCAGCAAATTGAATTGTGTAGCGTGATCCTCAGTTCTGCTAAAAGGAGGATAATACATCTCAATTGACAATAGCAGAGGTACCTTATTTGGATTTGTTTTTCTGAGTATCTCCCACTTGGGATTTACAAGATCTACACAAGCTCCGAAAAAGCTGCAATTTCCTGTCTATTAAGCCCCAAATGGAAAAATAACAAATACGCTGAAAAACAGCAACGTAGTTGACAGACTAATATATATTAATCCCATCGCCATGGTTGAGAGATGGAAAATTATTATTGAATAAGACTCTTTCATCAAACCAAATATTTCCGAATGCTCCAAAGTACGTATCTGGCATCACTTCTGCTTTACACATCTGCTTCTGTCTTTGAACTCTGATATTAATCTGAAGGTTGCATGCAGCTGCACTGTTCCAAGATAATTAGTTTTTTCCATTCTATATTGCAATTAATAGGGTAGACTTCAAAAACATTCAGAACTTGGATTTGCATAAACTCTGGGCAGCTAGAAGATTTTTCCAAAATTTAAAATCAAGCTTGTGGAAAAACTTGTGCAGTTTCCCAGCACCTTCCTAGAATCTTTTACATTTCACCTCTCTCTGAATACTTTTAGCCATTTTCTCTGCATTTTTATACTTAATTGCTGTCAGGACTTTACAATCCTTCTTAGGATATTTCAGAGACAACCAACCTGAAGGAAGTGACACCTGCCCTGACAGGTATGACAGCAAAGTTTTGGGTTGGCTTTTTATATTAAACATGGAGGATCTTATGTTGATGGCATTTTCTCCAGAGCTTCGGGAATTTGGAAATATCCATATAAAAGTGGCTTTATGGTTACCTCCCCACAAGAGATGAACCCTCACACCCTCAAGGACGTTGATGAAACAGTTCATGTCGTGTATTATAATTTCCTTCCATAGCCTGCAACCATCCATAGAGAGGGTTCCAGGGCCTCTTAAAGGGCAAAGACTGTAGATGTTCTTGTTTTATGTTTGGTGCTTTGTGTCCATTGAAAGAGAGGAGACCAGGGAGGAGGTGACGTGAAATCCTGACATCCCGAGTGGACAAGAGCTGGTCTGAGGATGAATAAGTTGTCCTAGGATGGAAGAATTTTTTAAACAAATTGCAGTGTTCACTTCTAATAAGTGCAAGCCAGCTTGTACTTGTCCTGCAATACCAACCAGGTGGCCATCGTTTACAAAAATCACTTTCATGAAGTAGAAAGGAAATTTCTACTTGTCAACAGCATTCTTACATGATCTATACTTAGTGAGAAGATATATCTTCTTAATATTCCCAGAAGACTGTCCTTCTCCTTAAAAACAAGTGGGTGGGCTTCCCTGGTGGCGCAGTGGTTGAGAGTCCGCCTGCCGATGCAGGGGACACGGGTTGGTGCCCCGGTCCGGGAAGATCCCACATGCCGTGGAGCGGCTGGGCCCGTGAGCCATGGCCACTGAGCCTGCGCGTGCGGAGCCTATGCTCCGCAACAGGAGAGGCCACAACAGTGAGAGGCCCGCGTACCGCAAAAAAAACCCAACCAAACAAACAAACAAAAAAGTGAGTGAAATGGCAACGTGTATTGCCATCTCTGACGGCAATCTGATTCTTGTGTACAAGGACAGTTTGCAGACACGCTGTTGGTTTTATGCTCTTTTTCTCTTGGACCTCGTATTGTTCCTATTACGAATATATTCTGCTCAGCCTCTAAGTGTCATGGCTGTCAAGTTTATTCGGTTTTTAAATTTTCTCCCCTTGGAAATTCACATTATTTAAATATTTTTCTGACTTGCACAAAAGCAAATTTCAGAGTCTGGCTGAAACCCTGCTGGTAATTTTAACCCAGTAGGAGAGTATGTTGTTGTTTTTTGTTCTAGAATGTGGCCCATTCAGTGGAGCTGGAGGGATGCCTGATGAGGGAGAGCACACACATCCTTTGAGCACTCTTGCTTTCTTCGCTTGTTCTCTTCTCTGGCTTCTGTAAACTCCACACTGGCCTGGTTTCCTTCCCGTCCTTCGGCGCAGTCTCCCTCTCCTGTATCATGAACTGCCTCACCTGGAGTTTCTCGGTCGTTAGCATTGAGTCTTCTCCTCTTCTTGCTTCACACTCTCTTTGGGGGTAATACTGTTCATTTCCATAGCTCCCAGATTTATCCACCAAGCTCAGAGCTCTGTTTGGGGGTCCACAGTCATATCCAAGTGTCTGTTTGAAATTTTTTTTTAATTGAAGTATAGTCGATTTACAATATTGGGTTAGTTTCAGGTGTACAGCAAAGTGATTCAGTTATACATTACATATACGTATATACCCGTATTCTTTAAAACATTTTTTTCCATTATTGTTTATTCCAAGACAGTGAATATAATTCCCTGTGCTATACAGTAAATCCTTGTTGTTTATCTATTTTATATACAGTAGTGTGTATATGTCAATCCCAATCTCCCAATTTACCCCTCCACTCCTTCCCCTTTGGTAACCATAAGTTTGTTTTCTATGTCTGTGCATCTGCTTCTGTTTTGTAAATAAGTTCATTTTTTAGGTTCCACATATAATTGATATCATATAATATTTGTCTTTTTCTGTCTGCCTTCATTTATTAGAATAATCTCTAGGTCCATCCATGTTGCTGCATCTATTTGAAATATTAACTTGTCTCTCTCAATTTCAGATGCTGAATTGAACTTGCATCTTCAAACCTGCTCCCCCTTCATCCTTCCCCATCTGTGATAGATTAAAAATGTCTCCCATTTATTTGACACCACTCCCATCGAGAGGTGGCAGCTATGGAAACCCCTTCGATCTGGGGAAGCTTGATCCGAGTGATGTTGCAAGGTTTCTGGGTCTGGACTTTAAGAGGCTGGCAGTTCCCATAGTCTATCTCTTGGTGTACTTGCAGTCTGTCTGGAACAGAATCTGTTACCAGGCAGGATGCAGCCATAACCAATACCAAAACATGTAGTATCCCTGCTGGGACCAGGTAGCAGGTGGAAGCTGGAAGTGCCTCGGGAGACAGTTGGGAGGACTTGAAGGACAGTGAGGAAAATGCTGCAGAAATGATGACCTGTATTACGTCGTAGGGAAAAGAAAAGAAAAACTGTCACCTGCAGGATGTGGAAACTAAAACATGTATCTAATGAACTTGTGGATCCAGATAAGGAGATTTCCAGACAGAATGTCCAAAGATCCAGCTAGTTTCTTTCATCTACATATGATAACATAGGCAAAGAGAGAAAGGAGCTTTAAAAAGTGCTGTTAAATTTCAACCTGAGTTTAGGGGAACCATAAAGAAACCAGGACTTTTGTGTTCAAAAGTAAACTGTTCTCATCCCCATTCTCACCCAGGAAAAAATTCTCAAAGTAAGTGACTTTTGAGCAAAGACCAAATCCAGGGCTCTACCAGGAAAACATGGCATCCTTTAGACAGAAGCTTGCTCCCTCAGAGACCAAGGTTAAGTCTTTAACCCCTATTTATCCTTATCGTCATTTCTGATCACACATTCCCATTAAACTTCCTCGTATTGTAAAGATTTTGTAGCCCAGGGGTCCCCAACCTGGGCCCCATTAGGAACTGGGCTTCACAACAGAAGGTGAGCGGCAGGTGGGCGAGCGAAGCTTCATCTGTATTTACAGCCGCTCCCTGTCGCTCGCATTACCGCCTGAGCTCCACCTCCTGTCAGCATTATGGTGACTTGTATAATTATTTCTTTATATATTACAATGTAATAATAATAGAAATAAAGTGCACAATAAATGTAATGCGCTTGAATCATCCTGAAACCATCCCCCCCCGCCCCCTCCCCCCCCAGTCAGTGGAAAAATTGTCTTCCACAGAACCGGTCCCTGGTGCCAAAAAGGTTGGGGGCCACTGTCTTAGCCAATCTCTTAGGCTTTCTACTTTTGGATCTATCATGTGACTCCACTAGATTAATATTCCTAAAGTGCCACCTTGATTATTAATGCAAAACATTTCTGAGTGTCTACTATTTATGGTCTTTAAACTTGACCCCGAAGGGACAGTAGAGCAGGACAAATGTTCTGTATTTAAGGCACTCCCCGTGTAGTGAGTAAAAGAAACACATCAACAGTAATTAAATAATATATACTATAAATAGAGATAATAGTAAGTACTATGACATGTTTGAATCTATGCCAAGTGGTTCAAACACCTTTTGTTTAAACATTTCAATAAGTCTATGAAGTAAATATTATTGCCAGACTAAAATAAACATTGTTTTAATAGTAAATATATTATACTGACTAAGAAACTAAATCCCAAAGAGTTTTGGTAACATACGGAGTATGTGACAAAAACTAGACTGTGAACCTACTTTAATGAGAAAGTAGGCCCCTGCAACCATGATGCTTTCCATCTTCTCACTGATGAAGCGCTGCTCTGTCTTCAAGGAAGAGTCCTGGATTATAAAGTAGAAGTCTAAGGTTGAGCGGTAGGATTCCAAGCTCCTCCTTCAAATCACATGCTCCTGGGATATTGTTCCCATTGCTGAGTTTGGAATGATGGAGCACTTCCCAGACATTACTTAGCTCAAGTGTTCCAGGCACCATTTTCCTCCCTCGGAGCCCCTGTGTCTGTGTCCACACATTAGTGAGGAGAGGAAACCTTTCAGGCTAATGCACTGGGATTTGAGCATCTATCTTTGGAAACCTGGAATCCAAGCCACTCATCCATTTAAAGTAATTATGGAGTTGCTGAGAGAGTAGATCATGAAAGTTCCTAACACAGGGAGAAAAAAAACGTAACTATGTGAGGTGATGGCTGTTAACTTATTGTGGTGATCTTTTTGCAATATCTACATATATCAAATCATTATGATGTATGGGTTAAAGTAACACAGTGTTTTAGCCAATTATATTGCAATAAAACTGGAAACAAAATGTACAAGAGAATACCACCAGTGTGGAAAATCATGACACATAGGATGTTAAGGCAGAGGGACCACAAAGATTACGAAGGTTACACTTTATAATCAAAGAAAATGTGGCAAAGAGAAGTTGAGGTGACCCGCCCAAGGCAACACAACTAATAATTGATGGAACTAAGGTTTGAACTCATTGTATCTGGCAAATCTGTACTAGTTAGAAATTAAACTACAATTGACAAAAAGAAAAAAAATTGGAGTTCATGATGGAATTTAAAAGAAAGGGGACTTGACTTTTTGTTTGTTTGTTTGTTTGTTTTTGCAGTATGCGGGCCTCTCACCGCTGTGGCCTCTCCCGCTGCAGAGCACAGGCTCCGGACGTGCAGGCCCAGCGGCCATGGCTCACAGGCCCAGCAGCTCCGCGCGCGGCATGTGGGATCCTCCCGGACCAGGGCACGAACCCGTGTCCCCTGCATCGGCAGGCAGACTCTCAACCACTGCGCCACCAGGGAAGCCTCTTGACTTTTATTTCTGTTATGAGGTACACTCAAAATGTGAAAATTTCAAGACCCTACGATTCACTCACATAGGAAAGAACCTTTAGCACTGATAGTCAGAAGGGAAGGAAGGAGAGAGACAAGAATTTATTATCACCAGATTAGCAGAGTTTAAAAATCTGTAATACTAAGTGAGGATCAGATTGTGAGGAACTGGGGATTCTTGTACAGCACTGGAGAGAATGCAACATTATAAACCACTGTCAAGAGCAAATTAGAAATACTGAGTGAAACTGAAGGTGTTTGTGGCCCTGGGACCCAACTGTTTCACTTTTGGTATAGACCACAGAGAAGCCCTCATCCAGGGCACAGTAGATCTTTATAATAGAGAAAAATTAGAAATAGCTACTAGCTTATCAAAGACAGGACTGTGGATGAATACATTGTTATCTATCATATAAAGAAATACTGTATAGCGGGTAAATGAACGAATTAAATTTACACATCTCACTTTAGATAAATCTTAAAAACTTAATATTTAACCAGAAAAAGCATGTTGAAATGTGATATTTATATGAAAAAATACTATATGTTTCAATCATTATTTGCATATATATATGAAAATTGTAAAAATAATTACTGTAATGATAAATGCAAATCCAGGATAATAGAAGGGAAGACAGAGAATGGGATTATAGTGGGGTCTAGAGAGGGCTTTCAAATACCTCATAATATTTTATTGCTTAAAATAATCTGAGATAAATGTGGTAAAGTTATCAAGAATTTATAAAATAAGGTGTCATGTATAAAAGCCTTCATTAAATCAGCCTCTCTATATACTTACCTATATATCTGAAGTATTTTAAATTTTTAAAAAGAGTTACAAAAGATATTAACTGTGATCTTATTTTGTTCCTACGAGTTGCAAAGATCTAGGAGACTGAGTTACAACTGGTAAATACAAGTGGGAAATCATATGAAAATTAGCTAGTTTATCTGATTTTCTTTTTAAATTAGTGACAAACCTTAGTGCAAACAACCTAGTTCTTATAGCTGAGTTTTGTTCTGATCAAAGTCTGATAATCATTTATAAATCCTTTAGGGGAAAAAATTCTGAATTAAGCAACTTAAATCTCCTAAACCAATCTGGATTACTGGGGGACGAGTTGCATAATTATTCTTTATTAATCCTGACAGTATCCTGTCCCATCCAATCCTACTTAAGATGCAGAAATTACTTTTCTTTGGATAATTCAACAGATTCTTTTGATGAGTATCTTTTTGTACAGAAGGTAAGGGTACCTTGACCCTTTTTTAAAAAGTACCTAGGCAGGAAAATGAAAAATTTTAAGAGTTGTGTGCCTTTCCACACAACTCCCGCCTCCCAAATGAAATCCAAGAGATTTAGATAGTTTTCTCCTCTTCTAGATGAGAAAAGCTGGTCACCGTTTCCTATAAAATAATGGCAATTTTAAAAATTACACAAAGAGCAAATACGAGTTCTCCCCAAAGTTTCTACTTTACCTTCCTAGCTACTCTTTTTGATCTTTTAATTATCCCTGAGACTTGAGCCAACACGCACCAAATATATTATGCTCTCATGTTAGCTATAAACTTTAGTCATCATTTTTTCAAACAATATTCAACAATAAACTTGGTGTGTATGAGTTCTTTTCTTACAAAAAATCTCTCTATAACAAACATCGTGTTTCCTTCAGTTCATGCAATAGCCTTCTCACTATCTCGTTTGGTATCTGATACCCAAATAAATTACTCTTACACCTTTCTAGAATTAAATATTATTTTTATTATTGTCTTTGTCTGGAGATCTAATTAGAGCACACCTACCTAAGGCCCAATCACACAGGATTGTAAACTTTGTTCTTCCGGATTGACTACAAAGAAAACCACAGCCAACAGTCACCGAGCATCTACAATGCTGTGGCTATTGTGTTATCACATTATAAATCTCTCCTAACAAAAACTCTCTAAAGGAGTTATTATTCCAATTGTCAGATGAACAAGCTGGGGCTTGGAAAGGTTAAACTTCCCTTTCCAGCCCTGATGGATATCCGAATTACGTGGAGAGCTTTGAAAAGACACCAGTTCCTGAGATGGAGATGTACAAACAGGAGTCTTTTTTAGGCAGTGCACCTGGGAACCGTCCTCACAAGGGGGTGGAGGGGAAGCAGGATGGGACAGGGGGAGAGTCTGAACTGTGATGATGCCCCTGCAAAACGGGCCGCCACCGACCCCACAGAGTCCTCCAGCTGAAAGACTCTTCCAGGTTCTCCCCAGAGGAGGCAAGGGGCGGGGCCTTTATGCGGGCGCACGGGCGATCTTTAGAAGCAGCTGCTCTAGGGAAGCCAGTCTCCTGCTGATGTGGGCAATTCCGGGAGAGGACTCAGCTGTGAGCTGCCAGCCGCTACACTCACAGTAGATGGGGAAGGGAGTGCCTGGGTGCTGCAAGCACCACCTGGGTGGCACCCCACACGGTAGTATTTCTTTTTAATTCCATGGATGATTGCAAAATAGCTGAACCTCTACCTCATGACTTGCCTATCTGGCATTGCTGTCAATCAGGGACCCAGAGAACCACGCCTGCTTGTGTATTCAGAGGTAAGAGAACCAAAGTGAAATCCTGACCCCATGGTAGAATGACCTTACTTTTCCACAGTATGTTACAGGTTACGAAAAAGTCTTTCTTTTTCATTATTTCACTTGAGACTCAAAACGACCCTCTGGGTGGGGTCCAGTTTTACAAGCCTGCACATCAAGACTCAGGTCTGTGAGTGCCCAAATCACACATGCAGAAGGTCCTTGGATTAACTCCATGGCCAATTCTCAGTTCATTTAGACCCAGATGCCTTGTGTGTTTCAGCCTCGTGTCCATAATGCCAGGGTGTTGATAAAACCTCAACTTCCCTTCACCTCTCATTTCTGACAACATTTAAAACTTTCCTACAAAGTACAAGCCCAGCATATCCAATGAGTTTAAATGTTGAAGAAAACACACAAAATGTGCATCACTGCATAAATATCTGCTTTATAAGTCACCCTTCATAAGGGAGCCTATTAAATTATTCATGTTAGCAGAAGATAAACCTATTAGTCTTGACAGTCACTGCATCTTACTTACCCACATGTTGTACTGGAAACAGATGAAATGTCACAGATATGAATGAATATATCTAAGGAAACTTTTTATGCTTAGTATCTCAAGATACAGTGTGATAGACCAGTTTAAAGCAATACAGTATGTGACTGGAGAGAAAAAATAGCAAAAACACAAGAAATTCGGCTACTTTTATTTTCTTCTAGCCATCCACATTTCTCCTGAAGTCTGAAGAATCTGCATTGAGTTAGCACTGTGAATGTTCAGGAAATGGTGTGGTTGTCATTGGGAGAACCACAGACAAACACCATGTTTAAGAGATTTTGTAGCTAGATGTGGTTCATCTTAGGCCTTCATTCTGTAAAGACGGAAGAGAACTGTATCTGAATTCCCTATAGCACTGTGGCTATTTCTTTACCTTAGTAGCGGGAATAGTAGCCCAACAATAATTTCACAGGGGGAAATACTGCAACACAGCTCTGTTTCCTGAGTTAGGTTGCAGGGTATAGCTATTCTACAGCAGGATTTTGAGTAAAGAAAGTGGTTTTAATTCCAGCAATTCTGTGTTCCACAATGAGAAGTTCTCACTTTGGAAATTTGGGGGGTTCAGAAATAAAATGTGGAGACCCTTACTGGAAGAGGCTGCTTGTTTCTGTGGGAAAGGCCATGATGGGTGAGACTGGTGTGGCAGTGGGGGGCCGCTTTCTACAGGAGGACACCGGTTCTTAGACAGGAAATAGAGTCTGGAGAGTTTCCAGTTGCCAACACCTGCAGCCCAGGTTTCACCTGGAGGCCAAAATGAGGGGTTCCAGCCTTTACTGGGGCTGCTGGGAGGAAGAGGGTATCGTAAGCCAAAACTCAGGAAAGGAGGGGTGGAGCTGAGGGCTCATGGAAGCGTCCTGTTGACGTTTTCAGAGGATGTCAGAAACTATAGACCAGGGATCCCCACTGTAAGAACCCAGCGAACTTTGAGCCCCAGTTGGCTGTCTGCGTCCCTGCAAAAATTAGAAAGAAAATCTTAAAACCGGAGCCCAGAGGAAAGAAGCGAGTATGTGTGGGGACCGGGTTCTACTCCTCAGTAGGCTACAGAGTGGGGATAGACCGTACGAGGGGGAAAGAAAAGCACTATGGGTGGAAGAAAGTGTGTTCTCTGCCGGAGAACTGAGGACCTGAGGCCAAGAGCTTGGTGCCGCCGCAGAGCAGAAATGAAGTATCAGCCTGGGTCTGAGAAGGGCTCCTGGCACTGAGCTGCAGAAAACCCCACGTGTGGATCAATAACTCCCCAACCTCCGTCTCTACCTGTCTGCCTCCCCCTTTTCCCCTCACCTGCAGGTTCATGTCCCACATGCCTGCTAGACCTCTTCCCATTTATGACTCACCAGGATCTTCATCCATCTCCTCCCGACTTAAATAGTCCTGACAATGGCATCACAATTGCCCCTTCTCTTCCCACATTCAGCATCCTTACCGGTCTCTCTTCATTTCTTTTCACTTGGATTATGAAACAGCCTTTAGTATTAGTACTTTTCGGCTACACTCGTTTATGTAATTTCCTTCCTCGTAAAACAAGAGTGACTATCTATTGTCAGCATAACAATTTGCACGTGCTTGAATGGCGATCTCAAACCCTTACCAGCCAGGTCTTTATCTCCACAAAGACCTTTGTCTCCGGGTCTTTATTCCAGCTGGGCTAGACCATACTCCTTCCTTAAAGGACAGCCTGTCTAATCCCCCTCAGTGCCTTTTCTTGTATTATTTCCTCTTTTCCAGAAAGTCATTCCATCTCTGCCTTTCCAAATGTAACCTCTCTCCAAGGCATCTCAAATATTTCATTAGCTAGGGAATCTCTTCTGAACCACTCCCAGCTGTAAACCTCCACGGAACCTAAACAATGAAACTGACAATTTACTAAGTCATAGCAGAACACTTACTTTCCGGTGACAACGATATGTGGAGCCACTGTTGAAGGCCATTGCTTTCCTTCCAAGACTCTGGTCTGAGGAAGCTGGATGGGAAATCGTAAGGCTGTTTGCGCAGACAGGTGTGTGTGTGCTGATTGCTCTTTCTCCCAGGCTAGAGTGAAGCCTAATTAAATATTGCTGCCTTGCAAAAAAAGAAGTTCTCTTGTGACCAGATGTCTTTTTCTCCTGGCTGTGTCTCTCTGCTATAAAAAGAAGCACGAGTCTAGTCCAAAGGACTGGAAGGGGCGAACATTACACCACGACGGTCACTTCATCCTTCTCCATTTCACATCACCTTTTTCTTTCTTCTCCCAGTTTCTTCAAAAAACACTTATGTACAAACAAATGGAAACAGATTTAAAAAGGTCCTGGTGTGGGGAGGTGGGGGGTGGGACTTGCCCATTAACAGTATATGGGCCCCAGCTCAGCTGTTTAAAACAAACCAATAAACAAAACTAAGTTATGATATTAAGAAAGTCCATTATTTCCCCTTGCCGTTTAAACTGGCCATATTACCTTAATAAAAAGCACATAAGGGACTTCCCTGGCGGTGTAGTGGTTAAGAATCCGCCTGCCAGTGCAGGGGACATGGGTTTGAGCCCTCGTCCGGGAAAATCCCACATGCCATGGAGCAACTAAGCCCATGCGCCACAACCACTGAGCCTGCTCTCTAGAGCCCACGAGCCACAACTACTGAGCCCACGTGCCACAACTACTGAGCCTGTGTGCCACAACTACTGAAGCCCGCACGCCTAGAGCCCATGCTCCGCAACAGGAGAAGGCACCGCAATGAGAAGCCTGCACACCGCAATGAAGAGGAGTCCCTGCTCGCCGCAACTAGAGAAAGTCCACGCGCAGCAACGAAGACCCAATGCAGCCAAAAATAAATAAATAAATTTATTTGTAAAAAAGCACATAAAAATTTTTCTGGAATACATGTTAATTGGTCATGCTATTTTAAATATTTTGTTGGATTTATTCACTTGTATGTTCTATCAAAATTTTGCAACTATATTCCTAGCTGATGTTAATCTATGACATTTTTGTCCTTGTGTATTCCTTATATCGATGTTATTCTAGCCAGATATGAGTTGGTTAATTTCTCTTTGTATTAATTTTCTGAAATCGATTGTATAAGAGTAGCCACCTCTCACACAATGGGACATATCAGGTCATAAGTCAATTCCTATTATTATTATCATTATTAGTGTTTTAACCTTGCAGACATACCTCCAAGATTGTTCATGCCTCTTTTTCCAGTCTGGATTGGGTGCACCCTTATCTTTCTGCACAGTTTTTTTTTTAAACTTTTCATGGGAATTCTTTTCCTTCTTTTCTGTATCTCCCTCTCTCTTCTCCCATGCTCCTCTGGCTCTCTCTCTTTCTCTCTCTCTCTCTCTCTTTTTTACTTCCTCATTTTGTTGCAACATCTCTTCCAAAAACTTGAAAAGGGAACCATAGGGAATCCACTGCTTGGAGAACTGGCATGTCTGAAAATGTCTAGTCCAACACTCACACTTGTTATTTGACTGGAAATAGAATTCTAGGTTGTAAATCATTCCTGATTCATTTGGAAGGTAGTTTTCCATTCTCTTCTATCTTTGGGGATGGCTGTTGAGAAATCTGACTCCATTCTAAGCCCTTTGGTATGTGACCCATCCCCCCACCCTCCTCCCCACACCCTTATCCCTGCAAATCTCTGAAACATCAACATGCTAATTTTAACACATCTGTCAATTTGTTAGACAAAACGTAGTATCTCATTATTCATTGAAATCTTGGGGAAAGTTCCACGGAAAGGTCAGGAGTCACCTTCTGGATTCTTTTCTACATACTGAGGCAAGAAAGCCTGCAAACACTAAGAGTATTACCAAGTGGAGAAATCCGCCAGACGCAGGACACCAGTTAAATTAGACCCATTTGTCAAACAGATCGAATTCTGTTCACACTGACTCCATTTATCAAATGAGACAACTCTTCTTACTTCGATTTTGCTCCCCACTTTCACGTACTTTATGCCATAGAGGAAAGTGGATGGTTTGGGGCTGACATCAGGAAAAGAAAGTGTTTAGCAGGGATTTCTACTGCAACACACCAAAATATAAAATTTAAGCCAAATAATGGGATGGAAAATTGGAAACTATTGCTGGTAAAATTGATATAACTGTAAAGGAACATACATTGATATAACACGAAAGGAACAGGAACATATGTCCTAAGGGAATGATCTCATAAATTAAAACATGTTCTTAAAGTAAATTTAAATATTACGTTGAGGTGAAATTCATCATAGTGTGATTCGTTTTAGCAATTCTTCTTAAATAGGATAAAGGTGTCAGAACATGAAAAGAAATGGGTCCAGTACAGATTTTAAGCAGAAATCATTACAAATCACAATGCCCAAACCACAGAATCATCTACCCAGAAATACCTATGCTTGCGCCCCACCCATATGCATCCCCCTCCCCCCGGGGCTGTGTGTTCAGGGAGACTTCAGGCTTCCTTGCTCTCCAGGTTCTGGCTGGTTGTGTCTAAGAAGAAGCACTGGTGAGAGCAGATGGGGGATGAGAGAGGAGTTGCCTTCCTTATTCCTCACTGTGCCGCTTCCTGCCTGGATGTGGTGGCAGTTCTTCTACATTCAGCTGCCACTCACCCCGAGTTCCAGTAACATCGCTCCCTTCCCCCTTTCCCTGGCTCCTGGCTGTGGGTGTTAATGGCTTCCTACCCTTCTTAGATCTCCACGTAGCCCCGTCCTTTTCACTTATCTAGTTCCCTTGTTAAACTCCACTCACCTAAAGCCTTTTGACTGCCTAACTCTTCCACCTGGGACTCTAACAACACAGCCTGCTCTCTGGCCTCCTCTGCCACTGTGTTCTGAGATGCACCCTCTACTCCAGGCATAAAGAACTTGTACAGGTACCCCAAAGCCTCCGAGCTTTAAGTATACCATTTCTTCTCATTTCTCTTCATATCCATCTTAAATGTGTCATTTCAAACCTCCTTCCAAGTCCACCTTTCTTGGAGACCTTTGCCTGACTCCTGAATGTGACTGAAAGCTTCTTCAGAGAAGGTATCCCGTCTCGGTCTTCTTTGACCTCCAGCCTTCAGAGTGTGTTGGCTCAGATAAATGATGGAGAGAGAATGGAGGCACTGGAGCCAACTGAAAGATGACTGCAGTAGGTTGAATGTAGGGGAAAAAAAGATCTTGGTGAAGACAAATCAAGAAAAGAAAGAGGACAAGAACCATAAGAGCTTAACAGGAATAATTTTGAGGATTTGGGTGTCGCCGTTGCCAGAAGGTAGGATGTGCAGAGAGGAAAATGGCTTAGGAGTAAGCGGGAGTTAAAAGCATCTTCCACGGATGCAGGGAGAGGGAAAGACTGAAGCCTGGGAGAGAGAGAGAGCTTGGATACAAATATGGGCATTTTTTTCTTTTAGTGGTTGAAGCCAATAGCCTGGCTGAGATTTCAGAGGGAAGTAGTCTGGTGTGAGTTGTGTGAGAACAAGGGATGTGGGAAAAACACCAAAGAGGCAAGACCAGTGAAAGAGAGAGAGACAAGCAGAGAGAAAGTACCATCTCTCGGGGTCACTGAGAGAAGGACGGAAGGACACCAGGAGGAGGAGGTTATGGGCAAAAGTCTCACGTATCAAGGAAGGGGAAAGAAAAGGTCAGCAGGATTAGTATTATGAATCCACCAGGTATCTTAGAGGTAGAAGTAAGACTTGGGGGTGGGGTGGGGGGGGAGTGAGGAAGGAAGTGGGGAGGGGGGATATGGCAGAGAAAGGGCACAACAGAAGGAATTCTGAGGAGGTGAAAATTCACCTCAAAAGGAAGTAACCTTTTGAAATAGGTAAAAAGATGGATGAGGAAAGTCTGCCTAGATTTCTTTGAATTACTTCCCAAAGCAGACAGGGATTGTCATTTTCAATCTCTACGCCTTTAAATCTATGATTGCCTTACCGTAGTTGTCCCTACTGTCCTTTGGTGGACAGATCCAGCTATTCACTGGCAGCGTATGCATTCCAGAGCACATATCTGTGGGACATTTAATTATTTTCACGAATAGCTCCAGCATGTTTAAACTTTGCTTTGTCACATCGTCCTAGCCACTCTGCAGAGAATGCTCTCAAGCCTGCCGTGTATCCAACTTTTGATCTCTTTAGTGGAGACACCTGTCTACTCCCTTCAGACACTCACGTGTCCCTTTCCAATTTTTATTTACCTTTTTAGGGAATGGGCTTTAGCAAAATGCCTACGGCAAGACTCAGCATTTGATGGTCCATATAAGTTTAAGGTTTGGGAATTACATTTTTCCTCTTGGAAAACAGAAAAATACTTGCCAAAGAAAGCATTACTGACTGGAAGAGAAACAGTCATATTTCCTCCTTTCAAAAAAAAGAAAAAAAAAAGAAGAAGGGGAATGCTTACGTCTTCCTAAGAAAGCTGAAAGCCCAGTTAAGATCACTAGAATTTTCATTGCAATAGTTGTAAGCTCCCAAAATTACTTTACAGGACTGAGTGATCGTCTCTTAATTCCCTGCGGGAAAAGCTGGAAAGGTGAACAGAGATACGGATGTGGTGCTTCCCAAGAAAACAGAAAGTTTAGAGCAAGTTGATGAGATACAGGATAAAATAAACCCTGCGGCAGACATATGTGAAAGACACAGCCCCAGAGGCAGCAGATGCTGCGCGGGTGTTACTTCCGTTAGACAAAGGAAAGAAAATGGATTCGAAAATAAAAAAGAAGCTGAGAGATAATACTAATGGCTGAAACTGAAGCATTTGGCACCTTGCAAAAGGTGTGTAGAAAGAGTAAACCCAGCCTGGGAATATAAGAAAAGATCTTGAAGGTGTGTGGGTGTATGAATTTTTTTCTTTTTTCTCATCTTGGCTTTTAAAGATCTATTCTTAGTTGGGAGCGCAGAATCGTTTGTATTCTTGCTGTGGCGATAACAATCTATACTGCACCTCCGCTTCTGTGATCCAAAGGACACAAACCCTAGAAATTCTATTATCACAGTCCCTGATTTGGTGATAGAGATGAAATGAAGAGCACAACTTGTATTATTAATGGAGTGAGTAGATTCCTAAATCTTGGTAAACATCACATTACGTTTTTGAGCCCAGACACGCAAGTTTTAAAGTACAATACATCGATATTTGGATGTAGGTCTATACATGATTATGGCTACTTTCTATCCTTTCAAAACTTAACAAGGGTTGGGAAAGCTTGAAGCGGTGGATTCTTCATAGAATTTGAAAAACAGGAAGCTGGATTCTTGCTCCCTAGCAAGGCTGGCGCTAATGGAGAAACAAGAGTGACCTGGAGTTTTGTGAAAAAGTATTTTCCAACCTATCTTTATTTGATTTCTTCTTCAGTTTTTGAAAGTGTTTCCACCTGGCATTCTGTACTCTAATTTTCTGACTCTGAATATATTTGAATTTGGTATGCCTTCCCTCCTAAACAGCAAAGAGCTCAACTCACAAAACAGGAAAGATTTTTTTTTTTTTTTTTTGAGGGATCTTATGCTGCATTTCTTTTCACAGCCTGGATTTCTCAGACATCATCTCCTCTTGAACAGTAAAAGTCAGGCTCCTTGCTGCTAAGAACTTTATAACTGTTTAAGGAGGGTTTATTAAGATGATCATATAAGATCCCTCATTTAATAAATTTCCCCAGGACTTTCAGAAATGATGATGGAAATTAATACTGGGTCAGATTTGTCCAGTGTAAAATATACACATTAAGGTGCAATGCCACTTTCTTTCTACATAATACTTATCCACAAGCACTTTGGCCGAAGCTTCTAAGTAAACCCTTCCCACTAAGGCAGCATCCTCGATAAAGAGTGGACTGGCTTTTGGTGGTGGGCGTGAGTGGAGGTGACCTGCAGAGTCAATGGGTCCAGCTTCTGCCTTGAATTACGTGTCTCTGAGAGGCTATGTGGGAGGAGCTCAGAGGCTCCCTGTGCCCCTCAGGACTGCAGATCATGCCCCTTCATTTCAAGAAAAGTTTATTTCGACTCTGCCTGGGTCTTCTTAAGCCCTGTCAACTGCGGTAGAGATTACTGTTTTTGTGGCTCGTCCCTTTGGGGGAGACATCCTACCATCCGTCTCAATCCCCGTGTGGTTGGGGAATTACTGATATCAGCCTGAGCCATAGAGATGTACAAGTGACTCATGCCTGGCTAACTGGAATACCCCATCCTCCCAGCCACAGTGATGAGTTCAGCGATGGGCAAGGGTCCCAGTCAGAACCAGTGTGAGGCAGTCTTTGGACAATGGCAGGGTCTGTTGAGAGAAAGAGGGGTTATCCTTTTCTATGTGCCGTGAAGGTGTGGGAATGCAAGCCTAGAGTTGCTGGCAGCCACTTGGCCACCATGAGGGGGTACTCACTGAGCATGGTATAAACAGATAGGAATCCGGGAGCATAATAAGTGCTCATGGAAGAACTGGAACAATTTTCAGAATAAAGCACTAATGCTGGTATGCTGACACAGATTTACTAATCTGGGTCTTAGGTTTCATTCTCTCTTCCTCTGCTGCCACTACTGAGAGCTTACTTTCCTTTTCCATGCCTTATGGCTTCTGCTTACTCATGGCTTTTATTCCCTGCTTTCTCAAGCTAAGGTGTGTCTTGGTTTCTGTGCTACTCTGCTGTCTGGGCCTGTTATGTGTTTCTCATATTCAATATAATCAAGTAAGGAGGTCTGATTAGGTTATTTACTAACTAGTACAGAGTGCTGTTACATAAAATTTGGGGAGGAAATACTTCTACCCTCTTAGGTTTTGTGCCTGGGCCTGAAAATTAAACTAACATAAGGCAAATTAACAGGAGAAAAGCATGTAAGTTTTATTTAATATTTTTACATGCACACAGGGGTCTTGATAAGGAAAATGAAGCTGCAAAGAAGCGATTTAGGCCCTAAAGATTACACGTCATTTTCAAAAACAACAATAAATTGTGGAGATGGGACAAGACAAAGGGACTTGTTCTGGGGCAGCGAATTGTGGGATAGTGACCAGAAAATATATGGAGGAAATGAATGGAAGATGAGGGTTGTTTTCATTGGTTTGTTTGTGCAGATCCATTTGGGTGTTCAGCTCACGATCTCCAGGGATAAGGATGTTTTTTCCTGGTGTCAGGAGGCCAGATGTTTCATGGGAAATCTTAGGACCTGCTTTTAGATAGAAAGGAGGAGGGCAGAGAGCCTTTCCTGCATCTACAGTTTCTCAAGTGCCTTCCGCTCAAAATAATCCACACGCAGAAGTGGCAATATTTTAGGATGGCATGTTTTGAACTTTTAAAATAATCTATAGGTAGAATATATACTTTAAAAGTATTTATTGAGCATCTACTATGTGCCAGGCATTGTTCCATGCAGTTAACCCACATTCACTCATTTTACTCTCACAAAACCCCAGCAGGTAAGAACTATTATTACCTTCATTGTATGGATGAAGAAACTGTAAAATTTAAAGAATTTGCCTGAGGTCACACAGCTAGTAAGCGGAAGAGCAGTATTCAAACGATTCACTTTTCCTGTATTGACATTTCCTCTCTAACGACCTAGGCCTACTAGGCCACATCACTTCACAGGTGTTGGTTTCCTTCCTGCCTGATCTCCGAACAAGGCTTCCTTCTGTGTCAGGGGCCAAACTCCAGGCAGATCGCCCGGCCCAGGGTATTGTGGCAGCCAGGAGGTAGGAAAGGGCTTCTGTCCTCTGGGGGTGCTTCTTCAGTGAGAAAAATGTCACTTAAGTGATTGTTTTTTCAATGGGTTACTTGGTTAAACCATGACTTCCTCTTACAAGATTGGGGGCACACTGCAAGCTGCCTCTGTTTCCTTTTCCCTCCCCACCTCGGCCAGCGCTCTCATAGCCTTCTTTCCATTTTTATCACATCTGCTTTCCTCTTAGCACTTATCACCGTGTTCACTTATATTTATTTACCTGTGTGTTTATCCCTCTAACATTTATCTCCTCCATTTCCATAAGGAAGGAAAGTGTAATCTGTTCCATCGCTGCTGAATCATCAGCAGGCCTGGCTGTGGTGCGCCATCCATAGGGAAAGGGGAAATCCTCAAGGATGAAAACAGTGAATTAGGAAGATAAAGAAAACGACCTTTTAGAGTGCGGCCTGAGCATGGCAGCCAAGCCAATCTGGATCTTATCCTTGGTTAATATTGCATAAGATGGATGCTCTATAGATAAGGTGGCCATAGGCCCCTGTTGGCTTGTGACAGTCCTGGTTTGTCCCTTGACCTGGCATCCTGTCTGGTTTAGCATCTGTTTGGGGTAATGTGATCACACCTAAAAGATCATCATTGGTGACCTGTCTCCCTTTCCCTGACTCCTTCTAGGTAACTTATACCTCCCTTTCAAGGAAAACATGCCCAGGGCTTGCTGGTAACATCACGTGTACTCAGACGCAGCCCCCAATCCCCCGATTCTCAATGGCAGGTGGTTGTGGGAGAAGCACTCCGTGGTACCGCCCATGATGACCACTTGGTGCACCGGCCAAATGTGCCACAGACCCTGCCGTTTGCTTCAACAGGTACAAAGTAGCGGCTGCAATTAGGGGATCAGAGGGAAATAAGGGAAAATTATAGGTGGGAAAATTAGGTGGGTGTGAATATCTATAAGAAATAGTGCCTTTTTACATCCTTAAAATTATAAATTGTATGGACATCTTATCTAGAAACCTCATTCTTTCTATTTTTAATCTCATTTTCCCCTTATATTTTTTGTGAATATTTGTGGTTCTGAAAGTTTTGTTTGTAAATTATGCATCCAGATTCCAGGACTCCCCTATAGTTACTGAGATTCAATAGGCCTGAGGTGGAGCCCAGGAATCTGCATTTTCAACGGGCTTGCTCCAGGATTCTGACTCTAGCGGTCTACAGAACAACCTTGGGGAAAAGCCTGCGTGTCACCAGAGGGCAGTACCTTTCCAGTGGTGAGGTGTGATGGAAGCAAGCATCCTGGGCCTGAGTGAGGATCCGGGCCCCCGGGGGAGAGGAAAGGTGTGAATTTAGGAAGGAGGGAACCAGAACCAGCTGTTCAAACTCCTGCTATTTCTTGCCTTGGTTTGTACGTTTTTTGAACAGGATACTGATACCACGTGTCTGATGTGTGGCGTATTCGTAACTTTACTTATTACCAAGTGTCTCTAAAAAACGACGATATATATGCCCAATAGCAAGCACACACAGTGACATTTCTTCCTGAAGTTCAGGTCGCGATGATTTGAGGGCCTGATCTAGTCAGCTGCTACCTGTGTTCCTGACCATCGGTGGACAACGGTGCTTTCTTCAAGCTGGCGTGGATTTCGCTAAACATTTAAGAGTAGAAGTGTGTTGGGTGTTTGATTTGTGTGTGTGGTCTCTACATGCAGGCAATGGCTGTTGAAGAGAATAATACTGACTCAAATAATAATACTGACTCAAATAATAATACTGACTCAAAACCCCGGGAATGATACTGACAAATATTCTTTGCTTGACTAAATTTAAATCGAGCTCCATCACCTTTTCCTAGGGCCATGTGTGTGCGTCTTTGTGAAATCTCGTTTTAACGGGAACCATGCTAATTCAATTTAGTAAGAGTTTTCCAACCTTCTTTTCTTATCACCCATCAATAGGTAATTGATTTCTTCATCCTCCACCATCCCCCCAGGCCTGTCTTCAGCAAAGATACTGTCAGCTGGGTTTAGCCAGAATACTCCTTACCTCTGGTGTTTCCCGTTAGTAATTCTCCACCCACTGACCCCCACTCCGCTCCTTGGCTGTAAATCCCCACTTACCCCTGCTGTATTTGGAGTTGAGCCTGGTTCTATAACGAGGTCTCTTTTCCCCTTTTGCAATCGTCCTGAAAAAAATCTGCTTTCACTGCTTTAACTTCTGTCCAGTTCTGTGTTTTCTTTAACGATACTGGTATTTACATAGAGATAATATGGCCAAGATGGATATGTTTAATCTCAACAGGTTGGAAATAAAAAACTTGATTGTATTTAAATATGTAAATACGTATTATAGATTTTCTTCTAGAAGGTACAATTTTCTCTGAGATCTGAGAGCATCCTGTTTTTTTTAAAAAGTCAATCCATCTGCTGAATTTGCCACACACAAAAGAAAATGTTCCCAGTTGGGCTGATTTTTCACTAGTTTCAAGCCATTGTATGTACTGAATTGGTTTTCAACAATAACAGCTACAAAAATCTACTTTGTTCTTTTCCAAAAAGCCTCGTTTAGAATCTTCCTTGAATGTGGTGGTGCCCAGATGGTGCAAAAGTAAAGCAAGACACATGGTCCCTGGAGCTGGGTGTCACTCAGTCTCTCCATGTGCTCGTGTGTGTCCTGTCAGCGTGGCCGGCCACGCGGAAACAAGACAGGCATACATCGCCAGTGTTTGAGACCTCTGCAACACATTTCTGTATGAACAGAAAAACAAAGCAAACCAACCAGTAGTATTTGTGAAATGTCATCATTTAAAAAGAACAACAAAGGCAGATTTCACTGAAACTCAAAGTTTTGGCAGTAGCAGTAAGATGCCCTCTACTAGAAAGAATAACATGGAAGTTAGGGTCCTGTCTCCTCCATTGACTGGGTGTGTGAAAATGTCAGTCTCTGAGGGGAAGAGATGAAGAATACAATGATGTATTCTGCTTAATTGTCTAATGTTTCAGACTTTTGTCAATAATTGAGAATGAAAATAGCTCCTGTCTCTTTTTGTCCCAGATGGACAAGTTAAACCCCATGAAGGACAATTTTGGGGTCCCCGAGTCCCTTCCTGATGGGAGAAGGTGCAGTGAGGGGAGAAGTAATTTGCACACTGAAGATGCCTAAGAACTCCTGGGTATCAACATGGGCTCTGAATTCTTGGGTTCGTATTTCTGGCTCTACCAGTTTCTACCTGGGTGACTTTAGGCAAGAAACACAGAAACTTTGACCCACTAAACCTCAGTATCTATGAAAAGGGAGTGAACCATAATGTTTACTTCTTCGGGTTGTTGTTAGGATCTAGAAATAGCATCTAAACACAGGTGAATGCCTGGTATACACAGCACTCAGCACATGCTAAATGTAATTATTATGATTCCCCTCAGTAAACACAAGATGAGAATCAACAGCATTACATGAGTTTCCTTAAGTAGGAACTCTTTTCCCTTGGCATATTCTAGAAGTGTCTCTTTTGATTTTGGAGGCTTTTAGAATTATGATCGAGATGCACACTGGTGATCCCTTTTAAATCTTTTCTTTTTAATCCTTTGTTAAGAAAGTGGATTCAATGAACTTCTCTCTACCGCAGATTTTCTAAGAAAATGTTTTGAAGCATGGTTTTCCCAGAGAAAGTTATTTTGGGAAAGGAAAAAAAAGGAGTGGGATGGAGTTAGGTGGGGCAGGGGTGTCCATGGTCAAAGTTTGGGAAACTCTAGGTTAAATTTTTTCCTGAAGAATCTTTCAAAGATCTTAATTATTTAATAAATATTATTTAGTGCTTATTATGTGTCAGACACTTTTGTAAGTGCTTTATGAATATTAACATATTAATCATATGAGGTAGAAGACCTCTTCATTTCACCTATAAGAAAACAGAGAAGTTAAGTACATAACCCAGGGTCTCACAGCTAAGGAAGAAAGAGCTGATACTGGTCCCTAGACTCTCCTTTGAACCCCTTGCACAAGCTAATAGGCAGTTTCAAGCTCCAAGAAGGAGCCTGGCCCTTGGACTCTGATTCCCTGTACTTATTTGACTGCAGAACCCACTTTTTTGTAACAGATGGGAACAGAGCTATGGGACTAGTTTTCTCCATAATTCATGAATTCATTGATTTCAATGGGGAAGGAAATATACATTTATTGAACAGCTGCTCTATGCCAGGTATAGTGCTGGGGTTTTTCTCCCAACAGTGCTAGGTAGTCAGTACACAAGCAAAGCTTTAACCTGAGAATGATGGACTGTCTTTGGATTTGATTAATAAAACCAATATGCTACGCTGTATAGCTAGGTAGCTCAGCCTAGCTACTGGATTTTCCTATCTACCAGACACAACTATTTATGCTATCGGCCAGGATGAAATAAACTAGGTGTTGGGATCATAAACAACAATCTCAAATTAGATCACAAATCATTTCCAAGACAGCCAAGCCCACCGTTACGCTGAAGGTGTTTGCATTAACATACAGCCCGGGTTCCAACCTTCTCCAGATGGCATCCATCGGCCTACTCAGACCCACTCAATCAGCTCAGGCCTCTTCCCTCCAAAACCCTCCCACCACTTGACAAAGCAATGCTGATTGTTCTAGAAGCACCCCCTGTCTTTGTAAAAAGAACTTTTTAATTCGTTAGTTGGGAATTTTACTCTGAAGCGTAAAGTCACACTTTGGAAATAAACAGACTCTACTCACTACATTTTTCAGAAAGTTAAAGAAAAAGGCACATACAGTTTAATTGTAATCAAATATTCTTCTATGGCCACCTTGGCTACATGCTGTAAAATATGACGGCATCTCTGGACTACAGGGCTTGCTTGATTTAAGATAACCTAAGCTGAACATAGAGGCAGAAAAATAGAATAATGATCAGTGCCTCTAGCCTTTGTTATTCCTCCAAACCTGGATGACAAAAAGCCAACATCCTTCTCTAAGCAAATAAATTAACTTTATAACTAATTTGTGTTTTGTGTCTTTGGTTTCATTCAAATGTGGTTGTTAATGACAGTGCCCAAATGTATTTCCAACTATTCCTAAATACGTGAGCTAAATATATGTTTTCCTGTGCACTCTTTATTTATCTTTTTAAAACTAAAAATAATTCAGAGAGGTTTTTGCTTGTTTTATTTTTATGTAAGATGAAGTACGGTGCACTTTAAGTGTGATTGGATTGAACTGCAATTTTTCTCCAACAGAGCCGGTGTTATCATATCAGCTTTTAAGGTATTCCTAAGAAAATGGTAACAAAACAAAACAAAACAAAACAAATAAATCAACAACAGCAACAAGAAACCCCAAAGATTAAAAAAGGAGAGAGAGAAAACTACAGTGTTCTAGAATGTTCACTTTCTTGGAAAATTTTTCCCTTTAAGAAATACTTTGGAATGGAATGCTTATACATCAAGAATGAGTAGAGGCACATTTTCCATAAAACCGTATAACTCCAGGAAAATGTTTTTATAAGAAAAACATTAGCTCTACAGAACTGTGAGGCTTTGATATTTGATACTAAATTTGGTATTTACACTTATTTAGTTAAAAGAGTCCCATTCCTCCCTTTCTTTGGAAACTCAGGGCCACAAACCACGTACATTTTTTCTGGCTGTACCTTAACAGGAGAGAGGTGAACATCTGACCGAGCTAATAATGTATGTATGTTTTATGAATTTATCTCTCTTTTTTCTTCCTGCTGTTTGCCTTTTTGCTTTCCCCTCATTCACCACATGGTCTGCTCTACGCCTATCACCTCATGTCACAGATGTGGCAAAGCAGAAAACTATAGTTGAGAAGTAAGATGCTTCCCACTCCAACTCTTTTCTTGCAGAAGCCTAAGCACTTAGGGACGGACGTTTAGATGATTTCACACTGAGATAAAAAGGACAGCATTGCTGATTGTAGGTAGCCAAAGGATATTGGCCAGAACACTAGGAAAACTTTCCACCAACCTAGAACGAGATGCCCTTGGCTGGGTGGTGGGTAAGGGTGGGAGATTCAGAGCTCGCCAGAGTCAGGAAGACCAGGGTCAGTGGCTGCCCGTCACATCCAGGACAGAGCCAACCATCCCCAAGCACATGTCTGGGGACTGTTAGCAGCCTGGCAAAGTCACTTAGACCTAAGTGTGTCAGGGGAAAAGGCCTTCACAAGGGACACCGGCAGTGCCCAGGGCTATGAGGATCATGGCCCACAGAGCTGCTCCCTCCTCCGGCCCCAGCCTCCCTTGGAGTAGCTCTCCCCTGTGGCCTCTGCTCAGGAGCCCTGCAAATGTCCTTCCTGTCCCAGCCAGGGGTGACGCCTCAACAGCAGACAGCAGCCCACCCAGTGAAAGCCAAGCAGTACATCCATTCATTCTTCCATTTTAATCAATTCAACAAAATATTTATTGAACACTTCCTGTTGCTGGGACCACTTGTAGGCACCGGGCAGAGAGAGAAATGAATCTCTTCCCTCACAGCTCTTCAGTTCTCTTGGGGAGACTCACAGTGAGACACAAAATAACGTAAAAACATGTCAGGTAGCTGTAGGGCCATGAAGGAAAACAGGGGCTGGGGATCAGAGAGAGAAGGGAGAAGGTTCTAAATATTCTGGAGAAGTGGGTTAGGGAGGGGCTGGGAGGAAAGGCCATCTGAGCAGAGACCTGCCTGCAGGGAGAGACTGTTGAGGAGGAAAGCAGGAGGGGAAAGAACGCTTGTTCCTGAAGATGGGACAGGGACTCTGCTGAAAGACTATGAGCCTGAGCCTGGGTGGGGCCGTGGGGATATGGGGAAGGGGAAGGGGAGGGAGGGGAAGGGGAGGGAGGGGAAGGGAAGGAGAAGGGAGGGGGAGGGGAGGAGAGGGGAGGGGAGGGGAGGGGAAGGAGAAGGGAGGGGGAGGGGAGGGGAAGGGAAGGAGAAGGGAGGGGGAGGGGAGGAGAGGGGAGGGGAGGGGAGGGAGAAGGGAGGGGGAGGGAAGGAGAAGGGAGGGAGAGGGGAGGAGAGGGGAGGGGAGGGAGGGAGGGGAAGGGAGGGGGAGGGGAGGGGAGGGGGAGGGGAGGAGAGGTGAGGTGAGAGGAAGAGAGGGGAGGGGAGGGGGAGGGGGAGGGAGGGGAGTGAGGGGGAGGGAGGGGAGGGAGGGGGAGGGGAGGGGAGGGGCAGCGGCTGGATTGTGAAGAGAAGCCATCAGAGGGTGGGGAGCAAAGAGATGACACCGTGGGCGAGTGCGGACTGTGACTCTCCAGGACAAGCATGTCACAGGCAATGTTTAGGATATGCTTAAGTGACCAGGTCAGCCGCATAAAGCCAGGTCCCAGCCGGGTCGGGTTGAGTGCGCCAAGCCGGGTGCACTGTGCGAAGTCACGCAGCCTGCAGGACTTGGACCCATGTTGTCTGTGCTCCTGACCACTGAGTCACCTGCTCTACTGTGCTACCTGCTTCTACACCGATGCCACAGGCACTCAAATAAAATGGGACTTTGGTGATATTTCCCCATATAAATGGCTTTAGTAGTTTCCTGATTGTCAGGCATAAAAGAGTTTAGTCGCCTTCTTACCCGGTTATTTTGGCCCTACTTTGTATATAGCTCCAATCCAGCCCCACTGAACTACCTGCTACTCTCTGCCCATTCTGGGGCTTTCAGGATTCGACGTCGCTTTATATTCCGTTGTTCTCTGCTTGGGATGCTTTTTCCTTCTCTTTAACTCCCAGGACACAGGCAATGCCATCTTCTCTGCGAGGTTATCCCTCCTCACCTCTTTTTCAAACGCTGCTCTTATAGTTCTTGGTACACTCTCCTCCATTTACGGCCCTTAAGACAGTTGTATTTCACATCGGTGTGATATGCTCGCTTTCTCCTCGAGACAGTGAGGTTCTCTGGAATAGGAGCTATGGCAAGGGTTTTAATCTGTTCTTCCCAAGTGTCTCCTCCGACCATCCCAGGAGCTAGCAGGGTGCCAGGCGTGTAGCAGATGCCCCATCACCTGCATCATTGAATATGTTAGGACGTAAATAAACCGATTTTACCACAAGGCGAGCTCAAAAAAGGGATGAAGCTCTTAAAGAGTCCGTTTGAAAAATAGGGGTTACAGAGTAAAAGGAGGAAAGATTGTGTTCATAAATTAACCCTGGTCTTCTTCTTTTTTTTTTTTTTTTTGCAGTACGCATGGGCCTCTCATTGCTGTGGCCTCTCCCATTGCGGAGCACAGGCTCCGGACGCGCAGGCTCAGCGGCCATGGCTCACGGGCCCAGCCGCTTCGCGACTTGTGGGATCCTCCTGGACCGGAGCGCGAACCCGTGTCCCCTGCATCGGCAGGCGGACTCTCAACCACTGCGCCACCAGGGAAGCCCCCCTGGTCTTCTTTGAAATAAATTTTCCAAAAATGTTTAACTCCTTCACCCTCTTATACCACGATTAATCAACTCAGCTACCAAAGGTGTAGAAAGGATGCGGCAGGGCTAGGGACGGCTTCTCAGGTCATCTTTATAAGTGAGTAGTTAGAATTAAGAAATTATAAGAACATGACTTTTATATAAATGAGGAAACCAGTGCTTACTTCTTCATTTTGTTGTCATTTTCAGAATCTTTCTTTGGAAAAAACTCAGGAACTCAAAGTTTGGCCTGGATTCGATAGTACAATAGGTAACTGAAGCTTTTCAAGTGAGAATAGGAACTTGTAGGACAGGTCATCAGATCTTCCTGTGTGTCTGTGGGGGGTGTGTGTGTGTGAGAGAGAGAGAGAGAGATCACTTCCCAAATAATATAATTAAATATAATATAATGTAATAAAATAATCAAATAAAATATGGAAAATTTATTAATTTTTGACTATACCATAATCAAATAAAATAAGGCATAGTCAATCAAAATATGGTATAGTCAATTAACTTAATAAAAATAAAATATGGTATAGTCAATTAACTTAATAAAAATAAAATATGGTATAGTCAATTAACTTTTTGAGCCTCTGCTTTCTCCTAATGCCTACTTATTAGGATTAAAAAACAATGTATATGATTATTAGCACTGTGCCTTACACACAGTAGGTACCCAGTAAATGGTAATTACTAGTTTTACTGTTACTAAAAGAAAGGACATTATCTTATTTTCCTCAATTAATGCAGTCATGAGGGTTTTCACATGTCATTAAATATGCTTTTCAATCATCATTTTCCTGGGCTACATTATCCACTTTATTTGGGGCTCACAATTTTTTGAATAATTTTCCTTGTTCAAAATGTAATTTTTTTCCCCAGCTGTTTGCTAACATAAATAACCCTGCAGAGAACACCTGTGAATATAAAACTTTGCCTCAGTTTCTGCTTATTTCTTCAGGGTGGATTCCTAGAAGAGGAAAAGCTGGATTTAAGTATGTAGACGTTGTAAAGAAATTGCTCTTATATCACGTTCAATGGCTTTCCAGAAAGTTCAAGCCTGTTATTTTCCCAGTTAGGGTGTAAAATTGTACAACCACTTCACTGCTCTCTTGACAATATGAAGTGTCTGTTTTTAAACTACTTCCTAATCGTATAGTCAAAAAGGTGTCGTACTGTCATTTTCATATGCATATTTGATTGCTGGTGATTTTGGACATTTTGATATCTGTGCAACACTTTGTTCCCGGGGCTCCACAGACGCCACTTCACTGCTTTTCCTTCTGCTGCACTGTTTCTTCCCAGTTTTCTTTGCTCTTTTTCCTCCTCAACTTCTTCATGTTGGAATGTCCCAAGAGTCATCCATTAGGTCACATTTTTTCTTTATCTACATTCACTTCTTGGATGATCTCATTGGTCCCATGGCCTTAAATTCCGTATTTATATTAAACATTCTCAAATTTATATCTTCAGTCCAGACGTGTCTCTTGAACTTCAGACCCATAAATCCATTTTCTGTTCAACATCTTCACTTCAATGTCTAATAAAAATAAAATAAAGAGACATTTCAAACACAAGATGTTCTACACTGAGCTTCTAATGTTTCCTTACTAACTTGTTCATTTTTCAGTCTTGCTTATCTTCTTGGATGGCAATTCCATTCCTGCAGACTCAGGTTCCAAACCTGGACTTCTTGGGGAAGGCGCTTTCTTTCACATCCCATACTGGACCCATTAGCAAGCCCTATTGCCTCTCCCTTCAAATACAGCCACATTCTGACCAATTCTCAACATTTCATTGCTTCACTGTAATATAGTTCTTTTCTCTTTTTAATGCTCTCATGTCCCAGTTTTGAGTCCCTGGCTAATGGCTGGTCTGTTCCCTTCTCAAGCAGCTGATTACTCCATACCCCAACCACTCTCCTTACTGGGCTATTACACTTGGGATCACTATCCACCTGCCCTAATCACCCCATGGCCAGGTACCCAACAACTAGCAACAGCTCCTATGCTCTGAAGCCCCCCAGATTCTTCAAATTAGCTAATCCTCAGCGACCCCCGTGGAAACCTAGCTAACCCCACCCTGTGTGTCATTGTCCCCTACAGCTCCAGCTTGCTGTTTCCTTGTCTGCAGGTGCAAAGCCTGTGTGACCCTGCGTGGCAGCCTTCTCTCCTTCAGAGCTATAAGCAACTGAGTCCAGCCATTCATCACAGCATCCCTGCGTCACGTCCACCATCACAAAACAACTCATATAGAACATCCGTAAGAATCCAAGCCACGTTGCCTCTCACCTGGAAGAGTGCATCTGCCTCCTGACTGCTCTTCTTGTTTCCACCCCGTCCCCGTCCCACCCAGAAGCCAGAGTAATCCTTCCCAGTTGATAGTCAGATCTCGTCACCAGACAGCTCAGGACTCTCCATTGGTTTCCATCTCACCCGGGATCACACCTGGCCTTGTTTTCTCTCTGACCTCCTTCAGTGACTCTACCTCTAATCTCTCTGCACCAGTCACTCTGACATTCTTGGTGTTCTTGAACCTGCCAGGGATGTTTCCTCTGTGTGGCCTTTGTACTTGCACTTCCCTTGGAAACTCTCAGATCGTTACTCCATGTTACCTTCCCTGATGGCCTGTTTAAAATTAGAAGTCCTCTTCTCCAAGATTCCTGAGTTCCCTTCTCTGTTGTATTTCTCTACAGAGCATCTATTTTGTAACTTATTTTAATGGATATTATTTATTTATTTGTTTTCAACATCTTTATTGGAGTATAATTGCTTTACAATGGTGTGTTATTATTTAGTTAACTTTTACTGTCTTTCTCACCCCATTAGAATATAAATACACAAGGGCAAGGGATTTCTGTTGTTTTGGTCAATGTTTTGCTTGAAAGGCAGCCCAGAATGGTGACCAGCAGCTCGGCCCCTGGGTGTGCACCTGGTCTCTGCTTCTCACTTGCTGGGCAGCTGTGGACCAGTTGCTCAACTGCTGATTTCTTCCACTCCCTCTTCTGTGACATGGGGTCTTAGTCTGTTCAAGTTGCTGTGACAAAATACCATAGACTGGGTGGTTTTATAAACAACAGAGATTTATTTATTATAGTCTGGAGGCTGGAAAGTTCAAGGTGAAGGCTCTAGCAGATTGGGTGTCTGGTGAAAACCCCTTCCTGGTTCAGAGACATCTTCTCACTGTGACCTCACGTGGCGGGAGGGGTGAGAGCTTTCTGGAGTCTCTTTCATAAGGGCACTAATCCCACTCATGAGGGCTCCACCCTCCAACCTAATCCCTTCCAAAAGTCCCCACCTCTTAATACCATCCCACTGAGGATTAGGTTTTAACCTGCTAATTTTGGGGGGGATAAAAACATTCAGTCTATGGCACATAGAGATAGAAAGAGCAGCTGCTAAGAGGGGTAATAAGGGAATTCAATAATTTAATATCTGTCAAGTGTTTAGATCGGTGCCTGGCATAAGAAAAACAGTATATAAGTATTTGTGAAATAAATAACTCATTGAATTTCCAGCACATAAAACAGTAGTTGGCTTTGGAAGATGATCAGCAAACATTCATTGAATGAATCCTCAAAATAAAATACACAGCAAATGACAATCCAGTTCTTGAGTTGGGGGATCTGCTGATGCATGTGTTTTGTTTGCTGGACCCGGGTGAGCCTACTGTCACATTACAGAGACCTCTGCTTTGAGTTGCTTCCTGAGCAGTGGTGGTCTTTGTGTGGACAAACTGGATTAAAATAACACTCAGAAGGCTTACTTGATTTTTCTGTAAAATCATAAACAAATGAATAAACTCGAAAAAGAGCAGGGATCTCTTTAAATTATATAACCAAATGTTAGTAACATATAGTGTTATTGTTGTGTTTAAATTTTTATTTAATTAAATTATTTAAAAAAATTTTAAAGTTAATTTTTCATCACTAAGGTTTAAAGCTCCCTCTTTTTCACTCTGATAACTCTGTCAGAATGGGGAGAGGCTAAGATCAGTGTAGATGGTAGAGAGAAAAATGAGACTTGCAGAGAGAATGAAATAAGAGTCTAAGGGAAGCAGCTTTCCTCCCGTGCAGTTTCCAGTTTAAGCTGCTTGTTTTCCAATCTGCTCTTGCAGTTAATTGCCCCTCTCTGCTTCTTTGCCTTAAATTTATCTTAAGGACTAAGAAAACATTTTTGTGCCCAAATCAACACATCTTTCATAGGCAACGTGGTAGCATAATTTTATTGGGCCTTATGAATATAACATAAAGCTAAATATTTTAGCTTATTTATTTGTCACAATAATCCTAGGAAGGAGGTACTATCTGAAGCGTCGTTTTATAGATGAAGAAATCTGGGCTTTGAGAGGTCAGCTGGGCAATGTTACAGAGTTTGTCCCCTTGATTGCTACGTGCGTAGGTATCAGATGGCCTGATAGCTCATTTTATGGGCAGAGAGAGAAAAATGAGCTCAGGAAACTGACATATGTAAACTTGAGAGCAGATGCCCATCCCCGAGCCCTTGATCGTAGGGGGATCCTGGTCTGACATTTATCAGAAGGGCAAAAAGCAATCACCAGTGGACCTTCCTTCCTGTTTTAGCAGGAACTGATGTTTTCAATGTCTCTGCGCCTTGACTGCCAGGTCAGTTATCAGTTGTCGTTTTCTGTCAAGGAAATCAAAAAGACCTCGGCAATCTGTCTGAAGTCAATGAATTCCCACTCCGGTGCCTCAATAAAGCTTCATATCAGGGCATAAAGCAAACCAATAGAAAATCCCCATGGCCCCCTCCTCCCCACGCACTTCCCATCTGCCATCCTTGCCACTGGGGAGTCTCCTGTGATACTGATGCCCTCATTTTCACTTTTGTCTCTAACCACGTGCTCCTTTCTTGTTTGCTTTACTACCATTTAGCCCACTGAGATCTGGTCTTCTTCAAACAACATACATTTCCTCAGTAAAATGACATCTAAGTAAATTCGAAACGACACCGTTTTACAAAAGGGGTGCTTCATTTTTCGCAAGTCGCCTATCTCTTTTTGGCCATGCGTTTTTTGCTTATTCAGGATCTCACTTCAAGGCATCCTGATGCAGAGTTAAAACATTCTAGAACAAAATAAGATGCAAGGTTCTATGGCATTTAGAATACTTTATGCGTCCCATCCTCCAGGCTTACAGCCAAACTGCAGCAGGAGAAATCTGCTTCACATTCTATCAAGGCTCATGCCACAGTGAATCCTTTTGGGAGGAAATCTAAATTGCAATTGTACAAAGAAGTCTGGGGAGAAAAATAGCCCGGTGTTACCCTGCAACCCCAAAATGTCTGTAAAGTTCACCGTAAAAAATGTCAGGAGAATATCTGGGAGAAGTTCAAAACCCTGAGTAAAGTTTATTGCAGCCAATGAGAGGAATGCACATTTGAAAGGGGTCAATTAACATTTATCAGGAGGTGCTGGCATTTGTGAAGTGCATTTACTCTGGGAGGCCAAGTGCATTTCACTGTGTCTTTAAAATGATAACAACTCACAGAAAATAATAGGCCCTTCACTAGGTGGAGGCTGGGCTTCCTACGTGACCTCGAGTTGCGAACTCGATGGGACTCTCATTGATTTTCTCTCTTTGACACATTTTTGAAATTTCCAAAAACTATAAACCCCCTACCTTTAGACTTGTATGTAGATGGGAGGCCTACGGAGTATCACAAAACTGTTGTTGGTTTCTGTGCTTCTCCATTGGTGAGTACCAGTCACAAGGCCAGTTGGCTTCGTGAACCTGACCTCCAGTAGACCTCGAGACTCATTCTATGCTCACTGTAATATATTAGCATGTTAAATGACTCACTCACCTGTGCCATGACTGTTGATGGTTGCTATGACAACAACCGGAAGAGCCCATTCTTTCTGCAAGTCTCATTTTCTCTCCATCATCTAAGTGGGTCTTATCCTCTCCTCATTCTGAGAGATTTACGACTCCTGAAATGGAGTGTTGCCTTGGTTCCCAGTCCCAGCTACACCCCTGTTCTTGGATAAGTCATGAATATTCATTCCTCCCTCTCTTTACTCATTTCCTTCCCTTTTACTGTGACCCTCTTATGCATATGGTGTCTCAGCCCTAGTCAGGTTGAGAAGTCGGTTTGTGAACTAAGTTCCAGCTTCTCCACTCTTTGACCATTGAATAAAGCTTGTGCTGTTCCAGTCTCAGCATCAGTTTTGTTACCAGCTGTGCGAATCCAAGCAGAAAAAGGACCTCTGCGGCAGAGAAAAGGGGTCAAATGGTCTCACCGCAGCTAGGACCTTTGCACGGGTCCAGACAACAAATTAGTTAACGTTGGATTTTATTAGTAGAGGACTGACTAAATGGAGGCCACGATCTGAGAACTAAGGAGAAATAGTAGTCATGGAACAGTAGCCAGACATGAGTAGTTGTCTCCAGAATGGTGTCCAGCTATGTCTCCCCTGAAGTTCATCCATTGCTTCGCCTGCTGGGTCATCTTTCTAAAGCGGGGTGGTTTCCATGGCCCCTCTACTGCAAAATTTTCAAGTGCATCTACTGCTTTGAAGTCATACCCTGAAGGCCTGTGCATGTCATCAGGGGCTTTACTCTCCAGCCTTTCTCTCCTTTCTCCTCTACCCCGGCCGGTCCGTTTGCTCACGGCACCCAAACCTTGGGCTGCCTGTGTTGTCCCCTGCTGAAGGCCTACTCACCTGCCAAGATCATGTTCAAATATCCCTTGCTCCGTGAAGGCTGTCCTGACCCTTTCCATACAGAACTGACTCGCTCCTCCTCTGTAACTTCACTGTACTGTGTATTTCTATCCTTGGGCCTATCAACCTTGACCTGCCATATTTGTTTAAACGTTTGTCTCCCCTACTACACTATAGGCTAATTGAAAACAAGGACTTTATCTTTTTTGTTTGTGGAGCCCTGGAGTCAAGCACACTGCATAGCACAGGATAGACATTCAATGAATGTTAGTTAAAATAAACTGAGGGGGAAAAATATTCCTAACTCCATGTCAGAAGGCTCTGATTCTGAAAAAAGTGGTTTGGAATAGAGGACCTGTGAGGAGAAGACCTGAATTTATAGGAGATAGATCTACAGCTAATTTAAAAGTTTTATGATTGCCATGAGTTTTTTTTCCTTAACATTTCCACTGCATTATTAAAGAAATGGTACACATTAAAAGCACTGGCCTTAATGTTTTTGTACTGTTAGGGAAAGTTGCATGATTTGCATGAATAACTTTTCCCTTTGGGCATCATAAAACAATTTGCACCATTTAAGATCGCAGTTCTGAATTCACTCCGCGATATCAGAGTTTAATCAGCACAGTCCAAAAGATCCATACAGAGGTAAGATTTTACAAAATCTCTCTTGAATTGCACAGAGCAATTGCCCAACCAGCGCCACTGGCTGGGATTCCCGGCGCCCTCTGGCACTTGCTTCCTGGTTCCGGAGTTCAGGCCTGTGGGTACTCGCAGCTGTGAAAAGGATAGCCTGAGACTGGTGGATCAAGAAACAGGGAAAGAATATTTGGACTTCAAAGCATCTCAGTTCAGACATTCTACTTAAATTAGCTGAGAAAGACGTACAAGCCTTTCCAGTTTGGGAAAAGGGGATGGAATAAGAGAGAACCTTCAGCAACTCATTTGGAAAGTCACGGAGGTTCGCGAACCAGGACTAGCGACAGAGGCAGGAGCTGAACTGCAGCCCCTTGACTTATTCCGGCACGAGGATTTTCACTGGCAGCTCAGAGCCCACCTGTCTGGCCCAGAACGACACAACATTTGGGCTCTGTGGGCTGTGAGTGGAGACCAAGTCTCCACCTGGTTGCCGTGACATTCCAGGTGCTCCGTTTTCTATCGTTCACGCTAGTTGGTATCGGTCCCACACTGGGGCACACTTAGAAACAGAAGGACTTTCTACCCTGTCATTAGCCTGTGGCTCTGGACACTGCAGGTAGATTTTCTTCCACAATAGGTAAAATGTTTCAAAAGCTAATGGTGGAAAGAAAACGAAACTACATTGAAAGACACGGATAAACATGTTTACGAAATTAAAACAAAATGATCATTTATTGTTTTTAATATGTAGTCAAATATGACAGCAGTATTACGCAAATTGCTCCCTTCTCTCCCTTCTAAAAATCCCAAACGTGTTAACTCCAACCGAAAGTGAAAGAAAACATGATTTAATTCTGAAAATCGCAATTGACAGAGAGAACACACATAGCACTTGGTCACCACCAGCTTCCAGATCTTAAAAGATAAATTGTGTCACCATGGCAGTCGATACACTGGCTTTCTTACAAAATTATTACTAGGAAAAAAACCAAAACAAAACAAGATTCCCCACATACTGTAAGCAGAAGAAATGCAGAAAAACTTGGTTTAAGAAGCTGTGTGAGGAGAACTTTAATGAATTATTGCAATCATAATGATCCCCAGGTAACAGATAGATGGCAAATTAATAGACTGTGAGGAAATACATTCAAACTTAGATAATTAAGCTTACAGTGAAAATAATCAAGAAGCTTGCAGAAGTATGTAGCATCTGAATTACTGAACTTAAACAGAGGATTCCAGTAAAGGTCTTCTGCTATCAGACACCATCAGTGCAAATCCAGATACAATCGTTTTTACATTTGCAGGTTCAGGTATGTCAAGCATGAGGTCATCATGAAGTATGCGAACATTATTTTACCATGAAAAAATGTGGTCTCCGATGTCTCATTGACATGGCAAAGGAAATAGGAATGATGCCCGGAGGACTGGAGTAACTTCAAAATGCTCAGTTTTCCAAGTATTAAATGAAGTTTTGGAAAACCTCAGCAAAATTAACCTTCACCTGGCAGACATGTCCTTGATTTGAAGTCCAGGGCTGTGGAAAACAGAAACAAACTCATAATGTGATGGGCTCACCCACCGTCTTTCCTTTTGTTTGGGGCTGACTGGGTGTAGAGGGTCGGATTTTCCCCCCAGTGTTCTCTTTCAGCAGCTCCACAGAGAGCTTTGTGATTCTGACAAAGGCTACAATTATATCCACTTCGAAATGCATTTACAAATATTCTCTGCGCTGGTCCAACTGGCGTGAAACACAGACAGCCCTCTGGGTGCCCGGCTTCTCCTCCTTTCACCCTTCAACGTTTCAAATGACTACAGGCAGAATTACCAGAAACAGTAGTAAATTCCTGGCACTGGAAGTTCCCATGATCCCAGCTGGCATGCAAAAAAAAAAAAAAAAAGGCTGTTTCTTTTTCCCCCTGAAAATAATGTACTTCCCAGGCACTGTCCAAATGCCTCAAATGAGGCAAATGAGAGATTTGTTTTGACCAACCAATGAAAAGACTTCCCCCTTCTCAGCTAGGGCCCTGATTTAGTTCTAATAAACACAAAGTGTTTGTGTCTAAAGAAACTTAATTCATTTCCCTAAAATGATTTTAACATTTTTCAGCAAGGGAAGCTCTGATTTCACTTGATGGTATTTTCAGAGTAGCCTGGTGGAAGACACTTCACATGAGTTTTTATTTCCCTGCTAAAACTATAACACTCGAGTATATTTTTGTTCAAACTAGCCTTAAAATGGTTGCTTAGGCATGACCACAAAGTCTAGACCATAGGATGGAGTCTGGGTCCCAAGATGGTTAAACTTCACAGAGATCCAGCTCTGGGTCTACAGAATACAGTACCCTTTCTTATCTTTTCCTCAGGAAAATTATTTATATTTTTTATTGTATTTTATTTCCTGTGTGCGGTTGGCTGTCTCATGGTCTCTGGTATAAGGGATTCAAAGAACATGGTCATGCCTTGTAAGTCAGACGGGGATAAGCAAGAAGCCTCTTTTTGGTCATTACTTGCACCTAAGTAACCCAATTCCCTAGAGCAAAAGCCTTAATGATTTTCGGATTGGTGCCCTAGAAGAGGTACAGGCGGATGATGGCTGAGTTTTAGCTTAAATGAGGACACCTTTACCTTCTGGACGTCACGTGTTTCTTAGCATAACTTACAGGATCTGTGCCCCAGTGTCTCAATGTCTGGCCGACTTAAATTTGAGGTGGTCTTCATTGAATATTTATTTGCACATTGCTCTGAAGAAGTTGAAAATTCTGCTTGATAGCATATTTTGATCTTTACTTTTCCCATGAATCATTCTCATCCACCCACTCCTATACCTCTTCCCACATAACGAACGTCTAAAATTAGTTTCATGCTATGTATCTATTTGATAGGCACAAAAGGTTTACAGCTGCATGATTAGTAAGTGATATTTTGGTCATGAATATATATATATATTTGTAATGCTAGGGAAGAGACAGAATTTTTTTAAAAAAAAATCAATACTCCAGTGGTAATGAGAGAAGTCACTGAGGTTTTTCAACTGGAATCAACATGAATATATATATTTTTTTCTTTAGTCCATTAGGAGAGGCTTTTTTTATTAAAGTAATTCTCAAATGTTAATAGATCTTAGAGATTAGAAAAAGGTGAGCACGAGCATATGATTTGCATTAATTTTTTCCAGCTTTTTATTCTGGATTTAAAGTAACATAGACTCTTTCAGTGTGGATAGTGATCTGGAAATTAACAAGAATGAACACTGAAAAGCCAGTGATGATGGGTTCCATAACTTTGTTATGGAGAATCGATTCAAGAATTTAGGCGATTTTACTTGAACAATTATCCTCTTACTGCTTTGCAATAATTATTGTGAGAGCAGTGGGAACTGGATGGTTTAAAAGGTATGTCAGACAGTAATTAGGCAGATACGTTGCAATTTAAGTTGAAATTGGAAGGTCAACTTAATCAAAGCCTTAAGTGTTACCGTAGTGTCTGGTATGACGGTGGTAGAGAAGGAATTCATATACACACTTGAGGATCTCCCCGGTTGGAGTTTTCTGATTTCTGTGATGGTCTTGGGAGAGGTCACGCTGGATGTGCTTGTCAATATTTTATAGCCTTGGACTTCCTAATCAAGGCTTTTAGTCGTGTGTGCATATTAGCAACTTGTAGCAAATAATTAAGAATGTTTCCAAAGTGCGTTGGTCTTTTGGCAAAGGAGTAGAGGGAGACCTGTATTCCAGTTAGGGGTTTGTTGTTATTTCTAAGATACTCTTAAGGGGTTGTGTTTTATAACTTCACCAAGTTTTCCAATTGGTGCAGCACAGACACAAGTACAAACACAGGGTTATTTATAGGAAATTACAGGAATGCTGAAATAGGGCACATTAAATCAGCAGGAACTTTGGCTTGACATATTTAGACATTTGGACATTTCCAACTTTTGATTACTTGGGACAGTCAAAATTTTTTCCCAAAGAGGGGTAATAAAAAATCAATATCAGAGACAGAAAACTCAAGAAAAAAAAGAAATAGAAAGCTCATGCAGATATACTTAAAATTAGATGGACCAAACGTCAACTTCTATGCACATTTGGAAAGCAGGATGATGGAGCACGATCTGTAGACATGTGAAATAACCAAAAGAAAACTCCTCCAAGTCTCTGAGATACTTAAGTTGTATGACACCAAGTCCCCAACCGAAGCAAAAATCATTGCAGCAGCTATTTCAGGGCAAAGTAAAAACACCAAACAGCCTTCTCTCTCGCTATGAGAAAGTAAATTCCTAAGTTCCAGAGATAACCCATCTTCTGATTTCTCAATACATTTGTAAAACTGAGAGATGGAGAAATAGATAAAGATGACATCGGGTTGTGGTTAAACTAGTGACTTTTATAGTCCCTTCTAATTCAAAGAGTTTCTGATGTCGTCTTATTATTAATAAAAAACCTATCTATAATGAAGATTAAGTGACAAGAGAAAGAGAAACGTTTATTTTTTCCTCCTGATATATTTTATTCATTAGATAATTCAGTAGTTTTCCCAATCTCACCCCAGAGGACATTTGGCAATGTCTGGAGACATCTTTCGTTTTCACAGCTGGGGTGTGTGTGTGTATGTGAGCTACTGGCATGTAGTCAACAGAAGCCCGTAGGCTGCCAAACGCCCTGCAATGCAAGGGACCACTCCCACCAGCCCATCCCCCATCGAGAATTAGGGGGCCCAACGTGTCAACAGTGCTGAGGTTGAGAAAACCTGAGACAGTCTAATGAATGACAAACAACCACACACACCTAAAGTGCAAGTGTTTCTTTGATCTACTGGTGCTTCTGGAAGACCCTGAAACAATGATGCTGGTAATTCACAAAGCCACACAGAAATATTAGAGTGTGAACAGTTCTAACACCTGATCAGGAAGAATTTAAGTGCCCTAGAAAGTCCTCCTGGGTCTGGGACAATTTTGGATGAGTAACTGTTCCTCTTCTTAATGAAATTAACACATCCTTTGAAACACAGCCAACAGCAGAGATGGGCAGTGATGTATCGTATTTCAGAAACGTTCCTCAGGCCAATACTTGAGAGTTCCCTATCTAAGTAGACTAGAAATTGGAACTGGAAATTGGATAGAGTAATAGTGATCCTATCAATTTGCAGAGCTGTGTTGGAGGATTTCACCATATTACAATTATCAGTGGACATGCCTGATCTCTTACTGTTTGTATTTATCACTGTATATCACGAGATCCAGCACAGGAACTTGGTTCCCGTAGGTGCTCAACAAATATTTAAGTGAATTGGCTGGTTGAATGAATGAACAAATGAAGAAATGAATCAAAGTGCTCTGTAAAATGTAAAGTGCTCTACAAACACAAGGAAGTAGGAGTATCAAATACATCATGCCACAGACCTCATAGTATTTGCTCAAAAAAGCTTCTTAGGTTCAAATGAATTATGATAATGTAGTAAGAAAACCTGCTATGAAGATGATTAGTTTTCAGGTACGTCTGGGAAGAAATGAAACAAAGGCAGTACAATTTTATACGGCACAAGATAGTATTGCTAACTTAGGTGGCCACAGGTAGGCGTGAAAGAAAGGGACATGCAAAACCGAATGAAGACTCTGAAATAGCCAGAACTTGAAATTACTGGCTGTTATAAAATGGTACCATTCCTAAGACACACACATGATGGAGGAATATTGGTCCAATGTTCTCTACCAAAGACAGAACAGACAGTCAGTATAGCAAATGAAATTTGCTTTTAGGTAGAGTGTGCCGTCTACAGCTGCTTGGCTGGCCTTAAATGCTGATGAAGGGCTGTAGGCAAAGGCAACTGGAACAAAAACAACCAGTCAGGAGTTTTAAGTTCAAGATCCAGTTCTGATGCTGGGAAAATTACTATATCTCTCTGGGCCTCAATTTTTCTGATCTGTAAATGAAGAGGTCGGATGAGATGACCTCCAGTGATTCTGGCATATAGATGCTGATGCTAAAAGCTGGAGGCTAGGAAAGTGAAAACAAGAGCAATCTTTGGGAATTAATAAAACACATCATAATAAAATATCTTAAAAATGCTGGAAGAAACACAAAGCAAAATAACATTTCATAGGAGGAAGAAGCCTCAACCATAGCATCTATTTTTCAGTTAGTCTTACTTAAATATTAATTTCTTATCATAGAAGTGTCTTCAACCGAGGCATGGGTTCCAGCAAAACTTGTTTTTTGCCCTGGGCTATAGACACTAAGGGCATTACCAAATTTATACTCCCTCAGAATGAGGAAATAACATGAGAATTTTTTGCCAAAACTAATAAATCATACTAATCTGAGAATATATATTATCTACATATCAGCAACATTTAAATTTATTTTATTCCTTTCATATAGTGTGCATTTGCAAATTTTTACATTTAAAATTAAGTTCCACATATTTTTATATTTTAATGTGACAGCCCCTTACATTTGTGTGATAGGGATAAAACACATATTTGAAATTATTTGTTTGAGGTACTTTCTTCTAGAGAAGCCTGCTGGTCAGCTCCTGAGCTTCCCTTTGTTGTGAAGAGAAAACTGGGAAATCAGAAGAAACTAGAGAGGCTCAGTGGCTCTGTACAATAGAGAGCTGAGCCAGAGGAAGGGGGCACACAGGGACTTTGTTGTGGGAGAGGAGGGATAGTTGAGGCTGATGTCATGCAGAGGAAATATTAAGAGAAAATATTAATACGGGAAAAAAAGAATTTAAGCAGTTCTGTGTGGTTTGAGCGGATTCTCCTTTGGCATTTTCTCAAGAACTGTATTGATTGGACTGTCTTTGAATGCTTTTAGGATTGATGGACTTTTTTCCCTTGGAATACAAAGCTGTGCTGGTACTGGACCAACAGATGTGCTTTCCATGGCTTCTGTTGACATGAAGTTTTAAAAGTCTATACATTTAGTCAATCTACATAATAATAACCTTGCAAGGAAGACAGGACAAAAATATTTTTATTTTCCAAACTTGCAAATTGAGACTCATGGCGGTTAAAGTGATTTTCCCAAGATAACATAGTGGAGACTCAAAGCTGCGTCAGCTGGGATTCTTTTCATTACTCTACGCTGCCTCTCTGCGAGCAAAAACGCTTAGATAGGCCCAGGAACTATCAAATCTATTTCTTCTCCTCCTCCTTTTCTTCAAGGGGAGGGTGTTAAAAGGAAAGACCTCTACAGCAGTGTTAGTAGAATTTTCTGCAATGACAGGAGTGTTCTGTGTTGTCCAATATGGTAGCCATGAACCACACGTAACTACTGGGTGCTTGAAATAGGGCTAGTGTGACTGAATTTTTATTTTTATTGAATTTTAATTAATTTAAAGTGCTACACTTGGCTAATGGGTATAATATTGGACAGCACATTCTAGAAGCTCCCTGTGAGAGAGATGAGCAACTGCCCCAGGTATCGCAAACTAAAATAATAATGGGGGATAAACTGTACTTTATTATTTATCTTTAGTTTTCTAGTTGTTAGTATATCTTGAAGTCCAAACCTGTCATAAACAAACCAACACTGTGGTCAAGTGTTGGCTTAAGATATTTTTCTTGACTTTTAGTATCTTTACCTATTCACTAAATGTTTTTACAAATAATTAAGATGAAATAACTAATTTCCTCTGTAGCACCATTTATCTATTTCTCCAGAACGTTGTATGTGTTCCTCTGCTATTCATAATTTGTAAAATTATTTTTATTCTCTCTCTACTATGTTCATAATATATTAAGTAATGTACAGATGCACCCTTTCTAATACATAATATATGTAAAGTCCAAAGCATCAGAGTCCATTCTGACTTTCCAGAAACTTCGTGTATGTCTGCTCTTCCTTTGCAGTAAATGGGCACGAAGAACAAACCAGAGATATAGAGTAGAATGAAAGTTTCATGAAAAAAGGGATTCAGCCAGCCTTCCTCCTTACCACTAAAAGATTCATAAACAACAGAAACCTCTTACCACCTTTAACTTTGGGTTTGGTTGGGAAGTTTTTCCACACTTCAGCAGCCCTTTTTACTTCTGAAAAGTTTTCCCTATTACTGGGTGCTCTAGTTCATTGAACAATTTAGAGTTTTATGTTATTTTACAGAATTGTCGATGTTTTTGAATCGAAAATGGAAGACGAGCTTCGAAAGGAATAAAGATAACATTACTACTTCAAAGAATTGCAAAAGGAGTTGGATATATGTATGCATGACTTATATAACTGTCAATCATCTCCTATTGGAAGCCACACCTAACACAAAAGCCAGTGAAAGAAGCATCATCTTATCCTAGAAGGAATCGTCTATGTGTTCCTTATGTCTTTGTAGAGTACCCGTTGCACCAGTTACATTGGCAAGTCATTTGGTTATTGCTAACTGACCAAACCTACTCCACAAGAAATAAGTTGGGTTATTTCCTATAAACTGAACGTAGCTATAGCAGAGAGATTGTCATCACAACCTTCAATCACCTTGCTTGTCAATTGTTTTGCAATTATTACCTAAGCAGGTTAGGAAAAAATTATCACCCTCATCAGGTACTTAAAAATGTAAAGCAAAATATACTTGATGGAAAATGGCATAAGTTTACATCCGACAATTGTGATGATAAAATATGATACTCTGTCAGTGGACTGATGTCATTCGATGTAGACATGTGTATAGATGCTAAGTTGGTAGTAAAGTGCTGCTTACGAGACATCTCTGCTTCTTGATACCTGAATCTGCAAATGTTGGACACGGTACCCTACAGAAACCAATAGCTTCTTGGCACAAGACATAAGTTTCATGGGTCGAGATGTTGATGAAATTGTACACACAGTACCTGAATTTAAACTTTAGGAGCTCAATATATATATTAACCACTTTCCTCCTCCAGGGATGAATTTCCTGTCTTCATTCATGGGGAGGTTTCAAAATCTGGACTGTGATTATGAGGCAAATGACAGATCCATCTAAGGAGCTTTTTGCATCTGCTTTATTTCACCAGGGAGGGAAAGGGGTTGATATGAATGGGAGAGCAGATCAAATAGGCAGGAAAATGATGGGCACTGCAACTAATTGAACCACTTCTGCTAAGTGACATAAAAATATTCTAATATTAAGGATTATTTTACAACTCTATGGAAGTATGCAGTAATGCATCTCGCATTTGTTTTGTCTTGATGACAAAATGCACTGAGTCACAAGAGCCTGCCTTGTGTTAGTTATAAACAAAAATATATTTATATATATATTTATGTAACTACTATGTGCTTTAAAGAAAATTACTGTATGATTCAGCAGGGTTCTTTCCTTCTTTTTATCGCCAGGGATGTGCTGCCTTGAATGGCTTCTTAGATTGGAATCGACAATGAAATGGGCCTTTCGGACTGAAACGGCAAAAAGTAAAAAGCGGAAACAAAAACCCCATGTGTTTAGAATCCCTTAACGTTTTTGCCTCAAAAACGATTAAGGAATTCTTCGTATTGTTTCCTTTTGTTTCCTTCAGCCAAGAGCAACTGTGGCTTCGTAGGACTTCACAGTGGGCGGTGGAGGCAATACTTCTTAAAACAAATCAGATGTTTAACTCTGAGGCAGGGGAACCAGAAGCCTCCTTTGCCTCTCCCTCCTTTCTCACACTTAGCTAAAAGGCTGCGATTCTGTCACTGCTCATAGAGTGGGCAACCAGAACAAGGAAGACGGAGGCGGAGTCAGAACCTCCAGGACAGGTAAAAGATTCATCCTGTAAAGTGATGAACTTGTTGGAACAGGTGGGTCTAGACCAGAAAAACAAAACCCTTTAGCCACACGTCTGGTGAAAAGACAGAAAAACCTCTTATTTTGTGTTTGGTTTTGCTCCTGCATCAGCTCCTTTTCTCAGCAAACTGAAATATTCATCATTGCTCTTTTGAGTGAATGGGTTCAGGCTGTGGAACACAGTTATCAGAGAAGAATATTTGAACCAAGGTGTAGATCCCTCGTGAACTAAAGCTTTATTATTTTTTGTCTTGATCCCTTTGCAACCCTGCACCTTAAGCCAACAGCATTGTAATCTTGTCATATTTCTGATAAGTCCACAGGAGATGTGCTGAGTGAACTATAGAGGTCATTCCACTAGGGAATTCTACGTTCAGTGGTAATAGGTATCCTCTATAAGTTTTAGGGTTTTTATTTTTTAACCCTTCCTGGGCTGGGCTTGTCCAGAAATCTCATCTCCTTCTGACTACAGCAGCTTAGGGCTCCTCTGTGTGTGTGTGTGTGTGTGTGTGTCTGTGTGTCTTAAAGGTATAGGCAAATTTTTAGTCTTAACACCTGTAAGCCAGCACTGGTGCTGTTCTGTCCTAGAAATTTTAGCACTGCTCTGATACAATAAAACCTTCTTTCTCTCCAACTGGTTCAACCTCAGCATAGGCAGGATGGCCAGAACCTCTTCGAAACTTCATCGCAGGCCATCTGCTTGGGCGTCTCTGAAACAGGAAATGTAAAATAGTGAACACCAGGGCGATGGTCATATCATAAGAAAAATATATTTGCCAAATATTTTAGATGAACTTCTGATTTAAATTTAGTAACATATTAAATGATCTCATTACTGCCACGGTTGGCATTATACATGCTCAAAGCACTCTCCATTATGGCAGTACCAGAGCCTCCCAGGTGACAGTCCCTTGGCCATACCTCCCCCCACAGGACTGAGAGCTTCTCAAAGGCATGGTTTATGCCTTATGCATATTTATGTCTAAAAGACTCCATAAGGATCCAAATATAACTAAGCAAAAGTGAACGGTCATAAAAAACAAGTCTTCTTAATGTATAGCCACTGACGCTTTCTCTTCTCTAGAAGTTAATAATGATATCACTTCATTTCACTTATTAATTCACTCAAAAACTTAAGCCATAAAATTCTACACAGTTCTTAGAAGTGTGCTTCAAATTTGGTGCTAGACTTCCTAGCAAAAAAAACCGCCCTCCAAAACAAAACAAAAACTAATAGATCGATCACATTAATATTAAGCTAAGAATTCCCATAGATGACTTTTGTGTTTGAAAATTAACAGATGTCGTGCCCTGAAAACTGAATCCAACATCAGAGGGCACAGACAATCTCAAACCTATGTAAATTATTGCACATGTAGACACTGGTCCTAAAATACAGGTTATTTGTATTGACACTTCTCCCCAGCACTGGGTCCATCAAATAAACCTTCTGTGATTTACAAATAGAAGTGCTAAAATGAATTATTAAGTTCCAGGAGGAGAAGACACTAAAAGGCATTTCGCGGCCACAGTGACACTAGAAACTATTACTCCATTTATCAGAGTGCTTGCAATTTTGGAGTAAATAAAACGATAAATATTAAAGGAAGTTTATTTCTATCTAAAGCATTTCAATGTGAAAAATGTTAAATATCAGTGTAGATATACAGGCATTTAGCAGCTTTCTAGATTTGCCAATTACATTCCACTGTCATGATTAATGGCTGTAACATCAGGCAGGAATGACTATTAGCTCTACCTTCTGGAAAGATACCAATCACGGTCATTGCATCCTGCCTACTAATAATATTATGTACTGTCTATACAACATTATGTGGTCAGAATGCTTTATATTTATTAGCTGATTAAGTCCCATGATGCAAGTGAAACTGAATTATCTTTACTTTCCAGGAGAAGAAGGTAAACCTGAGAGGGATAAAGGGCAAAATAGCGTGTCTGTTGGAACTAAAAATCATCATCAGTGGAAATATACTAATCGTTTCTAGGGAGATGGACCCTGTAATTTATGGTCACTCCTGTTTGCGGGAAAATGCCAACAGGCTCACTCTTTAGAACCCCCACTCTGGTTTCAGTTACTTCACAACTGGGCTTCTTAGGGCACAGCTGCCCTGTCTTTCTCTGAGTGAAGCAGCACCACTATGTCTGTTCTGAAGTCCCACCTTCCAAGGCCCACCTGGCCTGGGGGTCCAGCGGGCAAGTACAGCCCTGGGAAGCAGCACAAGTTTACAACTCAGCACATGAAGACGCTGTGCTACAGGTGACCATGAAAAAGGAGTGCGGATTACCATCAAGAAGACAACAGACAGCAGGTGCTAGGGAGGATGTGATGGAACCGGAGGGAATCCTTAGACACTGTAGGTGGGAGTGTAGATTAGTCCAACCACTAGGGAAAACAATGGGGAAGTCCCTCAAAAGGTTAAAAATAGATGATCCAGCAATTCCACTTCTGGTATATACCCAAAGGAAATGAAAACAGGAGTTTGAAGAGATAAATGCACTCCCATGTTTATTGCAGCATTATTCACAATAGCCAAGATATGGAAACAACCTGAATGTCCATCAGTGGATGAATGGATAAAGAAGAGGTGGTATATATAGTGGGATATACACAGTGGGATATTATTCTGCCATGAGAAAGGAGGACATCCTGTCATCTGTGACAACATGGATGGACCTTGAGCACATTATGCTAAGCGAGACAAGTCAGAGAAAGACAAGTACTGTATGATATCACTTATGTGTGGAATCTAAAAAAGTCAAACCTAAAAGAGTAACAAAAAGTAAAACAGTGGTTACCAGGCAATGGGGGGTGGGGAGATAAGATTGATAGAATTTAAGGGTATACGCTTGTAATGGGTATTAAATAATATTGTACTATAAGTATGTAATGCAATAAATGTCATTACAACAGCAACCATATTACGATATATAAATGTATCAAAGTAACATGCTGTATGCCTTAAATTTACACAACTTCAAATTTATCCAATAAAAAAAATAAAAAGGAGCGCCATTAATGAGAATGTTGATGATGATGCTTGTGAAAGTTATATTTTATTAAGCTCTTAACCGTATTTCATGCAGTTAGTAGGTAATTTACATACACTATCTCATTTAATGTGTACAACTCAATCATTTACCTTTCGCACAAACCTAAAAAGCTAGCAAATGGCAGGTCCAAGATTTAAAATGAGATCTGTCTACGTCCAAAGTTAATTTTCCCCGCTGTAGAAATTAGTTCTTAAAATTCAGTAGTTCGTGTATAACCTATCTGAAATTTGTGAACATGGCTCTATTTTTATTTCAATCTTAAACTATAACATTACCAACAACTTCAGGATTCTGTTAATAAGTCAGAATGACTAAGTTAATAATTTTCTTAGGTGAAAAGATTGAAGGATTATTGATAATGTTTATCATGTTCTTTGTGGACTCATCACAGAGGTTCTCAAAATTGAAAGTACCAAAGTATTGGACAATGGAGCTTCCTCTGTTAACCCAGCACAGACTTATTTTCTGAATTAACTGCATATCCTTAAAGAAAATTTCTTTTGATTTACCACTACTCATTGTAGAAAAAAAAAAATACCCCAACAAGATTTAAAATCACTAGAGATCCTACCACCCACACATAATTTGGTTCAACTATCAGTGTACATCACTTGTATGCATTTCTAGAAACATTAAATCATTGCAAATACTGTTTTATGGACTCCTTTATTTCCAATTAAGAGCACGAAAAAATTTATGAACTATCCCTCTACAAAATTATTTTAAGTGTCTGTAGAGCAAACTACTTATAACTCAACATGATTTATACAGTCAATTTGATTTTGAGATTTTTTTCCAGATTTTTTGATAAAATAAATAATGTTACAGTGAATACTTTTGTTGCTAACCTGATGGGAATAAAATTATTGGGCCAAAGAGAATGCACAAATTATTTACTAAAAACGCCTGAAATGTCTAACATGGTGCTAGAAGCCATGTTGAAGGAAATGTGACCAAAGAAAGGTATGAAACATGGTTTCCACACAGGAGATAAAAACCATTTCAGGGGAAAGGGATACATTGAGGTAAGACTTAATAAAGCCCTCAAGTAAGCATTCTACAGATGAACAAGCTAGAATAGGTATAATCCAACCACAAAATTATTCAAGACTCCTATTTGTGCAAAACTGAAAATTTTATATTTACTCCTAGAGCTTTTGACCAGATGAAAATAGAGGGTATTTCCCATAATAATATGTTAAAATTTACAGTGAAATCTAATAGATGTCATGCAGCTGGGGTTTTAAACATTTGGTCCGATTTTACATTCTTTTACAATTCCTTGATATCTCAATTCTAGCCCTAAAAATACCAGAGTCATAAATTTACCAAAATTCTGCTTCCTTTCTAGAATGCTTTCACATATCACAGATAAATTATATGATCTTAAATAGATCACTTGATTTCTCTGGGCCTTTGTTTCCTTATCTGTAAAATGATATCTGAGGATTTGTCCTCTAAAACTGTAGGATCCTTATGCTTGCTTCCCTGAGATAACGGACTTGAACACCGGAGAGAAAAATTATTTAAAAACTCCTCTGGGTCGTGGTTCTCCTGACCATTGTCCCTCCTGCCTTCCTGCACTAACTTTTAGGATCCCTAAATTTAAAGGAAATCTATGTAAATTAGTCCTAACTGACGTCGTTTTCCTAGGTCAATCTGTAATTGTTCAGAGATTTCCTTATATAAATGACAAAAGGGGGCAGTTCTGTGACTTCCACAGAATGACTGCATGTTTAGTTCTCATAGAACAATCTTTAAGGTTGGTGCTATAATATGAGACATCTATCCGATGGACAAAGAATGGGCATCATGTCTGGCTCTGCCATGAAGTATGACGGACAGGTCACAACCCAGCACTTAATACTTTTTTCTTGAGGCTGAGACATGTCCAAATCTGTGTTCTTTTTAGAATGGCTAATTCAAATGGTTACAGAAACTGATGGGGGCGGGGGGGCCACAGGGTCACGTGCTAACAGAGCAGGATCTATGCTGAAAATGGAAAAATTCGAACCAGACTGTAATGTTAATTCATTACAGAGATTCAGGGTGTCATGCCTTAAAACAGGACTGGGTGTAATGCGTGGGTGATCTCTAATTTCATTTCTGAGAATTATTTATGCGATTAATCAAATTCAGAAGTAAATGTTCACACTGATATGTTGGCACTGGGGTGGGCCATGAAAGCAGGTATTCTCCCTAATTACTCCTTCAGAACTAGTAATTGAACAGTCATCCAGATCTCTCAATGGTCTGTGGCAAGATAATTAGCTGAAATATCCTCAAGCAAACCTGCAGGGTACCCTCGTTAGTAGTGTAAACAATACTGCAGCTGGAGACCTGTCTTCAAGTTCGGAGAGCAAAGCCGATAGTGCTTTTTATGGGTTAGATGAACCCTTGAAAGGCAGTTACTAGGCGTGAGTGTGAAAGACAAGGGGTTAATTTTGAAATTCAAGGCCCAGCTAGAAGACACCTGTGGTGCCTGATGGCGTTTGACAAGCAGTTGTTCTGAAATTTCTAGTATTTCTTCAGTAAACAGTAGGAAGTGGAAAGAGGCTGGCATCCTGAGGCACGGACAGCATCTCGGTCCCGTCACTTCCCAGCACAAGACTCAGGCACAGTCCCATGTTTTGTTACTTAGCTTCCCCATTTGGAAAATGAAATGAACTGGATGATTGTTTTCTCAAGATTTTCTTTTCTAATTAAAAAAAAAATTAAGCCATAGACCCTTTGTCCCAGTGAAATTTTACCTGGAAGCCCAAACAGGATCATTCAGAGTATAGGTCTCTCTTCATTGTGATGGAGGGAACCCTGCTCACACGCTCCCTGAGCCCTCGGGGGGGGCGCGGGGGGAGCTATGGATCCTATACCTTCTAGAGCATGTTTTTGGAAACTACAGAATGAAATCTGCATTTCTCACACTTGCATACAAATCACAAGGGATCTTGTTAAAAATGCAGATTCTGATTCAGCAGGTCTGGGGAGAGGCCCGGGACTCTGTGTTTCTAACAAGGTCCCAGGTGATGCTGCTGCTACTGGTCAGTTGCAACTGCAAGGGAAATGCTTCTCTACAGTCTCTGCAATCAGGAGCATTCCTTACAAGTGGGGGGAGGAAAAAATATTGAACTTGAACTTTCCTTGAGTCTCCAGTGGATCTTTGTGGAAATTGATGTGTTCATACAACTGGGTCAACCTTTCCATATTTAGCTTTGATCACTTTTGACTGTCCAGAGGAAGGGAATCTTCTCTCTTTTTCATACTTCTAAGTACAAATTATTCTCTAATCTCATTTTGGGTTGAATATTATTTCAACACAGGTTACTTTCAGTTATAAATCTGGGTTGCCAGATTTAGCAAATAAATCTACAGGACAACAGTTAAATTTGAATGGTAGATAAACAATGAGTAATTTTTAAAAACTATACTTCCTGGGACATATTTATGCTAAAAAATTACTCATTGTTTATTTGAAATTAAAATTTATCTAAGTGTCCTGTATTTGATTTGGCAAACCTATCCATAGGAAAACACAATATAATGGCTCTGGGCCCTGGCCAAACTTGCAATCTAATTAAAATAAATGACTCCTGTTTGTGGCCGTGTCTCTTTGCTTCATGAATTGTAGGTCACTTTTTTCTTAAAAAGAGTAACTCAAATGGATTTGTCTATCTTTTGGTGTGGCCAAGAATTCTAAGCAATAATTCTTGTGTGAAGCAAAGTCTGGGTGTTGTTTTTTTTTTTGTTAATTTTTATTGGAGTGTAGTTGATTTACAGTGTTGTGTTAGTTTCAGGTGTACAGCAAAGTGAGTCATTTATACATATACATATATCCACTCTTTTTTGGATTCTTTTCCCATATCGGTCATTACAGAGTACTGAGTAGAGTTCCCTGTGCTATACAGTAGGTCCTTATAAGTTACCTATTTTATATATACTAGTGTTTATATGTCAATCCCAATCTTCCAATTTACCCCTTCCCCCTACCTTACACCCTGGTAACCATAGGTTTGTTTTCTACATCTGTAACTCTATTTCTGGGTGTTTGTTTTTACACATTCTCTACTCATCCTATTTTGGTTGCTTTTCCTCATGTAGAAGTTGTTTTACTGTCCTGCAGTTGCCCCTTTTCCAAACTAAAATTATGACTTGCCAGTGGTCTGTTGCCTTCATTCTAGAACTGTGCTGTGGATAATCCTGAAGAATTAGTTAATACAACCACAGTTAATATATGCCCAAGATGAAAATTGTCCCAAAGCATGTGAAGAACAGCTATTTACTGGGAATAACAAAATCATCATATTACTCACATAATTTTCCAAACGCAAAAGTATTCTTAAAGGGGGAGGGACAGGTCGGGAGTTTGGGATTGACATGTACACACTGCTATATTGAAAATAGATAACCAACAAGGACCTACTGTATAGCACAGGGAACTCTGCTTGGTATTCTGTAATAACCTAAATAGGAAAAGAATTTGAAAAAGAATAGATACGTGTATAGATATAACTGAATTACTCTGTTGTACAGCTGAAACTAATACAACATGGTTAATCAACTATACTTCAATATAAAATAAAAATTAAAAAATAAAATGAAATTAAGTGATTTTCTATTGGCTCCTAAATTACGTACAAATTCTTTAATATGGGGAGAAAGATCTTTCAATCACACAGCTCAAACACTTAATGTCCATTTGTTTTTAATAGCCCAGAGGATTTCAGACATGACTAAAAATAACATTACTTGGGGAGATTAAAACAAAAGTATTGAAGTCAAAGCCCACCTTGGCCAACTGATTTAGAATCTCTCGCTGGGGCCCAGGCAGGTGAATTTTTTAAAAAAGTTCTTCGGGTCAGTCAGATGCACAGTGAGGGTTGAGAGCCACTTTCCATGTCTACATCCCATGCCTTCCTACTCCGAGCCTTGGCCTGTGGTTCTCCCCTAAACTGGAATGCCACTTAGTTCATCATTTTTACTTATACAAACACTATCCACTTCACATTATTTCTGAGAAAGATTTCTGGATTCCTACCTACAGATGAGAAGTTACTTTTCATTCTCCTGCGTTGTCTGAGACATTTCCTGATATTCTAGCTACATCTCTTGTCACATTTTAGCACACGTTGTGGTTGTTTATGTGGTTGCATACATGTACTATATGTATCTGTCCTTGGAGTCAAAGTCATATCTGTTCAACTCTGAAATAGCTGTGGCAGTGGTGTACTGAAGATATCTGACATCTGGAGTAGATCCTTTTTGTAACGTCTGCCTCCTCTGCAAGACAACATTATTTTCAGTCATAATCAGAAAAGGAAATGAATAATAATAATGGCCAGAAAAGAAGCAGACACTGAAAACCTTCCTGTTTTGAACTTCATAGACATAATCACACCAGCAAAAGACATTACAAATAAAAAACAAAACAAATATTACTGTACAAAAAGGGAAGATGCAAATGACAATGTGTTTCTGAAAAAAGGGGGAAAAGACAGATGAGGGAATATTGCCGAATGAGTGAGGACCAGATTCAGAGAACGATTTGCACTTTGCAATAATAGAATTGAAGTAACCCAAGTTCTTTTTCTTTGTCTTTACAACCATAGTGCCATCGTTCTTTCTTTTGAATCTACTGTTTTAACACAGATGCGTGTAGTACTCTGTGGGTTGGAGACCCGTTGATCCTGAACACGTACAAGGAACTCCAGATGGAGTCATGATTCAAAAGAATTCATTTATTCTCTAAATGAATGCATGCAGCTGAGTCGGCTGTGAGGCGCCAAGCGTGTAGCTGGGAGTTCTCTGAATTAAGTTTCATGTAGAAGACAATATTCATCAAAGGAAAAGTAAGAACACTGTGCTCAGTTGAAGTTTACATATATGCTATGTTAGTAAAGCTCAATAGTGACTGAATCAACTCTTCAGACCTTAGATCAGCAAAAGTTTTTAACACAATTTAGAATTTCAGGTACACAGTGATAATAAAAATCTCACCTTTTTTAGTCAGTTCTATTGTAATTATACCATTCTCTATAGACAATGCGCCCCCTCATGACCTGCACCTGGGGCAGATTGCCCTCAAAGCCCTACCCTGGGTTCCGCATTGATCTACCATGTCTAGCAAAGTGTGATGCACAAGGAGATTCACGAGTGTTCGTATAGACTTGCATAGATCTTCTACAGTTTATGCCCCGTGAGACTCAGCACACAGAGACTTTTTTCCTCTTTTGACTTCAACCCATTATTGGGCATTTTGTTGCCCCAAATAAGAATGACTGGTTAATAGTGACTATTAGCGCATTCATGTGGATATAACTGCATTCAGTCAGCCAATAAAAATTTCTATTTAAGCACCTATATGTAAAACACAACAGTAAGCTTAAGGCACTTAAAGTATATTAAGGGAAAATAAGGTATTTGCATACAAAAGCTTGAATACACTTGAAGCTAAAAATGCAGACAAGGGATTTGATTACTCAGTATAAGGTCAAGTATGTGCTGAAAGTATTTAAAAGTAAATTTTATGAGTTTGGAGGAAAGAGGTCTTTTGGATTTGAGTCATCAGAGATGGTTTCCTGAGAAGATTGAACATGAAGAGAGAGGACAGAATGAAACTCTCAGTGCAGACTGCAGGCTGCTTGCCACTGGTTGTTTGCGCTTTGTTTTTCCCCTCTACTTTATCCCCTCCAGCAACTTTAATAACTTCAACATTCTCTTCTTCAGGATTCCTCCTCAGTCGTTTTGAAAATATCCACTTTTATCTCTTCTATATTGCTCATTCTATCTTATCTCAAAACAGCCACCTCCAAGGCCTGGCCATCTCACGGCACTGCACTACCTCTAATTCCTTTAAATTAAGTTCTCTCATCCTTATCTTAAATCCTCATCTCCTACATTTTCCTATTCCAGACCCTAAGCTGTCACAACTACTGCAGAAAAAAGTTACATATTCACGTTAACCCAGCCCCAAAGAATTGAGGCAGGAGATAGATGGGCCCCAGGCTGAGCAAATGGAGTTCGTCCCCTTTGGACAGAAACTCAATAATAGCAGGAAAATTGGAGAGGCTGAGCCCTGCCCAGATAAAAGACAAGAGAGCACGTATTTCTCATTCTGGAAGCCAAGGAGACCTTCCCACCTTCCCAACTAGAAACCTCCTTGGAGGTCAAAAGGGGCGTAGTGTCAATTTATCCATAGGCCTCTTTGCTGGAATCCATCTTGGCTAAGAGATGCACGTGCGCACATGGGAGAATCCTGAGATATACCAAATACGGACTCAGAACCAGACAAATCAAAGTGATTGGCCAAAGGAAACCTGGAAGAAATGCCCCATATAAGTGATTCAAACTACCACGAGAGCACGACTCTCTCTCTGAGTCCCCCCCATGTGTCTATCCACATGTACTCTTTTCCTCCTAATAAACACTTTACTTGTTTCACTACTTTCCGTCCTTGTGGGAATTCTTTTCTGCAAAGTCAAAGGGCCAGGGCCTTGTCACTGACCACTAGTCTAGTGGCTAGGATTCGGTATCTCACCGCCGCGACCCGACCTCAATCACTGGCCAGGAACTGAAACCCTGCTTCAAGCAGCTGCGGGTCGAGGCCACCTGAGATCAGAATTCCACTCTTTCAATTGGGAACTCATTGACTCATTCACTCTTCTCTTGTTAAATCCTCATGATACCCCCAGACTCCGTCCAATCCCAATCCGTGCTGTCCTCTCTCAATCTCGTATTTCATCACCCATTTTTACCGAGAAGATGAAGCCATTAAGGTGCTAACCCTTTCCCCTCTCTCTTCACTAACGCCTTCATATCTACTCATCCTTTCTTCTTACCTGAAATAAAAAGATAGTCTTCCTCCTTGCATAGCTAATTGCATTTCCTACTCAACCCTGTCTCTACTTCATCCCTCCCTCCTTCCCAAACAACTTAAAAAAAAAATCCGTTTTTTTCTTTACCTTATGCCTATACTCAACATCAGAAAACCAAAAAACCACCTTTACTTGATGTTTTTTTGCAGCCTCGTTACTAAATCTCTCTTGAATGTCTGACTGAATCCACTGCCTTCACATTACACCACCAATTTTACCCCCTTAAATCTGATGTCTGCTCCTTACCTTGAAACTGCATCCTCACGGGTGACAAATAATCTCTTTGTCAAGTTAGTACCTTTTTTCTCTTCTAATTCTTTGGTGTCTCTGGAGCCCTTTACACTGCTGCCTACTCTTCATTTTTGATACCTTCCCTTGACGGTATATTTTCTTGCATCTTGGGTTTTTTTCTTTTGTTATGCCTTTCTTTTTTTTTCTTTTACCTTTTACACTTGTCTCCTTCCCTGGTTTATGAATGCTATATTTTAACATGTCCTAAGGGAGCCAGGAGCTCTCTGATCTCTCTTCCCCGTAGCATTCTTTATTCTGTTGGGGTTCAATTCTCACTATTGTAACTTGCACATTTTCTCACTTGACTGCTTTATCTTAATCCATTCCTTATCTTCAGTTGCTTTTTTTTTTTTTGTGGTACGCTGGCCTCTCATCGTCGCGGCCTCTCCCGTTGTGGAGCACAGGCTCCGGACGCGCAGGCTCAGCGGCCATGGCTCACAGGCCCAGCCGCTCCGCGGCACGTGGGATCCTCCCGGACCGGGGCACGAACCCGTGTCCCTTGCATCGGCAGGCGGACTCTCAACCGCTGTGCCACCAGGGAAGCCCTTCAGTTGCTTTTTTGAAGAGGCCCAATTGTGATTTGACCATCAGCTCAAACCAAACATGCTTAAAATCCACCCCCATCACTTTCTTTCCTAAACTAGCTTTGTCCTCTGATGTTTCTAATTCTGTGGCTAGAAAATTTAATTTCCCCGTGTCTCAGCTTTCGTACTTTGGAATTATCTTTCCTTCTTTCTCTTCACCCCACACATTCGATTCAAAGAATCAGGATACTCTCCCCACCTTTACCATAAATTAGCTATAGGAGTTTTGGAATTGCTTAATTTCTGGGACTCTCAGTTACTTTCTCTGTAAAACAGGGATATAACAAATGCCTACATTTACGGACCTCATTGAGAATCAAAGATAATTAATTGAAAGCACTTTCAGACACAAAGCTTTAAGCAAATGAAAATGGCTAAATTCTATCTTCTGCCTTCGCATGGCTCTTGAAGTAGCCCGATTCCATTCCTTCTATTAATACCCTAATTCAGCTCGCAGCTCTCATCTCACACATGAACTACCGAGACAGCCTTCCAGCTCTCCTCTGCAGGTCTTTTCTCTCTTCTCCAGCTGTCTCCAGCCCCCTTCCCCAACACCGTTTTCAACTTCTACTCCTTTATTACATCACTGATGCTCACTGCCCATAGAAGGAAGCCCAGATTTTGTAGTTAGTTCTTCAAAGCCTGTCACATGTGACCTCCATCCACATTAAAGCTACTCCCAGTACTTTTCTGTAGATACCAATATACAGTTGAATAGATCAATCCATCTTGCCCCTTCTTGATTTAATGCTTTTGTAAAATCATAACATACCCCTCTTCCATGTGAATGGCGTCTCCCCTTCCTCTTTGCTTAGGCACGGCCTGGCACTCTTTTGAGGCTCTGCTCAAATACTGCCTCTTTAATGAAATTCCCCCTGATTCATCTCCCTCTCTTTCCTAAGAATTTTGCAGTGCTTGCCTGAACTATTCAGCATGGAACACACTGGTGATGTTCTTTGTATTATTACTAAATTCCTACGTGGCTATTTGGTCTTTAAAGTTTTTATGTTCTATGATTCCACCTATATAATAAGCTGGCAAATATTATATACAGGGTGACCATATGACATTGTCCAAATTAGGACACTCTGAGAGCGAATGGGAGAACTAGTAACGACTTACATCAGACAACAGACATAAACTGGGTTATATGTTTCCCCTAGTTGCAACTCTGCGATATTAAGAACATCTACCAGATTGCATTTCACAAATAGGAGTTTCAGTTTTGATTGCTTTTCCATGATATGAGCTGAGAAGATTCCAGGCTTCTTTGGTATTAGCTTATAATATTATGTTGATAATGCATTTGGCAGTATCTTTTGATTTTTTGAACCACACTGCCACGAGTGGCCGTCGTCTACTAAAATACAGTAATAATTTGCTATTAGACAGGCAGTTTACGCTGTGGAAAAGTAATTTGCAGTTGAGTGTGAAAACAGGCCAGGTCACTGGTGCCCAGTGACTTGGTTAAAAGACAAGATAATGCTGCCCTGCTCATAAATGTTCTCATAAAAGTCGAATGTGAGTTAGTGCTGATCTGGACAACAGTAGGACTGGCTGTGGTCCCGAAGAGGCTGTTCTCATCAAGTAACTTGTAGCTGGAGCATCACTGCTTCTCAGTGAGGTGAAAGAAAAGTGGCGAGTTAAACTCTAACCAGCCGTGACCTTAGGAATGGCAGATCATGAGTTATTTCCTGCCCTAAAGGGACTGCATGCTTTAGTCTACATTCAATCACAAGATTAGGAAACAACCCAATTGAATGCTTTATGCCATCAAATCCAAGGCTGGACACTATTCATGGGACGATTTAGTGTAACGTTTATCAACCAAGCCAGGACAAAAATAGATCTGTAATATTCGACTGGTATTTCAGGACGTGTTTAGTTTGTATATGTTTAAATAAAATTAAAAGGTTTAGAAACATTTTAAAAGGCAGATAGCAAACTTTTTACCTATTTAAGGTACCATAGAAAAATAGATTTGCATAATGGTATATCTCTTTTAAATTCGAGAAACTCGATCTATTTATTTTGGAATTCTGGATACACACTATCTCTTTTCAAGTCAATTGAGAAATTGAAATAAAAAATAATGATGATCCTACCCATAAAAAATTGAATCACTGTGTTGTACCACTGAAATTAATATAATGCTGTGTATCAACTATACTTCAATAAAAATATCAAAAGGGGAACAATATAGCATTAGTATGGCAGAAAAATAAATGTTAAGGAATATCTGCTGTACGAGAGCAATTGAAGGGATATTACAGATGCATTCATAACTGTTTCCATACAATGTTATAACTGACTAATATCAGTGTTTAATCGTTCCTTACTTAGAGCCTCCAATGATGTTCATTACTATCCTTTACAAAGATTCATGTAATTTCCACAAAAGCTTAGCTGAAAGTGCAAGACATCCTGTGATAAAGAAGTAATGATAACCATTGGAATGATACTATGTGAGCCAGGTTACAGTCCTGGAAGTAACTGCAACGTTCACAGCATTTTTAAAATGAAAGAAAAGAATAAAAAAATCAAGATGTCTGAGATAGACCAACTAGAACCTATAAAAATGACTCTTTTTATTGCACAATCAATGGTATTATATCCAGGGGTTGAGAAAATGGTTTGTGAATTATTTAGATCACTCTAAATCACTTTTTCCCTTCCTTTTTATCATTTGGGCAACTCACCAACATTCGCATAAGAAAGGAGGGTGGGTATGGGAAATAAATGAACCTCTCCAACAAATACAAGGGAGGAATGGGAAAAAGATGAATACCTCCAATAAATTTTGGTACTTATATAATTTTTGGCTAAGACTAATGACCATCTTTTTTAAAAATAGTGCTTTTAACACTATGCTGATGAAGGCAGTTGGGAGTCAGCAAATTTGGTTTTAATTCCCGGTTGGATTACACGAGAGGTTAAGGAATTGACCAAAAGTCACAAAGTTAATAAATTAAAAGCTAGAATTTATGCAAGGTCTGTCCTCTTTGCACTGCACTCTTTCCACTGCATTTAACTGGTTCCTGCTTCTGTTACTGTCAAGCACTAAGGCCTCAGGCAAATCACTTCCCATCTCATGGGAGGTTATCCACATTCTCATGTAGAAAATGAGAAACGACAAACACTGGTACTCTACTTACTGTGAGCCTACAACCTTCTGTTAGCCTTATATCTGATAAATATGTGCCAGTAATTTTTAAAAGGGCAATATTTTAAAATCAACATTAGTTGTATGCATTTAAAACACATGGTGAATGACTCAACTAAAATATACCAGTAAGATTTACATTAAAAATATCTTACTACATCATCTTAAAACATCAGTGCTGCAAATTCAAGAGTTATTTATATTTCCAAGTATACAAATGTTTATTCAGGGAAATGAAGTCTAATTTCTCTTTAGGTGAGATATGTAATGCAAAAGTTGTGAACCACTGCATTTGATTTTTTCCTTAACTTTCCTGCTGTCTTCAACTTTCTGTCATTTCATGATTCTGTTTATTGAAGTTCTACTCGGATTATTTTAGATGAGACTATTTATTCAGCAAATATTTATAAGTATTGTGCTTGTCCTGGGGATAAAAACAATGAATGAGACAGATGTGCTGTCCCCTGGAGCTACTATATGGTTATTAAAGTTCACTCAGAAGTAAACTAAAATAATACAATGAGGGAAGTCTTTCTGATTTTGTTTTAAAGACAGTCCCTTGAAAGAACTGATCAGTCAGTTCCACCTACTAACCAGAGTTAATAGAAAATAATTTCAAGTCTCATAACCTCTGGTTACTTATTTGTCCCACTGAAATATCATAAATCGTTTCATTAAAAAAATAGATATATACTCAGTTTTTCCAATTACACTAAATATATTCTGCTAAATAGATTTTACAGTTGGTAAATAAAAATTTAAGTTCAAAAACGTAATTGTTTAGTTTTTTAAAATATATTTTACTCTTCCTCTTCTGTACTCCTGTAATTTTTATAGACAATATATGTCTTGTATAACTTTATGTTATTATAGTTTTTTTCTCCAATAATTTCATTTCTTTTACATTTGGATTTGTCACTATCAATATATTTATCGCCTTGGTTTTCTTTTGACTTGAATTTGTTCAATATCGTCAGTGGTTTTTAGTCCATCTGGTTCCTTTTTTATATACTTCTCTTTCTAAACAAATTCTAGTGCAATTATGTTGTTTGTCAAAACATACCCAGCCCAATGATTTTCCCTGATATTTCATTATCTTAATGAATTTATTAAGTGGCTTTACATCCACTAGATGGTAACTATTTTCTCTTTTAATAATCCTTCTTTTAATTTTTTCAATGGCTTAATAAATTGAAGTTTATTTCTTGTTCACATAATAGTCCAAGACAAGTGTTCCTATAGGCAGGCAACTTCCTTCCATGCATGGATCAGGCTTTTTTCAACTTGGCTTCTCCAGTCTCTTGTACTGTGTATCCAGTTGATGGAAGAGGATGTAAGGTGTGTAAAAGACACATCCAATTCTGAAAGCCTTGACTTAAAAGTGGCACACATCACTTACTGTTAGTGATCAGTAGTCATATGGCCACATTCAGATGCAAGAGAACCTGGGAAATGTAATCTTAAGTTGCATTAATTACTCACCAGTCACAAATCTCTACTATGGAACTGGGAACACAAATTATGCTGAACAGTTAGCCATTTGTGTTATTCAAATTTACCTCTTTTTAGTGGCTTATATGTGGCCCAGAGATTTACAAATATAAAACACTTAATACAGTATATGCCAGATCAAAAGCAATAATAAACGATATATTACTACTCGTAACATTATTATTTTAACACTCAGTGAATGGGAGATTAGAATGTGCATATATAAATTATGCACATTATCATGAATATACATAATGTATAATTATTATATAAATTAAAACATGCATGTATAAATTAGCAGCTGCATTTGCTTTTTAAATTAAAGTATACTTGACATATAATATTAGTTGTTAAATTAGCAATTGCATTTACAAATATAAATGGAGAAACATATAGAAAAAATATTGTGAACATTTTCTAAACAATTCCAAAATGTTCGTTGTCAGGTAGAGGAAGCTGAAACATGAGATACATATTCCAGCAATAGCCACCTTCAAATGTACAAAGGACAGTCATATGGGGAAAGTGTACAGAAGTTTCTGAGTGGTGCCAACTGAGTTCACAAGTTCTTGTTTGATACCTCTTTTGTCACTTTGTTTATCTGAAGCTCTTCTCTAATAGATTTCTCAGGAAAAGCTCATGAAAACAACATTGCCAGACTCTTGTATGTTAATAATAGTTTACTGTGCCCTTTATACTTGAAAATTAGTTTTGCTGGATATAAAACCTTGGCTTACATTTCCTTTCCTTTAATATTGTTACCCCATTTTCCTATGGCTTAAAAAATTGCTGTCAAAAAGTTGATGATTATCTAATTCATATTCCCTTAAAAGTCAGGTGTTCCATTTGTCTAAGTGCACAAAGGATTTTCTTTCTTTCTTTAAAAAAATCATCCTGTGATTTTAGTAAAATAAATTTTAATGTTAACCAATTGGTTTTGCTTTGGGTCAATAATCTCAGGTACACACTGTCTTCTTTCAATATTTAGATTTTTTTTGTAAGTTGCAGGAACTTTGTAAAAAAAATCATAGTTTATATAATTTTTACATTTTGTGTTTACTTATTTATTGCTTTGGTTTTCCTCTTTAGGGATTCCTATTATCCACATGTTGGGTCTTTGTAAATCTTTAATATTTGTCATTATCTCTCAAATCTTTTTTATCTCCTTCTTTAGTTCTTTTCAATTTTAAACTTTTCTTTCTTTTAAGCTTTTACTTCTCCTAGGTCACAAAAATTGTGTTTATTTGCTCTTCTCTTATTCTAGTTTTTTCCTCATTTCCAAAATGATTTTTTTCTTTTATTTCTGATTTTTTCTTTTATTTCTAATTCTCAAGGATGTTCACCACATTTTTCAGTTTATATAATGCCAATTTGAGTTGTTCTTTAATGTTATACATCATTTTCTTAATGCTTTTTAGCTAGTTTTGAAATAGTACTTTAGAGTTTTCAGTAGATTTTTAAAGGCATGTCTTTCTGATATGCTTTCGCTGACTGTAGGGATATATTGGGTTGGCCAAAAAGTTCACTGGGGTTTTTCCGAACATCTTATGGAAAAAACTGGACGAACTTTTTGGCCAATCCCATAATTCTGCTCTTTATTCTCTTTAAATTGTAGTATCTTTGCAGGGATTTCACCTCCATATTTTTCTTCTGCTTATTTTTATTCACATTTGGTTTCTCTGAACTTTCAGAAAGAGGACTGGCTGAAGTAACATCAATAGTTTCAGAGTTCTCTCTTCTGTTGTTCTTCAATTGTATTAAAAACATATGATGGCTTGCTCTCTGATATTTCCTGACTCTGTTTCCCTGCATATCTTTAAAAGAACCTCCCCTGACCCCTGCTTTTAAAATTTCTGCTGTCTCTATCCTACTCAATTCTGAATCCACTCCCAGGGTTTTGTCCTAGCGTGGGCACTGTCATGGAAGATGGCCCTGGCAGGTCAATTTTGAGAATTCTTCAAACCGAACCACTCTAGCTCCTTCAGAAATTTATACATAGGGCCCGTGCACTCACCTGCAACCAGGGTGGCATTTGCCCTTCCCATTTCTTGCTGCTGTTCTCACATTAGCCTGCTGTATTTTCTAGTCAATGCCTATTGGCTATTTTGTGGTTCTCCTGTTTTCATGCCTGTTGGACACCTTGTTGCTACCCTTTGCTTCCTTGCACACAGATATGGACAACATTCAGGTCTTGTGGATATCGGTGGCTTGTTATTATCTGCTGTATTTGAGGGTTCATATTTATACTTTGGACGTAAGCTGTCAGCTGGTTTTGTTGTAAATGCTGCCCACAAGGTTTTGACTTTTGTATCCAGTTGTTCTGTCTGTTTTTATCTGGATATTTTGGAAGCAAGACATTTATGCTGCTACCACCACTAGCAACTTCCTCGAAACTTCCATTAGCACTATCTTTTGATATTTAAAGGACTTTGTTTTTCATTACTGTTAAATCACATCATTTATTACTATAAAGTCTTTCACAAAATTGATTTGAATGAAAATATCACTGAGAATACTTTAGTCTTATACCTTTCATTGACAAATAAATAAAACAGGCAATTGTTCTATGTGCTGAGGTAAATGAATGACTGAATATATATATATTCATATATATTAGGCTCATAAAGGCAGGAAGGCAAGGAAGATATTTATCTGTCTCTTTACTACTTGGAGGTCAATAAGAGATGATGATATATTTTCTTAAGTGGAGATTCATGGAGGGAAGATAACTAAGTAGCTGCGCTCTCCTCTTACCTCCTCCTGATCGAGATTGGGGACCTACACTCTGTTCTACGTCAGGAAAACAGATTTGCACCTGCCTGGAATGTGACTCAGCTGCATCATTTAGTGCACATGGGAGTTTCAATGTGAATGAAATCTGTGTTTTCTATAGTTAAGAGAAGGGTGAGAATAAAAAAGTACTTTGCCCATTAGCAGTGATTATAATATGAAGATGTTAATGATCACAGATTGAAATAAAATAGGAATGGGAAAAATGCCAACTTAAATTTCAGAAAAAATTTTTGAATGAGAATATTAAAAAATTCCCTAAGGCTTCTTTGCAGTGTGAGGGAAGGAAACAGAGTAGCAGAAGTGATTTTAAGTGGCTGGAGCTTACATGTTATACCAAAAGCTCTCAGAATAGTTGAAATCTTAAGAGAAAGGGAGAAAAAGATGGAGATAGAAAGAAAACCACAAACGAGTTTATTTCTAAGTGCAAAGTGCCAAGTAAGCTTTGCTTCTCCTACCTATTTAAAGAAATCATACATACTTACTTGTCAGCCTCACCTCTTCGTAAAACTTAAGAAATTCATTTGCTGAGAGAACCATGGGAGAAGGCAAAACAGCACTTTGTATCTCTGGCTCTACGTTACTTTATTCTATTTCAAGTAACCCTTACTGGGAAAGATTTATTTAAGGCACTTTGTACCGGCTGTTACTTTCCTGATAAATTCCTTTGTTTTTATGCAGACCTTTAACTAAAGACAAACTGGAGTCTTGCCTGTCCTGCAGCAACATGAACATGAAATCTACCAACTTCCTTAAAAGGTGAAGAGTTGGTGGGTCCCCTCCACCTCAGAGTATTAGCTCACAACTAACTATATTCTCTGGATAGGAGAACTATAGTCTTCCTTGTAGTCTTGTTGTGTGGGCATGAGTTTCACTTTTGCACTTTGGGTTATGAAAAATTAAGGTGTCTTCAAAAACTGGGAGATTGTGTGAGCAAACACACAATCATGCTTTCTAGTTTACTTTGCCATTTTTGTATTTTTCTGAAACATATACGACTTTGTGGGTGGAGGGGGCACCAGAATATTCAAGACTTACAGGGATAGAACAAACCTTAAATTCATTCGAGTGCATACACATATATAATGCTTAAATACACTCTACGAAGTCCTGAATAACGGGCCTTCTTGAATGCTTAAGGACCTCTGGTGATGAAAAGCTCATCACCCCAGAGCCTCTGAGTACCATCTCTGGGTACCTCTGATTATTAGAAAGTCTATATTTAGCTCATATTCGTATCTTCATAGCTTCTCCCCAGAGACCCTCATAACCATCCTTGAGATCCATCCAGAAGAAGTTAGACGCCTTGTTCATGGGATAGCCTATCAACGGTGGTGGGAGCTACCATGCTCCTCCTTCTAGACTTTTCTCAGCTAGAACTTCTCCTTTCATTCATATTCCAGGCATGAGTCAGAAGCCCGTAATAATCATTCTCCTCTAAACACACTTAAGGTTGGGTACGTTCCTCCACTGTAGGGGTACACTTATCACTTTTGGTGAGATGCCTTCCTACTCTTCATGAAACATATGATACATTTTAAAATTGACAGCCATATATTATAAATTACAAATTTTGAGATTGCTTTTCACTAAAATTCAATGTTTTTTATCCTCACACTACATCAAATTTTCTCCACATTAAACTTGTACATATTCAAGATGCAAGCCCAATTACCAGATACTGAATCACAGATATTTCAAGGTCAATGGCAAGGAAAACTTGAAAAACTAAGATATGTGACATAAATTCAGATAGAAAACAAAAAGACCCTGATATACAATTAAAAGAAGATTATCCCTTACTACAATCCTAGAACTTTACATTGCACTGAGATTCAGAATAATTATCATAAATCTATTTTCTTTTTATAGAAAAAAAAGTTTTCTCCTTTTAACAGAACAAATATCATTTCTCCTTTTAAAGTTTTTGCCAAGGATAACACTGGTCCCAGAGCCAGTGTTCACAAAAAAGTTTTTTTGAACAGATGAATGGCTTTCTCATTAAAATATAAATATTGTAATTAGCTGAAAGTAGAAACAGAACTAATAATTCTGACTCTATATTCCCTCACTATATGATGTAAGAAAAGTTGTTTTAATTTTGAATTGAAAATTATTTTGTTTATATTAAGAAAGTTTTCATGACAGCATCACTTCAAGAAAATAGAGCAAAATAATCTTAATCCACTTGCAAATTAAAAGTACTTTTGCCTAATCATTTCTAATGGAATTACAAAGAGTACGATTACTTCTATCATTTAAAATACATGTCTTTATATTTCTGTTCTCTAGATTCTGAATTTTGAATCTTCTAAACTCAAATTTTAAAATTTCAATTTTTTTACAATCACAAATAATTCTAGTACTTATTTATAAACCAAAGCATGTCATGATAATCAAATTATTTAGTTGTTTTGTATTTCTTTGTATTTGTATTTGTCAGAAAAAATTATACTATGTGGAATTGGTGGAAAAATAATCTATAATTGAATAAATTTATTATTATTGCAATGCAATAATTATTGCTAAAATTAAAGTTTCTATTATCTGTCTCCACAAATAGACAGACTTGAGTATTTATTTTAACAAAAAAGTTACCAAAATCACAAGGAAGAAATTACTCAACAGTTGGTACTATAAGTAGAGCAGTCTTCTTTTTAAAGAGACTACAGAAAGAAAAAACTGGAATACCTAAAACTTATATCATATACTTAAAATGACATAATTCAGGTTTACAGATGCCCAAGTGGACTGTAGCTCTGCGGGTTTTTATTTATTTATTCATTTGATTCTTCTATCTCTTAAGGGCTTCCCTGTGGAGATTTTATATACACGTATAAAATATACATATTATACACATATAAATATACATAAAACACACATATATAAATACGCATGATATAAATATAATAGGAATATATATATAATTTGTTTCATGGCTTTATGCACTATGAAAAATAATAAGTTAAGGAATGGTAATTAAGAAGCAATTAGAGCAGAGAGCTCAGTGAAATATTATTCACTATGTTTAATAAATTCTCCCTGACGAAGGGAAGAAAATATTTTAGTTTTAGGAATTTAACTTAAAACGTGGTATGCAGAAGAGTAACTTAAAGACGATACCTATAAAAGAAATCTTATTTTGGTAACTGTGTAAATAAGGGAATCACCATAAACTTGAACTGATGTCTCAAAAACATTCAATGATGCACATGAATAAGATTCTAGCATCTTAGAACAGATACACAAAGAGTGTCTTTAAAAATATGCAAACCATTTTCACCTTTATCCCCTATATATTGCTAGATTTCTGGAAATCTGCCATCTAATAAAACAGCTTCTTTAACGAGGGTGTCAAACCATTTCAGCTAGGTTTTGCCTAAACTTTCCTTCTTCACAGCAGTTCACCAAAAGTGAATGCCAGCTTTTGCCTCCTCTAAGAAATAGAAATAAATATTTTGTTTCAATGAATCATTTTTTCCTTGAGTTTTCTTTAAGACTGAAATAAGACTAAGGAATGGCTTAAGGGAAAACTCAGTTATGAGAAAAACCTGTGACTTCAAGATAAAAGGATCCTTTGGTCTCTGAAACGAATTCTCTGTCTATGGCGCAGGCCGCCAACGGGCCGTGTCTTCCTGCCTCCCAAGTGCTGCTCATTAGGCAGCTGCAAAGCCAGACGCCAGACTTTGAGCAAACACTTTTCCTCCCCAGCACCAGCCTCTGAGTCCTTGCCTGGCTCCTTTCCTCTGGCTTCTTTCCTGGCACCACTACTGACTGCCAGGAAAAGTTGAGGGCCACAGCTGCCCGTCTTCCTTTAATCATATTCTCCATGTGTCCTTGTTATTCCCAAATACTTCCTGGGGTGAGGAATCCCTTGAGTGACAAATTGCTCAGAAGTCTGTGGTTATGCCTCTGCTGTGGCAGCGCAGCCTACAGGCCAGGAAGAGTCCTGAGTTCAAGTACTGGCTCTGAAACCAGCTTTGACATGCCCCAGGAGAACTGGTTCACCATCCTGGGTTTCTGTCTCTACACTGGACTTGCCTCCAACAAAGGGGGAGAAAGGACACTTCCCACTTAGGTTCCAGGAACACAGGGCTCTGCTGGTTTGGATTTTCCTGGATTTTATAGTACCTAGGGCTGTGCAACGGGGTGCCAGGGATGCTCAAAGTTGCAGAAGAAAGAAGACTCATCTTTTGAAATGTTATCTTTGGTTAAAGGATGGGGGGGCAGAATCATTTTTTTAAAAATTTACATTAAACAAATGTGTCTATATTATAGAGTATAATGCAAAATTCCCACAAGTTTTTAAGACAAAACATAAACCCGCAAGGAGATGCAGGTAAGGTAGATACGGGAGGGAATTCATACACTTTATTTTGAAAAAGTTACAAAATCCCTGGGTTGCATGCATGCTGATGTTTCTTTTTGTTTCGACATCCTATGAGTTTGAGGATAAAAAATACTGGGAACTTCCACTAAAGGCAGATATTTTGGTCCCCTAGAAATAGTAAGAATTTTAAGGCATGATATGAACAGTGACTGGTATCTAGACTTTTTTTTTTTTTTTTTTTTGCGGTACGCGGGCCTCTCACCGCTGCGGCCTCTCCCGCCGCGGAACACAGGCTCCGGACGCGCAGGCTCAGCGGCCATGGCTCACAGGCCCAGCGCTCTGCGGCACGCGGGATCCTTCCGGACCGGGGCACGAACCCGCGTCCCACCCATCGGCAGGCGGACTCCCAACAACTGCGCCACCAGGGAAGCCCGTATTTAGACATTTACGTCCAGGTTTTACTGTGAAAACCATCGTGTGACTTCAAGTTCAAATTAGTATGCACAATTTAAGAATGGTGAGACTGTTTTGTCCTTCAGGAAAATTAACTGTTTTGGAGAGCAGTCTTATTTACTTATGCATGTGTGTGTACTGTACATATCTACCCAGAACTGATTATTACCAAATTTGAAGTTCAGGAACAAAGATCATCATAAACTCTTATATCCTTCATTATCTGACTAATAATATCTTACTGCTCAAAAAAGGTTAACATTTTCTCTAAGCATTTTATGAGGACTGTCTCTTTTATAACTAAACATTCAACTTGAAATCCATACCTAGCTTAAAGTATATCTATCTTCTCTCTCTCCTCACTAGCATGGAAGCTGCATGACAGCAAGGATGGTTTCTTGTCCATTTTGTTTATCTCTGTGTCTTGGGTACCTGGCACATAATAGGGACTCAACAAATTCAAATAGATGAATGAATGAATGGTCAACATATCAGATAGCTTTGTCAGCCATCTCTCTCCTCAAGCATCTAACTTCTCCCTTGTGCTGAAAATCACCTGGTTTTCTACTTTTAAAAAATATGGAGGGCTTCCCTGGTGGCGCAGTGGTTGAGAGTCCGCCTGCCGATGCAGGGGACGCGGGTTCGTGCCCCGGTCTGGGAAGATCCCACATGCCGCGGAGAGGCTGGGCCTGTGAGCCATGGCCGCTGAGCCTGCGCATCCGGAGCCTGTGCTCCGCAACGGGAGAGGCCACAACAGTGAGAGGTCCACGTACCGCAAAAAAAAAAAAAAAAAAAAAAAAAAAATATGGAGAGAATCAGATTTTCTGTTTAACCCCCTCTTCTCTGCAAGGTTTTCTCTATAAACCAGCATTGTCCAGTAGAAATAGAGTGTGAGCCACCAACATAATTTTAGAAGTGTCTAGTAGCCACATTAAAAAGTGAAATTAATTTTAATAATATATTTTATTTAAGCCATTATACCCAAGATATTTTCATTTCAACATGTAATTAATATAAAACTATTAATGTTATCATACATTCTATTTTTGTACTCAAACTTCAAAAACTGGTGTGTATTTTACATGCACCTTATTCCAGACTAGCCACATTCCAACTGCTCAACAGCAACACAGGGCTAGTGGCTGCCACACTGACAGCACAGCTCTGCCCCTTTCCTTTCTCCAATCCTCAGAGTAAAAATTGTAACCTACTCAGAGACAAACTCCATTACCATTGCATTGTCTTAGTGCTCTCCTGAAACATGAAGGACCTTGTTCCTATAATTCTCTACCATCTTTAAATGAGTCCTTTCTACTGATTTCTTTCTCTCTGAGGACGTTTTCAATAGTGCCCTACAGCATCAGCAGCAGGATAGGGTATTCTTAGTTTTTGCTTTTCTATTATCAAAAAAGCTAATATTTTACTCATAGAATCTATTTTGCCAAGGTATTGATCATCTTTATCATCAGTTTTACCGTTTCTCTTCATTTTTATTAATATAGAACAGTCACATCTGCACATAAATGTCTAAATATCAGCCATTGTTTAGAATACTAAAGAAAATTAAGCACGGTGTTCATCATGGATTCTTTTATTAAGATTGCTAATTGAAATTATTTTGTTTATGGTCCACATAGAATCCTTTCATGGGATTGTTTTTTTCATATGGTTACCACTTTATACTATTACTTTCTTGGCCTTCAATTAGATTACATTTTCTGTATCTTATTTAAAAATCTTAAATAGTGATAGTATTCAACAGTGCAAACATTTATGTCTGTAGCCCATATTCATGCAATAAAAATTTATTATAAATCACAGAATCCATGCTTAGGAATGTTCAGCAAACATTAAATTTGATGTAGAACCAAAGGCATATTTAATTCTTCCAAAGAGATAGTAGTTTCATCAAAATCTATTAAAAATTAAGAAAAACATGCTTATTTGAATATTTGTTCTCTGCTATTTTATTTCAAGACAGTGAACCTGATTTTAAAAAAGATTTTTAAGCATGTTATTCATTCATGTATAGAAGATGGGTTTTGGTCAAAATCAAGTGTCTATTCGAAAATTACTGAGAGAAGCCATACAGGTAAACACAAAATGAAATCCATATAGTAAAAAGTCAAAAGAAAGAAAATGCTCAGTTTAAGACCTGAAGAGGGTGATGGAGGAATACAGAAGGTAAGTTTTTGAAAAATAGACCATTCTGCCAGATGAGTAAGACTGACTGTCTCAGGAGAATGGAACTCTTGGCCCAGATCCTCTGTATGAAGACATGAGGCGTAAACAGTCAACTCAATTATTGTTTAATTATACAATATATGGAGTGACGGGTTTGCTTTATCATCAAGGCCTCCTTATTTTCATCTACTTTTCTCTTGATTTTAATCGTTTTATTGCCTTGAGTCACATTCACTTGGCATTCCATATAACAATGAATTTCTAGAATTAAATCCCCATTTTATCCTATTCTCTTTCTATAAACAAAAAGTTTAAAAGCTAAAGCCCAGGTAATGTATGAGGAAGAGTGTTTGTGTCCACAAAACATATAATAACTGGTGTATATTTTCTGCAAGAACAAAACCGATAATAGGTACTGTCATTATTATCTTCGCTAAAAAAAGACAATAGCAATGACAACTACATAAATTGGTGTACATCTTTGGGCAACGATTTTGGCAATATTTGTTAAGTGCTTTTAAACTATTTATTTCTTTCACTTGATTCTACTTTGGGGAATCTGTTCTAAGGACATAATGTATGCCCTTAGCTACACATCCTCCTACACTGCAACATACAGTGCATGAAGCAAGACCCTTTTACACACAGAGAGGCAGCATGGCCTAGAGGTTAAGTGTATGATCTCTGGAGAGCCTGGGCTGGATAGCCTTACTCCACCACTGACTAAATGCATGATACTGAGCAAGCTGCTTAAATGCTGTGCCTCATCTTCCTCATCTATGACATGGAGATAATTTTAGTACCTCATAGGGTCTTTGTGAGGATTAAATGAGGTAATAAGTGTAAATCACTTCTCCCAGTGAATTTAATAAATGTTCGCTGTTACCATTACTATGTTCATAATGGGGCCAATTATCACAGCAAAAAATGGTAAGAGCCCCAATGCTCCACAATACAAGACTGGCTGCATGAACTGCGGTCTACCCACTGGAGGCCAAGTCATTAAAATTCATCACAGTGTGCACAGTGTCTAGCACAGCACAGAAACTAATTCCTACAAGTGTTTAATGCAGTCTGGATTTTGTGGTGAAATACACAAAGATACACACTGGGTCACATTTTAATATCATGGAAATTGGGATGTGTCTTAAGGTCAAGGGCATGTCACAGTTTAATGGGGAGTGTGTGATGCATCTCACATTTGATTCAACCTGTGGTAGGCAGAATAATGGCCTCCCAAAGATGTCCATGTCCTAATTGCAAAAACCTGTCAACCACCATAAAGGTGAAAGACTTTGTAGATGTGATTAAATTAAGGACCATGACATGGGGAGATCCTGGATCACAATGGGCCTTATAAGAAGGAGGCAGGGGTCAGAATTAGTAGAAGATGTGATGATAGAAGCAGAGGTTGGAATGATGAGAAGAAGGGGCCAGGAGCCACGAAACGCATGCAGCAATTGAAACAATTGAAAATGGCAACGAAATTATTCTTCCTGAAGCCTCCAGAAGGAACCAGTTCTGCCAACACCTTGACTTCAGCGCAAAGACACTAAGTTTGGATTTCTGACCTCTAGAACTGTAAGATAGTAAGTGTGTATTAGTTTAGGTTATCAGGTTTGTAGTAATTTGTTACAGAGCAATAGAAAACTAACATGTAGTCAAACTGCGTGAAATAAGGTTCTTTTTTACTTCAAGGCAATGTTAGCAACGTTAGGCCCTCAGTGCTTTCTGAATACCACTTGACAGCATAAGAGACAATGAATGTAAAGCTACTGAATGAATGTTGAATGGAATAGCATACAACCATCAGAATGATGTTTACAAAGAGTATATAATAAAAGAAAAAAATGTTATTTGAAAAATAAAGATGATCAGGAAACTTGCACAAGCCTCTTAGATAGCCTCATCCACCAGAGGGCAGAGAGCAGAAGCAAGAAGAACTACAATCCTGCAGCCTGTGGAACAAAAACCACATTCACAGAAAGATAGACAAGATGAAAAGGCAGAGGGCTATGTACCAGATGAAGGAACAAGATAAAACCCCAGAAAAACAACTAAATGAAGTGGAGACAGGCAACCGTCCAGAAAAAGAATTCAGAATAATGATCGAGAAGATGATCCAGGACCTAGGAAAAAGAATGGAGGCAAAGATCGAGTAGATGCAACAAATGTTTAACAAAGACCTAGAAGAATTAGAGAACAAACAACTAGAAGAATTAAAGAACAAACACAGATGAACAATACAATAACTGAAATGAAAAATACACTAGAAGGAATCAATAGCAGAATAACTGAGGCAGAAGAATGGATAAGTGACCTGGAAGACAGAATGGTGGAATTCACTGCCACGGAACAGAATAAAGAAAAAAGACTGAAAAGAAATGAAGACAGCCTAAGAGACCTCTGGGACAACATAAAATGCAACAACATTTGCATTATAGGGGTCCCAGAGGGAGAAGAGAGAGAGAAAGGACCCGAGAAAATATTTGAAGAGATTATAGTCGAAAAATTCCCTAACATGGGAAAGGAAATAGCCACCCAATTCCAAGAAGCACAGAGGGTCCCAGGCAGGATAAAACCATGGCAAAACACACTGAGAAACATAGTAATCAAATTGACAAAAATTAAAGACAAAGAAAAATTATTGAAAGCAACAAGGGCAAAACGACAAATAACATACAAGGGAACTCCCATAAGGTTAACAGCTGATTTCTCAGAAGAAACTCTACAAGCCAGAAGGGAGTGGCACGATATATTTAAAGTGATGAAAGGGAAGAACCTACAACCAAGATTACTCTATCTGGCAAGGAACTCATTCAGATTCAATGGAGAAATCAAAAGCTTCACAGACAAGCAAAAGGTAAGAGAATTCAGCACCACCAAACCAGCTTTACAACATATGCTAAAGGAACTTCTCTAAGTGGGAAACACAAGAGAAGAAAAGGACCTACAAAAACAAACCCATAACAATTAAGAAAATGGTAATAGGAACATACATATCCATAATTACCTTAAACATGAATGGATTAAATGCTCCAACTTTTGGTCACAGGCTCGCTGAATAGATACAAAAACAAGACCCATATATATGCTGTCTACAAGAGACCCATTTCAGACCTAGGGACACATACAGACTGAAAGTGAGGGGATGGAAAAAGATATTCCATTTAAATGGAAATCAAAAGAAAGCTGGAGTAGCAGAACTCATATCAGAAAAATAGACTTTAAAATAAAGAATGCTACAAGAGACAAGGGACACTACATAATGATCAGGGGATCAATCCAAGAAGATATAACAATTATAAATATTTATGCACCCAACATAGGAGCACCTCTATACATACAGCAACTGCTAACAGCTATAAAAGAGGAGGAAATCAACAGTCCCCCAATAATAGTGGGGGACTTTAACACCTCACTTAGACCAATGGACAGATCATCCAAACAGAAAATTAATAAGGAAATACAAGCTTTAAATGACACAATAGACCAGATAGATTTAATTGATATTTATAGGACATTCCATCCAGAAACAGCAGATTACACTTTCTTCTCAAGTGCACATGGAACATTCTCCAGGATTGACCACATCTTGGGTCACAAATCAAGCCTTGGTAAACTTAAGAAAATTGAAATCATATCAAGCATCTTTTCTGACCACAACTCTATGAGATTAGAAATCAATTACAGGGGAAAAAAGGTAAAAAACACAAACACACGGAGGCTAAACAATACGTTACTAAATAACCAAGAGATCACTGAAGAAATCAAAGAGGAAATAGAAAGATACCTAGAGACAAATGACAATGAAAACACGACAATCCAAAACCTATGGGTGCAGCAAAAGCAGTTCTAAGAGGGAAGTTTATAGCAATACAAGCCTACCTCAAGAAACAAGAAAAGTCTCAAATAAACAATCTAACCATAACCCTAAAGGAACTGAGAAAGACGAACAAAACCCAAAGTTAGTAGAAGGAAAGAAATCATCAAGGTCAGACCAGAAACAAATGAAATAGCAACAAAGAAAACGACAGCAAAGATCAATAAAACTAAAAGCTGGTTCTTTGAGAAGATAACCAAAATTGATAAACCATTGGCCAGACTCATCAAGAAAAAGATGGAGAGGACTCAAATCAATAAAATTAGAAATGAAAAAGGAGAAGGTACAACAGACACTGCAGAAATACAAAGCATCCTAAGAGACTACTACAAGCAACTCTGTGCCAATAAAATGGACAACCTGGAAGAAATGGACAATTTCTTAGAAAGGTATAACCTTCCAAGACTGAACCAGGAAGAAACAGAAAATATGAACAGACCAATCACAAGTAATGAAATTGAAACTGTGATTAAAAATCTTCCAACAAACAAAAGTCCAGGACCAGATGGCTTCACAGGTGAATTCTATCAAACATTTAGAGAAGAGTTAACACCCATCCTTCTCAAACTCTTCCAAAAAATTGCAGAGGAAGGAACACTCCCAAACTCATTCTATGAGGGCACCATCACCCTGATACCAAAACCAGACAAGATATTACAAAAAAAGAAAATTACAGACCAAAATCATTGATGAATATAGATGCAAAAATCCTCAACAAAATACTAGCAAACAGAATCCAACAGCACATTAAAAGGATCATACACCATGATCAAGTGGAATTTACCCCACGGGCCTCTCACAACAGTGAGAGGCCCGTGTACCACAAAAAAAAAAAAATTAGTTATTGGTGCATAAGGAGATTGAGTTTACCAATATCATCCAAGTTGATTTTCATGTTCTATATTATGCTGCTATCTACTTTTTTTTTTTTTTTTTGCAGTACGTGGGCCTCTCACTGTTGTGGTCTCTCCCGTTGCGGAGCACAGGCTCCGGACGTGCAGGCTCAGTGGCCATGGCTCACGGGCCTAGCCGCTCCGTGGCATGTGGGATCCTCCCGGACCGGGGCACGAACCCGTGTCCCCTGCATCAGCAGGCGGACTCTCAACCACTGCGCCACCAGGGAAGCTCCAATAACTCTAATGTAATTAGTAATTCAAATGTTTGAATTCATAGGTCTGGCATGTCAGTCACTGTGCAGTCATCACGGATATGCGTTCAATTTTGAAAACATGGGTCAGCTTTAATAATAGTAAAATTATGATTATTATCTTCAAAAATCTTCTGCCAGGCAGCCACTGTGAGCTGCTTGAGGACAGCAGGGTGTCAAAGAGTTAGTGATTCAGGCAGAATTATTGGCAATTGACAGAGAATCTGGGAATCTGCAGAATGATTCTGCTTCACTTGAGTGTTGAAACACGAGAGCTCTTCCCGGAAGTGTGGCTCTTCGACCTTGGAGAAGCCATTCCACCACTCTGAACCTCAGTGTCTTCCTTCGTGTTATAAGGGTGTGGAATTAAATTATCTCTAAGATTAATGCCCTCCCGCTCCCGGCAGTACTTTCACTATTCTACAGTCTTACTTTGCAGTCATACAAGGATTGCTGTGAATCGGTGTGAACTGGGTCCTTTGCACTGTGCAACTGCACTAATACCATCACCATCAGATATTTCACAGTGTCAGAAAATAAACTTCATAGTGTATAAACAGGCTTAAACCTGTGAGGGTTACAGCAGCAGCCTGATGTCTGGTTAGTCACTGAAGCTTTACAGCTTGTCACTTGTCAGATCTTGGAGCAATGCATTCATGACCTCGGGAAAGTTTTCTGCTTTCTTGCATGAAAATTAAGCACATTAACAAAACTTAATAAGACCTTTCCAACTAAATGCAATACCTGATAATTTCTCGATTATTATGACTTTAAATGAGAATGACATTTTTGGAAGACTTCATGTGTGAAAATTTAGTGGAAGTTTTAAATGTCCTAGGATATTTATTATCTTTTTCTTTCCAGAAAATACTGATAGAATACCTCTTACTTGAAAGGCTTAAGTTATTTAATCCAAATCTCGAGGAATTTATAAGTCTGTAGGGTGGAATAAATCACATACATATTTAACTCTAATGCAAAACAGAAAGGTAAATGCCAGAGAAAGATAGAGATGTATTACTATGGATAGAATTTCAGAGGAAAGAGAGATTATGTCCAGCTGTCCTGGCAGAGAGATGGTCCGGGGAAGCTTACAGGGTACATGGTATTGAAGGCTACTTGGATACAGAATTCAAGAATTGAGATGGAAGGGGAGGACTTTTTTGGTGGAAGGAACAGAATGAGTAATGTCTTGGTGACATGGGGAATTTGGGGTGTGTATGGAGAAGAGAATAGAGTGAATTTGATGGTACTGAACTCCAGGTAAGAAGCTATGGGATAAAAATTGAAATGGTAGACAAGATACAAATAACCTTGAAGGAGAACTAAGGAGACTGCACTTTACTCCACAGACAGTTGAGAGCCGTAGAGGACTTCTAAGCAATTACTTAATTGATTTGCATTCACTTCCCCCTGTTCTAGAGGTTAAAGGTAACTTTGTAGTTTAAATGTCGTTATAATTTCTTACTCAACACGTGAACAAAGCTGCCCACTGTACATCACCCAGTGAACTGGAAAAGACCTAAAGTTTACAAGTTTGAGGCTCCGAGGGAGAAGATTTCCTTCATTGCTCTAGTATTTATGTTGTGTTGAAGGGCAGTGGCTCCATTAAGACGTTGGGGTGAAAGCTATGCACACACGAGGCCCAGGAAGCCCAGTTGTCTGGAGGATAGAAGGTGACTTGGTCACACTGACCTTATCCTGTGGCCCCCAGGCTTCCCAGTCTCTGGCCTTCTGGACATCAGGGCTTGGCTCTGGCCCTTTTTACACAGCCGCTGGTCCTCCTACCTCACTGCTCTTGGGCACTGGCACTAACTCTACTTTCTGTACATGAAAACACAACACTGATTCGGCACAGTGCTCTCTTTGTGTTTGCATGAGCGTGTGTGTATGCATGTGCATTTATACGTACATGTATAAATATACACACATCACACAAAACGGTGATGGCACATACCATAATCTTATTGTTGTAGCTGCTATTTTGTAGGGGAATATGTATTTTTCCTAAATAGTTTGTGAGCGTTTTAAGAGCAGGGTCACCATATTGTATTGTGAATCTGGCCAATACTCAATTACTGTTATAGCGATTAGTTGATTTAAGCGAAATCCTTTAGCCTCCAGCATACGCTTCATTTCCTTCTAGGATCGAAGAGCAGCTGCTTAACATACTTGGTACAATAAGACAAAAAATATGGTTTCTAAGATAAAAAATATGGTTTCTATTTTCTTTTCGATCTGTAAAAGGCGAGATGGCTTATTTCTTTAAAAGCTCCTGAGGTAAGGCAACTGAGCTCATCACGTGAAAGCCATCTATCAACAGGTACTTGCACAGGCATGCGTGCACGTGTGACATCAGCCAGCTCACAACTGCAAAGTGGAGGAATCATGTGCTAAATATTAAATGCAGGTGGTGTCAGCAGATGGCTGGAGTTCATCAGCTAGCATGGTTTTCATGTACTCTACTGGACACTCACCTCAATAAAGAAGATGCTGGCTGCCGACGTCGGATGGTGATACATATAGACTGTCACAAGGATGGCTGCGGCTATAATGAGGACGAGGATGAGAATTCCAACGATGAGGCCGGCGTGAAGGGTTCCCCCTTTCTTCTCGGCTGCACTGTCATCTGTAGAGGCTGGAAGAACAGCACAGCTGTCAGGATATTCACGTGTGCACGTGTAGGTCTGCGTTTTCATTGGAGGGAATATTTATATTCTTAATAAAGTACCAGTGAATTTTTTTTTCACTTTCTGTACAACTATCCTTTTCTTTTCCTTTCCATAACACCAGTTTTAGAAGTTAGATGCTCTTTATTTGGGCAAATGAAAAATCCATACTATTAATGATTAAAAACACATTTATAATTGTGTTTTAATTTATAGTTCATCTTTATTCTGTTAAATAAGGCAAAATTAATAGCCTTTATTCTAAAAGTTCTGTGGAAAATCTAAAACTAACTATATAATAAATTTAACTTTGATTTTTCTCATTAAACCACTGGCACTCTTACCTATGGAAAAATTGATTACGTTTTGAAATCTCCTCTCTCATTTTCTTTTGGAAAATTTAAATGGAGGCGTATCAGACATATTTTGGTGGGCTACACAGGCATTTTCAGAAAGTCTGTGCATGAGTTCAAAGGATAATTTTCAAAATCTGTTTTAAACTTAAATGCTCTATAAAAGTGTAACAGATGGATGCTAAATGACCCTCAAATAGTTTATCACTATCTAAAGGGAACACACAGCACATGAAAATATTCCACTATGCCACATGTCAGTATCATTTTCTCTAACTTTTACTGAGATGCTCTCCACTGTAATATCCATTTTCAGAGAGTTAGGAAAAAGGAGAAATTAAATTTCTAAAGTAATAATCAGTCAAGGCAAAGTCAATCAGCCAAATAAAACTAATCTCTAAAGTCTTCTCTTGTTCTAAAATTATGCAATATTTGATGTCTACTCAGGCATTTAGAGGAGACCTTCTTAAATTATGTGCAGCAGGTAACTGTATCTTAGTACATAATATGATTGGTATTTTTGAATCATTAGAAAATTCTTTAAGACTCATAGAAGTTCTAGAACAGTGATTCCTAATCCTTTCATTACCAATTTACATCTTTGTTATTTCCAACCTTTGCATCTATGTTTTAAACAGCTTTTTGGTCTATTAAACCTCATTTAATAAGCACTGATTTAATTCTTTTATTATAATTTTCATTAATAGAAAATAACAAACGTGACTGCCTATCAGAATGTGTGGTAAATACAAAATAACAGAATTTCAAATAGAGCAAAGAAATATGACCTCCCAATGCTTCTTATACATCCTTTAAAGTTTCGTTGCTATTTGTTTATTCTTTGCCTGAGACCCATAGTTGGTATTCAGTAATCCTTCTCCAAATCTAATAAAGCTCAAATTCCTAAAGGTTTCCCTTACATAACAGAAATTCATTAGTTAAAGAATGTAAAATTTAATGAGTAATTCATTATGTAAAAGTTCATTTACAGAGAAGATTCTGGGAACATGGAAGAGTAGGAACTATCAGGAATCTGTCTTCCCACATAGAAAACAATTGCACTGGCAGAATCTGTCTGACAACTGTTTTGGAACTCTGGACTCTATGGAAGCCTTGCAACTTCCAGGGAGAAGGCTCAGACTGCAAGCTGTGGTTAATTTCAGTCAGTTTCAGCACTTAGTCCAGAAGTAGCTATGCATCCTCTGCCCATTAGCCATGTGGCAGTCAACTACACACCTGTTTCTGAAGCAGCCTGCAGGAATCGCAGTAGGCAAAATGTACCCTGTCCTGAAAACATTGGGAGTGTGTTCTGATCACCGATTGATTGGTGCTTCTCATCACTGAGGGGCAGACAAAGATGCAGCCATTGGTTTTGCACCTTCTGCCATTGTTGTAAGCCTTTCTGCCTGGATCTAAAGTAACATCCAAGTGATTTAAAGAACCAGTACCCTTTTCATCCCACCTCCCTTTATTTTTCTCTTTTCCGACTTTTGGGAGCCAGATATGAGAGACTAGGATATTCAAAATCAAATGCACATGTGGGGAAAATTAGAACATGGCTGTATGTGGCCAGGGAAAAGCTCAGAAAAGACTCGAAAAGACCCCAAGATTACACCTCAGCACAGAGACAGCCTACAAAGCCAATAAACTAGTAAATAAATTAAATAAATATGATAACAAAAATCAGCAAACTCTGGGGAAGGGGGAGAATGTGATTTCCAGAGTCCCAACTTAATGAGATTCAAACGTCCAGTTTTGAAAAATATTTCACAAGGCATACAAAGAAACAGGAAAGTATGGCTCTTTCAAAGGAAAAAAAATTAATCAACAAAAACTGTCCATGTAAAACACCTGATGGACGATCTATTAGACAAGCACTTTAAAGCAACTGTCTTAAAGATGCTTGAAGAACTAAAGAAAGAGGTAGAGAAAGTCAAGAAAACAATGTATGAACAAAATGGAAATATCCATAAAGAGACAGAAAACCTAAAAAGAAACCAAAGAGAAATTCTGAAGCTGAAAAATATAATGACTGAAATTAAAAATTCAGTAGAGCATTCAAAGGCAGACTTGAGCAGGCAGAAAAGAGAATCAATTAACTTAAAAATAAGACAATGGAAATGCTCAAGTCTGAGGAAGAGAAAGAAGAGAGATTGAAGAAAAGTGAACAGGGCCTAAAAGACCTGTGGGACACCATCAAATGGATCGGTATTTGCATCATGGAATTCCAAGAAGAAGAAGATAGAGAAAGGGACAGAGAATGTTTGATGAAATAATGGCTGAAAACTTCCCAGTTTGATGGGATCCAAACCTCCCAAATTTGATATAAACATCCAAGAAGCTCAAGGAACTTCAGGTAAGATGAAATGAAGGAGACCAACATGGAGATAAATTATAATCAAACTTTTGAAAGACAAAGGCAAAGAGAGAATCTTGAAAGCTGCAAGAGAGAAGCAACTCATCACATACAAGGGATCCTCAATAAGAATATGAGCAGATTTCTCAACAGAAACTTTGGAAGACAGAAGGCAGTGGGCTGATATATTCAAAGTGCTGAAAAGTACCTGTCAACCAGGAATCCAAAATCTGGCAAAAGTTTCCTTCAAAAGTGAGGGAGAAATTAAGATATTCTCAAAGAAAAGCTGAGGGAGTCGGTTACCACCAGGCTTGTTCTGCAAGAAATGCTTAAGGGATTCCTGCAGGGTGAAAAAACGTGTAATCATCTCAATTGATACAAAAAAAGAATTTGACAAGATTCAGCAGCCTTTCATGATGAAAACACTCAACATCTAGGAAAAGAAGGAGAACACCTTGACAAAATAAAAACCGTACATGAAAAACTTACAGCTATCATATTCAACTGTGAAAGCTAAAAGCTTTTCCTCTAAAATCAGGAATAAGACAAGGATGCCCACAGTTGCTACTTCTATTCAACACAGTATTGGAAATTCTAGCCAGAGCAATTAGGCAAGAAAAATAAATAAGAGGCATCCAAATTAGAAAGAAGTAAATTGATCTCTGCAGATGAAATGATTTTATATATATATATATGTGTGTGTGTGTGTGTGTGTGTGTGTGTGTGTATGTGTGTGTGTGTGTGTGTATATATATATATATATATATATATATATATATATATATATATATATACACCTAAATATTCCCTAAATATTCCCAAGACAAACTGTTGGAGCTGATAAATGAATTCATCAATGACGTATGTAGCAGGATACAAAGTCAATGCACAAAAAGCAGTTGCATTTCTATACTGTAACACTGAACAATAAAAAAAGAAATTACAAAAACAATTCCATTTATAATAGCATCAAAAAGAATAAAATACTTAGGAATTAACTAAGGAGGTGAAAGACTTGTTCATGAAACATTGCTGAAAGAAATTAAAGAAGACATAAATAAATGAAAACACATCTCATGTTCATGTATTAGAAGACTTAATATTGTTAAGATGTCAATACTACCCAAAGTTATCTACAGATTCAATATAATCTCTATAAAAATCCCAATGATGTTTTTGCAGAAACAGAAAAACCCTTCTCAAAATTCATATGGAATCTCAAGGGACCCTGAATAGCCAAGACAATCTTGAAAGAGAAGAACAAAGCCAAAGAACTCACATTTCCTGATTTTAATACTTACTACAAAGTTACACTAATCAGAAGCGTATGTAATGGCATAAAGACAGACATATAGACCAGCAGAATAGAATAGACAGCCCAGAAATAAACTGTAGCATAAATGGAAAATGATTTTTGACAATGATGCGAAGACCATTCAATAAGGAAAGGACAGTCTTTTCAACAAACAGTGCTGGGAAAACAGGATGTCCGCATGCAAAAGAATGAAGTTGGACTCTTACCTAACACCATAAACAAAATTTAACTCAAAATGAATCAAACACATAAATGCAAGACATAAAACTATAAAACTCTTAACGAAGATATAGGGCAAAAGCTTCAGAACATTGGATTTGGCAGTGAGTTCCTGGCTATGACCTCAAAGGCATGGGCAACAAAAGAAAAAATAGACATTTTAGACTGCATGAAAATCAGAATACTTTGTGCATCAGAAAAATATCACCAGACTAAAAAGGTAGCCCACAGAATATCCAGACTATATAAAGAACTCCTAAAATTTAACAACAAAAAGCAAACAACCTGATTCAAAAATGGGCAAAGGACCTGAATAGACACTTATCCAAAGAAGATACACAAATGGCCATTAAACACATGAAAAGATATTCAACATCAGCGACCATTAGGGACATGTAAATCAAAACCACAATGAGATACCTCCTCACAGTTATAAGGATGGCTACGATCAACAAAATAGAAAATAACTAATGTTGGTGAGGTTGTGGAGAAATTGGAACCCTTGTGTGCTCTTGGTGGGAATGGAAAATAATGTGGTCACTATGGGAAACAGTAGGGTGCTCCTCAAACAATCAAAAACAGAATTACCATATGATCCAACAACTCCACTTTGTGGTATATACTCAAAAGAATTCAAAGCAGAATCTTGAAGAGACATTTGTACATCTATCTTAGCGGCATTATTTACAATAGTTAAAACATGGAAGCAACCCAATGTCCATCAACAGATGAATGGATAAGCAAAGTGTCACATAAACATACAATTGAATGTCATTTAGCCTTAAAAAGAAAGGAAATTCTTACATATGTTACAACATGGATGAACTTTGTGCTAAGTGAAATAAGCCAGTCACAAAAAGACAAATACCGTATGTTTCCACTTATGATTAGAGTAGTCAAAATTGTAGAGACAGAAAGTAGAATGGTGGCTGCCAGGGACTGGGGGGAGGGAGGAGAGAATGAGGATTTTGGTTTAATGGGTACAGTTTCAGTTTTACAAGATGAAAAGAGCTATGGAGATGGACAGTGGTGATGGTTGCACAACATTATGAATGCATTTAATATCATTGAATTGTACACTTAAAAATGATTAAGGTGGTAAATTTTATGTTACGTGTATTTTATCGCAATAAAAATATAAACAATTTACAATTTGCCAGGCATATTTGTATTGTTTTACAAGTATCAAATTAATGACCATAAGAGATAGGCATTATTATTATTCCCATTTCATAGATGAGAAGACTAAGGCATAGCAAAATTAGGAAACGTGCCAAGGTTGTAAAGCTATGAAGATGGACTGGGACTCAAACACGAGCAGTCTGCCCTCAGAGTCTGCACTCTGAATCTGTGATCAATAATTTCTCAATTAACACTGAACTGTATGTACTGCTATTTCCTCTTATTTCTTGTGAGTTCTTCTGGTAAAGAAGTCTGAAAAGAACCTGGTAATTTCAGGTCAAGATAAATCAACTTCAATATGATTAAAGAATTAACATTGTGCCTGCAAAGGGACAGAGCCTGTGTGTCTTGTCACTTCTCTGGGACAAGGAGGGTGTCAATGTCTGATATCATATGTACTTAAACCCATGTTTGGTGGAGGGAAGGAGGGAGAGGGAAAAAAGGGAAATAAAAGAAACAGAAAAAGAAAGGCTGTTGAAAATGGGTTACAGATAGTGGAATAACTACTTCTCCAATAAAGATCAAATGAGGTTATAATAAATTACTTAATCCGTCTAGTCTTCGGTTAGTTTATCTCTACCACATGGCCAATAACAATAACCACTCCATAGGGTTGCTGTGAAAATCAAACATTTAATACATATTAAGTACATAGGAGAGTACCTGGCATGTAGTAAGTACTTAATTAATGTAGCTATTATGTTATTGTATTTTATATGAGGCAAATTATACTGTCAGATTCATGACACCATATAAACTATGTTTCTGCCCTGAACATTTGTTACTTTTAAGAGTTTGGCTTCATTCTTAAGTATGCTTGTATTACTGCACTTTGTGCTCTTGGCTATTTTCTCACTTTTAAAAGAGTGTGACAGATTACTTTCACGGGAAAATAGGATTAATTTAAAGGTTGCTTTGGGGAAAATGTGGCAAAAATATCTACTTGAGTCACGAAAGGAAGCCTTGAATGGTTCTTCAAATCTCATATATAATTCCATCCCTCTATCCCTCCTTCCCTTCATCTATCCATCCATCCATCCATTCATCCAAAAAGCATCTGGTTCTATTTCTGGGATTAACAGTCTTTTACAAGCAACATGCCAAAGTTCAGTCTCATTTTTTGTGTGTGTGTGAGGATGGGAAAGGAAAGGAAAAGACACTTATGACTTGACCTTGGGCTGTCACTTCCCAAGTGGGTCAGAGACCCAGAACCTGTTGAGGAGGCAGTAGGCAAGGGACAGTCCTTCTCAGGAAGGAAGAGGAGAGCCAGGGACATGTTTCATTCAATAAGAGTTCTCGTCAGTAAAACTATCTTTGACTTGCAGGACATAGGTTGCCAATCTTTAGAGTAAAAAATCGTAATTGCATTTATACCTTGAAATCTACTCATTCCTTTTATTTAGACATAAATGCTTACTTTCATAATTATTACTTATTTATATTTCTAATAATGGCTACTTATGAAATCTCCCTTTACAAATTCTCCTTTACAGTACTGGTATAGATGTGAAGACACCCTTTCATATCTAATGAAACCTGTACAGAATGTAGTTCGTTACTAGCCAATTAGTATTTTATAACATTTTTGGATGATGATGATTTTAATAAAATAAACAATCTTCATGGATTTTCAAAATATTACTAACCAGTCTACAACATAAATATGTAGGACTCTATGAATGTGCACATGACTTTATGTGTCTTAGAGAAAAACACTTAAGGAGAAATGTAGCAAATTCAATTCCAAGATATTACAGTGTTATCCTGGTGTCCCAAGCCAGTGCTATTTTTAAACGCTTCAGAATAACCATCTAAATGAAGTGGCAAAAATTACACACATATTTCTGGAGAACATATTTTTCTGTTCTCATATTATTTAGCCAAGTTTTCTGCATCTCTATTCTAGCTGGTCTCTCTATTAACAGGTATTATGATGGCATATTAAGGGACATTGAGTCTGGAGGTGAAGTGAACACCCCATTGATGTGCTCTGATATTAAATTCTTTCACTATTTGGTTTCCAGTTTAATACCACTATTCAATTAAATGGTATAGGTTTTGCACACTTAGGGGGACCTGCAAACAGATTGCAGAGAATCCTTTGTGTTAAAAATGATGAGCACCTCAAACGCAAAATTGAAATTTAAAATCTTTAAGCAAGTGCTAGTAATTTCCATATTTGAAGTTTAGTTCATTCACCTCAAGGGCAGACTGCTCAAATAAATTGATTTCGTTCCTTCAGAAAAGACAATAAACAAAGATGTCAACTTTGGCGACATTCATTCCTGGGGCTCGACTGATTGTTCCTGGAAACTGGCAGATAGAAGTGGGTCAAAGAAGACTCTGAACATGTTTCAGGTACAAACTTCTGAAGCTTGTCAGAGTCCATAGGGGTTGGGGGAATATTCAGAGGTCAGAAGGAATCTAGTCTGAAAACCAAACTCTAATTCTATTCTTAGAAATATCTTATGCTCTTTCATTTATGTCCAAAAGTGAACAAAAGCCAAAGAATTCTCCTCACACACGCACAGTACTGCTTAGAGGACAATTCAAATCTTTAGCTTTTTTACCTTTACGTTGTGTCTTCAAATAAGATGAATTAATGACAAAACACAATAAGACATCCTCAAATAGAGCCTCAAGGCCAAAAAAGGAAGTATATAAATATATTTGAAAAGCCTATCAAATCAAGATCTTTTTTTCTACTATGTTGTAGACATACTTTAAAACATAAATGAAGCACAGAAAATCAATAGTATCAAAGATAATATACTCTCATCTGAGCCACTGAGTGACCTATCAGTTCTTATGAGTTCCTAACTTCTTAGTACATTATAAAACGCAGATCGATATTTAGACACAGACAGGACTGTTGAGAATTGTCAAAGCTATCAAAGCATTCGCTATCTTTGGGTGAGTTTTACCTACCATGATAGCAAAGATAACAGATTTTTAAAAGGTATTAAGCACACATTGAAAATATTCAGGACCTCATGTAAATGTGTTTAATTTTCTTCATTTCAAGAAAAGTTTATGAATTATTGATAAGAGACAAAATGAAAGAAAGAATAAAGTAGAAGAAAGAAGATAGGAGGAAAGAAGGAAAAAAAAATTGACCTTTTGTTTCTTCAAAGTGTAGCATTTAATTTTAAACCTCTATGTCTCCTTGCTTTTTCTACGACTGATTTTTTTTTCAGTATTTACATGCATGTAGCATTGATATTCTGTATTTAGAAGTACAATCCTTTAATATGTTAGAGATTTTAATACATTGCTAAAATGGTCTGTACCCACTTTTAAATCTTGCTGATAATTAAAGTCCAGCAATAAAGTAAAACTAAAATAGAAATACTCCTTGTCTGAAATTTTATTCACTCTAAAGTGTTACTTCTAAATCTAACTCTTCTCTTGGCTTTAAAAAGAAACACTACAGCCCATAAATTCCACAATGTATTAATGTCTTTTGGGGGACCAAGAGGCTTTGGACAAAGTCTTACACAAATTTGTTCAAAATTCATAAATCTTATATGGTTGATGTCAAATGTTCTTTTTTAACACTTCAGAATGAAGTTAAACTATGAAATGCTTAAAATGTTACTGTTCCACTTTTGGATTAAAAACACATGACTTTCCCTGTGGAATATTACTGAACCCATTTATGAGCTAACGAATGTCACAGAAGAAAATCAAGTAAAAATAAAAATTTTAACTAAATTGACTTTTCCTTTGGAAGTTTCCCTTGCAACTGATCTCATTTTGTAGCTCATATAATAAGTCTCATAGCTCTTTTAACTTTCTATAGATATGATATAGACATGATCATGACCTTGGTTGGCTTCATTCAGAGTTTCCCCTGGTGTTTTATGTATTTTCTTATTTTTCATAATTCTCTTAGTTCTTTCATTTTATAACCCTGGTGTTCCTATTTTTTGGATGCTTACCAATCTGTCAATATTACTTGGGTATTAGAGGTCCTTGAAACTATCATGCAACCCATACCTAATCCACAATACGAATCACTGTGTCAATACATTCATAATTCACTTTATGACATCTCCATAGGAGGAATTTGGGTAAGTACTGGGAAAAGATATTAAAATGAGTGCACAAAACGCAGCTAAGTGCGTTATGTGCCGTGAGAACAATATCTGGCAGCTGACCCAGCTTCTCTTCTGCAGCCTGTGCTACTCCAGGGCAGCTGTGACATTTCATTCAGGGAAACATATAAAACATTCTGGCTTAAAAGAGCTTAGGTTATGACAATCCTTTTTAAACAAGAATCTGTTACCTTTTATCTTAGAAAAATAAAGCTAAATAAAATTTCCGTGAAATCATATTAAAAGAAATGCTTGATTCCATCAAAATGAGGGATTTGGGACAGGAGTCGCCACCCAGCCTGCTTCCAGCCTTGTTCTGTGATTGGTGCTTTTGTGCATGAGTCTGTGTGAGCGTCTAAAAGAGGAGATCTACCATATTTATAGCTACTGTAATACCAAAAATAAATCCTTGTAATGATCCATGATAGTTTTTCATTTCTTATTTATGTGCTTTTTTGTAACAATCAACCTATGTCTCTAATATTTTCAGCAACCAAGATCTTTATAAGATCTAACTTGTAACGTTTCCCTAACATCAGCTTTCTATATCAAGTTGTCTTGTTTCTTCATTTAAAAATTATTTTTTAATGATAAAATGTATCTCTACTTCTACAAAATAATCCACAGAAATCTTAGTACTTAAATTATCCATAACTATTAAACATGTATTAAACACATATATTAAAAATATATTCACAGTTACTATGGAATACCAAAAAATGAGGTTGACAACGTACTTTCAAGATCTGGGGGTACAGAATAGAGTGACCCTTCAGGCCATTTAATCCTGTCCATTAGAATGAAGTCAGTTATATTAAAAGAGGCCACTTCTATACAAACATATGAATATCACAATGAATGTTTGCTTCCCTATCAAATCCATCACTTTTTCTGAACATAGAGAAAGAACCTTTTCACCTTGCTCCCATCAGTGTGGAAAGCCAGATGTGTGTCCAAACCACTTAGCTAATATGAACCCTTACTATTGCCACTCCTTTTAATCATGGCTGTGCTACCAAGTCAATATGAGGCCTTCTTGACATTATTCATGGAAATGGGAATCCGTTCTCTCACTGAAGCTTAAGTGCATGCTGGATGAAAGCAAGGATGTCTCAGTGAATAGTTTTTCCAGTGGAAAGATCAAGTTCAGTCTCCATGCACCTGCACTGTACACCCCTCTGTAGGAAAACAGGCCACCAAGGTCCTTATGAGTTTAACTGTCTCTTCCCAGAGCCCAGCGGCAGCTGGGACATGGCCATGCTACAAAGAACCTGCAGCCACTATCTGAAAAACAAAAGCCAAGCTGCTGTGATTCAGTAGGCGGTCTAAATAAAATCAACCTTTCTGTGATTATCTATAGGCAACTTCTTCTGAAAACTGCTGAATATTAAACCAATCTCAAGGTCTTTCACACCTGAGTTTATACTTAAAATTAACGAGAACCTTTGTGCTTCCTAAGAAAGCATGGATTAATTTAGTTGCTGGAGACAACAATTTGGCCCTTGTGGGGGACCTCAGGATTGAAACTTAGTCCTTGATGCTCTTAACAACCACACAATCCTTTTGTTATTTGTTGTAGTTTGATGTATGGAATCTCCCAGGCAGGACTAGATGAATGTGCTGTGTATCTCAAAAAGACAGAATCGGAAACTGGGAAAAAAACTTGGGTTACCAGAACTAATAAAATGTGCATGTATAGCAAGAGTAGAAAGAAGAAACTGAAACTTTGAGGACCAGTATTGCAGGGTATTTATAGTTTATCGCTTAGCAGCAGTACTGTCACAACATGGCTCAGATAATGCCTCTAATGGGGACAGAGTCAGCTAGCCGGCCTGGGAGGAAGGATGCTGTAAAATGGTGTTTGCCACAACTGTCTGCCCCTTAGGTCCTGGAATATCAAGTTTCCTGGCATCCAAAGTTCCACACTTTGAATGTGGGATAGAATATGGTTACTCCAGCAGGTGAGCGCTCGTCTCAGCCTAATCTTTTCCATCAAATCAGTTTTGTAAAATGGTCCCACACCGTGGGTAGGCAGCACTCCTTTGACTCTTATAGTTGCAAGGGTTTGGGTCTCAAAGTGTTGGGGGATGGGATCAGAGGACCTGTAAGGCTCATTCTCACTATGAACTGGCAATTGGCGCTGCTTGTGTTTGCTGAGATCTTGGACCGCTTTAACAGAGGGAGAATGGCAGGCAAATGGCTACATAATGTCCTTGCTTTCATTCAACATGCACTTAAGCTTCAGTGAGAGAAAGGATCCCATTGTTATGAATAATTTCAAGAACGTCTCATGCTGATCTGGTAGTAGAGCCATGATTAAGAGGAGTGCAGGTACTAAGGCTCCACACTAGCTACGTGGTTTGGACACGCATCTGTCTTTCTGCTTTGACAGGTACAGGGTGAAGAGGACTCTTCCTCCGGGTTCAGTGCCACATCTGGAGCAGCCCTCCCAGGTTGTAGGACAGGATGGCAATGGGGAGCAGCATGTGCTCTGACAGCAGAGTGTTTGGTGGTAGAGCCCAGCTATATCCCTTACAGACATGTGATCCCAGACAGATTACTTAAATCCCGTGCTTCTGATATTTCATGCGTAAGATACTTCATGCGTAAAATGGGATTACAGTACTACTTTCTTCATAGGGTACTCTAAGGATTAATGAGAGAAACATGCAAAGCCCTTAGAAGAGTGCCTGGTGTATAGTAACAGCCCAATAATTGCTAGATAATTTTATCATTATTAGCAATTACATGGGAAGATTCTAAGAATAACTTAAAGCAAAGCATGAATCAAGTAATCAGAGCATTAAATTTTACGCTACTAATTAGAGAAGCTCGTTTGCTAAGGATAAGACTTTTTACTCTCTTTCATTAAGAATTTTAAGAAGCTTGGAAAAATTTCTTCACAAGAATTAAAAAAAACTATCTAGTTTATGAGAAGGGCATCAAAATTTCTCTTTTTTCTTTCTTTTTTTTTCCCACTAAGATAAAATTTGCACCCTTGAAATGCACAGATCTTAAGTGTACAAATCGATAAATTTTGATAATTTTTATATACCAAAGTAATCATCATCTCCATGCCTTCAGAAAATTCCCTTTCCCTGCAACCACTGTGCTTCTTACCGTAGATTCATTTCATCTCCAAAATATATAAACAGCTCATGCAGCACAATATTAAAGAAGCAAACAACCCAATCCAAAAATGGGCAGAAGACCTAAATAGACATTTCTCCAAAGAAGACATACAGATGGCCAAGAAGCACATGAAAATCTGCTCAGTGCCACTAATTATTAGAGAAATGCAAATCAAGACCACAATGAGGTATCACCTCACACCAGTTAGAATGGGCATCATCAGAAAATCTACAAACAACAAATGCTGGAGAGGGTGTGGAGAAAAGGGAACCCTCTTGCACTGTTGGTGGGAATGTAAATTGATACAGCCACTATGGAGAACAGTACGGAGGTTCCTTAAAAAACTAAAAATAGAATTACCATATGATCCAGCAATCCCACTACTGGGCATATACCCAGAGAAAACCATAATTCAAAAAGAGACATGCACCTCAATGTTCATTGTAGCACTATTTACAATAGCCAGGTCATGGAAGCAACCTAAATGCCCATCAACAGATGAATGGATAAAGAAGATGTGGCACATATATACAATGGAATATTACTCAGCCATAAAAAGGAACAAAATTTGGTCATTTATTGAGACGTGGATGGATCTAGAGACTGTCATACAGAGTGAAGTAAGTCAGAAAGAGAAAAACAAATATTGTATACTAACGCATGTATGTGGAACCTAGAAAAATGGTACAGATGAACCGGTTTGCAGGGCAGAAGTTGAGACACAGATGTAGAGAACAAATGTATGGACACCAAGGGGGGAAAACCGTGGTGGGTGGGGATGGTGGTGTGATGGATTGGGCGACTGGGATTGACATGTATACACAGATGTGTATAAAATTGATGACTAATAAGAACCTGCTGTATAAAAAAATAAATAAAATTAAAAAAAAATGGTCTACATCAAAAAAAATTATAACTTCTTCCTGATGTATGAGCTTTTTATCATTTGATATGTTCCTCTTTACCTCTGTTGCTACTCCTTGTCTTTAAGTCTACTTAGTCTGATATTTAGTAGCCACTCAACTTTTCCTATGGTTACGTTTGCAGGATATATATTGTTCTATTGTTTTACCTCAAAATCTTTTACCTTAAAATCATTTTACATCTCTTATAAACAGTATATAGTTGGATCTTGTTTTTAAAAAGTCAGTCTGATAATCGATGTTTTTAAATGGAGTGTTTATTCTCTTTATATTTAATATAATTATTGGTATGGCTGAGTTTGGTCTGCCATTTTGCTATTTGTTTCCTTTGAATTCATCCATTACGTGGTCAATTTTTTCCTCCTCTCTTGCCTTCTTTAGGTTAAACAAATGTTTCTTAGAATTCCATTTAAATTACACTTAAAAATTTTTTCTTTAGTAGTTGCTGAGCATAATGTTAACACGTGTTAAAATCACTTATGGTTGAAATTTTTTCCAGTAAGTTGTTAATTCATTACTGTAACTGAAATAATAACATTTGGTCACAGTAGCTTATAGTACTGTTATGAATTAGTGTTAAATAATTAGCGCCTGTCCTTGTTACCCAAGATACATTTTAAATCTTGCATGGTATTATTTGAACACTGCATAAGAAAATTAAAGCAACAATTAGTCTTAATGGAACAGTAAGCCACTGAAAACCTAGCTGTTGAAAATACTAAACTAAATTTACCATCTAATGGATTAAAATACTGTCTTTAAAGCTTTATGCCTTTTAAAAAATAGCATATCTTTTCTCTCACAAAAAAAATTTTTTTTTTTGCTTGCTTAAACTTGTTCAGCTTACTAAATGAGCCATAAGCATTGATTTAAGCTCACATGAAAACACTTAGTGTTGATGTCATAAAATGCCAAGGATGGTCACCGAGGTCAGCAGGCTCCAAATACATACTGGCATGCCCTTTATACATTAATAGGAGGCTCCCTCTTCCATTCCCCTCAGAAATGTTTTATGAGTCCTTTCAACTCCTGGACACTGTACTCTGACCTCTCCCACTCACTCTTGCCCCATTGCTTTGTCTCCTATTATACTGAGAAACTAGCAAGCTCAGATGAACTCTCTCAACTTCTCCCTCTCACCTGGCTCATTTCATTAATGTGGACTGACCTGCCCCAACCTGCACATATATCAGTTCTTTCTCAGTCATCTCTCAACTCCTTATTTTCATGTCTTTTTTCTCCTCAACACCTCTAACATGGAAATATGCTCCTAAAATAAAACAACAGAAATCTCTACTTCCCTTCTCACCAAGCTTCTTTTAAGTAGCAGCGTGTCCTGTTTGACTTCAATTTCCTTATTTCCCATCGACTTCTCAGATTCTGTCTGGGGATTGTGCAGCTGTGGACTGTAGAACTGCCAGGTCAAGGTCAACAAATATCAACAAGCTACCTAATCTAATGGTCACTTTTCTGTTTTTTTTTTTTTTAACTTGTTTTGTCTGCGGCATTGACATTGTTCTCTACTCCCTCCCTGAAATTTTCTTCTTCTTTGTTTTCTGTGATACCAAACTCTTCTGATTTTCCTGCTGTCTCTTTTACTCTGTTTTCAGTTTCCTTCACAAAATCTCAAATGCTGTGTTCCCTCCTTAGTCCTTTTCTCTCTTCACTTATATATTATTCTTTTGTAATCTCATTCACTCTGATAACTATCATTTATATGCTGATGATGCCCAAACTTATATCGTTTGCTTATATTTCTCAAGTGAGTTTCAGATTTGCATAGAAAGATGCCTACTGGACATCTTCATTTGGATGTCCCACAGATACTGCAAAGTCAGTATGCTCAAATTAAATCCTTGCCTCTCCTAAAAACCTGTTCCTCTTCCTGTTTTCCCTCTTAACAGCACCATCATCCACCATATAATTAAACCCAAGTTCTGGGAGCCATTTCAGTCACCTTCCTAACGCATAAATCACACATCCAATCAGATATTAGTTACGTAGCTTCTACTCATTAAATATATTTCTCCTGTCCATTCTCTCTCCTTTATTCCCATTATTAACCACTACTTTAGTTTAGCCTCTCACTGTTTCTTCTATGAATTACTAGTATTGTTTCTTAACTAGTTTTCTTGGTCTCAGTCTCACTCCTTTCCCATCTGTTCCCCACGATCCCTCAAGAATGACCTGCTAAACATGGAAAATTTTTCATGACACTCCTTTGTTTAAATGATGTCAATGGCTCCCGGCATCTTCAGGATAAAGTTTAAACTCCCTTGTCTAACATTAAACATTAAAGGCTATGAGCCCTGAAGCCCCTTTCAACCTCACCATCCATCACTACTTGTGTATATCTTTACCCTAACCAAATAAACTGTGGCAACTCCAGAGTTAGCTAAACAGATTTTGATGTTGCATGCTACTGAGCCTCTGTCTTTGCTGATCCCTCTGCTGAAATGTCATTCTTCTGTCCCTTTTCTATACACATCTTAACCACAGTTCAAAACTCGGATCAAGCATCATCTCTTCTGGGAAGCTTTCCCATAATTCCAGCTTTATTTAGGTGCCTTTTCTCTGCCCTCATGGTTTTTCCTTAATCTATCTTTGCACTTTCCACACTCTACTTCATTATTGATTTACTACTTTATCTCATCCCACTAGACTACCTGCTTCCTCAGAGTATGCACAGCCCTTGTTTATCTGTGTATCTCCATCTCCTACTAATGGGCGTATCGCGTAGTAGTTTAAGAAATGTTTCTTGAATAAATCAGATCAAGTCAAGCCAAATCAACACGAAAGTCAATCTAATTTTCTAGTGACACACACATTATTTTAGTAGCGTAAGGCAATTAATCATGATCACTAGGCATTTCATACTAAAAAAAACTATAATAATAACTTTATATATGTTGACTACCCTAGGAAGGGTCACAAGAAATATTGGGTCACACAAAAACTGCTCCTGGGGCCCCTCATAAATCTCAGGTTCCAAATCTAATGGTATATGGAAATCTTTCTCCTCCAACAGGAGATCCCCAAGCCCAGGTTTCTGACAAGAAGAGAGCCGACAGAAAATTATATAGGAGATAAGCACAGAAAGAAAGGTAGGAATTGATCAATGAGAGGATGGAGTAAAACATTCTGCTGATGGCAAATGGAAAGTGTATTTAGAGCTGCTTCTTGGAAGCCATGTGTGTGTATTTCTTGAGAGCTTCTGCTACATCATTTTGTTCTATCAGCAGCATAAACTCTACAAATCCTAATAAAGGAGAAAATGTATATTCTGATGTGATTTTTCTTTCGCTTTTCCTATCCTGGATAACAATTTTTTTAAAACAATTGGGTTGAACAATGAAATTAAAAGTTTTGTGGCTCAAAAATGCCAAAAAAAATTAAGCAATTTCATATGGTTCAACAAAATAAAGAAAATGTAACTTTTACTAAAATAAATAAATTGGTAACTGCTAAAATGGACTAATTTTCACATACTATACTAAAAATGAGCTATAACAAACGTAATGCTGCTGGGTCCCTTGCCTCTGCTGAGCAAGACACATTCTCGATGTGTAGACAGGGGTAATTTCTTGTTGCCACCAGTTAAAGTGTTGCTTTAGAGGAGTCATGAGGTAAAGGTAAGGAACAACGGGCGGATTCAGTGTAAGAAATGTCATTCTTATTTGGGGGATTCTGGCAGAAGGAAATCAAGAATTCACGCAATTCTTGATACTCAGTGTGGTCTGTGAACTGGTGGTTTCTGCATTATCTGAGAATTTGTTAGAAAGGCACTGCAAAGATTTGGGCTCCACCCTGGAACTACTAAAGCAGAAAATTCATTTTAACAAGACTCTCTCTTCCTCCAGTGATTCCGATGCTTTTTAATACTTATGAAGAATTGCATCAGACCACTCGTTCTCAACTGAACTTTACGTGGGAATCACCTGAGGGTTTAAAAAGTATTGATGCCTGGCTGAGCTCCCTAGGCTGAGATTTAAGTGGTATGGAGAACAGTCAGCACTGGGGTTTTATGAGCCAGAATAATAAAATTAGATGAGGATAACTGGATGATTCCCATGTACATGTAAAGTTGAAAACCACTACTCCGGACAAGATTTTAGGAGAGAAATTCTTAATCCTAGGGAACATTCAAAATAATATTCTGAAATATAAGAAATTTTCATTATTATGGCACATATACACTTTATTACAGAGTTAGTGCTATCATGAAAAGTAGCCAGAGCAAAAGATAAAACCAAATGCCAAGATACTTTACAGTTTTAGAAACAGAAAGTGATAGATATTCAATAGTCTGTCAAAAGGTAATAACAGTTTCCCTTTGCTTACAAGACTGTGATCTATGGGAAAGAAGTAGATGAAAAAAAATAGCAAGGGAAGGTAGGGAAACGAGTGAAAGATATGTTACTTTAATGATTTATGTATTAAAGTCAAAAAATAATTTGACTGAATGATAAATGAAACACTAGACACTTGATCACTTGCTACAGACTAGGTAAAAAAATACAACCTTAGAGGTAGTCTAGTGAATAAGTCAGAATAATGTTCTAACATTTTATCTTTGGATGAAAAGTCTTATATGTTCAGAAATAGAAATCTAAATACAACAGAATCAGAATTTAGGCCATTCTGTAGTTCATTCAAAGTATTTCTGTATTAGCTCTTTGAAATCAATCCCTTTGCAGATTTGTACCCCAGAATTAACTTAATCATGTTCTGCAAACTGCTTAACGTAGTTATTTCAGCATCCCTTCGATGAAAACCCCAACTTCCAACTCAAGCACGCAGCCTTTCAGAATCCAAGTTTAGTAGACTTCCTAGCAATAAGAAGAAATGACAAACACAGTGCCACCTGCATGACACAACAATTCTGTCTGGAGTGTCAATACTTTAAATATCATTAGCAATTAAGAACTTACATTCAAATATATTTTTAAAAGAAACTTAATTTTATCAAAGGAAAGAACCTTCAGAGGAACCAAGAGAGAATGCAGTTTTTGGTACTCTGATACATCTCAGTCAACAAATTTTAAATAATAAAATCAATCACAGGATTTTAGAGCTAGAAATAATTTTAACATCTGCAGTGCAGCAGAATGGTACAACTCGATTTGCTAAACTGAGCTGAATCTGGTTGAAGATTTCATTTCTCAATTAAAAGACTTTGCCATTGATTCAACTTGCAAACCTTTTTCAGCCAGCCCTAAATATAATTTTATCCAGTTTGCATCTTGAAGACATTTACATTTCTATTTAGTTGGTGAGTGTCATTTGGAAGCAACTAATTAAATGCCAAAGAAGGCATTCAATAGCTGTACTGCTAAAATATATAGCTAGGTAATTCCTTAAAAATGCGACTCTTAAAAAAGCTTTTGCCAAAATTTGAAAACCCAAGGAAGGTGTAGTTTTAAGTGCTTATAACAATTATCCACAGAAATACATATATTTAAAGAATACTTTCTAGGAACCCCTTAATGGAGAATTAAACCTAAATTTCTCAAGAAACATAGAAGGTTGAAAGAATTTAGTTTTTGATCATAAACACAGAGTAGCCCTGTAGTTTGCAGAACACATGCCAGTGCTTCAGACACGACTCAATGACACAGGAGAATGAATGCACTGTTTTTCAAAGAAAGGTTAAAATGGAAACTAATGCATAATTACACGGGAAGAGGAAATTTCATTTCCAAATACTTCTAAGTATAATCAGTTATAGTGGGTGTGAGTAAAACTCCTTACAGCGGCATCTCCCCTGTGAAGCTTCTAAGAGGCCTCAACTGCAAGGGAGCAGCCATGCTGTGAGGCCGCCAAGGACCTGGGATCCATATCCAGACTAAATAAATTCACATCCCAGCTCTGCCACGTACCAGCCAGGTAAACTTACTTTTCTGTACCTTCGTTTCCTCAGCTATAAAATGGAAATACAAATAGGACCAATTACAGGGGTATTGTGTGAATTAAATGAGTTAATATACGTACAGCATTTGGAACTGTGCTTGGAACATAGGAAAGAGTGTCTTTCATCTTCTTTTCTCTTTTCTTCCCCCCTCCTCCCCCCCTCCTTCTCCTCCTTCATTTCTTCCTCCTACTTCCTCCTCCTCCTCTCCAGTCCTTCACATAAATAAGGGAGCAGAAATGATACTTAATTAGACATCTGCATTACTCGAAACTTAATATTATAAACATGCGAGTAGGAATATATCAGTTGGAGATAAAATGCTATCTTTATATTAGTTCTGCTGAGTTTTTGTATTCAGCCATTTACCATGGTAAATCAATGCTATATCTTACTAAGGGGACCTGCACTCCTTAGGAATCATTCTCTTTTTTTAGATTTTTTCAGTTTCTTTTCGCCAAACTATTTACAGAGCCTAGAATTTTCACTCAACTCTGAAGGCTAATAAAACCTCTCCAATCAAATGACTAGCTTGAAATTTGCAGAGGCTCTACCTAGACCTAATCTAAATGTAGCAGGAAACACAATGCACAACTGAGATTTATCAAGAGTGATTTAGCAGACTGGAACTCAGTTTGCGTCCTGCGAATGAGAATCCCTGTCGTGTTTCTTTGGTGTCCAGCTGCACAGAAATATTTTATGTTTTCATATCAAAGATGAAGGAAAATCTCCTGGAAAGTGAACATATAATCATGTCAGCTATGGATTCCACTAAGAAAATCAACTACTTTAACTCAAAGAAATATCCCAGGAAGACTCAGAGCCAAGGTAATCCAATATCTAAAGAAGATGATGTACGTAAAGGCAGAGTCTAGCTACACAATGACTGCTTTGAAAAATGTCACCCTCTTTTCTAGAAAATACAGACCTCTAAATTAAAATGGTTTTAAGAAAAAAAAAAAATGGTTTTAAGAACAGCCAGTTAAATCGAGAAAGAAAATGTGCTGAATTTCTTTGCAATAATACATAGCAATTTATAAAAATGTCTTGCATTGAAAAGAATTCTCAATAAATGTGAGAAAACATTTAAATTAGGCATCCTTTTTCATTATTACCTCAATCTTGCAAAAATGTTAAGCTGGAGGGGGGAGGAGGAGAACGATGCTGAATTCTGTTTTCAACAGAATTCGTTTTAATTAAAGAACGAAGTTGGATTTAAATTGGCAATCCTTCCTACATCTCCATATTCCATAAAATAAAAAGCAATGACAGCAGGTTATCTTAATAAAGTTGCTGTAAAAAGTAATGTATGATATCCCTTAAGTACTCTTCGACAGGAACATTTGTCTTAACACTGGTCAGGTTGGTCTGCTCTAACTGCACTTTTAGGAAAAGTGCTTTATAAACAAACCTAGCTGTGAAAAGAGTTCCAATGTATAGACATGTTTAAGTCTTATTGTGATAGTTTGGAATTCTGATGGGTACCTGATGCATATTAACGATCTAAATATCACCTGAAAATCCAACAGTCAACTTTTCTAGTGTGACAGAAAAGAGGAAACGTCCTCCATTTCAATCTTGGAATTTACTTAACTTGATGTCTCAGCATCATAAGATAGTTTTAATGCATTGGGTTAAGAAAATCTTCAAAGTTTTATGATTCCTTGCTGCATTAAACAAAACTAGGGATTTTCCTTGAGATAGTTGGTAATATTCTAGAAAACTATTTTGCAAAATGTATTCCACAAAACATTAAGTCATTGAGATGCTATTTGTAAAAAGTTTTTATGACCAAATAGCAGAGAAATGCCAGGTACTAAATCTTTATTACCATCTTGAAATTTCTTTAGAATCTATGCTCTCTGAAAGCAGGGAATTTGTCTAAACCTTTTTCACTACCATAGCAGCAAGCATGTAACAATCCCTTGCAATTAGCAGGCACTAGGCAGGAATAAATGAATGAATTCACGAACGAACAGTAAAAGTTTTAAACAGTTTTCCAGAAAATAAATCTCTTTCATTTTCTTTCACCCAGAGTATCTCATACCTATTTGACCACATGAATCCTTTGTTCTTTCTGTTAGCATTATGGAATATTTTAGTCATATTAAAGAAAAAAAAAGAAAAGACAGCAGGAGAATAATATAACAAACACACATGTAACCACTACCCATGTTAAGAATTAAATGTAACAAATACAACAGAAGCCTCTGGGTACCCCTCCTCCATTTCATTCATCTCATACTATATACCCTCTCTCAAAATGAGGTAACCCCAACATGAGGACTTAGGTTCACTAACATCCTGCTCTGAGAAATTTTGAACTAGGGGATTGCTAAAGTTCCTTCAAGCACCAAGATTTTATTTCTAGCGTGTATATGTGGCAAATGGTCATCTGTTAAGCTATCCACTTACTGCATTAATACAATAATGAATAAGAAATTAATGAAATAAAACACTTTGCTACAGAAGCAAGACAAGGACAAACGATGTAATAATGATATATATGAAGAGGCTAAGCAGCTTCTCTTTTAAGTGGACTGATCTAAAGATATAGATATACATATATAGTAACCTAAGAAAACACAGAAGTAATTGTTACTTGACCTAGACTGAGTAATTTAGGAACTATTCTCTACAGTTATAGAGAAAAACATCCCTAACAACGTATACATTGGATTCTGACTTAGGATTTCATCTGGGGCTGCAAAAGTGAAATTGTGTCTAGGTCAGTGTCACAGTGTATCCACGTTTACCTAAGAGATGCTGCTAAGAAGAGGAAACCCCCTTCCTGAGCTGAATAAACAATTACTAATAACACATCTCTTTTATGAAATCAGCATTCTATGATAGAGCCGCACATATAAATATGAAGTAACATAATTGAATAGGAAAAGAACTATTTTAAAATTTTTAGTCAATGTTTTTCAAAGCCTTGATAGTCACATGTGCAACTGATAAACCTAGGACGACAGCGACAAGGCACAGCAAGATGTGTGGATAAATCTTCACTTTATAATTGGTCATTGGTGTCTTGTAGTTTTACAGGCAAATACAAAGATTAGAATTTCATTCCACTATTGAAACAATTTGACTTTTCAAGCCAACCGCTGAATTCTTCCTATGTTACATACCAACAGGGAAAGAAATATAACCTTACTCTATATTTAGAAGTCCACAAGTCCCTTCCATATTTAAATAGATGAAATAGATTAGTATCTAAAAACTTTTATAAAAGAAAAAAATCAGTTCCTACCTCCATTATCTTTTAGATGTAGAGCTATCTTGGTATCATCTGGAAGAGAAAAGTCAAAGTTATAACAGAAAAAATTTTAAGGCGCACAAATCTTAAGACCAGTAATTGTCTACTAATGCCTTAACTCTAACAGGAATAGCTTTTGCTATTTTACGGAGTAAATTTCTATGGCAGGTCACGGGTTACATGATGTAATACTAAACTTTCTTACTGAAATTGCAAGATGGAGACTTCAGTAAATTATTATATGACTCTTAAGAGCTGTGAGAAAAGTACACTGTTGTAATTTTAACTTAAAATACATTCATTTTAATTTTCTAAAATGACATTGTAATTAGACTCTACAGTCTTTATTTTAAAAATCAAAATCAAGAAAATTCCAAGTTAATTGGAATAGTAAATATTTGTCTGTATTTACAAATTCAACTTCAAAAGTTAAATGCTTACTTATTGCTAACAAATATGACCAAAATCATATACGAAAAGATCTTGTCCTATGTGAACAAAATGTAGAATGTATATTTCAGTGGTATATTTCATTCTAAAGGATAGGATTCAAATTACAAAAATACTTTTCTCAGGCTATATAACAACCCACAGTAAGATGGATTAAAATATAACATTGCTTTTAAAAGCAATAAAATATATTTAGCAGCTAGCTATCCTCCACCTCACTTTATCACTTTATTCCAGTTAACTTTTAATATCCAATTAAATTTCAATGAAAAGATTCAAGTTTAATTTAATATCTTATTTAAATGAAAGCAAGGTTTATGAAAGTAAACAAACAAGACCACGTTTTCCCCCTTAAAGCTTACTCTTGGCCAAGTGGTCTCACATTTCTCCCTAGTGGTACCTTTCAGAATCGATGGTTAACAAATTTAGGCTAATATACCTTCTTCCCCCAATGAGTTGTGCTCATGCATTCATGTTCTTTAGTATTTTTGCCTTTCCGGGTAAAGGAAATGTTTTTCAAGTACAATTTCTGTGCCATACACAGTGCCTCTCTACAGGTTATAGACCAGCATATTTTATTGACTGTATCCAGGCAAATATTAATAGAATTGCATATAAGTAGGATTACCTAGTGTTCAGAATCCAAAATCAATGGACATTTTATGTGCATTTTGCCTTTCTATCCTGTGACTAAAATGTTGATTGCCGTTATTACAAAGTTTAGCAATATGAAAGGAAGTCTTTATTTCTTTTCTGAGGAGGACTAGTAGCCAGGATCACTCTGAAAGACTACATCTCAATAAAAGCCATCCATACATTAACAAGAACCCAGCACATATTTTTATTCCATAATAATTTTGTCTTTTCCCTTTTAGACATCCCTACAAAATCCAGTTTGCCAAAGAATAACTCTCTCCCTGGAGAGCTTCTCCAGTGCATGTCAACACAGTGAGTTTTCCCTCCTCCAGTAATAAAGCAACAGTATCTCCAGGGCACCTTCTGTGGGCAGGCTGGTGGGCAGCCGGGGTGTCGCTGCTCTTCTGGTGGTCGTCAGGACCCTGAATTGTGTGCTCGTGGCTCGTATGGTGGTGGTTTGAGTAGTACGTTCCACTGGCTCTGTGGTGTCACAGAGCTTCTCTTTTGACTGTTAAGAGAAACAAAGGGGAAGACAATTTGAGTGATCATACATATGTTTTAAAATTATATCAAAGAAGTTGGGCTGTAAAGCACAAAAGCCTCTCAAATAAAGATGAGGAATGCATTATTTTTGTACAGGACTATAGTTATAGATTTTACTAACGTATATAAAATAGACAAGAGAAAACAATTGGATGTTAGAAAGCATTTCCATCTTTAGATATTTGGATTCCACCATTTCTGCTGTTAACCTTTCATATTACTGCTTATCTTAACCTAAATTTTATATCAGTATATTTATAAAAGACATGATGGGAAACGTTCACACTAGAAGAAAAACACGTGCATAAAGATAAGGTTTAAAACATGCTTAGGTGTGTGAGGAGAGAATGTGTTCCATTCGCATGAAATTGGTAATGCTGAATTTTAAAAATGTGGTAACTGCTCCATTCTACTTTATTGTTTGAAAAATAATCCACCACAGGATGAATGGATATTTAAAATTAAAATTTTGTTTTCCTTTAGGAAATATTCAAAACCACCCAAGCAAAGGATTGAACAGCACTCAGGTAATCACTTAGTCTATCTTCTCCTTAGCAGAGCTACATGAGGAAAAGGTGCATATTGTATTGTTCATTTATAGCCCACAAGAATAAATAATATGACATTTACCAGTAACAATCTCCAACATGCAAACTTTCATGGTTTAGAAGTTGGCGTTTCTCCCTACCTCTGTGTGCTTCAAAGGACTCCATCCCTCTGGTGGGCCTTGAGTAGAAGATAACTATTCTGTACATGGATGGTACTTACCCACATTGGAAAATTATTATTGAATAAACACCTTTCTTAAACTTCTCTTGTCATTAGTGAAGTACAATTCACCATACTGCTGGCTCAGAAAGAGCTCCAAAGATGGCTTCCTTGTCACTAAGTAAATATGATACAGCTTATTCCCTCCTTCAACATCCTAGTGGCCCATTCAATTCCCCAACTTTAGTTCCTGCATCTTCTCAGCTCAGTGATCTCATGATCTCTTGCTTGACTCCACTTTAGTTATCATCCCCATACCCTGGACCTTCCCTGTGGTTGGGAATGCTTTAGTTCTGAAATCATAAATTCAGTTACCCTATTTTCAGTCTATCCATGTAGCTGTTCACTCACATACTTCTTATCCTGTGATTATGCAGAAAGCCCAAGCACAATGATTTTCTCCCATTAGTCTCCTTTCTTCCATCACTTCAACCTCTCTTTTCAGTACCTTTAAGCAGGTTGCCTTTTTCTTTTTTCCACAACACCTTCTTAGAAAATCTGCAGTACTGAATATGGTAAAAACTCTGCCTTTTCCATGCCTGAGCTGGAGAACAATCCTATAGCCTCCCACTGGGAGCTCCACAAACTTACTTCCTGCATGCCCAGCGGGGGGCCTTCTGTGCTGCCTGGCAATACTGCCCTGCTTCGCTAATCTCCTCTCAAATTATCCTCAGTATCAATTTCAAACCCTCTCCACTCTACTTAGAATTGCCATTCCATAATGCTTCTACCAATTTTATCCTTGGGCTCATTTTTTATTTCTTTGATAAGAGTCATCAGCAAGAATTCTTTAAATTTATTTACAAATCACCATCCTTACTTGAACCTGAACTGACCTGTCCTTCCTCCTGTTAGGATGGATGGGGTCTATGGTATACAGCTGTTCTCTCAATCTCTACTCTGGCCCAGCTCAGCCCGCCTTCTCAGGTATTGTGAACCTGCTCATCTGACCCCCTCCTTGCTCTTCAATATTTCATCTCTAATTCCCTCCTGCCTCGTTATCGGCAGCACTTAAACATACTCAAGCATGTCCAATCTTATTTTAAAAACTCTGTCTTCATTCTTCTCCACATGCACCCAAACATCATCCTGCTTTTCCTTCCATTCAGTCAGAATTCCAGAAAGACTGATCAGCCTGGGGCTTCTCAGACTCCCACAAACTTGTTTTTACCCAATCCAACTTAATTGAAACTCTCATACCAATGTTTTTAAATATCTCCTTATCTACTAAATCTTCCATGTACACTCTTGCTATCTCATTAGCATTAGGCACAGTCTGCCCACTTTCTAATCTTGGATTCTGTGACACACGCTCATCAGTTTTCTGATACCTGTCTAACAACTCCATCTCCATTTCTTTCTGTCCCTTAAGTGTTGGTGGTTCTTAGGCATCTTTCCTGGCCTGTCTTTTCTCTATATGCACCGTCACTAGCAATCTCCTCCATACCTATGATTTCAATTAACATCTTTATGTTAATTATGCATAAATCTCTATCTTCAGTCTACATTCTTCTCTTGAATTTTAGGCCCAAATATTTATCTATTGGCTTACATGCATGTGGATATCACAGACATCTCAGGCTCAGTAAGTCTAAGATGGAACTTGTCACACATTATTCTCCTCCTGTGGTTCTATTCTCAAAAACATTATTATTAATCACTGTAATGTTTAAGCTAAAATCCCGAACTTGTTTTGCTTATGGCAGTAAAGGCAGACTACAGACCTTAAATGGTCCTCCTGTCACAATACAAGTGGATTCTGGATAAAACACGAATTTTAAAGCATTACTAGGATTTTCGGGAAGTAAAGAAAATCTCTGAGGGGGCCTTTCTTTTGCCTCTCCCACAAAACAGAATAAAGCAAAAGCTGTGTGCTATAAAGAAAGTAGGAGCAACATACATTAGGCAAAGTAAAAACACACAGTTTGTGCTGAGGGTAAAAATGTCAAAAATTAATTATGCCCTAAGGAGATCAAGCCTTCTACCAGCAGTAGATGAGGGAGATAAATCCAAACCTCTCCTCCCCATATTAAGGCAGGAACACATGGTGTCCCCTAAAGCCCTCAGGTTCCCATCATCAAAACTTCTTTGGTGAAAGCATCACCTATTTACATGCTAGGGATTCCCATGGAATAAGATCAAACAAATGCACTTCTAATTAAAGGACCGAGAAACACAGAAAGAGAAAGAGTAGTCTGACAAAGAGCCAGCAAAAACAAAGAACAACATAATTAGCAAAACCTTTTACATAGTAGGGGCATCAAATATGGAATATATAAAAATTATATATGAAATATTTAAAGAAATGAAAAATAAAATTTAAAAATGAAGTAGTATCACAGACTATAAAAATGACTTGGCGGGGCTTCCCTGGTGGCGCAGTGGTTGAGAGTCCGCCTGCCGATGCAGGGGACACGGGTTCGTGCCCCGGTCCGGGAGGATCCCACGTGCCGTGGAGCGGCTGGGCCCGTGAGCCATGGCCGCTGAGCCTGCGCATCTGGAGCCTGTGCTCCACAACGGGAGGGGCCACAGCAGTGAGAGGCCCGCAGATTTAATAAAGATTTAAATTTTAGAAATGAAAAATATATTTGTGGAATTACTACCTTAATGGACAGGTTTTTTTGTATTTTGCAATGAAGTCTTTTTAATTTTGTTATTCATTTTTCATGTTTAATTATGTCCTTTCTAACGTCTCTCTTTTATTTTTCGTTGTTTTATCTTTTACGGCAAAATTGTCTTATGGTCAATTACTTATGCAGCAAAAATGCTTGTGGCAAAGATGTTTATAGTAAAGAAGCTTATGGTGGAAATACCTAGAACCCATTTATCAAACTTCATACCCAAGTAATAAGAAGACACACACCCTTATTGAGCACATGTAGATCATTTGTACAAATTACTCATTCGCTATTCCATTAAAAGTTTCAATCAATTTTAAAGAATCAGTATCATATAGAACGTGACCTCTGACAATTCAATTAGGTAAGAAATCAAAAATAAAAAGATGAAATTTAAAACGGAGAAAAGACAGTCTCTTCAATAAGTGGTTTTGGGAAAACTGGACAGCTACATGTAAAAGAATGAAATTAGAACACTCCCTAACACCTTACACAAAAATAAACTCCAAATGGATTAAAGACCTAAATGTAAGACCAGACACTATAAAACTCTTAGAGAAAAACATAGGAAAAACATTCTTTGACATAAACCACAGCAAGATCTTTTTTGACCCACCTCCTAGAGTAATGAAAATAAAAATAAAAATAAACAAATGGGACCTAATGAAACTTCAAAGCTTTTGCACAGCAAAGGAAATCATAAACAAGATGAAAAGACAACCCTCAAAATGGGAGAAAATATTTGCAAATGAAACAACAGACAAAGGATTAATCTCCAAATTATACAAACAACTCATGGGGCTCAGTCTCAAAAAAACAAACAATCCAATTAAAAAATGGGCGGAAGACCTAAATAGACATTCCAGCAAAGAAGACATATAGATGGCCAAGAGGCACGTGAAAAGATGCTCAACATCACTAATTATTGGAGAAATGCAAATCAAAACTCAGAATGGCCATTATCAAAAAATCTAGAAACAATAAATGCTGGTAAGGGTATGGTGAAAAGGGAACCCTCCTGCACTGTTGGTGGGAATGTAAATTGATGCAACCACTATGGACAACAGTATGGAGGTTCCTTAAAAAACTAAAAATAGAACTACCATATGACCCAGCCATCCCACTACTGGGCATATACCCTGAGAAAACCATAATTCAAAAAGAGTCATGTACCACAATGTTCATTGCAGCACTATTTACAATAGCTAGGACATGGAAGCAACCTAAGTGTCTATCGACAGATGAATGGATAAAGAAGATGTGGCACATATATACAATGGAATATTACTCAGCCGTAAGAAACAAAATTGAGTTATTTGTAGTGAGGTGGATGGACCTAGAGTCTTTCATACAGACTGAAGTAAGTCAGAAAGAGAAAAACAAATACCGTTAACGCATATATATGGAATCTAAAAAAAAAAAAAATGGTACTGATGAACCTAGTGGCAGGGCAAGAATAAAGACGTAGACATAGAGAATAGACTTGAGGACATGGGGTGGGAGGGGGAAGCTGGGACGAAGTGAGAGAGTGGCATGGACATATACACACTACCAAATGTAAAATAGATAGCTAGTGGGAAGCAGCTGCACAGCCCAGGGAGATCAGCTCGGTGAGGCTCAAGAGGGAGGGGATATGGAGATATATGTATGCATATGGCTGATTCACTTTGTTGTACAACAGAAACTAACACAGTATTGTGAAGCAATTATACTCCAATAAAGATCTATTAAAAAAATAATAAAATTTAAAAAATAAAGTAAAAAATAAAATTTCCATAATTCAGAAATGTGATATAATTCAAAATCCAATGTAAATTCAGTAAGAATATTGACAAGATTGATTGACTGATTGATTGATTACAGATCTTGTAAGTTGAGTCTAAAATTTATATGAAGAACAAAAGCCCCAAAGTTCTCAAAACGCTTGTGAAGATGAAAAAGTAAAGAGGTTTGTTCTATAAACAACAATATTTCTTAGGAAGCTATAGTAATTAAGACAGTGTAATATACAATGTATCCATTCTTCCAAAAAGTCATTTGGATCATGTCACCCCCTTAATTAAAACCCTCCAGATACCTTTCTCTTGCCTTTAAGATAAGGCCCAAACTCCTTCAATGTTACATTTAGGGCCCTGTTTACCTCACCAGTCTCATCTCTCACCACTCTTCTTACCTTCAGTTACCCTTCAGAAGTCATGTTAAATATCATCTCCTCAAGCAAATGTTCCCTTGTCCTACTTAACAAGACCATGCACTTAGAGTTCTTTGCCTGAGTGGTTTTCTAAGTGCTGTCCTTTGTTAAGTGTCTGTCTCCCCTGCTACACACATTTCTCACACTTTTACATTAGCAGTGCTTAGAGCAGTACATAATAAATGCTCATATTAGGATTTGTGCTTATTGAATAAATTCATCTCACAAGATCAGAAGGAAAATTTAACACTGGTTTTAGGCACAGAAAATGGACTGGACTTGGTGACCTTGTTTAGTTACCTGTAACAGAAGGATAGAATTGCTCACCATAAAGCAAGTAATGTTGACGATTTACTTACAGAATAAAAAGGAAACATTGAATATTATAGAATGTACTAGATTCTGAGCTCCTTAGGAAGAGAGGGTAATTTTTTTTAAAATTCTTTGTAATTTTAGTGCTTAGCACAGGCCATAGGACATGATTAAATTCCCCACAAATATCTTTAGGAGGCCTTAGAATATGACGGATTCTTCTCTATAGCTTATGTTTCATGGTGGGCCCACAGTAAAGCAAGAAAATGATGATGTCTGAATCACCCTCTTGATCTTTACACAGGTATTCAATTTCAACATTTTTAACTGAGGTAACTGTGATTACAAGAAAGAAACATCAACCTGAAAACACAACTATGACTCTATCAATATATTGTCTTTTTGAACTACTGTTGTTAAATAAGTGACATGAAATAGATAAATGAGTATTTATCACTGTAATTCCCCCCAAACAACTGTCAAAAAGTTGATTAAAGCTGCGTCGGCAATACTGTACTTAATGTTCAAGAATATCCTGAAAGACGTATTTTTCAAGATAGTTATGAGGCATCATAAATAAAAACTAAATTAAAACTAAAGGCTCTAGTAACTAGGATTGCCTAAGAGTTCTGAAAATAGCTCTTTGACATGGTTTGCTTTACTAGATGAGAAAAGTTATAATGGTTTTTATTCAAAATTCAAACCCTAAAACTTAACAAAGGGAGAAGAAACAAATACTTTTCTTTCTGAATTTTATAGGATATTTTTATGTGACTCTGAAATGACAGTGTAAATGCAATTCACTAAAAAATTGTAAATAGGTTAAAATCCATTCTGCAATTTTATTTACTTGCTTGAATCACTTCTTTGCATCATTGTCTCCATCATGTTTGCCTGGGACTTAACTGTTTCCATGTTAGACCATGTCTACCTTCTTCTATCATGCCAATTTGCTGCAATCAATCTTTCCCCCCATTCCAATGATTTTGTTATTTGAGCGAAAAAGATGAACAATGGCTTCCTAGATCTCAAAAAGCAGCCAATGTTTAAGAGAACTGCCCTTTGCTCACAGAGACTTAAGTCCTGGTTCTACTATTGCTGAGTCACACACCTAATTCCAGACACTCTCTCTCCACCCCCTTCCCCAACATCTCCCCTCACCCTTCCCTCTTCTCCTCTTGGTCCTATGGAGGCAATAACAGCCCTGACCTCATAGGATGGGTATAAGAATAAATTGAGATAATACATGTCGAGTTAAACCCAACATCTGGTACATATAAGGGCTCAGTAACTGATGGCCCTTTTTATTAAATTAGATACCATTTTCATTAAGTTGCAGCAACAATACATGACAGCTTGGTCCCAACAATCTTGTCATAATAAAGCACATGTGTACCTCTTCAGGGCATCCGCTGTCCACCCAGTCCTGCCGATGGCGATCAAATCCACTGGAACATCTTCAGAGAAGGCCACGTTGCAGATCAGAAAAGAAAGTATGGGGTGCAGAGTGGGGGTAGAAATTAAAAGAAAAAGATCGGTAAGTAGTTAATTCTAAAATCTGCACAACATAAACTTTCTTCTATAGAACTGTTAGCTGGAGCAGTGGAGAAGCATTTATGGAGGTCTGCATAACGGACTACTCCTTAGGTAATCGTACTCTTATGGTTGCACGTGGCAATAAATCACGCCACTGAGGCTCACTGCACCGGGCAGAACACCTGGATGCCCACGCAAAGGTGAGACAGTAGCTATTCTATGAAGTTGGCTTTTCTTTTCCTCATACATATGTATTTTTCATTATCACAACGTGTGGATAAAATCTTTTGCAGGTATTTTTCAGATCTTTTTCTTTGTTTTAGTTAAATTTAAAAATTTAAGACCTGCAGTCACACAGACTCTTTCCCTATTGTGCAGTAAAAGCTTAGTAACTCAGCGGGTTTGGGGTGTTCAAACCCACGCATTCCAAAGAAAGAACTGGCCCTTGCCCAGCTCCTGGGAGATCACTTCTAATCCCCTGGAATATCCTGCCTGATAAAAGTGCCTTTGTATATCTTGGGTCTTGGGCTATGTTAGATCATACTAACAATATGATTTATGGTGAATGTCTGTTTTTATTCGCCTGGAGCCCTGGGCCACGTTGCATCCGTTTGACCCCTGGGGGCACTGGAGATGAGAGATAAAGTTAGTCATGCAGAATTTCGTACCTACGTGATGGCCCTCAGTAAAAATCCTGGACGGTGATGAGCCTGGATAAGCTTCCTTGAGTGGCAACACTTGGTGTGTGTTTTCACAAATAGTTGCTGGGAGGATTATGGGCCAACTCCACTGTGGGAGGATGACCGGAAGCCGTGCCTGGTCACGGCTGGACTCTGCCCTACGTTCCTTCCCTTCGCTGACTTTATTCTGTATCCCTTTGCTGTAATAAATGGCAACCTTGAGCATAACAGCTTTGCTGAGTCCTGTGAGTCCTTGTAGTGAATCAGTGAAGTTGAGTGTGTTCCTGTGGGTCGCTACCAGCGCTACGATTAGGTCACGTCTAAAAGGTCAAATTCAACAAGCACTGGGTTGATGAGATTTTGCTCACTCCCACTCTCTTTCTTGACTCAAATCATTTTCTGCGCCCCCTACCTATCCAGCTACAGTTCATTCACTTTTCAAGACCCAGAAATTACTACCCAGAGCCCATTCGGATAAAGCTTCATCATTGCTGTGATCATCTCTCACTTTACTATTTAACTTTTCTCGTTTATATAAAATTTCATGGCTTTATGTCTTATTTACCAAACTTGATTGTGAACATTTTAAAGTCAGGGCCAGTGTTATATTTGATCATACCTAGTATATCTGACATATGATTTCTTTTTCATATTAGAAACTTTAAATATTTTTACCAGTTTATGAAAATTAAGGATTTGCACTGCCCCTGAATTTTAATATATTAATATATATACTTATATATAATATATATGAATAACTATCAATCTAAATAGATATTTATCTTTTTTTCAAAATAAATGGAGGCTTTTGGTCATAGTTTCTTATAGGCTGTTCAACTTTGGTCTTATTTTTCCTAGAGCGCTACTTTACAACTTTTTTTTTCACTTGTTTTGCAATGAATCTACACGATGATTTTTTGTAAGAATCCCTGCCAGAGATCAGGTACCATGGCATGAATGAGCACAATTTAATTCAAGTGGAATGTGAACACAGCTCGACTGTCAACAAAAAAGACCATATTTATCATTCTGCCCGGACATGATCTGTTAGAGCTCAGCTATTTCATACCTACCATCTGTGTTGAACAAGCTTAAGTGTGGAATAAACATCAGTGTGTGATCTGGCATCCCGAGTTTGAGAGTCCCCAGTTGGTCAAGGCTATCTCTGGTTACCCAAAGAGATTCTGCCGTTTAGAGTCCAATTCCAGATGAATTAGACGGCTGTTGCCTCTTTTTTTTTTTCTTCCCTTCAAGTTTACTTAAATATTGAAAAGTATACTGACATTCTCTTCTGCAAGATGGGAATATATCGATTTTCTACAAAGAATATATTTTGGGAGCCATCTGACAAGTTATTAAATGCAACAGATAATTTCTAAAATGCAGTTTGTCTTTACTTACTCCATTCTAGATGTATTCAAAGCCAGTGGGAAATAGCAACTTTTAGCTTATATTATAACAAGACAGTACCAAATCTTAAATTTATGAGTCAATTTTATCTTAAGTAATTAGTCCCTTAAATTATTACATTAATCCCAGAGAAAAGTACAGAAACACCGCAGTTTGCTTGAGTTATTAAATAATCTCTCAATTATAGTGTGTGAAATTAGGTTCTACTGAAAATATGTAATTCAATTAACTAATCCATTCATTTATTTATTCACACTGCAGCTTACTAACTGCTAGGGTGGGAAGGATTGAGAATGGCAAAACACAAATAAGGTTTGGTTTGAAAAATTCATATATTTTTGTACCTTACGGCGCCTTAAAAAATTAACACAACAGAACCCTGCCTTTTCAGCATTTTATTTTATAACCCAGTAGTTTAAATAACATCGAAAACCTATTATAAATGAAAGTGTGTGTGTGTGTGTGTGTGTGCGTGGGTTGTATAAATCATCAAGAAAAGCTACCTTTCTATTATTTCTGAATTCTAAATAAATAAAAAATCACTTTTGAGAACACCTTCCTCTCTCCACTGAGCTGCTGTGTCGTTTTTCTGTAACATCACGACATTAACCATGTCATACTCCAGAATGTTGATTTCCAGTGTTCTCAGAGAAGCTCTCCTGACCTGGAATCACCTGGTGTTCCTGCTGAAATGCAAATTCCTGGATCTAACTGGATAAGATTCTCCCACAACTTGGGCCCAGTAATTTTCACTGTAAACAGGTGCCCCAGGTGATCCTCACCACACTGAAATGGGAAAACCACTGCCTTCCTGTAAGCTATGGCAATACTGCAGGCCCCTTCACACTCCACCAGCCCATCTCCTGTGCCTTATTACACCTCCCTGAAAGTGTACTCTTCCAGTCTCTGCCTTTGAACACGCTATTACCTATGTCTGGGATACCTTCCTTGTCTCCAATTAGTAAACCCAATTCAACTCAAGACTTACCTCCTCCCAGCAGCATTTCCTTTTCCTCTCACCCAGAAGAGTTAGCACACCTTTTTCAATGCCTCTCAATACCAAGTGCTGGTGTTTGTTATTACTTGGTTGCTTTCAAGCTTCTTGTACTCACAAGACTTTGGAGGGAACATGGTTCAAATGAAGATTCTGGGCTCAAACTGCTTGAGTCACAGTTTTGGCTTGGACACCAAATAGGCATGTGATCTTAGGCAAGTTATTTTCCTATCTAAGCTGGTTTCCTCATCTATAAAACGAGGTAAGGGAGGTTAGGTAAGGATTAAAAGTAGACTGTTGTACAGTCAACATTTAGTAAATATCAGCTGTTTTTAATACCTAAGGAATGTCTTTGTAGAATGTATGTAGCAAGGTTGACAACTGTTGAAAATGAGTAAGTAGGACTTCAACTGTATAGATAGGATTTAGAAAATGTTTAGGAATTAATGCTGTGTCCCATGTTAATGTGAAATGTGTTTTACACTTGAAGTCCCTTATCATCATATTTGGGAATTAGTATTACAGAATCTTGTGAGTGAAAATCTAAGCTGCTTTCAAATATGGAGCACATCTTTATTCAATATTTATAAATAGAGATTATGTGGTTTTGTAAATATTCCTTAAGAATTGATTTTGACAGTCTGAGCTCCTAACCACAATAGATTTCCAATGTTTCTATTTTCAAGTTATTCCCCTCTTCTCACTATTACCTAATTCCAAAACGAATCATTAGAGAGCTCTACTTCCAGTAATTGTATTATTTTCCACTCAGTTTCAATGGGATGTTGATTTCAAAGCCCTCAGGAGCCATATTAAGTGAACCCCATTTAATAAGGCAGCCTAGAAAAGAAGTCTCCTAGCTTGCAGCGTCTATCCAATCATGAGATTAAAGCGTAAATCTTGTCACATCTCTAGCTTACCTGTTTTGTGGAAAGGGTTTTAGAAATAAAACTTATTTTGCAAAGGTAATATATACAGATGAAGAAAATAGAGTAAATGTTAAAATACATACACAAGGATTAAAAATGAAGTCCATGTCTTTCTACACAATTGAACATGTGTCATTTCACCAGTGAGATGAAACATCTACAAAAGAAAATTTAGGAGAAAAACTTCACAGAATCCCGAGACCCAGTTAGGAATTAGTTTGGAGATCGGGGGTCAGCATGTTTTTTGTAAAGAACAAGGTAGTAAATACTTTAGACTTTGTAGGCTATATAGTTTCTGTCCTAACTGCTCACCTCTGCGGTTGTAGCTCAAAAGCAGCCACAGACAAATGCATAAAAAAATGGGTGTGGCTGCGTTTCAATAAAACTTTATTTACAAAGCCAGGAAGTGGGTCCAATTTGGCCTACTTGCTGTAGTTTCCTGACCTGTTATCTAAAAATAAAGATCTTTAAAATTCTGAAGACTAGAATACCTCATCAAAGTGTCTGATGATTTAAATGGTCCATGCAGCCTTGGGTGTACTTATTGGCATGCTATCTTAATGGAAAAATCAATTGCATATTTAGTAAGTTTTCTTGCCATCGTCTGCAAAAGTGTGAAAAATGATCCTCCAGCATCAAAAAAAATGGAAAATGCTTAAAAAATGAAGTATTTTAGAAGAGAAACAAGTATAATGATAAACATCTGTGATTATAACTAACTAATAACATTTATCTTAACCATGAGTCTGGAGCGTAAGATATGGCAAAATCAATTTGTTTTGAAATACCGAAAAAAATTCATTGGAAAGGTAGGTCATAAAATTTACAATGCTGATTGCAATAATCATTATTATCAATAGAATATTAGAAAAATATCATATCTCATTTCCCATATGAGGCATGCTTGTTCCTAATTGGCCTCAGGCATGAGACGGATGATTTTACTGCTAAAAACACTTCTCCTAAAATCAAGAAACTTGAGCTTAAAGTTTTTCAGAATTTTCATGCCTGAACCACTCAGTACAAAGAGCTCTGGGAATAACAGGTGAATTTAAGCACACAGTAATCTATTACAGAGACAGTACTATAGGACAAATTATGAAATTTCACATCATTATAATATGCAAGGGTATGCAGCATGTTTTCTTTTAATAAAAGCTCTTGATATTAGTTGTAGCTCAGAATCATAATCCAATGCCAACAAGAATAGTTATCTGCAGAACGCAGGAACTTTGCTTTGGAGATGAGTTTTGGATGGAAAACTGGGGTCAAATCATCTGATATCTGATATCCAGAACCTTGTCATTTTACAGCTGTGGCATCTTGCAGAGCTGCAGGTTTTATAAAATAAAGGCTTAATTTTTCTTTAGATTTCTAGAATCTAGAGTAGCCCTAACATGTCTTTAAAAGTATAACACCAGGGTCTTTTATCCTTCCAATTCTTTTATCTCATTAAAAAAATTCACATCTGATTTCTCTTTCCTTCCAAACTATTGGTTAAAAAGATATTTTTTTAACTTTTTGGTTTTTATTTCCCCTATCTTTCAATGAAAAATATTTTCAAAAGGGAAAAACATTTTTGTAATTGGCTTTCCATGCTGGAGTTCTTTCTTCCTCTGAGTGTCACCTCCTGATTACAAGTCTGTTTTCAGTTTTGGAGTGTGTAAGGTAGGAAAGAATTGATGTTGGGAATGAAGCTACATTATTTAGCCTTATCTGGAAGTAAGCTGATCTTTTCAAAAATCATTATGATTAAAAGGCATTACTGATGTTGGCAAAATATCCTCATTTATGCACTGTTAATACTTTAAGGGAATGAAGGACATATGAAAGTAGACTTAGATATGCCATGAAATAGTGATGCAAAAAAACAGTCAGTTATGCACTGGACAATCCAGTAAACTCATTTTAGGGCCAAATAATTAGTAATGGGCTGGTGCTGTGAACTTTCAGCATGTTTTAATCAGGGAGATGCTGACTCTACCCAGATTATTAGATATCTGAGTACTTATTTTATAGCTACATTAAAAAGTTTCTTAAAATACTACTTAGAAGGGGCAAGAGAATGAAGTATTCACCCATATGGAAACAGTTAAAAGCTATTTGATTCAAAAGACTTGGACTGACTTGTTGCAATACTAATCTCACAGTAAAATTCAATTGTTATCTTTGTTCTACCTAACTTTTACGTGCTGCTAGTGGATATTGAAATATGGCTCAGGGAATTTTAAATGATGCGAGTTTGGCTGTGTATTGACTTAAATAATCCTTCATTACAGAGCATCATATAATCTCTGTATTTACAAGTTTAAGCCTGATGTTTGGACATTGTGGTTGTTATTTTTTAAAAACCAGCAGTAGATGAAATAGTTAAATCTGAATTCCTCAACGACTTCCAGCTTTGTGCTGATTCACCTGCATGAAGGGGATGTGACTGCATTAGCAATATGAAGTATGCAATTTCAGAAATCTTCCAATTCTATCAAAAACCAGATTACTCCAATGTAGTTTCTTAAACTTTTTGAAATAAACCATATCAAGAAATATAGTTAACATCAAGTGTTTAGACATTTATATATCTGGTTATGTGTGTATGGTTGTGTGTTTGTGTATGCTGAAACTAAATATTTATTGTGATGTTTCTTTTTTTTCCTCTAAACATACAAATAAAGCACAGAGATATTTGTATTCCATTCTATTTCATTAACAAAAATGCTGGTTGCAACCCACTGGGTAATTGATAGCATGACCCTCCTGAATTGCAACCCTCAGTTTGAATAATACTATCCTAATAGTTTAAAATTTTAATCATATTTATGCTTTAAATAGTATTGCCTGGTTTGTAAAACAATCATTTTAATTGAAAATTACAGAAAAGTATAAAAACAGAAATTAAAGTAGGTAATATCCCAACGCTAAGATATTGTTAGTTTTATTTTCCAACCAATCTTTATTTAACATATAATTATATATACTTATGTATTAATCAAATTGGAATCATAACATGTGATAACACTTTTCTACAGTTAATATGATAATCTGGGCATTTTTCCATGTCCATAAATATCCCTTGAGAGTTAATTTTTAATGACAGCATATACTTCATTATATGGCTTGATAAAAATTTTATTGCATGCTATATAGGAAAGTTGTTAAAAGAGTAAATTCTGTGAGCTATCATAAAAGAAAATTTTTTTCCTTTTTTTCTTTCCTTTTTTTGTATCTATATGAGAAGATGGATGTTAGCTTAACCTGCTGTGGTAAACATTTCACAATATATGTAAATCAAACTATTATGCTGGAAGCCTTAAAATTATTTGGTGATGTATGTCTATTATTTCTCAATAAAACTGGAAAAAATTATTCAACTTTTATATGAGCACACGTATGTTATTTTAACCCTTATAAAAATACATATCACCATTCTTTTTGCAACTTGATGGATTAAAAGTGACAGTCATGCTTTAATTAGCATTTCTTTATTACAGGTGAGGTGAAATGTTAAACCATGTTTATTGACAATTCGTATGTCTGTCTATATCTTTGAGTGTATATTCATTTCTTTTACTCACTTTATTCAATTGGGCTATTTTTTTATAGTGTGTCTATAAAATAAGGCATTAAATTTCTGTTAAATATATCATCTGTCTGTAATTTGCCATTCAATTCAAAATGATTTTTTTTTTTTTTGCCATACAGTGGTTTGTATCTTTACACTGTGAAGTTTTTCAACATTTTCTTCAAGATTCCTTTCTTTGCCTTTTGCTCAGAGAGGCCTCCGTTACATTGGCATTAAGTAAAATTTGCCATAATCTCTCCTAGTTAGTTCATTATTTCATCCTTTGCTTTCTTTAATCTACTCTAAATTTATTGTGGTATATGGCATGATGCTATAACCAAATCTAAAGAGACAAATTTTATTCAGATTGATGGCTAAGAGTCCCAGGATCTCTTAGCCATCCTTGAACAAGAGATCTTTATCCATCGTTTGGAATTGCATGTTTAATCACATAATAAACTCATATGCTAAGGTCTATTTCTGAAATTGTATAATCTTCCATCGATGGCCTTGTTTCTTCTTGTACAATTCCTATAATGATTTCATTATTACAGTTTTATCTAATGATTTATCTAAACTTAGTTTAAGTCTGCCTTCATTGAACTTATTTTACAATTTTTTCTTGAGTTGTCTCACTCTTTATTCTTCCCTGTGATTTTTATAATTATAGTCTGATGTCCAAATAATAATGTTATTGATGGAATTGATGTGGAAATAATTGACATCTTAATATATTCTAGCTTCCCATCCATTAAAATGTTTATTCAGGTGCCTCATCAAACTTTCATTATTTCCTTTACATGGAACCTACACATCATTAAGTTTGTTAGTAACTATTTTATCTATTTTTGCTACTGTTAAGGAGCTTTAACCATTGCATTTTCTAAATGGTTATTTCTGACATGGAAAGCTATTGACTTCTGTGTATTTTGTATCTGACTCCTTTACTTACAAATAATAACTTTGCTTCTCCTTTCCAATAGTCATGTCTCTTATTTGTTTCTTTTCTCTGTGTGTTAACCAGAGTTATAGAATTCTGGTACATAATAGTGGGAATCACACCCATGCCTTCTTCCTTATTTTAATGGGAATGTCTCTGGGGCATTAATGTTTAGTATATTTTTTCCACTGTTTGAAATAATATTTGTTATCATGTTAATATGCATATTTCGATTTCAGTCTGCTAACATTTTTACTTAGAAAAAAATGTTGGATTTTATTAAATATATTCCCATCTATCAAGATGACTAAATGATTTTCAATACCAGTGCTATAAATGGCATTAATAGATTTCTTTAAACCAAAACATGTTTGTATTCATGAAGTAAATTATTTGGCCATGTTTTAATTAGTTTGACTTTGTTAACTATAATGCAATATCTCTATGAATAATCTATAGCTAACATCCTACATAACAATGAAAGACTGAATGTTTTTCTCCTAAAATTAGAAACAAGACAAAATGGCTACTCTCAGTACTTCTAATCAGCAGCGTACTGTACAGTTTGAAGAGGCAAAGTTAGAACCCAAGAAGGTGAAGCTTTGGCAAAATAATCAAATCATTAACAGCTTCCTGCCTCTCATCTTCCTTGTATGAACGTAAAGTAAAATAAGTCAACTCATAGCTTGATTAAGTGGCAAAAACAAGGCAGCCACAGCAGACTTTAGAAGAATTACTGAACTGCTGAGACTTATAACAACCCTCATTAGAGATACAAAGTAGTATTTGTTATGATGTTGGAAAGCTGAAAAGCTAATGACTTCAATACTACAATGACAAAGTCAGCCAGAACCCAAGGGACACCTTAGGGTTTAATGTTCAGAGACAAGTGGGTAAACTTTTTGAGTAGGGTGGAAATCATAAGCTACTAAAAAGACAAAAATTGCAGGTATTCCGCTTTTTGAGACACTGGGATTCGTATATATCACCAGACGAAACCAGACATCTCTGGTCATTGAGCCATCTGTCAATATAGTCGGCTTAAGAAATGATCTGCTCTAGGATTTCCAGAAGAGGGTAGCCGCTGGGGCTTAGGGGAAACTGAGACACAAACAACAACAAAGACTCAGCATTTTCATTTGCTTTCTACCAACTCCTTTTCAAATTTCTAACATACTTAGTTTGCTTGCCTTCTGTTTTATTGAAGCCCCTGTTACCATTCCATCTGACTCACCTCTTCTGTGAGACTTAACCCAGGCTGTGCTCCCAGGGAAGGGTCCTCTCATGGAGGACTATCCTTCTCCCAAGTGCAACCTCCAATCAAGATTACAGTGCCCAGCTTGAGAACAGAACATTTACTAGATGTTAAAAGTTACACACTTAGAGATGAATACAAAGTCTTCAGTTTACCAAAGGCTATTACCATTTAAAATCAAACTTGTTATCCCAACCATGTGAATAAAATATTCCTTTACTGACTGATCTTAAATATGGCTTTGGCGACTTGCCAGAATCTGGCTGCGAACACATTTTAACAGTTTGGCTTCTTATTTATGAAAGATTTCAACTCCTTTAGAAACACCATAATTCTTCAAAGAACATATATGGTAATCTGAGGCTGAGGTATGGTAATTGAAGGCAGACTATGACAATTAAATAGATAGTTCATTTTGTTTCTTCAAATTATATACACATGAATAAGATGTTACATAGTTTTTATCTTAGAAAAAGGAAGATTATATTTATTGGCAATTATTCCTAACAGCAAAATTAATCATTTTTGTAGCTTTTAGAATATTTGTGTAAAGTGAGTATTCCATTTAAAAAACAATGGTCTTTTCCCACCTAAGTGTGCAACTTCTGGAGTCCTGTATTTGGGCAGCATTCTAGCACATTCTGAAGAATCTGGGAGCACAGCACATTGTGTCACATTAGAAAAGAGAACTCCCCTTGCCACATTCAACTCCCTTTCTGAATTCGGGCACCAAGAGCAATGGAGTCTCTAGACTTAAATGAATAATTAACTTGATTAATAATTTCAACATGCTATTGGGGCACTGCCAGGGAAAAACAAAACAAAACATCATCTGACTTACTATGGGTATAATGAGGAAAAGAAGAGGAAGGAAGTGGAGGTTATTGACGTCATTCGATCATGTTGTAGTTGACATGTGTTCAATAACTGTCAGTTATGTAATTCTCACCCGAATCTGGCAGTATTCCTTACATGTATTCCCATTTGACTACTGCAAAAAATTGAGGCTGCATTATTTAGTGGAAAGAGCATAAGCTTCAGAATTGCAAACATAAAATTAGGTTCAGGTCTTGACTCTGCCATTGATTGATGTGATCCACCTCCAAGTTATTACTGGAGATTACGGGGTGAGATCTATGGCAAGTTATTGTTGGAGATTCAGTTTCTGTAAACTGGAGATTGTAAAATCTACCTTCACTGGGTGAGGATTAAATGAGATAATATAGATGAAGTACCCTTCCAGTGTTTGACATAGTGAGTGCTCAATAAATATGTTATTTTATGCTTTATTACCATTCATAGCACCTAGCACAGGTCGAAAAATGCCTATTGGGAAAAAAACATATTGTAACCTAACCAGTTACTGATATAACTGAAAATCTATAAAATATCCTTCAAGCACTGACCCAGCTTCTTTAGCCACAAAAATTAGGTATATAAAACAAAGAGGACAAATCTTTTCTTTTTGATGAATGAATTCTTCCAGAATCTAAAAATTCCTTGCCCAGCACTCAACTTTGCTATTTTGGTAGAACAGAAGTGAGAGTTGAGTCCTCAGGGAAAGAAAAAAAAAAATTCTTCCTCATGGCTGTGAGCCATTGAAGCAAACATCCAGTTATAAATAAAACCCCTGGACATTTCTGGATTCTGATTTTTGACACCCTTTCTTAAAACTTCTTGATTTCAGACCAAATATTATGCTTAAATGGCACTTTCAAATGCATAGAAGTGGACAGAAAGAGCAGTGACTTTTACTTTGCTGTTGGCTCCGGAAAAGGAACATAAAGTCTTGCAGGTTTAGGTGTGCCATGCCTCTGTAAAATGCTATCCTTCTGCCAGTAAATTTTTATTCCATGGTGCTCAGAGATTAATGGCTCCTGGTCTTTCAGAGCTGTCTGTCTTCCTCAGGAACATCAATGTTGCATGAATCAACTCACCTCTCTTCTGCCAAGATAGCAAAGTCGGGCTTGGGTAAGGAACCAGAAATCCCTTCGAGGAGATGATTATCTATCTCATCAAAGAAAGGTCTCTATCCCAATTTAATTTTTTTTTACTATAAAAAGTTTCAGAATTTTACTTGGAATGCTGAGATTTATAGAGAAACAGATAAGATGGTATTTCTAGTTTCTCAGAGAACCATAGGATGAACTTTTCTTTATCCTCGTTTACCATTTGGGAAAGTACTATAAGGGAATAAAAGTGACATCTGTCATCATCTCTCCAGGAACGGGAACCAGTAAACCGTCCCAGACAAATCAATCTCTCTCTCCCCCTCCTCTCTGCCTCTGCCACCATTCCTTAAGAGATAAAGTGTTTCTAATCACAGCGCATTTGGGTCCTCGCAAATGATCTGTAGAAAGAATGGGTGAAATAGGAAGATTAGTATTTTAAACTAGGAAAACCTGTATTAATCACGGATTTTTAAGCTCTGTCCGGAGTTCAGGGTTTAGTTTGGCAGAGGCCTTCAATGACTGCTGTAGCGAGTGAGGAGGAGATGGGAGGGCCTGGCTATGAACCCGCTATAAGATACAATTTTATCTGTTTTGTATTTGACGTTTCTGCTTTTCAAAAATGTTTCTCCTGCTTAAGAAGAAAAAGTTTGAAAACCATTTTATTAAATCATTTGTATACCTCATCCCATTAATTAATCTAGGCTTGTTATCATTATATTTTACAATGTAATTAAATCTTTTAGACAAGTACTATGAGCTCATTTAAAATATGGTAATATAACTTTGACAGGGCACTCCGAGAAGCAACTTTTTCTCTCTTTTTCTCTCTGTATGTCCCTAGAAGATGTAATTTAAGGCATTTTAATACCAGACAATAATACCTGAGTGAATCTTATAATGACCAGCAGAACACTGTCTTTTAAAAGATATCTGCTTAATGATTTCTGATAGTGCACTTCTATTTCCTTCAAGAGATATTATACTTGTGAGAGAACTTTTCTAAGATCCAGGTTAAATTAGAGTATCTCTCATACATGTGTGGCAGTCCATATTTGTTTACATTAATCATTCAAACTTGAAAATAGTCATTGCTCCATTTCATCAATTTATTTGCTCAAGGAACATATTTCTCCATGCATATCTTCGGCTCACGGGAAACTCAGCTTTATCTTCTAAAGTCTTAAGAGTGGTTATTCCAAGTAGAAGTAAATTGATTTCGGTGGAAACACTTCCAAGATTTCTAGACTTTGCTGTAATGTTACATAAGATGATTTCCTTATTATTTTAAAACTGCATGTTTAAGTATTTTGAAATATATCCCATCTATCTACATTTGAGTTCAATTTGCCACTTGAAGTCTAGATTGTAATATCAATGCTTAAAAAATAATAAGTATAATTTTGTAGTGGCTTTTAGTATACATAAAGCTTTGATTTCTTTTAAAATTTTTATTCTTTTTTCTTCATTATAAATCTTTGAACTCACCTGGAAGGGTCTGTTTCTAAGACTATACCAAGCCCAGGTCCTTATGTAGATTACCAACAATGTATTAGTAAATTCTTTCCACTTTAAGAAATGATACTGGGGCTTTCCTGGTGGCGCAGTCGTTGAGAGTCCGCCTGATGATGCAGGGGACACGGGTTCATGCCCTGGTCCGGGAAGATCCCACATGCCGCAGAGCGGCTGGGCCCGTAAGCCATAGTGGCTGAGCCTGCGCGTCCGGAGCCTGTGCTCCACAACAGTGAGAGGCCCGCGTACCGCAAAAAAAAAAAAAAAAAAAAAAAAAAAAAAAAGAAATGATTCTGGTCATAAAAGAGTGTTCTGCTTCCTTCCTTTATTCTATATCAGATTTGTCAGGCATATAAAATATCAAATTACTAAATGCTAATTCTATTAGAGTTTTATGCAGCTCATGTGTACAAATGTTCTATGTCCTATTAAAGGCAGCAAAAAGAAGGATTTTAAGAATTTGGGTGTGAAGCAATTTTCTGCTTCATAAAATACAGTTAGTGTCGCCTTATGTTTACAGAAGCATTCTTGGATGTGTAGATTTTTCTTCATATTTGCTTTTAATGAAACTGACTTAGTATTCCAGAGCACCCCTTTAACCCAGATCGAAAAAAATATTTATAGCAAAAGCTATATAAGCATAAGGAGAATGGATATCTAGACCTGAATCTTCATGTTGATAGTTCAGAAGACCCATTAATTCAACATTCTCAAAATCTTCTTTATTATTCATTTTCAAACACTATTATATTCATTTGACCTGGTCCTTCATTTGCTGTTTGTCATTTCCTTAGGTGGTAACTATTAGAATCACCTCATTTATCCCAGTGTCACTGTTTACTTCATTAAACCCTTCAAAACCAGACAGTCAATATTTTCTTCCAAAATAATTTATTGTGAATACATATTTTACTTTTTCTTCTGATTAATCAACATATTTGTTATATGTTTTCCATTTGTCTGGCAAACTTTTCTTGTAAATGGCCAGATAGTAAATACTTCAGGCCTGTGGCTCTTGTGATCTCTGTCAGAGGAATTCCTTTATGGAGAATAATTGAACTTAACCTAGGAATTCTAGCTATGCCTTAGGTCCTGAACACACAAATGCAGTTAAAACTTACACAATAGCAAGGATTTCCATAATGGTGTTAGGTAGGGTGACCATATAATTAACTTATAGGGTGAACCACTACACTTTTGAGAGAGAAAGAAATAGGGCATAGGGACCATAGGCCTAAAGCAGACCTGTGGTGAGAAAACTGGGCATATGGCATTTAGGGCATAATCCTTAATTATGCCCATAATGCCCTGATCCTTATACTTCACAGACATTTCTAGTTACAAATTCTGTGCTCAACTTCCGTAAGTCTTTCTAGTCAAGTTTTCTAGTATATTTATCTCCTACCATGTTCACTTTATTTTAGACAATCTAGGTTTATGCTTGCATACAAAAATTTAAGTCTCTGAGGTATTTTATGCCCCTTCCTCTGAAATATAACATAAAGGATTATTCTCTTTTGTCATAGACTGAGAATATAGGTCCATTTCAGCTCCATCTTCTGATATATGAGTAGAAAACACACGCAGAAAGCAATACAGGACTAACTCTCCGATATGAAATAAACTCTTCTTTTTTTTTCTTGCGGTACGCGGGCCTCTCACTGTTGTGGCCTCTCCCGTTGCGCAGCACAGGCTCCGGACACGCAGGCTCAGCGGCCATGGCTCACGGGCCCAGCTGCTCCGCGGCATGTGGGATCCTCCCGGACCAGGGCACGAACCCGCATCTCAACCCGGGGCACGAACCTGGACTCTCAACCACTGCGCCACCAGGGAAGCCCCTGAACTAAACTCTTTATATGCCATTTTTGCTGCATGAAATCTTAACAGATAATGCACACGTCTTTTTTTCCCTTGAGAATTCTACCTATGTGCTATTTTTATTACTTTCTCCAATTCACAGTTTTTACTTTTTTCATGGGGACTCTAGCTTGCCAGTTATGCACTTTGCACGAATATAACCTCGATTATTATTAAACAAAACTTTATATGTATCTTTTAAAACAAATTATTCAGATAAGTTTTCAGTAGAGCTTAGTGTAAATATGCTAATAAACCCCCTAAAGTAGGCAAGGGGAGGGACATCTGCTTTGGATTGCTCATCCAGTGCGTGAACATTCTTAGCAAGACCACATGTGCTAAGAGTAGGCATAAAAGCCTAATAGAGAAATTCCAACCCTAGAATTTATTTTTCCCTTCATCTCTCCAACCACGTATCCTTCAAAAATTTTTATTTTATTTTTTTAACATCTTTATTGGAGAATAATTGCTTTACAATGGTGTGTTAGTTTCTGCTTTATAACAAAGTGAATCAGCTATATATACACATATATCCCCATATCCCCTCCCTCTTGTGTCGCCCTCCCACCCTCCCTATCCCACCCCTCTAGGTGGACACAAAGCACCGAGCTGATCACGCTGTGCTATGCGGCTGCTTCCCACTAGCTATCTATTTACATTTGGTAGTGTATATATGTCCATGCCACTCTCTCACTTCGTCCCAGCTTACCCTTCCCCCTCCCCGTGTCCTCAAGTCCATTCTCTACATCTGAGTCTTTATTCCTGTCCTGCCCCTAGGTTCTTCAGAACCTTTTTTTTTTTTTTTTAGATTACAGATATATGTGTTAGCATATGGTATTTATTTTTCTCTTTCTGACTTACTTCACTCTGTATGACAGTCACTAGGTCCATCCACCTCACTACAAATAACTCAGTTTCGTTTCTTTTTATGGCTGAGTAATATTCCATTGTATGTATGTGCCCCATCTTCTTTATCCATTCATCTGTTGATGGATATTTAGGTTGCTTCCATGTCCTGGCTGTTGTAAATAGAGCTGCAATGAACATTGCGGTACATGACTCTTTTTGAATTATGGTTTTCTCAGGGTATATGCCCAGGAGTGGATTGCTGGGTCGTATGGTAGTTCTATTTTTAGCTTTTTAAGGAACCTCCATACTATTCTCCATAGTGACTGTATCAATTTACATTCCCACCAACAGAGCAAGAAGGTACCCTTTTCTCCACACCCTCTCCAGCATCTATTGTTTGTAGATTTTTTGATGATGGCCATTCTGACCAGTGTGAGGCGATACCTCATTGTAGTTTTGATTTGCATTTCTCTAATGATTAATGATGTTGAGCATTCTTTCATGTGTTTGTTGGAAGTCTGTATATCTTCTTTGGAGAAATGTCTATTTAGGTCTTCTGCCCATTTTTGGATTGGGTTGTTTGTTTCTTGATATTGAGTTGCATGAGCTGCTTGTAAATTTTGGAGATTAATTCTTTGTCAGTTTCTTCGTTTGCAAAGATTTTCTCCCATTCTGAGCGTTGTCTTTTCATCTTGTTTATGGTTTCCTTTGCTGTGCAAAAGCTTTTAAGTTTCATTAGGTCCCATTTGTTTATTTTTTTTTCCATTTCTCTAGGAGGTGGGTCAAAAAGGATCTTGCTGTGATTTATATCATGGAGTGTTCTGCCTATGTTTTTCTCTAAGAGTTTTATAGTGCATGGCCTTACATTTTGGTCTCTAATCCACTTGAGTTTATTTTTGTGTATGGTGTTAGGGAGTGTTCTAATTTCATTCTTTTACATGTAGTTGTCCAGTTCTCCCAGCAACACCTATTGAAGAGACTGCCTTTTCTCCATTGTATATTCTTGCCTCCTTTATCAAAGGTAAGATGACCATATGTGCGTGGGTTTATCTCTGGGCTTTCTATCCTGTTCCACTGATATATATTTCTGTTTTTGTGCCAGTATCATGCTGATTACTGTAGGTTTGTAGTAGAGTCTGAAGTCCAGGAGCCTGATTCCTCCAGCTCAATTTTTCTTTCTCAAGATTGCTTTGGCTATTCGGGATCTTTTTTCTTTCCATACAAATTGTGAAATTTTTTGTTCTAGCTCTGTGAAAAATGACAGTCGTACTTTGATAGGGATTGCACTGAATCTGTAGATTGCTTTGGGTAGTACAGACATTTTCATAATGTTGATTCTTCCTATCCAAGAACATGGTATATCTCTCCATCTGTTGTTATCATCTTTAATTTCTTTCATCACTGTCTTATAGTTTTCTGCATACATGTCTTTTGTCTCCTTAGGTAGGTTTATTCCTAGGTATTTTATTCTTTTTGTTGTAATGGTAAATGGGAGTGTTTCCTTAACATCTCTTTCCGATTTTTCATCATTGGTGTATGGGAATGCAAGAGATTTCTGTGCATTAATTTTGTATCCTGCAACTTTACCAGATTCATTGATTAGCTCTAGTAGTTTTCTGGTAGCATCCTTAGGATTCTCTATGTATAGTATCATGTCATGTGCAAACAGTGCCAGCTCTACTTCTGCTTTTCTGATTTGGATTCCTTTTATTTCTTTTTCTTCTCTGATTGCTGTGGCCAAAACTTCCAAAACTATGTTGAAAAATAGTGGTGAGAGTAGGCAACCTTGTTTTGTTCCTGATCTTAGTGGAAATGATTTCAATTCTTCACCATTGAGAACGATGTTGGCTGTGGGTTTGTCATACATGGCCTTTATTATGTTGAGGAAAGTTCCCTCTATGCCTACTTTCTGCAGGGTTTTTATCATAAATTGGTGTTGAATTTTGTCGAAAGCTTTCTCTGCATCTATTGAGATGATCATATGGTTTTTCTCCTTCAATTTGTTAGTATGGTTTATCACATTGATTGATTTGTGTATATTGAAGAATCCTTGCATTCCTGGGATAAGCCGCACTTGACCATGCTGTATGATCCTTTTAATGTGCTGTTGGATTCTGTTTGCTAGTATTTTGTTGAGGATTTTTGCATCTATGTTCATCAGTGATATTGGTCTGTAGTTTTGTTTCCAACAGAATTTCAATTGTATTGATTTGAGTCTTCTCCTTTTTTTTTCTTGGTGAGTCTGCTTAGTGGTTTATCAATTTTGTTTATCTTCTCAAAGAACCAGCTTTTAGTTTTATTGATCTTTGCTATCGTTTCCTTCATTTCTTTTTCATTTATTTCTGATCTGATCTTTATGATTTCTTTCCTTCTGCTAACTTTGGGGTTTTTTTGTTCTTCTTTCTCTAACTGCTTTAGGTGTTTATTTGAGATGTTTCTTGTTTCTTGAGGTAGGATTGTATTGCTATAAACTTCCCTCTTAGAACTGCTTTTCCTGCATCCCATAGGTTTGGGGTCATCGTGTTTTCATTGCCATTTGTTTGTAGGTATTTTTTGATTTCCTCTTTGATTTCTTCAGTGATCTCTTGGTTATTTAGTAGTGTATTGTTTAGCCTCCATGTGTTTGTAGTTTTTACAGTTTTTTTCCTGTACATGATATCTAGTCTCAGAGAGTTGTGGTTGGAAAAGGTACTTGATATGATTTCAATTTTCTTAAATTTACCAAGGCTTGATTTGTGACCCAGGATATGATGTATCCTGGAGAATGTTCCATGAGCACTTGAGAAGAAAGTGTAATCTGCTGTTTTTGGATGGAATGTCCTATAACTATCAATTAAGTCCATCTGGTCTATTGTGTCATTTAAAGCTTCTGTTCCCTTATTTATTTTTATTTTGGTTGATCTGTCCATTGGTGAAAATGGGGTGTTAAAGTCCCCTACTATTATTGTGTGACTGTTGATTTTTCCTTTTATGGATGTTAGCATTTGCCTTATGTATTGAGGTGCTCCTATGTTGGGTGCATAAACATTTACACTTGTTATATCTTCTTCTTGGGTTGATCCCTCGATCATTATGTAGTGTCCTTTTTTATCTCTTGTAATAGTCTTTATTTTAAAGTCTATTTTGTCTGATATGAGATTTGCTACTCCAGCTTTCTTTTGATTTCCATTTGCATGGAATATCTTTTTCCATCCCCTCACTTTCAGTCTGTATGTGTCCCTAGGTCTGAAGTGGGTCTCTTGTAGACAGCATATATATGGGTCTTATTTGTGTATCCATTCAGCCAGTCTATGTCTTTTGATTGGGGCATTTAATCCATTTATATTTAAGGTAATTATCAATATGTATGTTCCTATTACAATTTTCCTAACCGTTTTGGGTTTGTTATTGTAGGTCTTTTCCTTCTCTTGTGTTTCCTGCCTAGAGAAGTTCCTTTAGCATTTGTTGTAAAGGTGGTTTGGTGGTGCTGAATTCTCTTAGCTTTTGCTTGTCTGTAAAGGTTTTAATTTCTCTGTCGAATCTGAATGAGATCTTTGCTTGGTAAAGTAATTTTGGTTGTAGGTTTTTCCCTTTCATTACTTTAAATATGTCCTGTCACTCCCTTTTGGCTAGCAGAGTTTCTGCTGAAACATCACCTGTTAACCTATGGGGATTCCCTTGTATGTAATTTTTTCCTTTTCCCTTGCTGCTTTTAATATTTTTTCTTTAATTTTTGATTGTTTAATTAATATGTGACTTGGTGTGTTTCTCCTTGGATATTTCCTATATGGGACACTCTGCACTTCCTGGACTTGATTATTTCTTTTTCCATGTTAGGGAAGTTTTCAGCTATAATCTCTTTAAATATTTTCTCAGTCCCTTTCTTTTTCTCTTCTTCTTCTGGGACCCCTATAATTAAAATGTTGGCGCATTTAATGTTGTCCCAGAGGTCTCTGAGAGTGTTCTCAATTCTTTTCATTCTTTTTTCTTTATTCTGCTCTGTGGTAGTTATTCCCACTATTTTATCTTCCAGGTCACTTATCCGTTCTTCTGCCTCAGTTATTCTGCTATTGATTCCTTCTAGAGAATTTTTAATTTCATTTATTGTGTTGTTCTTCATTGTTTGTTTGCTCTTTAGTTCTTCTACATCCTTGTTAAACGTTTCTTGTATCTTCTCCATTCTATTTCCAAGATTTTGGATTATCTTTACTATCATTATTCTGAATTCTTTTTCAGGTAGACTGCCTATTTCCTTTTCATGTGTTTGGTCTGGTGGGTTTCTACCTTGCTCCTACATCTGCTGTGTATTTCTCTGTCTTCTCATTTTGCCTAACTTACTGTGTTTGGGGTCTCCTTTTCACAGGCTGCAGGTTCGTAGTTCTCATTGTTTTTGGTGTCTGCCCCCAGTGGGTGAGGTTGGTTGAAAGGGTTGTGTAGGCTTCCTGGCGGAGGGGACTGGTACCTGTGTTCTGGTGGATGAGGCTGGATCTTGTCTTTCTGGTGGGCAGGACCACGTCTTGTAGTGTGTTTGGGGGTGTCTGTGACCTTATTATGATTTTAGGCCACCTCTCTGCTAATGGGTGGGTTTTTGTTCCTGTCTTGCTAGTTGTTTGTCATAGGGTGTCCAGCACTGTAGCTTGCTGGTTGTTGAGTGGAGCTGGGTCTTAGCGTTGAGATGGAGATCCCTGGGAGAGCTTTTGCTATTTGATATTACATGGAGCTGGGAGGTCTCTGGTGGACCAATGTCCTGAACCTCACTCTCCCACCTCAGAGCCTCAGGCCTGACACCTGGCCGGAGCACCAAGATCCTATCAGCCACATGGCTCAGAAGAAAAGGGAGAAAAAAAAAAAAGAAAGAAAGAAAAAATAAAGTAAAATAAAATAAAGTTATTAAAATAAAATTTCTTTAAAATTAGAAAGTAATAATAAAAAGAAAGAAAGAAGAGAGTAACAAAACCTAAAGACAAATCCACCAATGATAACAAGCGCTAAAAGCTATACCAAAAAAAAAAAAAAGAAAAAAAAATGGACAGACAGAACCTTAGGACAAATGGTAAAAGCAAAGCTATACAGACAAAATCACACAAAGAAGCATACACATACACACTCACAAAAAGAGAAAAAAGGAAAAAAAAAATATATATATAAAGGAAGAGAGCAACCAAATCAATAAACAAATCTACCAATGATAATAAACTCTAAATACTAAACTAAGATAAACATAAAACCAGAAACAAATTAGATGCAGAAAGCAAACCCCAAGTCTACAGTTGCTCCTAAATTCCACAGTCTCAATTTTGGGATGATTCGTTCGTTGTCTATTCAGGTATTCCACAGATGCAGGTACATCAAGTTGATTGTGGAGATTTAATCCGCTGCTCCTGAGGTTGCTGGGAGAGATTTCCCTTTCTCTTCTTTGTTCGCACAGCTCCTGGGGTTCAGCTTTGGATTTGGCCCCGCCTCTGCGTGTAGGTCGCTGGAGGGCGTCTGTTCTTCGCTCAGAGAGGACGGGGTTAAAGGAGACGCTGATTCGGGGGCTCTGGCTCACTCAGGCCAGGGGGAGGGAGGGGTAGGATGCGGGGCGATCCTGTGCGACAGAGGCCAGCGGGACGTTGCACCAGCCTGAGGCGCACCGTGTGTTCTCTCGGGGAAGTTGTCCCTGGATCACGGGACCCTGGCGGTGGCAGGCTGCACAGGCTCCCGGGGGGGAAGGTGTGGATAGTGACCTGTGCTTGCATACAGGCCTCTTGGTGGCGGCAGCAGCAGCCTTAGTGTCTCATGCCCATCTCTGGGGTCCTTGCTGATAGCCGTGGCTCACACCCATCTCTGGAGCTCGTTTAGGCAATGCTGTGAATCCCCTCTTCTCATGCACCCCAAAACAATGGTCTCTTGCCTCTTAGGCAGTTCCAGGCTTTTTCCCAGACTCCCTTCAGCTAGCTGTGGTGCACTCACCCCCTTCAGGCTGTGTTCACGCCCCCCAATTTTTATTGTAAATCCTGGCTCCACTGTTTCCTAGTTTCGGGACCTTGGCTAAGCTTCTCAACCTTCCTAATTCTCATTTACTTAATCTGTGAAACAGGGACCTTAACACTTACCTCTTAATGTGACTGCAAAGACTGAATGAGATAACAGAATTAAAAGACTTTAGTGGCAGTAAAGGCTTTCCTGTGATGCCTGGCACATGGTAAGTATAGAATAAAAGGTAGGTACTATAATTATGTTAAGCATCTCCAAAGGTGAGGCATGCTTACCCTTAAAACAACCCCCTTGTCCTTTCTTTCAAAGCTCATGCAATTTAGCAGCAGTAGCAGCAGCAGGAAATCTGGGCAAAGATAAAATAAACTTGTGTGCTAACAGAGTGCAGAGGAGAGAGAGATTAATTTTGATCAGAGCAAAGGTCAATGCAGAGGTCTTCTCTAGTGGTCGAAGACATTATTTTAGGAATATAAAATCTGTGTATTTTTAGGAGAGTCTATCATTAGAAATTAATGCAGACAAGATCATGATACATGGAGAGAACAGCTCCCCCTTGACTATGAATTGTCATCGAAGGGAAAATTCTAGAGCTGGGAGAAAGAAAAAGTGGCCCTCTAGGAAGGAGAAAAAAATGAGCATCACTAATCCGGAATCAGCCAACCCATATTATAATGATCCAGAAAAGGAAAATTTGAATGCTAGTCTTTGTTCAACCAATAAATCATTTTTATCTTGAAATATCTTCTTCTTTGTTTTCCCTAATAAAGTATACTAGCTTGGTCAGATTGCCCTACAATCATATAAAAAGATACAACTCTAGAATAACACTATTTAGATGTTCTTAGAGCTAAAGAAACAACAGGATTGTTGCATGCATTGCTGAATTACTGCATTTCCTGAACTTTTCCATGAATGACAAAATTCCTACCATAAAATTTCCCTCAAAACTCTGGGTAGGACAAGATTGTATCTCTGACTCAAAACTTGAGAGAGAATAAATTCTTTAGCGTTTAGAACATTTCATAAAAATCTTTAGTAGTATGTTCATATCAAGACATATGAAACAATCATATTTCAGCTTTTCTCAGAGACAGATTTTAGCAGAAAGCAAAAAATCAGAACCTATCCCAATGACATTTTTATCATTTTGTTATGTAAGTGTTGAAAGAGCTGGCTTAAGTAGGAATATACTGAATTTTGAATGTTTTTCTATATCTTGACATTAGATTTTCAGCAAAACAAATAATTAAACCAAACTACTTTGATTAAATGTTTTCTTCTTACCACAATATCAGAATTTTCATTATAAGACTGTTAATCTGAGGTTCACCTCCTACTCAATATCATGTCAATTTCGTTTAAAGGGAAGCCAGCTGTGAACTTTGGTTTTTGCTTTTAAATTTTGATTTCCTTGTCTTTTAAGGATCATATTTTTTTCCATAATAATTTAGCACCTACTGTTTTTAAATTGAGAAATTCAATTTCATTCTTGGACAATTAAATTTTAATTATTTCCAGGGGAACTCATTAGTGCATTAGTACAAGCCGGCTAAGGGAATGGAATATGTAATTTAGCACTAAAATGCTCCATTTTTGCTACTCCATATATGTTTGCTAGATTGCATTTGCTGAAGTTTAGTTTTCTAAATTACAACCAAGTAAAATGCAGCCACCAGAGTTGGTTAACACCTAAGCAAAATTTTAAAATCACCTGGATGATCTTGAAAAAGCAGCTATAAAGAGATGTAATGCTAAATAATTCTACAGCTCTTATCTCTAGTTTGCCAAATGGTGCTCAGATGGAATGCAAACACAGCATTCACTGACTGGAAAATCAAAGATGACTTTAAATATGCCTTGATATTTCAGGGGGGCCTTGGTTACCAGGAGACTTGGCTCAAGACCTACCTGTTGCTTTAGAGTTTTGGAAAAAAGAAAGCTGGTTTCCATTCTGTATTCATAGCCGTCCGTAGAGACTGGCAGATGGCCAGTGGCAAAAAGGAGACAGAGACCAAAATGCAAAATAGATGACAGATAGATCGATAGATAGATATATAAAAATAACACAGTTCAGTACCTTTTTTTTTTTTTCAAAAAAAGTAAAGAATTACATGCATTTTATATCCAAAAGGCTAATAAACCTAATGCCATCTCTTCAGGGGAAAGAAACGTAGCCCATACACTCAGCATTGATAATTTTCTGCTCCTGAAAGGTTCTTTAACTTTAGACTTTTCTGAAAGAGTATCCAAATTTTCCTAATACACTTTAACATATATTTCCTTTCTTTTAGGAATATATGTTTGTTTATTGATTGATTCAGTGTAGGTAATATGTACATATGGCGAAAATTCAAACTTTATAAAAGGGAATCTGATGAAATGATATTCTCTCTTTATGTCAATTTCCAATTCATGGCAGTTTCCCCAAAGGTGAAACTAGCTGCTACTAGTATCTTATATATCTTTTCAAAAGTATTCTCTATATTGGAATATACTTCAAAATGCTTTTATGTAATGGATAAAATAGCATCACACCTCATTATACTATTATAATTAATTCACACACAAAAATTTGTACATTTGTTAAAGCTGGGCTTGGAATGCTCAGAAGGAAATAAAAATGGACTTTAATTCTGTATTCTTAAAAGTCAAATGTGTTTATGTTATATTTCAGGACAAGCTAATTAAGAGAAATACTAAGATTCTTTATCTAAATTTGAAGGGATTATAAAGGGCCTAGCACTAAAATAAGTTCTAAATTCAATTCACCACTTATAAGCATTGCACGTCAAAAACAATTATCTTGGCTGTATGATATTTCTAGAAGCACCTCAGCTCCTTTAGACCAGTGAATTTCTACTGTGGTAGGAGTATTTTAATAAAAATTCAGAAATCAAAGATGTTCCAACAAATTTAACTAGCTAACAATGTTCCAACATCATCTGATTTATTTATTTTATATGCTATACTTATCCAAAAATTTCTTGCTTTCTTTTATCATGATCTATTTCATTAACTCCTGATAGATTTTAACAACAAATATTTTTATCTTCAGAACTTTTTTTCTGTAGTATTTCTCTATTCCAAATTAAGAGTAAATGTTTCCACACAATTTTGGCCTAAGCACTGCAGGCTTACAGGACTTTCAGCCCACACGTTGCAAGAGCAGCATTTCCACTGTGCCCGCCTCAGATTACCCCAAGATCCCCTAAGGAGGATTGTTAAAAAGTTAAATCCCTGGGCTCCACTCTGGACCTACTGATTATGGATCCCTTGGAGGGTTTCAGAGACATCTGCATTTTAACAAGCTTCAGTAGCAATTCTTCACTGTACTAATATGTGAGAACTACCAGACTTATGGCCACTCAGATGTAAAGAACATAAGAAGCAAATATATCTGGATGACGTATGGATTTCACATTTTAGCATATACAGTCAAAGAGCTTTATTGATTTGTCCAAGATTAGTCAGTTAATTGTTGGCCGTGCCACTAGGCATTCAGACATCCAGTCGAATCTACCTCAGACAACAAAACACGGCCCCCTCTTTAGTTTCAATTTTGTGGAATTTTAATTCCTTTTGAATAACTCAGGAATGCTTCTTCCATTCTGAGCCCCTCTTGAACCTTGGCTGCCTAGTACTCCCTGACACAGGAAGTCCAGGTGGCCACCAGTTTCAGATCTATGGGCAATTTACCAACTATTGCTGAGTGTATATAATTAAAGTCTAACGTCTCCTTGATGCCTTCAATCAGAAATAAAAGCAATTGTCTTCTTCCTGTCTCTCATGACTAGGCGGAGTGGTAACAAAGCATTCCAATTAATTTTTCTTCAATTAAATAATTTTGTTGGATCTGATAGTTCAGCAAGGACGTATTTTCTACCAAAGACAAAAGTCGATTTTGTTAGTTATGAAGAGCTTCATATTTTGTATTTAAACCCGACATTCAATTTATATACTGAAAACAGTAACATTTTCAGCAATCAAAATATTACTAATCTGTAAATCTGATAAGCAGATGGAGGTGATTTCAACTTGAAAGTCAGCACGTTGGAACACAGATCAATAAAAGTTTATTTAAAATTCTTAGAGCTTGGTGAGTTCTAAATGTCCATCTGAAATTAGGTGCATTTCCAAGCAGAACTTTATTTTACCCCAATCCACTGAAATAAGCCTAAGGTTATAATTATTTTTGGATCAGGGCTCCCTCAAATGGCTTCTATTTGATTATTAGGTCTGGACTCCACACCTTATCACCAAAGCTAACAAGTTTCCTGATGTGAAAGAATCATATAAATGTATAATTTACAAGTAGCTTCAAATGTGAATTTATTAGACCATATATGGCTTGTTACTCAACAATTGTAGGTTCCGGATCCTCTCCTTCAATCTTAAAATCTTGGACTAAATGAAGTCTTACTGTTAAATCAGACCAACTTTATATGGCTTTGTATGGCCTTCTCAGGATTTCAGTGGAGTTGCACCTTACTTCAGGGCTAGATATTGAGGTGGGTAAGTAGGTAAAAATCATACTCAGTCAAAATATGCTTGGAATTCCCTTAGTACAGCCCTCTCAGGAGCCTGATACTCTGTCCCTTAATAAAACCAGTTCTTCCTCCAATGTCAGAATGGACTGTGGGGTGTGGGGTTTTTGTTGATGAAGTTGTTGGCTTGCTTTCCAGACCATGTGATATGAAAAATACCCACTGTTTCTTTAAATACTAGAGTCACACTCAATGCTGCAAATGTTCCCATGTTAAGGGGTATAGAGGATCAAGACCAAAGGAGAAAGATATATTCCAGTCACTTGGGTCCTGTTTTTCAGAAGCGTAAGATTACTGATTGGGGAAAGGTTGGATCAACTGCGCCACTTAAATTTGTTCTCTCCAACTCTCTTTTTTCTCCCAAACTTAGGTAGTTTAATTTCTGTAGGCTAAATGAGAATATAATAATATAAGCACATTCTCTTTTAAAAATTAGCTGTGTCTTGAGGATATGGGGAGGGGGAAGGGTAAGCTGTGACAAAGTGAGAGAGTGGCATGGACATATATACACTACCAAACGTAAAATAGATAGCTAGTGGGAAGCAGCCGCATGGCACAGGGAGATCAGCTCGGTGCTTTGTGACCACCTAGAGGGGTGGGATAGGGAGGGTGGGAGGGAGGGAGACGCAAGAGGAAAGAGATATGGGAACATATGTATAACTGATTCACTTTGTTATAAAGCAGAAACTAACACACCATTGTAAAGCAATTATACTCCAATAAAGATGTTAAAAAAAATTAGCTGTGCCTTTATATCCTTAATTAATTTAGGTTGATAATACATTTCATATTGTTAATGAATTATTAGCCAATATTTCTGACTTTATGTATTTTCAAAAATTTTGAAATATATTGCATGTGATACTTTCTTTCTATTTCTCTTCTTGCTACTGCAAAGAAATCCAATTCATTCAGTGGCCAATAACAGGCAGTGTCAGAGGATGCTCGGGGAGATGCAACAGAAATAACAGGTTAAAAAAAATAAGAGAGCAGTTGTTCAGAAACACCTCTCCCTCATCTCATATTTTTTAAGTAAATATGTTATAGTACTCTTCTGTAGATCCATGTCTTTACCATTAGTAGAGGTCTGCCTATTCTATTTATTCTTTTGATGGGTGGAATCATACAGTACATTTATTCCCTAATTTTTACCAGTACCAGTCTTATGACTTTGATTGGAACTAGGTAAATATATGGTGGAAAACTCTTTTCAAATGAGGCACCAAGAGACTGACTCCCCAGTGTTCAACGTGCTTAATGACAAATGTTGACATCATTTAACGTCAACATCAGGCATCAGCTTAATTCTTTCTATAGCCGTTTGGTTGACACTGACAAAGTCAATGGAGAGTAACAGCCAAAGTGAGCCATTAGAATTCTCAGGAAAGTGGAAATTTCTGGCCTCAATTATTGGATGGTTCAGTCCAAGCTGTCTGTGTTGGAGCCCTGTATTAGGTCAGGCGCTGTGTTGGGTGTTTACTAAAATGAGTAAGACTAAGACTGTGTTTCTACCCTAGAAATAATTTATGTTCTTTTATGTCCCCTTTGTTGATTCCTCCTTTTGTCTTCAACTCCACGTGGCAAAATTCAAATCATAAGAAAGAGTACGTAATGAATAGTAATACTCATTCTCCTGCCTGTCCCTGTTCACAATCGTTTCCCTAGAGACAAATATTGTTATCAGTCTCTTATGTATCTTTTCCGAGGTATTCTCTGTCTACAGAAACATACGTGTATACAAATACTTTAAAATAATCGTATGTAATGGAAAACTAGCATCATACCTCATTATGCCACGCCATAGGCTGCTTCCTGGGATCTCTTCTATTTTCAATTTACACTTTCTCCACAGCTGATCTCATTCAGTCCACTGAATTTAAACACTATCTATATGATAATGACTCTCCAATCTGAACTTCTGGCCATAATCTTTTCCTGGTATATGTGGCTCATATATCCCCACCTATACAGCATTTCCACTTGGAAGTCTGATAGGCATCTCAAACTGAACTAGTCCCCAGTGAAACTCTTTATTTCTTCCCACCCTAGTCTCTATTTCGTAGGTCATCTTACCTATCTCAAAAGACAAATGCCAGCATCCACCAAATTGCCCAAACAAAAATTTAAGAAGTATCCTGGATTCATATAGTTCCCTTTTCCTTCACTTCGAATCCACTAAGTAATCTGTCTCGCGTTGAAATGCTCTTTGCTTTCACTTTGGTGTAGCCGGTTCCCGGTTGTTCAGATCTAAGTTTAACCGTCCCTTTTCCCAAGAAGCCTTTTCTGGCCACTCAGTTCAGAGCAACTACTGGCTCTCCAAACTCAACAGATCATTCATCATCAACTGTCTTTTTTGTTTAATTATCAATTCATTTATTTTCCAGCTTAATATGCTAAACTCAGCTCCCTGAGAACTTTGGCTTTGATTAATGCCTGGTTATTGTTCTAACTACTTCCGTGTTTAGACTAGTGCTTGCTGTTCAGATAAATGTGGAAAGTATTCAATAAATTTTTAAGTAAATGAATGAGTGAATGAATGTTTTAAGAGTCAAAATATATTTTCAATTAAAAAATAAACTTTTGAAAAAAAAATAAATAAACTTTTGGAGGGTGATGGCTGATGAAACCAAGGTCTCTTCAAAAAGACAAGGTTGTCTAGCATGAAACCAACAAGTAAACTCCTGTTATTCCTATTGATTTTGCTATATTTTCCCTCATAATGTTCGATTCATTTCTTTTGCCATAGCACTCACCACTGCTAACTTTATTTCCTGCATATCTATTTGCTTAAACTCTATCTCCCCATACTAAACATGTAAGCTCTATGAGGGAAGTGATTTTCTCTCTTTCCTTCACCACTGAATTCACAATCCAGGATAGTAACTTGAACACCGAGATACTAAAAAAATTTTGTTGAATGACTGAAGATAAAAGGTGTGGTTGATTCAGGTCCTCTCAGCTTTCAGTGAAGAAACAAAAGCACTCTTACCTAGAAGTAATGACCACCTGTCCCAAGAAAACACTCTTGATCATGGATCTCATTACATGTTCCTATAACTCAAATTCCTTTAGACCTTGGATAAGCCATTACAAATATTGTGCCTTAGTTTTGGCTTGCTGAAAACTGAGAATTAAAGGAAATAAACAAACCAATTAAAATTATCTTATCTTTCTAGAGGAAGCCCAGCTTGAGAATTCAATAATCACCACCAACTGATTATCATTCAGGGATAAGAAAGCACAAAGGAGAAGGTAAGAAGGATGGAAGAAAACAATCTGAGAGGCAATTTTTGCACTGCTTAGGATAAGACGTCTCTTGTTTTATTGAATTTGTTGATAAAAGCTCTAAAGTCTGGGGAAATGCTTCTGGGCAGCAAAAGCAAAATTTTGATGCTCATAGGCCTAAGGAGAAATTAATAAAATGCAGTGGGGAAATTAAGTTGAACAAAAGTGCAACGAGCCATAGTTAAACCAATTAATTAATCAGGTTTTGATATGCATATAACTGGGTTGCTGAAGAATTAAAAATAAATCCAAGATTTTAAACCAGTGTTTGGTATGCAACAAAACACCAAATGGTAACAGGCAGAAAATTCGAAGTTTTTCTTCATAGTGTTCTTTGATAAATTCTGTCCTCATTCATATGCATCACCACCTTTCTTTTTCCCATTAATCTTAAAAACAACCTATGCTTTCAGTAATATACAAAAGTCTTATGCTTTGCTTCATTCTCTTCTACATGCTTTTTACGCCAATCTCAAAACCATGCAATTTTCTTGCACCCACAATTACAGAAATATTTATTTTTTCCGTAGTATGTCTACTGTTTCTCAGGAAGCAGTTACGATTAAGTTGCTTAGCGCACCTGCAGCCTGGTGGGTGTGAGGCATCGAAAAGGCAGGCCAGGAAGCACGCATATCGAGTTTCAATTCCAAACTTATCATTTAAGAGCTCTGAAACCCTGCACAAATAACGGAAGCCTCAGTTTCCTCCTCTATAAAAATGTTATGTGAATTAAATATTTTTGAAAATTCCTGGAACAATGTCTGGCAGAGAAAACTCTCAATGAAATGGGAGCATTGACGGTATAAAGCATTTTGCACAACTTGTGGATGTGTTTCAATTGTCAGAACTGCTTGTCTGGAGCTTTAAACATATATTTCCACCAAAAAATTTTTTTGAAAATAATGAAATGGTTAGTAGAAGGTAGGGTTCTAGACTAGTGTCCCAAACCTTCATTTATAATGACACTGTTTCAGTGGAGATTGTCTGAATAGTACTCTAGTTGGGGTAGCTAACTCGTCCTGGTTTTCCCTCAACTTTCCTGGTTTCAGCTCTGAAAGTCCCTCATCCTGGGAGATCCTTCATTCCCAGACAAGTCAAATCATGATTCCTTCCTTTGGAACCTAGCCATCATTCATTCACTCGTTCATTTTTCTGCAGTATCAGGTACATTCTTAGGCTGTGGAGATGTAAGGACAATTCACCTTTAATAAACCCAGAGCCTAGCAGAGGACACAGACAAGTGACAAATGTCCGTAAGCCTCGAGCTAAATGCTAATTATGGAGGTTGGCACAGGATGCCGAGAACCACAGGGGCTGGGCGCCTCACACAGACCCATGGTTTAGGGAACGTTCTCAGAGGAGATGACCACTGAACTGGAACTTCAATTAGATACGCACCCCAAACCAGGACCTTTTACTTAATTCTTCTGGGCGTTTTTCATGTCTCAGATCAGCGTTACTAAAATATACCTATTAGAATGCCATCTCTTTAGATTCATCTTGGTCATTATCTAAACAGATTTTGACTAACTTCTGATATGCTTGTAATTTGTAGCATGTCAGCAGTACTTGAATATAAATGACTACAAATCCTTAATTTTATAGCAGTTCTTCCCACTCTGGAGATATAGCCAAGTTAAAAATCTACTTTTAAGAATGGTGATCGCCTGCTTGCTTTTCCATTATTTGAAATTCGTTGCACAAAGGAAATTATTGGAACATGTTAAATTGAAAATAAAACAGCGGTTATAGTAAATAATATTGCTCTATCTGAAATACTGTAGTGGTTGTCCCAAAGTTAGCAAGTCACACATGTTTCCCATAGCTTGTTATCAAGGAATTGGCATTCTATTCTTTATACTTCAATAACTTTTAAAGTAGTCCTGAACATGTCCCTATCTTTAGAGCAAAGGCTGCAGCAAGATGATAAGACACCGGCTTCTCATACAACAGAAAGCTCTGCTGGAACGTGCACAAACTTGAAGACTCAGTTCTCCTGGAGGAAGAAGCAGATTTTTCATAGACTCTGCAGGTGAGAGGGGACTTATTCCCGGACAGGCTGGAAGCTCCATGGTGGGCAGGGACCACATCTATATTAATCACTGCTGCTTTCCCAGCGCTCGGGACATAACTACTACACAAAATAGTTGAGTAAATAAAACACATTTAAACGTCTTCACTCTGCATTTCCAACAAATGAGCATTCAGTCTCCGAAAAACTCTACGGACTGAAAAATCCTCTTTGCCATTCATGAAAATCAGCAAACCTCTCTGACACAACCAAGTGATTCAGCTTAAGTTTCAAAGTCAGTTATTTACAACCCAGGCCCAAACCGCACGTTCTATTTATATAGAGTCCTGTTAGTGTCACTGTATTCCTCAGCCTCAGACTCCACCTCTAATCTTGGTTAGTAACCTTTGAGATATTTATAGGAATTTGCTAAGAATGTTAATGTGATTATGCATAAACCATCCTTGTTATTGTGAAGATATGTCATACCATGATTCCTGAAGAATACGGACCAACAGCGGCAATTTATAGATTCATCAATCACAATCATTATCTATCTTAAGCCCCATAGCAATTATAAATATATGTCAGATAATTATCTTACGGACTACAAAGGTTCATGGTCACTTTGAGCAATCAAAGGAAAATACTACAATTCCCATGTCTGAGCATTTTTTGCATTTTGGTGTTTTGTTTAACACATGCACATTTGTTCATGTATATCCACTCAACACACCTGACACATCCAAAATTCAATGGAAGAGTAGAACAAGTCTTCATAAAGTTTAAAAATATTTTGCATTACTGTCTTTTACCTTTGAAGTTTACTACACCAACTGCAGTTGAAGCCAATCTGAGAGGATACACAGGGGCCACAACCATTAAACTGGAGACATGCTAGGAAACAGAAGAGAATGGATGCATCAACACTAATTGGCAGCATGGAGGGAGAGAGAGAAAAAAAAGACTGCTCTGCCAAAATTAACATCACCCGCGCATCCCCATATACACGCAGGATCAAAAGACCCATGCGTAAAAAGATCAGATCATACAAATTGCAAATCATTTTTCCCACCTAGCTATGTTTACATGTTAACTTACTAGGCAATGGGGTCATCTCCACAGCTGAAATATTGGTGATTTTTGACATTTGTAGTTCTACTCGGTGGTATTCATAAATTGTTCTTCTTCGAACATCTGTAAAAACAAAAAACAGCATGGAGAGTAGAAAAAAAATCCACTTTCAACATTTCTTCACTTATAAAACAACTGCATTTTAATAATGAATGTAGAATTATAAGCGTTTCACCTGATGGGGTTTTAAAATAAAAATTTAAAATAATCAAACCCTATAAAAAGGTTGATTATCAAAATCTGAAACTCTTGTACCCAGCAGCATTTTCATCAAGGAAGCTAAAAATGTTGATTAGGGTCTCAAATTTCTCACTTCATTAGCAGGGCTCAAACCCACTGTCATTCAGAGTACACTTAAGACATTTTCTTCATAGATTTATAAATTTTGAAAGATTTTGACATATGAAATCAAGAAGGTAAGATGACCCCACTTCTCTGAAGCTAAAACTAAAGTGAGTCCTTTAGGAATGGGTAGCAACTAAAAATTTTTCAGTCTAAGTAAAGCTGGTTTAGCTAGAATAAGAGTCTGATTGCTTTAAAGGTTTAGAATAAGTTTCTTTAATAAACTTGAAGACAGAAATTAAATCATTAAAAAATCAGTATTGCTATTTAATGTACAGTGTCATATCCAAGGAAGGTTAATAATTAGCACTTATATTGCATGCAGGAATTTATAATAATTCATCAGCAAATCCAGTGGTGTTCCTGAGGAACAGGTTAGATAGAGACTTTGACAAGAAATTTAATAAGTAAAAATCAGATAAATACAAGCAAATGTATTTTATGACAAAAAAAGATGTTGAGGATATATACTTAAAATCTACTTTTGAAAAAAGACCTGAGCCTTATACTATATTAGCTTGCTTGAGTTAGGTAAATGGAAATGGAAAATTGATATTATCAGTATTTTACTTAGCTCTTGGAATGCTTATAACGACAGGAATGCATTTCCTGAATACTATCATATCTACTAGGAATTATTTGGGAAGCTATAAATTATTTTTAAAATATCATAGTATCCAACTTGGGGAAGTCATATGTCATGGTGGTTAATAATGCATGCATTTGAAAAGCCTGGTTCAAGTCCCAGGCTTGCTACTTGGTATCTGCATGAACTTTGGCTCTTTTGTTAGCCTTTCTATGCTTCGCTGTCCTCGCCTATAAAATAGAGATAATAGTACCTCTATCACAGATCTGTTTTGAGAATTAAAATGAGATAGTAAATGAAAGTTGCTTAGAATAATCCCTTTCACATTGTAAGTTCAATAAATGTCAGATATAATTTTTGTCTAACATCAATATGGCAACCATAGATCATACTGGTTATATGCTGCATGTACTGATCTAATTTCTATAGATCTAGGCCCTGAAATCAGGCTTCTAGGAATTTGTTTCCCCTCTTATATTAGGGAAAGTTAAATTTTGATTAAAGGAAATAGACCAACAATGATCTCCTCTAGGACATAAAACAGGAGTGTGGTGCCCAGAAGACAGCAAACTCTCTTTTAGTAACAGTGTTCAGGAAATGTAGATACCTACACATCCAGGAGGAAAGTCAAACATTTACTCACAACCTACACATATCTGTTTCTCTCCACTCATATTCTTTCACCCATTTCTGATTATTCACAATGAAATTCTACTGCAGAAGAGGAAGAGGGGGAGGGGTCCAAAATGAACTCTTTGGAGGCAAGGAATGCTTCTAGAACGCTAGGAATGCTTCACTGAATATATCTTCAGGTTTCTCAGATTGAGAAACACTGATTAAAAATGTTAATCCAATTCACATCTTTTTGGTATAAGCGAAAGATGCATATATAATTTTCAAAGTGCAAACTTTATCCAACATTAGAGCAATTTCATGATATTTAGTAAGGTTTCTTGAGGTACACGAATAATGTCTTTTCTTTTTCCTTTTTCTTTTTTTAACTTTTAAGGCGTTTGAAACGATTACTCAGTTTCTGCCTTTGTCTAAAGAGGACACGTGCTTTCCTATGCATTTTGCTAAACAATTTAGGTTTTGGAAATAAATAAATAATATAGACTTGCCATGAGATCACTGTGATGGGGGTTTCTGAGTCTTCTTCATACTAAAGTTTGCACAGTATCATATTAGTAGGTGCTTAAAATACCAGTTTTCTTTTAACTTCATACTACACTTTGAAAAGTTCAAACTATGGACATGACTGTGAAGCCTCTGGGAGTTTAATTATTGATCATGCAAATGGGGTAAAGGGAAGCAGTGACATTTTTGCCATGCTAGTTCTATCACCTGCTCAGATAACTCCAACTATTGGGAGGAGATGAATTTAATAAAACAAAAATTAATGAGAATGTGTTTTGTTTGATGACCTGCCAATTAATGACAGCTTCCAAATGGTCATTTCTGTTGTGTATCATACATCTCCCTGTCAAAAACAAGTAATTAGGAATGTAATTACTGGTAGCTCCTGCCAATACTAGAAGCTTTCATTTGATTCCAGAAATGTATTTAGCCCCTGTGTCTTCCTTAGAAAGTTAGCCAAAATAATGGTGAACCAAACATTCAGTACCTTAGCTGTGGTGATACAGCTTCAACTGTTTTATTACATCTTAACAAAACCAAGATCAACTATAACAACCATTGGGGGCTTTTAAAATTTTTTAAAAAATGAAATGAAATAAATCTCTGAGCAGCTAACACATAGAGAATAAAATTCAGTAATCAAAATCTTAAGGTGATATGATTCAAAGTGTAACTATTGAATTGCATGGTTTTAGACATTTTAAACAATATCAGCAGGAGGGACAGAGTGATTGTATGGAAACACCAGGAATCCTCTCCAATCAATATCCACTTTAGCTCAAATGAAAACAGTTTAATGAGTACCCTGTGGCATGATTAGCCATGATCCAGTTTACTTGTCTGTCTTGAAAATTAACATTCACACAGAGAATGTATGAGTAATTTCCTCAATTGTCTGATTCTTTATATAAATATTTTAATATTTTGTCTGGATTGTCAAGTAAATGATTAGCTAACATTTCCTTATTTATGTGTTGTCAATGCTTAATGACTGGTCCCAAATAATTATTTCTTATTTTCTTTACTAGTTCCCACTGAGCCCAGCACACAGCACCATTTACTGAGTACTCTTTAATGAAAATAGCATGTATTGCACAACTACAAGTTCATTCCCAGCATAAAGACTCAGGAAAAAAGAGACTCTTGAGAGAAAAAGTGCACTATTATAGAAGTTATAAGCTTCCCACACGAAAATGCAATGCATTACCAGAATTAGCTAGTTGGAGTTGTGAAATAAAGCATCTACAAATAGAAGATGCTTTTGCATGAAACATTTAAAAATTCTTGGGACTTCCCTGGCGGTCCAGTTGTTAAGACTCTGCACTTCCACTGCAGGGGGCACAGGTTCGATCCCTGGTCAGGTAACTAAGATCCTGCGTGCCGTGTAGTGTGGCAAAAAAAAAAAAAAAAATTCTCCCTGTAGTTCTATTAAAAAATAATATAATTCAGCATTGGAAAAGGCAACATAAAATTTAGGTAACCATGAGGCGCTAATCTGAACCTCTCATATTTTCCTCTCATTATTCTTTTGTGTTCATAGAAATTCTAAAAAAAATTCTCAAATATGTCAAAATCAATCAGTGATTTATAATATCCAGAAAATTCTTAAATTTTTGCTTCTTTTGAAAAATCAAGATTAAGCAAATAGGGTATGTTAGAAATGTATGTATTAAAGCAATAAAACATCACTTTGCATAATGCTATCTATCTTGGAAGAGTTTTGTGAGAGGATACTTTATGGGGAAAATGTCATGATTTCTATTTCTTCTTCCTTTTGTTCAGCCTCGAGTAAGCTAGTGTGTACTTGACAACAGAAGCACCTAATGAAGCTGTGTGGTAAAGAGAAGCAATTTTATCTTCTGTAAAATGAATAAGCTTGAAGTGTTTTCCATTTTGAGGAACACAAGGTAAGATGACACAATTTCCTGAAGGATTTGTAGAGCAATCCGTCCTTAAATGAATGAAAAGACCCTGATAACTTTGAAAATAACAGGTGAGGCTCAGTTCTTCTGAAAGAGCTTTAATTGGGGTGTATAAATTGTTAAGAAAAAAAGTCATGTTTTTCCAAGACTATTTGTTTCTTCCATAGTTTGTCAACATGTTCTTTTATTTTAGTTGCTAAGTAATTCTAATGGATGTGTCCTACCACTGAATCCAAAATTACAATTTTTTTATGGGCAAAATCAATAAAAGTGAAATGCTTAAATTTGAAAATGTATCACTGAATAATATCGAAAATTCTAAGGCCTTTCAGAAGGCAAAGAAGAAGTAAAAAGTAGGTTAATGTAAATATTATACTTGAAATTTAATGTTCTATTTAAACATGTGTATATGGTCCACTGTCACCCTGTTCAGTATGGTGACCAATAGTCATACATAACTCTTAAAATTAATTGAATCCAATTAAAAATTCAATACCCCAGTTTCACTAGCCACATTTTAAGTGCATAGTAGTCACATGTAGCTAGTAGGTCTGTATTGGACAATTCAGATTTAAAACATTTCATCAGCACAGAAAGTTCTATTGGACAGTACTGGTCTATACTACTATTTTTTTGAGAATTAACGCTTAAGACATTTTGCGTAATAAAAGTGCATCTCTGTTTCTTAAAGTTATTTTTTTCTTTTCAGTCTGTGAACATAATTTTGATCAAGTTCTTTGAGAAACTGCTCACTGGTCTGTAAGCTCATAAAGAGACCGTGTACGGCAAACTATATACAATGTTCCTCAAAGAGTTCCCTAAATCTCTAAGTATTTTTAAAATATGTTTTCTCTCCAAATTAGTTGTCAGTTTTATTTTTGAAAATGCTAATGTTTCTTATTGAGCTGTGAATAATAATAACCAAAAAGCAAAGGCACACTGTAGCATACACAATGTCAATAAATTTAAAACAGAAGATGCTGATGAGAAAGGGATTGGTGTTAAGAAAGAACCAGATGATGCATGCTGGTGAGAAGAAAAAAGTGGAGTATTCTAAGGGATTCAGAAATTGCCATTATCATAACTTGTAGTAGAACCATTTCAAGTTAGGTCAGCTGCTTTCCAGATTAGTTTCTAGTACAAGAATTCTGCGTGTGTGTGTTAAAGTAACTTTCACATTACTGAAATGACATAGACTTAAGTTTCCAAATAAACGGACCATGGAGGCATGAACGGATTTTCTGGGTTTCTTGCTGGAAATGTTATGCTCATTAAGCTCAGAGGGTGGAGAAAAAGGTGAGGGATGATGGGGAAGGTCAGCACTGTGGAGATTAAGATCAAAATTCAATACGTTAAACGGGAGGAGAGAGAAACAAACAAGTAGAACAGTACTAGAGAGCACTGTAGGTTTACCCAGGAAGGCCTCTGCACACTGCAGAAAAAAATATGGAGGGTCACGAGCTGAGGCTGAGAAAGAATTACTTAGCAGAGCTACTTAACCAGAAATTATGGCAATTCCACATGACCTATGAATATATGACAATGTTAGAACTTTCTGGTAATCAAAAGAATATTAGAGCAACAATGAAATATCACGTTCTGCTTATCAAATTTGCGAAGTTTAAAAAATGATAGTAATGTCTGAGAGCATTTGGGGAAATGGGATATCTGATACGATGCTGGTGGGGGAGTAGATTGGTACAACCCTTACAGAAAGCAATCTGTCAAAATACATAAAAATTCATTAACATTCCATGGTTACATATTCATTTTTTATGGATTAGATATGAGTAAAAATTCAAAAGCAAGGATGTTTAGCACTGCTGTTTTACTGACAATTAATATGAAAAGCAACCTACATGACAAACCAGTGCTGAAAACAGATTACACAAATTATGAAACAAAGGAATTTGTTGCAGCTATTAACGACCACGTTTACACAGGTATTTAGCAGTGTAAGAAAAACGTGTTGTATATATTATAAGAAAAAGAGGTGGCAAAAATATGTATAGGATAATGCCAATTTTCTTACCCTGTGTGTGTGTTTGTGTGTGTATACACTATAAACAAAAGATTGGATGCAGAGATATGAAAACATTGATTGTTATCTCTCTGTAGTAGGTTTACAGGCAATTTAATTTCCTTCTTTGAGTTTTCTATTATTTTACCAATTCCTCTGAATTAATATGGACTATGCTTATAATAATTTTTACACTCGTATTTCTGTAATGAATAAACAAGGTCATTGTATGTAGACCTGTTTTTCACATCTGTACCTGTGGAGATTGAATTGGATGATCTCTATACTTTTTTTTTTCTGTTTCTAAAGTTCTACAAAATAGTTTATGAAAAACAGAAGGTGATGCAGAGATATACATACACATGGACAGACAGACACAACAATATGTTAAGAAACAAATGCTGTCATCGTCAGAAAGAATGAGTTTCAGAGAGTGTCAAGGTGTCCTTGAGTGGAAATTCCCTGTGGCCTCACTCTCATGGGCACTGGGCCTGGGTGTGGACACCTCAGTCAGCATCACTGTCTTTTTAAAGTAACAATGTAGATGCCGATGGATAAGCAATACAAGTAAATATAAATACAGTGTTACTTTGTGCCAGGTACCACATGCTATACACATATTGTACCTTAGGTACTAAGATGGTCATTTTGCATATAAAGAAAGTTATAGAAATTAAATAATATGTTCAAGGTCTCATGACCAGTATTCACATTACAATTTCCCTTATACATTCTGGACTTTTAACTAGTTTTTCTTTTTCTTTTTTTAATATAAGGGTTAATTTCACCATAGACATTTTTCATTTTTTTGAAGGAGCAAAGGAATCCCCTTGTAACTTCAGAACTATTTACTGATTTACTAACAATGCCTAAATTCCCTTTGATATTTTAAACTATCAGATCACCTAATCTTTTTTGAAAGGTAAAGGCTATTTTAATAAACTATGCCTGAAAGTTACATGGAAAACATTTGGAAGCCTTTAAAAACTGAAAAACAATTTTTTTGTTGTTGATGTTATGATGGCGGGGAGGAATCTTCGTAATAAACAAATTCACTTTGCCTTAAAGCTTTTTGAATGCTCTACCAAACCTTCACCAAATCTGATAAGAATGGTATACTATTGTGGTCCCACTGGGAAAAATTACTCTCAACGTTGTGGCTCACTTTCCCATGTTGTCATGGCTAGATTAAGCAAAGGATCTAGGTTCTATAACCCATGTAACCAAAATGATTTAAAGAACAGAAAATTGATCTTATGAGAACAAGGTCCTGTGTAATAATGCACCTTGGAATACAGAAGAAAGCAAGCCGCCCATTACTTAGGATAATGATCAGTTTTTCCCTAAATTCACTCAGGAGAAGAAAAAGGGGTAACAGAGATGAAAGATTTAAATTCCCTATGAGGATGACTCCTAATAATGAAGATTATTAAATAGGGGAACAGAATCTTGAAAAGGACTTAAATATTTATCTAAATTCTAATTGTACAAGTAAGTAACATACTGATCTCTAGGAATCATCTGATTTCTCAGGAAAAAATGATACTTGTATAACTTGTATTACGATATTCTTGGGTTAGCCTAATGTCTGAAGAAAACAAGTATGCTTTTTTTTTTTCCAGCTGAGAATACAATGCAGCCATGCAACCATATCTTTCCTATTATACAGTACCTCCTGTAACAGATACTGTTACACCTGATAAATGTGGGAACAGATTTTTAAGGAGATTAAAATTTTTCTGTTGCCCCAAAGATTTTTAAGTAGAACACATCAATTCCAGTGTTCTTGCTGAAATACAGTCTCATCTAATGGCAGGGATGAGTAGATTAGAAACTCAGGACTTCCGTTCCTTCCTGGCAAATTTTCTCAAGGTGACAGTGAGGTCAACAGGAAATGTAAATGTCACTCCAGCACATAGCCTGCCTGAGAGAAGCTTCTCCCTGAACTCAAAGCTTGAGTACTTTCTTTAGATTAATGCTGACTCCCAAACTTTAGACATAATCTGTTCTCAAAATTCATATTAATTTTGCCAATTTATTCAATGAAATTTATATTTGAGAAGGATATTTTCCCCTCTAAACATAATGGTCACCCTGTTACAATATAACAAGGGGTGCAAAATTGCATTTTGGGACTCTGAAGTCTGAGTACAATTTTATCATGTCTCAGTTCTGACACAACACTTGAATATTACAATACATTTGTAAAAAAATTTTTTTTGTACGTTGGTGGGTCTTTTTCTCTAAACAATAATATATCAGCACTTCAATGTGGGCCAAGATGCCTTCTGAGGAAGCTGCAAATAAAATTCTTTCTGGGATGAAATAAGCCACAAATAAACTAAAACTAGCGATTCTTTTACTTGTGCAGTAATTGACTCAGGTCATGCTTGACTAACTCCTCTGAAGGGAAGAATGTGAGAACATTCCTCCTCACACAGAAGTCAACTTGGCCTCTCCCAGGGTTCAGCCTCTTGACTAAGAGTTCTGTCAGGATGTCTTTATGTTGCCTACACATAAGGATATATCTCTGCTTTGTTCGCAGTACAGGTTTGTTTCTGGAAAATCTGCCTTGATTTAACAGGTGGCTGGAATATTACCTCCCGCAAATTCTCAGCCAATAAGGAGAAACAGCCACGGAAGATTCACGGTCTTCACCAAGCAGAACTGCCACATATGAATGTCATTCTAAACCGTAATTGAAAGATAACCCCTATAATGTTTCCAGCCAATCCTCTGCTCTGAAAAGTCTGATTTCCACGTCATTTACTTTCTATATTTGAGGTGACATAAACAGAATTAGTTCAAGTCAAGACCAAGCAGCATATGCATGTGATAAATTAAGTCTACCACTATAATGAAATAAAGAATTTTGCTCAAGAACTTTGAGCAAAAGGGAAAGGAATGATCTAATCTTGAGATGTATCATAACCTCTTGCTTTACATAAGTACATCTGGGACACAAACAGTCACCTTTGGTACTAACATACCCAAGCAACCCTCAGGGCTGTTCCTGAACTAGAAGGAGGTTTTAAAAAACAGAAGCTTTCAAAAGAGGGCTATTTACATGATCAGAACTACTACAAACAGCAGTTACCATTTGGATTTCTAATACGATGAACAGATGCCCAAAGTAACATGTATGTTTTTCTTCTACAAATGTAAGCTAGATTAGATATAGGCAAAAATGATTTAAACAAAGAGAATAAAATATATTGTGTGGTAGGTATGGCTCCATCAAGATTTTTTTAACCTCAGTCTATACTTTTTGAAAATCTTCCTTTAGGCTCTCAAACAGTTTTATACAAACATGTTAAACGTGAAACGGTACAAGGCTGATCTTTTGCTGATAAATTTATTTAAATGAAATAAACAATCATACACCTATCAATCAAATGATCCGTCACTCTTTTATGTTCCTCTTCCTATGAATAAAAGAAATATATCTGCACAACCAAGCTAACTATTCCAAAGAATCCAAATTCTCTTGGTTTGGCTATTTAACTTCACTTCACCTAAATTATTAGTTCAACGCTAACAGAGAGATAGCAAATGCCAAAAAGACTTACAAGCCAAACAATATAATTAACAAGCAGCAATTAGCTAAGTGATTCGATTGTTCAAAGAGTCACATCTGCCCTAGATCAATCTCCTTTAAATTTACCCCACAGCAGGCTCAGACTCTGCCATTACCCTTCTTCTACATACTGGGAATTTGTTGGATCCTGTGGACAACGACAAATGCATCTGACAGCCCCACTTTCACTGGGTGATTGGTCGAACTTATCTGTGTGACCAAGACAGGAATCTGGAAAAGAAAAAGCAGATTGCTGTGAGTTAGGTTTGAATTTCATTTGGGGTAGGTGTGGGGAATGCGACCATCTTTTTTAATGGATAAAATTTGATTATGGAGATGAAGAAAGAGAGAGAGCAGGAAACATTAGAGAAGAAAAACATACAATATCTAAAAATAACATCTGTTTAGTGCTATTCGATGGGTTAAAGTGACAAGAGAGTTCCTGGTCCTACAGACAGGGCTACTTGATGATGAAAGTAACAGATTCTCAGAGAATCTGACTGATGCTGAATACTGAAAATTTCTCACACATACAGGCACACCATGAATGCACGTAGTGCGGACTATCATTACAGAGATAGAGATTCTTTTTGTACCATTTGTTTTCCCCAAAGACTCTATTATATATTCATTTTCATAGTTTTAAAAAATCCTTGTTTACAAGTGGCCTTATAGATATAAAACCTAGAGAAAGATAAGACGTGCATTCCTAAATATATATAAATATATATGTAACAACATCATCGTTGATTAATATATAGCGATATCTGGCAATTGCTTCTTAACGGATGAACTTCACTATTCTGGTTAAAACTCATATGGAAAACTTATGAATTATTATGGGTCAGTTCAAGGTCATATTTCCTAAATTTAAACCTCAATAGAGCCCAAATCTGCATATTATAGACATTTATAATGTGTACAGTTTTAAAAAATTAGGACACACTGAGACTATATTAAACACGATACAACAGTTATAAATGAGACAAACTCTTGGAGCCGTTTTTTCTAGATTTAGAAAAGAATCATTGGAGATACGATTACTATCTTTACTACCAGTTTTATAGAAATGAAAATGGGGATGAAAACATCTTCAATACATAAAGGGACAAGAAACAATATGGAAGGATAAATGCACGAACAAGTCTTTTAAGTAGAATAAGCAGATTGTGGGCCATCTGTGGGTAATTCATTAAAGATCATATTAGATCAGACATGGTTGTATAAGCCATAATAAACAGCGTGGCAATAAAAAAGAAGGAAAATAGGGGACTTCCCTGGTGTTGCAGTGGTTAAGAATCTGCCTGCCAATGCAGGGGACACAGGTTCGATCCCTGGCCCAGGAAGATCCCACATGTTGCAGAGCAACTAAGCCCATGTGCCACAACTACTGAGCCTGCACTCTAGAGCCTGCAAGCCACAACTACTGAGCCCACGCGCCACAACTACTGAAGCCTGCGTGCCTACAGCCCATGCTCCGCAACAAGAGAAGCCACCGCAATGAGAAGCCCGTGCACCACAACAAAGAGTAGTCCCCACTCTCCGCAACTAGAGAAAGCCTGGGCGCAGCAACAAAGACCCAATGCAGTCAAAAATAAATAAATAAGTAAATTTGAAGGAAAATAACTTGGAGAGAAGATGTAATAAGGACTGTACTTCTTATTTTTGCCCCTGACATCATGAAGTTGTAAGAAGTGTTATTTTGTTGAAACTAAGAGGAAATTTTAATGTTTCTGAAATTTGTGGAATTATCTCAAAATAGTAAATGGAAGATATTTTCCTTTTATGTACTAATCAGTCCTCTCTTGAACAATGTTGTAGTATTGCCAGTTTTATATCAGTGTGTCCAGTTCTTAACCACCATTAAGAAGTATTCTGATATTTGGACAACAGAAACAAACAAAATCAAACCAAGATTTTTGTCCCTAAAAGTTCATTTACTAAATGAAACTCTGATATAATTTATTTATGGTAATTGCTAAGCCATACTCAGTATCAATGTATGTAATCCCTTTTCTTATGGTACATTATATTATTACCCAGTTTATACTCCATGTTGAAGAATGCTAATATAAGTACAATTTATATTTAAGACAGACTTACAGTGAAAGAAGAAAAGGCAAAGGGATAGAAAGCCACAGAAAGAATTTCCAATTCAAGTTATTTTTGTATATCCTAATAAGACAAGCTCATAATTTTTAAACAGCATCATTAATAGATGCCTGCTTAGGAGTAAGTATGAAAGTTTTGCTACTGGATTTGTTACTTGCTTTCATTCTTACAACATCTATGACTGCAGTTTTCCTCTGCAAGGTATGAAATATTTTACCAGATAATTCTGTGGTAATTAATTGTACTTCTTCTTTCGCATACTCAAAGCAGAGCTTGAGTTTATATTGTTATCAACTGGAAAATTCTATTATATTGTTATGAATATTACATTATCATATGAGAGCTTGTTTTTCAGGTCACATGTCTTGGATCTGCAGACATCCTAGCTTCTCTTCTCTTCACATTATCTACCCCATCTCTTCTATCTCTCTTTATCTCTTCCCTTATCTAGCCATTTTTCATTTTTATTTTGTTTTCTCCATCTCTTTCTTTCTTTTCACTCCCTTCCTTTATATTTTATCTCTAAGTCAAACTCTCTCCTCCTGTGCATTTGATCTGTGGTACACTGACTGCACTAACGGCCTCAGTCCATGGCCTCTTTTTATCCATACTCTGCCGTCTCACTTGGTGGACCTCTGTCATTCTGCCTCTGCCTCAGTAATATGGCAAAAGAAGACAACAGCAAACTTGAAGCAGAAGAAAGGCTTGAAAAGGTGCTTGTACATTTCCACCTCCTTTCTGGGACTTCTGCCACTGCCATGAGAATATACCCTGCTGAAGATCTATGAGAGACACGTGGAGGAATGTTTTCTTTCTAGCAGAGGTCATCTTGAACAACTAGCCCCTAGCCAATCAACCAGCTAGCAACTGACACATGAGTGAGGCCAGCTGAGATCAGCAGTCTTATACCTTGTGAGAAATAAGAAATAGAGTTGTTTAGGCCACTACATTTTGGGGTGATTTGTTACACAGCAATACTAACCAATGCATTCTCTACTAAAGCTCTAATAGCCAATACAAACTTCTCTGGGTGTCTCTATAGAAAATGAAGTAGCATTCTTCCTCCTAGGTTTCTGGGAATCAGATAAATATCTCTTTAGGTACAATTAAACTTGAAATATTGGAAAGGTCCATTAAAAAGATGCATTTTCTGCATCTTTTTTTTCACTCTTCTGTATCTTTTTATTTTCTAGTTTATTCTTTTCTCTGTGGATTCCAAAAATGAAGACCAAGGTGTATAATTTACCCAGATTTAGATTCATTTAACTTAAGGTAAATCCATGCAAAATCAAAATGGGTAACCTAACAATGTAGAGAGTTTTTTGTCCACTGAAAATAATCCTATCGTAAATTGGCCAACCCTCTAGGAAGACAGTAGATGACCTGTAAGGACTCTTTCAAACCTCAAATTCAACGATTTAATTCTACTGAATGATCTAGACTTTCCCAAGCTTCACCAAGTACATTGTTAATAAAGATCCAAAAAAATTATAAGGGTGAATTCATTCATAATATTTATCATTTATAATATTTATTTATAATAATATTCATTTATATTATTCAATATATATATGTATTATTGAATATATATATTGAATATATATATTATTGAATATATTGAATATATATTATTCAATATAAATATATTTGAATATATTATTCAAATAATATTTATTTATAATAATATTCATTTATAATATTTATATTAGTTGAACATTTTCTCTGTATTATTGTAGGCACTGGAATTACAGGAGAAAACAAAAAAACCCCTGCTCTCATAGAGCTTACATTCTAGAGAGTAGAGACTGACATGAAGACAAGTGAACATAAAAAATACAGTATGCCAGGAGGTGGTAAGTGCCAAGGAGGAAATGGAAACATGGGGAAGATACAGCGAGGGATGGGGGCCTCTTTAAGAGAAGGAGGCACAGAAGATTTCTGTGATAATGTGACTTTTCTGTAGTAGGAGAACCTGCCATATGGAGATTTGGGGAACAGCTCTGTAGAGAGACCAGTACATGCAAAGGCCGTGTTTGAATTGCTTTTGCTGTCTTTTAGGAAATAAAAGGTTATCACTGGAGCAGAGGGAGTAAATAAGAGTGCTGAAGGTGATGGGACGCAGTGACGACAGATCAGAGGGAGCATGTATTCCCTGCAAGCCACGGCAATGACTCTGGATTTTATTCCAAGTTGTATGGGGAAGGGTTAGACCGTCTTGAACAGAGGAAGGACATTCCCTTACATCTGAAAAAGATCACACTAACTGATGTGTAATCTGGACTGGAGGGGGAAAAGAGAGACAGAGAAACTAGTTAGAAGGGTATCACCATTTTGCAGATGAGAAATGGGTGGCTTGGAGTACACTAGATAAGTGATAAGTATAAGAGCTGGAGCGACAGGAAGATGATTCTGGACGAATATGCCATGGATTTAAGGAGAGTGAGAAAAAGAAGAGAGTCAACAGTGTCACCAAGACTTTTGGTCTTAACAGCAGGAAAAATGGAGTTGAGTTTTTCATCGGAGCCAGCATGCTGTTGCACACCTTCAGGGTTCATTTCCATTGCTGGCTATGAGGATGGTGTGTACTGAAGCATCCAGAGATGGAGGAGACTAGGGCAGGAAGCAGTGGAAAAGGACGATGGCAATACCACTGGCCTCAAATGCTTTTCTTCCAAATTTTATAGAGTTCATGAATAAAAGCATAGAATTTCTAAAACTCTGGTATTTTATCCTGATTAAATATTAACATGAAAATGTACAAGAAGCTTTTGATTCCCTACATTTTCCTAGAAGCCACCCAAACCTTTGATAAAATGATTACATATCAGGTTTAGAAAACAAAACACTATGGCCAATTGAATTAAATGCTTAATTTGGTAAAAGATTAACGAGGCAAAGTCCAGGCTTTCTCTTAGATTTCTTTCAAGAACATGTCTGCCTCTCTCCACCTGATACTGTCCTATCTTTTTCACTTTGCCTTCTTGGACTGTTATCTTTTTACCTCAAAACCTCAAAGGCGTGGGGTTGTTCAGCGTAAGGATGGTTCATCCACTCACACTTACTGCAGCCAAGTAATTGGGCTGTGTGAGCTCTCTGTGAGCCAGACTGCAGGTTCCAACGACAGTTTAGAATGAGAGGCCGTTTGTTAGGCTGAATCAGGAGCACTGCTAAAACCACATTTAACATGAGCTATTTTTTGACTAACGTCAACAAAGCAATTGTGTGTACGTATATAAATAAACTATCTAGAATTAGAGCCAAAAGTGTGCAAGAAAGGATCTGTCATAGTGTCACAGTCCCCTAGTCTATAGAGGACTCTGTATTGGATAAGTACCCAAGTCAGAGAAGCAGGGACGAAAGATGATGCCCAAAGTACAAAAACTCTGCTTATGGAAGCTATCCTTTATCCTATCTACAAATTTATATTCATCCTTAAAATGTCTCCTAACTTAGTTCCTGGGGATGTCAGGAAGCCAATCTGAAATAATACAAACTCTGAACTACACAAGCTTTAAAAAAAAATGTAGTTCATTATTTTCAAATGCCTATAATACTTGCCTTTTTATAATTAAAGCAAAGCTAAATCTTCACTCGGCCTCTGTATGATTTGTAATGAATCATACATTTCTGAGAAGGAGTTTTACAATTAGATTCATTCCACAGGATAGATATAGAAAAGGAGCATTAACGCCAGTTAAAATATGCTTCCATTTCAGCTTACATAAGCATTTATAAACTCTTTTCTTTAAGGTGTTTTAATTTTCCTTCCATTTCACAAGACACAGATAAGTTTGTTATTTAAGTAAGTATAATTTTTTTCTATAAATGATACAGTAAGCAAATGAAGTATAGCGACAGAAAAGAGTTGGAATAACTAGACAAAATTAACGTAGGAAATGATATTAGGAGTCAGTAAAGGTAGGGCAGAGCATGCTGGCCTTTGGAGGAAGATTCAAATACAAAAGTTGTTCTCTTTTCCGTGCTGCGGTATCATTCTCCAGCACACAAGGGCCTGACACAATACCGAAAACATGAACGTCTGTCTCTAAAACAGTTAAGGGGATAACAGCATGCTGCTTGAGTCGCAGGGAATAGAATTTTATTTTTCTCTCTGTTCTGCCCTTCAAACCTTGCCAAAACATTCACTCGTTTCCATTATGGCCCAGCTATCTATCTAATAGGCAGCGCAGCATCTCAGCAAGGGTTTGACTGCAGAGTATGTGCTCCCAAGTATGAATCATATGCCTATCAGACGCAACTGGAGAGGAATTAGTCTAAACTCATTTTTGTTAACTCGCGAATCAGCAATGTGATGTCTAATAGCTTAATATATATACAGTAAAAAACCCCCAAAGTTTAAAATTTTAACCATTCTTACCTTCACTTAACCCTTAAGTTCCTACCTTATCTCCCTTAAATGTCTGATCCGGCTTCTCCTTACTCAGTAGGGCGTCCAATTTTAAAAAGTCATGCTCAAAGCAATGCATAAAGCCCTGAGTATTAGTTGTCTGAAAACTACATTTGAATAGAAGGGCTTTCAGTTAAATTTGACATTATAAAAACATCCATTTGCTTTCCTGAATATTGTTAACATGTCGCACGATTATTTGAATCCCTTTCTAGCTTTTAGATTCTGAACTCTTTTCATATGCTAGGTATCGAGCAATGCACTTACTTGATGGCATGAAAGCAAAGGCGAGCCATACGTTAAAGATATAATCTAACATTCCTCTTACCCCCATCTCCACAATCGTACCCCATAGAAAATCTGGAAGGAGACAACAGCATGAAGTTGGTAAGTAAAAATAGCTCCCTCTTTTAATATAGGGACTGCCCAGTACTGAACTGACAAACTAGAGTGGGAGCATCATATAAAAGAATATAGTGAGGCAGGAGCCCCCTGAAGAAGCCTATGCAACGTGGCTCAAGATAGTCAAAACCATAATGGGGACTTTATCTGGGACTATGGCTACAAAAGGGAACTTGCCTAAACACGGCTGGGAAAAGGAACGGGATTAGGAAACTGCACCCTGGGTTTGGGGAGACATGGGGAAAGTACGAGGCCTTTTGCCTTAGGGATAAATTAGCTCTTTGATCCTGGAATCCTCAGAGCAGGGACTGGATATGGTCTATACCGGCAGGAGCACATGTAGAACATGTAGAACAAACCTCTCCACGTCACCACAAAGCTTAAATGGAAGTGGGGCTTGGAAGGAGAAAACGTACCCAGGAAGATCAAATACCTTGTCCAAGGACAACATAACCCGCTAGGGGCAGGGCCAGCATTAGAACAAGATTTCTGTTTCTACAATTATTTCTTCTAGATTATTGATCTTGCTTCCTTGCTACTTTATTTACTTATTTTTACTCACAACATTATAAAGGGAGAACGGGTTCAATTTGTCATTTTCTTACACTATGGGAAATTAAAGAAAATTAAAATGTTGGGAGCTTTAATATGTGAGATAACAAAAAAGTGCAAATGCAAATGAATTAGATCCTAAATAAAGCCATGTAGATACAACTTTATGCTTTATGTACTTAAAATACAGGGAAGTGCTAAGATATAAAATCATCTGTGTCTACAATTTTTTTGGAATTCTTTTAAATTTTATTGAAGTGTAGTTGATTCACAATGCCATGCTAATCCCGGCTGTACAGCAAAGTGATTCCGTTATACACACATATATTCTTTCTCACACTCCCCTCCATCCCAGCCTATCACAGGATACTGAATATAGCTCTCTGCGCCACACAGTAGGATCTTGTTGTTTATCCATTCTATACATAATAGTTCAGATCTGCTAATCCCAAACTCCCAATCTTTCCCTCCCCCACACACCCTCCCCCTTGGCAACCACAAGTCTGTTCTCTATGTCTGTAAGTCTGTTTCTGATTTGTTGATAAGTTCATTTGTGTCATATTTTAGATTCCACATGTAAGTGATATCATATGGTATTTGTCTTTCTCTGTCTGACTTACTTTACTTAGTATGATAATCTCTAGTTGCATCCATGTTGCTGCAAATAGCATTATTTCATTCTTTTTTATGGCTGAGTAGTCCATTGTATACATGTACCACATCTTCTTTATCCATTCATCTGCTGATGGACATTTAGGTTGCTTTCATGTCTTGGCTATTGTAAATAGTGCTGCAATAAACATAAGGGTGCATATATCTTTTTGAATTATAGTTTTGTTTGGATATATGTCCAAGAGTGGGATTGCTGGAGCAAATGGCAACTCTATTTTTAGTTTTTTTTTTTTTTTTTTTCCTTTGCGGTACGCGGGCCTCTCACTGCTGCGGCCTCTCCCATTGAGGAGCACAGGCTCCGGACGCGCAGGCTCAGTGGCCACGGCTCACAGGCCCAGCTGCTCTGTGGCATGTGGGATTCTCCCGGACCGGGGCACGAACCCACGTCCCCTGCATCGGCAGGCGGACCCCCAACCACTGCGCCACCAGGGAAGCCCCTATTTTTAGTTTTTTGAGGAACCTCCATATTGTTCTCCATAGTGGCTGCACCACATGAATTGTTTTTTTAATTCAACATTCCCCACACCTTCCTGGGTGGTGGTAATAGATGTTCCATGAAAAATGCATTCCCAGGTCAAAAAAGTTTGATCAGCTCTGGGTTAAATGAAGTTAATTTACCTTTGTGGCTGTTCTTCTCAGAGCCTTTCATTGCTAATAGGCATTGGGAAAAGCACATTCTGGGAAATGCTCAATTTAGAAAACACACAATTTGAGAGACATTTACTTAATTTATTAAAGAGCCATTTTGCTTTGCTTTCCTCTGCAGAGACATGTTCTCAGTTATGGGATTCTTTCCTGAGAGTTTATAATTAGCATTTCATGTCATCTGGGTTTTCTCAATCTTATACATTTGTTAAATAAATTTTATTTAAATTTCATATATATATATATATATAGTTTCTTGGATGCATATATATTATTTTAACACATGTTAAACATTCTCACATATACAGCAATAGCCATAAAGGCAAATCACTTCATATCTAAATGTCAATTGTTTCACTGTTCAGTTCTTTTTGGCTTTCTCTTACCCTCTTGAATTATTTTTTTCTATAAATTTTACAAGCTCAGCAAGTGTTCATCTTTTAATGCTTTCAGGATGATTACCACGAATGAAGGGTCATTACAGTTTAAACAAGAGAAATCGTCTTCAAATAAATTTTAAAAATGCATTTAGGGTGACAGTTAAACCTCCAACCAATTGGCAATGGTGATTTATTAACTATGCATTCTTCCACAGAAACAGTAAATGTTACACTAAGGAACATTAGGATTAAATACTTAAATGGTAGAAGTAATTAAAAAGTAATTTTACTTAATAAACAATAAAGTTCCTCTATACAGACCTCCTCTAAAATTTGCTGCTGAAGGAGACTGTAAGGTATTCAACCAAGAAAATGGATAAAGTGGGCTGACTCTCAGGTGAGATATGTATTCTCTATGAGTTCCCCTGTGGCCATGTAGAAGGATTACGTGACTTTTTAATTGTATTGTCTCAAACTGATGACCACTCTGTACCTCCCATGAACTGGTGAAAAAAATTAATCAAATTTCCAATAGACACAAAATGAATCACATCCTTCCTGAGTCTGTATCTAAAGTAACAATAAATTCAAAATATAATAGGAGAAGAGAGATGAAACAAGTCAGAGGAAATGCAACTTCTAATATATGATAGCATACTAGGATAGGCAGCCTTAAGAAATATAAGACATTTGATTTCAAGTCTCTAATGTGTCTGGAATCATATCTTTCTTGTGAACAGGTAGTTTCCTTGTTACATTGTCAAGAGACCAAGAATTTCAGGTCTATACTGTAATAAAGCAAACAATCATCACTATTCAATGGTAACTTAAAATAATATAAAGAATCTGGTTTCTAGGATGACAGCTAGTTATTTCTATTAACAGAATAGGAAACGGGAATTTGATTTTTCCAAATTCCATTTATCTAAGAAAGGACATATGTTTTTACTATTATTTTTACTTATGCACAACTTCTTTTCACTTTTTTAAAAAAATTAATAAAATAAGTGCTGTGGAAAGGCAAACCATTCTTACCTGTGCTCTCAAGTGGCTGAGTTACACTACAATAATGACTAACCAGGTAAGACTGTCAGGGATATCAAAGTGAATAAAGCAATACAGCCATTTCTTGAAAAGGAAGCTTGTAGGGAGGCACTAAGGTACAGTGGTTGGGCCTATGGGCTCTGGAGTCATATTCCCTTGGATGAATCTTTGTTTCATAATTTTGGGAAAGTTACTTAACCTCTCTGGGTGTTTTGGGTTCCTTCTCTGTAAATGATAAAAGTGACAACCTCTCAGTTTTTGTGAGAATAATATGAGACAAATTTTAAGCATGTCGGTCACTGCCTAGCATATATAAAGAGCTCAATAAATGTTAGATTTTACAAATTTGGAGGTTGCTTTTAAAAATGAATGGGGCTTCTGGTTATGGCAGACAAACTTGTATAAGGCCATCATTTCTACTACTGAGACCAAGCAGGAAAGATAAAAAACATATGAAAAGCATCTGTTGAAGGCATCAGGTGGCTGTCAAAGAACAAGGACCTGAAAAGCCAAGATTCCAAAGAAAGGAAATCACAGAGGTGAAACAAACACTGCTTTCCCTTCAAGGCATTTGACAGTTAATGAGCCAGATTTAGAGACAGAAAATTTGAACAGAACTTCAGGCAGTCTCATGAAGTTGTGGAAAACACAGAGTTCAGGACCACTAAGGCAAAAGGTCCATAGTAATTACCCAGGGTTATGTGGAGATTCCTGAAGGACTACATTCTAAGAGTTAGGGCTAACCAGAAATATACCAGTTTTTATAAGGGCCAATGCTCAACTGTGAATGAGCTTAGTCCTGCTCAGTAGTAAGTAATCTGTTCCCTCCTAACTGCCTAACAAAAAAAGTAAACCCTTCCTTGAAGAAGAAAATATCATCCACAACCTCAAAGCATCTCTTTACTATTTTGTAAACAATGCCCAACATTTGATCGAAAATTACCTAACATGCAAGGAGACATGACCAGTGAATGAAAATCTACAGAAAAAGAAACAGTAAAAAAGAGATGATAGAAACAGACCCATAGGAAATCTAGATATTAGAGTTAGCTATAAACTTTAAAAGAACTGTTATTAATATATTTAAGAATATAGATGACAAGATGGTTAATTTCATTAGGTAATTAAATCTATGCAAAAGAAACAAATGGATACCCTGAAATTGAAAAATGCATTAAAGTGAATGGTTGATAATTTGAGAGGAAAATTTTGAAAAAAACAGTATGTTTTTTGTGTTTTGACTTCCATCCTAAGTAAACTGTATCTTTGAAATTAACTAAAATAAACAGCTGTGTAGCAATAAGGGCCTATAACTTAAAACATAATTTCAAATCTTTGGTTGAATAATAAAGAGCTATAATCTTGGGAGAGGTAACTTAATTATTTAAAGGAATCTGTGTCCCCACTACTTCTCTCACCAGTATGGTTAGGAGAACACTGTGACTTTGTGAAGGATCATTAAATTCTTTGAACAAATCTGTATTTACTCTTATTTCAAACAGCAGTAGTAACTGCCCTATCTCAATCTCATTAAGATTGTAATAAGTACAAATGTATTTTCTAATTTATTGATCATTATTTATCACAGTCTGCACTGTGAAAAATTATGCTGCTGGAGACATGACTACATACAGAACATGACAGAACTGGAGGTCATCTGAGTGGTTAGTATGGGCAGTTGGCACATTAAGAGTTACTAAGAGAGGGGCTTCCCTGGTGGTGCAGTGGTTGAGAGTGTGCCTGCCGATGCAGGGGACACAGGTTCGTGCCCCGGTCTGGGAAGATCCCACATGCTGTGGAGCGGCTGGGCCCGTGAGCCATGGCCACTGAGCCTGCGCATCCGGAGCCTGTGCTCCGCAACGGGAGAGGCCACAACGGTGAGAGGCCCGCATACGGCAAAGAAAAAAAAAAAGAGTTACTAAGAGAAACATAATTAACTACTGGAATAAATCATTTGAGGGTAATAAAAGTGAAATTTGTGTCAAAAATCTATTCAATGAAATACTAATTTTCCTCCATGTTGAGTAAAATTATTAGTAGTTTCTGAATAAATCAGAATTTTTCTTCTCACTCATGTAAAATATAATAAAATAAAACAAAGCTGGCATTAATCAGTTAAAAGCAACTAATTAGAGTAAGAACTGCACTTACCTTCCAACCTATAACTTTGCTTCGGTATATTTAATCTGAATAGGAATACAAAATTATACTCCTTATATTCTTAGGGTCTTACAATTTCATTAGCTCTATAGCTTAATTAGGAATACTTCTCCTGACTTCATGGGACTGTAATTGTGTAATATATGGGAGTCTTATAAAAAGATTACTAAACACCAAACATTAACAAATATTTATTGGAAAAACACAAATGAGAAATAGATTTGTGACTTGTTTTACATAATCTCCTTGGGAGAGAAAAAAATGTTGAGGTATTTTGGGGTCACCACATTAAGGTTTTTTGTTCTGGATTTGTCCTTAACTAGCTCTGTAAACTCAAGCATGTCATTTAACCTTTCTGATTGTCTGCTTAGCTATAAAATAAATAAAGATAAATAAAGATAAAATAAAGATAAACTGTGTATGATCTAACTCCATAATTAAGCCACACACATTCATTAAACACCTTTTATGTGCCAGTGCCTTTGTACAAGGCTAAGAATATTAAGAATATAAGTTACTGTTGAAGAATTGAAAACTATAATGTATGTGAAAGCACTTTGTCAAGGATAATACATTATGTAAAGATAATACATCAATTACATAATATTTATGTAATTGAAATTATAAATATTTTTCTAGAAAGGCCAGGAGCACCTAGCTCTCACCTCAAATGCATGGGGATCCTTATTGTGGCAAATTTTACACATAGAAATTTTGCCTCAGCAAAATAAAATACATGACAGTTATCAGGAAGCAAAGAGGTAGAATAGGAAATAAGTAACCGTTTTTTAACCAGGACAGAGAGGCAAATAATAAAGTAGTGATTTCTTTAGAACTCTAAATTCAGAAGGACTGATAGTCTGGAAATAGTAAGAAAGTGTTAAAATTGCCTGTCAGCTTAATAGTCTCATGACAAAACAGGAAAACCATAATGGAAAATTTCTCTTTGATTAAATAAAGAAAAGAAAAGGACATTTTAAAAATACCAACCTCACTACAAAGAGAGAATAGGAAAAATAAACTGTTACTCTGCAATGTGAGACACCCATTGAGAACAGTATAAATAAAGATGACAATTTTGATAATAAAGACTAGCGAGAGAGACCACAATAAGAACACAAACCTCTGTTTTGACAAAGCCTGCAATTAGTGAGATTTTAGATTCTAGACTTACTGACTCTGCCTCTTTCCAGAAATTTTACCACTGTTGGTTAAAATGTTGAAAATAATATTCCATAACATCATTCTGCAGTCCCAGCAATACACTAGATTACAATGAAAACTAGAATGAGTCCCTTTGAGCAATACTGTCTCAGCTTCCAGGGAGTGTGATATAAGGATATGGTGGGCTATGATACCAAAATATAGCCCTGGATAAGGAAGCACCAAGCAGAACAGATCTTGCATTATATTCTGTGTATACTATTGCCCCAAGTAAATGAGTAATTCCACACGGAAGAATTCTTCAAAAGAGTGGAAACATTTAACATGGTTATGAGATTTCCAAAAGTTGGCCTATTGAGTTGAAATACAACCATCCCTCACTTTATAGAAAAGATAGATTTCAGAAGACATGACCAAAGCGAATCCTTTTTAAATTGCCAGCAACTTTTTAATAGCCAGGGATTCATTTCCCAAGGGAAAAATAACCCTTCAATTGAAAATAAGATGTTGAGTCTGTATTATAAATACCCATTAATCCATGGGTTAATAATGCCCATTATCAATTCACATTGTGACTACTGACTGCCTAAAACATCACATCTGATATATTATTCTTATATTCTTTATTTTCTTCCCCCAAAGTTTAGGTTGTCTAATAGACCTTAATTACACTGTCAATAGAGTTTTAAGCCAAACATGCTATTATTCTAATTTAGACGTTCTGTAAATTAAAGGCTACAATTTAGTCAATTTCCATTCCCTGTCAATTTGGTAAAATGAAACAAACTAAGTTTAAATTTCTTTATTCTGTCTGTCACTTTGATCTCTAATTAATCTTTCCTATCAGGTGGCAATAAACATTGGCCAAAGGGATTGTGGACTCAGCTGTCGTGGAATACTTTCAGTATTGGGTCATTGAGCCACACAAGACTTCATGTCTATTAACACTTTTGAAATTATAGCCAAAAAATGTCAAAGAAGTTGACAAGGCAAAAACAAATAAATAGTATAAATATAAGTAATCAGATTTAGATGAAAATCCTTCCAAATTGGAAATATTTTTTCTTAGAGATATTTCATTATACTACCACAAGAATATAATTATTTAATAATTTTATGAAACTCATGGGTCAGAATGCCAAGGATATCAGAATGCAAAATAAAACAAAACCCAAAGAATTAACAATTAGTGCTACTCGGTAGATTTTAAAAATTGTATTTTTTTCAATAAAGCAAAAGAAACCAAGAGGTGAGAAAATGATCTGAGGTTCATGACTGTAAAATGTCCTTTTCTTGACACTTGGAGGAAAAGATAGAGAGGTCAAGTCAATAGGGAAGGAGATTATCAGTACATTACTTACTTCCTTATATCCGAAGATGATGCGTCCATCCATGAGGAGGGTTGCTTGGAATGTGAAGCTTCCCAGGTTGTAATTATCCTGGAGATGTACGTGGTCCCACTGGACAACAAGCGCTGTGCCTATAAACCCCATTGGAACAAAAGAAATGCAGTGAGAAAAATGTATCAATCAATTCTGGTGGGAATCTTCACAAATCATGGATCTAACCTTCACATCTAGTAGCTGTGCTGCTTGAATTTTACATAGTTAACTGGATTTCTGTTACTGACATAGCATTTGGGATACTTTTGAAGAATTGAGTATTCTCTAAATATTTGGGAAAATTTAACCTCATACTGAGGTTAATATTGAGCCCAGTATGGGGGAATTTTGCCTGAGGAAGTCCATTAATGTTAATGGGTACTGTCTGCTTAAATTTCCATGAGCCACTTTCAAAATGCAACCCAAGTGGCTTGAATGAACTTCAAATACATTTGACAAATGCTGAGAGAGAAAGGAACACATTCAGGGAAGCTAGAATCAGACCTGAAAATGTCTATTTCGTACTTAGAATTATACACTTCCATATGCTAAAGAAATTTCTTTAACACTCATGGGAATTTTCCTCTTTAATTCACAATGTCTGCATTTCTTTGTTGTACTGCTTCTAAAAGGTTGCAAGGTAGCTTACAGGGCCTCAGGCTAACATTTCTGAAGCCCCTTTCAGTACACTGGGATGAATCTTCAGTGCTATATATCATATTCTGATGAGTCAACCTGCCAGTGTTTATCATAAAAGTATTAACATGAAACAGTAATTGAAACACAGTTTAATAGCCACCAATGAGAATTTATATTTTGTTTTGTTTTGTTTTCATCAGTGTTTCTCTTTTAGGTTTTATTTATATTTATTTATTTATTTTACTGGGGTACATATAGTTGTTTTACAATATTGTGTTAGTTTCTACTGTACAGCAAAGTGGAGTTCCCTGTGCTATACAGCAGGTTCTCATTAGTTATCTATTTTATATGTATTAGTTAGTGTACATGTCAATCCCAATCTCCCAACTCATCCCACCACCCCTCTTTCCCCGCCTTGGTGTCCATACGTTTGTTCTCTACATCTGTGTCTCTATTTCTGCCTTGCAAACAGGTTCATCTGTACCATTTTTCTAGATTCCACATATATGCGTTAATATACGATACTTGTTTTCTCTTTGTGACTTACTTCACTCTGTATGACAGTCTTTAGGTCCATCCACGTCTCTATAAATAACCCAATTTTGTTCCTTTTTATGGCTGAGTAATATTCCATTGTATATATGCACCACATCTTCTTTATCCATTCGTCTGTCAATAGGCATTTAGGTTGCTTCCATGACCTGGCTATTGTAAATAGTGCTGCAATGAACATTGGGGGTGCATGTGTCTTTTTGAGTTATGGTTTTCTCTGGGTATATGCCCAGTAGTGGGATTGCTGGGTCATATGGTAATTCTATTTTTAGTTCTTTAAGGAACCTCCATACTGTTCTCCATAGTGGCCGTATCAATTTACATTCCCACCAACAGTGCAAGAGGGTTCTCTTTTCTCCACACCCTCTCCAGCATTTATTGTTTGTAGATTTTTTGATGATGGCCATTCTGACTGGTATGAGATGATACCTCATTGTAGTTTTGATTTGCATTTCTCTAATAATTAGTGATGTTGAGTATCTTTTCATGTGTTTGTTGGCCATCTGTATATCTTCTTTGGAGAAATGTCTATTCAGGTCTTCTGCCCATTTTTTGATTGGGTTGTTTGTTTTTTTAATATTGATCTGCATGAGCTATTTGTATATTTTGTAGATTTTTGTCTTTTGATTCGTTTGCAATTATTTTCTCCCATTCTGAGAGTTGTCTTTTCATCTTGTTTATGGTTTGCTTTGCTGTGCGGAAGCTTTTAAGTTTCATTAGGTCCCATTTGTTTATTTTTGTTTTTATTTCCTACTCTTGAAGGCAGGTCAGAAAAGATCTTGCTGTGATTTATGTCAAAGAGCGTTCTTCCTATGTTTTCCTCTGAGAATTTTATAGTTTCTGGTCTTACTTTTAGGTCTTTAATCCATTTTGAGTTTATTTTTGTGTATTGTGTTAGGGAGTGTTCTAATTTCATTAACTGACACTGTTTATTCTTTTTTATTTTTTTAAGAAAACAAATGAGCAGGTAAGATGTTTGCTTAGCTCTAAGTATTGGATTTTCTAATCTTTTAAAAAGTCTTGTTGCCAAAAAATGACGTACAGAAATGAAACTCACAGAACTAAGAGAGCATAACTTATCTCCCAGGTCAGTAAGTATATGATTAAAAAGAAAAAAAAATCAATATTGCATGACAGAGAGCTTTTGGGTTAGTGAAGATGTGGATATGCTAGGAGAGTAGAGTGCCCAGAGAGGGCATGTATGCTCCATACCCTTTCCCATGTAACTTGCCCTATACGTTTCTTCTGTCTGATTTCCTGAGTTCATTCCTATACCAGGTGATTGGAGTAGACCAGAACACTGTCATTACTGTGTTTTTGAGTATAACTTAATGCTGAGATCTTTTGACCAAGATGGCAGCATAGGAGGCGCCTGACTTCCCCTCTTCCCATGGATACACTGAATGTACAGCTACACAAGGAGCAATTTCCTTTGAGAGAAATCCAAGATTAGCTGAGTGACTGCTATACATGAGGCAACTGAGAAAATACCCATAATGAAAGTGCACACATCTAGGTGCTTACTGTGATCCTCTGGAGCCCAAAAGAGCCAGTGGGTACTTCCCCTCCCTTGTTCCTTTGGCTCAGTCCAAGGATAAAACCAAGTCACCAGCATCTCTCTGGAAGGAGCTTGCACACATGTCTGGCACCCAGCTTTTGTGGCTGCCACCTGAGGACAGGCCCCCAGGTCGTCTTGCTCTGAGAGACAACGGGGTTTGCATTCATGAGTCCCACAGGACTGTAGCACACAAAGAAGCAATTGTTAACAGGCACACCTGTGAGCACTTGCATCACTTGCATTGGCTATCCCCTCAAGGCTCAGTAGAGAGGGAGCAGACAAAATACCTGTCTCCCAGTTCATCCCTGGAGAGGATTTGACTGCATACTTTTCCAGTATGCTGCTGCCTGAGGGACTGCCAACAAATCTAGGTGCTGACTGCGATCTTCCCCTTTGGGAAACTGATGGCTCTTGGCACACCCAAAACTACTGGATGCCACTGAGAACAAAGATGGTGCCTTGAACAATCACAAAGGTTTGAAAGACAACCAGGAGCTTGAGCTAAGCTGATTGATGAAGTTCATGTTGTACAGAAAACCACTCTGACAAGACTGGAAGAGGTAGCTATTTATCTGATGTACAAAAACTAACAGTGAGTAAAGAAAAATGAAGAAACAGGGGATTATGTTCCAAACAAAAAACAAGATAAATCTCTAAAAACTGATCTTAATGAAACAGAAGTAAGTGATTTACCCAAATGAGTTCAAAATAACAGTCATAAGTATGCTCACTGGACTTCCCTGGCAGTCCAGTGGTGAAGATTCTGTGTTTCCATTGCAGGGGCCACAGGTTTGATCCCTGGTTGGGGGACCAAGATCCCGTATGCCACACAGTGCAGTCAAAAAACAACAACAAAAAAGATGCTCACTGAGGTCAGGAGAGCAATGCATGAAGAAAGTGAGAATTTCAACAGAGACAGAAAATATAAAAAGTACTAAATAGAAATCATAGTACTGAAGAATACAATAACTGACTGGAAGTTTTAATAGAGGGGTTCAACAACAGACTATATCAAGTAAAAGAAAAGATCAATGCACTTGAAAACATATCAGCAGAACTGATCCAATTAGAGGAGCAGAGAGAGAACAAAAAGAATGAAAAAGAGTGAAGATAGCTTAAGGGACATATGGGACACCATCAAGTAGACCAATATTCACATTATAGGGATTTCAGAATGAGAAGAGAGAGAGAAAGGGGCAGAAGGATTATTCAGAGAGGACTTCCCAGGTGGTGCAGTGGTTAAGAATCTGTCTGCCAATGCAGGGGACACGGGTTCGAGGCCTGGTCTGGGAAGAACCCACATGCCTCAGAGCACCTAAGCCCATGCACCACAACTACTGAGGCCGTGTTCTAGAGACTGCAAACCACAACTACTGAGCCCATGTGCCACAACTACTGAAGCCCGCATGCCTAGAGCCTGTGCTCTGCAACAAGAGAAGCCACCTCAGTGAGAAGCCCGCCCACCACAACGAAGAGTAGCCCCACTCGCCGCAACTAGAGAAAGCTTGCGTGTGGCAATGAAGACCCAACGCAGCCAAAAATAAATTAAAAATAAAATGATTATTCAAAGAACTAATGGCTGAAAACTTCCTTAACCTGGGGAAAAAAACAGACATCCAGATCCAGAAAGCTCAAAAATACCAAAAAAAGATGAATCATAAGGGATTTACACTGAAACACATTAAAATCAAATTATCAGAAGTTAACAACAAGGAAAGAATCTTAAAAGCAAGAAGAGAAAAGCAATTTGTTATTTACAAGGGAAATTTTAAAGACTGTTAGTAGATTTTTCTGCAGAAACCTTGCAGGCAAGAGAGAGTGGGGTGAGGTATTCGAAGTGTTGAAAGAAAAAACCTGCTAACCAAGAGTACTTTATTAAGCAAAGTTGTTCTTCAGAATTAAAGGAGAGATAAAGAAATTTCCAGACAAACAAAAGCTGAAAAAGATCTTTACCACTAGACCAGACTTATAAGAAATGTTAAAGGGAGTTCTTCAAGCTAAAATGAAAGAATGCTAGTAAGTAACAAGAATTATATATATAAAAGAAAAACTCCCTGGTAAAGGTCAATATATAGTTAATTCAGAATACTCATAATGGTGGTGGAAAAATCACTTATAACTCTAGTATAAAGGTTAAAAGACAAAAGTTTTAAAAATAACTATAACTACAATAGTTTGTTAGTGGATATGCAATATAAAAAGTTATAAATTGTGATATCAAAAACATAAAATATGGTGGAAGGTGTAAAAATGTAGAGCTTCTGTCTGAGTTTGAAGTTAGTTGTTATCAGCTTAAAATTGATTGTATAAGATATTTTATGTAAGCCTCATAGTAACCACAGATCAAATACTTACACACAGAAGATAAATACAATGAATTGAAGCATATCACTACAGAAAATCAAATCACAAAGGAGAGTGAGAGAAAGAAAGGAATAAAGGAATTACAAAACAGCCAGAAAACAGCTACCAAAATGGCAATAGTAAACCATACCTATCAATAGTTACTTTAAATGTAGATGGACTAAATTCTCCAATCAAAAGACACAGACTGGGTTAAGAGTTTAAGAAAAAGACTTAACTATATGCTGCCCACAGACACTCACTTCAGTTTTAAGAACACACGTAGATTAAAAGTAAAGGTATGGAAAAAGATTTTCCATGCAAATGGAAACCAAAAGAAAACAGAGGTAGGTATACTTATGCCAGAAAAGTAGACTTTTAAGCCAAAACTTTTAACAAGAGACAAAAGAAAGATCATTATTCAATAATAAAGAGGTCAATTCATCAAGAGGATATTAACAACTGTAAATGTTTATAAATATTTATGTATCCAATCATAATACCTAAATATATAAAGCAAATATTAATGGATCTAGAGGCAGAAAGAGACAGCAATACAATAAAAATAGGGAACTTCATATCTCACTTTCAACAATGGATTTATCATTCAGACAGAAAATCAATAAGGAAACATTGGACTTAAACTACATATTAGAGCAGGTGAACCTTACAGAAATACATAGAACATTTCATCAAACAGCAGCAGAATGCACATTTTACTGAAGTGCACATAAGACATTCTCCAGGATAGATAATTTTTTTAGGCCACAAGACAAGTCTTAACAATTTTAAGAGGCCTGAATTCATATCTGGCATCTTTTCTGACCAAAATGATATAAAACTACAAATTAACAGCAGAAGGAAAACTGGAAAATTCACAAATACATGGAGATTAAAAAATATCCTCCTGAACAACCAATGGGCCAAAGAAGAAATCAAAAGGGAAATCTAAAAATATCTTGAGATAAATGAAAATGGAAACAAAACATAAAACTTAAGGGATTCAGCAGAGGCAATTCTAAGAGGAAATTTATAGAGATAAATGCCTATATGAAGAAAAAAGAAAGATCTCAAAAAGCAACCTAACTTTACACATCAAGGAACTAAAAAAGAAGAACAAACCAAGCCCAAAGTTAGCAGAAGAAGGAAATATCAAAGATCAGAATGGTAATAAAAGAAATGGAGACTAAAAAGATCCATTAGATAGATATCACTAGAATGATAGAAAAAATCATTGAAACTAAGAGCTTTCTTAAGATAAAAAATTTGACAAAACTTTGGCTAGACTAAGAAAAAAGAGAAAGTATAAATAAAATCAGAAATGAAAGAGGACACACTACAACTGATAACACAGAAAACAAAGGACCATAAGAAACTATTGTACTATGAACAATCATATGCCAACAAATTGGACAACCTAGGACATATGGATAAATTCCTAGAAACATACCATCAATCAGGATTGAACCACAAAGAAACAGAAAATCTGAACAGACCAATTACTAGTAAGGAGATAGAATCAGTAATTATAAAAGTTCTGACAAAGAAAAATCCAGGACCAGATGGCTTCACTGGGGAACTTTACCAAACAGTTAAAGAAGAATTAATACCAATTCTTATCAAAGTCTTCCAAAATAGAGAAGAGAGAACACTTCCAAACTCATTTTTCAAGGCCAGCATTACCCTGATACCAAAGCCAAATGAGGACACTACAAGAAAAGAAACTTACAGACCAATATAGCCAATGAACATAGATGCAAAAATACTCAACAAAATCTTAGCAAATCATATTCAACAGTACATCAAAAAGATCATATACCATGATCAAGCTGGATTTATTCCTGAGATGCAAGGATGGTTCAACATGCACAAATCAATCAATGTGATATGCCACATTAACAAAATGAAGGATAAAAGTCATATGACGATCTCAATAGATGCAGAAAAAGCATCTGACAAAATTCAACATCCTCTCATGATAAAAACTCTTAAATCAGATATAGATAGAATGCATCTCAACAAAATAGAGTCCATATATGACAAGCCCATAGCTAATATCATACTTAAGGCTAACAAGATACTAAGCAGAAAGCTTTTCCTCTAAGATCAGGAAAAAGACAAGGACACCCACTCTCACCATTTTTATTCCACATAATACTGGAAATCCTAGCCAGAGCAATTAGGCAAGAAAAAGAAATAAAAGGCATACAAACTGGAAAGGAAGAAGTAAAACTGTCACTATTTACAGATGCCTGTATTGAATACAGAAAACCCTAAAGACTCCAAAAAAAAACTGTTAGAACTAATAAATAAATGAATTCAGTAAGGTTGCAGGATTCAAAATCAATATACAGAAATGTGTTGTGTTTCTATGTGCTAATAACAGACTATCAGAAAGGGAAATTAAGAAAACAATCCCATTTACAATTGCATCAAGAAAATACTTAGGAATAAATTTAACTAAAGGGGTGAAAGTCCTGTATACTGAAAACTGTAAGACAATGATGAAAGAAACTGAACAAGGCACAAATAAATGGAATGATATTTCATGTTCTTAGATTGGAAGAATTAATATTGTTAAAATTTCGATGCTACCCAAAACAATCTACAGATTCAATGCAATCAATCCCTATCAAAATTCCAATAAATAGAATGAAAAAAATCCTAAAATTTGTATGGAACCACAAAAGACTCCAAATAGCCAAGCAATCTTGAGAAAGAAGAACAAAGCTGGAGGCATTATACTTTCTGATTTCAAAGTATATTACAAAGCTATAGTAATCAAAACAGTATGGCTTTGGGATAAAGGAAAAAAGACACATATATCAATGGAACAGAGTACAGATCCCAGAAATAAATCCATGCTTATATGGTCAATTCATTTTTCAATAATGGAGCCAAGAATATACAATGCGGAAGAACTGTTTCTCAACAAACTGTGCTAGGAAAACTGGATAGCCACATGCAAAAGAATATACCATACACAAAAATCAACTCAAAATGGATTAAAGACTTGAATGTTATACCTGAAATGTAAAACTCCTAAAAGAAAACAGAGGGTAAGCTCCTTGACATAGGTCTTGGTAATCATATTTTGTATTTTGCATTTAACACCAAAAGCAAATGCAACAAAAGCAAAAATAAAAAAGTTGGACTACATCAAACTAAAATTATTCTGCACAGCAAAAGAAAACATCAACAAAGTGAAAAGGCAGCCTATGGAATAGGAGAGAATATTTGCAAACCATGTATCTAATAAGGGATTCTATCCAAAATAAATAAGGAACTCATACAACTCAATAGCAAGAAAACAAATAACCCAATTAAAATATGGGCAAAAGACCTAAACATCCATTTTTCCAAATAAGACATATAAATGGCCAAGAGGTTCATGAAAATGTGCTCAGCATCACTAATCATCAGAGAAATACAATTCAAAAGCACAATGAGACATCACCTCACACCTGTTAAGATGTCTATTATCAAAAAGACAAGAGGATGGGCTTCCCTGGTGGCGCAGTGGTTGAGAGTCCGCCTGCCGATGCAGGGGACACGGGTTCGTGCCCTGGTCCGGGAAGATCCCGCATGCCGCGGAGCGGCTGGGCCCGTGAGCCATGGCTGCTGAGCCTGCGCGTCCGGAGCCTGTGCTCCGCAACGGGAGAGGCCACAACAGTGAGAGGTCCACATAACGCAAAAAAAAAAAAAAAAAAAAAAGACAAGAGGTAACAAATCCTGGAAAGGATGTAGAGAAAACAGAACGCTTATAGTCTGTTGGTGGAAACGTAACTGGAACAGACACTGTGCAAAACAGTATGGAATTTCCTCAAGAAATTAAAAATAGAAAACTACCATATGATCCAGGAATCCCACTACTGGGTGTATACCAAAGGAAACAAAATGACTTCCTTAGAGAGATATCTATACTCTCTTGTTCATTGAAGCATTATTTAAAGTAGCCAAAGTATGAAAACAACTTAAGTGTTCATCTATGGATGAATGGATAAAGAATATGTGGTATATATACACAATGGAATATTATTCAGCCCCCAAAACAATGAAATCCTGCCTTTGTGACAACATGGATGTATCTGGAGGGCATTAAGCTAAGTGAAATAAGCCAAATAGAGAAAGAGAAAAACTGCATGGTATCACATACATGTGAAATCTAAAAACAAAACAAAACAAAGACAGTTGACCTCAAAGAAACAGATTTTAGAATGTCGGCTGCCAGGGACTAGGGTCTGGGGGAAATAGAGAGATGCTGACAAAAGGATACCAACTTTCATTTATACAATGAATAAGGTCTGAGGAGCTAATGTATAACATGGTGACTACAGTTTCTAACACTGTACAACATAATTGAAATTTACTGAGAATAAAACTTAAGTGTTCCCACCCGAAAAGAAAAAAGGTACATATGTGAGGTGATGAAAATATTAATTAACTTGATGGTGGAAATTCTTTTGCAATGTATATATATATATCAAATTATCACGCGATAACCTTTAAATATAGAAATCTATTTATTTCCTTGAGGTAAAACTTGAGAAGTAAAAATTTTTTTTTTTTTTTTTTTTTTTTACTTTTACCTTGGTACTTTTAGTTATATGCAGCACCCAAGACATACCCCTGTTGTAAGTGAAAACCCCAGTCTCTTCCTTCCACGGGCATCTCTGTATCTATACAAACATTTTTCTAAAAACTGGAAAAGGCAAGAGGACAATAATAGCCAGGAAACTTCCCATAATCGTAGAAGTAAAAGGGTTTTCTGATCATGAAATTCCTCCTAACAACCACTTCTTTTCTTTCACATGTGTTCACAACTTTCAAGCTCTAGTCTCCTTCTTACTCACTAATTTCTAATGGACACTTTGACGGTGCAGAGGAAACACTGAAATGGAGGGCAGATGAGCTAGACTTGTGTCCTGCCTCTAATACTTTGTGTGTGACCTTGGACACAATTAACCTGCTTGAACCTGTTTCTTCTACAACATGGGAGGAATAATTCTTGCCTTCTAGGGATTTCTGCAATCAATCAAAAAATATATAGTTTCCTCAAATTCTTTGTGCACAAGAGAGGTCTACCTAAATTGAGTAATTAAATGTTTTTAATGCAAATTCTGGTGATGATATTTTCAATACATTGTTAGTAGCAGACTTTTAAAAATAACACTAATTGTGCAAATATGTTTTATATTATGTAGTAGCACAGCTCCCCCAGCATTTAATTTAAATGGTTCTACTAGTAAGATTAGTTGAGTGTAAATGTTATCATTAAATTTTAAAATTAATTATATGTCTCTATCTTGTTTTATTGAATAATCAATATATCAAATTTTACCTTTTATTACAAGTTGCTGAATCTAAAACTTTATGGTCTGCAGGTCAGTGAGAGTGGCTTTTAGAGATACGATCTTGTGTTTCTCTAAGCAGCGCCTTACTCACATATTGCTTCCTAGGTAGTACCTAATATAGGAAGCAATTAGGTAAGTGAACCAAAAAGACACTTTCTTTGGTCATCAGCTATGATGTAGGAGAATAATCTGCCAAGAGCAATCCTTGGAATTCACCAAAGAGCTGGGTTAGTGTGGTGCATCTCTTGGCTTATGACTGACGATCCTACACTGTTTTTCTGATGATGGGCACAAAATCTAATGGTAAAGTTCTTCCTGGCAGGGCTGAAGTTGTAATTTAAGCTCATATAACAGACCACATGAGCTGCTGTACCATCCTATGTGCTTAATGGAACTGAGCAGTTGCAACCTGGTATCCTGAGGGTGATCAAACTGTCTAATCAGTAATGGATGCCAATTTCTTAATCTCCAAAATAAAAACAGGCAGGTAGGTTGATCTAGGGGCATTTAAGGTCACTACTAACTCCCAATTTTCTGATTCTGTGCTTGATTAGGCTTCTGATCACTGCAAGACTTACGCTTTCTATTTGCTATTTATGAGCCACCAAATTATTTTTCTAATAAAAGGTTTAGTTTTACAACTTCTCTAGTTTTTGTGCATTAATATTCTGTGACTTCTAGGCTGCCTATAATATTTGGAAGCATCGCCTGATTTTTAAAATCTAGTGCTTTAATGCTTACAGAAATATTATCTTAGAAGAAATGTTCTAAACTGCTGTCTCCTCTAGAGAAGTTTTTGCTTTCCTAAAATGCTGAGTTTCCCATCCTTAAGGATTCCTTCAATGATCCTAACTGATCAAAGTTGGAAATATTTCAGTAAGTTGCTATGGTATTAAAGGACTTTGTGGAGATCCTTACAATACTGAAAGGTGCTTCAGTCATTTAATAAAACACAGGCAATTACTAGCTTTTATTATTATATTGTAAGAATGCAATATTCCCATTGGTTATCACACAGAAGATATTTCAATAAAGTAAAATACAGTAATTCTTGAGTATTCGTACTTTCACAACTCAGAATTAAAAATCATCTTACATACCTAATTTTTTTCATGTATTCATTCATTGAATAATTAATTATTGAGGACGGACTGTGTATTGAGTTCTTGTGCCAGGTATTGAAGAGAAAATAATTTCTTATAAATAGTCACAGTCCTAGTTTTTAAAGAATTTAGAATCCAGTTGAAGTGGCATACATTAATTTTTAAAAATCATTTAAATAAAAGTAAAATTTAAATATTGAGCTACCTAGGCACATGGGTGTGTGAGAGAGCATATGGGGAAAGAGACTTAATATGCTTTATGATTTTTTTTTTTTTTTGCTGTACGCGGGACTCTCACTGTTGTGGCCTCTCCCATTGCGGAGCCCAGGCTCGGGAGGCACAGGCTCAGTGGCCATGGCTCACGGGCCCAGCTGCTCCGCGGCATGTGGGATCTTCCCTGACCGGGGCACGAACCCGCATCCCCTGCATCGGCAGGCGGACTCTCAACCACCGTGCCACCAGGGAAGCCCCTGCTTTATGATTTTTATGCTAACAGTCTAGAAACTTGGTCATCAGAAGCTTGTGGCCATGAGTAAATGCTCCCAACATCACCTAGTAAGTGACAAAGCTTGGAAAATACTCAACTTTCTTATTTACTTAGGGTAGATTCATTCTGTCTAGTAGGTCACAGGATAAGCTTCAGATAAGTTGCTCACTGTAGCTCTGTCTAAAGTACACTTACAATCTACTTGTACATCTTTGGGCCTTAGTACCTCAGTTTTTTTAAGTGGGAGGACAGAGTATAACAGTTCTTAAAATAACAGAAGGAAATAATTAGTATGGCTAACATTTAGTATTACTTCATATTGGATCACACTTTGGTGTTATTCAAATTGTTTGAAATGCATTTCTCAAAGTGTACATCTAAGTATGTTTAGTTTTCTTCCTCTTTTGCTATTTTGACCTGTAAAGTGGCTTTATCACACTGGTCAGATCTCTTTCAGCAACATGATGTCATTTTCTGAAAGCCGTGGTCACAAGTAAGTCTATGCTACCCCATAGTAATTTTCTTCCTTGCGCATTAAGGCAAGACAAGAGAAGAAATAACTCTGTTCAGGCCACATGCTTTCATTATTTTAAAAGATAAAATTGTCATTTGGGCAAATAAATACTATTTTTGTATTATAAAGAGAACAGAAATTTCTATCTTTAAGTTTCCAAAACAAACTCTTCTTTTCCTATAATTTCGTTTTCTACTAAAGTTACAGCTTTCAATAAGATGTAGACATGAAAATTCATTTATGTCTTTAGGACATTACATTTCTTACTTAGATTTGAATGGTACTTAGTGACATATTCTAGGTCTTTTCTGACTATTTTATATGTCCCACAAAGAAATAGTAGGGATAGACTGTTGTCAGTTACTCTATTTAATATTTCAAAGTCAGGAAAACATTTTCGTAAGTGATTTTAATTACCCACAATCCTAGATTTTTAAAAGATGTGTTCATCTTATGGTACATATTATTCAAAAGTTTTGGAAATTTAATATCAATATATTATGCCACTTGCCTCTATCTGAAGATCAAAACTAACAAATTATCCTTTGTTTTTTTTAATACGAGGGACGTATTGCAACTAGCATAAAATAAATGTATTTGCTTTGTTCGAGGCGTCGTTTACAGCAACTCATATATTATAGTGCCCAATACATGTTAATAAACATTTGTTGAATGAACAAATGAATGAATGAATAAACGAGTGACATTTAACCACATACTTTACTCCACATATTAACAGTATTAACAGCTGCAGTGTAACATTTGTCATCTCGGGGCATTTGTATCAAGCAGTTTAAAATTCCAGTCTACCCCCAAAAAACCCAAGGTTACTAAAATATTAATATGAATCTGATGATCAATGTTTATAAGTATACATTTAGTAAAAAATAGGCTAACCAATACATACCATTATCAAAATATCTGACCGTTGAATTTCTGGATACACTGGGATCAAAATTTGCCATTAAAGGTGCTATGTACTGTGTGGCTGTTAGCATTCGATGTACAACTTCTCCAGTGTATATGAAACCTATAATTAGAAAAATAATAAATACGTTAAGAAAAAGTCCAGAAAATTTTAATTAAAATATCGCAACTCACCTTCAGTCACATTTCAAAAATAAAATATCATGGTAGCTAAAAAAAAGAAACATAATTAATGTCTTAATGTCTGATCAGCAATAGTTGAGTCTGGATTAGGTGACAAATTCCCATATGATTTGGTAGCACCTTGAAGACTGGTAAATCAGAAATCTATAGTATGTACAACTTTAATTGCAGGAAAGTGACTATTACCTGGAAGAGATTATTAGGCTGAAGAGGCTAGTATAGTACTATAAGTGATTCAAACATCAAATTTGCCTTTAGTAATCCCTTGTTATCTTAAACGCTAGTCAAACAGGCAAGTCCAGTTTACAAATGAATGTATTTTCATGATGTTGAATTGCTTTTCTTAATCTCAGTTTAGGACATTTTAGAAATCACACATATGTATCTTTAACACTAAAATGAAGAAAATGTTTTGGACCGTCTTTTCAAGTTGAAAGGAGGCTAAACACTCATGGAAAAACTTCACATTTCTCAGATTGCTCAAGTAGCACTGTATCAAGGAGGTAGACTATATGTTTTCAGATAAGATGGTAAAACATTGATAATGCACAAATGCCTCTCTATTTAGAGAGTTATCAATGCCAGCCTATTCTAGCTGTTGGATAAGGAGAGCGAATTTACTATGGAGAACTTCAGTCTTGAATTGACTTTCAATACCTCCCATGTTACAACCCTACCCACTTTCAATTATCCACATTGGGTTTATTTACTTTGCGGATTATCCATGACAAATTGTTAATCCTATACTGGCTTCTTGCCTCCAAGGTCTTTAGCTGCCTAAAAGGAGAGTCAGCTCAGGGAATACCAACTAATTTTTCATATTAATCTAGGAAGTGCACAATTAAGAACATAAAAAATGCACACATACACACATACATTATTACAAAATAAAATCCAAAGCAAGTTATTTGTGACAATGCAATTGTAATGTTTAGGCAATCGTAAGTTAACTACGTATCTGGGGTTACTATAGATCATTTTTCTATTTCCATTAGAATTAATTTAAAAAGTGGGACTTTTTTTAAAACCACAAAATTATGTAGAATTTAAACTTCTAAAAGTGTAAAACTTTTATCTCACTTCATGGTCTGAATAAAGCTTTCATTGGCATATCACAGCCTTCATTGTTTCAAATTCTCAACTGTAATTTCTAGGTAAGTTATTGGAGAATTAAATCTGTAGTCATTTACTTTGAAATCAATTTCTGTCTTTCCAGCAATGTCGTCTTTCCTTTGAGTTCCTTTTTTTTTCTTTTTTTTTTTTTGCGGTATGCGGGCCTCTCACTGTTGTGGCCTCTCCCGTTGCGGAGCACAGGCTCCGGAAGCGCAGGCTCAGTGGCCATGGTTCACGGGCCTAGCAGCTCAGCGGCATGTGGGATCTTCCCGGACCGGGGCACGAACCCGTGTCCCCTGCATCGGCAGGCAGACCCTCAACCACTGCGCCACCAGGGAAGCCCCCTTTGACTTTCTTTTTTATTTTTCATCAAAGGCATAATTGAATCATAGCTATTCACCTTTAAAAATGATACTTAAACTGGTAAAATCTTTAGCATGTTTTAATCATCCATTACTCTTTGTTTCTCATTTGCCAAAAAATATCTTTCAAAATAAATTCCCTATGTCTTGATCAGAACTTTGTACGTTTGCAATTTCACGTAGCTCAAGTGTACTAAAAGATATGATAGGGTGGAAGAGTCATTGCTTTTATTTGATTTCCCTGTAATTTTCAGAGCCACGCTCTCAACGTTCAAAGTCCAACATCATGTCCTTAAAATTACAAAGATGAAGAGTGACTATTTTTCAGGGTCTATGATTTACTTTTTTTCTCCTATCCTCACCAGCATGCTTTTATATTCACCATTAAAATGGATACAAAAATTCTATAAATATGATCTTTTAAGGAAAAAATTGAATTATACTCTGAAAGTGTTCTTTCAGGGACAGTAGCTCTGGATAGTTTATACCCTTACTTTAAATTCTCCATGTATTAATAAGAGAAACTGATTTATTTAAAGAATAAAGAGGGCAGTAGTTCAAGGCAGTAAGATAATTTTAAATCAATACAAAATTCATTCACCAAAACAGCTCTGTAAGAAATGCGGCAGCAATTCCTAGAAAAACAGAATTGAAAAATGCAGAGCCATTAATGATTTCAGATACTTAATTATTACTATTAGTTTTTAAAATAAATAAGATTTATTTATTTTTATAGATTTGGCAAAACATTATTTTCCATTCTATTGTATGTAACTCAGTCTTTCAGATCATGAGAATCATTATCTGCTGCTTCCTCTCATCAGGAAAAAGGTTTCTAGAACTACAATTTCCCAAATTTTAAAGGTGAAGTGTCAAATTATTCCCAAAGAACTAAGTAAAATGATGGAAGAATTTGCTAATGTGTAAAAGTTATAATTACAACTCTTAATTCTTCTATTATTATAACATTAATATAAATTATAAGTACTAGTCCTATGAGTATTATAGCTGCTACAACTACTACTAACAAGAAAGTCTGCCACTACTATTAATCTGCTACCACTATTACTACTACCACCACCAAGACTAATGTGAAAAACAATCCAAGGATACAAAAACTCCACTACTCCACAAAATGAGTTTAATTTTGCTAATTCAGAGAATACTTCTTGTTTACTTAGCCGCATGAAACCCAATTCCCTCATTATCTTAGGTTAGCTCTTAGTGACTATGAAGTAAAATGCTTGATTGTAGCGATGGGCTCTACTGAGTTCTCCTTACATTCCTAGGTTTTGAAAATATCATTTCAGCAGTGATTAATAACTGAGTAGAGAGAAACCTTACAGGCCTGCTGAGAGCAGGGAGGGAAGTGTAATCAGGTGTTGAATAAGAACCAGTTATGCAAAGTAAAGAGTCCTTTAATGGAATAAATCTTTTCCAAATCTTCAAAGGAATTCAGAGCTACCAATACCCCGTTTAGACATTTGTCTCTTTTCTTTAGTTGTCTTGGGCATGTCCAGTTGTACAGAAAAAATATTTCATTTTTCAATTTAGGCAACATATATTTACTGTTTTTTTCAAACTTGGCTGTAGCCATTTGAAGAGCTAATCACAAAATGTCTTTTACTCACTATGTGCTTCTAATTTAAATAGCACTCATCTACCTAGTCATAAGATGTGTAGAAAAGTGGTTATTACCCAGGTAATTTGGAACTCAGAAAGATACCTCCACTTAAAAGATCCAAATTAGAGAAGCAAATGTATTTTGTTTTTGAATTTCAAGTGATAGCTACACACTGCATTTCTCTTGCCTTCATGTGTAAACCTAAAGTCAAGTCCTGAGCTCAGCTGAAATTGATAGCTTTGCTCTTGCAACTGAAGGATCTCCTTGGGCTGTTTCTGTAGATGGTCTCTAGTCACTTGAATAATCTAGTTTTAAATCTGTAAACCTCGTCAAGTCATTTGAGGATTCTTTCTTTGTAAGTCCTGGCATGAATAACCCTTGCCCAATCATTATATATTTATTAACCACAATTATATATTTACTAACTACAAATATTATTGTGATCATTGTGAAATTAACCAATATCTATATACCACTTTACCAATTACATTATTTTCATATATTTTCTTCACTGTATACTTATAATAACTTTGAAAGGAATTATTATTATTTCTATTTATTAAGTGAAGCACGTAATGAGGCTGGGTAATTTGCTTAAAGCCACATGGCTAGAATTGGTCTTCTGATTCCAAATTTTATGACCTCCTCACAATATACTTTAGAATTCATTATGTGTCCAGCACTAGATACTCTCCCTCACTGGATTTCATACTTAAACAAGGAGTTTGAGGAGGAAAAGACCTGCCCTCTCTGTGAAAGCTCCACTGCCTCTACCTTGGAGCAGAGCGGCAGTCACCTTAAGTCCTGCTACTTTTATTGTACTGCTCTTATTAACTGCAAATTGTACAAATAGAGTTAAAATAGATTCCTCCATCAAAATCCACCAAGTGACTCTCAAGTTGGTAGGTGAATGACATATGAGTAGGGAATATATTTGATGGTGAAATCAAATTATTTCCTAGCTGTGTGACATAAGTTCCCGACCTCTCTGTGGCTCAGTTCCCTGATCTGTTAAATGGAGGAGTAATATCTACATCATTGGGTTGTTATGATGGCTGAATGAGTTAATACGTTAAAAACACTCAAAGATAATGTTTAAAACAAAAAATTTGCAGAAAGAAAATCAATTAAATTCTATTTTTCACCCCTTGAAGCCTTTTCTGCCTAATGCCTAATAGTTGATTAGACCTGCACTAGGATGTTTATATAACATCAAAATTGTGCTTCAGACTCAAACGATATGATACGTGTTTCGTTGCATTATTCCAATTTCGGTTAAGGTGTACCATTGAACCTAACTACAAGACAACAGGTAATAAAACAGCCTTAATGTCCAAAGTTCTACACTTATGTAGATATATGTTTCCTTACATTTTGATGGAATAGCACCTTGTAAAAATATCAACCTCCTATTGGTTGCAAATGGTTGTTTCATTTAATTGAAAGTGTCACAGTTATGAAGGAAGCATGAAAAGGCTATAATTTCCTGTGAAACATTCTGTGAAACTTTAATGTGTAAAGAGCTACATAAAATATTCTACTTCATCATCTTTCAGTTGATATTTTTGACCCCAGAGGAAAGGTTGGATCTGATGGGTAAGCCTGTAGGGCAGTGAACACTTATATTTAAATGCTGCCTTTAGAATACAAATGACAATGGTGTATGCAACTGTTGCCACCTTTATGACATGTGTACCATGACCCCTACACATTAATCAAATAGATCTGAAATTTATAGTCTTTTATCCACGAAGATTTGGAGAACGGATTCCTCATACTGATCCTTCCGTAACCTTATATATGATCTGTCCCATCTCTATGCATGAAGAACTGAGTTGTTTAACTGGGTGTTGTTTGTGGTTATTGTTTTATCAGTTGCTCTGTGTTTGTGGTGGACAACTTGCTTGAAGCAAACGAATGCAGTTTGAGCATAATTCAACTTACATTTTGCACAACTGTATAAATGCTATAAATGCTATAAACTAGCCCCTTTCAGACAAATACTTGTTTGTAATTCAGTTAGCCTTTTAAACAAAACCACATGTGGCAGCAACTGCTAATTTGAAAATTAAAAGTTGTGGCAAGTTATCTGGTAACTGTCTGCCAGCTGCAACTGTACAATGAATGACGGGTTTCATGTAACAGGCTTCCTCTGGACAAAATTGTTGCTAGTAGACCACATAGTTCACTGTGAGGATATTGGTGTGTACTTGCAACTTAGACAGTTAAAGAAAAAAACAGAAGCATTTCTGAAGTTCATATGAACTTGCTAACCACGGGCTCCTAGGAAGCAACCTATACTCTTGTCAATCACCAAATACCTTTCCTTTACAATTCCAACCAGGTGTCAAGGTGTCAATCATATTTTATACATTGAAAACTTATATATGTCAAAACATATCACATCTCATAGACTCCTTTATCCTATTGGCTTAAGGCCACAATGGGGACTACAAATCACAACAGTCACCCTCTGGGGGAAAAAAGCAACCAGTGACAACTTGGTTATTGGCTGCAAATTATGTTCATGAAATTACCAATATAAAATTTATGTTGATGATATAAAGTGCCTCTCTCCAACTCCAGAAGGAAAGGACAGGAGCCAGAATTATGTAGGTGAGGAAAGGAAGAGAGACAAAAATCCATAACTTCTTTCATTTTCATTTTTAACTATTAACAAAATTGTTGCCTGTGGTTCTTGCCTTCTCCATCTTATTTCTTATAAGAGGCAACTTATTTCTTCTTTCTTCTCCATCTTATTCAAATAAATAATGTAACATGTTCTTAACTCATGTTAATTCTTAGTTGTTACGGTCAACAGTTCCCGTCTTCCCTCTGTTCTAAAGGCTTCTGATTATCTGGGATTTCCAGAGAGGGGTCCTTTCACGCTGCAGACAGTGAATGGCGCCCCCAGGAGTTGGGTAGTGCATGACCTACATGCTTTTCATGGAGGCACTGCATTGCTCCTTTTTACCTGAAAATCAAGTCCATCCCCTCTGTCCAGATGGATCCAGGTACTATATTTTGAAAGCCTTACTCTTGCAAGGGGGAGAAGGGGAGGGTTGCTTTAAATGACTTATGGCCCTAGACTGAGGATTCAGGGATCCTGTTGTCAAATGCTGGACTTACATGTAGCAGCCAAATTATAGTTGGGAGTTAGTCCCTATACCTGAGGTCTGCTTGGTTTGGGGTATGCTGTCCTGTGTTTGCAAAGCCTTTATTTCAAATCCTACCTAGTACCTTGAACCTTGCTCCTTGTGTGCAGTTTTTCTAGAAGACAACCACTTTTATCTCCTGACCTATAAATATCGGCTCCCCTGGAATTTCTGCCCATTTACCGGAACCTAAATAAACCCTTCGGGAAACCACTTAGAACATCTCTAGGTTATCAGCTGGGCTTCCATCCAGGCTCTGTCCTGCTCTAGAGAAAGGAGCTCATGCCTTGCTTGGCTTTCATTCCATCTCCAGGGCTCCCCACTACCATGAGGAACAATGAAAACTGTCCCTTCCTTTTCCAAGGACTTAAAAACTCTCATTGAAATCCATTTTTAAATGTCTGGAAACAGCCCTGGAAGGAAGATGACTAAATGTAAGGAGAGGCCACCTTCAGGTAGCCTCTGCATCGTCAGACCTTACTGTATTTATCGAATACTCTGAGTACTGCATGTCCTACTTTACAAATCAGGTAAATTTAAAGTAAAAACATAGCGGGAGAAAACCTCATTTAGATTCTTGTCTAGAATTTCAGTCTATCTAGCCTCCGGTTTCCAAAACCAATTTTATTCTATATTTTTTAAAAGATGACTATACTTTTCCACCTTTATTCCTCCAGAAATGTTTTCATTTTCCATTATTGTTTACACATCCTAGGAGAGAGAGAAATCTCATCCCCAAGTTTTAGCAAAATCCATCCAAGTCATGAGGTGTCTTGAACGGACTGACAGTCCCCTCATTGTCCTGCCCTTTTCAGTGCAAGAGAAATACCATTCATCTAGACCGGAAAGGAACTACCGGAAAGGAGGGCTTTGCTTCTCAAAGATGGCCATCTGCCTTGCACCATCAGTCCCAAACTGAACGCCTGTTCCTTCTTCCTTTTTTCTCCAGCTTAACTGAAATATCCCAAATGTCTCAATGGGCTTGGGTTTTAACACCTTAGCCATGAGCTTATACATCCAATCTAGTGTTTTATATACTGTTTCAGATGGATATATAGATCATATGTAAACAGGTTGTGTGTAAGTATAGTGTGTATATATATATATAATATGTAATAAACATATTGTGTATGTATATACATATATATGATTATACATGTGTGTGTGTGTATATATATATATATATATATGCATTTCTCTCCATGAAAAGGCAAAGTGTAATGGAAAGGCTCAGATTTGACTTTTTCATGTTTTACAAGCTGCACCATCCGATCTCATGTCATCACTTACTCTCACTGAGTTGCAATTTCTTCTGTAAAATTAGGTTAAAATTAACTGCCTTTTAAACAACATTGCTGTGTGCATTAATTGGTGAAAAAGGACTCTACAAATGTAGCTGCAATTCCACCATTCAGCACATATATATCGAGCATCTGCATTGCTCTGACATCGTTTTAAAATCAGAGCTATGTGGCGGCTCCCTCTGCAGTTGCACTGATTTCTCTCCTCTTGTGCTCTTGATTGCTGCAGTCCTGTGCTCAGGATCAAACTTCTGTGATATTTGCAATCTCCTTGAGACATGTGCCCTTTTTACACTCTCAGAGTTGTGATCCTCACTCTATTTTCTCATATGTTTTAGTAGTTCGGTCCTGTAAGGAGATGAGTGCTCAGTGAGAGGGACAAAATTGCCATAACAGAAGAGCATTGGCCCAATTGTATATTCACATTACACACTTTGTGCTTTGTACTTTCAATGTGTCCTATAATTTGAACACCCAAAACACTAGATGCTGAAAGAAAAACTCTATTCAAGAAAAGAAAGGAATTTATAACATATTTGGCTTTGTTTTTATATACATATGTGTGTGTATTGTGTGTGTACACACACATATATACACACATATGTATATGCACACATATATGTACATACATATATATATAGAGAGAGCATCTTAGAGTACATAGATTTTGTAAATCAATACAAAACAGATAATAGAGTATCTTAAAATCTGAAGCACAATAAAATCCAAACAGCTTACTTCTTCTGAGAGCATTTTAAGCATGATTTTACCCATTTTGCTGATCCCGTTGCACAAGCCCATCAATATCTTAGTTAACACCCACTAGATCGAGCTTTTAAAAAATGCATTTATTTTCACAGATATAATGTACTGTTACATAAAATTTATCAACTCTATTTTAGGAAACACTGTAATTACTGAGAGCAGTGAGAGATTAAAAGAAGCCCTAAGACCTTTTCACATCTATAATAATTCCAATATTTCTCTCCCAACTCTTTCCCTCACACAAAATGAAAAAATAAACAACCCAAAGAAATCAGATTCGTTTATTCAGGGTCATCTCTTCTAGTGTTGGCGGGGGGAGAGTTTATTAGGATATATATTCTTCCACCACAGAGAGTTACTCTACAGAACTACTCGTATTCATTCGGGATATGGTCATTGAGGCAAAAAAGAGTAGAATTTGGTTAGAATTACCATTTATTTCACAAACTAGATCCTAATTCAAATGTTAGAGATTCTACTTCCTATAATCTTACTGTGAAAAAATTTGACGGAATATATTTATTTGGATCAAAATGCCGATAAAGCATTTTCCTTGACCTTGGGAGTCACTGCAAAAACTGCTTAGATTCTACAATTCTTAAGCATGTATTCAAGCATTCATACACATTCAACTATGGATATTTTGTGATGTTCAACCAATTTCTATTTGTTTTTCTTTTGTTTGTTTTGTTTTGTTTTTGTGGTACGCGGGCTTCTCACTGTTGTGGCCTCTCCCGTTGCGGAGCACAGGCTCCGGACGCGCAGGCTCAGCAGCCATGGCTCACGGGCCTAGCCGCTCCGCGGCATGTGGGATCTTCCCGGACCGGGGCACGAACCCGTATCCTCTGCATTGGCAGGCGGACTCTCAACCACTGCGCCACCAGGGAAGCCCTCTATTTGTTTTTATATGTGACTGTATTTTACCTCTTCTTACTTCATACATACCTCAGACAAATAGAATCTAAGCCATCAATCCCTAGATATCTGAAAATGTTACTTTTCTTGCTACTTTAATGAGACCTTATTTTTCTACTTCCTTCTCAACATTTTACTTCAATTATACTTAACATCTGACTATCCAACCAAAGGAAAGCAGTAGGAAATGGTACTGGCAAAAGTGGCTATTTACTTCTCATTTTACTCGACCTTTGACCAGAGTAATACTTACTGGAAACAGACAGAAATGGGTATGTAGCAAAAAAAAAAAAGGCAAACAATAGAACCACAACTCTGGGACCACCCAGAGTGAATGAATAATGCTACACCAGGTCTTAGGTTAACCGGTATGAGCAGTAGAAAAGGATCTTCCATGTTTAGTGGCAATATTTTATTGCCTCCCAAGGAAAATGAAAGAGATTCTTGTATTTTTTTTTCAACACCTTTACATTCACATCTGCCAAAAAGGCTGGGGAAGCAAAGCTATCATCTTCTTAGGCTGAAAGAGGCACTTCTCAAAGGGGACCACGGGAAGGCATGGAAGCTATTCTGTAATTGATAACCTGGTTCTCTAACATGTAGCTTCTGTGGAAGAGCAGCAAAAGCTCGTATCTCAAATGTGCTTTTGTGTAACTGATTCAGACTGATCAGAACTGAAGGGATGAATTTTCTTTTATTTCACTTTTATGTCTGCTAAGGCAGAGAATGAAAAGGTTCGCCATGCTGGGAAGAATTCTCTCCCTGGACATCTATCCACAGGTCCTGGTCAGTGTGTGAATGGAGCAGTCAAAGTGGCTGCAGGTGAATTTGGCCTCGATGACATAACCCAGCCATAATAGGGCACCTCTCATATGTGACCAAAGTTCAACAAAACCAGGGCAAGCCTATATTCAATCAGACACCAGTTTTAAAGTAATACCTCTTTAAATATATTAAAATTAAAATGAATGATGTTTTAACCTTTCTACAAATTTGGGATATGGGAGGCCTGGGGAGAAATAGGCAAAATTTATTAGAGTTCATTGTTCAGGCTTTAACATTGTCATTGTCAGAAACCCTACTCAGGTACATAATGACCGTCAGCTCTCTCCTTCCTATTTAAATCTTTTCTCAGGAAGAATCTGAATTATTATGATGAATTATATTATTATTATTGATGGATTATTATCTACTACAGTGTGAATTGGCATATAATCTTTATCCCCTCTCAGGAGTATTTATATGTTATTTGAGGACGATGACCCTCCTTAAGCTAAAAAAATGGTTCTCTCCTGTTGCTACCAACAAAGGGCTGAAATCACTCCAGTGAGCGTCTACTCACTGCTGACCTTGGGTAGTGGGTCAGCACAGGTCCCCAACTAAACCTGTACCATCCTGCAAAAGGTGGAGGCTGAAATCGCATGAACGTGGGTCACCACTCTCCCTCAGGTGGCCACTGCCATCCTCTGTAGGCTCTGCAATGCTGGAGGTTTTTCAAGACTTGATACTACAACACAGTCTTACTGCAGGTGTCCGAGTGACATGGAGGCCCCTCTGGTTTATGGCTGCTACGCAGTGACTTTACAAAGAGTATACACAACCCCAATTTCATTAGATATGGCCATTTCAGAGAACCTTATATTTGAGGAGAAAGTGGTTAAAAAAAATTGCATTGTGGATTTGTTTTATCCCTTGTTAGCTAAGCCTTTAAGGATGTTGGGTCAATGCACTCATCTCTGCATACGCGCTGCTTGGCTTGGCAGACTCTCTTGTATATAATAAATTGGTTTTCAAGAATGAGAATTGTTCAATCTCCGAACGCCACCACCTGACAAATAAAGCCCTCCATGCTTTGCACCTGACAAATAAAGGCCTCCATGCTTTGGTCACTGCCTGGCTCTTCGACTTTATCTCCCACCTCTCCTCCACACGCACCCTGGACTTCAGCTACTCACAGCTTTCTGTGGGCGCCATGGGTTTTATGCGCTTTCACATGCTACTTTTTCTGCCTGAAATACGCTTTTCTCCTTCTGTGCCCTGAAAAATCTTATTCATTTTCTAAGCTTCAATTTAAACGTCTCCTCTTGTGTGAAGCTTCTTTTATCCTCTCCAACTCCAGAAGATCTGATCACACCCTTCGTGTTCCAGCCCTATGCTCATCCTACTTCTATTATAGATCTTATCACACTGAGTTAAAATTGTTTATTTTCATATCCATCCCCTGGCCTCTCTCCTCCTTATCACCTGTTACAGACTCTAGAGGACGGGGGCCATGACTTGTTCATGTTTGTGTCTCAACACAATATGCAGTCATTCATGTCCGCATCCAGTCTGCAAGCAGTGGTTGAGTGCTTGGTATGTTTGAGGGATTACACTAGGCACTGAGGTTACAGCAGGGAGAGGACATTCTCTGCACTGCGCAGAGAATGGTGTGTGTATGATGGGGTTGGAGAGCAACAGCCAGGGGTCAGTCTCTGGGAGGCCGTGCCAGCCGTGGCAAAGGTTTGGGGACCTTTTTTTCAAAGGCTACAGGAACACACTGAAAGGTTGAAGCGGAGACTTAACCTGACCAGATCTGCTTTAGTGGAAAATCATTCTGATAAACACCGCATTCAGGCGAGTGTTTATTTCCAGAGAAAGAGTGAAGAACACATGGCGAAGGGTACACAGCAAAACTCAACTGTCTATTTTACCCCCTTCAATCTGTATTGAGTACACACATGTTTTCTGTATTATTCATATTTTTTGTACAGCTGAAATATTTCAAAAAAAATTTAAAGTTCATTCAGGCAGAGTATAGACAATGAGTAAGGGGGAACCATACTTGAAATAGGGTGAACAGTTCACTATTTCAATAATCCATGGACAGAAGGAATGGGCTTAAACTAAGAGGGAGGTGGAGAGAGGCAGACACATCAGACTTCTTTCAGAAGTAGAATCAATGTCCAGATGGCTTATTGGATATAAGGTGAGAGCTGAGGAAGGAATCAGCTGGAAGGTGATGGTGCCACTTACTAAGATGAGGAAACTGGGGGAGAAAAAGCGAAATCTGGGCTGAAAGGGTGGTTTCAGAATAAAAGTGTACAAACAGCTTAATCCAATTTCTGTCACTCATATGCCACCTTAGGTATCACAACCAAAGGGGTTATACGGTGGTTTTCCATCACTGAAGCTTCCCTGTTGAGTCAGTTGTCTTGGAATTAAACCCTTGTGCACCGAAGCAGAAAGTTTGGGGATCCGGTATAATCAGATTCCTTGGATGGATAAGTACCATTTCAAGGCCTACAAACGGGAGGGATTACCTGCTAATTTAACCATGAAAGTGGATTTGTGTGTCTGCCTCAGATAAGGTGAGGATGCATGACACACACAGATAAACTACTCTTCAGGGAACTGAAAAAATCACTTCAAGGGTCACTTACTGCTCTTTGACTTGTCATCTTCTGTGGTCTAAAGGAAACCTTAAGTAGAGCCTAGTATATCTGACAAATGCATTTACTTTCTTGCTGACAACGTATTTGTCTGCAACATTAGTATTTCACAAATATTATATGAAGAGATATAGCAAATATGTTTCATGATAAATATTTTCTTTCCAACTTTCACGCAGACCTCTCTTTGGAATAAACTAAGGCAGCATAAAATATTGACATAATGTTAAATAAATGCAAAGCAATAAAATCAGTGTACTTAAAAATCTATAAAACATAACTGTATAAATGTTATAAATATACTCGAACAGAAGTCTTGTTCTGAGGGTTCCCAACCTAATACAGATAGAGACAGACTAAACAAAGTAAAATGGTCAGTAAAGATTCCCACTGGATATTTCACCACTGAATCAGAGGGTAATGGAGAAAAAAACATGGAGCTGAAATGCAGGGGAGGAGTTCTTTTCTAGGAAAAAAGTAACAAAGACTATTCAACGAGGAGAAGGAGCTGCTTAAAAGCTAATGTCAGGTTAGGGTCAGACTGAATACTAAAAGGGAATTAGAACTTTTAAAAAATTTTCACAAGTGAACAACTTAAGTTTACATCTCTCTGTTGTTCAGTAACTGAAAGACTCAGGGAGAGACTATCAAATAAAATTCAAGTGCTAATCAAAATGTTTCAAAGAGTGTTAGTGTACATTAGGACCTGTGAACTTTCTGGATATCAAATGTTTCTCAGAATATTTGCCCTCTGGGAAAAGTAACTTTATTATGAGAAAGGGTAACCCTGAGATTGACAATCTGAGATCTCATGCAAAATTTACACAAAATATTTGGTTATTCACCCATCTTTTTTAATTGTGGTAAGAACACTTGATGTGAGATCTACCCTCTTAACTGCTGAAGTGCACAGTGCAGTGTTGTTAACTGTAAGCACAATGCTGTACAGCAGACCTCTAGAACTCATCCATCTCGCATAAGTGAAACTTTATACCCATTGAACAGCAGCTTCTCATTTCCCCATAGCCTCTGGCAACCACCATTCTACTCACTGCTTCTGTGAGTGTGACTATTTTAGACACATTCCATAAGTGTGGAATCCTGCAGTGTTTGTCCTTTTGTGACTAAATTATCTCACCTAGCATAAAGTCCTCAAAGTTCATCCATGTGGCTGCATAAGGCAAGATCTCCCTCTTTGGTCAGGCTGACCAATATTCTATCATATGTATATATTTTCTTTATCCGCTCATCTGCTGATGGACATTTAGGTTGCTTCTACATCTTGGCTTTGTTAATAATGCTGCAATGAACATGGCAGTGCAAATATCTCTTCAAGATTCTACTTTCAATTCTTTTGGGTAAATACCCAGAGGTGAGATTGCTGGATCATATGGTAGTTCTGTTTTTAATATTTTGAGCCTCCATACTGTTCTTCATAGCAGCTGCACAATGTTACAGTCTCACCAATTGTGTACAAGTGTTCCAATTTCACCACATTCTGGCCAACACTTGTTACCTTTTTTTTAAAGACACATTTAAAATTTTTTTTTATTATTACTTAAAAAATTTTTTTTTAAATTTATTTTTGGTTGCTTTGGGTCTTTATTGCCACATGTGGGCCTTCTTTAGTTGTAGCAAGCGGGGGCTACTCTTCCTTGTGGTGTGCTGGCTTCTCACTGCAGTGGCTTCTCCTGTTGCGGAGCACAGGCTCTAGGTGTACGGGCTTCAGTGGTTGTGGCTCGCAGGCTCTAGAAGGCAGGCTCAGTAGTTGTGGTGCACAGGCTTCGTTGCTCCGCAGCATGTGGCATCTTCCTGGACCAGGGATCGAACCCGTATCCTCTGCACTGGAAGGAGGATTCTTAACCACTGCGTCACGAGGGAAGTTCCAACACTTGTTATCTCTATATTTTTTTATACAACAGCCATCCTAACAGGTGTGAAGTGATATCTCATTGTGATTTTGATTTGCATTTTCCTGATGATTAGCTCTGATGAGCATTCTTTCACCAGATGAAAACAAACGTTGGTCATTTGTATGTCTTCTTTGGAGAAATATCTATCAAAGCCTTTTCCCCATTTTTTAACTGGGTTATTCATTATTTTGCTATTGAGTTGTAGGAATTCCTTATGTATTTTGGATATTAACCCCTTATCAGGTATATGGTTTGCAAATATTTTCTTCCATTCCATAGGTTGACTTTTTCATTTTAATGATGGCTTCCTTTGCTGTGCAGAGCTTTTTAGTTTGATGTAGTCCAATTTGTTTATTTTGCTTTGTACCTTTGCTCTTGGTGTCAAATCCAAGAAATCATTGCCCAGCTCAATGTCAACAAGCTTTCTCCCTATGTGTTCTTCTAGGAGTTTTACAGGTTCAGGTCTTATGTTAAAGTCTTTAATTCATTTTGAATTGATTTTTGTGTATGATGTAAGATAAAGGTTCGATTTCATTCTTTGGCATGTGGATATTCACTTTTCCCAACACCATTTGTTGAAGAGTCAATTCTTTCCCCATTGTGTATTCTTGGCACCCTTGTTGAAGATCAGTCGACCGTATATTCATGGATTTATTTCTGGCCTTTCTGTTCCATTCCATTGGTATACAGTCTATCTTTATGCCAGTACCATACTGTTATAATTACTGTGTTGTAATATATTTTGAAATTAGGAAGTGTAATACCGGGACCTCCCTAGTGGTCCAGTGGTTAAGACTCTGCCCTTCCAATGCATGGGTTCGATCCCTGGTTGGGGAACTAAGATCCCACATGCCATGCAGCTAAAAATAAATAAATAGTCTTAAAAAAAAAGGCTAGAAACCATCAAAACAAAACAAAAAGAACCCCACTTTGAAAAGAAATACACCTTTAGGAAAAAAAGAAGTGTGGTACCTCCATCTTTGTGTTTTTTATCAAGATTATTTTGACTACTCAGAACCTTTTGTGATTTCATATGAATTTTAAGATTTTTTTTTCTATTTCTGTAAAAAATGCAATTAGCATTTTGGTAGAGACTGCATTGAATTTGTAGATTGCTTTGGGGAGTATAGACATTTAAAAAATATTGTCTTCCAATCCATGAACACATGATGGTTTCCTATTTATTTCAATCTTCTTCAATTTCTTTCATCAATGTTTTGTAGTTTTCAGTGTGCAAGTCTTTCATCTCTTTGATTAAATCCATTCCTATGTATTTTTTCTCTTTTGATGCTGTTGTAAATGGGATTCTTCCCTGATTTTCTTCTCAGATAGTTTGTTGTTAGTGTATAGAAACACAATTAATTTTTGCATAATGACTTTATATTCTGCAACATTACTCAACTCGTTTATTAGTTTTAACAGGTTTTTTCTGGTGTGTGAGGTCCTTAAGGTTTTCAAAGTATAAAATCATGTCATCCTCAAACAGAGGTAATTTTACTTCTTCCTTTCCAATTTGGACACCTTTTATTTCATTTTCTTCCCTAATTGCTCTCGCTAGGAAATATGGTGTATCACATTAACTGATTTTCATATGTTGAACCATCTTTCAATCCCATCCCATGGATAAATCCCACTTGGTAATGGTTTAATGATCCTTTCAATGTGTTGTTGAATTTGGCTTGCTTGTATTTTGTTGAGAATTTTTGCATTTATGTTTATCAGGGATAGTGGTCTGTAGTTTTCTTTTCTTGTAATGTCTTTGGCTTTGGTATCACAGTAATGCTGGCCTCATAAAATAAGCTTGGAAGTATTCCCTCTTCTTCTATTTTTTTGGAAGAGATTGAGAAGGATTGGTGTTAATTCTTAAGTCTTTGGTACACTTCAGCCATTAAGCCATACGGTCATGGGTTTCCTTGTCAGAAGTTTTTTGATTACCGATTCAATTTTCTTACAAATTACAGATGTGCTCAGATTTTCTACTTCTTAAGGACTCAGCCTTTCTAGGTTTTATGTTTCTAGGGGTTTATCCATTTCTTCTAGGTTATCCAATTTGTTGGTGGATAATTGTTCACAGTAATTTCTTGTGATCCTTTATATTTCTGTGATATAACTTGTAATGTCTCCTCTTTCATTTCTGATTTTATTTGAGTCATTTCTTTTTTCTTAGTTAGTCTAATGGTTTGTCCTTTTTGCTAATCTTTTCAAAAACCATCTCTCAGGTTACTTGAGAACTTTGTTCTTTTTTAATGTAGGCATTTACGGCTATAAAATTCCCTCTTAGTACTTCTGCTGCATCACATAAATTTTGGTATATTGTGGTTTTGTTTTGATTTGTCTCAATATATCATCTAATTTCCTTTTGGTTTCTTTTTGACCCATTGGTTGTTCAAGGGTGTGTTGTTTAATTTCCACATATTTGTGAATTTTCCAGTTTTCCTTTGCTATTAATCTTTAATTTCATACCATTGTGGTTGGAAAATATGCTTGATATGATTTCAATCTTTTAAAATATATTAAGACTTGTTTTGTGGCCTAATATATGATTTATCCTAGAGAATGTTCCATGTGCACTTGAGAAGAATGTGTACTCTGCTGCTGTTGGGTGGGATATTCTGTATGAAATGTTAGGTTCATTTGGCCTATAGTGTTATTTAAGTTTTCCTTATTGATTTCTGTCTGGAAGTTGTTTCCATTATTGAAAGTAAAATATTGCAGACTCATACTGTTATTGTATTCCTATCTACTTCTCCCTTCAGTCTGCCAATGTTTGCTTTATATATTTAGGTGCTCTGATGTTGGGTGCACATATAACTGTTATAGCTTCCTGATGAATTAACTCTTTTATCATAATATAATGTATTTTGTCTTTTGTAACAGTTTTTGACTTCAAGTCTATTTTATCTGATATAAGTATAGCAACCCCTGTTCTCTTTTGGTTACCATTTGCATAGAATATGTTTTTTCATACCTTCACTCTGAGTCTGTATGTGTCCTTAAATCTAAAGTGACAGCAGATAGTTGGATATATATATATTTTTTTATCCATTCAGCTACTCTAAGTCTTTTGATTGAGGAGTTTAACCCACTTATATTTAAAGTAATTATTGATAAAGAAGGACTTACTATTGTCATTTTGTCACTTGTTTTCTGTCTTGTAGTAGCTCTTTTGTCCATCTTTTATTCTCTTGCTATTTTACTTTGTATTTCATTGGTAATTTAGTAATGGTACACTTTGTTTCCTTCCTCTCTCTTTCATATATCTTCTACATGTATTATTTTTGTGGTTACCATGGGGCTTACATAAAACACCTTATAATTTTAACAGTCTACTTTAAGCTGAGAGCACCAATATTTGGTCATTCTTAACCAATTTAAAAATGGAGTAAATATCTCTTCCCTGCAATGAGTACAGCGTAATTTTTTATAACGTTTATTGGCAAAACAAACATTTCACTTTGACATTTTTGGTTTAGCTTTTGAACTAAACAAAACCAAATGTTAGTTTATAAGTATGTACATCTTGCTTGGAGAACATCTACAGTCCAAGTGAAGTATATTTTCTCTGAATCTCAAGACAATTGTTTTCAAAAATCTAACTCTGGATTAAAAGATTTACTTATATTGCAAATTATAAAACACCATAACCGTAGTTGCTGGTGTAGATTAAAAAACAATTCAGTTTTTCAAGTAATAGAGTAATGAATTTATTTTAAAATGGCGTGAAGAATTTACCATCAAGGTTAAAGTAAACAAGGTTATCTCAAAGTAATAGGAAATGATAGAAGGAATTTTAAGGCATTTTATTACTTATTTCATTGTGAGTAACTTAGGTTTACAAGTCTGTCACCCACACTAAACTGAATATCCCTGTATATCAGGGAATGCATTTATTATTGTAACCCCCTCTGCCTACTCCTCTGTGTAGTATATAATGTGTTCTCTATAAATGTTGGCTGATTTGTATTGTGAAACTAAGTAAAAGGGAGGGTAATAAAAATATACTTTAGTTTGGTAGAATTATACTCCCTGTTGAGGGAGTAATGGTAAACAAGAATCCCAGTGAGGAGCCAGAGGTGATTAGAATAATCCAGGTGTGAGGTGACCTAACTGTTGGCAGTGAGAATGGAAAGGAAGGATGGGTCAAACAGAGTCTATGAGGGGAAAAAAAGGAGTAGAGATGATCAAAAAGGAAAAAAAAAAAAACAAAGTTAATTTTAAAATGTAAATCCTGCACAACTGGATGAAAAATGGAAAGATTGATGAAATAGGGAGCAAGGTTTAGGAGGGGAGATGATGAAGTTCTCAGGGGTTGGCCACCTGGAGGAGCAGAATGGAGGCAGGAAAAGAGACTGAATATCACAGTGATGAGTATGCAAAGGCAGACCAGAGGACAGGGATGCTGAAGCCACCCTTCATGACGGAGAAGAGTGAGCATGGAAAGAGCCAGAGGAGGCCAGAGAAAGAGGGAATAAGCTGGGAAAGAGTATCACAGAAATCCAAAGAGGTGATGATTTCAAAAGAGAGCGTGTCTACAATATAAATGCTACCAGTGAGACAGAGAGAAAATTTCTAATGAGAGCATTCCTTCTTACTACTTATGATAAAGATCACAGGAAAGAGAACAAATTTATGGTGAAAGGTGATAATAAAACAGCTCTAAGTGGCATGGTCTGTCATTTAATGCCCTCCTTGAACCAGCACTAATTTATCGATCCAGTTTTCTCCCCAGGATAGGCAAGGTCAGGCCTTTACCCTTCATCCTTTTTTTAGTTCCTTTCTGCATGCTCTCATCTCTATTTCCGCTTCCCCAGTGAACTATCCCTGTCAAAATCGCATCTTCTCCTCCAGCTTTATCTTCTTCCTGAACCATTTCCATCCCTACCAGGCAGATGTTTTGCATTCCTTTGAACTTTCCTGTCACCTTTCAACTCTCCCATGATACGGAGAATATTTTTGTTGCTTATACGTATTTTTTTGTTTCTTGTTTCTTTTGTTAGTCATATTAATTTCCCTTTGAAGAAAGGAAAGCTCAGACTCAGCATTTACTACATCTCCTTGGATAGAAAACTGTGCTTTACGTATTTCATTTATTCCTGTATTTATCAATCTGAGGGCTGACTCAGGCCAGATGTTGTTTGGGGAGGCTGAATATAGCACTGAAAAGATAGAGAGGGTCTTACCCTCTGGGAGCTTACTTTCTATGCTTTGGGTTTACATTGACTAGTTAAATGTCTTTTCAATTCTAAAGATTTATTACTCTAAGGGTCATTTCCTCATTATGGTGGTATTCTTAAAATACATCTATTCTCCACTGAGATGATCTTATAATTCTCTTCCATCTGAAACAAAATATTAGAAAGACCATTTTAAAGTAGAAAATTGCTGATTACAATCATCATTAAAAAAGAGAAACCTTTAGACAAGAATATGTTTTCTCAGATAAAATAATCAAACTGATCTAATTCTTTAGAACTAAGCTTACAAACACTAGAGCAGAATGCCCTAGAAGAAGAAAGATTCTGCTATAATGAGTTTTTAATGTTTTCAGTGCATCACTGGAAACACAATTTAATATACCAAGTTAAGAGAGAAGCTGCTTTTCTACTCAAGGAGTAACAGTATCTAATATGCTCAAGTTGCCAATTTGTATGGAAACATTTAAAATCACTACATGACAGTAATACGCATTGGAGACAACAACATGGTGTCATAAAAATAATGCATTATAAAAAATGATGACATATTATGTCATTGAGACAAAGCCCCAAACTCAATAGTTATTGCTAAATACATCCTGGAAACAGGGGGGTGAAAATATATTATAATATTAAGGTTAAATGGTATAAGCAGAAATTTGGGAAAATGTGATGTTCTATTTTGCAAAATCGAAGAAATGTAAATATAAAACCTCCCTGAGTTATGGGTCAGCATTTCAAATCATAATGGATGGGATTCCTTCTCATTTTTTAAAACTAGGCAATGCATTGTCCCACGATTAGAAAAGGTTCAAGTTTTTCTTTTTCTCCTTCAGAAAAATGATCAAGACATTTATTGATCTCAGTTCTGATCTGATTTTTTCATCCTTTATTTTATACATAAACAAAGGAATTCTTCAATCCATATACCTTTCTCTTAACTGCATCACAACATTTTAAAAAAAGTAATTTTTATTTCTTTTTTAAAATCCATTTGTGATGTAAAGTTTGCATCCTTCACAAACTTGCTATGCATTGAATAATTCTAAAAAACCAAAATGTGTTCTGGAGATCTACTGTACAACATAGGGCCTTATAGTTAAAAATACTGTACTGTATACTTCTTTTTTTTTTTTTTTTTTTTTAAACATCTTTATTGGAGCATAATTGCTTTACAATGGTATGTTAGTTTCAGCTTCACAACAAAATGAATCAGTTATATATATACATATGTTCCCATATCTCTTCCCGCTTGCATCACCCTCCCTCCCACCCTCCCTATCCCACCCCTCCAGGCGGTCACACAGCACCGAGCTGATCTCCCTGTGCTATGCGGCTGCTTCCCACTAGCTATCTACCTTACATTTGGTAGTGTATACATGTCCATGCCTCTTTATTGCTTTGTCACCGTTTACCCTTCCCCCTCCCCATAGCCTCAAGTCCATTCTCTAGTAAGTCTGTGTCTTTATTCCTGTTTCACCCCTAGGTTTTTCATGACATTTTTTTTTCTTAAATTCCATATATATGTGTTAGCATACGGTATTTGTCTCTCTCTTTCTGACTTACTTCACTCTGTATGACAGACTCTAGGTCTATCCACCTCATTACAAATAGCTCAATTTCGTCTCTTTTTATGGCTGAGTAATATTCCATTGTATATATGTGCCACATCTTCTTTATCCATTCATCCGATGATGGACACTTAGGTTGTTTCCATCTCTGGGCTATTGTAAATAGAGCTGCAATGAACATTTTGGTACATGACTCTTTTTGAATTATGGTTTTCTCAGGGTATATGCCCAGTAGTGGGATTGCTGGGTCATATGGTAGTTCTATTTGTAGCTTTTTAAGGAACCTCCATACTGTTCTCCACAGTGGCTGTATCAATTTACATTCCCACCAACAGTGTAAGAGGGTTCCCTTTTCTCCACACCCTCTCCAGCATTTATTGTTTGTAGATTTTTTGATGATGGCCATTCTGACTGGTGTGAGATGATATCTCATTGTAGTTTTGATTTGCATTTCTCTAATGATTAGTGATGTTGAGCATTCTTTCATGTGTTTGTTGGCACTCTGTATATCTTCTTTGGAGAAATGTCTATTTAGGTCTTCTGCCCATTTTTGGATTGGGTTGTTTGTTCTTTTGTTATTAAGCTGCATGAGCTGCTTATAAATTTTGGAGATTAATCCTTTGTCAGTTGCTTCATTTGCAAATATTTTCTCCCATTCTGAGGGTTGTCTTTTGGTCTTCTTTATGGTTTCCTTTGCTGCGCAAAAGCTTTTAAGTTTCATTAGGTCCCATTTGTTTACTTTTGTTTTTATTTCCATTTCTCTAGGAGGTGGGTCAAAAAGGATCTTGCTGTGATTTATGTCATAGAGTGTTCTGCCTATGTTTTCCTCTAAGAGTTTGATAGTTTCTGGCCTTACATTTAGGTCTTTAATCCATTTTGAGCTTATTTTTGTGTATGGTGTTAGGGAGTGATCTAATCTCATACTTTTACATGTAGCTGTCCAGTTTTCCCAGCACCACTTATTGAATAGGCTGTCCTTTCTCCACTGTACATTTCTGCCTCCTTTGTCAAAGATAAGGTGACCATATGTGCGTGGGTTTATCTCTGGGCTTTCTATCCTGTTCCATTGATCTATATTTCTGTTTTTGTGCCAGTACCATACTGTCTTGATTACTGTAGCTTTGTAGTATAGTCTGAAGTCAGGAAGCCTGATTCCTCCAGCTCCATTTTTCGTTCTCAAGATTGCTTTGGTTATTCGGGGTCTTTTGTGTTTCCATACAAATTGTGAGATTTTTTGTTCTAGTTCTGTGAAAAATGCCAGTGGTAGTTTCATAGGGACTGCATTGAATCTGTAGATTGCTTTGGGTAGTAGAGTCATTTTCACAATGTTGATTCTTCCAATCCAAGAACATGGTATATCTCTCCATCTATTTGTATCATTTTTAATTTCTTTCATCAGTGTCTTATAATTTTCTGCATACAGGTCTTTTGTCTCCTTAGGTAGGTTTATTCCTAGGTATTTTATTCTTTTTGTTGCAATGGTAAATGGGAGTGTTTTCTTGATTTCACTTTCAGATTTTTCATCCTTAGTGTATAGGAATGCCAGAGATTTCTGTGCATTAATTTTGTATCCTGCTACTTTACCAAATTCATTGATTAGCTCTAGTAGTTTTCTGGTAGCATCTTTAGGGTTCTCTATGTATAGGATCATGTCATCTGCAAACAGTGACAGCTTTACTTCTTCTTTTCCGATTTGGATTCCTTTTATTTCCTTTTCTTCTCTGATTGCTGTGGCTAAAACTTCCAAAACTATGTTGAATAAGAGTGGTGAGAGTGGGCAACCTTGTCTTGTTCCTGATCTTAGTGGAAATGCTTTCAGTTTTTCACCATTGAGGACGATGTTGGCTGTGGGTTTGTCATATATGGCCTTTATTATGTTGAGGAAAGTTCCCTCTATGCCTACTTTCTGCAGGGTTTTTATCATAAATGGGTGTTGAATTTTGTCAAAAGCTTTCTCTGCATCTATTGAGATGATCATATGGTTTTTCTCCTTCAATTTGTTAATATGGTGTATCACGTTGATTGATTTGCGTATATTGAAGAATCCTTGCATTCCTGGAATAAACCGCACTTGATCATGGTGTATGATCCGTTTAATGTGCTGTTGGATTCTGTTTGCTAGTATTTTGTTGAGGATCTTTGCATCTATGTTCATCAGTGATATTGGCCTGTAGTTTTCTTTCTTTGTGACATCCTTGTCTGGTTTTGGTATCAGGGTGATGGTGGCCTCGTAGAATGAGTTTGGGAGTGTTCCTCCCTCTGCTATATTTTGGAAGAGTCTGAGAAGGATAGGTGATAGCTCTTCTCTAAATGTTTGATAGAATTTGCCTGTGAAGCCATCTGGTCCTGGGCTTTTGCTTGTTGGAAGATTTTTAATCACAGTTTCAATTTCAGTGCTTGTGATTGGTCTGTTCATATTTTCTATTTCTTCCTGATTCAGTCTTGGTAGGTTGTGCCTTTCTAAGAATTTGTCCATTTCTTCCAGGTTGTCCATTTTATTGGCATAGAGTTGCTTGTAGTAATCTCTCATGATCTTTTGTATTTCTGCAGTGTCAGTCGTTACTTCTCCTTTTTCATTTCTAATTCTATTGATTTGAGTCTTCTCCCTTTTTTTCTTGATGAGTCTGGCTAATGGTTTATCAATTTTGTTTATCCTTTCAAAGAACCAGCTTTTAGTTTTATTGATCTTTGCTATCGTTTCCTTCATTTCTTTTTCATTTATTTCTGATCTGATTTTTATGATTTCTTTCCTCCTGCTAACTTTGGGGTTTTTTTGTTCTTCTTTCTCTAATTGCTTTAGGTGCAAGGTTAGGTTGTTTATTCGAGATGTTTCCTGTTTCTTAAGGTAAGATTGTATTGCTATAAACTTCCCTCTTAGAACTGCTTTTGCTGCATCCCATAGATTTTGAGTCGTCGTGTCTCCATTGTCATTTGTTTCTAGGTATTTTTTGATTTCCCCTTTGATTTCTTCAGTGATCACTTCGTTATTAAGTAGTGTATTGTTTAGCCTCCATGTGTTTGTATTTTTTACAGATCTTCTCCTGTGATTGATATCGAGTCTCATAGCGTTGTGGTCGGAAAAGATACTTGATACGATTTCAATTTTCTTAAATTTACCAAGGCTTGATTTGTGACCCAAGATATGATCTATCCTGGAGAATGTTCCATGAGCACTTGAGAAAAATGTGTATTCTGTTGTTTTTGGATGGAATGTCCTATAAATATCAATTAACTCCATCTCATTTAATGTATCATTTAAAGCTTGTGTTTCCTTATTTATTTTCATTTTGGATGATCTGTCCATTGGTGAAAGTGGGGTGTTAAAGTCCCCTACTATGAATGTGTTACTGTCCATTTCCCCTTTTATGGTTGTCAGTATTTGCCTTATGTATTGAGGTGCACCTATGTTGGGTGCATAAATATTTACAATTGTTATATCTTCCTCTTGGATCGATCCCTTGATCATTATATAGTGTCCTTCTTTGTCTCTTCTAATAGTCTTTGTTTTAAAGTCTATTTTGTCTGATATGAGAATTGCTACTCCAGCTTTCTTTTGGTTTCCATTTGCATGAAATACCTTTTTCCATCCCCTTACTTTCAGTCTGTATGTGTCTCTAGGTCTGAAGTGGGTCTCTTGTAGACAGCAAATATATGGGTCTTGTTTTTGTATCCATTCAGCCAATCTGTGTCTTTTGGTGGGAGCATTTAGTCCATTTACATTTAAGGTAATTATCGATATGTGTGTTCCCATTCCCATTTTCTTAATTGTTTTGGGTTTGTTATTGTAGGTCTTTTCCTTCTTTTGTGTTTCTTGCCTAGAGAAGTTCCTTTAGCAGTTGTTGTAGAGCTGGCTTGGTGGTGCTGAACTCTCTCAGCTTTTGCTTGTCTCTAAAGGTTTTAATTTCTCCATCAAATCTGAATGAGATCCTTGCTGGGTAGAGTAATCTTGGTTGCAGGTTTTTCTCCTTCAACACTTTCAATATGTCCTGCCACTCCCTTCTGGCTTGCAGAGTTTTTGCTGAAAGATCAGCTGTTAACCTTATGGGGATTCCCTTGTGTGTTATTTGTTGTTTTTCCCTTGCTGCTTTTAATATGTTTTCTTTGTATTTAATTTTTGACAGTTTGATTAATATGTGTCTTGGCGTGTGTCTCCTTGGATTTATCCTGTATGGAACTCTCTGTGCTTCCTGGACTTGATTAACTATTTCCTTTCCCATATTAGGGAAGTTTTCAACTATAATCTCTTCAAATATTTTCTCAGTCCCTTTCTTTTTCTCTTCTTCTTCTGGAACCCCTATAATTCGAATGTTGGTGCGTTTAATGTTGTCCCAGAGGTCTCTGAGACTGTCCTCAATTCTTTTCATTCTTTTTTCTTTATTCTGCTCTGCAGTAGTTATTTCCACTATTTTATCTTCCAGGTCACTTATCCGTTCTTCTGCCTCAGTTATTCTGCTATTGATCCCATCTAGAGTACTTTTAATTTCATTTATTGTGTTGTTCATCGTTGCTTGTTTCATCTTTAGTTCTTCTAGGTCCTTGTTAACTGATTCTTGCATTTTGTCCATTCTATGGTCCATTCTATCTCCAAGATTTCGGATCAACCTTACTATCATTATTCTGAATTCTTTTTCAGGTAGACTGCCTATTTCCTCTTCATTTGTTAGGTCTGATGGGTTTTTATCTTGCTCCTTCATCTGCGGTGTGTTTTTCTGTCTTTTCATTTTGCTTATCTTACTCTGTTTGGGGTCTCCTTTTTTGCAGGCTGAAGGTTCATAGTTCCCGTTGTTTTTGGTGTCTGTCCCCAGTGGCTAAGGTTGGTTCAGTGGGTTATGTAGGCTTCCTGGTGGAGGGTACTAGTGCCTGTGTTCTGATGGATGAGGCTAGATCTTGTCTTTCTGGTGGGCAGGTCCACGTCTGGTGGTGTGTTTTGGGGTGTCTGTAGACTTATTATGATTTTGGGCCGCCTCTCTGCTAATGGGTGGGGTTGTGTTCCTGTCTTGCTAGTTGTTTGGCATAGGATGTCCAGCACTGTAGCTTGCTGGTCGTTGAGTGAAGCTGGGTGCTGGCGTTGAGATGGAGATCTCTCGGAAATTTTTGCTGTTTGATATTATGTGCGGCTGGGAGGTCTCTTGTGGATCAGTGTCCTGAAGTTGGCTCTCCCACCTCAGAGGCACAGCACTGACTCCTGGCTGCAGCACCAAGAGCCTTTCATCCACAGGGCTCCTTAATTTGGGATGATTGGTTGTCTATTCAGGTATTCCACAGATGCAGGGTGCATCAAGTTGATTGTGGAGCTTTAATCCGCTGCTTCTGAGGTTGCTGGGAGAGATTTCCTTTTCTCTTCTTCTCACAGCTCCCAGGGGCTCAGCTTTGGATTTAGCCCCGCCTGTGCGTGTAGGTCGCCGGAGGGCGTCTGTTCTTTGCTCAGACAGGACGGGGTTAAAGGAGCCGCTGATTCGGAGGCTCCGGCTCACTCAGGCCCGGGGGTAGGGAGGGGCACGGAGTGTGGGGCGGGCCCGCGGCGGCAGAGGCCGGCGAGACGCCGCAGCCTGAGGCGCGCCTGTGCGTTCTCCCGGGGGAGTTGTCCCTGGATCCCGGGACCCTGGCAGTGGCGGGCTGCACAGGCTCCCCGGAAGGGCGTGCGGCCAGCGACCTGTGCTCGCACACAGGCCTCCCGGTGGCGGCAGCAGTGGCCCTAGCGTCTCATGTCTCTCTGGGCTCCGCACTTTTAGCCGCGGCTCGCGCCCGTCCCCGGAGCTCCCCCAAGCAGCGTCCCCAATCCCCTCTCCTCGTGCACCAGGAAACAAAGAGGGACGCCAAAGTCTCCTGCCTCTTCGGCAGTTCCAGACTTCTCCCCGGACTCTCTCCCGGCCAGCCGCGGTGCACCAACGCCCTGCAGGCTGTGTTCACGCCGCCAATCTCAGTCCTCTCCCGGCGCTCCGACAAAAGTCGGAGCCTCAGCTCCCAATCCCGCCTGCCCCGGCGGGCGAGCAGACAAGCCTCTCGGCTGGCGAGTTCCGGTCAGCCCGATCCTCTGCGCTGGAATCTGTCCGCTTTGCCCTCCGCACCCCTGTTGCTGTGCTCTCCTCCGTGGCTCCCAAGCTCCCCCACTCCGCCTCCCGAAGTCTCCACCCGCGAAGGGGCTTCCTAGTGTGTGGACACTTTTCCTCCTTCACAGCTCTCTCCCGCTGGTGCAGGACCTGTCCCTATCCTTTTGTCTCTGTTTAGTTTTTTCTTTGGCCCTACCCAGGTACGTGGGGGGTTTCTTGCCTTTTGGGAGGTCTGAGGTCTTCTGCCAGCGTTCAGTAGATGCTCTGTAGGAGTTGTTCCACGCGTAGATGTATATCTGGTGTATCTGTACTGTATACTTCTAATTTTATTAGGAGGATAATCTCTTACCACAAAAGAAAAATCAATATAAAAATCAATCAATCAGGTGGGAAGAAACTTTGGGAGGTGATGGATTTATTCTATAGATTTGATTGTGGTGATGGTTTCATGGGTGAATATTTATCTCCAAACTGATCAAGTTGTATACATTAAATATTTACAGCCTTTTGTATGTCCATTGTACTTCAATAAGGTGATTTTAAAATAACAATATAAAATAAGAAATTTTCAAAAACTGGGGCAAGTCATATACTTGACAAGTTCAAAAGGCAAAAAAATTAGAAGATTGGGGATGAATGGGAATTTGAAAAGATAGCAAATGACATAAACTCTATTAGAAAGAGGTGATGATGAGATTTCCTTCAGTTTAAATATTGATAATAGCCTCTATCCATCCTTTTCAAATACTGATGAACTGGCATCAGTCCTTTTTGCTTCTATATGATTTTACCTGACCTACCATGCACAGAATTTCTTCCTAATTGCCACTACCATCTTTCACCTTTCCCTCATTAATACTGAATATTTATTCAATATCTACTGTGCACAGGGCATTGGAGAGAGGATGAGAGAAACTTAAGACTGCTATTATATCTGTTTTCTGTGCCTTGATTTTTTTCCCCTAATGCTTTATTAGTTCAGCTTAGGACATATTTCCTAAAAATTATAGGATGCCTTAGGGTTTTCAATCTAACGTACATTTCCAAGAGGGAATTTTGGTATGTGGTAATCTCTATACTTATTTGAGCAGGGATACAATGTTTTTTAAATTGCTGACTATTGCTAAGCCCTACAAACACAACTTGAGAGATACCATAGTAGAGTGAAAAGGGCAGAGCAGGAAGATCCAGGAAGAGTCACTGCTAATGTTGACCTGCTGACCTGCAGTACTGACTAATTTTCCATTCAGTAGTTACTGGTAACAAGACATAATCTGTCCATTTAGAGAAAGATCTACTAGAGCATCTTGTTTAACAATCAGCTTTTGTCCTAAAGAGATTCGTCTATTCCCTGAATTATGTCCTCCCTTTGATTATGATACAAGATTCTGAATTAAATTCCTTGAGCAAACAGATGAAGCAAATGGAAGATGAAGTTTTTCTTCAGGGAATTTCTAAATATGTATTGAAGATTTCTTTCAAAGTCTGAGTAAGATATATAGGGAAATAGGAATCCAGGAAGTCTGATAGAGAGAACTGCAAAGTATTTAACCTGTACCTGGAACTGTTATAAAATCTAGTACAAAGGTTAATCTAAAAGAATTATTAAAGATAACTTCCTTAGGAGTAATTTTCCAGATTAATTTGTAGAATTTTCCTTTTTCCTTCTTTTGTTCATATTGCTTTGTGAAATTTTCTTTAGGTAAATATGTACCTCCTTACTTCTAAGAGGTACATATCTCGAAATAATTTTCATTCTGAGGATATGAATCCAAACAACAAAAGCCAAAATACCATAAACTGAATAAACTCTAACGTTCAAAACACCCTAAACTGAATAAATCTTTTTCTGCATTGGCATCTATTCATCAGGAAGACTTTTGAAAGTCACCTTTGCATAATAACTCTCCCAGAACAGTTTTAGAACCTTGACTGTGACAGTGAAGTAAGGCCACTGCAAATCACTGTTCTGAGGACAATGTCTCATAAAGGTAGACTTAACCTTATGATTCATTAAAACGAAAAAACAAACAAACAAACAGAAATTTACTTGTCACTCGTTAGAAGCTTATTTCTGCCTTCATGTTTGCCCAAGCTATCATTCCCTTCTTCAATTTTCCATCAATCCATATATCTTCCTTTCAGAAATCTCAAAATTCATCTCTTCCTGAAGATCACAGTTCATTATTCAACCTTTGAAAAGCATTTATGGAGGCACTAGGTATATAATGGGAAAAAAAAAAGACATGGTTTCTAGCCTAGTAAATCTTTTTCTTGGGGGAAAATATTTAAATGAACAACCAGAAACATTAATATATACTAAGGAGTAGTGATAAATACTATGCTATGAAGAAAATATACGGTATGCAGTATATAGCTTATAGTACACAGTATATAGTGTATAGAATATAGTATGCATAACATAGTACATAGCATATAGCATGTAGCACACAGCATACGCTATATGGAATTTACTATATAATATTTAGCATAGTATATAGTGGACAGTTAGGTGAGTGCCCTGAATGACTAAGAGTTGAAGGGTGCTTAGGAATTAAGCACGGGTTGGTGACGGAGAGTTCCAGACAGAGGAAACAGGTATGCACGGCCTTGAGATGCTAAGGAGCATGGTTCCTTTGAAGACTAAAAGGAGGTCAGCATCGCTGGGCCACCAACGTGAAGGTAGGAGTAACTCCAAATAAAACTCCCAAGCTGTCTCTCCACCTCCATGCCACCACTGCCCAGTCCTTGCTCCACACAGAGTCCACCTCCACATGGTCAGCAAAGAGCTTGGTGAGGGGACAGAGAGGAGCCGTTTGTCTCGAAGAAGCATCTTGAGGGACACCACTGAGCAAATTGGAGCACTGTGGCCGTAGGTAGGGATGCTGACATAGGAGAATAAGCCCTCCGTCTTTCCTGCTACCCACAGACACTAGAACACGTTAGGGAGTACCGTGGGGGAGGAGGTGAGGAATGGAGGTAAGAAGGTAAAGGGACAGGGTTCTCTCGCACCCTCTCCTTGCCCACCCTCCTCATGGTCTGTTCTGCAGGTAGAGAGCTCATGGCCTCAATAAAAACTGAGATGCGTTTGGAAGGGTGCTGGGAGGAAGGGATGTATCTGGTTCAGGACAGGTTGGGGATTACATGGCCCGCAAGGAGAGAGCAGGCTCTGCCACAGAAGGCGAGAGAAAACCCACGTGTTGACAAAGAAGATCCGCATCTACGACATTTGTGTACACTGATGCATTCAGACCAAGAAAGGCCTATCTGGGGCCTAGTTGCTGGCAGTAAAGATTTGGTGATTTCATTAGGAAAACAATATATTCATACAGAAAGCAGTTAAAATAACGTAACAATATATATAAGAGAATACCATCACACACTGGAGATTATTAAGTCTTAGTGGAATTTTAACAAGGAGCTGGATTTGGTCCAGGAAAAATTCCTGTAGAAAATAAGAACCAAGGCAATATATAAAGGATAGGAAGACTGTTGGGGTTATTAAAAGTTATTTTTAATAGCTTTATAAAGCACCAAAACTAATTCCATGTAAAAAGTTTGAAAACAAAAATTATATTGGGTTGGCCAAAAAGTTCGTTTGGGTTTTTCCGTAAGATGTTATGGAACAACCCAAACGAAATTTTTGGCCAACCCAATAAAAAGTAAAATAAAAATCAAATTTGACTCTACTACCCAGAGATAAATACGGTCGTTAACATTTTCAATTTTCTTACATTCTCTCTCCCTCAGCAATCTTCTCACATTTCCCTAGACAATCCATTCTCTCAATATAAAAGTGACGATTTATGTATAGTTTGTTCTCTCCTCAAACCTCCCCCACACTCCAAGACCTCCTCACTTTCAGCTGATGATTTTATTTTTTATTTCACTGTGGAAACAGAAGCCACGGGAAGAACGGCCTCCAATCTAAGGCTGGCTCCTCCCTCTGGGTACCCTTCCCACGACCCTCTACTCTGAAGGACTCTGCTTCTCCAATTGTATCTCCTAAAAGATATGTCTTCCTAGTTTCCCCAAACACACACAGATAGACGCACACACACACACCTCCTTTGGCTTCACTTCACACAAAATAAAACAAAAACGTCCATTGGTTCCACTTCTTTTCCAGCTAGGATCCAGTTTTTCAGCACTTCCGTACAGAATTCATTTACAGATTTGTTAAAAATGCAGTCTCCTGTCACCACATTCCATTCCCCCTCCAACTCTCCCCTGAACCCACACCTATCAGGTTTCTGTTCCCAGGACTCCTTCCAAGCTGTTCTTACCAAGGTGAGCAGGGAATCCCACACTGCCCATCCAACGCTCAGCAGGGCCACAGTAAGACCTTTGAGGGACCTTTTTTCATAAAAAGTATTAAAAATTATAATTTATGTGCATTGCTATAAAGACAAATATAATACAGGCTGGATTCATTGTTATTATATTCATTTTTTATTTCTGATTTTCAAAGAAATTAAAATGAAAACATTCTGTGAGCTCCTACAAGTATGATGAGCCAGAGGCACCTGTAGGTAGTAGATAACCTGGCCTTGACCGTGACTTTTCAGTCCTCACCGTACTCAGATTCTCAGGAGCATTCCACATAGTTGATTATGCTCTTCCTGAAACCTATTTTCAAATGTCTTCAGTGACACTACACTCTTGGTTTTCTTCTTACCTTGCTGGTTGCTGTTTCTCAGTCTTTTGAAAGCATTCTCCCTCCTTCTTACCTTGTAGATACTGGTGTGCTCCAGGGCTGAGTCTAGGACCCTTCTCTGTTTACCTACACTCAATCCCTAGGTACTCTCAACTTGTCCTGTGTCTTTAGAAACTGATTACTCCTAAATTTAAAACTCCAATCCCCACTTCTCCCCTAAATAGTGGACTCAGAAATCTTAAAAGTTTTTTTGACATCTCCATTTGAATGTTTTCTAGGAATCTCAAACTTAGCAGGCTGAAAATGGACTCCCCCCCACCCCTCAATCCTGCTCTTCCCATGTTCTACACCATAATAAATAACACTGCCATTCATTCAGTTGTGCAAGCTAAAACCCTTAATGTCACCTTAGACTTTCTCTTTTTCTCATAACCCTTACCCAATTCATGAGCAACTATTATCAGTAATACCTTCAAAATATATCCAGAAAACTTCCATTGATGGCAATGGAACAGGACAGATGCACAACCCATTTAATAAGCATAAAAGAGTGATTCGATTTATGGATTAAAGGAGAGTAGGAATAAGTAATGACTGTATCTTGGGATAAGGGCTGTGTTACAAAGAGAAATAGGAAAGTTAGGGAAGCGTGTTCAATTACTCTCAGAGATGTGATGATACTCATCCAAAGGTACTGCATTTTAGGAAACACTGAGTTATCCAAATCAGGATAACAAACAGACGTAGGATGACGTTTAGGTGGAATAACAATATAGGATGTAGAGTGCAGATCTGGGTGTATGGAAGATGAAAAGCTTTTGAAATACGAAAGTAAAAGATGAGAAGCTGAGTCACAGTTTGGGGCATGCTATGTACACAAAATGGCAGAAGGAGCAGTCAATAAAATGAGACAGACAAGGATCTCTTAGGAAGGTTGGTTAAAAAAGAAAAAGACTATATATCTGAATCACTTTGTGGTACACCTGAAACTAATACATTGTAAATCAACCATACTTCAACTAGAAAAAAACCCACCAAGATATTGTTACTTAATAGAATCCAAGGGGAGACAATATTTCATCAGGAACTGATGACCAGCAAAGCCTAACGCCACTAAAAGGTCAAGGAGAATGAAGGTCTGTCATCTGCCCTGAGATTTGTGAAGGTGCTGGGCATGACTTTAGTAGGTCGATTTTGTAATAAGCCTAGAAAGGCAGAGTATGAGCATTAAGAACTTTTCAATAAAGGTATCAATCAAAGACATTTTTAGTAGAAGAAAAGCATAGTAACTAAAGAAGAAAATGGAGTGAACCAAAAATTGTCACGATTTGCATGATATGAAGTGCATGAAAGCTGGAGAGAACGAAGTGGAAACATCAAGAGGCCAGGAAAGAAAGGACTGATGCTGAGTGGAGACTCCTCAAGGGCCTAAATCTAAAGACTAACGTGATTGACGATGGTTGGCAAGAGTGTGTTTTATTTAGGCTTATAATTCAATTTCCCTTTCTTGACTTAGAATTCACACGGACCTTCACTGAACTGAAACGAGAGCCATCGCATTCACTATGCTTTGGAAGAGTGTGGATGAGTAGATCAATATCACCCCACCCTCTGAGATTGTTAAAAATACTATATTATCGCCACACACCATTTTCAGAAGTCACTGTGTCCCCAAACCAGATGCTATTAATTACTTTATCTGTAATCATACCTTTTCTTTGTGACTTATTTTCATCACTCTTCAGAGAAAAAATTTTGAAATAGATGAATTGTAGCCACTGGCCAACAAAAGCCTTGACATCCTCTTTTTTTTTTCCTTTAGTTCCTTGAATTTATTTATTTATTTATTTAAACATCTGTATTGGAGTATAACTGCTTTACAATGGTGTGTTAGTTTCTGCTTTATAACAAAGTGAATCAGCTGTACATATACATATATCCCCATATCTCCTCCCTCCCACCTTCCCTATCCCACCCCTCTAGGTGATCACAAAGCACCGAGCTGATCTCCCTGTGCTATGCAGCTGCTTCCCACTAGCTATCTATTCTACATTTGGTAGTGTATATATGTCCATGCCACTCTCTCACTTCATCCCAGCTTACCCTTCCTCCTCTCCGTGTCCTCAAGTCCATTCTCTATGTCTGCGTCTTTATTCCTGTCCCGCCCCTAGGGGCATCAGAATCATTTTTTTTTAGATTCCATATATATGCGTTAGCGTACGGCATTTGTTTTTCTCTTTCTGACTTACTTCACTCTGTATGACAGACTCTAGGTCCATCCACCTCACTACAAATAACTCAATTTCGTTTCTTTTTATAAGCCTTGACATCTTAGTGATAACAAGTTTAAACTGAATTACTAAACTAGCAAGTGAGGACAACAAAAGATAATATGGTGATTACCATGTAACTGCCAACACAACTCACAGTTTGTTGTTTAGACTTTTTTTCTTTTAACTCCTGTGGATATGATTTGGGCTGCTAACACATAACACACAATTTTTATATCAATTTAGATGAGTGCCCAGCAAAAACTGTGCTTTAGTGATGAATATTTTTGAGATGAACCGATTGAACCACAAATCAAAATGTAAAATGCACCAAATAATAGGTAAAATTATTTAACTGAGCAAAAGACTGCCCTCTCTTTCCTTTCTGTCACTTGTGTTGATAAGTGGTTATCACTCACACTGTGGGCCAAGGAAATTTTACCTTAAATTACATACTAGGGGGAGGAGAGAAGAGCAACAGGAATGACATGACCTGAGGAACTGAATTACAGTCAACTCTCAATTACATCGAATGCCTTCTGAACTACACAGCGCGTCTGCACTTGGGTGATAACTCTGCCATGTTTATTGTACTTCCACCCTGCACCTTGGAGGAAGAAATTGTTTATATCACATCACCTCGATGTTATGGATTTTCTGTTTTGTTGCTATGGAAACCTACCATTTCTTTTCACTATCACCCCTCCACCCGTATCTATATGGAATTACAGATGGAAACACAAGGGGAATTACAAATTTATGAAAACATCATCACAAACTCCTACATTCAGACTAAGCATCTGGTAACTTGGTCTTAGTGAGAAGGAACAGTATTAGATTTCCTCTACATGAATCATTGCTTTATCCAGAAACCCTTCAACACTTTCCCTCACCACTTATGGTTTTCCACAGTCGGGAATACTTCCATGGAGAGTCAGCATTTGTTAGAACGAGATTCTCTTACTCATTGTGCCCTTTAGGTGTACTTATTTCCAGAGACAAGAAAGAAACAAAGTTTGTTTTCTGGAAGCTACTGGCTCAGTTTCCTCCTACAAATTTTGTGACAGAGAATAAGTTGTTAGATTCATATTTTCAATGGATCCATTTTCTGACTGTAAGAGGAAATATTTTGTTTTTGTTTTGCATCTATATTGCATATTGATTTTATATTTTAAGGCTTGTTATATCACAATTATACTGTTACCTTTTACATAAAAGCTATTTTACATAAAAGCTGTTTTGAGAATGTATTACTAAAAGAAAATAGTAAAACAAATTATAAGATTCCTATCAAACATAATTAAGAGAATCTCCTTACCAATATAATCACTCCCTCAGTCAATCCTAACTAGAGTTTATCCTCCCAGAACTTTCTGTCATATTTCTCAAGGGGGAGATGGAATACTGTGAAAACAAAAATAAAATTTTCTTATGGCTCAGAGGCCCTCACTCAAACAACTTAGCACTTTTTTTTTTCCATTTTGCTGTTCATGTTCATTTTATATTTTATTGCTAAACAAAGAAACACTAAACAAAAACAACACTGAAAAACAAATCTTGAAACATTCTTTTGAGGGTATGTGGGAAATAGACTGGAAAGGAAAGTACTAAAAATATTCAATTCTTAATTTTTAGATAGAAGTTCTATAAAGATTATTTAATTATGGTTTATCAAAATGATGGACCATCATGAAGATATTAGTTTTGCAAATTAGTATTTAATGACATGAGAAAATGGTCTTAACATAATTAGACTAAAAAGAACAATTTCTGAAACAGTATGTTCTGCAAGACCCCTTTGTATGGCTGGAAGAATATACTACAAAATGTTAACAGTGATGATTCCTGGGTGCTGATATTAATAGTGATTTCTTTTTCCTTTTTTCTGCCCTTCAGTATTTTCTAAATATTTTAGAGTGTATCAGTTAGGAATGCTTTTGGCTGCAGTAACTGAAAATCTGACTAACTGGTTTAAACAAATATTGGTTAATTTAACTTATTTTTTTTATTTTACATTTTTAGATAGCAAGAAGTCTGGAATGGGAACTTGTTGGCATTATTTCAGCTGCTTCATAATGACCTTCTTTCAGTTCTCCCATCTTTAGCTTTGTTGCTTATTTTCCCCTTAAAGGCTTTTTGCCTCATGATGACAAATTTTACCTTAGTAACAGGGAATCATATCTGATTTCAAGGTAGAAAATGGGACCAGAAATAGTGTTAGTCATGCCTGTTCCATTTAGATTCTTTACTGAAGCCCCTCTCTGAAAACTAACACCCAGACTGATTTTATTTTATTTTTTACATCTCACTAGCCAGAACTGGATTACAGGGGCATCCACAGCTGCACAGCAGGTAGAGACAGACCGCCATGTGTGGTTTAGATCCATCATAAGTCAATGACAATATCTTACAAGAATACTGAACCTTGAACAAAATCAGGATTCTATTAGGAGGGAAGAAAGTGGGAACGTGTATTTAACAGTGTCTTAGGCTAAAAAATGCCACCCCCCCCCCCACCTCCAAAGAGATCCAAGCCCTGGAACATCTGAATGTTATCTAATTTGGCAAAAGAAGGTCTTTGCAGATCCTTGGGTATTAAGGATCATTCTGGGTTATCTGGATGGGCCCTAATGAAATCACATGTATCCTTAAAACAAGGAGGCACCAGGAGATTAGACACACATGTGCATGCACACAGGGGAGAAGATGACGTGAGGATAGAGCGGAGAGAAATGAGAAGACATTGGTATTGAAGAGATTCAGACTGGAAGAGGCAAGTAACATATTCCCCTCTAGAGCCTACAGAGCGAGTGCAACCCTGCCAACAATGATTTCAGCCTAGTGATACTAGTGTTTAACTTCTGGCCTCCAGAACTGGGAGATAATATATTCCGGCTGTTTTAAGCCACCCGGTTTGTGGAGATTTGTTACAGCAGTCGAAGGAAACTAATACATATAAAAAACTGACATTTTATGTCTGCCACATAGACTATATATATGCAGAGAGACAGAGACAGAGAGACAGAGACCAAGTAATATAACATTACTTTCAAAATCTTGTATTTATTACTTTTAGAAGAATATTATTTTTAAAATAAAATAATTTGTAAAATAAAGAATTCTTCCCATATTTCCACTTCAAAGATATAATATATTTTCATCAAGGTGCTGCCCCCAAATTTACACAAATCTTTATATGATCCACGGGCATCTATAATCAATTCCACTGACGTCTACAGAAATTGCCTGGGCATTTTCAAAGCTGGAATTGGCTGCAAAGGCTAAATAACTGATACCCTGCTAGCTTTATTTTTGCATTTTTTTTCTATTCAATTATAGCCTTTAGTTTGGAAAAAGAAATCTGTGAGCAAAAACAAACAGATTCATGCTAAATCCAAAAGCTATAATTGGGACAAGTTTTTAAGGAAGAAATTAAGGAAATGGGAAAAGAGCAGTGCTCTCAATTTTCCTACCGAAACAAGGTTAAAATAGCAATAGTATCTTTAATCTGCCATGGAAAATAAGTGAGGGATGACAGAATATTGGTATTCACTTCAAAGCCAGTTATTAAATTTTTCCTTTTTTCCCTCCAGAACTCAACACGACATGGGCTATTTTCAGACTATGATCTCTCTTTCATCAAAGTCAGCACTAGCTGTGAAGACCACCTGCTCCACGTAATTACCTTAAATACACTCTCAGAGTCTCCTGAGTCAAATGACCTATTTTTTGGTGAAATAAGATGTCTCTTAACTTTGGCTGTGTGAAGTATGCTCCCAACCCTAAATTACTTATTCACAGGAGACAAATGCTCCGGGATCAATTCAAAGCACTGATCTCTCTCAGTGGGCCCATCAGAACTATATTCCCAAAGCACAACAAGAAAGCAATCTGCAGATTACCAGCTAGAAATGACTACGTAGGCTGAAAACCAGACAAATGGAAAACCTGCAAAATTGGCCTTCTAAAAATCTTATTCAGATAAATCTAAAAAGGGAATTAATTTTGCTTTTATTCATGTAGGAAACAAACATTCAGATTCTGCCTTTAGGAGAGAGCATGCTGTTTGTTCAGTGCTTGTAATGATTTTATATTCATCAATGAACACTTTTTTCCTGACTCTTTTCCCCAACACTATACCAATACATTTGCATAGGTGGGGGAACACCTATATCAGTCTTGGGGGCCAGGCATGGCTTCTGTGAAGAAGTGCATCAGCTGAGACCCAAAGGCCTGGCAGGGATAATGCAGGTAAGGAACGTGGGAAGCAGGAGTGTGTGAAAGGCCTGGACAAGGGGGTCAGGTCACTGGAACCTGGAAGTATTTAGATACGGCTGAAACTCAGTGCAGAAGGGCTATTTGGATAAGCTAAAAAGTTGAAAACATGAACAGCCCACAATTCATGGAATTCCTGCTGAAGCACAAAGGATGTGCCTCACCTGCAAAAGAGTATTTTGTTCTAGGGAGAAAAGTCTGGAGGGGCAGGAAGAGAAGAATAATAACCTAGGAGGGTACATGAGTTATCCAGGAGGGAGGGCAACAGGGAAGACATGAAGACAGAAAGTATGTAGAAAAGTTGTTACATTAGAGAAAGATTAAAAAGTACAATTGTTGGGCTTCCCTGGTGGCGCAGTGGTTGGGAGTCCGCCTGCGGATGCAGGGGACACGGGTTTGTGCCCCGGTCCGGGAGGATCCCACATGCCGCGGAGCGGCTGGGCCCGTGAGCCATGGCCGCTGAGCCTGCGCATCCGGAGCCTGTGCTCCGCAACGGGAGAGGCCACAACAGTGAGAGGCCCGCATACCGCATAAAAAAAAAAAAAAAGTACAATTGTTCAAGACGGTAACACGACAAGAACTGGTGAGAAGAGTGAAGTCAAGAACGACAGGAAGACTTCAGGTCTGGACAAGGCAGCGGGTGGGGTTCCCAACACTGGGGTAAGGGTACCCTGGCAGTGGGAGTGGGGAGTGGGATGTTGAATTCATTGTTGCCTTTGGGACGGGGCCTCAACACAGAGCTGCTCCAAATGCTGGTGATATATATACATCAGAATCCCCAGACAGTTCTGGGCTGGATATATCTGCACAGTGATGTTTTAAATCATGGGGGAGCTGGCAATGATCAAGTTCACAAGGCTATCTTCACCCTGAGTGCAACCCAGGTAGCAAAATAATTTATTACCTATTACCTCAGAATACTGTCTTAAGTTTTATTTATCAGACATTTGATTGGATATTCTAGGAAAAAAATCTTTAATATCAGAGATTATGCAAATGGATACCTTACTCATGATACTACTAATATTGTTTAAAAGTATACTTTTAGCTACTATTAACATGTGATAACATTTGCTTTTAGGATATAGGGGAATTATTTTCTGGGGCTTTCCATAAAATAGGTAAGTAATGATAGTTTACACCAAAGTCATTTTGTTTTTAATGTGCAGCTGTATGCAATGTTTATGGAGTACTCACATATATTATGCACAGGAAACATCTACAACTTCAGAGTTTCAGAACTTTCTCTGAAGCTTTTTAATTTTAAATAACTCTATGTAAGGCAACAACTGTAGCTTAAATACTACATTTATATAGCACGAAATAAGGGAGGCTGAACCAGTGAGCAGAATGTATATAGACAGCAAAGCAAAGTTAAATATAAGCATGTTATTGTCTCCAGGGCATGCAAGCAGAACTACATAGCCCATCTTCCTCCACATTTCCCTTCCACCTAATTCATTCATTCTGCTCCTGACCAGGGTTACTTCCTGCTTAGAGTTTATAGTTTCCTGACCCTCTGTTGCCATTTCAGATTTTGTTAATAAACCTAAGAATGATGTCAGTTTTGCCTTTTCCTTTATTTTCTGTGGAAAATAGTTCCTGTTACTTGATTTTGGTGGAAATCATGCTTGAACTTTAAAAAATAACTCAGTATCCCAGAATATATATGGGCATTTCCCCCTATTTACTGTTTAATTCTCCTGCCATCTTCCAAAAAAAAAAAAAAAAAATTGGGATACGAACCACCGTGGGCACCATGCACCCAACACTTAGGTCAGCCAGTGGTCAGGCTCAGCTTCATTTGTGGTGAGCCAACTTCTCTGACACTCAGCTGTGCCCAAGGCAATGCCACCACACAGGATTTACCAGGGTGTGCAGGTCAGGGGAACTGTGAGGTTTTCCTTCTTTGTTACCCTACTGCAAAATGGTTTTGAAAACACACACACACACAATGGATATAGACTCCAATGCCCATTTTCCTGTTTACCCAAACAAGATGGAGCCCATGTGACAATAAAGGTGGGACTATCACTAAATGCCTGAGTGCTATTTACCCTGTGTTGTATCAGTTCATTGTTATTCTCTCGTGGGCTCTCTTTCACTCTCAATTAACTACCACGTATAAGAGTTCTGTCAATGAACTATCACCCCTCTCAATCTGCTCTGCAGTCTTCTGTCTTGGCCCAACTTTAACCACATAATGGAAATGATAACCAAGACCTTGCTTTCCATCCATCTCTCACAATGGAAACAAAGAAACAACCATAGTAATCTCCTCCACAGAACCTTCAAGCATCCCACCTTACTGGTTATTAAATTAAGTTCAACCTTCTAATATCAAGGACTTTTACATAATGTCTCTAACCTATTCCTTGACCTTATCACTTAGTAAATATCTCCACGTCTCATGCACAAGTCACTGGACCACTCACCGCTCTCCACCTGTGCTGTAAACTGTTCATCTGTACACCTTCTACTTCCTCTGCCTGTAACTCCCTTCCTCACCTTCTCAGCCTATCAAAATCCTACTCTTGCTTCAAGACTCAAGTCAAATGCTACTTTCTCCATAAATCTATTCATGATGCATGAAGCAGAAATTAATTTGTTTTTATCTGGGCTTCCAAAGCCTTTGGTAATATCTCTACAATGTATGACATGCATATGAATGTGTGTGTGTGTGTGTGTGTCTGTGCGTGTATGTATGTAAATTTAACAGCAGGTCTTTGAATTTAACATTTCCTATTTTGACTGCTTGTGAGTGGTTCTAAATGACCATGACATGCATTATTTATGGTTTTACAGAAGCACTGATTGAATTACCCACTGTGGGGAGGACATACTGGAAGGAGTCTCCGAACTAGCTGTAAGCCCAGCTTGTGCCCCAGCAGCTCTGTTCACTAGAAAAGGTCAAATACAATTGTGGGGAAAACTATATGCTGTAGTAATATCCTTAAATCATGGAACAGATATATCCCTTAGTGAATATAAAAAGTTTCTAATCTTTATTCAGTGTTCAGCATTTGCCAAGTACTGTTCTATGCACTTCGTATGTATTGTAATCATTAATTCTCACAGCAATTTGTATGGTAGGGGCTATTGAAATACCCAATTTACAGATTAAAAAAAACTAAGCAAAAGAAGGCAAAAAATATTAATTGCAGATGCAGAGTTTGAACCAAGGCCATATTACTCTATAGATTGCACCTTTAACCAACCCACTCTGCTATCTACCAGTGGTAAATATGAACGGTCTACTATAGGTATATAATTGTACACCTATACAGGTATACTGTATCTCTACCTCTCTTGGGCACCAAGATAAATGCCTTTTGGTTCATTTCATCAATAGTGCCCAGCATTGTTACTTGTAAATAGCTGACTCTAAAACTAACAATAGGTTCACTAAAATGTTGAACCTCAAAACTTCTTTCCAACACAGAAAAATATCTCATTCACTCATAATTCTTTCTTCTTAAATGCAAGGCTATAAATTCTCATTTGCCTTAGGGTTTTTCACTAAAAATTAATTTAATACATATTGGAAACATTGAGCTCCGTCATTGCAGCTATGTAAAGTAAGCATTGGCAAAGAAAGTGCAGCATTAGGAGAAATCCTTAATCTACACTTAGGGACCACTTGTCAGAAACATAGTTAAAGTAGATTTGAAACACCTCCAGGCCGCCTAGGTCCCTAGCGCTATAAAGTATTCAAATTTTCACTCTTTGACCGATTGCTGTTTAGACAATTCTGATTTTATGAAAAAAGAGAAAGGAATAATGAGTCTGTACCATGGGGATTTATATACTCTATTCCTTTCATTCTGTACAGGCTGACATGCATTTCATTAGCATTTGCGTTAAAGCACAGGAAGGTTGTTGTGACCAAATGCCAGAACCAACATATCCTTGATTAAAACACTGGGAGGGTTTAAGGATATGTCAGAAGTAGGAGAGAAATCATTAATAAAAAGATTCTAATGAAATGAATACAGGATGTGGAAACTATAGTCCACCAACAGAAATGCTGCTTCCAGATGTAGCCTTGCTTATTTTTTTCTTTTAAAACAACCTCTAATATATTGCCCCTAGTTTTAAACTATCAAGTTCATCAGGGTAAGAAATTACTTTTTCATTGCTACCAAGTGGCTTTTCATCAGGGATAGCTTTTCATCAGGACTGCCAAAATGTCGAGGTCTAAATACTCAAACTGCATCTATTGGAGGAAGAAAAATCACTAAAGGTTAGAAGGTCCCAGTGGTTTTAAGATTGCTCATGATTTGACATATATAGCTGAACAAACAATATCTCACTGGACATCATTGATATTTATTGGCTTGAAGCTACTCTGCGTGTAAGGCAAATGGAATGAAGGTGATGGACTGTGCTTAACTATATGAAAATGGACAATTTGGCAATTAAAAAAAAATTATTCAGTAAGCCAAACAATTTCATCCTAAGTGTTCAATGTTAATAAACTGTCTTTAATATTTCTCTGAGTAACAGGTAGATTCTCAGTATCTTCAAGCTGAACAGCACACAAACCTCTTCAAGCCAAAACCTAGGCATTGGGAGTGGAACTGACAAACCTGATATGCGGTTCTGGATACAATGCTGGGGTCCATGCTGGCCTGCGTGAGCCTAGAGGTGGCAAGTTTGACTCTCACAGGAAAGGCTGGGGCCATGTGCATTCGAACAAACAACCCAGAACAGATTGATATGTCGCAAAATCAAGACTGCAAAATGGCATTTTTTGGACATTTTTGTTTTGAATTCTGCCTTTTCAAAACTGGGAACTCGTGAAAACTTTTTAATTATGAATTTATTCTTTATCCTTGAGAATTTTAAAGTAATTTTTTAATACATCCTTTACCCTTCCATTTATGATAAAAAAGGCTTTTGTATAAAAGACTTTAATCTTAGAAAAGGCATTGCTTTTAATGTAAGCTGAGCAGAAGTGGCACAGCATTTGTTCAGACTGGTGTTTACGTCACTTCTCTGAAGTTAAGTGCTCTGTTGTACCCGCAGGCTTGATTTTTCAAGAAGCTACTACAAATGTTGTTCACTTTGAGAATGGGTTACTTGGTATTTTGTTTTTTGTTTTTTTTACATCTTTATTGGAGTATAATTGCTTTACAGTGTTGTGTTAGTTTCTGCGGTATAACAAAGTGAATCAGCTATATGTATACATACATCCCCATATCCCCTCCCTCTTAAGCCTCCTTCCCACCCTCTCTATCCCAGCCCTCTAGGTGGTCACAAAGCACTGAGCTCATCTCCCTGTGCTATGTGACTGCTTCCCACTAGCTATCTATTTTACATTTGGTAGTGTCTATGCTACTCTCTCACTTTGTCCCAGCTTTCCCTTCCCCCTCCCTGTGTCCTCAAGTCCATTCTCTACGTCTGCGTCTTTATTCCCATCCTGCCCCTAGGTTCATCAGAACCATTTTTTTTTAATTCCATATATATGTGTTAGCATATGGTATTTGTTTTTCTCTGACTTACTTCACTACATATGACAGACTCTAGGTCTATCCACCTCACTACAAATAACTCAGTTTCATTTCTTTTTATGGCTGAGTAATATTCCACTGTATAAATGTGCCACATCTTCTTTATCCGTTCATCTGTCGATGGACACTTAGGTTGCTTCCATGCCCTGGCTATTGTAAACAGAGCTGAAATGAACATTGTGGTACATGACTCTTTTTGAATTATGGTTTTCTCAGGGTATATGCCCAGTAGTGGGATTGCTGGGTCGAATGGTAGTTCTATTTTTAGTTTTTTAAGGAACCTCTATACTGTTCTCCATAGTGGCTGTATCAATTTACATTCCCACCAACAGTGCAAGAGGGTTACCTTTTCTCCACACCCTCTCCGGCATTTATTGTTTGTAGATTTTTTGATGATGGCCATTCTAACTGGAGTGAGGTGATACCTCATTGAGGTATTGATTTGCATTTCTCTAATAATTAGTGATGTTGAGCATCCTTTCATGTGTTTGTTGGCAATCTGTATATCTTCTTTGAAGAAATGTCCCATTTTTGGATTGGGTTTGTTTTTTTTATATTGAGCTACATGAACTGCCTGTATATTTTGGAGATTAGAGAATGGGTTATTTGACCGAGGTGGTTGTTACAGATACTGTCTTATTGAATCACCGAAGGGAAAAAATAAAATCCTTCTCTTCTATCCCCCTTTTGATTTCTCACCCTCATGGCACAGGACTATAATGTTAAGCTAAGAGGAGACTGTCAACTACGCTTTGTGTTGTGGAAATGCTGATATGAATATACAGAACGCCCTATAACCTAAAGAAAACAGCATAACAAAGAAAGGGGCGGGAGGGGATAAATCATATTGTTGCTTAGAACACAGTTTTAGGGAAAAGTTAATGAAAGACATCAGTCACAAACTGTCTTTAAATACTGCCAGACAACAAAAAAGTGAAAATAACAAGTACACATCCCTAGTGAAAAACTCTGGAAGACAGACACAAAGCAGAGGTGACATTGAGCCTTGTAAGAAGAATCCTGTGCTGTGTAGTCTAAATCTTGACCTGTCAAGCAAACTCTTACAAGAAAGTAATTAGATCCGCTATCTAGGGATGAGTAGCGACTTCTTTTCCTTTTATGGTTTATAGGCAGCTGTCGTTGAATTTATGCCTGAAAACTCTAATAGCTTCCTTTTTTTTTTTTTGCGGTACGCGGGCCTCTCACTGCTGTGGCCTCTCCCGTTGCGGAGCACAGGCTCTGGACGCACAGGCTCAGCGGCCATGGCTCATGGGCCCAGCCGCGCCGCGGCATGTGGGATCTTCCCGGACCTGGGCACGAACCCATGTCCCCTGCATCGGCAGGCGGACTCTCAACCACTGTGCCACCAGGAAAGCCCTAATAGCTTTCTTGATGGTGTAAGCAGAAAGATTTTTATAAGTTCGTGTTTACTACAGTCTCCACTGATCAGATGTTATATAAAAGTGCTGTGTTTCTTAAAATGTGTTTTGTCCCATTAGCAAGCATAATAAACATGAGGATCACCTGGGGAATTATTGGAAATCAGATTCCTGGGTCCTGATGCCAGGAAGTCCAATTAAGAGGGTGGCAGTGTCTAGAGTTGGTTTGGAATGGAGTCTTTACTCCCATTATCCACATCAGCTTTCTGATATCTCCCCAAATAAAATAGTAATAAATAATTAAAAATACAAATCTTACATGCACTTTGAATATGAAACGTTAGAAAAAATTTCTATTAAAATGAAGCAGAATCTATGCAAAAAAGAGTGTGCACACTATGCAAACTCAGCTTAAAGACCATTTTTCTAGGTTCATCCCTCCCTTGCCCTCATCTTCTACCCAGGTTCCTGACCACTTGCCCCTCGAATGCAGAAATTCTAGAGCAGCTGCTATACGCAAGTCTGGTGTGGGACCCAGATATCCACATTTTAAAAAAGCACTCCAGGTAATACTGAGGCAGAACCTGTTATTCATTCTAACATTTTATCAGTTCCAAGGCAGCCACCTGCGAAGCATAAAGTGTTGAAAAACAGAGTTGCGGTTTAGTCTATGAAAATAAGATTTTTTAAACTGAATTGAATAGCAGCTCCACCCCTACCTCCCCCACCTCTAGTAGGTGAGAGCCTAGTACTAATGGTGCCAAACCACAGGAGAAATGCCATAGGTTCAACCACTGCACTAACAACCCATCACTGCTAGAGGAAAAAGAAATGCATGCTTGTGTCCTTGACCTGAGCGGTGTACCATCTATACGTGTATTGAAAGGCAAGTAGGGACTTCCCTGGTGGTCCAGTGGTTAAGATCCCATGCTTCCAATGTGGGGGGTACGGGTTTGATCCCTGGTCAGGGAACTGAGATCCTGCATGCCGTGTGGCACAGCCAAAAAAAAAAAAAAAAAAAGAAAGAAAAGGCAAGTAATTTATATATTCTATATGTGTATAGAACAGACAGGTTATTTATTACACAAGGAATACACTGAAATACAGAAGCCACCTGGACCATATTAAAAAGACACAGATTTCTCAATATAGATATTTGTACAGACAGAGAGCTAACGTAATGCCTCACCTCCACCACCACCTTCATGAGCGCCTCTGGTGGCTGGTCCCGAAATCCTTCATTCTATACATTCTTGACCACATACTCGACTGAGGTATCTGTGGGCTGCCCCATCAGGCCATTCTTTCCTTCTGTCCAACAGCATATCCACTGAGGGCAGCTCACAGCTGTCTGTTGTCCAATATACCTGTCCTCTGGAGGAATCCTGTAGTCTGCAATTCTTCCCTTCTGGCCTGCACTAGTCCCTGGACCTTACGCCTTCACTAAGGAGCGATCTACCCACCTTCCACAGGGTGTCTTGGTTATTCTGAATGATCCTCTGCTTTGGCTTCAGGAAAGTATTACTGCCCTTCTCATTCTCCACCGTGCTGTGGCCAGCCCTGAAACCCAGCCAAGCTTCTGCTTCTCAGAGGCTGGCTCTGTTCCTTATAGCTTGGCCAAGGGACAGGTTACTCAGAATCAGGACACTGCCAAGAACTTAAGTATCACTTTGGTCCAGAAAATCTATACTTCTGGAGTTTGACTCCTGCCTAGTTTAAAGCCCAAAGTCATTAAGTTCCTTGGACGTCTGTATTAGCAGACTCAGGCTCCCATAACTGAATATCATAGGTGGGTGGTTTAAACAAGAGAAATTTATTTTCTCACAGTTCTTGAGGCTGGAAAGTCCAAGATCAAGGTTCCAGCAAGGTTTGGTTTGTGTTGAGGACTCTTTTCCTGTCTTACAGACGTGGCCACCTTCTTGCTAAGTCCTCACATGGCCTTTCCTCTGAGTTCAAACAGGGTGAGAGTGAGCTCACTGGAGTCTCTTCTTATAAGGACACCAATCCTATTGAATCAGGGCCCCTCCCTTATGACCTCATTTAACCTTAATTACTTCCTTAGAGGCCTCATGTCCACATACACTCACACAGGGGGTTAGGGCTTCAACATATGAACTTGGGGAGAGACACAGCTATTCAGTTCACAGATACAAACACTTACAGTTTCCTATTTCTCCTTAGAAAATACTCAGGGATTTGTTCTTGGTTTCTAACTACTATATTGTTAAATAAATCGTTGCTAATAACATAAAAATATGTGTTGATTAATTAGATGGGGATATCTACCCTTCTTAATATGGCTGATACATTTAAACCAAGAATCACCCAAATCTTTTTTCTGACCTTCTTACAATGTCACATTCAGCAGTTTGATGTTAATTCAGGTTTATCCTCAGGAACTTTAGATATATTGATAAACTCTTCAATAAACAATTTAAATGAACACTCAATAAAAATGGCAATTTCACAAACAAATTTTACTACCTGAAACTCGAAATCATAAGAAATTTGGAAATAAAAAATAATTATGAAACAAGATTTATATTTTATACTCTTGAATTTTCACTTTTTGAAATAAGTATCTATTATAAAATTATACAAAATGAAAACAAACATATGCACTTCAAGAATTTATTCCCTATCAATTCTTACCAATAAGAATGCTAAATACTAATAGTGTTTGAAAGGATAATACATTAACAAAGTAATAATTTGAAATGCAGAGATGACTGTCAAATTTATGTCTCCTTATTCCTGATCTCCAGCAAGCCATCAATTCTCCTCTCTAAGGGTAACAAATAGTGTGTTGTATATCTTTCCAGTGATTTCTCTATGCACTTGAAAGCATATGTATGTTTCTTTCAAATTATTTCAGTTAGTTTATGCATGTTTAAATATATCTGTCACATACATATACGTGTGCATGTATATATTTATTAAATATAAATATAAACATGCACACATAGATGTATGTAACACTGTTCTGCACCTTGCTTTTTTCACTAGATGCTTGGAGCTATTCATTCTGCTTAAGGGTGCGTGGAATTCCATTCTGTGAGTGCATGATAATTTATTTTATCTGTCCACAATTTGAACATCCTTACTGACAGATATTCAGGTTGTTTTCAATCTTTAGCAATGGATAGTCTTATACATTAGTTCACACCCATGTGAGTGTACCTACTGGGTACATTTTTAGAAGTAGAAATGACGGTTATATATTTTATATTTTAATAGATTATAACTAAGAGACTACATTTTTCTCCATACCCTAGAAAAATTATTGCTTTATAAAACTTGCTTTTTAAAAATCTTTATAAATCACAAGTAGAAATGATATCTCGTTGTTTTAATTTGCATTTCTCTTATTAGGAGTAAGATTATACATTGTTCCATATATTTAGCAGCCACTTATGTTTCCTTTTTTTAAAAAAATAAATTTTTTACTATAAATAGGTTTAGATTCAGAGAAAAGTTGCAAAGATAGTCTTTCCATATATCCCACACTTGGTTTCTCATACTATTAACACTTTACATTAGTATGTCATTAGTATGACCATATCTTGGTCAAAATTAATGAAATGATGTTGATACATAATTATTACCTGCATTATTAAGTAACCTTATTCAGATTTCCCTAACTTTTACATAATGTCCTTTTTATACTCCAGGATCCCATCCAGGACTTCATATCATATTTAGTTATCATGTCTCCCGAGGCTCCTCTTGGCTGTGACAGTTTCTCAGACTTTTCTTGTTTGATGACCTTGACAGTTTCAAGGAGCACTGGTTGGGTATTTTGTAGTAAGGTGTGGTTTTCTCTGACTTCTTTCAAGAATTTCTCTTTGCCTTTGTTTTTTTTTGCAGTTTGAAACTGGTATGTCCAGTTGTGCTTCTTGCCTGGTTGGTGTTCTCTGAGCTTTCTGGTTTGGTGTCCATCATTAATTTTGGAAAGTTCTTGGCCATTATTATTTCAAATATTTCTTCTGCTCTGTTCTTCTTTTCTCTCTGCTGATATTCCAATTATGTGTATGCTACATCTTTTATTATTATCCCATAGTTCTTGGGTGTTCTATTTTTGTTTCCATTCTTTCTTCTCTTTGTGTTTCAATTTTAGAAGTTTCTCAGCCTTTAGTGGGCCTGTGTCTTTGGGCTGTGACCTTCACAAATATTTCTCTAATGAATAGTTTTTTTTCTCTCTGCCACCTACTAAGAACAGTAAACTCTGCTTACAAGAATGTACTGGCAAAAAGTTCTGGGAAAAAAGTTGCCTTTTGAAGGCATTTTGGAGGAAACTGATAAGTTATCTAAAGAGATTACCATTTAAAAAGAATAACAGGAGAAAAAAAATTATTCAGAGCTGAGCTCAATGACTAAACTTCATAAACAGTATGGTAAATCTTTTGCTATGTATGTTTACCACAATTTTTAAAAATTAAAAGACGTTTCATTTTTATCACTTATACAGTTTTGGTTTAGTTTTACTTATTTATTTATTTATTTGCAAAATCTAATTGTTCCAAATTCTTTTACTCTTTCTATTTTCCTGGAGCAATCTAAAAGTACTATTGATTTTCTCTACGAGCTATTAACTAAAAGATGATTGTTTTTTAAAGGAGCTGTGGAAATTGATAATAAAACAATTAAAAAGGTTTTTTCCCCCCATTTTCTTTGCCTTCAGCAGAAACCTCTCATTTGAACAATAATTCCAGCAGATAAAATGAAAATCTCTGTAGCCTTCAGGCTAGTCAGATCAACAAGGTAATCTAAATCCACCATAATCCTATTAGAAACAGCCAACAAGGGACTTCCCTGGTGGCACAGCGGTTAAGAACCCATCTGCCAATGCAGGGTACACGGTTCGAGCCCTGGTCTGGGAAGATCCCACATGCTGTGAAGCAACTAAGCCCGGGCGCCACAACTACTGAGCCTGCCCTCTAGAGTCCGTGAGCCACAGCTACTGAGCCCGTGAGCCACAACTACTGAAGCCCGCACACCTAGAGCCTGTGCTCCACAACAAGAGAAGCCACCGAAATGAGAAGCCCGAGCACTGCAGCGAAGCATAGCCCCCGCTTGACGCAGCTAGAGAAAGCCCGCGCACAGCAATGAAGACCCAACTCAGCCAAAAATAAATACATAAATAAATAAATTTATTTATAAAAATAAAAAAATTTAAAAAAGAAATAGCCAACAAAATATTTATTTAGACCTATTCTTTTTAATAATATGTCTCAGCTCCAGAGCTGTATCAGTTGAAGTCAGAACACAATTTTGAGTTGCTTCCGTATTATACCTACTAGTTTTCTGTGATGTATTAAAAAAAAAAAAATAGGGAAAGATCCTGATAATAAAGGTTAGCACTGACATAACAGGTGTACATAAAGAAATCCGTCTCCTAATTCAAAGGCAAAACATCACATATAAATTTAACTAAACAAATATTTCATTTTTCCTTTAGGATTGGGTCTTCAGTACATTTTCAAGTTGAATTATTAGCAATTAATCGAATCCTTAGTCTATGAAAGGCAACCTAGAGGCACCAGGGGAACGTCCATCCCCGTCCCCATCATTTTACCCATAACTAACTTTATGCTTTGATGACTTGTCCTTAAAGTTCTTGTTCTACAAAGGGTAGAATAAGAAGCATAAAGATATGCATGACCTGCTGATTATAATAATGCCTGTTACCCAGTTATGACCCATAATATCACAATTAGAGAAACATTTCAAGATTCTTCTGCCATGTGTTAACAAAATTGCTAAACTTTGTAAGACTTTCAGATACAGTCACAGCATTGGGAGGTCTTTAGAGGAGATTCTGCAGTGTACTTAGAGATGACAGATATACCCATGCTGAGAAAGAGGATATCCCAGGTCATCTAAACACTCTTATACCTCCCAGTCATGAATGGATGAGCCAGACTTTAAAAGGCGATAATGAAGAATTAAGTCCCTAAACACCCCCTGAGCTATGGATCATGCCATCCAAGGAAACAACAGACAAACTAACAAGCAAGCACAGCTTTACAGAAAATGTATTTTGAAAAGGAATAAAAGAGAAAAAAAAAATACATATAAAATAGGAGAGTAATAATAATATATGCTGTTTTATAGCATTTTCTATGAAATAGGTATTAATAACACATATTACTTCGTTAACTCTTGACAGAAATCCTTATGAACTAGGAACTTTCATTATGCTATCTTACAGATTGGGAAACTGAGGTGGGAGAGATTAAGTAATTTACTGAAGATCACAATAGCTATGACTGGTGTTACTTATGAAGACCCACATTCTGATTCAAGAGTCTACTTATCTTAATCTAGATACCAGCCTGCTTCTCGAAGAAAATGAATTTCATTTGCTGGCTTCTGTAGGAATAGAACTCTTTGGAACTTATTCCTGAAATGTCCAGAGTCCAAAGTCAATCCTGCCTCACTTAGTATCTTTCTCCCCTTTCCAGGATTGGACAATGTTAGAACAGTTGCTGTACTTTGTTACTTTACTAGCGTCACCTAGACTCCTTTTGTTTTCAGTTGGGTGATGTATTTGAGCATCTATGTAATACTATTATTTATCTGAATTACTGATGCAGTGACTAGGAAAGGAGGAAAGCTAAGTATTCGCGAATGTTTCAAACAAAGCCTGGGTCCACAAAAGGCTAAACGGTGCTTTCCAGAGGAGTGATCGGTAGACTCTTCTGTGGTTGTGATGGTGATGGAAGGGGCTGAGCCTGGAGAATCTGCTTTTTACCCAGACTCTCATTTTGATGGATCAGCATTCCCCCAGTCCTGTCACTAATCATGACTTATCCAGTGTGTACCAATGATCCTCTCTTTTTTGTTTTTCTATAATTGTCCTCCTTTCTACCCACATTTCTGCCTCTGCTATTTTTCATATTGACTCAAGTCTATCTCCTGGGTCTATCTCTGGAGTCTATCTCAAGTCTATCTCAAGTCTATCTCTGGGTCTCCTGTCGCTCTAATCTCCAGCTACACTTCACCCCCAATCCCAAGGACCCAGTGCTGATGAAATATGACATGTCGCTACACAGGAGAAATAAAAGGGCTTGTGGAATACGCAATTCATAAAGCCACAGGGAAATGTAGTAACGCTGGTGAATCTGCTGAATCTACTGTGGGACACTAGACAGTTTGGGGGAGTAAATTATCAAGAAGGACAGGTGAGATGAACTTTCAGAAGGTATATCCAGAGAATCACTCAGACATAGCAAAGCAGACATCACATAACTTAACTTTCTCTCCAGGAATCTTTGAGACTTGAGTTTGTTACTTTAAATTAGTGAACCAAATTGGAATGGATTTACTTTTGTCCAGCATCTATTCCTTCAGTACTTCCCGTCATGTATCAGATCTCCAGATACATATAATAATATAATGATAATACAAAATAATTCCATTTACCTTTTCACTAGATTCAGAAGGTTAATGGAAGCAATCAAGTTCTGTTATATGAGGTTATATACTTGAAAGACGGTGAGGTTGGTATTTATAAATCAATCATCATGAGTAATAACTAACTCTCTTCTGCTGTTAAAAAGCCTTTTATAACTGTTATTAATCACGTACCTCTAAAAAGCATGAAATATTATTTGGGACCACAATTAAAATATTGCTATTTGAAAGCAAAAATAAAAACGAAGCTGGAAGATTTGGTAATATACTTCCTCAAAACCCAATCAAAATAATATGCAGTATTTTTTTAACCTCTTTTATTGGCGACTTAAAGGGGCGGGGGGAAACAAGTGATTATTGACAAGATATAGGAAATTAGTCTAAATTTGAATTTAAGATACCATAGCTCAAAGAGCAACTTTTTTTTTCCCTTGAGAGGAGTGCTAGTAGACTAGGAGGCATGGGAAGAAAGAAGACACAGTTGTTCCTCAGTCTCCAGGACACACCCCCTACCCCCATACCAAAATCCCTGGATGCTCAAGTCCCTTATATAACATGGTGTAGTATTTGCACATAACCTACACATATCCTCCCACATACTTTAAATTAACTCTAGGTTGTATAATACTTAATACAATGTAAATGATATGTAAATAGTTGTGAATACAATGTAAATACTATGTATAGTTGCCAGCTCATAGCAAATTCAAGTTTTGCTTCTTGGAAGTTTCCAAAAATGTTTTTTTCCAAATATTTTTAATCCGCAGTTGGTTGAATCCCTGGACATGGTACCCACGGATATGGAGGGCCGACTGTATATATTTACTTTTGTATGTTTGACCTTTTTTAGTGCCATGTATTAATTTTTCAGATATTAAACATTGATTACTTAGTGAACATTTTACATTTTATTAGTTTTCATGGGGCAAACAAAATAAAATAGAACTAAAATTGACATCTTATAGAGTGCTGTATGTCAATTATATCAAACTGGAAAAAGAAAAGATGTGTGTGAAGTAGGCTTCTCAATAAAACTTTTCATATCCTGACAAAAAAATCTAAATCTCCAACTAGAAATTCACGTAGAAAGGAAAGGAGGAAATCCTTCCCATAACCAAGGTTAAGTAATACCTGTTCATTATTATCCTTTTAATTCACGTCATCTTTGATTCCTAATCTCATGTGAAACTTGCTTAAAATTCCACACACGATTTTAATCTTGAATCAGCATCTGTCTACATACTTAAAATTTGAGGGCCAGAATTATCTGGATAATGTCAACTTTTCTCTCTCCCATTATAACAGGCATCATTTACCACCCTCTCCCACCTCCCATTTTCCTCTCATCTTAGTTATATGTAGTGCCCCTGATGGACTCATGAGAAAAATATTATTACTAGTGATGGTTGCAAGAATTAAAAAATCAAATCCTCACACATAAATCTACTTTTTGAGGCTTTTAAAAGATCACTTAGCAGCCTAGAATTTAAAAAGAATCAAAGTATTCATATGGAAAGGTAATAAAAGGCAGTGTGATATGCAAACAACACAACTTAGTGGTACGTTTAATGGAAGTATCTGTACTTCTTCTATTTGTACAAAATGCACGGAGGACTAGTTTTTTAATGCCTGGAATATTTGTATTCTGACGTATTTTTAAAATAGAAAGATGAAAGAATGCTTTCAGATTCTGCTGCCAGTGAACCAAAAAATAAGATGGTATTTCCAATTCATTGTGTACATTACTTGTATGGATGACTGAAGCTTTTGAAAATTAAAATGCTTAATAAGCAAAGATTCATTTTTGCAGTTTATAAATAAATGACCGGATATTTGATTTTTATTTACATTTTAACTGGAAACTTAATTTTACTCACAATGAAATATATATGTATATACATTATACATACACACACAATGATGGGTCACAGTAAATTATGCATATATCTGTATTTTTAAACTACTCTCTGTTTTGAAATGGTATTGATCCTAGCAATAACACAAGACATTGTCTAAGTTCATTTTAGTCAAAATTAGTGTCTATGTGGAGAGAGAGAGATTTTAAGGAGGCATGGGAAATGCAGAAGCGGTGAGGTAGGAATGAAGGGAATTGTGATTTAAAATATACGCTTTAATATTTCACTTTCTTTATCTTAAATCCAACGTAGAAACAGGTTCAAGAGGAATTTGCAGACACATTCAAAGAGAACTGACAGTCAATAGAATATCTCTGTTCATTTCAGTTTCATAGAAACCAATGTGTTCCTACTTAAAAATACCAGTCCCTGGTCTATTTGCAATGGCCTTCAGTCAACTTTATTTAATCTGACTTCTGGTTTCCATTTTTCTTCCAAGTCTTTCATGGTTAATAACTTTTTCAAGATTTGTAAGATGATGAACATTTGTCAGGTAGGTTTATCTGCTTATAACACCTAGTTAATCAGAAGAGATCTGTTGAAAATCTATGATTCAGAAGTCCTCTTCCAAGCTGTTCTTAGCTTTACTCACCTGTGTCCTAATGAATCCTTTTGGCTGAAAACCTTTGCAAACACAATGATCAGACAACTCAAATGATGTGCCCTTCACTGGCTTCAGGCACTATTATCTATGTAGAAGTATTGAAAACCTTGCTTCTTTCTTTGACTGTAACTGCCTAACCTTACCCTGTCCTCTACTGCCAGATTAGGCCAGATCTGTTCTTTACTCAAAGAAACCCAATACTTACTGGATATCATCCAAGTGTCTAAAGTTCAAAGTATTTTACATCACTCTTCCCATCTCCCCTTCACTAGACTCTTACTCTGAGTCTCCATTCAAGATAAACAGATTTACTTGACAGACCTCCAAATATGCTCAGTATGGGCTCAGCACTGTCACTTATCTCAGCATCCCCTTGTCTAGAATGTCCCTTCCCTCTTCACCTCTTTTCAACCTGCTTCTTTGCCTGCTAAAATTCCACCGTCCTTTAAGGCCAACGTCAAATGTTAGCCCTTTCACAAACCTGTTCTTGATTCACCCAATAAGAATGATCTCCTCTTGGAGCAACTTTCTGCTCCTCCAATACTCACAGTCAACCTTGTCTTATTGCTTAGTCATATACTCCTTCCTCTTAGATTCTAAGCTCCTGGAGGAACAACAGTTTATTCTTCTCTGTACAAACCAAAGTATCATGTATTGTGTCTTTCACACAGTAGGGGCCCAACCAATACTGATTGAATAAATAAACAATGGAAGTGTAGACAAGCTATTTATTTAGCTGAAAACTTTTACAGGAGATTCTGGTTCCATTTTGGAGAAACCCAGGTCAATGTCTAAATTACCTCAGTTGTGCCTCTCTAAACAGGGTATAGATTTATATATGCAAGTGCCATACTAGCATTTCTTAAGCAAAAAATATAAAAGGTTTCTTTACATTAGTGTCTTCTTCAAAGAAGATAGAGATCATTCAAGACACCAGATTTTTCACTTACTTTGAGGATCTTTTCAAAGAAAAATGGTACTTTGAAGCAGTAAACATGATATAACCATCTGTTTGGGTTTTTTCCTACCAACTCAGCTAAGGGAAATCTTACTTCATATTGGCGGAATCACTGACAAGACTTTTAAACATAAAACGATTTGAGAAACAGAAAATGCAAAGCTGCCCATATTTTCACCACTGTGTGTACAGACTTTGAACAAATGTGATTAATAATTCACTTTTAAAAATTCAGTGGAACACCGGTAACCTAAGTGTCAGAAAACATGCCTAATATTCATGTTATAAGATAACCATGCTCATATCATACTTTAAAGATGTGAGCGGATGTGAGGTAATCCACGGCTTATAGGGGCAATCTTTCAATTTACCTTTCTTCTTTCCATTCAGTCTTTCAACACATTAATTAAAATGTCTATTAAATGCCTGGCACTACACTAGCACAAAAATACATGGTGAGCTCATAAAGACATGGTCCTTGTGTAAATTTTACTTATATATAGTCCTTTTTTTACACAAAATGTAACAGTTTCTGAACTGAAGCCATTGTTTTTCCCTAAAACCAGCTCTTCTGCTTAGAGTTGTAAATTTTGCTAATAGCATCATTTCTCTCCTTTCGTTTGAAGCCTCAGAATCAGCAAGGCCCTCAGTATTTGTCACACAAACTACTGCAATATTCTTCCTATTATGTGTACTAACTTCAGTTTTTTATACTTTAAAGCATTACAAAATATCTTGGTTCAGCTGCTTACATTTATTACTTATCTAATTATCTAATTAAGGACTCTTGAGGCAGTTATAAAATTGTCCCAAACTACTTTTCACATCTTAATATTTTTTGTAAAGCTACACCCAGCTTCATTCAAACTCAATTATTTACTATCTCAAACATATTCCACCAATTTCCTCTTCTGTATAGTATTTATTCAAGATATTCTTCCCTGTGACCTACTCTTCCCTCCCTACATAATCACAGAAATTATAACTTCCTTCAAGAAATATCTTAAATAATAATTTCTCTATAAAGTCTTAAAGGATTCTCACAGATGTTTACAAATATCTACAAATAAGATGTTTTCAAAGTACAAATATCATCACTTGTATTTTCTAAGGAACTCCCACATTCTGCTTCACTTTGTCTAATAGTCCACTAGGCTACACAATCCTAAGGCAGAGGTAGCTTTATTTACCAGTGTTCAGAGATGGTACTCAGAACTTTTATTTGCTTATTGGTATTTCTGATTACAAATCTTCTTCTGAATCCTACATATCTTCTAAGTCTTATGCTGAAATATGGTAATAGCGACCAACATGGTTCCCATACCAAGCAGAAGACCAATAATAAAACCCAGTGAAGGAAAGGGACTCTGATCTGTGGTGCTTTAGGCTTAGGCCATCCACAGACTTTTCATCACATCTATGGATTTCTTTTAACTTGCTTCTTTACTTACTCTTCCATTTTTATGTTTTTCTCTCATTCTTCTACTTTCTCTATCACTCCATGTTAGGCAAGCAGCGATATTCTCCAGCATTTTGCTTATTTCTGCTAGTAGCAATCAAGGATTAAATTTTTCTCACTCCTGGGATATACTATAAAAAATGATAATTGCCTTTCTAGGCTATTGCTAATCTCTAAACTAACCTCCAAAGTTTGTGGAGAAAAATAAAATGAAGAGAATTCAAACTGAATTTCAGTGTTTATTTTTTAAACTCAAATGAGTTGTCAGTCAACTTAGGTGGCATTAAAGGGGGGAAAAAAAACCAGTCAAATAACTAAAGTTAATATAATGTGGTTTTGAATGTGAATGTATATATTGATATATAAATAAATTTATATCGATCAACTGTATAAATTAAAAGAAAATGAAAATACTTCCACAGCTTTCTTAAGCACCTTTTCTTTCTAAGCTCTGTTCGCTTTCATGCAGTGAAAGCATGGAAATCATTTTCCATATTATCAAAAATGAAATAAAACTTGGAAAGAAAGCAGAGATGAATCTAAGCTGAAAATTATTATAACTACATTTTTTTCTGCAGAAAAGTTTTCCCAATAGCTATATTCTTTCTTAGGTTTTATTTATACCCATGACTTTGTGATATAAGACAATGGTTTTCCCAATAAATGTCCCTTTTGAAATATGGAGTAAATTAAAAATAGTAACTGTAGTGAAACTGTAGATAATTTAGAGTGAATGGGTAGAAAACCACTTACCCCCAGTTGCCACAGTGATTTCACGTAGGAAATGGCCATAAAATGGAAAATCGAAGGACAGATTCACTCTCTGCAAGGAACAACAACCAGAAAAGAAAATCAATAATGTGCATAATAGTAAATGTAAAATGAAGAGCCTTCTACCTAAAAGAAATGATGCTTCTACTTTGCACCACTATTATTGTAGTTGACTATTAGAACCTGAATCTTGGATGGAAAGAAAGATTTTTTTCCCCTGGTAATTAAATGTTTAAAGTATGTGAAAAGAATAAAGTTTTGCTGTTGTGGTCTGTTGATCTGTTCTTCAGTTACAAAGGGAATCTAGAAGTTTCAACTCTGAATCAAGCTATTCTCTTTAACATCACCACTGCCTCTCAGTTGTCCACTACAAAGTAGGTCAGCCATCACGATAATCTTAGGGTTCTTTTTAGTTTGATTAATCTTCTCCAAAATAGTAGAGCACGTTATCTGTCAAGTTTCACTGAATTTAAAAAAATATATATTTATTTTACAAAATTATATATTCAATTTATCTTCTGTACATCCCAGAACAAAAGGCAATTTTATGGAACAAGATACTTTGCACCTACAGATCTAGACCTGCAGATATTTTTATTTTTAAGATATGATAAACTCCCCAGATTCAGTATACAGATGACCCCTAAACAACAAGGGTTTGAACTGCGTTGGCCAGTTCCACTTATGAGGCATTTTTTTCCCAATAAATATAGTATCTGTGTTTTCATTTTACAGATCTTTAAATTATCAAAGTGTTGAGAAAACTTTGATTAGAGATCACAATATATGAAATCAAAAGAACTAGGGTTTGAGTCCTGATTCTATCCAGCCCTTGGGTGAGTCATTTGTCAATTTCCTTATTTTTGAGGCAGAGATACCAGTGTGTGGATTTTCAAATGTGCGGGGACTGGCAGCCCTAACCCCCAGCGTTGTTCAAGGGTCAACCGTTTTATGTCCACTTTTAAAAGCACAGAATCAAAGAATAAAAAATTCCGGTTACTAGAAAGCTACTTTTACTTTGTAGAGAGGAAAACTGGAGAGACTTAGGAAGAAAGTTCATAAATTTTGCCCCTCTTTTTTCTAAAAAGGGATCTGAAGCTTTGGATATATATATTTATAATATATCTTTATATATCTCTTTATATAGATAGATAGTAAGATAAAAACAAGACACAACAAAGCAAAACAAAGAAAAAGAAACCCTAGATATTGTGTATGTTTGAAATGATATGAACCAGATATATTATTATTAGGCAAGAAACAAGAAAAACAGGGAGCTATAACAAAGGTGGTTAGCTGAAATAAAAGGATCCATAGGGAAATTAATCGGCTGATTTAGAGCCTAATAGCATGTACAAACTACCTATAGTAAAAGATTATGTTAAAATTCAACAATTTCTATATCATATCTCTCCCAATATACAAATTTAAAAAAAAGAGAATTATATATAGCTAGATTAAATTTAGCTCTTTCCAATTGTACAAATGATTGCTTTTTTATATCCATCAGAGATTTCTAATGACTTATTTGGCATGATATTAATCATTCAAAATTTACAGTGACTTTCCATTAGGTTTTTTTTCTTTCCTTTTTAATGAAAGCTGCATCTTCAGAAAGGGTTTATCTTCATTTTTATTTTATGCTGACTAATGGGAACAACAAAATCTATTTTCACTGCACTAACTGAAATGAGTGGTTACTAATAACCCTAACATAAAAGCTTCAGTGGCAAAATCATTATCGCAAAGAAAAGGTCAGACATAATTTTATAAAGGCACTTGCTGTAGTACACTGTTCTCCATCATTCTAATTTATTTCCACGCTCATGTGCAAATCGGTAAAATTTACAGCCCTTTGGAATTCTCACTTCCAGAATAAGAGTTTGGTTTAAACATCTATCACTAACATATCAAAGATGAACCAGAGGAATATGACAATTTTTCAGCCACAACAAATGTTTAAATATTTTAGAATAAAATTGAGATAAACAAATATATAAGTTAAAGACTGTTTTTGAGAAGTAAATAAGTTCTCAAGGAAAAACTGCTGATATATTATCCTGAAGCCCAACATCAATGATTGAAATGTTTCCCTGTTTAAATGACCAGATACCTTAGTTATCACCATGGCCTGCTTCACACTAATAATGGCAATGACAATTTAGAAAGGTGTTACCTTCTCAATAGTTGTGAAATCTACCCATTTCTCTCCAGGTACTACTGACACCCTTCTCCAAGTATAGATCACTTTTTTTTTTTTGCGGTACGCGGGCCTCTCACCGCCGCGGCCTCTCCCGTTGCGGAGCACAGGCTCCGGACGCACAGGCTCAGCGTCCATGGCTCACGGGCCCAGCCGCTCGGCAGCACGTGGGATCCTCCCAGACCGGGGCACGAACCCGAGTACCCTGCATCAGCAGGCGGACCCCCAACCACTGCGCCAGCAGGGAAGCCTAGTATAGATCACTTTTAGCGTAATAACTTGCTCACAGGTGTCTTGGCTCCATTTTCCCTGGAATTCATTCTCCATACTATCTAGCATATCACTCCCCCACTTCAAATCATTCAATCTAGAATCCCATTGACCCTGGAATCATGCCAAAATAGTGAAAACGAGTTCTAAGACCCACCACTAACTGGTCTCTCCTACCTTAAGATTCTCCCTTCATATTTTCTGTTCAGGCCAGCCTTCTAGAATAACTTTTAGTTCCTTGAAACTGCCACCCTTAACCCTGGGCTCTGGTACTTCAACATGATGTCTCTTCTGACTGAAATGGTCTCTCAACCTTGGCCGGTCATGGCGCCCACGTTCTTTGGCTTAGTTTGGTTGGTACGCCAAACCTGACATAAGAACTTGGAGCAGATAATTTGTTTGGAAAGTGACCCTAGGAAGCATTTGCTAAAGGAGGTGGGAAAAGTGAGACAAGGAAAAGAGAAAAACTAGTAACAGCTATTGGTTGTGTTACCACTATAGCCAGGTCTCCCCTTGGAGACCTTCTGAGAAAGAGTGGGGGGAAAATATGCCTCAGAATCATCTCATTGGAGGTTAGGAGGCTGGGCTACTTATCCATCAACGCCTATCTCCTGTCGATCAAAGGTGCTCCTGTGGGCAGATGAATCCCCCCTTCCCCAGGATTACCCTTGCTTACCCTCAGGCAGAGAGAAGAGCCACAGCACTTGATCTGAGGAGTTGCTAGTATATTAGAAGCTGCCTCCCACAGCTTCAAGTGAACTCAGGGAGGCAGAGGGGATATGGGGCAAAGCATCAAGAGGCACCGCGAAGTGTCACATCCTCAGAGTCCTACCGTGACTTCTTAGCCCAAGTTAGGCTTCCTACTGTATCTCACCTAGCATTCTCTCTATATACATGCACACGTGAAACAAGCGCATGGGGTTCAGATTTTAACTGCTTCAAAGTGAAACTCGGCATCAGGGTGGTTAAGAATGGCCCAAGTGGGAAACCAAAATTTAAACCCAGATTTGAAAGACAACAAAGACAATGCTCTTAATTACTGAGCTATTGAAAATAAAGTGATAAGAAGTGTCACACTTAAAGGCAAATTTTTGAAAATTATCATCCCTCCTTAAAACACATACAAACACAGACACACACACACACACACTCAAACACACACACACACACACACACTACTGAAACATAAACAAAAATCATTAAGCACTAGAATTTCATGAAGGGCTTTAAGCTAATTTATTATATATTCAGTATAATTACCCTCTGGGTAATTGGATCATTATTTTATCTCAGTATGGTATATAAAACAGGCATGGGCGGGGAGCTAAAGGAAAGTTTTATTTGTTCATTCATTCATTCATGCAGTCAGAAATCATTTATTCAACACCTTATATGTACCAGGCACTTAATCAGGGTCTGAGCATCATACAGTAAGTCCCACCCAGTTTCTTCCTTCAAGGAGTTCAGAAGATGGTGCAGGAGAGCAACATGGAAGGATAAACAAGTAGGACCAGGCAGGGTCAGAGTAAGGACCCAGAGAGAACACCTAACCCAGAGGAGATGGCATTGAAACTCTTTAAAAGGAATCACCAGAAGCTAGTCAGATGAGACCTGAAGGCATGGGAGTGGAAGGGATTGTAAAAATATATGTAGAAGGTAAAACTGGAAGGATCGTGATTAATTGTATATAAAAGCTGGGAGCGGGGAAGAGCTGTCTAGAATGTAGGACAGGTTTCTAGCTGGGTGACTGGTGGACCATAATCCACCAACTGAATTGATGAATACGGGAAGAAGAGCTATTTTGGTTAGGTGTGAGAAGGCTTGCTGTGTCACTAATTAATTACATATCCTTTAACTATATAATTAAAAAAAAAACCCCAAATTGTAAATGCCACAGAGGACCCTTCTGAAATCAGAAGGGTAAACAGAAAAAGAAACGTAATTTTGAAATTTAGTTGACTTAATTGATGTACATGACAGAAATGAATGTTTTCCTATCTTGGATCTCATCCCATAAGAAATATCTAATGTAAAAGGAAGAAGCATTTCGGAAAACTGTCATGTGAAGACACAATAAATTAATTAACAGGGCGAAATATAAAATGAAAACTCAGAAGTGAAATTTTAACAAGCATGTGTGGCATAAATAAAATCAATTGAATTTGCTAATTCCTTACACTCTGCAGAAAGGAGGGGTATCATAATTTTGAGACAAGCATAGGAAGTATCACAGGGGGGAGAAGAAATTTATGAAGCATGCTTTGAAAAGTTTGCAGAAGCATATAGATAGGTTCTAGGTGGTGTGTTGCAAATTTATGGCAGGTACAGCCATGTATGACTGTGACTTTTAAAACCACATCATGCTCCCTCACAGCATGCCCCGCGGAATCACTGCTGGGAACAGACTATCAGAGGCAATTAGGGCCATGCTCAGGGATCTCTAAGTACGTCCCCACCTCTTACTGCCTCTTTTACATATTTTTCTTATGCCTATCGCCATCCGGCTTCTGACTAATTATTATGATCTCTGCTAATTCTTTCTTAATGACACAAGAATTATAAACCTATGTAAACACTATTCCAGGTTTACTTGTTTGCCTATTTCTCAGTGGTATTACAAAGATAAATTAATTAGTCAATGCTTGTAAGACCTTGAAGACAGAAACTATTAGGTTAAGAATCTGGAGTGGGCACATTTATAATCCTAAAAGCCATTTAAAAGGTCATTAATAAAAACTGCCTTTTGTTTTAAGACAGCTTCTTATTTACAGTAATAAGGTTATACTCTTCTGGTTCCCCCAGCCTTGATTTCATCTTTATAAAGTATAGTCTTGATGAAAGCAGCTTGTGGGAAAAATATTAGTAGTAACTACTCTTTTAGGAACTGCTGATCTCTTGAGTTCATGACAGCAAAGGGTCCAGAGAATATGGGCAGTATCCATTTATTTAAGAATAAATTCATGGATTAATCATTAATTTCTATACATATATTTTAACATTCTATTTTTAATCATTCAAATCATTTCATGTTTGCAGGGCACATGTTTGTATCTTGAAGCTGTCACATAGGTGGGATGATGATGGTGATGATGATGATTGACAAAGTGAGATTTGTGTTATTTTTTCCAAAGACAATTTCAAAAGTTAGACGGAGTCAGTTTGTTTATTTATGTCAAATATTAACTTTGAGAGGAAATGAAAATTTTAAGAAAAGATACTTTTTGTTTTATTTACATAGATATTTCTAGTGATACTGGCTTTCATCGAAATACCTGAATAAATTATCTTATTTCCAGTAATATTTATATCCCTAATAAATAAAAATGATTGAATAATCCTTATTAGATAACTTTTTATATATAACTATGAATAAATTTAATTTCTTAATTGGGATGTGACATATTCTTCCATAATGCACAAAACATTCTTGAACCTGAATAAGGTCCACATAAAATTCATTCACCTATAAATGCTTAGAACAGATTATTGCAGTCCTTTGTTAACCACAGACACAAATTTTAAAATCTTCTTTTAGTGGAAATAGATGGAACTTTATTTTTAAATTTTCAAAGATTCTTTTCTAATTTTTGAATGATCTAGCATGGTTTTAGAGTCAGACAGACTTGAAATTACATCCCAGCTTTGGTACTTTGTAGCTGTGTGATTTCGTAAATCATTTAACCTCTTTAAGGCACAGTTTGCTCATCTGTAGTCAATACATTTCTTCAAAGGGTTATTTTAAGGATCAAACGACCAAATGACACCTGGACCTTCATAAGCACTGAGTCAATATTATATTATGTACCTGAAGGCGTCTAGCATAGCAGTAGTTCCTTAAAATTCATTTCCTAAATAAAAATAGCTCCCTGTTTGACTCCTAATAAGTAGATGGAAATGATTTGACATATGCTGTTTCTAATATCAATGCAGGCATATTCCTTTTCTAATAGAATCATATGACAATTAGACATTATGTTCCTCAGAAACGTTATGATGTTTTCAGTTCTGTTATATTGAAATAATCATAACTACTGTATTTACTGGTGTTAGGAGAATGAAATTAGCATTTAATATATCAGACATTATGCTAAGTATTTTGCCTGCATTTAGCAAGTATGAATGCTAAAATTAGGTAAAAGTATGACAAGAAACAGGATGTTGATATGCACAAAGTATCTTCCCAAAAGATACTAGATAATTACCAAAGGAAAAATAGTAAGTTTACAGTGAAGAAACAAAATCTGGCAGACATCACCTTAAGCAGGTGATCAAAGTTAACATCACCAGTCATACTGACATCACGTACCTCCTGGTGTGATGCATGATGAAGGACAAAATATCATTCCCCTAGTATTCTTGCCAAAAATAGATACCTGTGTTTAATCATGAAGAAGCAGTAGACAAACCCCAAATCAGGATCACTGTACAAAATAGCTGGCAAAGACTCTTCAAAATGTCAAGTTCATGAAAGATAAAGAAAGATGGAGAACCTGTCATAGGCTGGAGGAGACGAGACTAGATTTGACAAATAAATGCAATGTAGGTCCTGGATTGGATTCTGGATAGGAAAAAAGATGGTTTGGGGACAATTCACAAAATGTGAATAAGGCCTGTAGATTCATTAAGAGTATCACACCAACATTAATTTCTTGGTATTGATAATTGTACCATGAGTATGTAAAGTGTTAATATTTGGGGAAGCACGGTGAAAGCTATATGGGAACCCTTTCAATAATTTTTCCAAGTTTATTTATGAGCCTGAAAGTATTCCAAAACAAAACTCTAGAAGGACAAGTAATAAGTTCAAACCACCAGCAGTAGTAGAGCCAGGATTTCAGTCCAATATGCTTGACTCCAGAACTCCTGAGTCTTGACCACGATATCATTCTATCTCCCTTCTTTTACACTGGGTGATCCTTTTCCTACCTATTAACAGACTTTCTATAGCTGTGTTTTTCTACCTGATACTCTTAACATTGTCAGTGACTCATATCTTTGTTCTCAGTAGACATAACTTAATTTTCTTTAAAATTTAATAACAAGGAAAATAGCTAGAAAGCTCCCAGGTGTCTGAGGCAAAAGCCACACACGCAAAAATCTGAGGAAGGTAGAGAGCAGTGTTCTCAGATGAAATGCACCAAATCACAGGGGCTAGTGCCACGCTGGGTGGAGCTGTAGTGAGCGGCACACCACTGAGGTCTGATGGCAACGCGGTGGGTCCCTTCTCACCAGGTAATGGGTACAGCCTGAACTACTCTTTTTTGCACATTTGAGGATCAGATGCTTCCATTTCTTATCCTCCAAGGATAGATCTAAGGGCCTATTCTCTAAACTTACAGAACATTGATTGATTTATTTTTTTACAATTGTCAATGGTAATGGCCTTTCACGGGTTTATTCACCTATTTAACAAATATATTCACTTATAAAAGTAACATAAACAGACAGATAGTAGAATGATAGAAATATGAGTATATATATGTATGTAGATATAGATAGAAAGATTTAAATCAGTAAGTTTCCACAACAAGCAACTACTAAAGAGAGAAAATGTACTATGCAGAGGCATTTCCATGTGGTTGACAGAAGTGCAAGCTTCTTTTGTATACCCTAAAGTAAGATCCTGCTTCTAGGCCATAAAAGAGCTGAGTATATTCCAGAAATAAAATAACTGCAGGGCAGGATGACTTGAAACAGTTTCACCACGTCGGATTTTTACAAAATGCAATTTTAAACAAACTCTCACACTCCCGGGAGGAGTGAACAGAACATGGGTCTTTAATCCAGTGACTGAAAACACCGGAAACCTAATTAAAATATCAAAATGTCCATGGAAAGGGACTAATCAATACGCAAATATACAGGGAAGGGAGTGGCTCCTTTTAGAAATAAAGCCCATCAACTGAATTGATTTTCTGAGTTAGAATTTCTAACAGCTTCAGCACTTTTTTCATAACAGAGCAGAGAACTTAATTAACCCCACCTATGGAATGACACTCTGCGTGGGACTACGGATAAATTAGAAAACAAAATGTAAACATTTTGCAGTTACCTGATGCTTGCTCATATGAACTTGAGATGAAGTGAATTATCATCATATCTTTTGAGCCCTCCCATTGCACGGTTCCCAGAAACACCTGGCTTACCGTAGCTTGCCTATACTTGCATGTTTTGAGAATCATTCAAATTAATGTGACTATTTACCATTCAGGCGGAGTGCAGAACATAAGTCTGTTCAGGGGCACAGAAAGTAAAACAGGATTTTATAAAGAAGCCCTGGGAGGGCAGGTAGGGGAAGGGGAGAACCAGACGTCACTTCTGAATTTTTCATGCTGCTCTAGGAACAAGGCAGTGATTCTACCAGGCTTCTCAAACCTGAGTGTGCAGGGCAATCACTTAGGGTTCTTGTTTAAAATAGATTGATTCAGTAGATGTGGGGGGGAAGGGAGCTAAAATTCTGCATTTCTAACAAGCTCCCAGAGCTACTGAGACTGCCCCAGGAATCCCACTTGGAGTGGTCAAGGCTTTATGTCATATAAATGGTCTTTGAAACTCTAAAACAGTGCTGTAAGGAAGCTCTGACGAGCGTGAAATGGGTTAAAAGGATAAATAGACTTGATTCCGGATAACATCATCTCACTTCATCTGTTAGCACTCAACTGACCTGAAATTTTCCATTTAAGGAAGTAAAGGATAGAGGTACCTCCTAGCCCAGCACCTTTAAAGCAATGATTTGCAAAACCTCTTTGCAGCCCCAGTACACCTGAGGGCAATGACACTGGTTACTTCCTTGACCAGGGACTTGGACAGGGCAGGAAAAGTATTCCTATGAGTTCATCCTTGACAGTTTGAAAATGTCCTCCCTTGCCTCGGTTGATTATAATCTGTCCTCCCTTCTTTCCTGTCACTGGAAAATGACTGTTTTAAAGTTAAAATGCTCACATGACGATGGTTAGTATCGATCTTAACAGACATCAATAGAGCTGTAGTAGCCAGGGTTTCAACATTGTACAAATGTTAAATCATTCCATTCTAGTAACAACCTTAGAAAGTAGGTACCATTGTCATTCCCATTTTACAGCTGAGGAAAGTGATTAACAGACAGTAAATAACAGACTTCAAGTCACCCAGCTTATAGTTGGCAAAAGTGGGGACTCACATCCAGGCAGCCTGTTTCTAAGCCCACATGCTTAAATGCTATATCAAGGTGCCCCTCAACTGACACTGAAACAGCAGGTAAAACATTGACCAGCTGAAATTGGTTTTGCTCCCTTCAATCAGGTTGTTGATTAATCAAACCTGGAGTTATTTTACAGAGGCAGCAGTGCGCACGTGCAAGACAGGAACCCAGGCCTCCAGGCTGACCCTGGAACTTAGACTCTTCAGTCTACAGAACTCAAAGAATAGAAATGCTTCCACTGGTGCCCTTTACGAAGTGAGAAGTCCTTCAATAAGGAAAATCCAGCTCCCAGCAGCAGAAGTAACTTGAGACTAGTCAATCAGCTTCCAAGTTTGAAATTCCCCTAACCCCTTAAATTTCACCCCAGACTTGGATCTGAGACAGATTTAAGCTCTGCCTGCCTCCCAGCCATTCAACCTGCAATAAAGCTGTTTCCTTTCTCAAACAAAGGTGTCACAGTATTGGCTTCTATGCACGTCAGGCAGGGAGTCCTTGCTTGGTAACAATGTGTTAAGATTTGGAATTCAGTGCTGGCAGAGCTCCTGGGAAGGATGATTAAATCATTCAAAACTTGACTACAGGTTGAAATCAAAATTTAGGCCAGGTCCAATTTTAACTCTTCAACCTCCTCTGCTAACAGCTCCCCTTTTATTATTTTTTTTAACTTTTTACTTGGAAATAATTTCAAATTAAAGTTACAAGAATAATCCAAAGAGCCCCCTGCATCATTTATGCAGATTCACCAGCGTTTAACATTCTGCCACAGTTGGCAATTTTTGGATTTTTCAAAAGCTAAGTAAATTGATGCCTCTGAACACAGCTTCCAAGAGCTGCTCCTTTATCCAGCCTACCCATATCTACAGTTTGCTCTGCAGGGCTCAGGGCTCAGGTGCCTAAACTCAGCCTATTTATCAGGAGCAAAACTTACTTCGCATTTCTTCTCAGAGAGTGGCTGCATAACAAGAAATTCCTGGCAATGTATCATTAATTGAGAGTGGCTAAAAGTGTTCTACTTCTGGTCCCACTGGAGTGGAACAGAGCACCTTCAGTGAAAAAAGGATGAGACACCTACTTTCTGGGGCTGCACAGAAGTTCTGATGGGAAGGCAATTTATAAACAAACCATGTGAGACCTTCACTATTTTGCCTAGAGTAATCATCCACCACCTAAGTCACAGGCTGTAATTTAGTAAGAAGAAACAGACAAAAAAAAAGATATTGAAAATAGGTATAAAATATATTTTTAAAAGATACTAAAATGCTAGCTTGTTCAAGAAATCTCAATTCCAAAATGTCTTAAGTCTTTCATCTTCTACAATTTAAGATTTTTCACAAGAATTATACCTACTTGCTTTTAGTTATATTTACTCTTAAGGAACATTATAGTCCATCTATATTTTGCTAATTTTTCTGTGCTACGAAGCATTTTCCTTGCAAAAGAGTCCTGTGAAAGCTTTATCATTTAATAACTTCAGGATGAGAATATGTTTTACACTCATGTTATCTAAAATTAACCCTTGTTAAGTCTTCATGGGGTCCTAGAGATATCTCGGAAAGGATGATTAAAAACAGGTCTGAGGCTTCCCTGGTGGCGCAGTGGTTGAGAGTCCGCCTGCCAATGCAGGGGACATGGGTTCGTGCCCCCGTCCGGGAAGATCCCACATGCCGCGGAGCGGCTGGGCCCGTGAGCCATGGCTGCTGAGCCTGCGTGTCTGGAGCCTGTGCTACGCAATGGGCGAGGCCACAACAGTGAGAGGCCCGCGTACCGCAAAAACAAACAAACAAACAAAAAACAGGTCTGAGAAGAGAATCTAGGATGAAAGACAAGAGTAAATGGATTTATTCATTCCACCTGAGATATGGCTGCCTGGCTTCAGGGTCCCTTTTTAGCAGCTGTTACAATTATAAAAGATTAATGTGAAACCTTCCAAGAGGGTTTCACAGAAACCTTAAGTATTCATCTCACTTGTGACTTTAAAAAGATGAGTAGAGGACTTCCCTGGTGGTGCAGTGGTTAAGAATCCGCCTGCCAATGCAGGGGACACGGGTTCGATATCTGGTCCAGGAAGGTCCCACATGTCGCAGGGCAACTAAGCCTGTGCACCACAACTACTGAAGCCCCTGCGCTTAGAGCCCGTGCTCTGCAACAACAGAAGCCACGGCAATGAGAAGCCCGTGCGTACGGCAACGAAGAACAGCTGCTCGCCGCAACTAGGGAAAGCCTGTGCACAGCAACGAAGACCCAATGCAGCCAAAAAAAAAAAAACCGAGTAGATATTTATCTATCTAGGATTTTTTTACAGCCATCACTGGTAACAGAGAATGTATGATTACTTCCTATGACTCTAACTTTATATAAAGAATGGTGCCTGTCCTCTACTAAAGATACAGTATTGGAGAAATGAGATTAAATTGAACTGAAATATGATGAATTCAAGTATGATTTTTAAAAAGAAGGTATGTTCTTGCTTTGGAAAACTAAGGTTTGTAATCTGCATAAAAATTGAACACTGTACTTCACAAGGCCACTATCTTGAAGAATTTCCAAAGTCCCTTACATGTCTAAAATATTAGATGGGGATGTTCAACCTGTGTCATTAATGCCATTGGTGGAAGAGGGACTACATCCTTACTTGTCCACTTGGAGGGAAGTGGACCAGCTTACATGCCTGGCATGCAGAGGAGCTCGGTTACTCTGAGCTCATACTGATTTTATGGAATGGAACAAAAGAAGGCCTTTCTTTTCCATAAAAGGCCCTCAAATAATACTTTCTTCACGACAGATATTCTCAAAGTTGATAAATGATTTCAGTATGATAATAATAGTAAAATGAATTAATTAAACCAAAATTAAGGTAGGCACATGCAGACACAACTCATCCCAGTCTGTTATTAAACTAGAGGGAAATCCTGTATATGAAGACAAGTGAGGCCAGGTTGATGAACTGTGTATGTCTTACTTGAAATGAAACAACTCACAAGACAGAATGCAGCAAGTTTATTCAACCAGTCAAAAATAAAAATAAATAAAAGCAACTTATTGTTAGACACTGCAAACAGGACTCAGGCAAAAATATGTGGTCTAGATAATAGCCTAATAGAGATAGCAAATTAAATTGCCTTTTGAGTTAATCGTTTAGAAAAATAAGCACTTATCAACAGATATTCTGATGCGCGGAAAAAATGAAATGGTGCAATATGAGAAAACAGTTGACTAAAGTCACCACAGGCATCCAGATATAGCTCTCCCAACACCAACATTATGGAAATGTAAGAGCAATGGAAATGCTAGTCAAAATGGTGCTATTTTCCTTGGAAAAAAGAAAATACCTCCAGAAAGCCTAATTTTTGTTTAATGACGTTTTCTGTATCTATTTGAGTAGTCTGAGGATCCCCACAGACAACAGTCCAATTTTTAAATTTTAAAACAGTCCACCATCAAAAACTATACCAGTTTCATCAAAAACCTTACCTGCTCTATGACGGAGACATAGGAGAGCAGCACTTCATTTTGCTAGTGTTTCTTATATAAAGAATCAATCTTCTTACTAACATATAGAAAGATAATTTAAAAAAAAAATTTTTTTTTAAAGTCAGGGTATGTTTGTCTGGCAAAAAGCAGACTGGCAATTTCTTGGCAGAAAATTATATAGAGATATTATATAGATATATAGATATATATCTGTAGAAAGAGACTCTTAGAGATTACTTAGGAATTAACTTACTTGGGGGTTACTATTTTTTATTAGGACTCTCAAAAAACAATGCCTTACTACCTCATTGTTATTTTCAGCATCCTTTCATATCTCATTTTTATTCTTTTTCTTTATTTAAAATTTATTTATTTTTGGCTGCTTTGGGTCTTCGTTGTTGTGTGCGGGCTTTCTCTATTTGCGGTGAGCAGGGGCTACTCTTTTTTTTTTAATAAACGTATGTATTTATTTATTTTTGGCTGTGTTGGTTCTTCGTTGCTGCACGCGGGCTTTCTCTGGTTGTGGCGAGCGGGGGCTACTCTTCGTTGTGGTGTGTGGCCCTCTCACTGCGGTGGCTTCTCTTGTTGCGGGCTCTAGGCGCACAGGCTTCAATAGTTGTGGCTCGTGGGCTCTAGAGCACAGGCTCAGTAGTTGTGGCGCACGGGCTTAGTTGCTCCGCGGAATGTGGGATCTTCCCAGACCAGGGCTCGAACCCATGTCCCCTGCATTGGCAGGTGGATTCTTAACCACTGTGCCACCAGGGAAGCCCGAGGGCTACTCTTTGTTGTGCTGTGTGGGCTTCTCATTGAGGTGGCTTCTCTTGTTGTGGAGCACGGGCTCTAGGCGTGCGGGCTTCAGTAGTTGTGGTGCATGGGCTCAGTAGTTGTGGTGCACAGGCTTAGTTGCTCCGCAGCATGTGGGATCTTCCCAGACCAGGGCTCAAACCCGTGTCCCTGCATTGGCAGGCGGACCAGGGAAGCCCCATTTTTATTCTTGAAGTAGCACTGGAAGGTTGTCAAGGCAGGCATTTCCCCCTTCATTCCAGGTTATAAAATTGAGGTCCAAGAGGCCAGAATCTGAGAAAATGAGTTTTGGAGCCAAGGTCTCACAACTTCTACAACCCCAGACTCCTTCTACTGGGACAGAGGTACTTCTCCAGAAGTTGTGAATAAGAATTTCATAAACTGTGGTTTCAAAAGATAAAATAATTCTAATTTGTCTGGTTGTTGAATCAAACTGTGTGTCCAGCAATAAACTAAAATATATGGATCTAACAGTACATAAGAAAATCTCAAAATTGTGGCATTTGAAGGTCCTCATAGAAGGAAAAATAAGTCTGGACTGGTTCCTAGGTTTGTAGTTAGAAACTTCTAGATCTGCAACCTGATAACTGAGGACTTTGAATAAGGAACAAAAAAACCCAAATAAGTACCAGTATTTGAATGTAAGGGGCTTGGCTCTTTGCTTGTCATATGATAGGGAATCATACAAAATTTTCACTTTTCTTTATCTATGAAGACATGCTCCTTCCTTTAATGTGTCCAACTGTAAAACTAGGTTTTAACATCTGTTTTTACTGCAAATATGATTTAAGAAATGTTATTTAAACTAAAAAGAACAATGGAAAGATTTAAACAAAAAGGACAACGGGGAGATCTGAAGGAACATGTAATCAAATTACCATATACGTGTGTGTGTGTGTGTGTGTGTGTATAATATAAATACTAATCATTTTACTTTACATTATAAAAGGAAAGAGAAATCAGTGTGTTTCGGCATGTGAAAAATGTGAATTAAATGACTAAGTTTTTTTTGTTTTGTTTTGTTTTGTTTTTTTTGAGGTACGCGGGCCTCTCACTGTTGTGGCCTCTCCCGTTGCAGAGCACAGGCTCCGGACGCACAGGCTCAGCGGCCATGGCTCACGGGCCCAGCCGCTCCGTGCCATGTGGGATCTTCCCGGACCAGGGCATGAACCTGTGTCGCCTGCATCGGCAGGCGGACTCCCAACCACTGCGCCACCAGGGAAGCCCTAAATGACTAAGTTTTGCTCTGCTCTCACAGTATTATTATTGTGGATGGGAGAAAAGGGAAAACTCTTACTCTATTTCCACATTCCTCCTTTTCTAGAAAATTAATCTAAGATTCCAAAATACTGTTTGGACCACATTTACAAATGAAGGTGGTGAAGGGGAAAATATTTCTTTAAAAAATTATGTTTCCAGGTCAGACACTCCCATATCTTCCTCTGACCCATTCAGCTGGGAAAGGGGAGGGAAACTATATCTTCAGGAAATCCAATCTTCAGCTTTCTCACTTCCTTTCCTGTTTGCCCCGGTCTGGGTTAGTTAACGGACTGCCCCCTGAGTCTTATCCTAGGCTATATCTTTCTATTCTCTTTTCTGTCTAATTTGTTGACAGAAAGGATGCCCTTGGGTATGCAAATTACATCAGTTGGTGGTAAGATTTAAGAAACCCCCCTCTTCCCTTCGGGCTTAAAGTTAAATCCTGTTTCCAGCCAAACTACCAGAGAGCTTTGCATCAAGGATTTTGATGATTATGATTTCAGGGAACCTAATCAGTGAAGTGAATCATTGTTTCCCATTTGCCATTATCCCTTGTGGTTAAGTCTCTCAGTAGTTATCACAGGGGGGAGGGTAGCTGTGGCTGGGTGCCTATGCTGTGTGTGTGGAGAGGGCCAGGAGGAAGAGGGTGTATGTGGGCATCGTTGAGGCCCTGGCCATAACAATACCTTAACACTACAATTCTGTCATCACCTCTAAAACCTGGTTCTACCCCAAGGGTGGCATAATAGAAATGGAGCCAAGAGAACAAGGCAGGATTGGAAAGGTGGGGAGGCCAATGGAAGAAATAGTAAAAAACGGATCACTCTCTACAATTTGGAAATCTTCAAACTAATATTCAACAATCATACTTATGAAAGAAGGTACAAAATTTTTATAAAATATTCTACTAAGTAAATTTATAAGTTCCAAGGTATAAAACTCCTTAAATGAAGGAGTCCAAGTGGCAAAATTTTCCAAAAATAAGTAACTAAGTAATATTATCAATTCTATTGTTGTAAATGGAAATTGTGTACCTGTGAGCGCTTGTGTGTGTGTGTGTGTATGTATGTTCTGTTGGTGGTGATAGAGAAAGTGGGTACAGGACCAATTTCTAACACTAAGAAATACTTGACAATGGCTTAGATTCTCATGGAAAACCAGTGCAGAGTGGCTAAAATAAAGGTTTCTATCAGTGATATATATTTAAAAATCAATGCATGGAGCACCAGATAAGTTACAAGCTCAAGCTCAAGCTCAAGCCTTTCCATTTGTTTTAAGCCAAACTTTGGTGTTGAAAGCAACAAACAATGTCACTCTCAGAATCCCAATTACAAAAAAATGGATCTTTATATCATCATAATATTTCTTGAGACTATCAGAGAGCTGTTACAAGGCAGCCAAGCAAACCCTTTTCCAAAGAGAAACCAACCTTCTTTGAGGAAAGGCAGGACACATGAACTGCCTCCCCTTTGGGAGAGCACAAGAGCAAGTGTAAGAAGAAATCAGCTAATATTTTAACTGATGAACTTCTTTCTCTGCTTACAGATATCACCCACAGTGGCCGACACGAGAACTGGGCCACTTCATGGAATCTCAATGTGGATACTCAAACGTTCAAACTCTTACAAAGTATATTTTACACTATTAGGGACGGCAATATAGTGGGAAAATTGTCAAATGCAATATACTCCTGAAAAAACATGGTCCTAATCTAATCTTTCTCATTTTCTCTTCTTTTGAAGATCTGTTCTAAGCCAGACAGTGAATCATTTCTGAATCTGTCATCTTCTCTGAGACTGCTTGAATATGGAAAAGGAAAGGGATGATGGAATTCATCAAGGGGAGGCGGCTGCTTCGTTTGCTTCTCAGCCTCAATGAATCATCATGGTGAATTATAATTCATTTCCATTTTAATTGTTAGAAGTCAATCTCCTGACACAGGAACATCTACATAGATACAATGAAGGCTATTGGCCAAAATTTTTGATATTTTACATTTATCAAATCAATGCCTCTTTAAATCAGATTGGCCATTACTCTATTAGTTCTATCTTTGTATCAATAGTGGCAATAGCCCTTGAAATGTTCAAGTTATTTTGTTTTCTCTTTATGTCATGATAAACTGAACAAGACATGGCTTCACTGATAGTAAGATCACCACTATAATCCACGGCAACAAAACCAAATAACTTTTAAAATGTTAAATCAGGCATCATCTTGATAAAGTGATTATCAAAGAACATTCTGTGAACCAAGTGTGATAACTTTTACACATGCATTTTGAATGGGGAATTGACTGCCAAGGTTAACACCTGAGTCACAGAACTTACTAGCAGGAGACGCTTAGGCTGATTTTTCCAAGATTAAGTTCTCTTATCTTCAATACCTAGGTGGTTATAATATTTAAATCATAGAATTGTTGTGAAGATTGAAAAAGCTAATCCATGAAAGCATTCAACCTGACACACAGAACACAGTATCAGTGACCATGTAAGCTAAGTGAGGTTTGTATTCATATCTCCTGTCATCCCCCCTATATAGATTCAGAAACTGTGCCTCAGAATAGTTAATTGTTTGTTTAAGGAACCACCACTGGTAAATGATTTAAGCTCAGACTTAAAATATGTTTGCAGTCTTCTAGATTTAATTATTTTCTTTTATATTAAATTTCTTCACATAATTATTTTCTTTTATATGAAATTTCTTCACATAAATCCATAATTTGGTCTACATGTGTTATCTGAATTGTGAATGTTTCTGGTTAAATCTTTTTCAGACCAAGGGTAATAAACTTATGTAAAATGGAAGATAGCAAATTAATGTAATTTTTAAAAAATGTTCTCTAAATGCATGGATTACATGCATGTTCTCTAATTAAATGAAAACTGAAAGTCATCCAAGGTAAACCACAACTTTAAATTGAATATGCAGCTCATCATACTTACTGGAGAAATTAATGGTTAATTAATTAATTAATGGTTAAATTAATGGTGGCTTCTCAAAGTAATTCTTTATCATTTTCTATAACATCTTACATGAATTATTAATCTAAACTGCAATTGCAGAACTAATATACTTGAAAAGTGATCACAACAATGTTAATATGTCAATTAAAGCAAATTTTTTTTTTACAGAAGAAGAAAAAGAAACTCAAAATGTCAAAGCACTTACTGCAGCTTGTCGATGAGTATTGGACAGTATTCCATGAATCTTCACTTTGTCCTTTTCCATTTGGTCTATGTTCACCCACAAATCCCGGCTGGCAGAATCAGATGGACCATATATCCGAGATATATAGTAATTATGATCTGTGTCCTCCTATAATAATAAAGAATAATGCACATCAAGGACACGGACAGTACGGATGGACCTTGAGGGTATTGTGCTAAGTGAAATAAGTCAGAGAAAGATAAATACCGAGTGACATCCCTTATATGTGGAATCTAAAAAAGCCAAACTCATGGAAACAGATTAGAATGGTGGTGACCAGGGGCTGGAAGGGGGTGAAATGGGGAGATGTTGGTCAAAAGGTATACACTTCCAGTTATAAGACAATTAAGTTCTGGGGAATCTTATAGATCTTAAATGTTCTCACCACAAAAATGAAATGATAATAATGTGACGTGATGGAGATGTTAACTGATGCTATGGTGGCTAGCTTTTACAGTATATAAGTGTATCAAATCAACGTGTTGTACTCCTTAAACTTACACAATGTTACATATCAATTATATCTCAATAAAGGTAGGGAAAAAAGAGAAGCATTAATTTTTTTCAGTGACTACTCAGTATTAGCAAAATTTGTCTAAAGCATTCTAATTTCTATTTTAGAAGGTAAAAAAGTATATTTTACTTTTGACTATGGTTTCTTGAAATTTCTCCATTTTATCAGTTTATTTTGCTTTTTCCCTAGAGTTGTGTAAATATTCTTTTTTTACCCTAAAAATGAGAGTGTGTCAGAACTGTGGCAAGCAAAGATAGAAGTAATCATACATGATTCTTGTTATAAGCTTTGTGTTGATACTGACTGCCATTTAAAATAATACCTCTAAGATGAATCTACTTGTAGCATTTTTTTTCTTTTTCAGGTGAATTCAGAGTGCAACATTTAATGGATGTTTTTTCACATCAGTTACATTTTTGTAATACCTTTATTGTCCTAGGATCAAAAAACGTTTTTTCTTCCTTCTCACCCCCTTTTTATGAGAAGTATTTAAATCATTATATATCAAACTTATATAATTTAGAGTTACACAGTTTCATTAAAAAGAAGAAAAAAGCCCTCAAAAGTAAAAAAAGAACAAAGGTGTTCCTAAAATTCATAAAAGAACAAACAAACAAAAATGATTCTATTGAAATTAGAAGTGTTAGTATTCTTCAAAATAGCCAAATGAGTTAAATAACCTCTAAGGAAAGTGAATTAGATTTTAAAAATATACAAGTAATAAGCCTCTTTAAAATAAACTGTTATATTGATAAAACTTAAAGGCAAATGAACAATCTGTGTACAATAGTCTTTTCTAAAACAGTAATGTTAGGGCTCTCTCTGATTGCTGCTGCCCAAACAAAAAATGTCACTTTTGGAACTAGTATTTTCTGAAAGCCTGAACTGTAATTACTATTGAGTGACAACAAATTCAAACTTCTCCTTTTAAACTAGGGTTATATTAGGCGTTGCTTTCATTTAATGGTCCTAGAAATTGAGATAATACATCTTTCTCCCATAACTTGGGTTGTTAAATTCTACTTTTATTTAAATTCTCATTATTGATATCAACACGGTACCTGTCACAAAACCTTTATTTTTCAGGTTTCTCACTCAATGAAGAGATTTAAATGTTTTAAAAAGCAATTTTGCTGAGGAACACCTAGAAAAATCACATGATTCTTGACTAATTTGAATCACAATTAGTTTTTTTTGTTGTTTATCATGAAATGTAAATGTGCTTATCAGTTTGAGAAGTCACTAAACAGAATGCATTTAAAAATATTCAGGTATATGTAAGATTAATGTTTAGTGAATAGAGGGTCTATGATTTGAATAATAAATTTTTGGATGGAATTTCATCTAATGCATTTATTACTTAACTGCTAATTAAATAAAATATAACTATCCTTGAAATCCAGTCAAAATAAGAATACCATGTACCTTTTCACAAGTCATCATATATATATATATATATATATATACACACATACACATAAGACTACATGAAGGAAAGGAATATTCTAAGCAATATTCTAAATAGATTTTGCTTCATGACTAAAAGAAAAAATATGACCCCAAATGTACATCTTGAGAAAAGATGTTGATTAAATGTTAACAGTAAATTTAAAAAAAAATAAAAATCCTGTATCTCCAATTAAACTCTAGGTATCATGTACAAATTACAAGTATACCCACAATGAAAGATAAGAAAGTTCTGCAGAGAAAAAAGAAAAAAGGAGATACAAAAAAAGGAGTAGGAATAAGATTCTATGAAACTCAAGAGAGCTTCTATCCTAATGATTTTCCAGCCCTCCCTTCCAGAGCGTGACGACACTGATTGCTTGGGTTCTAGGAGAGTAACAAGCATTGTGGTTGTGCCTTCAACTCCTTCTCATTGTCTGGTGCTTCTCCATTGGAAGCTTTCAGTGGTAAGTACCCTCCTTGACACTGGGCACAAGCCATTCTACAGGTGTCACTCCACTGGCAACAATGGTTGGTGGGCATGATGAGCACATAACCTAAGAAGGACCAAATAGTGAGACATTTTGGAGATTAGGTAGAGAGGAGATAATTTCCCTGATTCTGATTGCTGAGATGTGTAAATATGAGGCTTGGAACTACTGCCACCATTTTCTACCAAGAGGGAATCCTGCCTGAAGATAAAGCAAACATAGATAAGGACAGAACCATAAGCAATGCAAAGAAAAAGCCAGATCCCTGACCAAGTATATCTAAGTGCACCAACTCCTGGGCTTGTTCAACCACTTAGATGAACCATTAAATCTCTTCTATTGTTAAAACACCTTGAGTTGAGTTATTATCAACCAAAAGAACCCTAACTGACAAACAAGTTTCCTTAACTTTCACGAAAAGAGACTTCAGCAATGTTGAATAAGACAACCTTATCTGCAGATTTATAGATCTAGATAACAAACATCTCCCATTCGCATCTGGTAGTCTAGCAAATCACACAGAAGGAATGAAAACTTGTATTTAACCTGCCAGAAATCATCAAGTCTGAATAACAAACAACAACGATTCATTTGATTTTTCAGTGAATGGTACAAAAGGGTGGTTTTGAAGAAAATATTCAATGAGTTTAAATTAAAAATTTAGTCTTTTTCCCTATTGCTAGTATTTTTATAAAGAGTTCAGCAATACTGAGGTCAGAGATATAATCTTTAGATGAATTATGTAATAGATTTTATGATGCTGCCAAATTCTTATACAATTGCCAGATAGATATTTTCTTTAATATCACAAACTTTCAGTATAGAGCTCAGTATAATTGTTGCAATCAACATATCTAAAATGACTTTGGTATTTCCCTTAACCCCTAAATCCCTGTAATTAATCAAGACACAGTCTTGAAGTTAACATAAAGAATAAGAGTATTGTTATGCTAAACAATGGATTCGCTGCAAAAATATACATTTTTTATCAGTAATTACAATTATTGATATGGCTATGTGAACATACACCTTCATTTTCACTTAAATCAGAGCTTCTCAAAACAACATAAAATCTTTGAAAATACTGACAGTTAAAGCTTTTTGACTTCTTGGTGTTTGACTTCTATAGTCCAAGCTTGCCAAGTTGTCATGGCAACTTTTATTCAAAGAGGAAGACAATTTATTGTTTACCTAGGAATTTAAAGACAAAAGTTGTTAAATTCCTGGGAGAGGTGTTTGGCTCAGTTATTCAGGAAAGCCATAAAATAGATGTCTCAAAAATATGACATCTTAGCACTACTAAATTATTCAAACCATATCTTGTCCTTTATAGGAGTAATGGTTCTTAAAGCTTTGCCAAAAGCCACTTCAGGCATAAAGATTTTCCTATTCTGCTCAGAAGCAAACTCTTCTTTCTTTTTTTTTCTTGCAAACTATTTATAACATCATAAAAAATAAAACAAAACACTGTGATATGCCTACTTGCCAATTCATTTAGGAAACCAACTGTTACTGAAAGTAGATGGCACAATAGGTAGCTATAAATCCCATAAATCCATGCTCTTCAAACATGTCTGGAAATGTACAGCTGTGAACAGAGGACATACACCAAAAACACAGAGAAAAAGTCTTTGTAACTGTAGCCTAACCATTCTGCAACGATCAGTTTACACAATTTCTAACCCAAAGGTTGTCTTCTCTTCTGTCATGGGTGTTAAGTTGATTTTATGTTGAATAATTCTTATGGATGCCTCACATTGCCTATGTAGTAATAGCATTTGAACTCTAAATTCATTTCATTAAGAATTTTTTTTAAAAAATCAAGAATATATTGTATGAACATCACTGTGCTAGTCATTTGAAATATATGGATATATAAAACATAGTCAAAGTTCTCAGGTAAAGTTATTTAGCATTTAATCAATCAGTTACCTTTCAAAGATAGTTTTATAATAAATAAAGAAATATTATAATTTGAATGGTTCTTGCCAGGTATTAATATATGTAATATAATGTAATGTAACCAAATATGTTACATTCTTATATAAATGATTTCACAAGGGCCATACAGTACAATTAAAGGTAAAGCTATTTAAAAATATTACTTATATATATAAAACTACTCAAAAACAAAGAGTTAAAAAATAGTGATCTAAAAAAATCATGTTGATATAAGAAACCAAAGGACATGATCAAATAACAAAAGGAGAAAAAGTGAGCTGGCAATACTTTTGTCAACTGCATTAGAAGGAGGTGACCTACAGGGAATGTGGAAGATAGGTCATATGAGTGTCTCTGTTAATAAAAAGCCAATGAGAGTATTTAGCTTTCTTTCACTGGGTTACCGAAAAATGAAATTCGACCAACATATTTAAGCACATTTGAAAAGTATATGAACAGAATATAAAGGATTATTAAATTAGTCCCACACAATTTCAGCACGATAGGAGCAATTACATATTATCTTCAAATAGCCTTCAATATATATCAGCAAGTACTACAGCAATACCCTCTTCAGACACTCAGAACAATTACATGGGATACAATTAAATTTACTGTTATGGTGTCAGAAGAATTAAAATCAATTCCTCTGTCTCCTATTGATTATATCAGATTACTGCACCAATTCTCATTATGCATATCTTTTACGTATCTTCAGTTTCTCACAGATGCCTCTGCTATTTCTTTAAGGATTTTTACCTACTTGATCTACTTGCAGCATGGTCTATCCCCCGAGCAATATCTTGTCCATGACTCTTTGGTAGGTATTATTTATTTTTTTATTTTATTTTTTTTTGTGGTACACGGGCCTCTCACTGTTGTGGCCTCTCCCGTTGCGGAGCACAGGCTCCGGACGTGCAGGCTCAGCGGCCATGCCTCACGGGCCTAGCCGCTCCACGGCATGTGGGATCTTCCCGGACCGGGGAACGAACCCATGTCCCCTGCATCGGCAGGCGGACTCTCAACCACTGCGCCACCAGGGAAGCCCGGTATTATTTATTTTATCAGTTCTTCACAAGAATTTAGTTAAGTGACACCCAAGAATGTAGGATTAACTGGTGTGTGTGTGTGAGTGTGTGGGTGAATTTATCATGAGGTCAGATTACTATGTGACATATAAAATATGGGATTCCAGCAATATTTCCATCATAAAACAGTTTTCATTTTCCCAGTAACTCTTAGATGAGATCATCTCTCATGCTATGCAGAGAGAGGTAAATTGTATGGCCAAGGAAGCATAACACATTTATCTTTCAAAATAATGACAAAATCAAAGCTCTATAATTCAATTAAGTGATTGCCTACATCTCCAGGCATTTTGGAATGTGTTGGTATGTGTTTGTGTTGATTCATTTATTAAATGAAACAAATAGTATTTTCTACCTGGATATATTTTATCCAGTATACTTTAATTTGCTCCTGGTAGAAACTTTTAACCTTTTCAAGAATAAACCTGCGAGAGTATTTCCAGTTTTACAGTGGTGAAAAAGCACAGGCCAGAGAGAGAATCTGGGCAGTTTTGAGTGAATTAACATCTCAATTTATCTTTTACAAGTCCAAGCAAGTGATGGCCAATCATACAGTGGTTGCTAAAGAGGTGCACTGCCAACTTACAAGGGATCTCTGAAGGCTCCAAAAACCTAGGGAAAAAATGCATGCATGAAAAAGTTTAAAAATATGTATGAAATTTCTATTAAAAAGCTCAAAATTAGCATTACAATAACATAGCTCAAAGGATATTTGGGTTGAAGTACAGCTTCTGCCTCTAAATAGTCACTGTAAATTTTGGACTTTATATAAGGAATTCAACTAGGTGTCTCTTAAAATTCCTTTCAGCTAAGGTTCTGAGATTCTAAAGCCACAGGCGAATGGGAAGAAACTGCTAGGGGTGAGTGAGTCAGAAGACTTTGCATTATTTAAGTGATACCCACCAAAAGAAATATAAGTGTGCAGTTTGAAGAACCAACACAGGTAGCTAGTTATAGTAACTGTATAGCATAGTACCATTTCAATAGGTACTTAATCATCCTTGTTGGTAAGTTGTAGATTGGCCCCAAGACTGGAGGCAAATTAACACACTTGTTGCAGGGAGTGTACGAATCCCTGGGAACACTATGCGTTATCTGTGCAAATTAAAAAAATCACAGGTCTTGTATTTGTGTGCATTATTTTTCAAATGCACGATATATTGTGATGCATAAAATGTGTGATCATTTTACAGTTACTGAATTTCTCTATAATTCTTGGTGTATTTTTCCAATCAACTAGAAAGAAACAACAATGGTATGAGGGACCACAAAACATTCTGATAATCAGAAAAGACAATCATAATTTATATGGACATTTCTATTTTAGATGTAGCATTCATGATGGGGCAGGAACTTGGACACTATAAACATACTGTCTTAGTCTGCTCAGGCTGCCATAACAAAAGACCTGAGACTGAGTGGCTTAAAAAACAAAAATTTATTTCTCACAGTTTTGGAATCTGGGAAGCCTAAGATCAAGGTTCTGGTAGATTTGGTTTTTGTGAAAGCTCTCTTCCTGGCTTGTAGACGGTTGCCTTCTCACTATGTCCTCAAAGGGCCAAGAGAAAGATCTTTAGTGTCTTCCCATCCTCTTACAAGGATACCAATCCCATAGGGCCCCACCCTTACAACCTCATTAAATCTTAATTACCTCCTAAAGGCCCCATCTCCAAATATAACCACATGGGGGTTAGGGCTTCAACATATGGATTTAGGGAAGACAGAATTCAGTCCATAGCACATACAGATAGTTCCTTTATTAAGTTTGGATTTGTAAGAAGCCCTAGATTTATTGCCTTTGAAAATACATGTCATTCTCTAGTGCTAATCAAAATTGCCATTCAAGCTTTCTAATATAGGAGGGCTTTTTGAAAATCCATACAGTTCTCTATCTCGGCCTATCTCTTAGAAAAAAAATTGAGATATTTATAATTTTACAAGAATTATGGAAAATTTTACTCTGGAGCAACTTCTAAAAATTATAACTCAGTTGACAATTTTCACACAACCAACATTTGTGGAAAAGTTGGGTAATTTCCCTCTATGAACTGGTCAATCTCATTTCAAAGGTAACTGTTATTGTTCACACAAACACCAGGCTTGACACAGCCACCCCTTCCATTTCGTCCTCCCCATCACATGCCACACCAGCCCTACTAGCTCTCCTGGTGTCCCACAAGTACGCTATGTGCCGACACCATACTGTTCACCTGCTCTTTTGTGCACCTGGAATGATCCTCCCCTATTCTGTCATGCTTTATTTCTTACCCTGCTTTAATTTCCTTTGTAACTTTTATCATTGGACTTTAAAAAAAATTATTGCCTCCCCCTGCTCCCCATTTAAAATATCTCTCCCTCTATTGGGTTCACTGCTGTATTCTAGATAGTAAACATTGGTACATGATAGATACTCAATATACAGATTTGTAAGTTTTAGACCTTCTTTATATTTTTCAAGCTATTTATTACTTCGGCTTTATTACCTCCTAGAAAAGATGTTACAGTGGTAGATTCTTCTTAACAGCAAGGAAGAAGTAAAAACTCACACACAAAGCAATCCAATTTATTTATAAATATATTTTATTCACTATTCAGTTTATTATTCTTGAAATTTCCATGCCCTACTACAAAACCCCTCATGCCACCTCTATCAGTGGTTATTGCTGGGTAACAAACAACTCCCAAACTTGGTGGCCTGAAACAACCATTCATTTGTTTAGGACCGGGTGCAGCTGGGCATTGCTTCTGTCCTACACGGTGTCAGTTGGGATCACTGATGGTTTGTGGCCACTTCTCATGTCGGCTGGGGACTGGCTGGTTCCACATGGACTTGGCCACATGTTTAGGTTCTCTCTCTCATTGTGACATCTCATTCCCAAGGAGACCAGATTGGGCTTATTCCCAAGCTGATAGAATCCAAGCAAGTAAGAGCGGAAGCTGCAAGTGTCTGGAGGCATTGCTTAGAAGGTGTTTAATTTGACTTCCATCCCATCATTTGATCAGAACAAGTTACAAAGCATGTCCTGGGTTCAAGAGGTGAGAAGATAGATCCTACCTCTTCATGGGATAAGCTGTAGGAATTTGGGGCCATTTTTAACCCGTCATGCCATGCAAATTTTCTATGCCTGAGTGGTTGAGCTATTTTGCTAAGTATAAATAAACAGTTACTTTGACCCCTCTAGGAGATACTGTATCATTTCCACTTCAGTTGAGAGACCATTTTGAAAATACCTGTGGGTAGATTCAATTAAAAAAAAAAATCTGTAGTTGCTTTCATTTAGCATAGAGGTACTTTTAACAATGTAAATCTTCCTATTGTTTTCTAAATAAGAATTTTAAAAGCCCATTTCAAATGATAAATTCTTCCAGGACCACATATTAGAAGAAGGAAAATCTTGTTGCCAACTCACTTAACTTTAGGTAGCTGATGTACAGGTCAAACAAGGGCAGAACAAAGGCAGGGAGGCTGCAATAGTTTCATGAGCCATTAAAAATAAAGAAGCAAAAAGGAAAGCACAATCTGTTGAAGTTTTGTTTTAAAGTTACCAATTCTAGATTCAAACAAATATTTTCATAATATGGTTTTGCTGACTTTGAAGAAAGATTCCCTCTCAGATCTATAAAGCTGGTATTTATATCTTGCAATAAAATTACAAGATAGCTTAGGAGAGATTTTATTTCAGTGCAGCCTGAGAAGCATGCTTTCCTTTTTTGCTTCTGTCCTACAAAATCACACAAGGGAAAATCAATGTTATGAGCTTCTCACTTTCCTAAGAACTAGCTGGAAAGTGTAAGAAAAATGCCTGGAGGTCAAATATTCAAGTGAACGTAGTCTAATGTAGGAAGATGCTATAAAACAGCCTATTTATTTACAACCATTTCTTTCAGATGTCACTCATACAAGCTAACAAGTATTTATGATGCACTGATTATGTATGTGGAGGTCTTCAGCTGATGGCTGTGAAGGGTAAAAGATGTTTATGATATAGTCCTTGCTCTCCAGAAACCTGCAACAGAGTGACATAGTGCAGGTACTCAACTCTCTTTGCTCCAGACCAGCATAAGATAAAGGCTGTACTAATGGCAGCTTCAGTTTCATAAGCCTCCTCAGGAGGAAAAAAATCTCATTCAGTTTTAGTGATAAAATATAGGGCTCATAGAAGTCATGATATTTAATCTGGGCCTTGAGGAATGAATTGAGAGGGCGATTTTGCTCAGAGGGACTGGTCTGAACCCAGGGGAATGAGCAGAAAAATACTAATAAGATTACAGAAAATAACTAGAACAACAGACACATATAGGGGAGTAATGTGAAGTGAGTGCACTTAGATACGTAGAATTTTGATTGCACAAACCTTTGAACATCAATCTGGAAAGTCTGAATTTGATTCTGTGTAAAATGAGAGCCTTGGAAGTAATGGATTAAGTGTAGACTTAGACGGAACAATCTAGAAAATAGGATGGACTGGAGAAGGGAGTGATTAGAATCATACATTGGTTTGGAAGCTATCATAAGAATAAAGAGTAAAAGAATAAAAATTAATTAACTAATTATTTTTTAAAAAAGAATAAAAGAATCAAGAACAAAATCCTAACAGCTTAACCAGGTTACTAAGAGGGAAGACAAAAGGGAAGATGCTGTTGTGAGAAAGACTGAAGAATCCAAAAGACTTGCCACTATTTAAGAGGGAGAAGAACACTCAAAAATGACCCTGCAGCATTTAATCAGGATAACTGGACAGGCTGGATGGTTGAAAGTAGCTATGCCAGTTAACATTTTAAAGTGGAACTTAGCATACCTACATGTCATTATAAATGCTAACAAACAAATATAGGAAAATAAGTATCACTGGTTTCCAGATACAGTGCATACCAATGGTCACAGAACAAGGCCTTAGGAGTAACCAGATGTTAATTGAGAACCCTCCCATATTCAAGTAACACCTGTATTTCTATCTTTCTCTCACTGAGTACTCGAATAAGCGCTCAATGGAGGACAATGCCATGAGCTAATGAATGCCCTTGAACTGTAGCAGTGGTTCCCAAACTTGTCTGCACATTAGAATCAATTGGAGATCTTTTATAAATTTCACAGCCCAGATCATACTCCAGACCAGTTAAATCAGAATCCGGGCTGGGTGCAGTGTGATCCCAACATGCAGATACATCTGGGAAACATCACCTATTAGCTGAAATTTCCAATTTGTAACTGAACATGTTCTATATCTATATGATCATACCAAAACCAAGGCTTTAGAAATATATAAAAATATTCAACTTATCCTTAGAGAGTTTACCAAAATTTAAGAATTTCACTTTTTCAAATGTTGAGCTTAGTATTTTCCAAAGCACACACAGTAAGGTTTACATTCCAGAGAACTGTAGGAATAATAAATGGCCTTTCATCTGTTTTGGAAATGATGATCCTTAAAGTTCCAGTGTTGACGATCTCAATAAAGAAGGCTGAGTCCAGATTTCTATTCCTTAATGGATATGCGATCTGGAGAATTTTTGAGTGTTTCATAGGTTGCATCTGTACATGTCCCAAATAGTATAAATTTGGAATCCTCATATCATGGTTTTGGATGCACTCATTTGACATACAATTTTATGTGTCATCGTCCCCCTCCCCCTGCCCCCCCCCCACCTGGTATACTAGCTTTGAAACAAGTATCAAGATAAAGCAGCTTCAAAAATGCAATGAATGTGCTGCATCAATCACTTTGAGATATCAACACAGTTTTAAAGATCATTAGTCAGTCTGCAAGCATAATCATCAGGCTTTGCATAAACACGCAGTGCAGATAATGAAGCAGTGGTGAACTGAACGTGACTATACCAAACACAATACTAATTGTAAGTAGCACTCGGTGGAAAGAGATTAGATTTAGCTATGGAAGTTTAACATTATGCATTTTTAATCATTATACCTGATCCACACAAAAAACACAAATTGAGCCATTTTCCTGAAATGACACCACTTTACTTAATTTTTTCTTTTCTTTGACAAGATTAGACACGTGACTGAAGTGACCAGTTCTCTCGTCTTTGGCATTTGAGGGCCTTGGGTGGACACTCACAGAGAAGCAGCCTTCTTCTGTTCCTAGGTGTTTGCCTCCAATATCAACCAGCTGCCTTTTTAGATTAAATATCTTTCCCTTTGATATTAGGACATTAAAAACATTTATTCAGGAGACTTTTGTTTTAAAAAGTATATAGTAAACAAAACTGACACAATTCCTGCATTTATGTTGTTTACAGTCTAGTGGGAGAGACAGGCATTAAGTGATTGTATTAATAACAAACCCTAGGGCCACTTGATTTACTTTTGTATCTCAAATGAAAAGTTCAAAAGAAACCAGGACAGGAACTCTTACTTGAATGTTCTTACATTATAAGTCTACATATATCAGATACTTCTATAAGTAGAGAATTTCCATATGCTCATGGATTTCCTCTGCCTGGGCTTAGATATCCAAGTAGTTCTCTTCACTGATCTACACTGTGCATAAACGTTGCTTAGAAATAATCACCAGTTAATATTTTGAATTCAGTTAATTTGTAGATAAAATTCAGAACAGAATATTGCTTAATGGTTAAAACATTAAAAAACAACCTGGGTTAAAAAAATGAAGAGAGCTTATGTCAACGTTATCTTTGGGTTTTACTCTGGACGGAACATGATTATTCCAGAGACTAAGGAGACAGTGGAGAAAGGGACTGGGAAAAAAATTCTTAGGTTCACTCAGAGAGCAAAGAATGTAATAAACATTCCAATGAATCAGACTAGTGAGAACAGGTGTGAATAAACAACACATCAGTGTTCTGTTACAACTAGTATAAAATCCAAAGTTCAATCCAGGTCTTTGCATTAGGCTTTGTTGACTTGATGACTTATAAGTAAGCAGTCTACTATGTAGGGCATAGTTCCCCAAATCCAATACAAATTTGGTCCCCTGATGTAGTGGAGACTTTATATAACTCATGATGGCCTAGAGGTTTTTGTTGCAAAAAATGCCAACAATGGTTTGCAAAACATATAGAGGAATAACGGGCATAATTTTTAAAGTCGAGGAAGAAAAACCAACAGATTGCCTTGAAAACGGAAAGTGATTGGTTCCCCCAGGATATTTTATTAAGCAATAAAATCATTAGCTGGTTAATCTTTTAAATAGAGGAGTTTTGGCAAGTGGCTACCTAAAAATAATGTTTGCATACTTTTCAAAGCATTTATGATAGAGACAAAAATGTTAGATCCACAGTAAGGAATTCATAATACAGTGGTTCTCAAAGAATAAAATGTGAAAAAGACAAAGATAACTTGATGAATTTTTTAAAAAGATACATTCGGTTATTCACCTATCGTTTACTCTAATATCATGTTCTATTTCTTGTTAATGCTTTCTTTTTCTGAAAAGATAGCGTTTGTAGATAATGCATATTTTTAAGTGCCATTAATTTGCAAAGGAATGAAAACATTGAGTTTTTTTTTTTTCCATTTTGGTTTTATGATATCTGACTTCCAGAGGCCACTGCCACAGTGCTTTTTCCCTTCCTCTTCGGAGGTAGATTAGAACATCTTTAAAGACTCGAAAATATTGGTCGTAAAACTGCTGAGCTAAAGCCTAGAGTATTTCTCATACTCTGACAAAGTATAAGGTACTCACAAGGACTCTAGGAAAGCTGCATGGTTTCCATCTTCAAAGCCGAACTCCCTCCCACTTCCCCTGGAAGCGACAATAATGAATCTAGCAAGAGTATTTGCATGTGCTTTACATTTGTTTCTTGGTACAGGGCTCTAAAGAACCCCTAAGGTCACTCTGCTGCTTATGAGTGGCTGAAGGGCTATTGTGCAGGCACAGAGAGCCCGCAGTGACCTCCTCAGAGCAGGGATGTGGGTGGCAGAGTTTATTTACATATTATTGATCTTCTAATCCTTTTTCCAGGAAGCAGCCTCTGAGGGTCCTCTGGGGATCAAGCTGTTCCTAGTACAAATAATACCCAGGAAGTGCATTGGGCCCCAGAGAAATGCAAACTCCCTTAAAGGGCTTTCAAAGATCTCCGGGCTTGGACTTGAGCCTCAGGCTCCAGGTTCTTCCTAGGCCAGTCTCTCCCTGACCAATTTATAAATACATTTATAAAGTCTAAAAAAGTTTATACTATTTTCCCAATAGTAAGTTGAGGGACAGTTGCTAGTCTGCTACATAACAGCTTTATGACAAATTCCTGCTGAGTACAACTGTGAGTTCAGCATTTTAATAACAAGTGAAATGAAATGTGGCTAGAGGAGAAAGATCTAAATGGTTGAGGTCTTGTAGGTCAAGTCATGTGAGAAATGAATGGGGAAGAGTCCACTGGATGACAAAGAGGAACTGGATTGACTTTGCCCAAAGGTCAGAAGGACGATTCATCTGTGAATGTTCTGGGGATGAAATATTCAGGCAAGGATGAGAAAACAGTTTAATAAATTAAGATGTCAAAAACAAAATTTTCTCTCTTAAAAAAGGATAAATTCCCATTAGAAGACTTTGAGCAAAGGCTGTTGGGGATGTTATGGATAAGTTTCATGTATTTGGATAAGAAATGCATTTTATAATATCTCAGATTATTTTGACTATCTTTAACCATATTTCAACTATATTTAGTTTAGCTATATTTAAAACTATTTCCTGAGGTAATTGGTGACTAGATAAACAATTTGCTATTTGGGTAAGAAATAACCTGAGATCAATCTGAATTTTCCAGAAAAGACCTAGATTATTTTTTTGTCTTCTTCACCAACTTTCCCTTCTACACTCTGTCTCTGGCATGTACTCATTCATTTGGGTCAGAGCTCTTAGGTCACTATTTACCTTATGTGACGTCTCATTCTAAACAAGGCTACCTGGTATACAAGAAGAAAAGTATCATTAATTGATGTTTAATTGTCTCATCAGACATTAATGATTACTGAAGGATGTATGCAATTGTGAGTGATTCTAACCACATGCACAAAATCTGAAGAATATAGCTATACAATTCAGTTTCCAAGACACTATGGCCAAAGCTTTTAGACCATTAAGGAAATATTGTTTACAAATAATAGACCATGAACATGAATATAAAAAAGAGGTTAAGGAATTTCTCCAGCACCACAAACAGGGAGTCCATATGGATAAAGACAGAGAAAGTGTACACTCTGGTAAACTGAAGTGGCTACTTTTCCTGAAGTGATGAGCTATCATGGGTTCACTAAGAAATATGCTATGAGGAAATGGGTGGAAAGAACATACAATATGAGACTTCTATTGCGGGGATCCATGCAGCCAGTCACATGATGGAGGAAGAAGAGGATTCTCATCAAGAAAAGAGTAGCTAAGTTCGGATTGGAAGGTTAGGTGTTCAAGTGTTGGCAACTTCATAAGGACCCTTTTTAGAAAATGTCACTTAGTAAATTGTCTCTCCACACCTCCCGGGTATCTTAGTCCACACAGGCTGCCGTGATGAAATACCATAGACTGAATGGCTTAAACAGAAATTTATTTCTCAGAGTTCTGGAGCCTGGAAGTCTGAGATTAGGGTGCCAGTCTGGGCATATACTGGTTAGAACCCTCTTCCTGACTTGCAGACAGCTGCCTTCTCACTGTGTTCTCACACCGCCTTGCCTTTCCTCAATGTGTACACATGGAGAAAGAGCTCTGTCCCTCTTGCTCTTCTCATAAGACCACCAATTTTATCAGATTAGGACCCCACCCTTAGGAATTCATTTAACCTTAATTACCTCCTAACAGCCCTATCTTCAAATACAGTCAGACTGGGGATTACGGCTTCAACATACGACTTGGGGGAGGGGGTACAATTCAGTTCATAGCACCAGGTATCAGTTACCAGGGATCAAGAGAAAGAGCTGCAGCATGGTGGTGCATGGGGAAGGGTTGGCTGGCATCAGGAGCCAGAAACAGGGGATGCGAGCCCTTATCCTGACTCTGCCAATAATGTAAGCTGAACCCAGCTACTTCTTCATGCCTCTAAAGTGTTTTGTGTAAGATACCACTTATACCTGCTGCAACTGCTACAAAATTGAAAAGAAATGCAAAGTCTCACACTAAAAGTCCCCCCTCCCCCAGTTATTTGATTTTCTTTCTCTTTTTCCTTCAAATCTATCTGCAAATTAGAAATGCTATGGTTATTTTATACATATGCAATGTTACTGAATGATCATACAGTTTAATCCATTTGTTATTTATTTAATTTTTTAGCAAGCTAGTTATAGATATAGACCAGAGCACACTTCTGTCTTATTAACAGTTGAATGTATTGCCAATGTTTCAAATCATTTTGACTTTCTAAATTCATCTCACTGGTAAGTCTAAAATGTTCCAGTCTTCCAGGAAAAGCAAAACAAGATGATTACTTGAAGAAATGTCATTGTTTAAATTACAATATTTATATGTAATTAATTGAATATATAAAAGTTTTTCTCATTATGTCTAAATACTTTTGAAAACTTGGAATATTGAATCAATCATAACCGAAGAGTATATTTCCCATGACTCCAATTTCATACACTGTAATATTTCAGAAGAACAGAAAATAATCTTAGAAACATTCTTCAAAATAACTAGTGAAGGTGAGACCTTTAAAAGCATGTTTCACTTCTTGTTTTCAATATCATGTTTACAAGGGATGCAATAGGAAAGTAGTCCACCAGGACTGTACTTACACAAAATAAGTACAGAAGAAAAGTAGGACAGAAGAGAATATCTCCAAGAATCAGATTATATTTGACTGAATTCAACTCAACACATAGTATGCTTCCTCTGGGGTAGACATGAAGGCAATAGTGAGGTGCCCCTCAGAACTTGGAAATAAGATGGCCCTTTGGAAGATGACCTAGTAAGTTTATATTAATTAAGAATGTAGTTAGTTATTTGTTTTGTATATAGTAGCAATAGCATCTGGTGGCCAGGTGGCCATTAGATACATGAACCTATGGACATTTTATTTCACCATCACTGTGTTGGTCCACATGTGATTAAGGAAAAAAAAAAAAAAGAATGAACACACAACTTTTAAGTGTTTGGATTTCTCTTGAGAAACTAGGAGATGTGGCATCATATGCCCGAATTCCCACATGGCCCCACTCTGCTGCAGCTGGGGAGCAGCTGCCATGGTCCCCATGCCCCATCATTCCCCTATATCTAGGAAGAAATTCCCTTGCAGTAAATCATGCCTCATGTGATGATACCTTTTTTTTTAAACTTTTTTGGACTATTGCCACCATGACCCCAAGGGCTCAAATTTACCAACCAAATGTAAATCCAATGATTGTCTTTAAATATGGGACTGAAGAGTTTCAGATCACTCAGAACCCAATCAAGGCAACTGTAGTAAAATGTCAAGACAAATTTGGACTGCGCTAGTAATTTAGAAAGGGGAAACCTAATGTACTTGATGGAATTCGGTTTGGAGAGAGCCTATGTAAAGCGAAAGGGAGTAATCAATCCGAAAGAGTGGTTAACACAGCCATTTTTAAAAACGGAATTCAATTACTTCATGCTAGAAGTAGGCAGGTATAGAACCCATCAAGAAAATGGGGAGAGAGATTCCAGCTTGATCACATCACAGGGGAACTTGGAAATAGGTCTCTCCTGATTCCCGAATAATAATCCCAGGAGGTTACTCTATTAAAGGAAGCCTGGAGCCATGGACGATTCATTAAGGAGTAAGTGGGTGCACAACCCTGGAAGGGTCCAGTGTTTTGATGAGCCTTACCCCCCCGCCTCTTTGCTACCAAATGCCCAATGGCCCCTGCTCATCTAGAAGCACTACAATGCCTGCTGTCACCTGAGAAAGCCCAATTAGCACCCAAGGCAGGTGGCTTAAGATTCACAGCAGTGGTTTCAGGTTTTCTATCATCACTGGAAGGGACAGAACTCAGTAAGGTGCTTCTTTGTTCTCTGTCTCTTTGCCTCTGTCTCCAGGCATGTGTGCTCTTGCGGCATTTCAATTTATGGTTGCCTGAGAGGGGAAGCAGAAAGAAAGGCAGCGAAGTGGATAAAAACAGCCCCAGCAGAAGCAAAGTGACTGAAGTAAGAGCAGCAGCGGCAGCAGCTTACTAAAGCCAAGGGGATACTTTTCCTGCAGGTGCACGCTTGCCTTTGCAAAGTGTGGTGGCTTCACTGCTCTGCGCCAGAAGGCTACAAAGAGTCACGCTGCTGACGCCACCGTTGTTGCCGCCAGCGCTGCTGACGCCTCTTACTACTATTTTTGTTTTTTTTGGCAGTACGCGGGGCCTCTCACTGTTGTGGCCTCTCCCGTCGCGGAGCACAGGCTCCGGACGCGCAGGCCCAGCGGCCATGGCTCACGGGCCCAGCCGCTAAGCGGCATGTGGGATCTTCCCGGACCGGGGCACGAACCCACGTCCCCTGCATCGGCAGGCGGACTCTCAACCACTGCGCCACCAGGGAAGCCCCTTACTACTATTTTGTATGTGACAGTTTCAAATATAACTCTTCAAAAATACAGTCTAGAGGAGGTAGGGGTGCAAATTTGCACAGGAGCATGAGCTTCAATCAGCACAAGTAGAGAGGGGACTCCAGTGGAAACAAGCCCAGTTTCAAGATAGGCACTGAAGAGGCATCACTGTTCCTGCACCCGGGGAAAAGGGTTTCTACACCATGACCATGGGACACTTTCTCGGTAACCACCTTACCTTCCCTCATCCTTCATCTCTTCTTTTGCGGCAGAAAATGGTATTCAGTTCATTTGAGTGTGAAGACAAATTTACTGCCGTACAAAGAATCCCAGTGGACAAGCTACAATCACATACCCGACGTCACTACTCATTTGAATGTGGAAACAGCCAACAAAAACATCAGGCTTTTGTTGGTAATCTAGTTCTAGTCCTTGCCACATTCCATTTTACTTACAGTCCTAGCCACAAGTGAATCTTGGTTTTCTTGGTCAAAAAGGAAGTCAAGTCTCCCTATGCTTCCTGGGTTTCACATCTAACCCTCAGTTAAATACTATTCTCCCTGCATCCAAAAAATTTTACTTCAAATCAATGAATGCTTTATGAACATCAACAAAAGATCCAGCACTGTTTCATCCCTCATGGAGGCTGTAATCTGAGTTAGATTTCCCTAGATTGGGTCTTTTGAAATAGTCTGGTCATTTCTTGGCAATATGGTTTGGAGTGATATCCGTGGAGTTTCACTTGCCAAACCCTGCTTTAAATAGAGAGGCCCTTGCACTTATTCTAGAAGAGAATCTACCATACATATCTCACGTGGCCTTGCAGGAATGGAGACACAGGATAATGATTTCAGGCTACACAAGTTGTTAGTGGCAACACGAGCTTCTAGTCAAGAGGAATACTTGGTGGAGAGAAACGGCAAATTTGCCCGTAAGGGAGGAGAGGGGCCACCGAGATTGAAACAGAGCCAGGTGAACAAGGGTTTTGTGTACATGTGCTGAAAAGGGCACAGTTACAGAAGAGAGAATTGGGGAATCTCATTTGAGCTGCCCCATAATCTCGGGTCCACGGTCACATCTCCTTTCCAGTTTTCATAATGTCTGATCCTCTTTTTTTTCTTTTGGCAGCACCGAGCAGCTTGCAGGATCTTAGTTCCCCGACCAGGGATCAAACCCGTGCCCCCTGCAGTGGAAGCAAGAAATCCTAACCAATCGACCACCAGGCAATTCCCTCGATCCTCATTATTTCAAAAAGTCCATTATGCTTTGATTGCCTTCATTGTGTCTCATCCTTACCTTCCAGAACAATAATCTAAAGAACATATTTAACGCTTAAGGCATTCACTGAAGCAAGAGAGCCTTGGCCAGTCCTCCAGGTAGCTGTTTAAATTTTACTGCCTCCATGAAAAAAAAAATACTGGTTTTTGCTCAGAGAAATAAGTGCCTAAGTGTAAGGTAAAAGGGGCTATCCAGCCACCGTTGATTTTCCCCCACTGAGGTGATTTTTATTTACAGTGATTAGGAATAACGTACACACATGTATGTGCGCACACACACACACACACAAAACATACACACACAAACATACATTTACAAATCACTAAAATTTCTATTTACAGGCTTTGAAAAATATCTATAGTTTATAGCAACCTTGCCTACACATAAAGATTTTTAAAACCACCACCTACAATGCCAAGTTCTTTGGTTTTTAATTTTGCAACTGCAGCCCAAAGGAAGACAATGATACATTGGTATGGAGGCTACTGGGCAGATGGCAGATCACTGGTGGAAAGCACTGCTAGAAAAAAAAGGGACAAAGTGAGAAAATTAATGTTTGTCCCAGATTCTGCTTCTGTTCTGTCAACCCGCTCCTCGCTTTGTTTCAGGGACTGTTTCAAAGTTGGAAATCATTTTCTCTTACCAGATTCTTTATTACCAACACTTAAAAAGTCAATAGACAATCAGGAGGAACAGTCTCACAGTCATTTACCCCTTACTCTAATTTGCATTCACAAGTGATCACCAGCTGGAAAAAAAAAATTCCCTTTGAAGATGTTTAAACATTTTTCCTAAGGAGATAAAAACATAGAGTTTTTTTACTTTTGTCCTTTTATGCAAATGATTTAAATGCAGAAAATGTCAACCATTCTCCTTTTAATAATAAAGTAAGAAATACACCTTTACAAAGCAAAATTTAAAAAAAAATCCTGAAGTGGCAGTTATGATTGTTCAGTGACTAAACTGCCTGAACAAAGCATGTCATATACATTTGAAATATGCTCAGACCATAGCAAACCTATTCGATGAGGCAAAATAACATTTTAACCGTCATGGCAAAAGTGATTTGATTTCTATTTAAGTTCTTTGTGGACCAGTAAGTAATTGAACTGCAGCTGCTTTCTTTCTAAAGTCTTCTGCCTAAATAGAGCCACGTTGGATGGGCTGTTGGCAGGGGCAAAGAAGGGGGGCTTTTGAATGTACTGATTATTTTATTTCCTTGGGTTTACGGTGGAAAATATTACTTTCCACAGAGTTTTTAAGGGACAGTGAAAATACAAAGATTTGTCTTAAATTTTTGTTTACTTTTAGAAGATAATTTTTTATCACTAGGTCCAATTAGTAACGTGAGAAAAATATCTAATGAATACTTATTATTTTGGCCTGGCACATTTCTGTATTTATTCATAAAGTTGTTTTCTTACAGTTTGAATTGCACCCTTCCCATCTGAATATGACATGCTTCTGTTCTGGTAAAGATTAATCCCATTCACTTTAAAAATAATAAAGAGATATCTGATTCCTCAATGGACAGAGAAAGATGACAAGTCATTCTTTGTTCAGTTGGTATTTAAGAAAGAGAAAACTGATTGTTTATACTTGATTTTTAAGATAACAGATCATTCTACAACACTATTTACAACGAACAAATTAACTGTTTTGAGTTTCTTGGAAAGGGTTGTTAGTGTCCCCTGTAAACATTTTCGAAAATGAAATTTTAAATCACCTTCTGCTCTATTGACAGAACAAGGAAAGATTTGCATTCAAATATGAACACTGTGCAAAGCACTATAACCTAAGAAAATTGGACAATATTATAACCTAAACTGTCCTTAGAGAAAAAAATCTGACAATCATAAATCATGACATTCATCTTTGAAAATTATAAAAATTTCCAGAATAGAATTCATGAAACCTTAAAAAGTTAGGCAGTATTATATTTAAGTGGAAAATCCTATCACAAGATGAAATATTTTTAGTTTTGGAAGTATTTACCTAAAAGACTTCTTTAATAAAAGGTGCTGTGACTAAATGAAATGTTTAACTTCAACAGTAAGAAATTTGCTTTGCAAGTTTTCGTTTCAAATTTCTTTGGTGACAAGTTGGATCAGCGCTGTGAATGCAAAATAATATAGATAGATGATTGATAGAGATATTGTCTAAAAGGTGAATGTTAGTGTTTTCCACAGCTTTGCTTTTTAAGCTAAAGACTGTGTAAATATATGAAGTTTACAAAAAGAGCTAGAAATCACTTGTTAAATAGAAATAGTTTCAGCAGTATTTAATCCATTCATTCAATTCAGTGCCATGGATGCCACACTATTATTTCAAGTTAATAGCTCAGGCTTGAAATACCATACAGAAAATGGCTCAAAACAACTGTTCCCAAGGGCTGCAAAGTTCAATTCTTCTCTTGTTTCTAGACAGATTCAGACATCTATGCATCGCTGGGACATGAACAGAAAGGTTTTCTTTCAGGGATACACAAAAAGAAAATTAAGGAGTCTCTGTTCATTCCGAATGTTAGCCACCCCTCCTCAAAAGGACCTTTGGCTATTTGATACCTCCCTTAATAGAGTACAGGGTGGCACATTAGCAAATTTATCACAAATGTAAAAGCAAAGAATATGAATATGCATAGGCATGCTTTGTTATAAAGAGACCTTATCTACCTTAAAACTGCTTCAGAAATATAAGATGAGATAAAAGTCCCCTGAACACTTAGCAAAATATATTATACATCATTGCTTAAGAATAAAAATATACTTTTTTCATACTGTAAGTTTAAATCATCAGGAATTTTTAAACACCTCCTATATATGTAATGGCCCACCTATGTGTAGACCTAATAATGTTTCCATAGAAGTCACAGTATTTGGCAAAGACACATGAGACATCTTTGACAAAGGTCCATAGAAACTTCTGGGTGCCACACAAAATTACAGATAATCATTGTTTATTCAGAGTCCTAGTCTTTATTTTTCCAAAACACTGGTACTAAGTTGTAGAGTGCGCATTAATTTGTTAGATAAAATAAACGGCAAAGACTTGGTGTGATTCAGTGTACTCAGTTGGTGTTAGTATTCCTAAAATTAAGTAAGTTCACATCATAGGGGCTGGCAGATTCATTATGCGACAAATCTTCACGGGAATAAGGAGTGGCCCCGATACTTCTCCAGAGGTAGTAATAAAAATCATATTATTGGCATGACTGTACCAACTCAGACTTATTTAGTCTTTGAGCTACAATCACTTTATTATTCTGTTTCTGATTCTGAAAATATCACATAAAAGACTAGTCCTTGGGCTTCCCTGGTGGTGCAGTGGTTGAGAGTCCGCCTGCCGATGCAGGGGTCCCGGTCCGGGAAGATCCCACATGCTGCGGAACGGCTGGGCCCGTGAGCCATGGCCGCTGAGCCTGCGCGTCTGGAGCCTGTGCTCCGCAACGGGAGAGGCCACAACAGTGAGAGACCCGCGTACCGCAAAAAAAAAAAAAAAAAAAAAAAAAGACTAGTCCTTAAGGCATAATCCATTAGTATAGAAAGGGATTGTCCAGTGAATGACCCCCAAAACTATCTCTCTGTTGCCCAGAAGCTAGATAGCTGAGAAGATAAGCTATGCACCTAGAAAGGAGAAGATGAGACTGAGCTCAACATCCATGGAAACTGGCACCCCCAACCCAAGTGCTGGCCCTTCCTAAACTGCCGGCAGGTCAGCCTGGGCTGCTCGGTGCTTGACCTTGGGTATGTATTTCCCCTGTGCAATGCTCCTCTCAGACTTGTCCAATAAAGAGGAGAAGCAAACAGGACACAGCCCTGCCTGGACCACTGTCCACTGGGGGACACATCCATGAGCTGCCAGGAGAACAGAGGACTCGAGCACCTGCTGGCTTTTTTGCTCCTGAGTTCCAGCCCATCCTTCACCCTGAGCCCTTTCCTCAACGTGCAAAGACTGGACACATTCTGGACTAGCAAACAATTAGCCTGATTCTTCAGCAGGATTTAAAACAATCAATTAGATAAAGATCTAGGCCTATTACACTAAACAGTACTATAATTTTGATACTGAAAATAATAATTTTCATGAAAGTGTATTTTAAATGTCCTGTTGGAAGTTAGCCTGGGGAAAGAAGAAAAATAAGATTGCAAGATGACAAAGTAGAGATTCTACTGGTTAACCTGGAGTTCCTTACATTAGAAGTTCCTTATCACTGCCCTAATTAATGCAAAGAAAGGCAGAGGACATGACGCAGTCCTCATGAATGGCTAGGAAATTGAGGTAGGAAAAACTCAATGCTAGATTCTTATAATTAATCTCAGGGTCTTGGTGAGGGGAGGACCTCTCTTGGTATATGGAGAATGCAAGAATATTACACTATATGATATTTCATATGATATTTCTCTTCGTATATGGAGAATGCAAGAATATTATTCTAAAATATAATTCTTGTTCTAAAAATAAATTATATGACTAACACACTTAATAATTTTACAACCTGTATTTATCATTCCGAAGACTATTTCCATGCTCTTACCATAAGTAAATTCAATTAACTAACAGTGAAGCATCATAGAGATAATTCAGTTATTCTTTATGGAACTCTTTGAAGTACAGTTATGGATCTTTTTTCATTTTTGTTCCAATAAAGAGCTGACATGTCAAGCTAAGAATAATCTATAATTGAGCAAGATATATGATACTCTATTTTAATCCTCATTATCTTTTTAGAGGGTGAGCAATAATTGCAGATAATTTCTGCCTGATTTACTATTTTCAATGGATTTTCTTCTTTGAAAACTAAAAGCCATCATCAATATTCTAAAAGCAAATGAATGGGATTAAATCATAAGTTTGAAACTGTGTTTTTCCAGTTTCCAAAACAAAAGAAGTTGAAACAGATTTTGCTGTCAGTTCACATACAACCTTTGGCAATACAGAGTTGAAGAGATGAGGCCAATTCCCAATCCATGTGAGACGGGTGCTTGTCAAGGTTGTAGCAGGCCACACTGCCAGGGAAGGAAATGACCAGCATCTGCAACTGACCCTCAGAATCAAGCAAGCACCAGAAGTTTGGGTAAAACTTCAGTCATCGTGGTTAATGTAAGTTATCGATTAGAAATCTAAATATTCCTGAAATTCATATGCTCATCAATAGCATTTCTCTAACTACTGTCTCATTTTAGCTTACGATAATTCTCATCTAAATTTATCTCATCTTTCCACCCCTTCGATTTGGGCTTTCAGATCCACTCCTCACTCATTTTTGGGGCACCAATATAATCTTGCCTTTCTCTATTTAAAATATTCAGTAGCTTCCAAGTTCCTTCCTGATAAATCCCAAACACCTTAGCATAGCATTAGGAACTGAACATTTGTGTCTCTCCAAAATTCACACGTTGATACCTAACCCCCCAATGTGATGGTACTAGGAGGTGGGACCTTTAGAAAGTGATTAGGTTATGAGGGTAGAGCCTTCATCAGCGGGGTTAGTGTCCTTACAAATGAGATCCCTAGAGAGCCTTCTAGCTCCTTTAGACATGGGAGGACACAGCAGAAAGACAGCCCCCTACGAACCAGAAAGTGGCGTCTCATCAGACACCAAATCTGCCAGCTCTTTGACTTTGGACTCCCAGCCTACAGAACTGTGAGAAAGAAATTTGTTGTTTAAGCCACCCAGTCTATGGTATTTTTGTTATAGTAGCCTGAACGGACTAAGACACATAGCATAAGGGAGTTTAAAAATCTTCCCCCGCTTACCAGTGCAAAACTCTCTGGCTAGAAATATCTTGATACCTGGCTACCTTCTAACTCTCTCTCCATGACATGGTTCAGATGACACCTTGTCTCTCTTCATTAATCCTGGCTCTCTACAGAATAAGGGTCTTCCTCTGGGTGCTGATTAACTTATGCAGTATTTCTGCTCCTTTTTAATCACATGCTCTCACCATGCTTTTCTTCTCATCTTTTGTGGAAGGCAATCTGACACTTACATGCGTTTAGGAAATTTCAATTCATTCGAGTCAAATAAGTGTTTCCTCAGGATTATCTGAGTCTTCCCTTTGCACAGCTTTCTGCTTCTGCAACCACAGACGGATGCCCCTGAAAGTTTAAGATTCCCCTGAGATGGAAATGCTTCATTAAAAAAATCGACACCAGCTTTTACATTCATAAAAAATATAGTAAAAGAACTGTTCAGTATCAGGTGGTACTTTTCTTTCTTTTGAAAAATGTCACAAATCTGCATGATCACATGCTTCTCATCTGTAAGTACTGTCTTCCATGAGTTCACTGAGCAGAACAGTGGCCTGAAGAAAGAATCAGCACAGCAGTATTCTGCAGATTTTCATTATTTCTGTGAAATGGGATGATGTGTCTTATTACTACCCTACATTTATGTTCAGTACTGTTATTGTCAGATCTCTGAAACTGAGGAAGCATATCTATGCTTGAGACACATGAGCAGTAGGATTTCATTATCTAAGAATATTCTGATGTATTCTCTGTACTGCAAACATACCATGGAGATTATGCCCACATGGGACATTATGAAATTTGCCTTTGCTTTGTAAAATATCTCAAAGTAACAGCATTCTCTTTTAGATGAAGGATTTTCCAGTGACTTCTTTCCTGTCAAATAGAATACCTAGTTATGAACTGCAATAAAATATTAGAACACACACAATAACCTGTGTGCAGCAATTGGCAATTGACAGCTTTTTAAAGAAATATATTATAGAATTTGTGACAATATGATACAGATACAACTGGCAGTGTGCCGCAGCAGATGATCAAAAAAAGAGTTTTCACATGTGCATTTAAGTGGAAACACAGTGGATCTGTAGCGTTTAGCTACTTCTATTGCACATATTTGCTAACCATTTTCCACTGTACTTTCCTCAGATATGAACTTTAATGCGATCATAGGTGATACAATTGTTAGATATGCCTGCAATTTTTATTTGGTACAAGAATGAGAAATCCACAAGATATGTTGTTGGTAGGCACTGCAATTTAACCTAAGATTTTTCAGAAATCTATATCCTCAAAACTAAGAGCTAAATCTGCTCTGTGCTCTAACTCCTTGCAATGCAAAGTGTCGCCTGTAGTTTAGCCACATCTGCATCACCGGAGAGGTGCTGGTCTAGCTCACAATGTCTCAGTCACTTTGGATCATGGGGCTACACTTATAGGATCCATAAACCTTATTTTTAATCTTCCCTTCTTCAAGTTATCCAGGTACTTTGGAATCGAAGCCAAAAAAATAAAAATCACACTTGACAATCCTTTTCAGAAACATTTTCATTCTCCCAAGAGAGGGAATATGAAGTTCCAAACGCTGCATGTGAAAAAGTAGGAAAAAACCACACATTTGGTTCCATGTGTTAGAAAGGACTGATTTCTGTAAAGTGAAGAACTGTAAGTTACCAACAGCATTACACAGGAATAAGCTGAGGAAACTGAGCTTTATGAAGACCAGTAATTCTCACCAAACACTGCTCAGTCCCTCTCCATCCCATAAGGCGCCCTTGATGCTGCAAGAGCTCCACCCCAGAAAACGGAAGGGCAGCCAGCAGCGAGGTGGAGATCCACGTGCTGCTCGTCCATGCACGTGTCCCTGCGGTCACGGAATTCACTGAAGGCTGCTCAAGCACGGCCAAGTCATGCATGGACTTCAATCTAACCTGAAAGTCCCTGAAGCCCTTATATTCCCAAAGTAATTACAAAAAGCATGCTAGTGACTGCTTTTAATACCTACTAATTAGGGGGAAGTACTCTTCTTTTTTTTTTTTTTTTTTTGCGGTACGTGGGCCTCTCACTGTTGTGGCCTCTCCCGTTGCGGAGCACAGGCTCCGGACGCGCAGGCTCAGCGGCCATGGCTCACGGGCCCAACCGCTCCGCGGCATGTGGGATCTTCCCCGACCGGGGCACGAACCCGCGTCCCCTGCATCGGCAGGCGGACTCTCAACCACTGCGCCACCAGGGAACTTGCCCAAGTGGTTATACACCCACATGAACAGAGGAGGTACAAGAATAAAGGTCTCATGTAAAATAAAATGCAGATCGACAGTGGCGCTTGCCAAATGTTGAGTCCCCACTTATTCATCAGGAAATACGAACTGTTTCAAAACATCTTTATATCTTCATGAAAAGAATATGAAAAAAAGAAAACAATGACAACAGCAATGAAACTTCAATTGGAAGATTCTTTAACTGGAATACTAAGTTTTATGATCCCTCCATTATCTGTTCTTGTGCAGAGCCAGAAAAAATACTGTCAAGTACCAAGTTAAGAAAATAACAGCTTTTGTTTATTTCAGAGTGAATTTGTGCCAAAATAGTAAATATGCTATTGTCTTTTGTTTTTGTCTTTGTTCAGTGAAAGTGGGATACAAAGTCTAGACAATGGCAGAAGTTGGGGAGAACATGCACAGGAATGCCATTCTGGGTGGCTTAAGTCTCACTGGGATACAAATTATTTTAACAGTCACTGCTACAATCAGGGCTCTCAGGCCAAATAATTCTGATTCCTGACATCGACTCTGGAAGCTTCTAAAAGGCAAAAGCATACACAGTCGTTCATGCTCATTGCTTATATTAAGCAACATAAATCAAAATGCTATTCCTAAAACATAAGAAAGATCTTGTCACGATGCCCAGCACAGAGCAATCACTCTATAACCATTTGCTTCCTTTCTTTCTTATTTCCATTTAACTCAATCGGGAAAAAGTATTTTCCCCAAAAGAGACGCAACAGTTTTCAAAAATACTATTTCAAGGGCCAGGATAAGTAAACTTTACAGAGAAGTTTCTGATGTAGGCTTTTGCTTCCAGAACTAGTGGTGGTGCCGAGGGGTGACTTATGGGACTTTAGATCCCCAATAATCTCCATCAATCCCCAGCACCCCATAAAAATAAACTCAAAATAAAAGCAGTCCTCTAGTTATGAAATCTAGCTTCAAGACGAGTCCCCTTTCAGCCAGACTGAAACCCTGAAGTTACTCTATCGATATTCAGGTGCTACAGTTATCCAAAAGCATTACATAATCAAACAGCCATTTATTTTTCCTTCTATTAGAGGAAGCAGAGCCAAGTAGTAAGGCTAAATCTTGAGAGCTGGGCAGTCCTGGGTTTGACTGCCAGCCCTTTACTCATTAATGAGAGACCTTAGGAAAAATACTCAACCTAAAACTGAAAGTACCCTCATGTTAATCACTGAGATTAGCCAGTGAAACTGGGGATGCATATCTCAGCAGGCTGATGTAGGGACCAGATAAGATGATGACCATACAGTACCTGGCAGGTCTTAGCACCAAGTGAGTGCTCAGTGAATAGCTCCCTGCATCATCCTTCCTCCTTTTTACTGATTCAAAATCTCTGACATTACATGGTCTCCCTCTATTAAGGAAAAAAAAGAGAAAAACTGGCTGAATAACAGAATCATGGCTATACTAACAACTAGAATTGTACTGATACTTTGGGGAGTGTTAATATATCCCTGAGTAAAAGGATTTTCTATTTTACCAATGATTAGAAAAATTCAGCATCCTGCACGGAGATCACAGAGTTCTAGGAGTCTGTGTTCTCTCCCTTTAATCTCAATAGGTTACTAGTTCTGGGCAAAGAGGAAACATCTCTGCTTCTGTTCAGCTCTCCTTTCTTTATGCTGCACCCTGGCTCAAGGGCAGCCCAGGGAGGAATTGTGTTGCCTACCCTGAGTTGTTACCACGACATTGTTGCCAAAATAGCAGGTACTCTGCAGGAGTCAGAAGAGCCTCTGACAGATATTATATGAGTTCTGCTCCTGGCACATCATCCTCTGTTGTCTGTTAAGGGCCTGACGGGGGCAGTCAGGGGCCACCAGAGTCACAAACTAACTAAGGCGATGGAGAGGGGTTTTGAAAATCTTCGGGCTCTCACCTAAAGAGAATCCCAATGGGCTGTGCTTCATTTCTGAAGATTCCTCTCACCATGAGGGAACAAAATGATGCTTTGATACCATCTGCAGAACTATGTCATATCTGTTTCATGAAGTTGAGTTCTTTTCCTAAATACTGAGTATTTCAGGGCAGTAAAAAGAATGCTGCCTGGTTCTTTAAAATAGAAACCTGTTACCTGGGACATAGTAGGAACTAAACCTTCAGATTGAGAGAATATACAAACGGACAATGTCCAGACCATGGATAACAACAGAACTCTGACCCCAACCTCTAGAGCAACCAGTCCAGGGAGCCAAAACACAATCCTGGCAGCCATCGGCCCAGAAGGGGCAGGACTTGATTAAAAACTGATGGTTTCTCTATTTTTTGTCCCTATGCCCAACTCTGGACCAAGCACAGAAAGCCATGTATGTTCCCCAATCACGAGATGCTCGGCTTCTGATGAGCCTACCTCCAGCTTCTCCGTGCCAACAACCTCTAATCAGAGCACACCTGGAGCCTTCTCTTTTTTTAACGGAAAAACTTTCCCACTCCCCTGCCTGCTTTTGAGTCTCTGCCAAAGGCAAGTGATAGAGGCTCACTCCCTGGCTACAACAAACTGAATAAATAGCTTCTGTTCTCATTTGAATGGTTTTTGCTTAGTTCCATAAGATTCACTTGTTTGTGTCTGTTATATCTAGTATACTAACAAGATCATATTTTAGCATTTGCAATGCTAAGGACTATGGAAACTTAAGCAATGCAATACCACCCTCGAGGCCTCTGGGCAACCCCAAAATCTGCCTAGAATGTGCCTTCAGCAGCCTTCCCTACTTGCCAAACCCACCTCCAACCGTCCTTCTCTTTCCAATTTGTGGCCCCAATTATCACAAAGAATTATGTACAGTAACAGAGTGACCAACCATCAGTTTGCCCAGAACTGCCCCATTTTAGGCACTGAAAGTTCTACATTCCAGGAAACCCCTCAGTCCCAGGTAAACTGGGACAGTTGGTCACCATGCAAGACTCCTCATAATGCCATGCCGTTCTGAGACTCAGCCTTTGCAGATGTAATTCGTTCTGCCAGCAATCTTCTCTTTTACCATCGGCAAATTATCAACCTGGTGAGCTCCTCTCAATCTGCTGAGCGTGAGCCTAAGTGCCCACTCTTAGGCCTCTTTGACAACAGCCCATCCCCTAACCCCAAGCAGATGACCATCCCCTCCTCTATGCCACACTGGCCTGTGTATACTTTTGCGCATATCACATGGCATAGGGATGAGCTGGTTACGGCGTTTACACTTTCTGACCCTGTTACACAATCATCTCCTTGCAGGCAGGAGAGGGACTGTATTTCCCTTTGTGTCTCCTCACTGACGTCATCACAGCAAGCCCATGTGTGTCTGTTTCCTGAGTAAGTGCATTCGTGGGTGATTAAATGGCTTAGCTATTATTTATTTTATTTAACATAATTATAATTACTTATTGAATTCCTGAATATTAACAAATTAATTATTTATTAATGAATTAAATTGATCCTCTACAAAAAAGTCCATAAGTTCCAGATTGAGCCGAAGGGACAGCTTATAAATATTGATACATATGTGGAAGTTGGGTGCCTTGCAGGAAACAGACTTATTAATCCATTTCAATTACCCAGATCATTGACCTACCTCAATCTGGGTGGTGTTGTCCTGCCCGTCGTCCAGGAGCAGGTCCGTGAAGCCTCTGCGCTCTGGGGAGTCTTGGCCCAGGCTGGCTCGGTTTGAGTCTACCACCTTGAGAGAATCCAAGTGCCTTTTCCACCGGTGGCTGAATGCATGGGAATCCACCTCCACCTCCTCTTCTGTTTGTGGGAAGGCTTGAGCAACCTGATAGTGCCAATCTGTTTGAAAAAAAAAAAAAAATAACGATTTACCACCTGTTATGCATCATTTGCATGCTTTCTAATAGAGAAGAAAAATATTCTGCTAGTCAAAAGAAGAGGAAACTAACTCATAACAGTGAAATCTGTTTAACTGTAATATTTTTGAGTTGGTATGAGTATCTCCGAGTAGAATGCAATTTTAGGACACACCATGATAAGTCGTGACAATGGTTAATGTGCACATCCAGCAGAGTCCCTAAAACAGTTGTGCAGCCCTAAAGTAATGCACTTTTATTCCCTTCCTTGCCCGTCCTTCACACACACCCTTCATAAGCATTCTCTAGTTGTTCTGAGAAAACAAACTACAATCCAAACAAAGGAATGAAACTAAATGATTCCCAGCACATTTGAAAATACAAATCAGACATGAATAACTTGTGAGTTTATATTATTTCATGTGAGTTATGCTGGGCAGCAGAGAGAAAACAGAGCATTTGAATGGGTTAAATAATACATGGAATGACCTTTGTGCAAACGTGCTAACCTGCCTTGTAGCTCACAAGTCAGACTTGGTTCACTGCCGAACTCATTTAATAAGCCACGTCCTCGGGAGGCCTCACAAACGCTCTTGCTCATTTGAGCTGTTCTCACCTTGGAATCTTGTCAGGGTGGTAAAGGATGACAGTGATAGGCACTTAGAGAAATGGATGGGAAGGCAAGGAGATCAAATCACAAAGGTATTTTAAAGCCATCTGCAGGGACTGGCCTTGCTGACCCAGCTCATTCTGCTACTACAGGAGGGAAAATTAGATCTAATCATTACTCCTAGTCTTTCATTTCAGTGGGTCAGCAGGGGAAGGTGTTCCACAAGTATGGGAAATTCAGTGTCTGACCAAGAACAGTTCTCCTCTAGGCAACTATTACCAAAAGATACGAATTGACAGGCTTTATAACTGGCAGGATATGGGTTCAAAAAACGCTAAGAGAGCAGTGATTTAATTACAGCTGTGAGGTTCCCATCAATACAAGAACGTTCCAAGAAACAAAAATGTATTTAATGAAGCTTATAATACCATTAAATCAATTACTTAGAACTCTAATAACCAAGTTAAGGCTTCCACTACTAATCACATGCAAATGGTCTAAAATATCTCCCTTTGAACTCAGAAAGATGCTAATCATTCTTCTAGAGGGGCTATTCTTTGATTTCACTGTGAATTTAAATGATCTGCCACTGCCTAAAGCCTTTTTGGATACAGTCTAGAGTGATGCACTACCACAGTGTTGGCAATCTAGACTTTTCCATGGGCTTGTAGAATATTAGAGCTTAAAAGAGTCATGGAGATGGAAATGGCCAAAAATTCCACAGAAAGGAACCCTAGAGCCAGAAAATGTAGCACTGTGCTCAATTCACAGAATAGCTAGTTGCAGGCTAGGAAGAAACCCAGGTACATAGAGGGTTTATCATGGTCCCCTCCCACCTTCCACACAGTAAATGTTCAATATGTATGTCTAACGAGTATTTTACAGAAAATGTTTCTTTTCTGTTTGTTTGTTATAAATTTATTTATTTTTGGCTGCATTGGGTCTTCGTTGCGGTGCGCGGGCTTCTCATTGCAATGGCTTCTCTTGTTGCGGAACACGGGCTCTAGGCATGCAGGCTTCAGTAGTTGTGGCATGCGAGCTCAACATTTGTGGCTCTGGGGTGCAGGCTCAGTAGTTGTGGTGCACGGGCTTAGTTGCTCTGCAGCATGTGGGATCTTCCCAGACCAGTGCTCAAAAACCCGTGTCCCTTGCACTGGCTGGCAGATTCTTAACCACTGCACCACCAGGGAAGGTCCGAAAATTTTTCTTTTTTAAGGTGTTGTCCCCACTGGACATTGAATAATGTTCAATGTTCAATAAATGTTTGTTGACTGACCAAATGAATGAATAAATTGTAGACAGTCTCTCTGGAGCAAAAATGATAGGACCAGGCACAATTAAGTACGGAAGAAATACTGTACAAGGATTCAGGAGACCTGGGGTAGAATTCTTTCGTTAGGTTTGCTGAACAGGGGATATTGCATGATTTACAAAACTCTCTGTGCTTTAGTTACCCTATATTTCAAATGGAAATGAAAATATCTTACCTGCAAAAGCAGACAGCTTTTCCTGAGTATGTGCCAGGTTCTAAGACTTATGATTCTAGGCAAAGCTACATAAAGCAATTTTATTTGCTTTATTTAGATATCCTGCCTCATTACCAAAAATATATGAGGCAGCTTACAACAGAAGTACACAATAAAGTTTTATAACAACCAGTTAAGGCCTCGTAGCACAACACTCAGATTAAACTTTAGAGCTGTGCATTCACCTTGCACTGGGGTGGAGGCTATCTGAATACAAACAATCATGTAGGAACAACTGAAAATCTATAGGATCCTTACTAGAATGTCAGTGCAGATAAGAGGGATAGCAAATATCATGTAGTCAATGGAGTAAACAGTCCTAGATATAAAAATATTATTTAAAAAAAATCACAGAAAGGGAAAGTCTCCAGCCAGAGGTTTCTCAGTTCTTTATAATGTAAATCAGAAAAAAAAAAAAACACGAAAATCTCCAAAGAAGTAGTCCTTATTAAAATCTTCAGCTGTTGGTTTCTTTAAAATAGATGTTATCATTGGATATTAATTGCCTGATATTAATTTTACCATTATCCTTTTAGATTTTTATAACAGAGGACAAAACATAGTACTTTTCATGATGCCTGTTAGGCCAGTAACATAACACTAGCCCCTGTGGCCCTGGCACAGAGCACAGAGTAGACGAAGCAACTAACACTGGAGGAGCTGTCTGCAGAGGAAGTCTAGTTCTCGTCTTTGATTGCTCTTTCTCATTTTCTCCCTGCCTTCTTACCCTAAGAAGGAGCTTCAAAACTTAGGGAGGATAAAGTCCATATTCCACACTGCTAAACTAATTAAACAAGGAGGCCATCAGACTGAGGTGGCTCTAAAACCTTAGCAGCCTACGTAAGTAAACCCAAACCTGAGCCTGCAGCTGCCTCAAGGTTAAGAAATCAAAACCTAAGAACAGGGCTTTCCTGGTGGCGCAGCGGTTGAGAGTCCGCCTACCGGTGCAGGGGACATGGGTTCGTGACCCGGTCCGGGAGGATCCCACATGTTGCGGAGCAGCTGGGCCCGTGAGCCATGGCCGCTCAGCCTGTGCGTCTGGAGCCTGTGCTCCACAACGGGAGAGGCCACAACAGTGAGAGGCCCGCGTACCGAAAAATAAACAAACAAAAAAAACCTAAGGACAACCAGTCACAAACTTACACCCAGACTTTTCTGAAACAGGCAAACACTTAAGCTACAGCCAATCAAATAATTTCCTTGTTTTCTTCTGCCTTTTCTCCATAAAATCTCTCCCCTCGTTGGGGTTCTTAGAGTATTCCTAACCACTTCTGGTTTGTGTTGCCCCACTGAAATTGATTTTCAGTCAGGTAAACTCTTAAAATGTTGAATATGCCTTAGTTTATCTTTTAACACCACTTAAGTTGAAATTTGGTAAGTCTGATTAGTGTGTCAAACTCTTGTTTTTGTGATGAACATTCCAACTCATTTTCAGCTAGATTATTGGGGAAGGTGAATTTAACAGACAGGTAGGCCTCCCGTATAAAACAAGCGCAAATGCTTCCTCTAGCATTTACAAGGGTAAGTCCCCAGACAGCTGCGGGTTTTGGTGTTTGTTTTTCACTTTCTGGCAGTGTTTTATGATTTTTTTTGCTTGCTTTCCTGTTGTATTAATTGCTATTACAGCCGTTGATTAGTTTGTCTCCCTGATGGACATGCTTGCTCCTTCTAGAATTTACTACAGTAAACTTTGTAAACTGATTACTCAATCACTTGCTGGCTCTGACTGTAAAGAGGAAACAAAATCTAAGGAAGGAACTGAGGGTTTTCCAATGTGAACCTTTGTGAGCTTTAGTGCCTAGCCTCTGTGAATTTTCTTTGGGTTGCTATTTTATACCTAACTCTTTTTCTCCGGTTAGGTTATGAATAAGCAAGACGACCCAATCATGCATAGAGGAAACATTCCTGTTTGCTCATAATTCAGTAGTACGTGGTTCCTCAAGACTAAAGTATGAAATTGGCTTCGATTTTTAACCCATTTCAGAATGATTTTTAGAGAAGATAAAACAAGTCAAAAATGGATGTTTCCAGAAAGAAAGACTGAGAAAAACTGGCAAAACCACAGCCTTGTTATCTACATTGTAAATTACTCCTATGCACTTCATGGGCTTTCTAACTCACAAAAATATTTCAAATTATCCTTTAAATCACCACCAAAACAAATCATTCAGAAGAAAGGTGAAGGGATATATGTAATATAATTTTTCGCTTCCCAGCTGTAGTGAAAACAAAAGCAATAGGAGGGATCTTTGATCTGGTTGCACAGACTGTCTGCTTTCTGTCCACTGTGTGTTAATTAAACCACTGATGGAAAACCGTCAAAGAGAATTTTCGCCAACATGTTTTGCTATAGTTGTTAATCACATAGCTCATGGAAACATTAAATATATCTAAGGACTTCCATTTGGATATAAGGAAAGCAAAAAGACATACTTTTGTATATTTAATATATAAATTGACCTTAACACATCCTTGAGATACTTTATTTGATAAAAACAGTAGATAAAGTATTACTGAAGAAGGTATTTCATTACATTTCAAATAGACCATCATTATGAAACCCAATAATGTCTAGTTAATCTGAGAGTAAAATAAGAAACTCACGTACATCTTCATATTATTCTTTGCAAACCTTGCAAGTCTCTTTTGTGCTATCATCTACTATAAAATAAAATCATTTAAAATAAAAACAAAAGGGAAGAAAGCTGTTCTGGGTTGGATGTGTTTATATTTGTGTCTTATCCTAATGATTTTATTTAAATACCTTACATTTAGCTAATAGTTGAATGCATCTTTAACTGTATTTCTTGAGTCTTGCATACAAGCCGTACATACAATATATGTCGAATGACCAAGGAGTAACCACATAAATTGACATGCATCTTGTGCAATGAGGATCCGTTATGACTGCACCTTCTGACATGCACTTTGGTCTGCACTTCACAAATGAACAAATCACTCTTGTGGATCCTCTGCAAAAACGTTAAGATTTTTTACTGCAAACAGATTTACTGGCTAGATTCATCTGACAATAGATAAAATTATTCGGCTAAGGTAGACTGCCATATGGCTTCGCATCTCAGTTTATTACGGAAATGAAGAGGAAATTCCATACAAATGGTTATATTCTTGGTTCTGTCCAATAATGAACTGTCTATGTAGTGGACTTGGAGGTTTTGACTGATAGCATTACAGAGTAAGATAGCTACAGAAGAGAAAGCAGACAGAATGTTTTGTCGAGAGACATTAAAGGGTTTGAGTGGGACCTGGACATCATTTTCTTGTTAAGCTTCCCACATGATTCTTTGTGTCCCCCTGGTTGAAGACCACTGCCCCGTGCTCTAGCCCTACCACAGGTCATGTCTTCACCATCTCTTGCCTCCTACCTGGTGTTACTTTCTTCAAACTCTACCTTCTCCAACCTTTTCTCCATCTGCTATCAGAGATACCTTTTAGATTTATTCACTTCTCTTTTCTGATTAAAACCTCTAAGGCTCCTTACCACCCAACAAAACTATAAAACACCTTATGCTCTTGTTCTAACCCCTCTTCCCTGTCTTTGCCTCCCCCATCATGCTCTATGCTCCCACCACACAGGATTTCTCAATCATCTCTTTACCTGCAGTGAATACCTTTGCATGGCGGAAAGCCCTTCCTCACTCCAGGGCCTTGGGAAATCTCACAACTCCTTCAAGATCCAGTTCAAATATTGTCTCGGTGAATGGAGCCTCCCTTGACTCCTCCAGGCGGGGCTAATTGAGTTTTCTTCTGTAATCCAATAACCCTTTACACCTGACTCTTTAAACCCTCTTCCAACAATCCCCACTTCAGTGTGAGATTGTGCAGAAAAGAGTTAACACAGCGGGCCTGAGACTGCTATCCTTAGAAAATCTTGTTTGCAAGGTTGGCCCTGGCTGGTGCCTGGGAACTAAGATTTGGGGAGGGTTCCCACCATCCCCTAACAGATAAGAGTGGCTCACTGTGGCTATACTGCCTGGGCAAACACTACTGTTTATGCTGACAACGAGCCTTCCTTTTGGGAGTCTGGAATTTTGGTACACGGTAGACAGAAGGTAGTTATGTGAACAGTTCCCAATAAAAACCTTGGGCACTGAGTTTCTAATGAACTTCCCTGGTTGACAGTATTTCACATGTGTTGTCACAACTGGTTGCTGGTGGAAGTAAATGCTTCCTCTGCGCTCCCGCTGGAGAGTGCTCTTAGAAACCTGCCCTGCTTTCCCCAGACATTAAAAATGCCCCAAGTGCCTTTTCCTTTTATGAATTTTGCTTTGTATCCTTTCGCTGTAACAAATCACAGCTGGGTCTTATGATTCCTCCTGTCATATGACCAAACCTGAGGGTGGCCTTGGAGACTCCTGACACAGAGATGTTTCAGAACAGGACTTCTATCTTATTTATATTTTTTGTCCCATCAGTACAAACATGGATATTGAAATATAATAAATATCCAAAGTTTTCTGAAAAGCAAATGAATGAATGAGTAAACAAATGACTGGCCAGGTTGCCGCTCATCTGAGACAGCATCTTAAAGGATTATGTATGCGATCTGCTGTCCAGCTTCTTAAGATTTTAACCATGTTTCTTGCTCAGTCAGATAAAAGGATGGAAGAAGGCAAAAACTATGGGAAAACAAATCTATAACAGCTTCTCCTTATCGGATATGAGTTTGACTCAACAAGAGCTCACTGGCCAGTTGGGTGATGTTCAGCAACACTCGTGGTTGCAGTTCTTTCCGGTTCATGAACTCAGTAAGAAACAGAACACATGTCTTGGAAGAATGTGGGCATGGCCAGTGAGACTGAAAAGCTATGAAGTAGTTGAAAACAAGGACATTTTAAGTGAAAAGTGGAAAACAAGTGGAGGGCTACTCTAGAAGTTTGAAGCATAAGAGTCCAGGCTCTGAGGCGCAGAGCAGGAGAATCATAACGGCCTAAGGCCGAGATGTAAGTGGCCTGCATACCCCTTACTCTCCACCCTTCCCCTTCTCTGACTTCTGAGTCATTGCAGGGTTCTTGGTCACTGTACGGTGTTTTTCTGGTGAAGAACATTAGCCAGTTCAAGAAAAAGTACGCAGGAAATGAAAGGGAATGGGAAAATGTAACCAAACACTCAACCCAAAATATGTACAAAACCAGTTACACGTTAAAATTGTAACAGTTTTCTAATCTTACTATTAAATAAAATAATAAGAAGACATTTTAATTTTATATATAAAATGGTTAATTATCCTATGGAAAACATGATTAGCCTTATGAGCAAATGTTAATATTTAAGACAATTTTAAGGTATTGTTGCATATTTACTAAAATATTAAAAATAAACAGAAAGAATAAAACTGTGTTAACAGTTATAAAGCAGAAGTGTTCTATGCATTGCTTCTAATAATGGGTTAATAATAGTAATATTACTAATAATAACTACCCTTCATTTAGGGTTGGTAGAATGTCAGGCACTGTTCTAAACATTTGCAAACATTAATGTATTTGGCATGTATCAATACTATTATTAACCCCATTTTACATATGAGGAAATTGATGTATATGATATGGTAAGTGATACACTAGGAAGGTAACCAGAGCTTGATCCATAGGCTTGGTTTTGACTATCATCTAATCTACCTATGATTAATCTTTAAGGGATCAAATTAGCAATGCATCAGAAAGCCTAATGATACGACACAAAGAAACAATCTAAAAGAAAAATAAGTAAGACAGAATGTGCTATTTAAAACGGTAAAAATATGTAAATAATCCAGCATGTGAAAACAAGGAATAAAATACCCCATCAAGTTGACTGCCAATGTGAGGAAACGAAACACAGCCAATGTAAAAACATAGCAGAAAATAATAGCACATTAATATTGATTATATTTTTTAGTTATATCTTGAAATGTTGGGAAGTACTTTAAAATAAATAATCTTGTTAATTGGGCATTTTCTATTAACTGCCTAGTAGAAATTTAAAAGAAAAACTGAATTCCTTCAAGTAGACTCAAGCATTTGTTTTACCATGACGACAATCTCCTGTTTTATAATAAAAGATGATTGTCAGAGAACTCAGGCCATCCACTTATTTTTCAGATAAATCTGTCAGATTTGGAGAATAAACTTATTTCCATGTTAGCCATAGTCTACAAATAATCTACAAACAGTGAAAATAGCATTTAATTAAATCTGAGAGTCTTTTAATAAGGTTCTTAGGATTTTCTGCAGAAAACATAGCATCATGAACCCAGAAAGCACATGGAATTTTTAGGTATGTGACCTCCTGCTGTGTGTGAAATAAGAGGGGGCAGCTTTACATAGCTTTTATAGTCCCTCCCAGCTTATAAAAGTCTACCATCTACTTGCCAGCTAAATATCTTGTTAACATATTTTAGGCTATTTGGGATCATGTATTAAGTATTCTACATTTGTTTTCAGATTTACTATTTAATTTGTGAAAATCCATGCATCATGAACTTTAGAGTCTCCATAGCTCAATAAAAAAGTGAAACTATTTGGTAAAATACCTTAACATTTCTCTTTATCATTAGCCATCCTCAACTACCCTTGTTTCCTGTATTCAGAATGGCTGATTTTAAAATAAGGGCTCTGCACTAAAAGCTAAGTCCAGTGCATGAAAAGTGTGACTCTGACAGCCAAGGGAAATGGAAAATTCTGTAAACAAGGACCAGTCATGGCCAACAGCCTCTAAGGAAAATTTAGTCTTCTGAGCCAGAACAGGCCAGATGGAATCATGGTTATAATGGTGCCCCATGTCAAAGATGATGTCCAAATGCCTAGGGCCCAAATCACTGAGGGCCTTCTATTAGATTACGGCTGCCAGATGTCTGATAGACTCAATCTCACTGTATATTGTCATCAGACCATATTCAGTTTGTGGGGTCAGATCCATAATGGCCCAATGTTGAGCCTAGGCTGACTTAGCCAATGACCACAGATGATAGACAACACATGTATTTCTATCAGATTATGTTGTATAACTTTTATCTGATTTAAATCATATAAATCATACCATTATCAAAACAGCCTCAAATTTCTACAGGTTAAATGCCCTCCAGAGATTTGTGTGGAATTGGATAAGCAGCCAGTAACACCTGTAATTTCCTCATCACAAAATTATCTCTACCATTTAATGTTTTAGAAGGTTATGGTCCTAAGGCTATAGCTGCGAAGCCTCAGGCAATTCAGTCAACTACTCTGGGCCTGTTTCTTTATGAGAAGATGACTTTAGTTAGTAGAAGACACATCACATTCTTAGAATCAAAACCAGAAGTATTTTTCTGAAATGTGATTCTGAAGTACAATCTAAACAAATTATCAGATTAACTGCATCCACACTCCTTACTCCCCCCGCAAAATAATGAGCAATGCCTTTCACATAATCCAACAACTAAGGGATAAACACCTGGTTTGACAAGGTCTCTAGATCTGGCCTCAGCCCTATGGCCTGATCTGTTCCCATTATGACTAAACAGATAATATTAGCTGTTAACTGTTGAATATCATTCCTGGTTAAAGGTGAAAAATACAGCCACAAACTCTGTATTTTTGGGCTTCCTGCTGTTGCCAGGGTTGATAATGCAGGGTTAACAAAATATAGGCTTAAGATGCTCAACTCTGAGCACCACACAAACACAAAGGAAAGCCATTAAAGAATGTTAAGCAGAAAATTAAAACAATCCTATTTCAGTTTTATATAAATTTAAAAGGCCAGCAGGAAAAATGTCAATAGCAATTAATACTATGTATATCTATTCAATTTTTTGATCTATAAAATGGCAACTGTATATAGTTTATCTTAATATATGCAAGTACATATCCTACATAATAAATTTTTTAAAAGATTAGTCCTCAAATTTAAAAAATGAGCAAATGCCATAAACAGATAATTCATAGCAAAGAAAATATAAATACTAATAAATGTATTAAAATATTTAACATTTTAAGAAGTCAGAGAAATACAATAAATTAAATTCTTTCATATACTACATTCACAAAGATTTATTGTAAAATTGTACTTGTCGATATTTGATAGACTAATTTCTTGAAGCTATTATTAGAGAGTACTGTACTCTCTAATATTGGTAGGGAGATTCCAATTTTAATCAAAATTTCATATGTGCATATTTTCAATCAGTAGTAAAAGTCTTCTAGGATTTGATACTGTGGAAATATTCTTAGATGTGCAAAAAGATTTATGAATAAGTATAAAAAACTGTATATAGTATTATTTGACTTGGGTAAAAGGAAAAACATACATATACTCAAAATTTAAGAAGAGAAAGAAATACATTATAGTATTACTAGTGGTTTTCTCTGTGTCATGCAAGTTGGAAGCAACCAGTTTTATTCGGTTTGTTCTTTTGACATATCTTTATTTTACACATTTTCTACAATGTGTTACTTCTATAGCAAAGGAAAAAAGCCCCAAGTCTCTACTGTTTGAAAGTCAAGTTCAAACAGTCTGACTTGGTGAAGCCTTTCATCGTCACCAATAGATAATTTTCCTAGGCAGAGTTATTTTAATGGGAACTCATAAAACTTTAATCAAACCCATTGCTGTGTTCTTCTCATTATAGTGTAATTATTGATTAAATGCCATTCCTTCACAAACTACCATGAACTTAGCCAGGGGAGGTGTCATGTCTTTATTCATCTTTGTGCTCCTTTTTGTTATTATAATAAATGTTCACTAAAACTGCCCAGGCTGTACAGTCTGTTTCCTTAAGCTTCGTCATGATATAGTTGGGGTGGTGACATGGCGTTTTCCATCATGGCTGCTCTTGCTTAAGACAATCTCATTTTTCGGCTTAAAATTCTTAGCCTTATATACCTAGATATGTTGGGTTATTTCTTGAGAAAATTAGAAGCAGCCCTACCAATTTCTGTGCAATTTCCTATATTTTTTTATCACCCTTTTCATCAAGTAAAAGATCTGTGTTACAACATTCTAACTTCAAAGTCCTTTAAAATGTTCACAGAGATTAATACAGCAAAACAAAGTGATTTTCCCCCAAGTTATTCTACTTCTTACATTTGATTCATACATTTAATGCAAAATGTCTTCACACGATCTTAGAACCACAAAGCAATGGGCAAAACTACTCAGCTTTGATATCTCCAAATAACTTTACAAAAAAAAGCTCTATGAAAAAAATCACAGGAAAGATGTTTCTGAATATCAAAGGTATTATGAAGCAAGGATTCATAAATAATATATTACTTACAGCAAAAAGCATATAATTCTTTAAACAAAACTGACACGTTGTTATTTACATTTAAATAAGAAATACTTTATATACAAAGATGTGCTCACTTCATTAAGAAGCTCTTGAGTATTTACTAGCTGACAACCTGCATGATTCATTTACTTGCACAGTTCCCCTTAAGACTAACTCAAGATAGTATTAGGGGTGAAATACCTTGACACAGAAAAAAATATTTTTCTAAATAAAATCATTTAATTTTGAGTTAAAAAAAAAAGAAACAAACCATGTTCCAAATAGTTTCTTTCATAAGAATGGGAAACTTTAAGTCAAAAATTGGGAAAACGGGGTTTCCCTGGTGGCGCAGTGGTTGAGAGTCCGCCTGCCGATGCAGGGGACACGGGTTCGTGCCCCAGTCCCGGAAGATCCCACATGCTGCGGAGCGGCTGGGCCCGTGAGCCATGGCCGCTGAGCCTGCGCATCCTAATATCGGTAGGGAGAGGCCACAACAGTGAGAGGCCCGCGTACCGCAAAAAAAAAAAAAAAAAAATTGGGAAAATGATGAGAAATAGAAAGTGGAATATCAGTGTAAATTTAGTTAAGAAATTTTGGTGTCTTTACAAACTGTATTGTACTTTTAATAATATATTTTACTCCACTGAATTTACAATATTTTTTTCACTTTTTTGGAAGAGAGAAATACTTAAATTTGCATATCAACCACCATTCAAATAGCAGTTTTAAAATAAAAGTTCCCAAGAATTTCTAAAATGTTATGAATATCTGAATTCTGTAGTTAATTTCTTAAATAACATTCCCTAATTAAACTGCCTGATTGCATACATTTATGCTGATTACACAATTTAACTAACATTGTAAATAAACCACAATCAACAAAATTACATTAAAAAAGAAATTAAGACAGTAAAAACTGTACTAAAGTTAGATTTTAATTTCTGTGATGTATTCCTGAAATATACAAAATAACAGGTAAGGATTAAGCCACCAAAGTGAGATGGAAATCCAAAGTATCCTTTCAACCTGTATAGATTAGTAGAACTCGGAAACTTAGAATCCAATTGCTTCATTCTTCATTTATCCTTGAATTACCTTTTCATAAATTTTTTTTGTCAAAAAAACAAATTCCAGATAAATTGAAAAAGTCTCTGCTTTAAGTACTTATTACAATATACATTTATCAAAAACCTCCCTTCTATGAGTGTGCCTACATGGCCCGGAAAAATATCTGAATTTCATAAAATAATTAAAAATCCAGGACTTTCATTACTGGGCAACTGCAGCTTGCCAGGTTATTGCCAAAACTTATATTTTACACATTTACTAATGCTCTGGACAATACTAAGACAGGAATTATTTCCATTATTTTACAAATAAGCAATATCTGAGGAACATGGATTTAAGATGCTCCAGTTCAAAAAGTCTATACATGATGGACTTTACACATTTCCTTATAGTAAGCGTCTCTCCGTTTTATCAAAAAAATCATTATCAATATAAAAGAGTGAATAACCTAAAGGGCTTTAAACATTTTTAATTTAAGTACAGTTGACCCTTGAACAAGGTGGGGGTCTAAAATCTGAGTATGACTTGGAACCCTCCTTATCCACGGTTTCTCTGCAGCCACGCTTCCCCCTCTGCGGATACAACCAGCCTCAGATAGAGCAGTACGGTAGTATTTACTATCGAAAACAATCCACATGTAAGCGGACCCACGCAATTCAAACTCACGTTATTCAAAGGTCAGTTGTATTATCTTTCTTCTAATATGAAAACTTTGAAAATTAAATCGTTAAAAAGAAAATAGGGGAAAAATGTAAGTATCCATTATTCTGTCCTAGGTGCAGGGGGCAGAGTTATCACCTTAGTGAATATCCTTTCTAGATATTTCTTTGAATGTCTGCACATGTCTGCATACAAAAAAGTAGTTGTGTGTGTGTGTGTGTGTGTCTGTATGTGTATAATTCGTTTATTTCAGCACTACACAATAAATATCTTTCCATGTAATTGACTGTATACTGCATTTAATAAACAAATAGTATATATCATAAACTAATCATCAATTGTTGAACTTTTAAGTTCATTCTAGAGGCTAATTTTTTGTGAGCAGCCTCAATTCTTTTTCAGGAACAATTTATGAAAGAGGAATCTCTACTCTGTTGCACTCAAACTGCATCAGTCTACAAAATAACCAGCAGAACGTGAAGATGGGTAGCCCATATTTTCATCAATCACTTAATGGTGTCTTTCAAAAATTTTTTTCACCTATTTGTTCAATGAAAAACGGACTCTCACTAGTTTAATTTACATTTTTGATTCCTAGTGAGTCAACATTTTTTTATGCCGGTCCGATTTCTTGTTTCTTATTTTGATTATCCTATTCAAACCCCTTTTGTGGAATAGGTAACTCATTTTTTAAATTTAAAGGATTGTTTGGCTTAATAAAAACTCTATTTATAAACAATTTTCAGAAAATCATTTATTATATAAATCTGCTGAAAACAATCTATTGAGTCAACACGTATTTCCCTAATAGATGAGAGTATTATGTTGTTTAGTTGCCTTTGCACAGTTATAACGTAAGGAAAGATGCAAGTATTATGTTTGCAGATAAAACTCAACAAACATAGTTCTCTACTTCTTTATTTTCAGCATATACTACTATTGGGGAACATATTTCCTAAAAGTGGGGAGAATGCTTCTGCCCCTTCAGAAGACCCCTGTTCAAATATTTTATTGATTATCTCTCCAGCTGCTATGAAAAAACAGCTACCTCTGTCTGACTGTGACACTTCTGGAGAAACTGTCTTACATACAAAAAGAAGTACAGTTGACTTCTGAACAACACAGGTTTGAGCTGCATGGGTCTACTTACACATGCTAAATTCTTACAACAGAACTACAGGATCCAATGTGGTTGGTTGAATCTACAGATACAGAGCTGCACATACCAAGGGGCTTCTGTAAAGTTACATGGGGATTGACTGGAGGGGGGTAGGGGGGTGGGGGGATGCCCCTAACCCCTTGAGTTATTCAAGAGTCAACTGTTTGACAGGCAAAGGCCTTATTGAAATGCAAGTCAAATATTTTCTTTGATCCATATCATCACCTGTATTAGCCTATGGGATAAAATAATAGCATACTACCTTTTGCATGGTAAGTTTAAAAACATACTTTATGAACATTCATTTTTTTTTAAATCCAAATTCCATTAAGCATCTCCTAGGCATTTTTTTGTTGTTTAATCATTCATACCCAGAGTAAACTATAGTAAACTAGTTTTATATTGCCAATATGGCATTAATATGGCATTAATAAGCTAAAACTAATTTGAAAATTTGCCAATACAAACATTTTAGAACTTATCTAAGGGGCTAAAATGTTGGCTCAGAAAATAACAAAATTGAAAACAATACAACATTTGAATTTAGCACTGAACAGCAAGAATATTAACATATTTAATCCTTGCCAAATTATACAATTTGGAGATGATGTCATATACTACATATTTCCTTTTCTATATCTCTGTGGTAAGAGTTAAAGTATTCTAGTCCTAAAATTCACTATGAGGTAAATATTCATTTTTGATAGTTCAGACATAACTCTTAAATATTACCTTCAGTCAATTCTTATGTATTGTAGGTAACAGTAGTATGAGGATCACTTGATTTTGAGGAGAAAGTTTAGATATGATTTCTATAATTTTTAAATGGTTAAGAAAAATATGTGTAGATGATAGCACAAATGATAAAGCAAACTAGACACAATGTTAAAACTTTGAATCTGGTGAAACACTTGCAAGAGTTATCTGTATTATTCTTGCATTTTTTCTTAAATTCCAATTTATTTCCAAATAAAAAAGCACCCCCCCTACTCAAACAGATACTTTTACACCAATGTTCATAGCAGTATTACTCATACTACCCAAAAGGCAGAAACAATGCAAGTGTTTATCAACAGATAAGTGGATAAACAAAATGTGGGGTGGGTGTGCATATATATGTATATACACAAATATATATAAAATAAAATATTATTCAGCCATAAAAAGAATGTAAATCTGATTATAATACAACTTGGATGAAGCTTGAAAAGTGTGCTAACTGAAATAAGCCAGACACAAAAGAACAAATATTGTGTAATTCCACTTATCTGAAGTACCTAGAGTAGTCAAAACATTAGAGACAGAAAGTAGAGTAGAGGTTACCAGATACTGGAAAGAGAATAATGAGAAGTTATTGTTTAATAAGTACAGTTTGGGATGAAGAAAATGTCCTGGTGATTGACAGTGGTGATGACAGCAAAACATGGTGAATGTAGTTAATACCACTGAATTGCATAATTAAAAAATTGTTAAAATGGTAAATTTTATGTTATGTATATTGTAACACATAAAAAATGATCCCCCCGAATAGGTCCATTGCTTAGATTTGCTCCTTTTTCTGTATTCCTATTATTTATAGATTATTATATTTGTACTTCAAGGGACTATATTTTATATGTCTTTATACTTTAACTCCATAGAATAGGGTCTGGTACATATAAACAATTATTTAATATTTGATGAATGAATGAACAGAATTCATGAAAAAATAGTAGGAAGTCATTGGTTATAACCCAGGGAGGGTCCAAATTCTTATATATTATTGAATGTCCTCATCTTTTCTAGAAGCTATGCATATCAGGTATTTTCCAGTTCTGTATTTCCCTAGGTATCAGACGTTCAAAGCCTTTCAAGATCAATGAATCTTCAAAATCCCAACAAATGAAGAGCAGTCTCATACGACAGATAACCCAAAAGCAGGTACATACATGGTGAATCCAGCTCCAAATCAAGGACAAAACACTAAACTTATTCATCATTAAAAAAGGCCACAAGGAAACACAACACTGTAAATCACCTATACTCCAATAAATTTTAAAAAAAAAGGCCACAAGGAGAAAAAGTGTCATTATTTGGTGAAAAGAGCCTAAAGTTTAAACAAGATAGAGTAGGGGAAAAGTAATAGGATGTAAAATGGAAGTTATAATGCTGAACTCTTCTATTTTGTTAACAAAAAATAAAAAACAAATAGCATCGAGGCTTCCGGGAAGATGGTGGAAGAGTAAGACGCGGAGATCACCTTCTTCCCCACAGATACACCAGAAATACATCTACACGTGGAACAACTCCTACAGAACACCTACTGAACGCTGGCAGAAGACCTCAGACCTCCCAAAAGGCAAGAAACTCCCCACGTACCTGGGTAGGGCAAAAGAAAAAAGAATAAACAGAGACAAAAGGATAGGGACGGTACCTGCACCAGCGGGAGGGAGCTGTGAAGGAGGAGAGGTTTCCACACACTAGGAGCCCCTTCGCGGGTGGAGACTGCAGGTGGCGGAGGGGGGAAGCTTCAGAGCCGCGGAGGAGAGCACAGCAACAGGGGTACAGAGGGCAAGGCAGGGAGATTCCCGCACAGAGGATCAGGGCCGACCGGCACTCACCAGCCCGAGAGGCTTGTCTGCTCACCCGCCGGGGCGGGCGGGGCTGCGAGCTGAGGCTCGGGCTTCGGTCGGAGCGCCGGGAGAGGACTGGCGTTGGCGGCGTGAACACAGCCTGCAGGGGGTTAGTGCACCACGGCTGGCCGGGAGGGATTCCGGGGAAAAGTCTGGAGCTGCCGAGGAGGCAAGAGACTTTTTCTTCCCTCTTTGTTTCCTGGTGCGCGAGGAGAGGGGATTAAGAGCGCTGCTTAAAGGAGCTCCAGAGACGGGCGCGAGCCGCGGCTAAAAGCACGGACCCCAGAGACGGGCATGAGACGCTAAGGCTGCTGCTGCCGCCACCAAGAAGCCTGTGTGCGAGCACAGGTCAGTATCCACAACCCCCTTCCGGGAAGCCTGTGCAGCCCGCCACTGCCAGGGTCCCGGATCCAGGGACAACTTCCCGGGAGAACGCACGGCGCGCCTCAGGCTGCTGCAACGTCATGCCTGCCGCCGACGCCGTAGGCCCGCCCCGCCTCCGTGCCCCTCCCTCCCCCTGGCCTGAGTGAGCCAGAGCCCCCGAATCAGCGGCTCCTTTAACCCCGTCCTGTCTGAGCGAAGAACAGACGCCCTCCAGCGACCTACACACAGAGGCGGGGCCAAATCCAAAGCTGAGCCCCTGGGAGCTGTGAGAACAAAGAAGAGAAAGGGAAATCCCTCCCAGCAGCCTCAGAAGCAGCGGTTTAAAGCTCCACAACTTGATGTACCCTGCATCTGTGGAATACATGAATAGACAACGAACCATCCCAAATTGAGGAGTCTGAGCCGTGTGGATGAAAGGCTCTTGGGGCTGCAGGCAGGAGTCAGTGCTGTGCTTCTGAGGTGGGAGAGCCAACTTCAGGACACTGGTCCACAAGAGACCTCCCAGCTCCACATAATATCAAACAGTGAAAATCTCCCAGAGATCTCCATCTCAACACCAGCACCCAGCTTCACTCAACGACCAGCAAGCTACAGTGCTGGACATCCTATGCCAAACAACTAGCAAGGCAGGAACACAACCCCACCCATTAGCAGAGAGGCTGCCTAAAATCATAATAAGTCCACAGACACCCCAAAACACACCACCAGACGTGGACCTGCCCACCAGAAAGACAAGATCCAGCCTCATCCACCAGAACACAGGCACTAGTCCCCTCCACCAGGAAGCCTACACAACCCACTGAACCAACCTTAGCCACTAGGGACAGATACCAAAAAGAACGGGAACTACGAACCTGCAGCCTACAAAAAGGAGACCCCAAACACAGTAAGATAAGCAAAATGAGAAGACAGAAAAACACACAGCAGATGAAGGAGCAAGATAAAAACCCACCAGACCTAACAAATGAAGAGGAAATAGGCAGTCTACCTGAAAAAGAATTCAGAATAATGACAGTAAAGATGATCCAAAATCTTGGAAATAAAATGGACAAGATGCAAGAAACATTTAACAAGGACCTAGAAGAACTAAAGATGAAACAAACAACGATGAGCAACACAATAAATGAAATTTAAAATACTCTAGATGGGATCAATAGCAGAATAACTGAGGCAGAAGAACGGATAAGTGACCCGGAAGATAAAATAGTGGAAATAACTACTGCAGAGCAGAATAAAGAAAAAAGAATGAAAAGAACTGAGGACAGTCTCAGAGACCTCTGGGACAACATTAAACGCACCAACATTCGAATTATAGGGGTCCCAGAAGAAGAAGAGAAAAAGAAAGGGACTGAGAAAATATTTGAAGAGATTATAGTTGAAAACTTCCCTAATATGGGAAAGGAAATATTTAATCAAGTCCAGGAAGCACAGAGAGTCCCATACAGGATAAATCCAAGGAGAAATATGCCAAGACACATATTAATCAAACTGTCAAAAATTAAATACAAAGAAAACATATTAAAAGCAGCAAGGGAAAAACAACAAATAACACACAAGGGAATCCCCATAAGGTTAACAGCTGATCCTTCAGCAGAAACTCTGCAAGCCAGAAGGGACTGGCAGGACATATTTGAAATGATGAAGGAGAAGAACCTGCAACCGAGATTACTCTACCCAGCAAGGATCTCATTCAGATTTGATGGAGAAATTAAAACCTTTACAGACAAGCAAAAGCTGAGAGAGTTCAGCACCACCAAACCAGCTCTGCAACAACTGCTAAAGGAACTTCTCTAGGCAAGAAACACAAGAGAAGGAAAAGACCTACAATAACGAACCCAAAACGATTAAGAAAATGGGAATAGGAACATACATATCGATAATTACCTTAAATGTAAATGGACTAAATGCTCCCACCAAAAGACACAGATTGGCTGAATGGATACAAAAACAAGACCCATATATTTGCTGTCTACAAGAGACCCACTTCAGACCTAGAGACACATACAGACTGAAAGTAAGGGGATGGAAAAAGATATTTCATGCAAATGGAAACCAAAAGAAAGCTGGAGTAGCAATACTCGTATCAGACAAAATAGACTTTAAAATAAAAACTATTAGAAGAGACAAAGGACACTACATAATGATCAAGGGATCAATCCAAGAAGAAGATATAGCAATTGTAAATATTTATGCACCCAACATAGGAGCACCTCAATACATAAGGCAAATACTAACAGCCATAAATGGGGAAATCGACAGTAACATATTCATAGTAGGGGACTTTAACACCCCTCTTTCACCAATGGACAGATCATCTAAAATGAAAATAAATAAGGAAACACAAGCTTTAAATGATACATTAAACAAGATGGACTTAATTGATATTTATAGGACATTCCATCCAAAAACAACAGAATACACATTTTTCTCAAGTGCTCATGGAACATTCTCCAGGATAGATCATTATCTTGGGTCACAAATCAAACCTTGGTAAATTTAAGAAAATTGAAATTGTATCAAGTATCTTTTCTGACCACAACGCTATGAGACTAGATATCAATTACAGAAAAAGATCTGTAAAAAATACAAACACATGGAGGCTAAACAATACACTACTTAATAACGAAGTGATCACTGAAGAAATCAAAGAGGAAATTTAAAAATACCTAGAAACAAATGACAGTGGAGACACGACGACCCAAAATCTATGGGATGCAGCAAAAGCAGTTCTAAGAGGGAAGTTTATGGCAATACAATCCTACCTTAAGAAACAGGAAACATCTCTAATAAACAACCTAACTTTGCACCTAAAGCAAATTAGAGAAAGAAGAACAAAAAACCCCCAAAGTTAGCAGAAGGAAAGAAATCATAAAAATCAGATCAAAAATAAATGAAAAAGAAATGAAGGAAATGATAGCAAAGATCAATAAAACTAAAAGCTGGTTCTTTGAGAAGGTAAACAAAATTGATAAACCATTAGCCAGACTCATCAAGAAAAAAAGGGAGAAGACTCAAATCAATAGAATTAGAAATGAAAAAGGAGAAGTAACAACTGACACTGCAGAAATACAAAAGATCATGAGAGATTACTACAAGCAACTCTATGCCAATAAAATGGACAACCTGGAAGAAATGGACAAATTCTTAGAAAAGCACAACTTGCCAAGACTGAATCAGGAAGAAATAGAAAATATGAACAGACCAATCACAAGCACTGAAATTGAAACTGTGATTAAAAATCTTCCAACAAACAAAAGTCCAGGACCAGATGGCTTCACAGGCGAATTCTATCAAACATTTAGAGAAGAGCTAACACCTATCCTTCTCAAACTCTTCCAAAATATAGCAGAGGGAGGAACACTCCCAAACTCATTCTACAAGGCCACCATCACTGATACCAAAACCAGACAAGGATGTCACAAAGAAAGAAAACTACAGGCCAATATCACTGATGAACATAGATGCAAAAATCCTCAACAAAATACTAGCAAACAGAATCCAACAGCACATTAAAAGAGGTTTTAATTATAGGTATTTAGAAGAATGGTGGTAAAGATGGGTAAAAATAATTTCGGGAGTTGGTTAGGGTGGAGAGAATTCCATTGGAATTAAGCAGCTGGTCTGCCATGTGGTTATTCTATGAAGGTGTGACCTGCTGTGGTTTGCCCTGTGTCTGGACCTGGGTCCTCTTTCTATGCTCTCCAGACAAATGGAATGAACTTCAGTTGTCCTTTTACGCCATATTGAAACCTGGGTGACGGTTCTACTCCATTTATAGTTTAATTAATTAAACTTAAGAATGGCAGTACTTGAAAAAAGAACACTGGGAAAGAGAGATATCAATAAATTAAATGTATATATGTATATATTCACCCCTAACCAATTCACACCTCAAAAATTGGTGATAACTGGCCATGAGCACTTCCAATGTTCATAAGCAGAAATCACGATTAGAACTGAACTCCAGTCCCACTCAAACATAAGCCTCCTGCATCTCTTGTAGAATAAATTAACACAAATTAACATGTTTTTATTCTACACAGATAATTTTCTTTCACATTTCCCCAGAGGAAAATGCAAAATGCTCTGAGGCAAACTTTTAAATGTATTGCTTATAAAGAATGGCATGTGAAAAAAGAGAAGAAAACAGGGCAGCTTGTTCTCACTTTAACTTTATGCAATGTCTCACATCTCACAACACACTGCTCTAGTGAAGTGTTTTAACCTGCCTTTTGTTATGAATTACTTGGCTGGGTAACAGACAAGCAGTCTGGGATCATTTTTTTAAAGCCATCAATATCCTTCAATGTTATTTAAATGCCAAGAGAATGCTTTCTTCCTTTCTTCGTTATCCATCAAATACTTCATGAAGTTTAATTAAAATTAAGTCAAAAATATACTGTGTGTTTGTATAAACCTTAAATTTGTTAACCTGTTATTGGATTTTCAAAAATACCTGGTTAGAAAACTGATTTAAATTTCTATTTATATGTAAATTTCTGTTTCTAAGCTTAGATTCAGGTCTGCTCTGAGAATGCTAATCTTAACTCTACCGTATTTAAACTCATGGTGGGTACAATTAGAAAGACCTCATGGCAGTCCACAATACATTTACCAATATCAGACATTTGAAACATTTCAAAGCACTCTGCAAAATGCTTATCTCTGTTCCTGTTTAAGAAAAGAAATGCTTTCTTCTCAACTCTTTGTAGATTCATTCATTCGCATAAATCAGATCATGTTACTTGCCAGCTTCAAACTTTCCAAAGGCTGCCCAGCAGTATGCAGAAGAAGCAGCCAGAGCTGTGGCACAGGCAGGAAGGGGTCTTCTACTGGAGAAGTTGAAGGAGGACCACTGTGTCTGGAGTAGAAGGAGCCTGGGCAGGGGGCTTAAGAGTAGGCTGGGGAGGAGAGGAGGCACCAGATCCCCCAGGGCCCTTGCAGAGCATGAGGAAGTTGGGTTTCACTCTGAGACAGTTGGAAAGTCAGTGGAAGGGTTTAACCAGGAAAGGGTGTGATCTGACACGTGTTTTCAAAAGATCACCTCCACTATTCTTTTCAGAATGGTTTGTAGGAGTGTAAGATGTTTTCATCACTTTAGGCTCTACTGATAACAGTAAAAAAGAAAATGCTTCTATTCCAAAGATGTTCAGCTATCATACAGAAAGACTAACATGTTCACTCAATAAGGGATTGACCAATTCCCATGAGTTGTTGGTTAGCATAAAGAGTGGACCGTGGAAAGTAAAATAAGTAATTAACCTGACAGGTGACTAACAATTTAAATGTCAAGGATCATTAATTCTCCATTTCAAGTATTTAATAAGACACATGAAATATCTGACTGTGAATTTTCTACATGTAACATCATCAGCAAGTGAGGATAGGAAAACACTAGTCTTCACCATAATCCATTATAATGATATCCATCATAGTAGAATATTCATTTAAATTCCATGTATCAAGGTGTGGCATGGAGGAGTAAAAGAACATGATTTGTTCTGCCCCTGTCTTTCTTCATTTAATATCCCAATAGGTAGAGAGGAAAGCAATTTTGGCTTAAAATAAAAGCAAAGGCAATATGGGGGGTGGGGAACACCTCAAAATTTAGGGTGGCTTATCATTCACAAGCAGAGACTGTGTCCAAAGTCCACATTTCTACCAAAAGTCTAACCAAAGATCATTTTAAATGTATTTATTGCCCAAACAACTTAGGAATGCAGATGATAATGAAGTTGTTTTCCTGGACAGGTAAGAAACCTTTACAGTTCTAGTAGATGCTCAATAAATTTTTGTGGGAAGAATGAGTAAACAACATAATCTCAAAAAAAAAAAGGCAGAAGTACAATTTCATTCTACAAGAGTAAATATGAAAGGGGAAATTAAGAGTAGCTGTTATAAAATCAACAGGCCTACAGGTTAAACTTTAATAAATTACTGCATTTTTCCTAAAACTAACAACAAAAACCCACTCAAACTAGTTTGTCAAACTGTAGAATGCATCAGAATCACAGGGTTCCTGAAGATTCCTAAAGTCCACTCCCTCTACAAAGGCCACAGGGGATTCTTTGGCAGGTAGATTAGAGAACTATACTTGCCATAGTAAAACACTGAAGAATTATATTTTCTCTATGTCTCTGGAATTAAAGGTCATATGTTTACACTTTTGAGGCAACTTCCAAAGTTATGGAATATGGAGGAATATGAAGGAAAACATAAAATAGTCTGTGGATATTGGTTCTGACTTTATTGACATGGATAAGACTTCTTCCAATATTTAGAACCTTATTTAACTCCTTATCTGCCTACATCACTTTGAAAAGTGCTTTCTAAACTATAATCTACTTTATTTTTCACAATAGCTCTTGAATTATGAAAGGCACTATCATGGAATTGAAGAAAACTGTTTCTTTCCTCTCTTTTTGTTTTTCACAAGGTAAATGGTATGTCTTCTTTCCCGGTTTAGCTAGATTCATTTAGAAAAAAGGATGGAATTAAGCAATTACCCACTGATTGCTATTAAAGCTACTACTGATACTTGTATCGAGTGATTCACTCAGTGAAGAGTCAAGATTTAGAATTTTCTTATTGCTCATTAAGTTGGGGTTACCTGAAGAGATATGCTGCTTAGAAGAGGACTTATATCTACTAACTGTGAAATGAATAATTTTAGATTTAAAAAATATACTAAAGCACATACAAATGAAATTTAAAAAGCATGTGCTCATATGAACTTTTATGATAATATATTTAAATTTTAGCAGAGTTACTGCTCACAGAGATAAATTGACTTTGCAGATCTGCTGCTCTTTGTTCAATAATGTTATTGATCATAATAATATTCTATAATGATTCACTGTCCCCTCAGCTATACAAATGATGCCCATGTAGAATGAAGGTTACATTATTTCCTTACAATCCTCTGTTTTGCATCCAGTACCACTAACAAAGAAGCTGCTTTTTATGTTTTTTTTTTTAATGCAAAACCTTCCAACTAGATGCTGAATAGGCATCTCAAAAAACAAAAAACAAAAAAACCCCCAAGATGTCCTTCAGTAGGTGAATAGATAAATTAATGGTGGTACATCCAGACGATGAAATATTATTCAGCACTAAAAATAAATGAGCTATCAAGCCCTGAAAAGACATGGGAAAAACTTAAGTGAATATTATAAAGTAAAAGAAGCCAATATGAAAAGGCTGCATACTGTGATTTCAACTATTTGACATTCTGGAAAAGGCAAAACTATGGAGACAGTAAAAAGATCAGTGGTTACCAGGCGTTAGGGATAAGGAGAGATGAATGGGTAGAGCACAGGGGATTTTTAGGACAAAGAAACTACTTTGTTTGATGTTATAATGAGGGATACATGTCTTTATACATTTGTCCCAAACCATAGAATGTACAACATTAAGAGTGGATCTGAATGTAAACTACATACTTTGGATGATAATGATGTGTCAACGTAGGTTCATAGATTGTAAAAATTATACGGCTGTGGTGAGAGATGTTGATAGTGGGGTAGGTTGTGCATGTGTGGGAGCACAGAATAAATGGGAATCTTTGTGCCTTCTGCCCAGTTTTGCTGTGAACCTAAAAATGCTCTAAAAAAGTCGATTTAAAAAAATCTCTTGCTGTTGCCCATAAAAATTCAGCCAGTGACCATGTTTTCCATTTTTAAATGATTTAACTGTATTACCAATCTTTTATAAAAACATACAGATTAACTTTGCTCTCCTAACAAGGAATCAAAGAAATAAAATCAGGTATTATTTTTGCTTGTATTACTGGATTGTGTTGCAAAGAGCTGCTGTCCCATAGCTGAAATAAGCCATGAGTCTTATGATATTCAAGAAGAGAAATGATTGTGAAGGTCATGACTGAACCAGGATACTGAAATATTAGGCTTGTAAAGGGCTAACAGAATGGAGGGATGATTCTGACTGAATCCATAGCAAATCAGCCGCAAGAGACCAACCAGGAATTCCAGGATTAAAACTAGTCATGTGAAGTGTTGTTATTTCTTCCTAAAGGAAAAAGATTCTAAAATACTATCTTAGGTGACTCCCTGATTTTAAGAACATTTCACAAAAATCCAGTTTTAGAAAAATGAATGCATATACTCTGTTGGGGGAAAAGTCCTTGTTATTTGTATCAAAAAGTCAAATTGAGGCATAATCTGCAGAGACAGAAGTCAGTCGAGAAGACTATGTATTTTGGACTAATGATAACACTGCCTGTGATTTCTGTTTTACTCTTTGTCAAAGGACTGCAGGGGCTTTTCCATGTATTATCCCATCTAACTGACCCAGCTCAAAGAGAAGGAGGGTCATTAATTTCTGGATGGTTAATTATTATAGGAGGGCTTTATAAACAATCAAGGCTTGGGTTTCATCTCCAGAAAGGCCTGAAGAGCTACTTTGCTCTCATTCTGCAGTGGGCCCTTAGGATCAATGTCATGCTAATTTGAAACAATTCATTACTTTATTGGTTATGTAACTTCAAGTTTTTGTGTTTAGATGGACAGATACTATGTACAATGAGTTAGCTGTAAGCAGGTAAAAAGACCCATGCTGAATTAGCCACTGTGAGAAATGAAACTGACACCCACCAGTTTGCCTTTCAGTTATTCTTTGATGCCCACATCAACCCATTAGCTTGTGCAAAGATGCTTCCAGGTTCTGAGTAGTAAGCTTACTAAAAGAGGAGAGTCCCAGATCTCTCCTTCTGCTAGAACTCTCCACTACATCAGATTTAGAATAATTTCACCTATTAAATCATCTCCAACTGAATGAGACTCAAGGCTCAATTGCACCTCAAATTACATAAACTTCCAAAAGGAAAAAGCATGTACAGCAGACTAATATAACAGGACTCATGCATCTCCTCCCTCTGTGCCTCAGTTTCTTCATCTGTAAAAACCCAAGCCAATTACTGTGAAACAGAGATTAGAAAAAGCAAACACTAAATTGTTCAAAATGCATTGCTTCTTAAATGAACTAAAAAAGCTTAAAATTAAATTAAACCCCCCCCCAAACATAGTACTATTGATTTGATTAAAGGCCAATCATATGTCTCAATAATTGAGCCAAACACAGTTGAGAATCAGTGTTGGCACAGTTTTCTTTCTTATATTTCATATAATGTTCATTGCTACCAAAATCATTCAGTGCCCATCCTCCGTATTAAAATCAAGAAAATAAGGGGGAAGGTGAGATGGATAAAGGAGGCCAATTGTATGGTGATGAATGGAAACTTAATTTTTGGTGGCGAACACACTGCAGTGTATACAGAAGTAGAAATATGTTATACACACGAAACTTACATAATGTTATAAAGCAATGTTACTTCAATTTTTAAAAATCAAGAAAATAAAACTGATTTAGTGTTTTCTTTGAAAGAATGTAAGCCTTAATAAATTAATCAAGACCAACTAAAAATGATAAATACAATAAATTTTACAAAACCAGATGTTATAGACTGAATGTTTGTGTCCCTCCAAAATTCACACGTTGAAGCCCTAATCCTGAGTATGGCTGTATTTGCAGATTGGGCCTCTGAGGAAGTAATTAAGGTTAAATGAGGTCATAAGAGTGAGCCCTGATCTAACAGGATTAGGGTCATTATAAGAAGAGACATTGGAAGAAAGAGCTCTTCCTCAGAAACTGAATTTGTCAGCAACTTGGATTTCTAGCCTCAAGAACTGTGAGAAAAAAAAATTTCTGTTGTTTAAACCTCTCAGTGTATAGTATTTTGTTATAGCAGCCTGAGCAGGGTAAGACACTAGACTTTACTGTGTGTTTGGTATTTAAGTAGTTTTTGTGAAGGACATACAAGAGTATAAGGCTCCTTCCCAAATACAACTTGACAAAATATGTCAATACACTACAATCTTCAGCTACATATACCCAGTACAAAGATCCATTCATTTAAGCAAAAAATAGATATAAAAGAAAACATAAGCATTTTGTTATTTAAAAATGCAAAGACGTTATCAAATTGACCTTCATTCTCATCTCTTCTACATCTTGTATGTTCACAGTTTAGCAAAAAATAATTGAAATAAGAAGCCTGAGGCACTACAAAATCATCAAAGAGAATTTTAATAACACATAAGATACTTTGATATTACTTCAAATACACCCAGCCTATATGACATTTACTAACAAAAGGAGCCATTTTTTAAAGAGATTTTTAATGATAAAGATTCGATTGGAAATAGAAGCAACTACCAAGTTCTTGGATCAATCTGGATTGTCTAGGCTTAGCCGCTTCTCCACTGTGAATATGTCAGAGGCACAGTTTATTTTAGGAGGTGGTTTAGAGGCAGCTCCCATTGTTACATGCACAGGAACTTAACTAGCCCCTTGCTGTAAGGCAAACTGGATCAGTGGAACCTTCAGAGAATCTAAAGCAGGGAAGGAAAAACCTCATAGCAACTCAAGGGATTATTGAAGAACTTGCTTAAAAAGTATCAATAGGGCTTCCCTTGTGGCGCAGTGGTTGAGAGTCCGCCTGCTGATGCAGGGGACATGGGTTCGTGCCCCCGTCCGGGAAGATCCCACATGCCGCGGAGCGGCTGGGCCCGTGAGCCATGGCCGCTAAGCCTGCGCGTCCGGAGCCTGTGCTCCGCAACGGGAGAGGCCACAACAGTGAGAGGCCTGCGTACCGCAAAAAACAAAACAAAACAAAAAACAAAAAAAGTATCAATAAAAAAGTAGTTTATCCAAGTTGGCTCAGATTATTTTGAAACTATTTATTGAGTATGTGTTAAATACTGAAGGAGGCTCAGGAGACACAAAGTTGGTCTTGGTCCTGTACAGAGGTACCATGAAATTGATTTTACCACCCACCTTCCTGTTCCAATGGGAGCAGTACTTAAAGTGCTCTGCAAAAACAAAAACAAAATGAAAGAAAACAACAACAACAAAAAACCAAACAAAACAGAAACAAAAAACCCAAACAAACCAATGTTCTGCAGCATAAAGTTCAGGAAGGTTTGGTGAAACCAAGTTCAAGTTATTTTAAGGCTGAATGACTCATAGTCATTACTCTGTTAAAGTGAACCAAGAATCTCCAAACTGGAGGCTGGGCAACTTAGAGAACTTTTGTCAAGAAGCATTTCATGTGGTTCCTGTTCCACCTGCATACACACATTCATACTTACACATACATACATGAGAAAATGTTAGTAAGTAAAGATAGTCACTATCACCAAGTTCTTACTCAGTCATTTCCATAGATATAAGAAACAATCATTGTGAGAACTTATCTTGTAACCAGTACTTTGCAGCGTGGTCAGTAACCTGCCATTGTGATAATGCATTTGCCTTCTAGGCCTCCAATTTGCAATATTACTCACCAAGTGGTAGGTCCAGTGATAATTAAAATTTTTAAAGTGCTTGGTCTTACATGGAATTATGATTGGTTGATAGCACTTTATTTATAATCTTGTTCAAATGCCAAGTAATTACTGAAGAATGAAACTAGAAATAAAACACACATAATGTTGTTGTGGTTCTGAAACTCTACACCCCTAGACTTAACACTGAATTCTGATGGTGCTAATTTACTTTAACCTCAGAACTAGGTTGCAATTAAAACTTGAACAACAGAATTTCCTTTTATGGACATGAAGTTGTTTTTCAAAAAAAAGGATATGTAGAAAACTTCTATGCAAAGAAATCCTTTTTAACACAGGACTGTTTGTTGCTCATATAAAGTAACCGTAAAGGGTAGAACTCAGATTTTTTGAACACTTGGTAAAGACAAATTATAAAGAAGCAAGTAAGTGTATAAATAAATAAGATATATTTATTCTATAAAGATAATAGAGAAATTGAAACATAAAATTTGAGAGTCAGAGGAATTTAAAAATTAATTAGTGTACTTTGGTTAAAAGTGGTGAACTACCTCTACATATTTGCTTCTGTTCTTACTTTAAAACCTACTAAAATCAGACTGTAGGAATCTTTAAAAACTAAAACCCATAAAACAAATAAAATGGAAGAGAAAGAGAGAACTAAAAATTTTAGCTGTCAGAAAAATAGAAGGCTGATTTGCTCTGAATGTGGATCTATCAACTACATCAGGAAGCAGGGGCAGATGTGGGGCAGAAAACTGGGGAGGATTAAGATGAAGCTAGACCATTAGATGATCTGCTCACCTTAGCAAAAAGCTGGAGGCTTATTATCTAGAAAGGGTAAAATAGAAGTGACACCAGGTACTAGGGACTAAATGTTTATGTTCCCCCAGGGTTCATATGCTAAAGCCCTAATTTCTACCATGATATTATTTGGAGGTAGGGCCTTTGGGATGTAATTACGGCTAGATTGGAACATGAGGGTGGGGCCTTTATAAATGAGATTACTGCCCTTATAAAGAGAGAAAGAGATACCAGATTTCTCTTTCCCCCATGAGAGGAAACAGCAAGAAGGTGGCCATCTGCAAACCAGGACGTGAGATCTCATCAGATGCTGAGTCTGTTGGCATCTTGATCTTGGACTTCCCAGCCTCCAAAATTGTGAGAAATAAATGTTTGTTATTTAAGCCACCCAGTCTATGGTATTTTGTTATGGCAGCCCAAACAGACTAGGACATCAAGCAGTGATGAAAGCAGGAACACTGCCCTGTAATCAGGAGATTACTTAAAAGGTTATCATCTAAATGTGGAAATGTCTGCCCTCTGCCCCATCCTTCACTGGCCTCCTAGGATGCTGATGTCTGCTTGAGGAACTCCAGGTAAATGAAGAGTTTGCTTTCCATGGGATCTTAATAAAAAGTAGATTCTGATCAGAAGCTTTGGAGTGGCAGTTAGAGGTTCTACATCTGACAAGCTTACAAGTGTTGTGAATGCTATTGGTCATGGTAGCAAGTCCTAGAATCTGACCAGCATAAAAGACTGATAGAGACTAATATTGGGATTTCTCAACAAAAAGGCCCAGCCAGATCAACCCAGAGTGAATGCCAGTTAGCTTTTATCCCATTCTATACTTATGAGCAAACAGCCAAGGACTTCTGGACATCTGAGGAATGTCTCTAACATAAAAGAGTGAGACCAAAGAGATAAAGACAATTTGAAGGGAAGAGATACTCTGCAATGAGATAAACACTATCATAATTATTCTCAGAAATATCAGAGACTATATTTCTTTCATGAAATAACATGATTTTATTTTAACAAAAAAAGGGAAAAAGAACTCTTAGAAATTAAATCTTTGATATTAGGAATATCAAAGGAATGTTAGAGATAAAAGGAGGCTTAGAAGAGAACTTTGAGAGAAAAAATTGAGCAAAATTTTTAAAAATAGATGGAAAAATAAGAAGCAGCAAAATGGAAAAAGAGAGAGAATATTATTCTAGAAGGCCTCACCCTAACCCTAACCCAAATCTCAATAATAGGAACTCCAGAAAGAAAAACAAAAAACAAAACAGATAAAATGAAGAAGAGAAAAACATTAATCTGCAAAGGAAATTTCCCAGAATTGATGAGTTTCCAGACTGATAGAAACCACTAGGTTTCCTGCAATGGAAGTGAATATACACACACCTGGCACATCATCATGAAATTTCTGAACACTGTGGATATGAGAACCAAAATATGTTGAGAGAGAGAGAGAAAACAGATCACAGACCAAAAGGTGAAAATGATTTAAGACTTCTCAACAGTATCACAGGAAACTAGAAGACAAAACAAAACAAAACAAACAAAGAAACCCTTTGAAATTGTGAAGGAAAATGAATTCCAACTTAAAAATTCTATATGCAGTCAATTTTGCATGAAAGTTGAACACTTAAGATAGGCAATGTCTCAAAAATCTCTCTCTCAAGCATTCTTTTTCAGGAAACTACTGGGAGGTATCCTGTACTAAAATCAGACATTAAATCAAAGAAAAATAAGACAAAGACCTTATGAAACTAGAGCTCCAACTCAAAAGAGAGATGAAGGGACTCCTAATACATGACATATCTCAGCTCCAAAAAGTGCTTTCACAGTCCTAGTAATGTTAATATTGAGAAGTTGGAAGGATGGTGTGCCATAGGGGACTGGGGTTAATAGGAAGAGCTGAAATCTCATCTTGCATAGTGTCTTATGAGATAGTAAAATTGGAATACCAAAGCTAGCACTGTAAGTATATTATTTAGATATGTGTCAATAAATATCAAGAGGAACAGTTAAAAAGAAGTGAAAACAGCTGCCTCTGTAAAGTGGGAAATGACAGAGCTGTGTGTGTGGCTGATGATGGTTATTCAACTCTTTAAACTCTGTGTCCACACGACTTTCTAGGCAAATGGAAAGAATAACAATGAATTAATCTAACACACTCATTTTAATCATGAAGAACCTGAGAGACTCAGAATTATGACCTTTTTCCTGGTCCCTCAATAAGTTGCCTTTCAGACCAGAGCATTTCATTGTTTCATTATTTAAACTGGCATAACTATGTTATTAAACATAATCACAGTCATAAAAGTTTAGTAATTGTTCACTCATTCATTTCACAAAAATCTATTGAGTGCTAACTAGTTCTCTGGGGTAAAACAGGGAGCAAAACTAGACCCAGTCTCTGTCCCCATGGAGTTTACAAGTTGCTAAGAGACATTTATATGACATTTACTGCTAACTAGAAGACCATAAGATTTGGAAATTAAGTCTCCTAATCGTGTACTCATCTGTTTCTTTCCTACATTCCTTGTGAAAGTTTTTCTGCCCACATCCAGTCTAACTCTTGACTTCATTTACTGACACAGTAAGCACTAAGAAATTTATTTTTCCTTTCTTTCTCAGTGCCAAGAAGGGTCCAGCCACCATCAGCATTTGAAGTATGGCCTTTAAACGACTTCATGTTTCCATGTTAATGTTGCTTCATTGCCAACATTTCAGCCCACAGACTGGCTGACAGCCCTACCAGAGCCACAAAAACCACCAGCTGGTTGGGGAACTAACAATTTACATCTCGTGGTGCAATGAAGATTCAGTAATAAGTAGATTTTGTTGAGGATTGTGGAACTACATGAGAAATTGGCCACTTACCTACTTCCTGATGGAAATGTGACATAAGAAATTCTCTTAAAGGAACAGTATCATCATCTAGACAGACATTTGAACCATTCTCCAACTTCAAAAATAACTTCAAAAGGCACACCGTTGATGTACTCTATCAATCTTGCTTTCCTCCTAGTTAGGCTCTCAAAAATTAACATATTTTAAAAATATTAACTATTCTAATGTTTAAGATATTATACATAAAAGTTGTGCATCTTACTTTTTACAAGTTAATCACAGTAACTATGATGATTCTTTAGTTTCACTTGTAAAACTCCCTTGAAAACATGAAATGTTATAATTCCAGTTATTTATTCTTTATCCAAAATGAAGACTTCTTCGGTCTGTTTTTGGAAGTTTTTCACACCCCTTCATTCATTCTTACTTACTATTCCGCATGTCAGATGGAGGCAGGCGGTGCTCTCCCAGGGAGCCCAGTCCCCATAATGATGGGTATTCAACCAAAGAGTGCTTATTAATGGCTGTTCTTGGGACTTTCTGGCTGATGGGCCACCATTCCCTACCCACTTCCTCTCAGACTGGTAATTTATCATCAGAGGGAAAACTCCATTATTATAACTTTATACTGTACCAGCAAAACTGGTGTTTCTCTAAAGGTAAACCTGAATCCTATGCTTTTGACTCCACAGGCTCCACAAAAGCAACTCTGTCATATATTTCTACTTGCTAATTTTAGGCTCTAAGTAGAAATCAGAAATTTCTAATTAAAAATTGAGAGGCCAAAATATCCTTAAGCAATATTTTTTTTTGCCTACTGAATCCCTTTCTGATAATGAGAACATTAAGTTTGCATTGGCAGTACGGTAATAATGGCCGGAATTCCCACTAGCAAGGGTCATACATATTCTCAAATCCTAGAGGATGTTAGACAACTGAAATATCTGCAACAATTGCAAATGACAAAACTTTCACAAAAAATGTAGAAATTGACTGGTTACAGCTTATTAATTATATAGCTAAAATTCAAAATTCAGGACTCTAAGTTTGATTTAAATTTTTACCCATGAATTGATAGAGTTGCCCCCATCATAGGAGAGTTAATGAAATCTTATGGTTTCTCCTTTAGCAAAAATACAAATTTCTCTAACATTTTCAGTATTTTTCTTAATTCTGACTATCCATTCCAGGTAGACAGGGAGTAGGATATTTTAAATGTATTTTTCTCACCGGTGCAAAAAATGTACCTAGAGGACATTAATTAGCTCAAAATCCTCCAACTGATCAATTAAACTCCACTTCCTTTTAATTTCAACTTTAATGCCATAGCTCAGGCTTGTTATATTTCTTCTGTACCCTAATAGCTTAACCGTGCCCCTGTATCCATTCTCTCCTCATTCCAGTCTCCCTTGCTCACTGTTGCTAGATACATCTAGATAGGCTCAGACGACCAGTTCAAAAACTTCTACTGGCTCTTACTTGTCCACAGGATAAAGGCTGGACCTATTAATCTGATTAAAAAAAAAAAAAATGCCCATTCCAAATGATGTCCCACCCCACTCTACTGGCTAAAATAAACTGCTCCTCCGCTGCCAAATAATCCTTAGACATTCCTACCTCTATGCCTAGCTCGTGCCATGTCCTGTTCTTAGAATGCCTCCCCCCATCCACACGGTTAAGCCACAGATCATGGTGCCCTGCTTGATTTCACATGCACAAGACCTTTCTCCACCTTGTCATGGCAATTAACATATGCTGACATATCACAGGTAATCCCATCTTTTCTCTCTATGATCCTAGTATCCGGCAGTGCTGCATTAAAAGGGTTTAATAAATGTTTGCTGAGAGATGAATAAATGAGAAAAACACATGCCAAGCAGAAGTCGAGGACAACACACAGTTACCTAATAAACCATTAAATGTAGAAAAGCCCAAATGCGTTCTTCTGCCCAGGCACTGTTCATTTTCCTTAATCCTAGAATTTTGAGCACAGCAATCTTTACCCTTGCGCACAACCGCTTTGCAGGCTGCCAACTCACTAGGCTACGCAACTTGCCTCTCTTACCTCAGAATACAGCCCCCTCTTCTCAGGCCTTTTATTTACTCCTTAGCTCTGATTTAGGGCATAGCAACCTTGACTGTCAAAGTTGAAACATTAACTAGCCTATAGTGCTTTTCCACGTATTTATGATAACAGGGAACTGAGATTGTGTGATGGACCCAAATATACAGGGTTTTTGTTTGGTTTTAGCCAATGATTTTCACTTTTTTTTTTTTTTTTTGCGGTACGCGGGCCTCTCACTGTTGTGGCCTCTCCCGTTGCGGAGCACAGGCTCCGTACGCGCAGGCTCAGTGGCCATGGCTCACGGGCCCAGCCGCTCCGCGGCACGTGGGATCCTCCCGGACCGGGGCTTGAACCCGTGTCCCCTGCATCAGCAGGCGGACTCTCAACCACTGCGCCACCAGGGAAGCCCGATTTTCACCTCTTAAAACAATTCATTGATCATGTAATGATTAGCACATTAAAATATTGGTTTATTCACTTCTTTCACTCTCTAACAGCTTCTTGAAAAACAGAAATAATTAAAAGGTAAACAGCAGAATGCAAAAAGAAACAATAAATCGGCATAATTTAGCAACCTCAAAATCTACAAAATAATCACAAATTGGCTATGCTATAAATTAACCATATATATATATTTTGAATTTTATTTTATTTTACTTTTTTTATACAGCAGGTTCTTATTAGTTATCTACTTTATGCATATTAGTGTAGACATGTCAATCCCAATCTCCCAATTCATCCCACCACCACCACCACCCCCCACCCCCGCTTTCCCCCCTTGGTGTCCATACGTTTGTTCTCTACATCTGTGTCTCTATTTCTGCCTTGCAAACAGGTTCATCTATACCATTATTCTAGATTCCACATATACGTGTTAATATACGATATTTGTTTTTCTCTTTCTGACTTACTTCACTCTGTATGACAGACTCTAGGTCCATCCACGTCTCTACAAATGACCCAATTGTGTTCCTTTTTATGGCTGAGTAATATTCCATTGTATATATGTACCACATCTTCTTTATCCATTCGTCTGTCGATGGGCTTTTAAGTTGCTTCCATGACCTGGCTATTGTAAATAGTGCTGCAATGAACACTGGGGTGCATGTGTCTTTTTGAGTTAACCATATATATTTTAAAATCATATGTAAACTCAAAAATCTTACCAAGGCAGCGAGAAAGGAGCAGTGCAGAACTTGAAGACACTGGTAACAGCTGCATAATTTAATCCCAACACATCCAAGGGATTTTACACTTTTTAGGTCCAAGCCAACTTCTGACAAATTCTTCTGTGACATTGGAATGAAGCTCAGGGACAGCCTCCCATGGTAGACCATGTTTAGTCTAGATTCCTTGGGACTTTTTCAGGACTACTCAGGGACATACCAGGCTTGTCCTCTATCACTTTTTCACCACCCTAGTTTTTGGAGGTGCCTGCATGTTGCATCTTATTCCCCAAAAATCCCTTCCTAAATCACGGTGGTATTCCTGGGGGCTACAAAGCCATACCAGAGGATTTGAGTATCTCACAGACAACAGAATCTAAAATATGTCTTATGTTTGCACAATGTAACCATTTGAAAAATGCAATAACTGTCCTCTATATAAAAAGAATAAGCCAAGGTAATGTCTTCATAGGATGTAGAGGAGGTTACTACATGTGCTTCACAGTCAGCAACTGCTATGAAATCTGAGGGATTATGTGAGGTAATCCAACAGAGCTTTCATTGTAAACAGAAGGCTTAAGTTCACATTACAGTTATACACAACACAAAGGCGTTCACTGTCTATGGCTTGATTCTATCTCTCTCATATGAACAGTCTTGAAAATGTCCCTGTGGTCTGCCAAGAAGCTTATCATTCCTAAATTTTAACAGGAACCAGGCCTCTGATTAGTTACATAGTTGATGCATAAAAGGTATGAGGATTGTCATCGGCAAAAAGTTGTTCCCAAGAAATAAGTCAACCGTTCATTACCTGAATAAACCGATAAAATACAAGGCAAGAGCTTGATGAAAGCCAATAAATGCAAAATGCTTTCTTCATTTTAGATGATAAATCAAGGCCTACTAAGAAACAATGCAACCTGTGAAAATAAAATTTCTCCTATGGTGGGGGAGATGCTGGGGGACACAGGCTAATGCGCAACTGTAGGAATAAGATTTAAACTTCACCAAGTCGATTGACTACTTCTTCACTTAGAGTACAAATTTAGCCACTTTGTGAAGGAGACTTCTGCCTTATAGTTCTCCATATACTATGGAGAAAACAGAAAATGTACAGGGAAATAGACTTCTGTCTGAATCATGTGCAGTATATTGTCCTTTGACTTCAAATGGTATTTATTTTTTCAAAAGAAGAGTATTTTAAATCATTACGTTGTTTTCCCTTATATATATTTGTATCCTATTTTATAGCCAGTCTCAATTGTTATAAGTACAGTACCTTACTGCTTCAACAAAGCAAATGCTTTTCTGACGAGTTACCCAGAGTATGATGAGAAGAAAAATTATCTTACCATATTAACGGAAATACTGGCAAATGGCATAAAAGAATCTACAGAAATGTTCCCATGACATGCTTAAAGGACTCCAAGCTACTCATTTTTCTCCAAACTGAATAGCCTGGACTTTCCACTAAATTCTCACTCTCCACCACATTTTCCAAAGCAGCTTTGAAGTACAAGACCCAAAACTTGGAAAGTACCGATTTTGGACAATGTTAGCAGTTTAATTCTTCATCTCTCCCTTATCTATCAATTCCCCTATGAATAAACTTTAATTCACTTCCATATCCATTGGGCAAGGGCAAGAGGGCGGTGGAATATAACATCAGAAAGGCTAGTAACATACTTTTAAAATGAGCATATTCAGTTCAAACCTCAGTTTGGTTTTTGTGGGATTTAATTTCCACTGAACAGAAACCAAGTACAGATGTATTTGATTTCTCCTTAAGGGTTGGTTATGGATGAATGGAAGAACCAGAGAAAATGCAACAGAGAAACACTGGAGCAGAGTAGACAGATAAGTGCATCTTGCCTTCCATTGTGTGTTTATGATCCTCTTGCGTTACAGAAATAAAATGTCTGGGATATTGTAACTTAGGCTAACAAAGTAGAAGAGAACCAAACACTTGTCAACGGTGATCAGCTATATATATATATATTGTACATCACAATTCTAATTAAATAAAGCTGTGAGGTCCTTAAGCTATTAAAAATGTCATCAGCAATTAAGCTAATTTGGGTCTAACCAGGGCTTTTACAGTAACTGATTACTTACAGATGCCAAGTGCCCCAGGGAACTTTTGCCACCTGTTTTCAATTTTTGGATTGGCAGCATCGCCCTGACAAAACTTACTGGTCTAACAGGGGGTCGTGCCATCTGTTGCAATGATAGTGATGCTTAATCAATAGTTTTTACAGGATCCCATCTACATTACTGAAGGACGTTTTATTTTAGCTTTCCCCCTATATTCTGCCACTATTGATAATATCTGAAAATCAAATGCCCGAAATGAACTGCATTATTGAAATGTTACAACCTAACATAGTTGTTGAATAACTTCTGAGTGACATTTTTACCCAAACCAAATATAGAATTTTAGAAGCAGAGGAGATATGAGGTCATTGTACTTAATCTTTCACGTAACGCAGGAAATTTCTTCCACCGTAAACCTGAAAGATTGATTTCACCTTCCCTTTGAACATGCTTACTATCTCCCAAAGCAGTCCATTTCTACTTTGAAGAGCTGGCAATCTTACAAGACCCTTCCTTACATTGAGTGGAGACCTGTTTACTTATAACTGCAACTTGCTGATTGTTCTTCTGCCCACTGGAATGATGTCAATGAAGCCTCAACCGCTATCTATATGACAGCCTTTCAAATACGTGAAATTGCTATCTTTCTCCTCAAGTCTTTTCTAGGCTAAATATTCCAAGTTCTTTCAGCTAATTCACATAATACTTGTGCCTTTTTCTTCATAATGTTATTGTTATAAATCAAACCCATTCCATCAATGCCAGTGTAAAACCTTTCTCTAAAAATGCACACAATACTAAATAACAATCTTAACTGGGATACAGTCTGATTTTTCTGGAAACGAACCTGCCAATGTAGCCCACTAGTACATTCACTTTTGATGCATCAGGTTCCATTTTTTTTACCATTGTTTGGGGTTTTTTCCACTTTAAAACCAGAAAGCAGAGCTTCCCTGGTGGCGCAGTGGTTGAGAGTCCACCTGCCGATGCGGGGGACGCGGGTTCGTGCCCCGGTCCGGGAAGATTCCACATGCCGCGGAGCGGCTAGGCCCGTGAGCCATGGCTGCTGAGCCTGCGCGTCCGGAGAGGCCACAACAGTGAGAAGCCCGCGTACCGCAAAAAAAACAAACAAACAAACAAAAAAAACAGAAAGCAAGCAAGGTCTTCCTTTTCTTTGAGCTGTAGCATCAAAAATATACCACCTAACCACTCAAAATTAGTTCAAGATTCCAGGCACAAATGAGTAAGGTGTTATCTGGAATGATTTTCAGTGCACTGAAATGTCACTCATTTGTATCTGGAATCTTGAACTAATTGTAAGCAGTTAAGTATGGTTTTAACATATTTTATTCCTTCTTAACATGTTTTTTTAAATTATTATTATTTTTGTTATAGATGTTTCATCTTATTCTACCTTTTCTAGTTTAAATATAGTATTTCTTAACAGTAAGGAATGAAGCAGGAGATAAATTAAGTGGTTTTCCTAGGTCTAAGCCCAAATAATGAAATAATACAGTGTTTTGAGCCTGTTTTGTTCATTTACTTCTTTGTCTTTTCAAACTCCCATATTTTTCTGAGTTCATCCACACATAATTCAGTTAAAATCCTTTCTTTTCACTTGTCTTTGATATGTTCTGGTACATATCTTTTGAAAATCTAGCCCAATATGGGCTTCTTCATCAACTCATCATATAGGTTCCCCATGTTACTGACTAGTTTTTGCTTGACAAGCTCATTTATGATTTTGTTACATCAACAAAACTTAAGAATAAGCAATTAAGAGGAAAACGTCATGCTCTAAACATCGTACTAAAAAAGTTTTTGCTTTTTAGAGGTAAGGAATATGATGGTGTCATGATGGTCACATTTTACACAAGGTTGGGTGTTCCAAGTGCATATAAAATTTGCACCATAAAACAAGTCTTGCCATGAGGCTGCCATCTGTTAGCACTGATGAAGACAGGCTGGATTTATGTCTGGATGGGCCATTCAGAGCTCCAAAATGTGGCTGTGGATACAGCGACCCCAGCATCAGCTGCCACAGTTGCATTGCTAGGCCCTCAGAGCCATTTCCCCCCAGTATTTATCCTGCCTCCACATTCCAGGCCGGCCTACATTGGAAAAAATGTCCATAGTGATTGTTCTCTTCTCAAGGAGGCCTCACTAATTATGGGCTTCAGCACAGTAGGGAAAGTCTCAGTGGCTGGACTTGAGTGCTCAAGTTTTGCTCTTGTTCAGTCATATTAAAAAAGACAAAGGGAAGGGAAGGGGAGGGAAAGGACAGTTGACTGGTAATAGAATGCAAAATTGTATGCTATGTTCATGAGACAAGAGAATGTAATAAAATAAGCTCATGTTTCTATTTGAGTGTAAATGTAACACATACACATCAAACAGAATAAGTCTGATATTTTCTTGTTTGTCTACCCAAAAAGATAAAAATGTATATGCTAAATAATTACTGACATTTCACTTCTAGATTTACAGTGGCACCATTTAAAAAGGTAACCCGAACTATAATATTATCTATTTCAATATCAATATCATAAAGCTATACAGACCTATCTATCAGTATACATACAGAGAGAGAGAGAGTCATATAGCTCTGGTTCAATGTTTGTGGTGTTTTTTAGTACCTGAAGTTCTACAATTATATATTTCTCTGATTTGTAATTATGTCATCACATTTGTAATCACAAATGTGATTATAATAGCCCATCCCACTTTTCCCTAATTCAGGAGAGTTGTTGAAGGTTTACTTGTCCCATTTAACTGATAGCTAAAAGAAGCATTTTCTAGAATTGAGAATGGGATCCTTTTAGTAAGAAGGACATTGTAAATCCATTTGAGGACTACTGGGGTATAATTAAGTAGGAACTTCATTCTAAAACCAGGACACGCAAGCCTACGGTTAATAATAGCCATTCCGGGGCATGCTGAAGAATTTGAAGCTAATCATCCTCATACATGAGATTCATACATTTAGACACTGTTATTTAATCGTGTAACAAAAAAGGAGGGGAAAAAAAAGATGTTTTGCAGAGAAATCTACTGTACTCTTGAGGATCTGTGGAGTCCAAGCACACTGTCATAGGCTTCCTCACTGTCTCTGCTTCACCTAAGCCAGGGGATTTACTGGTGCCATAGATATAGCTTTATTATTCCAGACACAGATGTCATGTTCTCTTAGCCATGTGATACACAGGACTTGTGGGAATTGATTGTCCTAAGGAATCCCAGGTGATTCTAAGGAATTAAGGTGATAGAAAGGTCATTTCAATATGCCTGACTACATGAGACCAAAGGCACATATTTCCACTTTCAATGGAAGTATCAAAACAAAGTTGGCCAGTAGTCCATGCCAATTTCACAGAACTATCTGAGAGACTTTCTGGTTGCGGTAGAACGCCTTCTCAAAAGAGCTTACAGTCTGTCTCGAAACTCTGCCGCATTAATCACAGCTAAGTCAGGTCATTTTAATGTACAGTGGCAGGGAAATTTTTAAGAAGTTAAAGAAGCTAATGGATCATCTAGTTTAATAGCACCCTCAAGCAAAATGATGCTCATTGTTTTTGAATAAATGCAAATTATTTAATGTTGCTCTGAAGTGCGCTGCTGTAGAAATTGGCCAAATTTCCAAATATTTCATTATGCAATATTCAAAATCCCATATATTAAAGATTGTCTTTGAACTGGAGATTTGCATGCAAGAGGTCTGTTGTAGCATGCTATCAGCTTGTTAAGGGAAGTAGGATTAAGCAGAGGGAAAAATTCAATTGTAATGCAGTTACAACAGAGGCCTGGGCTGACCCCAGGAGGAGCTCTGGACTAAAACGGCCCTTCAGAGTAGCCCTCTATGGAGGCACAGAACCCATACAAGCACCCACTGTTAACCAAGCACTTTGCTAAGGTTTGGCGATAATGAAAAAAAAATGGTGCCTGCCCTCAAGGACCTCAGGGTCTAGTGGGACAGAGAGACAAGCAGGTAAATAATGGTGTAAGTTACTGTGCCAGGGGAAGTGGCTAGCACACAACCCACAGCTCAGAGGCATTACTACAAAGATATTGCTAGGAGGCTGCATGTTTGTTTCTTTTCCCTTTAGTGATGTTTCAACTGCTTTTACTGTATTGCTCCTTTTGAGTTTCTGAGTTATTTCTACAGGGATGAAAGACGGAACGCCTTCTAATACATTATGTTGAAGTAGGAAGCTAGTAGGTTGGAAAAAGTCCACCCTGAATCTTCTTTTTGCTCGCATAAAGGACTGATATTGAAAACCTGAGGGTCCTCTTCCTTCCTATTGCTATGCTCACTCATCTGAAAACAAACAAACAAACAATAAAGCTGTAAAGCTTCTCATGGTGTGAAGCCAGCTTCCAGGAGTCAACGGTGCACATCTCTTGCCAACTCCATTTTCAGTGATGTCTGGTTGGTAGCTTAAAATCGGTCATGGTGGGTGTATCTATACCAACGCAATTGGCAAATCAGGCCTATTTTCTTTCCTCAAAGAGCCGGTTGTTAAACATTCACTGGCACACCGCTGCTTCTAATTAATGATATTATTTTGGCAATGAAGTTTTCCTAGTTGCCATATTCCCAATAAGGAATTAACAATTTTTGCATTTACAGGCATCTATTTATAGATGTTTGCAGAAGGTGAAAAATTACTGCTTTCTTCCCAAAGAACCAGAGATCAAACTCATTTTCTGACTACAGACATGACCTAAAACCTAAAGAAGGTTGGCTCTAATCAGTGATAAGCAAAACGGCTCTTCAGATATTTCCCATCATGTCCCCTGAAATCTGTATCCTTGAGTACATCAAATGTCAGATGAAAATAACAGTAATGAAAAGTGATCATACCCTTGCAGGATGCAACGGAGTGTGTCACTTCTGATTTCAGGTGAAAAGAGTATGCTTTGGAATATCTGCCCTCTAAAGTTTATTTCTGAAATACTGTAAGCCTGCTGTATAAAGTGAGTTCCTAAGACAGAGTACAGAAGAACCGGAACAAAGGAGTCTCCCAGAGGAAGTGAGGGGAGGGCTCTGAGCCATAATCCATTAAACATCAGGAGAGAGAAATTGAAACAATCCATAGGTAAAGATGGCTGCAGACACTTCAGTGCAAACGACACAGACAACATGGATCCCCTAAAATATGAATTTCATAGAATCAAATGCTTACTAACAGTTCATCAGCATCAATCAGATAAATTAGATGCTATATAGCTCTTAAATAGTTAAATCTGTGGTTCTTAATCTATAGCATGTGCGCCTTTTGTTCACCAAAAAATATTTTTGGATGTTATCAAAAACTGCCGAATTTGGTGAGCTCTTTAAAAGGAAGATATACTATAAAAAACATACTTTAAAATTTAAAGGTGTTTTATTTTCATTTCACAGTGACACTGGGCGCACAAAAACCTAACACGCTTTTCCAAGTTGACTGGAACTGTGACTCTTCTGCTATAGCATTATTCACTGAGGTACAGGAACGCTTGATTAATAGTCACACCTGTCATCACTCACCTTTAAGCAGTGTCTGACCTTTATTTAGAGCAGCGGGTCTTGCAGTGTGATCCCAGATGAGCAGCGTCACCTGGACACCAGTTAGATATGCAAATTTTGGGCCTCAGCCTAGACCTATTGAATCAAACTATAACTGACAACACTGTACTGTATAATTGAAATTTGCTAAGAGAGTAGAACTTAAATGTTATTACCAAAAAAAAAAGAAAAAACAGGTAAACATGAGAGGTGATGGATGTGTTAATTAACTTGATAGAGGGAATCCTTTCACAAAGTACATGTATATCAAGTACCACGATGTAAACTTTAAATACCTTATTTTATTCGTCAATTATACCTCAGTAAAGCTGGAAAAATAAATAAATTATTTTTTAAAAAAGAAAAGGAAATAGGGTGGAGTCCAGTGATCTGTGGTTTGAAAAGCCCTGCAGATGATTCTGATCTCAATAAAATTTGAGAGCCACTGGTTTAGATGTAAAAGATAAACCAGGGTAAATTCTAATTCACACTAAAATGGACTGACAGGCAGCACATGTGAGGGCACAGATTACGTGTACCCTGGTTACTCCTGTATCATTATTATCTTCCACAGTGTCTGCCCGTGGTCAGGGTCAGTAAATACTTCCTGAAAGAACAGCCTTCCTTTTCTCTTTATCAGTTAAAGAAACGACACTAACTGAATACGTCAAAAGTCCTCAAGCTTCGTTGCCTTTAGTGAAATTCAGTTTGGGTTCCTACCTCAAAATTCATTTTGATCACATTTTATCATATTACTATTGTAGATAGACTCCTGTTTCAAACAAATGATCCAGAATCTATTCCTCTTCACTGTCGGTTCTCCAGGGAAAAATGGTCAGGCATGAAAACACCCAAGTGCTCTAAATCCAATACAATTTGACTTGCAATGCTCATTCTTTTATTTCTTGAAATAAGTCTTTCCAATACAAAAATGTTTACTAAATTTCAGTGTTATGGCAGGGAAAAAAACCCTGATTTTATTTCTTTCCATATTTAAACATACAAATAAGTATCTAGTCAACAAAAGTCACCTCATTTCCACTCTTAAAAAAATGTGTTCAGTATCAATTGCTTTGGAGAAAGGTACAGGAGAGGTTACAATTAGAGCAAGTTCTCTGTTCAGGTATACACAGCAATCGCCACAGTAGAAAATGGATCCTTTAAGGTTGTAGGAAATTGCTTCTCAGCAAGGGCATGATACAAAAGACAAAGTATCATCATTCTGAGGGGCTTTCTAGCATGGTAAAGGCATCGCTGCAAAGCAATCCAGCTTCAGTTCAGAAATCAAGGCAGATTCTGATGAGGCCAACCAAATTGACTCCTTTTACAGGTCACTGAAATGCTTCCCCGAGCAAACATTCCTCCACGACCTCTTTCTGTTTAATGTGCCACCCAAACACCTCGGCACATCAACGCCATTTGACTCATTTAGATGATACCCGCATTAACAGAGCTGGCTTTGATACCCTCCGTAACTTGATGGAAGTTAACCTGGCTCATCCCATGACACGACTGCTGATCATATCATAAGACAAGGATCCCTGCTGAACTTTCTTTCGTGCTTCTGGTCTTAGTGCAATTTTTGTCACTTCTAGTATATGAGATTTTGCTAATATTTCTTCTCTCACAAGGTTTCTTTAATGTTGCACATGCATCAGAAACTTAATGGAAGCTAAGAACAAGGGGTTTTCAAGTTACACATATTTAAATGTGCTTAGAGCTCCATTCCAGTCCATTTGTGACCTAACATTGAACATCAATGCATCACTACCCTATTTGGTTAGATTTCTATGATCTCTGTTGATGCATTCAGTGAAAATCAATGGCTTGTATTCAGACCTTGAAAATAATGAGTCTGCACATATACATTGCTGCTATTGAGTTATATCCACATCCATGACTCCAACAAAGTAATCATTCTACTTGAGGTTCTTCATCAGTGTGCAAGCAAGTGCAGAGGTACTATCCATAAACCCCGCAGAATATTGTCGAAAAAACAAATATTGTCATCGTCCCAATAACGTCCATTGCTAACAACAGCGAAGTGAATTCAAACACAATGCCATGCTGTACAGTCATAATCAGCAGCTTCCAGAGCTGCCTGGTAATACAGATGTACAATTTAAGATGAGATATCACAGCTCAAGGCAAGTAACTCACTGCTGCTCTGCTTTCTAAGGCACTAAAATAACTGGCACACTTAAACCTTCATAGATTTGATATTCTTTAGTCTCCAGGGTCAGTGAGCTATGTGCATTGATGATTTGTACTCCAACTGACTACGCATAATGGCAGTTGAGGTGTAATAAGTTGTTCATGGCCTCTGCAAACAGAACTTGTGGGGCTGTCATAGTTCATTATAAATTTTTTACTGTAATGTGTTGGGGGGAAAAATGTGTACTCTGGCAGCACAATTCCTTGGTTGAAGGGCGGAAGGGAACTGTCTTTGCTTGGAAAAATTTCTCAACAAGATTTTGACGGTACGAGTGCAAGTTCATAGGAATTGGATACCATTCAATTTCAGAGTATCAGCAGAGGAGTGTTCTACCTCCATGGAGAAGAGAAGAATAGAAAAGACCAGAGGAGAGAATAGGGAGGAAAGGAAAGAGGAGCTAGCAAGAACATGAGGCTCCACCCTCATAAATACTATGAAGTTGGAGTGCCCAAAAGACACTGTAAAAACAGAGATAAACTCTGTTCCATTTTGCCGGCTTTTGTTGCTACTGTATAAATCCCTCCTCCAAATTCCCCTTCCATAACAAATAGTAGGAAAATCATTCTGTTTTGTGTAAGTGGTCTTTGTGGGGACTCAAAGATGGTGCTGATTTTCACATCTATGCCACACAGCACAGTACAGAGAAAATACGCAAGAAGTAGAAGTCTAAAAGCTAGAGACACAGAAAATGTCCTAGAAATTTTCAGAAATCCTGGCAATAGCTATATTCCTAGATCTTCAAGACATGCAGGTCCCTAAGGTTCTATTTGATTTACTGGATATCTTACATTCTAAAGAAATCCGGCATCCCTAAGGAGAGGATGTTAAAAGAGATACATAGATCCCAGGTTTCAAATGAATGATTTAAGTAAAGACCTTTGTGATTCACTCTACAGTGTAGTATATTCAGATATGAATATTTCTAAATTTAATTTAAGTACCAAGGGTACAAACTTCTTCAAGTTTTGTAAATTAAGATACGAATTCTCAATTTCAATATTTAATGAAAACCTGGACAAGGTCCTTGCTAAGAAAGGAACCATATAAACTCATGACTATAAAGATATCCCTCTAATGCCAGTTGCTTTCCTCTCAGTGGTGAATTGTTCTTTAGTAGCTTATTATCAAAAGGTAAATTTGAATAAGACTTCCATTCAGTTATTTCTAGTAATGAGATCTTTGATTTCATTTTTTTTATTAGAAATGTGTTTCTCAGCAACACGAAGATTATCATTCCACGTCTCCTTATTACCCCGTTTTTAAAAACCATTCAATCATTTTGTAAGATAAAAAGGGTTCATCGGATGGAGAGTTGAATGGCTTTTATGGAAGAGATGGTAATGCTTAAATTGCGTGACATCTTAGGACTAATTTCTTCATTTGTAAAATAAGCATTCAACGGGACGACAGCAAAGGTCCAAATTTAGGTTCATTGCTTCCCTCTCTTCAGATATCAAAAAGAAGAGTAACTACTTTGCTTTCCATTTCCACTTCATTCAGAAGCCTGTCTACAACAGGCCACAGAAATGGGTTCAATGGTCTGCACAGCAGCTGCTCAGGACTCAAAATTTCCTCTGTTGACCACAAGATGACATGCCTTGACAATCCGGCAAACTACTCTCCACTTACTTCCCTGGGAACAAGGTCTAGGCCGGTTTGGAAGCTTAATTTGAAAAAAACAACAATAACAAAAAAAACTTACGTGATGCTTATCTAGTCTAGAATTAAACACAATTTTTTGAGATGATCTATTCTCTCCTCGTACCTCATTAAGAAACAAACACACAAACACCTCCCTTTCTCCAAATTAATTCTGAACAATAAGAACAACAAAGGCGGCTGTGGAATGGATTTCAAGTATTGGGCTCCACTACAGCCTTGGAGAAGATGTACTAAATCCTAAATGCCCTGGCCAATTATATTTCATAGGCAATTCCAATTAATTTTAGAAAGAACTGGTTACAGAGATACTTGGTTTTATCATACACTTTACTGAACAGCCAAAGATGTTGGTTTTTCAGTTCTAGCGTATGTGTTTAGATGTCATAGGACACTATAGTTAATAGGTTATAATGATTTATTTCAGGTCTGTAGGTTTTATCAATTATTGAATCAAGCACAAAGAGAGTGACCAAGAACTTCACCTTCGTTCAGAGAGGGGTCAAACATTCACTCTCCACGTCAGCATAAGTATAAACAAAGCCATGAAATTAGTCATTTGTGTCTGTCTTAGATAGTAATTGTACAACAGGGAACTTATCGCTATAAAATCAAGCTTGATTAAACTCTGAGACGATAAATAGATGATTAACTTCAACTGGTCTTCTCTATGTGAAATAGCAGCAATGTACACGGAAACAATAATTTTCATTTAAGAACATGTGTTAATCCAAGAAGATGATAGATCTAATGTAAAACAAGTTAGGCCTCTAGTGAAGAGCTGAGCTCACAAGAATATGCAAATCTAAGTCAGAAAAGCTCAATGGAACAGTCTAAGTATTTGATCACCAGGAAATCACAATCAGCAAAGAGTATGCATATCTGCTAGCCTTTTTAGTATCACCTAATATACAAAATAGGTACCAATATTACATACAACTCAAACTCTAAAAAATAAACCTCATTGTCCCAATAACTTCCATTGCAAAAATTAGATTTGTATTGCTAGGGAATATGAAAACAGAATATAAATTGGTACAACTTTTTTGAAGACAGTTTGGCAACACATATTAATATCTGTATACCCTTGTTCCACCAAGGTCATATGTAGAATTTTTATTAAAGAGCCCATCAGATCAGTGCACAAAGATGAGTGCACAAGTAACTTCATCTCAGTGTCATTTAAATCAAAAATTGGGAAACAATCTACATGTCCATCATTAGGGGTCTGGTTACATATATTATGATGCAATAAGTTCATGTAACACTATGCTGCCATAAAAGTGATAAATCCGTGTTAACATGGAAAGAAGATATTTCCAGCATATTATTGAATCAAAACTTACGCAATTGATGCATTTTTTTGTAAAATTATATACATATAATCTAAATGTATATAAGAATGAAAAGCTGTTGGAAATTTGTGTATGAAAATATTAAAAGTGGCTACCTCTGCATATCAAATACACAAGTCTTTTTATTTGTATGTGTTAAACTTTCTATATTTCATGTTCTTACGATGAGCTTTTACCATGTCTATAGTCAACAAAAAACTGTAAAGAGCTCAATATACCTTTTAAAATGTGACATACATCAATAGAATACTCTATCTGCTCTAAAATTAATTTCCACACCCTCCTACTTTGAAGACTGGAATTAGAACTAAATTGGTATGAGTTTGCTTGCAAACTCCTTAAGCCCCCGTTTTCAAATAAGCATATATATCTTTGTCACCATCTGTAAAGTTTCCAAATTGTTCATTTTCATAAATTGAGTTCCTTATAATGAAACAAGAGACATTTATGATGACATTTAACAAATTGTACAAGTGTCCAAAGAGTAGGTATCTAAAATTACTCTCTAATTAAAGAGAGGTTCCCAGTAGCACCTCTTAATTGCTAATATTTCTTAAGTTTTCACTATCTGCACTATAAAATAGGGGTGATTGTGTAAACTTATAACAAAAATATGAGTTCTAATGAAATCATATGTCACTCTAGATATCCTCAAAATGTGCTATGGGAGACAGAATCTTGCCGTTACCCTGAAGTGTCGTCACCTGTAACATGCACGCACTTGAAGAGGTGCTTTCGTTAAATATCCTATTATAACTCTTTTTTACCATATTCATGATTGTAGAGTCCCTGGATTTTGAGTAATTTTCAAATGTACACTTTCCCCTAGTGTTTACTCTGAGTTCTGTTATCAAAATATTCTCAGAATAAAATTCTGGGTTTGAAAGACAACCCAGGAGACTTACATACTCCATTTATCTTCCAAACAAGTGTGATGGAGAGAAGGGAGAATGTAATCTTTTACCCTTTCACAGCAATGTGACTCAGCCTTATTAGAGAGGGGGCATTTCCACAGCAGAAAAGAGTTCATTACTGATGAGAGAAGACAGAAAAGTCAAGAAGAAAACTGCTGAAGGATACTTAAAATTAAAGAATATATTCACACTAGGAAGGCTTAGTGACATATAATGTAGGGCAAGCAGGAGCCATGCAGAATACATTTTTGTTTTGATTGGTTTTATTTTTGAGAATTTATGGAAGATACATCAAGTCCTTTAAGAGAGAAGGGACCTAGGAACTGCTGATTGGCTAATTTAACTTAATCACCTGAAAACATAGTTTAGCAAACTATCAATCAATTTTACAGGCAAGTAGGATCAGTGGGTCCAATCAAGAATAGTCAGAAAGTCATCCTTCTGCATGTGGGGCAAGGCACACCCACACCTGCTTTAGGAGAAGCGTCCTGAAGGAGTGTACAGGACAGGGATGGAGAGCAGGTATCCCTGAAGTGACCTAGCCCTTAAGCAGACCAAAAGGCATCCTGAGAATTTTCTGACTGCTTAAGTTATGACAGAAACATGTTTTTCAAACTTATATCTGTTTTTCAACATAAACAGTTTACAACTTTATGTCTATTTGTTCACTATGAGAGCAATCTGTATTAAATAGCATAATAAGTTAGAGAAATCAATAAGTAAATTACTTGAGGATCCCCAGGTAATAGTTTTCTAGTCATTCTAAATTCATTTATTTAAATTAAATATAAAATAAATTCAAGTAAATGAAGTTATACTGTGGAAATTGAAATGAAAGCTTATACTATATTTTCATTCTCTCTAATGAAGTCCTACACAGACCGAAGAGAATACATATGGATCAGCAAAAATCAAATGTCAGCTGTAGATAATAAATTATTCCATTCTACAAAATGCAAATCATGTGAAACACCTGAATGGATATAGCATGCTAGATGCTCGCTCCTGGGTTTTTCCTTCACATGGCATGTACAATTACTTTAGCTGCCTATTGCTAAAGATTGGCTTAGAGGAAATTTTCATTCAAAATGTTAGTAAGAATATAATATAGGATAAATGTGTACCAAATTTCAACCCCAGGAAATAGTGTGAAATGGGCTGATAGAGAATATCAGTCAATATGCAAGGCTTGGTCTACTTTTTAATAACTAACTTCCAAGAAATTGCTTTAAAAGATAAGCCCATATATTTTGCTTAACTAAGTCAATTGTGCTTTTTTTCTACATCATTATTCTCATAATCTCTGCCTGTTCCAATGCCTACCTAGCCTGTCTATTTTTCATCAGATTCAGCTGGATGTATATCACTTGCTATAAATTACTAAACTTCTAACGACTCCAGTCAAGCTTTTAACATGATTTAAATGCACACTTCCATCACCCCTCTCACGCTTCCCAAAGACTCTTTGAAATCAAAGACAATCACCAAGGCTTGGAAGAACATCATTTCATCAATGAGACAAAATATTCACTGTCATATTTAAAAGAAAAGAAATAGGCCACTTTCTTTTCATTCTATATCAAGGATGATTTATAATAAAATTTTTTAAAATCATTCCTAGAGATCATTGAGACCATGATGATTATAAACCCCTTTAAGAAAAATAATTTTAGTGTTCAAGAAAGATACAGATTGATGGCTCTGAAATTGAACTCTGAAATACCTTTCTCCTTCCAATCTTTCCATTTTAAACCAAATCCAGAAGAATCCATTTTAATGCTAACACTTTTTAGAACTGCTCTAAGTTTGAACTTTCTTCCAAATTGTAAATAAGATTGGTATTTTTGATAGACCTATTCCTCTGTTTTATTGTTCAAACCAAAAAATAGAAGTGACCCTTGATTTCTCCTGCTGCCTCATCCTGCATTTCTCTACACATCCTTCACCCTTCACTATACAGGGTGCATGCACTCTCACACTCACACATGCACAGGCACACTCACAAGCACACACATTGAATGTTTCAGTAAGTTCTATTGGTTCTACCCCCAGACAGAACCTCAAATGCCTCTACTCTTCTCCCTCCCCACTCCACAGCCCTTGCCCAAATCACGATCACCTGGGCCTGAGCTTCCACAACAAGCTCAATGATCACTCTATTCTCACTGCTATCTCCCTAAAATTCCCTTTCTACACAGCGGTCTAAATATTCAAAACTGTAAATCTGATCCTGTTATTATTTCATTTCCTTGACATTTTTCAGTGGCTTCCCATTGGCCTCCAAGCTCTTGAATAAGCTGAACACTGGCTCTGATATCAACTAAGACCAGTCTCGTCCTCCTTCTATAAGCTCCAGTGATGTTTCTGTTCAGGGTGCGGAAGCCTCTTCCTGCCTTAGACCTGTCCGTGCAGTTGCTTCTGGTCTGGGATCCTCTTCTCCTAGCTCTAGCTGGATCTTTCACATTGTCAGGTTTGGGCTCTACTGTTCTTCCCTAGAGGAACCTTCCCAGACCACCATATTGAATGGTGATCTCCCCGATGACAGCTCTGACACTTAACCCTTGTCGATTTCCTTCAGAGAATTTTAACTATCTGATAATATCTGGTTTACTTCTCTGCTTGTTTACCTCTATCTCCTACTAGAACACAAGCCTAATAAAGCAGAAACCTTGACTGTCTATTCCACTGCTGGATATTAAATGCCTAGTATTATGTGCCTGACATATAGTAGATGCTCAATAAATATGTGTTGAATCAGTTAAATGAATAATGCATAAATATTGCATTTGACATATCAGTTTCTTATGCATAATTCCTATTAAAATCACCTACTCTTTTCCCAAACACTATAGGAAATTCACACTGCAAAATTAACTAGTAGTATAAATAAGGTCTAAAAATGATGACTACAACATCTGGAATTCTCGATTCTAAAAAAATGTACAGAAACTACAGAATGCCGAGTTACACATGTACAATCAAGTAAAAATAGATAAGATTAAAAACAAACAAAACAAACAAACAAACAAAATGCCCTTTGGCCCACTACTATTAGGCCAGACAAGAACAAGTTAACCTGTTTAAAATATGTCCCTATGTCTCAGTCTTGTTCTGGAAAACTTGAAGAAAGTAACAACTAGCCAATTTCTCTATAGAATTTACTGACAGCTCAATATGTTTCCAAGACTGATGCTTTTCTAACAGGTACACACCCATGCAGGTCTTTTCAACTCAAACAACCGTAACAAAATGACATAAATTCAACATTTCCCTGTGTATTCTCTGAACCAAACATGGAGGCAATGCTCTGGTTAAGTCTGGAATTGTCTGTAGGTCTTGACTGCTAATAGGAACTTCCTGCATTTCAACTCCTATTAGTTTCATACAGCCAAAGACTTTAATTTTAGCTGAATAACTTTTGGTTTGGTTTTGAGAGCCTGTGGGAGAACCCACACTGTATTCAATAAAAGTTGAATGAATTGAGGTGGTTGACTATCATTACTTATGTGAGGGTCATAAAAAATCAGTGTTATTTCCTGAGAAATTAGCAGCCAGTCAGCTGGTGGAAAGGCTGACTTAATAAATAACTCACTTTAGGGTCCAAACAACAGCTGCTGTTAAGTACCCACGCAGGCCAAGAGAGACCTTCCGGACACTCAAGTTTTCAGATATGTCCATTTGTAACTTGGAAGTTCTTCTATTTGAATCAGAATCTGATATTAAAGAGAATATCAAACAAACTAGTCTACAATGCCCGGCAGAAATATGACTACGAGGAAGAGGTTACTCGAAGTCATAAGCGCAACCTAGAGTATGATTTTTATCAAGAACAGAAAAGAAATATGATTTTTTCAAATATCAAAAAACACATTATTGACTAGAATTAAAAATCACATGTATTTTAAAATAAGATATGAATCTTCAAAGAAAACTCTAGTTTATTAGTCAGACCTTATATTCAGATTTCTTAAGTGTGTCAGCTCAACTTCCTTAATTATGTTCAATTTCCTCTTGCATTGGGGTATTTTAATGGAGAAAAAAATCCAAGGAAGTAAAATTCAGTACTGACTCCAAAGTTATCTGAATTGGATAAATCTGTAAGAATTCGTTTTTGTTTCTTTTCAATTCAGTTTAACAATAGTGGAGAGTAGAAGGAACATAAATGATTACCACTCATCTCATACAGAATAAAATCAGCCAAGTTCATTAATTTCTAAATTTGCAGAAAACAAATATTAAGTAAATACTAAATTGTGACCTGAAGCATTTGTTTGCAGGGTGAAGTACCAGGCAGCAGCAAATGCAGTAGACTAACATCTTAAATCCATAAGAAGTTATCATTGTAAGTTGTGTTAAGTCTCTGAGAAATCATGAGAGAGCTTATTTTAAAAGGGCAGAAATATGCAGGTAAAGACTCTTATTTTGCTGTAAAGACTGAAAGTCTTGTTAAAGAATCATTCTCTCAACAAGTATTTATGGAGCTTTTAATATAAGCCGAGCACTAACACTTTGCTCTGAAAGGGATTTTTCAAAGGAACTAGTTACAGAGTTATGAGTTTTGCTTTTAATGAATCCAGGTGACTCTGAACATGAATTTAGTCTACAACGCAGGTCAAGACTGGTTAGCTAAAAACTACCAAACCAAGGTTCAAGTTCACATACTCAGTATATATTCAGTACACGCTCATATATATTCAGTACTGAAGCAACCATTTTATAGTGTGGATATAGTAAAATCTTTTACAAACCACTGGTGTGTGGTGTTCCAATAGAGACTTTACTGTCAGTATGCCATGACAACTATGTCTTAGGTTTGTGCAGTGTTTTCAATTATTTTCAAAAGTATTTATTCATTAGCTTTAGGAGAGACACCATTCCATTTTCCAGATTCATAATGAAAATATCAGAATGGTGTTACACCCAATTTTCCAGTTTTGGGGTATCTGAATAAGTGAAGACCGAATACACAAAAATGAGTTCCATCAGTTCAGATCAAGGTTGTTTATGGGGAGGCACAGGATTGTAGTTTTCTGAGTATAAGAGATTAAGTTCAAGATATTACTAATATCCAGACAAAAGGCTTTAGAAATCTGGCCTTTGCCATCTAACCATTTTTCAGTTCAACTCAGCGTTTTTTCTTATCTTTAAGCTTAAATTCGAAACTATAGCAGTAAGCCTCCCACGTGGTCTCTCAGTTTTAAACTTTGCCTCTCATTAATCTATTATCAATACACCACCAGAAGGATCTATGAAACAAATAAACAAACAAAAATAAAACAGTCATTATGTCACTCCTCTGCTCAAAATCCTCCAAAGCCTCCAGGCTCACCGAGTAGAAGCCTCACTATAAAAGCGCTTACTTGGGGACCCCGTGAGATCTGATGCCAGCCTCCCTGTACCACTATCACTGCTGCTGTCTCCCTCATCCACCTGCTCCAGCCACGGTTCCTGGCTTCTTGCTTTTGCTCCTCAGAGTTCGTTGAACCGGCTGGGCCCACTTCACTCCCTGGAGCTTTTATATGTGCCATTTCCTCTCTGGAATGAACCTCCCCACATCATCTGAGCTTTTTTCTCGGGTCTTCAAAAGTCACTTTCCCTAGCCATTTTATCTAAAATTTCCACCCTCTACCCCGAGTACAAATTTCTCTCCCCTACTTTACTTGTTCCCCAACTCAACATATCACTCCCTGACATACTATTTGTCTTGTTTATTATCTGTCTCTTATTCGTCTAATTTATTATCTTACAAGGTAAACTGCATGAGGGTGAGAATTTTTGCCTGTTTTTTTTTTTTTCTTTTTTTCTTTTTCTGTGGTACGTGGGCCTCTCACTGTTGTGGCCTCTCCCATTGCGGCAGGCTCAGCGGCCATGGCTCACGCGCCCAGCCGCTCCGCGGCATGTGGGATCTTCCCGGACCGGGGCACGAAACCATGTCCCCTGCATTGGAAGGCGGACTCTCAACCACTGCGCCACCAGGGAAGCCCTGCCTGTTTTGATCACTGTTCTTCCCCACTGCCTAACATATAGGAGGCATTCAACAAATATTTCATAGAAAGGAAGGAAAGAAGTAATGAAGGGAGGGAGAAAATGCCACCTTAAAGAGAGTTTCTCCCTCAATAACTCAATTTGGTTCCCAAAAGTTGGGCTATAATAATGGGTCTGCCTATTGAACATGGTTAATATTATCGATATGTCTTCTATGACTCAGTTTTAAAAATATATATTATTAGGTTATGACCAACAGGACATATATATACACATGTACATAAATACATGTTAACTACCCTTTCATTTAACAAGTGTTCTATAACTGTAGAAAGTAAAATGTATTATTAAGTTTCTATTTAGTAGTCTAATGTGTATGTAGACCCACTGATAGAAAAGTCTCCATTATCAAATTAAATTGTAATTTTCTATTAGGCACACAAAAATCAGTACATATTGAGAAATGAATATTCTTTTTACATCCTAATATGAGCACCACTCCTATTATTTTAGCCTCCTAACAGTACTCTGAAATGTCAATCTCATTCACCACATTTCAACTGAGGTTAAAGGTGCACCTCTGATTTACCCCCTACTGTTCCTATTAATTGTTTTAGTTTTTCGCTGCATCTAACCTCATGTACTACCAGAAGATATTCAGATACCTTGCTCTGACAAGCACTGGAAAAATGATCACGTTAGAATAGCTGTTAATTCTTTCATTTCTGCATATCAAAATTTCTTCCCACTTAACTATTAAAGGTCAAATTTTCAACTAGCCTTCAAACACGCAAAGAATTAGTGTTTTGACATGTAGAGTGCTCCTGCACAAATTCAGACTCCTCGCGAATGAATAAAGGAGCATATATTCTGTACGTTAAATAGCTTTACAACGTAAATAATGTATGTGTTACAATTTACTTACTAAATAATACAACACTTTATTCTTTAAAAATATAAAAGATATACAAAGCAGAGTTTCTGAAATAGTAATAAGTATCATTTTTAAAGCAGATTCTTTTATTATTAACAGCTTTACACAAGAAGGCGGAACATGGCTCAAAGCCACAACAGTCCCCAGTGACAAAGCTGGAACCCACATTAAGCTCTCTTTTCCTCCAGAACTCAGAGAATTAATTGAACTACCACACAATGACAGAGTTTTCTGATCCCAACCACAATTTTCCATTGAAACTATCAAAGCATAATTTATAGAGAAAACCTCCAGCCATAAATGGAGAAGTGATCTAGGAACCATTGGCCACAGTGTTTGAAGTAGAATAGAATATCAAAATCATTCTTAATTGAGGGCAATGCATTCTCTCTATTACTCCTGAGACAGAGAAAATCATTCTGCAATGTCATTCTCTCCTTGTTTGCGTTAAGACCCTTGTTTATTTTCTCCATTTTCCCTTCATTAGAATTTGAGATCGGGTGTCAGCAGAGAGCTGGGGTAATAAGAAAGAGAACACATCTCTATCAATTTTTATCCTCACTCTAGGCTCTGATAAAAATATGATGAGTATTTGAACCCTGCAAAGGATACCTTTGGGTGCTAATTTTACGACAAAATGTATTAAAAATTATCACTTGTGAACTTAAAAACTCATTTCACAGGAAGTCCTTGAAGAAACTTATTTAACCATTTCATCCTTTAATATTTTAAAGGATGTCACGGGGACATGATCTCATTTAGTTATTAAAATGGGTAACATAGCCTCCAACATAAAATATCTTATTGGACCCTTAATTTTATAAGACTTATGTCAATAGTTAAGTTCACTGATTACACAAAGATTTAGGGACATATTTAATAAGTAGTGTACTTTTCTAGATCCTTATGGGTGGGAGATTTAAATGTGAACAAAACTTGCCCATATTTTTAAGGCATTTTTAATATTAATAGTGATAATAAAGTACATACAACACTTGACTACAGCAAAACTTGTAACTTGATAAAAAGCAAAACACTAGAGTTGCACCAAGAAAAAAAGAGACATAAATTACCCTGATGGGATCACAGAAAATTTTCAGGGAGGAGAGAACATTAGTGCAGGATTCAATAGGATAGGTCCATTTTTTCCAAGAAGAATTATGGGCATAACATTAGCAAAGTATGGTAACAGTAAAGCACAAGATGTTCTTTGGGGAAAGCAGTTATCTATCACTGAAGCTTCAATGAGTAGGGGAAGAAAGCCAACGTGTAGAAAACTCCACGAAACTTGCCCAGGGACACAGAGCTCATGTTAGGGTCAGGATTCAAGCCTGGTAGTCTGGGTTCCGACTCTGTTTTCATAACTACTGCATTCTACAACACTGTATTAGTTTCGTTTTGCTGTTGCAACCAATTAGCATAAATTTAGGAGCTGAAACAGCACAAATTTATTCTCATACAGTTGTGGAGGTTAGAAATTCAAAGTGGTCCCACTGGGCTGAAAATCAAGATTTCCCCAGGGCTGCATTCCTTCTGGAGGCTCTTGGGGATAATTTGTTTCTCTGTCCTTTCCAGCATCTGGAGGTCACGTCACTTTCATTCCTTGCCTCATGACCCGCATCTTCAAAGCCAGTAGTCTAACTAGCATCGTCAAATCTCTCTTGACTCTCAGTCTCCTGCCTCCCTCACTTATAAGAATCCTCGAGGTTACACTGGGCGCATCCTATTAATCCAGGATAATCTTCCCATCTCAAAGCGGCTGATTAGCAAACTTAATTCCTTCTGCAAACTTACTTACTTCTCCTTAGCCATATGCCATCACATAGTCACAGGTTCTGGGGCAGAGGATGTGGACATCTTGGGAGAGGCATTATTTTGCCTACCGCAAACAGGATATTAAATTTGGTTAGAGCAAAGGGATAGAGTGGAAGCTGAAGCTGGAAAGGAAGGTTATGGAGCTCACGGAATACTAACGAATCTAGGGTTTTGGGTAAGCAATCAGGTGCTCCTCCACTTCTCCTCCTACGTCATTAGAGCCATATTTTAGAAGTTAACTCACTCAGGCAGTGGTGTGTAGAATTAACTAAAGGACAAGATGATTGGAGGCAGGGGATTCAGCTGAGCTGCCTTGAGAAAATTCTCTAACATACCATGACCAATTTATGATGATCTTGAGAATCTTTTCAACATTGAAAACATCCTGCCTAAGCCATTCTCATCCTTAATCAATGGGTGGGGTAAATTTGAGCGGCACACAGTATTAGGTCCAATATCAATGACTGTTCTCTTATGTGGTCTTGTCCAAAACTGTAACAAGGGATTTTGGAAGCTGGTGTGAAGATACATTTCCAGTCCTCTGGAATTCTTTTTCAACTCAACAGCGTATAGCATAATATAAATCTTTCACATCTGATTGGAGTGAATTGTAGGGTCAGTCACACCAACTGAAAGTAGTTTGTTGGGGTTAGACATGGGCTTTTTTCACTCAGCAAGACTCAGTTCATTCACCAATAACAAGAGGCAACTGAATTTACTCGAAGCATCTGAGTGTACTTAGGAAGCACAGGCAAGATAACACAGAAAGACCGTGGAGTCCCTTGCAGGTCAGATGAACCTGAAGACAATTCAAGTCACATCCAAACTGCTCACAGCCAAGGATGTCACTAGTACCACAAGGCTAAAAGCTATCCCCCAGTTCCATCAGGGCTGCATAGGGAAGAATAAGAGACCAAGGCCAAGATAACTGAATCCAGGCCAGCATGGCCTTGGCAAGGCTGATGGCCGGTGACTGTTGCCAACATGGCAACATGGCATGACTGTTGACACTTCCAAACAAACAGAAGGTTTACAGGATGGGGATAATGCCTAATCACCAGCACGGCCTCAGGACTTCGCTCTGATACAAACACAGCAAGATTTTTAAAATAGTTTCATCAAATTCTCTTGTTGGCCACATGGACACTGGCAGAAAGACAGCCTCCTCAATAATGAACCTCTCAGTACAGTTAGCAGGCTGGCAGAGGAAACCTTAAAAGGACAAACAAGACCACAAGTATTCCTGTATTTGAATAGCAATATTAATATAAAGTTCACTACGACGTGTGACAATCCGAATGTTCGTTTCCATGAAAAATTACCAAACACAGAAGTTAACAAGTAAAGAAATACATATTTCAAATATAAAATATGTGGCATATCCATGCGAATTAATATATATTCTGAAGGTTTTCATATCAGAAGTTGGAGAAAAAAAACAGATTCTTATTCTGGTCCTTATTTCTATCTCTTTAAAATACATGAGCCAATGAGCTGCGACGGCTTCTCAATGGAACTACAGCAACATTTTTCTATTTCTCTAGAGAATATTTATTATTATCAGGCTATAAGAAAATCCCTCTAAATCAATTTTAACTGGAAAAAAGAGAAATGCTACACCTCCTAGAAAGCATATCAGACTGATTTTCCAGGTTTATGAGTATGTTAGAGATATTTATCTTATAATTGTCATCTAAAATCCTTCAAATCATTATCAAATTTACCGTGTAGCTACTCCTGCATAACACCTGCCGGAAAGTTGAAAATAGCCCACAGCTTTTTTAGAGGAAAGTGGCAAGAGTTAATAGCCAGCCATTTTAATGGTGCAAAGGCTGCATTCTATCAAATGTGGCCAATGATCTTTCTAATGAGCAATGCACAACACAAGTCTATCTCCTCCATAAAGAAACACATATCACCTTTATTACTACCTGCTCTTCCAAGTAAACAAGTCCCTGGAATACCTCATTTTCTTAGGATGGGTTGATTGGATTTAATAGGTCTAAAAGGACAAGACAATACTCTTCCTATTTTAAGAATTTCTTCGGATGGCTGGTACTGTACAGGGAGAGAGGAAGATATTCAGCAAAGAATAGAAAGAAAGCCCAGTGGCACAGGGAGCTTTGTTTGGTCTAATATTTCACAAAGTACAGCAATTTTTTGCTTCAATAGATCTTGACCAGCAAAGCTAGGCCAATAGCACATGGCAATGCTTACGTGCTCAACTACTCTATGAAATAGATCTTGTTCGATGGCTGCTGCGTTAAAATACTTTCACTTTGGCAGAGAGCAAAAGTGAGGTCTCTGTTGTCTGTCTTGTTTCTGAAAGAAAGGCGGCAAAGACAGATAACTCTTCTAGTATTAGAAGCTGAGAATATTTTCTAAGACCTAAACAGACTGTACAGCACAATAGAAAAATGCTTAAATTCAACAGCAATTAGCATAAAGATATACACTTACATCAAAAAATATCCTATTGCTACAAAACACCTGTAAGCAAGGAAAAATGTCCCATTAAATAAACAAGCAGCCAAGCAGTGTTAAATGTGGATTATTCAGTGGCTAAATATAGAATTGTGGGGGGACTGTGTTCTCTGGCTGCTGCTTCCTCCTCTTCCTGAAAGTTCTCAAGCTATACTCTGATTTTTAGCAATTGTACTATCAAATACATAGAGATGGAAAGGAAGCCAAATTCAAAACCATTATAGCATCCGTAAGTAAGAGCATGAAAAAAAGAGGCTTTTTAAAGGTGGAGAGATAATTAATGGCTAAAACACTGATTTTGAACACACTGGAGACGTCATTATTCATAGTAAGCATCTCCTTGTTATTACAAATAAGCACTGGTTGCCTTGACATTCCCCCTATAAATATTTTAATTATTATTTATTCAACTGAAAATGAAACTATATAATATCCTTTGAACTGGATCTGAAAAAAAAAAAGATTAGACTTTACAGTATTTTTGGAGAACCCAGTTAGGTTTAATGAAAAATGTTTTGAGTCATGTAAAGTAGTACATAAAAATTTACAAAATTTGCCTAACATACGGGAAATCTATGAAATCTTCTAATGCAACCTCCGTAAGAGAGTAGTACTCAGAATTATTAGGGAAAGCAACTACAAAATATCAGACAGGCGAAAATCTTGCTTTCTAAGGCACAGCAGAAGGTGTTGTATAATGCTACTCGGCATACCACATGATATTCAACAGCCTTTACCATCTGGACAATCTTTTCTTCTCAGTAGCATTTCTTTTCAATAGCTTTTCCAATATTTCAGTTTAAGTCCATTTATTCTTTCTCTGGCCTTTGGAAAAGATAGAGAACGGTTGCAAAATTACTACCATCTTTACAAAATAGCAACTGTGGCTAGTTATTAAATCTTCCCTTTAGTTCAAGATAAATAACACCAGGGCCTTTTGTTTTTTGTGCCCAACTCTTCAATCACTGTGGAAACTCTACTCTAAAACCAAAGTTCTTAATTTTCCAAATTTCAAAGGCTAGAAACAAACACAATCTCAAAAAAGGCGTGATTGAAGAACAAGTGTACCACATCTCATGAAAGATAAAAATATATATTTGGTTGAAAGGAAATAAGAAGACCTGTGTGAAGCAAGTACATGGCACATAATGGGAACTCAGTAAATGTGAGTGGAATCCCAAGGATGGAGTGGAGGGGGTGGGAGGGACAATGAAAAACAAAAGAGAATCCAAGGAAGATGAACCCTGGCTGCCCATGTGCGTTTCCGTGAGCGAAATATAAAGCTCTTTGCAATTTTCATGGTCACAAAAGGCATTCTTCTTTCTCCCCTAAAGATGCTTAAAAGGATAAGCATGGGTTAGGCATCATTTCATCTCAGGTAAGACTTCCATTTGACCTGGCTTTAGGGAAGATTTTCAAAAGATAAAAAAGGAATTTCTAATAAAGATTCAGTAGTGTGCTACGATGTAACCCGCTACAGCTTGTTCTCTGGAATGACTAGAACCCAGAACTGGGAAGCCAGTCAGGCCCCAGCAAAATTCTCTACCTATAATTTTCTTGCTGTCCACGGACAGCTTCCTCTGCTCCCAGAGCTATAAGATGCCACCAGTTGGCACCAGCATTCACTGGGACAGCCCAATAATATGACATTAACTTTCTGTCACAGTTCCCAGTTCCAGGGGGAGTGACTCTGACAGGCCCACCTACGTTCAGGGGCCCACATGTGGTCTCTGCAGTATCTAGGGCAGGCCCACCCCCTACAAACTGGCCCATCGGTGCCCACTGCTACAGTTCAGGGGCAGATACTGGGGTTGATCATCACAGCACACATGTAGCACCTGGTAGTGACACATTATCTCTACAAAGGGAGAATACAGAGCAGACACGTGTAGTGCTCTTTTATAAATCCAATTACTTTGAAACATATTCTCTGGGCAGTGTCTCTGAAAGCTCCCATATCTAGGAATCAGGAGCATTTATTCTTGAAATAAAATAAAACCGGGGCATAAGGAATTCTATTAGGGATCAAGAGCCCTGTTCTACCACTGCAGAGCTTTGTCAGTTTGATCAAATCCTATTTGATTTCTGCTTTTATTAGTTTATTTACCTGTAAAATTAGAGCATTGAATTTCTTGTTCTGAAATTCTTTAGGTCTAGAAGTAAATGATTCTAGCACTCTGTTTCATAGTGTGATACCAGATCCTGAATCCACAAAATAATTTTTAAAGTGTTAAACCACCCCGTGTCCCAGATAGATCTCAGGTTAGAAATATTCAACATTTATAATTTGAGAATTTGAAAAGTTATTAACAACTGCTCTTTGAGAGAATTCCTTTCCATAGAGTATTTAATCATACTGCCTCATAAATTTTTGTTAAATCTCAAAAGTACCAAAATGTCTCAAATTCTTTTATTAAGCTTTAAGGTGGTTGGGGTGTATTTTTTTATTTCTTATTCAAGGAGGCAATAATGATTTTTTCCCATATTTCAAAGAACTCAAGGTACTTCATAAATCTTGATTAAAGATATTATTATCCTATCTCTGCAGATGATGAAACACAGCGAAGTTAATCAGAGAATCAAAAAAAGCCAAGCAATCCTGAGAACCAATTTAATTTCTCTACTCTTAAAAAAGGCAATTACTGGGGAGAGAACAGGGGATGAAGGAGGAGACCCAACCAATACAGGCGCTCTTTCCTTTTACCACACGTTTAAATTATACAAAACGTCAACCACGTCAGTATAATTCTCTCCTTGCTTTGACGTCCCCAAGTCCAAATAAGCATCTTTCAGATTTTAGAAGTTATAGTTGGAAAAATAAAATTCCCTTCTCATAGCTCAAAAACATCCACATTTTCTGCCACATTTTTCACATTTTGCCCAACAGAATGTTTTAGTAGAATCTATAAATATTACATCTTTTTCAGCTACTGTATTGTTTTCTCCTTCTCACACATCATCATGTAACATTTTTCTAAAGAAAAAAAAAGGAGAGCAGAAAAATTTAGCCCCTTTAAACCTAACTTTTTATGAGCTTTCACAATTATAAAATCTCACATGCAAGTAGGAAATGGAAGTTTAACAGTGTCACTAGCTGCAATACATTTTCTTGTCATCTTAGAAAAACCATGTCCTATATGCTAATTTGATGAAATTTAACTATCATCGAGAAACGCTGACCCGGGGTTGACCTTTATTGACAGACATAACTCCCTGAGGTTCCTTGTTTTAAAATAATACTTTCTCTAGATGATCCTTCCCTTCTGGACATAATCTATCCCTTCAACTCTAACCTGTATCCCAGGCCTACTGCCAATGTTGCTTTATACTGTTAAAGTTCTATTGCATCTCAGCTGAGAAATGCCTGTTTCATCTCAATAATTTATAAAGTTTCCAACACAGATATCCCAGAGGGGACAGTCAAATGTGTGAATTGCTTAATTTGCATTATTCAACAAATTTGCACCTCTTTATCATGTATTATCTTTAGTTCATTTCAACCTTCTCAGCCACTAGAGCAGGAAAACTTGCAATCTTTTTTTGATTCTATTCTTTGATTCCAGGAGTATCTCTTCTTTGCCACTTATACACAACTGACTCTGAAGTTCAGAAAAGTCTGTCTCGGTTATATTTTTCATATCCATTCTCTCCTGTCTCCCACTTGTGATGGCTAAATATATGTGTCAGCGTGATTGGGCTAAGGGATGCCCAGATAGCTGGTAAAACATTATTTTGGGGTGTGCCCGTCAGTGCCATTCTGGAAGAGATTAAGGATTTGAATCACTAGACTGAGTAAAGAAAGAAGATCTGCCCTCACCAATGTGGGTAAGCATCATCCAATCCGTGGAGGGTCCAAATAGAACAAAAAGGTGAAGGAAAGTTGAATTTCCTCTCCCTCTCTCTTTCCACCTTCTTCCTTCAGACCTTGGAGCTCCTGATTTCTTGAGCATTCAGACTCAGACTAAATTATACCACTGGATTTCCCGGTTCTCCAGCTTACAAAGGGCAGGTCATAGGACCTCTAAGCCTCTACAACCTTGGGAGCCAATTCTTATATATATATAAAATCTTGTTGCCACTGCCCTAGTTAGAAACATCATTACTTCCTGGAAGTACATCATTACTTACAATACCAGACTATTGCAACAGACTTCTCACAGGATGTCTGGATTTTGTTTTTCCTACTCCAACTTATTCTGCAAACAATTGCCAGGTGAATCTTCCCATGACCCGACTCTGTTACAAAACTTTCCTGAGAATCAACCTTCGGTGACGTCTGGTTGCCTACCCAGCACAGGCCCATCTCTGAAGTTGTATTTCAAGGTCATCCACAACTTGATCTCACTATCTTTCCAAATTTATCTTCCTGTAGTACCAGGTAACTGAAACTCTTGCTTGTGAGAGATCAGACTCCTGCCCTAAGAAGAATTTCATAGTTTTGCCTGAATTAGAGCCTCAAGCTTCCCCATCCTGCTACTGGCATATGGCAACATAAGATAAGCAACATTTGCTACACATAATGCATTGCAATGTTGCAAATCAGGAAGGCTGGTAATGCCACCACACAAACAGAGATTTTGAGTTTTTATAACCACTGAGAAGTCAAATGTAAAAGGCATTCAGAGCTGAAGGAAACGTGTTAGCTACTGCTTACACTGTGCCGAAAGCCACAATTACAACTGGTGTCCCACAAAGCCAATGCCACACCACATAAGTGGGTTAAACACTCTCCCAAAGGTGTTCTGCAGATGGAACAGTTACCAAGGACTAGTCACTGCCTCTTTCTCAGATGTCAATTTGACCAGGAGCCCTTATTCATCCAGAGAGAAATCCTATTTAGATGAGCCTGCCCAGGGATGGCAGGTCCTCCTATGGGATGTGACAATAAACCCGCATTATTATCTTCTTGGGTTTCCCTGTTTTCCTGACTTACATTCCAGCACTCTATTGGTATCCCAGCAGAGTTATGGTGAGACGATATTAAGAAGCCTCTGTCTTCATGAAACTCACAACTTAATAGGAGAGACATATACAAACAACTGATTGTAACATAATGTGATATGTGTTATAACAAATGTTAAGCTCAAATAACCGTGGGGACATAGATAAGGGAACAATTCATTCTGCTGAGGGTGAGGTAGGAGGCAGGGGTTAGAAAAGAGTGGAGAGTGAGGAGGTATCATGGAAACCGGCCCTTACGGATTAGGTGGAATTGACATGGGGAGATGCATCAGCAATGACCAGAGGCCCTGGAATAGTGTGAGAACAGGATGGAGCAGGCAGAAGGTCTGGAGAGGATAATGAAGATGTGGGACTGGGACAATACATGACTTGGTAGAAGGGATGATGCTTAATTTCTGGATACTGGGAACCATTAACTTGCCCCACAAACAGATTTATGTCACACTTTGGAAAAGACAAACCTAATGACAGTTGTGAAGGATGGACTAAAGGTGCAGAGGACCAGAGACGTTAGGCCAATTCTAGGTATAAAAAGTTGAGTCAGGTGTAAGTCTCAAAGTAACTGAAGAGTGGGGAGCAAATGCCAGAGACATTTCCAATGTCAATAAGAACATCAAAGATCCAAAATTAGAAGATGAAAAGTGCTAAAATGAACTTTCAGTATCTGCTAATATCTGGAAATATTCTAGAATATGATCACTGTGTTGGAATGGAACAGGTAATAGCCACCCTGCTAAGCATGTTATATACATTATCTCTGGACGTTTCCACATTCCCATTACAGATGAAGAAACAGAGGCTAGGAGACATCAAGTGAATTGTCCCTGAGACCCAATTCTGTCCCATTCCAAAGCAAATGGGGAGTGAGGGAAGGTATGGTTTGTAGCATTTGCCAATTTCCATGGTGTAAAGATTCCACTGAAGTCACTGATTGCTGAGTTGGAAGAGATGTGCATAACTGGTCCTCAAGGAGCCGGTGTGAGCCAGCCCCAGTGAACTACTGCACTGATCTGACAAACATATTGGCAGGCATTATATAAAGCAGAGGCTGGCAAAGTGCAACCACAGGCCAAATCCAGTCAACCTCTGTTTTTGTAAATAAAACTTTATTGGAACACGGCCACGCCCAAATGTTTATGGACTGCCTGTGGCTACTTTCACATTGCAATGGTAGAGTTGCATAGTTGCAATGGAGACTTGATGACCTCCAAAGCCTAAAATATTTATTAACTGGACTATTACAGAAAATATTTGCCAACCCCTGATATAAGTGTAAAGCAGGCAAAACCCATTTATGCTATTAGAAGTCAGAATAGGGGAGACCTCAAGAGAGGTGAGCTGAAGGAGAGTGATCAGAAAAGAGGACGCGGGACTTCTGGGGTACCGGGAATGTTCTATTTTTTCATCAGGGTGCTGCTTACACAGTAAGAAGATATCATGCTTACAATTAGAATATGTGTATTTTTTATACGCAGATTATACTTTAATACATAAAAATGTTTTTTAAAAAAAGAGCAAGATGTTCTGAGAGCAGATTGTAAAATTCTGTTCATCAGTGATTTACACTTTTCCTTTTTTTATATCAGAATAGAATTAAGATATATTTGTCTGTTTGATTTACAACAAATCCTGATGAATTCTATATGTATCCATAATAGCAGTAACAACATCTATCTACTGGGTGTTATTCTTGCCAAAACTTTCCTTCTGATGGTTTGTATTAACCTTGTCCCATCTCTACTGCCCTTGGCAGAGTTTTCTTCGTTCTGTCTCCACTGTTCTAAAATGTGCTTTTTTTTTTAGTGGGGGTACACGGGCCTCTCACTGCTGTGGCCTCCCCCTTTGTGGAGCACAGGCTCCGGACGCGCAGGCTCAGCGGCCATGGCTCACGGGCCCAGCCGCTCTGCGGCATAAAATGTGCTTTCAGAATGTGAATTCCTTTGAATGGCATTGACATTAAAAGGCTGTTTACGGGCTCAGCGCACATCCTTGGGGAGTGACTCTTCACTGCTGTGATTATCATGAACAGGACTCAGGAAAGTGGGAGGCAGGTCAATCATATCAATTTTAACATTCTGTCAGGTGACCGGCCTAAGACAAAGACACGCCTGGCTGCTGCCCATCATCTGTAGCAACAGCCCCGATGTGTGCGCTGGGGCCAGAGGAGCAGCCAGCGCCAAGCCTGGGCTTCCCGAACACGTGCACCTCCTCTGCCCGACGCTTAGGTTCTGTATTTCCCTCTGAGATGAAATGAGAGGAGTCATAACTCACGCTGCCTTGGGTTCTTCCACCTGCCAGGTGCCAGCTTGGCCATTTTCCAGACTGGAGAGGATATTCCTCCAGCTCCAGGTCCACACCACCTGTCAGCTGTCAGGGCAGAGTGCACTCTGGCTTTAGCAGCTGGCCAGCCTGGTACCTGATGCTGATGTGCAGGAGGACGGGGTGCCTGTGAAGCCTGTGTGGAAGCCCTGCGGATTGTCAAAGGGCCTTAGGTTCCCACTGTCAGCATCTACCACCCGTGAACGCCAAGGCCAGCCCAAACCACAAAGAAGCGTGTGTTGGGGCTTCCCTGGTGGCGCAGTGGTTGAGAGTCCGCTTGCCGATGCAGGGGACACGGGTTCGTGCCCCGGTCCAGGAGGATCCCACATGCCGCGGAGCGGCTGGTCCCGTGAGCCATGGCCGCTGAGCCTGCGCGTCCGGAGCCTGTGCTCCGCAACGGGAGAGGCCACAACAGTGAGAGGCCCACATACCGCAAAAAAAAAAAAAAAAAAAAAGAAGTGTGTGTTGAAGATAAGAAGAGGCTAAAAGCCCTCAGAGTGATTTGTTTAGCATAATCATGATTTAAAAAATTTTTCTACTTAAATCTTCAGTGGGAGCCAATTTCCTCTTTCTGGAAAAGGAGCAGCCCTGGGGCATTAGTGAGGCCAGCACTGATGCTGAAATACTCTCGGCTTTAAGAGTCAACATACCTCTGTATTGTGGCAGCCTGGACGGGAGGGGAGTTTCGGGGAGAATGGATACATGTATATGTATGGCTGAGTCACTTTGCTGTGGGCCTGAAACTATCACAACATTGTTAATCAGCTATACTCCAATATAAAATTAAAAGTTTAAAAAAATATATAAAGTCTACTTTGTCTGATATGAAGAAAAAAAGCGTCAACATACCTCCTCAGATATATGAGAGATGATTTCTTTGGATATTTTTTTTAAAAAAGAAACCATTGAAAGGTCTGCTTCACTTTAGTAAGTGAATCACAAAAGGAGTAGAATATCATTTAGATCTGTACGAAGATCCCCAAATTATGTATGGTTAGGTGGCTCTTATGTCAACTCTGAGAGCCCCTGGAAAAACAGTGTAGAAAGCAACCAATTACACACTGCTTCGGACAGAAAACACTGCTAAATCAGTACACCACATTTTTCTTTTGTGCCTACCATACCAGACATGGAAAGAGAAGAAGAAATTGTGCTTCTTTTGCCAGCAACACATCCTAGCAAATTATAACTGAACTTGAGTGCAAGATTGAAACAGAGTCAGGTCATGAGTATGAATTAGGTATATCTTTGCTTTCCATTAAGGTGACCGATGCCATTATCATAATAGGAAAGCTCACAGCGTGAGCACCTACCATCAACCAAGTGTATAGCAACTATATGCAGAAGGTACCAAGTCCCTTTTGCTGAAGAAGAACTTGGCCTTGACATGGGTTAAATCACTTGGCTAAGATGCCACAGATATCCAGTAGCCTAGCCAGAAGTCTGATCAGGTCTAGCTGACAAAGGCGCATGTTCATTACCACTCTTGTTTGGTTTACACTGATTTTCTTCCTCTAGTCTGCTGCCAAAATATTACCTAGCAAAATATTATCTATTGATGTGGCAGTAAGGGTATCCTAGATAAAAGGACAAAGGTGAAAGGTAACTGAACGTGCCAAAACCTCTCCAAATCACTTTCGACTTGACCCAAGGTCATGGACTCGATTCTGCGTATCTCACATGTGATGGAATATCTAAGCGGAGCACAGTGAGTTCAGGAGAATGTTTGGTTTGGAAAGGATGGTACTCAAACATGCTCAGAAGGAAGGCGCTTTTTATTCCCATAACATTCTGACTTTGGGCTTCACAACTAAAACCTCCAGTGTGAGATAGGAGAGCAATCTGTCAAAAGATTACAATTTATTTAAAAGTCATTTCATGTGGAAAGCTATCTTTTGTACTCCTTCAATTGACTACACATGTGGTTGGTGTCTCACTCTGCACAAGAAAACATAATCCTAAAGCAGAAAATCAAAAATAAAAGGAAATCAGAAAATGCCATGTAGTGTGCCAAACAAATAAAAATAAATGAAAGAAGTTGAAAAGTCTTTGAAAGTGCATGTGTATTTTAATATCTGTTGAAAGAGATTTGGAAGCTTGTCTGAAGAGCCTCTCTGATAACTCCAGTTGGCTGATTGCATGATCTTGGCATAGAAAGGAACGCTAGAAGGTAAGACAATATCAAGAACAGGGAAGATGCATATTGTACCGAGAGAAAAGAAAATAGAGGGATTGGGAAGAAAAACAAGAGGAGAGAAAATAAGCAGAAAAATTAGACCTTTGGAAAAACCAAGAAAATAAGTAAATCAGGAGTAAGAATAATACCAGCAATTAAGCTGGTATCTGTTACTTTGTCAAATTTGTAATTAAATTGCAAAAACTACATTCCATGACACAATGAAGCAGGAAGGAATGTTGACCAGAGACCCACTGGGACGGGTAGGTTACTTGAACAGCATGTGATGCACGGTATCAAAAATCTATTTGTACAGACATGCAAGTCCTTCAGGCAGGAAGTTTTTATTAGACTTCATTATTTAATTTAAATACACACACGTACCCAAACTTCCCAAATTAGAAGGTATTTCCTGTTTCGAAACTAAACACAGTCACATTCCCCAAATTTGCTGTCCTTGAAGATCCCATCATTTTATTTATACGAGTGTGTGGGTTTTCAAGGTTCAGTCACAGGTATGGGGAACTTGCAGGAAAACCTGAAAGGACCCTGTATGGCAGGAAAAGAGAGTCAGAGGTATTATAGACAGTGGACCTTCTCCTGCCACCAAACCGTCTGTCCCTCCTGTGAGGCCTGCAGCAACGAAATCGATAAGGGAGCTGGTGAAGTTCAATTTGGACGCTGCAGAGGGCAACGGCCTGAAGATATAGCTGTACCCCACTTTCAATCCACATGTGTAGGAGGCCAAACCTAGGTGGTCCTGATAGTTAACTGACATCAAAGAGTTCCTTCTCCTTTCAAAAAAGATTTGCTGTAGGGTTCCTTTAATGAGAAAGCCCACCAGAACAAACATTTAAAATGTATTTTTAAATGATTTATGTGCACCTTTTAAATAATACATTCACTGTGAATTGCCCACCAATGTGCACCTGTAAAACGGCTGTTTGGCTGAAGCTTGAGGACAGTAGTTAAAACCAGCTTGGCTCACAGCCTGGTGCCTTAGGCAAATCAGGGGCTGCTCACCACGTTCAGAGATGAGAGCAGGAGGGAGGCAGGCAGCAGTGGATGCTGGAGAGGACAGGAATGTGCCAGCTGGCGCATCGTCATGGCTTCTGAAGAGCGCGAGTTCAACTCACAGGGTGAATGGGATCGCTGAGACCCCTTTTCCTACACTGAGTCAACACAAACAAGGTCATCTGACGACCAGGCAAGGTTTCCTTCCCCCGAGTTCTTGACCCCCGAGTTCTGGCTGCTTCCTATCCCATCTTTCGACACCTGGACCGCCTGTTCTTTTTCTTCGTAAAATCTGTCTTCGCTTGTTGAGCAATCTTCCCAAACGTAGCTGACACATTTTACAGAATCAGTGTACGCCTCTGCTTATCATGGAATGGCTATTTTTCCTTCAGTCTTACTATGTATTTGGAACAAGTCCAGTGTGCTTGAAATTTTAAAAATCTGAGTATAAATACCAGCCTCATTGCATTTCATTGATAAGAGTCAACATATCCTCTAAGTCAGCAAATAGTCCTCCTGACAACCATGAATTATGCTAAGATCACAGAGTTAAAACCTTCTTTGTGGTTTGCAGAGAGCTCAAGTGGAAAAAAACATCCCAGCTGTTTTTTTTCTTTTAAAAAAAAGAAAGTTTCTTTCCTTCTTTAAACCAGTAAATGTTTGCTCCTAAAGTTCCATTTCCAACTGAGATATATCATCCCCATTTTAAAAACTGATTTCAGTCAGCTTCTTAATGAAATAATCTCCCAAGATGGAATTTTAGAATTTGGGCCTAGAAAGAATACCTCATATTTAAATGGTTTTAGGGAATTTGGGGAACTTAAAATGTACCCAAAAAACCCACAAAGAAAAAAAATGTGCTGGGAATGAAATCCTAGGGGGAAAAAATAAAAGGAAGAAATGAGAATGGAAATGAGAACGTGGAACGTGCTCTTTCAAGAACATGAACTGATGTTTGAAGGACCCATTCCCCAGGACACTAGAGAAACTTTCCTTCTGGAATCTCTCAGCAGAACAACCACCCAAGAAAACTCAGCGCTATAGCAATTTCCGAATAACAATTGCTGGAACAGTCCTAGCTACAAAGCAACTAAATATGACTATCCCAGAGAATGAAATGCATCTGGAGAACACTAACACCAAGTCGCAAAGGAAACTATTCTCTCTTCCCTTTTCTCAGGACATGTAACCAACTGGCAGTTTCAGTGGCTATATTTCAGAGTGCCTGGATGAAAAAGCAGATTTGTCTTTTTTTTTTTTCTTCCTGACCCATAGCTTTGTGCTCGCCATTGCTTATACTCTGATTCTGCCCCGAGAGAAGAAAAGCTGATCTCAAGTCTATATTTGTGTACAAATATCTTCAAAGTCAGAAGGAAACAGACTTAGGGAAACTTTAGAACATGATTTTTAAAAGATTACTGTTTAAAAATGTATCAGTCAGTTGTTTAAAGGCGAGAACAAATTTCCACAAAGAAAAATAGATTCCCTTGACAGTCTAGTTAACCTTTCATGTTGCTGAAAAAGAACCATATAATTCTATGTACAAAAGGCATTTCTAGAACCACTTCAGGCTTAGGCTAACTCTCCCAAGATAGAAACCTGAGAGCGGGATATACATCAAGGGCTCAAGCCCCGAGTTTTCTGGTAGAAAACTGACACCCTCTTGAGAATGGGTCCATTATTAAAGGATAAAAAGCCTTTATCTCCCTTCTGGATCACTCTACGATGGAAGAGAGGACAAGGGTCCTCTCTACAGTAAAACCCACCAAGCCTAGACTGTTCTCCCGTCTCCCTGTCACAGCAAGCTCAGCTGAACTAAGCCCCACCCTAGGGTGCCCTGCAGCTCTGACACACTTCACCATCAGATGGAGTCCCAGGTGTCTCCACACAGTCAGAGGAATGTGAGTGTTCTTTATTTTCTTCTGCTCACTTACCTGTTTTTCTAAATTTTGTAATAAACATGGATTGTTTGCATTAAAAAAGTTACTTCTGTAAAAGCCTTAATTACATTGAGGTACTCATTCACTTCCGGCTATCTAAAGCTAAAATCTTATAAAATGGTATACAGGGCTTCCCTGGTGGCGCAGTGGTTGAGAGTCCACCTGCCGATGCAGGGGACGCGGGTTCATGCCCCGGTCCGGGAAGATCCCACATGCCGCGGAGTGGCTGGGCCCGTGAGCCATGGCCGCTGAGCCTGCGCGTCCGGAGCCTGTGCTCCGCAACGGGAGAGGCCGCAACAGTGAGAGGCCCGCGTACCGCAAAAAAAAAAAAAAAAAAAAAAATGGTATACAATGCCCACCATAAGCTGGTCCCTACATCCTCCCCCCAGACTTCAAGTCCTTTACCACCTATCATGAACTTAAGATTTAGTGCCATTGAATTTATTATTATTCTAGGAAGATATTACACCTTTTCATGACTCCCTGCTATTGTAAATTTGTCTCTTTACCTGAATTGCCCTTTATTCTGCCTCCATCAGAAAAATGCAATCTCTAGAACTACCATATGACCCAGCAATCCCACTACTGGGCATATACCCTGAGAAAACCGTAATTCAAAAAGAGTCATGTACCAAAATGTTCATTGCAGCTCTATTTACAATAGCCCGGAGATGGAAACAACCTAAGTGCCCATCATCGGATGAATGAATAAAGAAGATGTGGCACATATACACAATGGAATATTACTCAGCCATAAAAAGAAACGAAATTGAGCTATTTGTAATGAGGTGGATAGATCTAGAGTCTGTCATACAGAGTGAAGTAAGTCAGAAAGAGAAAGACAAATACCATATGCTAACACATATATATGGAATTTAAGAAAAAAAAGAAAACGTCATGAAGAACCTAGGGGTAAGACAGGAATAAAGACACAGACCTACTAGAGAATGGACTTGAGGATATGGGGAGGGGGAAGGGTAAGTGGTGACAAAGTGAGAGAGTGGCATGAACATATATATATACACTACCAAATGTAAAACAGATAGCTAGTGGGAAGCAGCCGCATAGCACAGGGATATCAGCTCGGTGCTTTGTGACCGCCTGGAGGGGTGGGATAGGGAGGGTGGGAGGGAGGGAGACACAAGAGGGAAGAGATATGGGAACATATATATATGTATAACTGATTTACTTTGTTGTAAAGTGGAAACTAACACACTATTGTAAAGCAATTATACCCCAATAAAGATGTAAAAAAAAAAAAAGAAAGAAAAATACAATGTCATCCTTTGAAAGCCAAGTCAAATATCAACTTCCTCTGGGAAGCCCTCCCTAGCTATTCTAGGTGGTGTCATCCCCACCTGCCCATAGTGTGTCCAAGGCATGTGGTTCATAACCTATCATGTTTCACTGCGCCTTAGTGCCTTGTGTACTAGTTTCTCAAGGTGAGGTTTATCTTTTCTTAAATCTTTTTTATTCTCAGAATTCTAGCAGAGCACCTGGAATGTGTTAAACACTCAAACTAAATTGGATGAATGAATGAAAGAGTAGATCTTGTCAGGAACATCAGTTTTATGGTAAGTTGGAGGGCAGTCGAATAAGGTCAGAGAGGGGAAATGTACCTGGGACTCAGGCAGTAGAAATCAGGATGAAGAAAGAGATGGAAAGAGCTGGGACAACAATTGTTTTTCTTGCTTTTATTTTCTTCCGTGGGATTGGTATAAAGTCACAGATGCATAATCTATGGAGACTAATGTGTGAGTAACTGGCAATTTTGCTTCTCTAAATTCACTTCCAGTACAAGCCTGCCAGGTAGAACTGTATTCTGTGTCACCTCCTTTATGCTCCAAAATTTCTATATTTACTCCTATGTGTCCTTTATTGAAAAATAAGGGAAAATAACCAACTCTGCCTGACATCGTGGTTCACTTGTTCTGCTTAATGCACCCATGCGCATGCACTAAACATCCATACGTGGGAACTCTCCTGATTTCAGCGGATAGGTATAATGAGCGTACTGCTTAGCTGATAAACTCTGGCACAAAATAGTCACCCAAAAACCTCGCAGGCTGCATGTTTTCTCATTGGCAAATCCAACTCAATGAATGTCATTCCTCACCTGCGTTCCGTCCTACAGAGTCCTGAAAGCCTGTTTTGGAGTGGGCAGATCCTGAACAGAAAAATCGACTCATCAGTCTGTGATTTCAACTACTGCCCCATCGCAATCTCTCACTCCAAGAGGGGAAAAGTCTGTGCAAAGTGCAGCTTAGTTAAGTAGAATATAATTTGGCATAAAACTCCATGATTAAATACCCAGATATTGTCCTTATTTTCAAGGAGGCTGATGCAGATGTTGTTTGCTTAAAAACAACAGCAACAACAAAACAGACCAACACTTCTACATGCTCTTCTGGTCACTGAATACACTGAAATGAATAATCACTCCTAGCAACTTCCTTACTGTTTTGCAAGTCTGTTATTATACCTCTCAGACCGTCCACACACAAGGCCCATTCCAAACAGAATTGCCTGAGCGCTACCATGTACCACCAGTGGGCAGAGGCTACTTAGCTCTCCTTGCCTTCATCTTCCTCAGGATTCCAGCTGAGCTGCAATAAGTTTGACAGACTTTCCTGTGGGACCTGGGTGACCTTCTCTGGTGCTTTGATGTTAAATACAGCTCACTGCTGTCACAGCTGGAAGTTAAGTGAGTTAACTGTACTGTCCAAAGCAGGCCCCCAAATTTATATTCTCTGCAGTTGCAGTGTGCAGACCTTTAACTTTGCCCTGATTTTGCATCCATTTTCTGTCAACCTCCCCAAAAGCATGTAGAGGTAATAGATAAGAAACACAACTTCGCTGTCATATGGAACAAGCCATTATGGTATCCCTATGGATGGTAATAAAATGGGCCCTAGGAGACTACTACATCTGCCGTCTGGAAAGTAGAGTAGGTTTTACTAGTGCTAACTCTTCACCTGAATTGCAAGAGAACTCGCAGGCACCAACATCTATGCTCTAGATGCAGGAATTGAACCGTCAAGAAGTTGAATGTCTTTACCGAAATCTATTCCTCGGTAGAGAAAAAGTAACGTGGACACAAGTGTTCAGTCATCTTTTCAGAGCGCCTCCAAATGATTTTCACAGATCCCTGAGGGTTAAATACAGGTCTGGGGATTAAAAGCCTTGTTTCAAAAAGTTTTATTCAGAACCATATTAATTCTTTCACTACTCAGAGAAATCATTTTCTACTTCTGTTTCAATGTTTTCACCTATGAATGCATAAGGATATTATGGGCCAATGTTATATAACCTTGCTAAGGAATCAGGGGCCTCCACTCATCAGGACTGTCAACATAATTGCTAGCCTGTATATGAAATTTGAGGGAAATGGATAAATTACGTACTAATAACCAACAATGGGGGGAATCAGTTGAAGATTATCAACCTTATTTTATACAAAAATAGAGCAGCATTCACATCTCAGATTTTGCTAGAATAAAAAGTCAATCAACCTTTTCAAGTGGAAGCAAAGATAAGGCTTGTTCAGTTCTCTTCCCCCCACCCCCATCTTCTATTGACTGTCATGAAGTTTTTAAAAGTTATCTTTACTTGCCTCAGTGTAACACTTGGGTAAAATATTTTTTTCTGCCTACTTTGAATAAAAAGTATTCAGTTTAATAAGTATGTACAACAATACCGAGCCCTCAGAAGAACATGATACGGCACAAAGAAAGATTATATAAATCCTTGGATTGAGTTTTTACTCTGGTGGAACTCTTCCATAAACTCTTCTATTGTGTTGAATATAAACGTATTTATATTTTGTTAAAAAGATTTGGATAGCCATTGTGCTAATTAGGCAAGACTTTTCTGACAGTATATCTAATACTAAGAGAAATTTCAACTGTTATGTGATATTTGGGGTGGATAGTCAGTGAAATAAATCTGTTCACAAATACATGAAACCTCATTCTTTCTAAATAAAGCTAAAACTCAACAACATATTTTCTGCTTAATGCTGGCAGTTGCAACTTCCTGGCTTAAAGAAATAGAGCACCAAACAGTTTATAAAATGACTCAGAAGATTTCTCAAATATCATGAGCATCCTTGGCCAAATAGCATTTGGATGAGTTAATAAACAACAACAACAAAAACTAGTATGTATATATAATGATCAGATTTCCTTTGAAATCCCAAAAGTCTCAAAATTAAGAGGTTAAAAGAGCTTTGTAGTTAAGAGGCTCATGGGGTTTGAACAACAGCTCACTCATTTTTTCAGCCCTCAAAAATGTTTGGTACCACATCTGTTAATAAGGAAACAGTTCGATGAGTCAGTGTCTGAGCTTTCATTGCCTTGAAGGCACTCCAAAGTGGGAATTTCTGGCACTTTAGACCAATTTTAGGAGCTTTAAAAACATGTTGCAGGGCTTCCCTGGTGGCTCAGTGGTTGAAAGTCCGCCTGCCGATCGATGCAGGGGACACGGGTTCGTGCCCCGGTCCGGGAAGATCCCTCATGCCGCGGAGCGGCTAGGCCCGTGAGCCATGGCCGCTGGGCCTGCGCATCCGGAGCCTGTGCTCCACAACGGGAGAGGCCACAACAGTGAGAGGCCCGCGTACCGCAAGAACAAACAAACATGTTGCAGTTTTAGAATCACTGAGCTATGTTTTGCCATTCAAATCACTGAGTCTCGGATATGCTCTCTAAAGTGTCAATGGTTTATTCCCTCTTCCTAAGTAAGGCTCATCCCAGCCAATTAAGCCATAAAGGAGAAGCAATAGGACCAATCCAAAGTAAGTACTCAAGTCAACCTGAATAATGACTAGTAGAAGAAAGACTTCCTACCAGCAACAGGTCTTTCCTACTGATCCCCAGGACAAGGGTTTTTAAAAAACATCAAGTAAACAGCATTGGTATGTGTCTAATTACCCTCCACTCCAACCCACACATGTAATCCTACACTCAAGGAACAGCCCCATAAAGGATAAGTTATGATAAGCTTTTAACCACACTGGCAAACTGTCCCTCAATTCACAGTGGGTAAGCAGAGGCACAAGTGGCTCCACGGCCACTGTTGGCCTGGAAAGTGCCTTCATGTACGTTAGAATCGAGTGTCCCCGCATTTGGCACTTAGGCACAGTTCTCCAGCTGGCCCCAGAATGCAAGCTGCAGTCCAGCCCCTCACCTACCTTGGCCAATGCCTCTGTACAGAGCACAGACCTCCCAATGGTTATACAGCAGCCCTGTCTAGCCCCAGTGACCCCATTCAGCTAGAGCCAGAGCCCTAAAGAAGAGAGGAAAATAACAAGCATAATTGACTTCAGTGAGGAAAAAATGAAGCTACAATTGACATGCTATGCTTTGTTTTTGTCCAGTTGCATATGATGCATGGCTTAAGTCAATTAACCATCTCAGAATCACGTCTTCTTGGAATCCTCTCCAAATCCCTGGGTCAGTGTCATGGCCACCCAGAGGGAGGAAGGGTCTCAGTATTTAGTTATGAGGAGAATGGTCAACAGAGATGAAACTGCCCCTCTGAAATATCTACAAAAGAGTAGTACTCTGTGCTTGACTGTCTGTCTCTTACTGATATAGTGTGAAATTATTTCATCAATTTTAGCTCATAATAATTAAGATGATTTTGTAAAAGGCTACATCACAAATTATGTTTTTTAAATTATGAAACTGAAAAGTTCTGTTTTTTTAAAAAAAATCATACAAACTGAAGTGGAGTAAAATGCTCACTTAAACAGAATAAAAATGATGAATAGACTATAGCCAGTCATTTTGAACAATTAAGTATCACAATGATGGGTACCAGAAAAGACCTCAGAGGTCGGGAGACAAAACTCAAATGTCTAGGGATTTAATAAGTACCATTAACAAGTGTAGATTGCCATGTGTAATGAAACCTAGATACAGGCACCATGATGAACAACTATGGGTGTTGGGTCTCAATGTTGGGAATCAGCAAGGGGTGGAGAGAACAGGAGATATTTGTTCTCCTTGTTGTGGACTGAATGTTCGTGTCCCCCAAAATTCATATGTCGAAATCCTAATCCCAACGTGATGGTATTTGGAAATGGGGCCTTTGGGAGGTAATTAAGTCATGAGGGTGAAGCCTTCATGAATGGGATTAGTGCCCCTACAAGAAGAGGCCAGAGAGCTAGTTAGCTCTCCTTCTGTAAAGTGGGGACACAAGAAGACAGTCCTCTGTGAACAAGTGAGCAGGGCCTCAGCAGACACTAAATCTGCCGGCACCTTAAACTTGGACTTCCCAACCTCCAAACTGTGGGAAATAAATGTTCGTTGTTTAAGCCAATAATTTACGGTATATTTGTTACAGCAGCTCAAATGGACTCAGACAGCCTCTAAAAGTGGTAAAGTGGTAGCAGCCATCAGCTCCAGTCATGTACTGCTATGGGGGAATGTTATTGTTATAAAATTATTTGGGTGTGTGTCCAGGGTGGATAATAGTGGCAATTCATTTTCTTTTAATCCACTGGTCCTGAATCAACTTTCTGGAACTATGCAATACAATGTATCTCTGGTTTTTAAAACAAAGCCTTACAAATACTGGAAGGTAGTTTAGGATGTCTTTGCCTTATCTTTCTTCTGCATTAGACTAAATATTGTTGCTTTTTACAATCATGGACCTCACCACCGTAGTTGCCCATGTGCACTATGTTAAATGTCAGTATTAAAATATGGTGTCTAGAATGGAGTACCAGATAGAGTTTAAAAACACAATAACAAAAGTGCAGGTTTAAGTAACAAACGGCACAAAAGAAAGGTAAAATAAACTAGGGCTTAGGGGTCAAAATCACCACTATCAGCTACAGGTATATTTCAAAAGAAAATGTGTAAAACCAACCATCTCCAGGAGAAATAATCATGGATACAATAGACATTGCTTCCTTTTTCTGAATTCTTTTCACTTCTGGTTTTTTAATTGGGTAGATTAAGTATCAGCTCAATTTGTTAATTGCTTTCCTTAAAACAATTAACTATTAATTATAGTCCCTGTTATTAGCTGTCTCCAAATCTTCCAAGCTGCAGATGTTTTTTACAGCAGGCTCCCAATGAGATTGGCAGTTTAGAATATTCTCTGCCAGCAAGCTGCATTCCTTTCAGCAAGTGCCTACCTGCAAAAGACTGTCCTTTTTAAAATAAGGTTTTTGTGCAAAGGAAAATGAGCACCACACTGCAAATGCACACGTAATAGCAATTAAAGCTGAAGGGTCTAATATACCAATTTTTATTTTCACTTTTTGGGGGTAAGAATCCTACATAGTGCATTGACTGAAAAGCCATTTTCAAACAACACACTATTAGGAATAAGCAGAAGTCTCTTACAGAGAGTGAGACCCTCTTCCATTGGCATTTCTCCATAATTTATAGCCACAGTGGAATACAGTAAATACCCCATATTTACAAATGCACTAAGTTTATTTTATGTTTATGTGATTGACACTGCACTTCACACGGTGTGCACTAATACATCAGATGTGTTCAGTAACTGTACAGATTGTTTCCTGTGAGAAGGACTCTTACACAGTAATGCATAGTTATACTTGAGTTCATGGTGTTCTGTATGTCCTGCAACTCCATTTGTACCCCATACATGATGCAATAACTTCTTAATGATTTAGAAATACTTAGCAGTCTGTTACCTGCCACTGAAAAGGAAGTCATCCTTACACATGCCCTTTAAGAAAGCTGTATTTGCTGTTTGAGGTAAGAAGAGAATATAAGGATGAATTTACTCTGTACTCACCCTGCAGGAGTGTCAATGCTAGAGTACAGAAAAGCAATGACTGCGTTAATTTATTACTTTTCTCTAATATGCGCTTTACCCCAATTTTCAAACTTCCCAATCCCTACCCAGGCCAAGGCAAGCCTGTACTTCTTGTTGTTTTCAAACATGTATTAAGTTCAAACTTTGTTTAATTAAAAAATAGCTGCATCAATTTGCTCAGCTTGTGTTTAATGTACTTGATGTTAGAAAATACCAGCATATGCTCATGGTCTTCTAGGCCCATCTCTGTTTCTCATCATTTTCATGGACTTCCTTTTACAGATTTTCCTACTACAGAAACTGTGGGGACGCTGAACTCTACTTACTCACGTGCTTCTCATTACCTAGGCTTATTGGAAGCTCCATCTCTCCCGCAAAGCTTTTTTTCAACTAGTGCAACCCAGGGTAATTACATTCTATTCTAAGAGACAAGGGTGGGACTTCCCGGTTCTGCCAGCAACCAGCTGTATGTCTTAAAGCAAAGCTTTTTCGATCTCTCACAGCCTAATCTCCTCTCTTGTAAAATGAAGGACTAGATGAAAGTGGCATTACCTAGTATAGCAATCTAAACTCAGGGTTTGACCTGCTTAACATTTCTGGCAAGAAGATGGTATTTATGTAGTTACAATACACAAATTAACCAATGGCTGAAATGGAATGTAAGAACTCAATTCATAGACTGAAATCCAAAAAGGCTGACTCCAGTGATGGGGCACCTGCAGAGAAAGGGAGGAAAAATTTCACTAGTTCATTCAAGCCCAAGGAGAAATATGGTGTGCCCAACTTTGCATCATTCACCAGGAGGGTATGTGCTGTGAACTTTGCAAATCAGGTTCACTGCTTTAATCTGAGGGGAAAACTATGTGTGTTTTCTTTGTTACCCAGTTCTCCAGTTTATGAGCTATTCAGAGGAAGCTGAAGCAGAATATAGGCATTTAATTTATTTTATTGTAATGCATTCAGATGAGTAGGTTTTAAATACCCATTAAGAAGTTTACACAGCTGTTGACACAGATCAGGGACTTTGGAGAATTAAAGGTCTCTAATAAGAGACCCAAACTGTCTGAATCCCTTTCTTACAGATGTGAGAAAGCACAAACAGCCTGAGCTTAAAAGGACAGTTATTGAAATTCAGATTGAACATGTGCATTTAACAACTAGAAACTGCATTCACTTCTCATTGCTAAAAGGATTGGGGCTTAACTGAGTCAGACATATTAAAGAACTGCAAAACCATCTGGGAGGATTTATGTCCAAAAGTCAAAGGAGAGTCATAGAATTGGATGAGTATGTAGCATGATTTAAGTTTCTGTAATGTTTTTGATGATTAACTTCAGGGTGAATCTAAACTATCATGTAAATACACTTTAGTTTATAAGAAGGCCTGGCAGAACTTAGACTGCAACCCACCAAGGACATAAAAGATCCTTCGTTATGCTACAGTGGTGTATGAACCCCAGTTCCATGCTGCTTCTGTTGCCATATTCAGAGCAATGCTCAGGTTCTGTGAAAGTGCCCTTGCTCAAATGCCATGGCTGGAACAAAAGCAGGAGTGAGAATTAAGTCAAGCCCTGACTGAACAAACTCCACAATTTTTTAAGAAGGGAGTTGAGACAATTTAAATACCAACCTTCCAACTTAAATGCTGAAAATCAGTCGAGTCACTCCTGCAAGTGAGCCTTTTATAAAGAAGAAATGTCTTCGAACTCTTTGGGCAATACATTTATTATTGCTAAATATCACCGTTTTTCAATGGCTTTATTTAACCACTGCTGCTAGAAAATTCCCCTGTGTTCTGCCCCTGAGTTTTACTGCTGCAGAATCAGGAATATACTCAGATCAAATCATTCTTTCAACTATAAAAAATCATAACTATGACTGTAACTTCTATGTTGGAACATGAAATGTATGCCAGGTACTTCATATATTTATTTCTAACACACTGATATTTGAGGGGAAGTTTGAGTTCATGGCAGCGCTACCACTATGTAGCTCTGTGAGACTTGTCTCTGAGCCTCAATTTCCAAGTCTGTTAAATGGAAATAAGAATAATCGTCACTTCATAGAGCACTACCAGGTTTCAAATACTGAAAAGCTTAGCACAGTGCCTGTAAATAATTGCCAGCTGTTACTGTTGTAAGATTTACCTGAGTGTTTTCCCAGCTTCAGTTTCTCACCCATCCATACGTATTTTAAGAAAACAAAGGAAAACTTTCTTCCACATAATTTCTCCATCAGCATTTTATCTACTTTGATACAGCTCACGACATTCTTACCCACAGAGCATTTACAAGTCAGATGCACTCTGTACTATTCATGGTGTGAAAGAGGTAAACACTTAAGGAACAGCTGGCTGTTAGACCCTAGACTCTGAGACAGAGAAGAGGGGAAAGTGAGCTCTCTGTTCCTATGCATGTTTTCTGATGTTAGCATGCTTTAATTAAATGGGTACAGGGTGGGGGGACTTCAGTTCTGGAAGTATGGAGTAAGCACATCTCCCTCTTTTCACACCTAAAACCCTGGTTAAAATAAATAAAACCAGCAGCAGAAAACTCTAAAAGGTAGAGACAAGAAGACAGACTTTCTGGGGATCGTTCTATGCAAAGCATGACTCATTGACCTATCTTAAAAGAACTGATGAAAGTTATTCCAGTAGAGAGGGAATGACAACAGAAGAAAACTTGGAACATCAGAGCAAAGAGAGGTCAACGGAATAGGTAAGTATATGGGTAAATAAAATATACTACTCATCTTCCCCTGAGTTTTTAAAATTCTGTTAGATGTTTGAAAGCAAAATGATAATATTTTTCCAATGTGGTTCTCAACATAAAGAAGACAAGTTAAACACCTAACATACTATCAATAATTTCATTAAGTATGAGTGTTCTAAATATGTCAATTAAAGGACAGAGATTGGCAGAGTGGATTTAAAAAATGCCCCAACTATATGGTGTCTATAAGAAACTCATTTCTAATATAATGATATAGGTAGGATGAAAGTAAAGATGCACCATGAAAATACCAATCAAAAGAAAGGTATAATATCACATAAAGTAGATTTCAGACCAAAGAAAGTTACTGGGGATGGAAAGGAACATTACATAATGATAAAAGTGTCAATGCACCAAGAAGAATAGAAGAGTGTATGATTTCAAGCAAAAGGATATGGGGATGGACCTTGACTACTACACTTAATATTGGTGACCTTGGGCTTTAGTTTTCTGTAAGTTTCTCTAAGATTCAGTGTTCCCACCTCAAAAAATATGGTAATAACAATGCCTGTGTCCTGGGTTGTTCAAAGGTATAAATGAGGTCATTACATAAAAGTACCAAGCTATTGTTTGTATTTGTTTTCCCCTCCACTACCCTATTAATGCTTTGGCCTGAAAGCTGAAAATGGACACAAGAAATCTTCAAAGTAACCTTGACTTTTCAACTTTTGACATATCATTTCTTTCTCATAAACGGTCATGAGTTTTATTTGCAGAGCACAGTGTTTTGCTGTAAGGAAAAAAATGTGCTGGTATATTGATAAAGATCTTGGAAATATAGATTCCAATTAATTTTAGGAACCATTATGTAATGATGGGTGAATCCATGGAAGATCTGTTGACACAGAATATAATAATTACATATGGTAATGCAGTGGAACCCAGATCCTTACATATTTTCACCTGCATCTTCTTTTCGGACTTAAAATAAGAAGGAAAGGTAAAGATTAAGAGAAATAAATTAGATCATGCAATTATTAGTTAATATTCCACAAAACAAGAATTGCAAAAAAGAAAGAACAAAAAATTGTTATTCAATGTTTCCTCCCTCCTTTCTCCTTCCTCCTTTCCTCCTTCCTCCCATTTAATGTTTCCTCCCTCCCTCCCTCCCTCCTTCCTTCCTCCCTCCCTCCCTCCCTCCCTTTCTTTCTTTCTTTCTTTCTTTCTTTCCTTCCTTCCTTTCTCTCGCTCTCTCTCTCTTTTTCTTTCTTTCTATTTTTCTTTTAAGTTTCTGTGTGTACTTTACATCTTCCTATCTGGTGGGGAATGGAGGCTTTTTTCCTTTTAAGCATAATCCTCATCACTGTGTGAGCGTGAGTAGATATATGGGATTTAACTACTCTAACTCATGTGATTCCAGTAGAATTAAAATAAGCTTCAGAAGAAATTAACTTTTCTATTTTCAGACTTAATAGTCTAGGCCAGAATTTAACATCCCAAAAGACACTAGAAACGAGTAAAAAGAAGATGAAAAAGAAAAAAAAAAACAAATGTATCCCCCCACAAAAGGTATACTACTATTGATAGATATACTACTATTGCTATTGATAGATGACAGCACAGCACCCCAAATAGTAGGTACTATTATTTTCATCCATCATAACTGATTAAAAGAATAGAATGAAGCAAAGCGATTTACAAATTTATACTAGTTAAATTTTAGCTTAATTTTAGGAAATGACTTAGCTACCAAATGGGTTACTAAATGAATAACTGAAAATAAATGAATCAAAATATAAAATTTCAAATAACCTAATATTAAGCTTGAAATTATACTTTATTAATAGAAAAAAAACTGATGTTCACAGGCTTTTTATGGGACTTTAACTTGTATGTTGTTGCATTCAAAAACATTTAGATACTCTGAAAACTTGGGAGATCTCGGACAACAGAGCTTATTAAACGTCAAGCTCTCTCAGGTCAAAGCTGAAGAAAACAGTCTTTAAAGCTGCATTTTAGATAATTAAACCGCCTTAGGAAACAGTTCCAGATTAAAATAGCTCCAGTTCCTGGTTCTCTCGACTATACACAGTTAGAAGAGCTAGTAATTTTTAAAATATAATTAGAGCACTGGATGTTTATCACAAGGAAAACTCACTGTCTAGCTAGACATCAAGCTAACTAGTTCATGCATTTATTTTTTCATATTTAACCACTGTCATGTCTCTATTTCCATGTTCTTAGACTTTATATACCACTAACTTCTAAAAGAATTTGTGGCAGTTTAAAAATGGTGTTAAATGTTATATATGTTTGTTTTAAAAATAAATAGAATATAGACGTTTAAGAGGAGCAAGGAAAATAACTGTTACCAATATCTGTTTTATCAAGATGTTACTAACATCTTTGCTCCTGTTGACCATGGCCACTGAATTTAACTCTGAAAAAAAAAGTTATGATATTAAAGTAAACTGTATCATAAGGTGATTAAGGCAATAATTAGCATTTTACTTACATGCATCAGAGATGTTTCTTTTTTTTAATTTTTAAAATTTTTGGCCATGCTGTGCGGCATGTAGGACCTTAGTTCCCTGACCAAGGATCGAACCTGGGCCCCCTGCAGTGGAAGCACAGAGTCCTAACCACTGGACTACCAGGGAATTCCCAACATCAGAGACGTTTGATAAATAGTTTTTATATTCACCTCCCAAAGTCCCATTCTCTTCATGGTATAGCAAAATTCCAGCTAAGGTTAGACAACTTACTAGAAAGTTCAAAAGAAAAAATTCAGATTGATTTCTGCCCGTTTGAGTAATCTGACTACAAGATGAGTTTGTAAAAGTCTACATTTATAGACAAAGAATAAAATAAGTATTTGTTTGTTTGTTTTTAAATCTCAACTGGTTTATGGAAGGACAGGCAAAACGAAGAAAAAGCATTCTGCATCTCAGCTCTACTGCCTCTGTACACTCACACTGAAATCCTTGCAGAATGCCAAGCAAGGGAAATGTTTCAGGGCCATTCATCCAAAGTCTTGAGATGCTGTGATTGAAAGTAACATGTGGAATCAGTTTGAGAAAAATACAAGTCAGAGAAAAATGACATGAGTAATAAACTAAGATAGAGTGGAGATTATTAAAAAATGGAAATAACTTCAGGGAAATATTTTGAGATGCAGCAGACAAATCTCAAAGCTGGAGAAACAGAATTTGCTTACACAGAACATACATCTGAACTATTATGTATCTATCTATTCACTACCTGTATTTGCATGAAATTGCTTTAAATACTGATCTGTAACCCCAAATACAGTGTAATATACCTCACTGATAAAACACCTTTGTTCTTTAATGAACTGAAAATAGAAAAAGATCATATGTTTCTTGGCGTGGTAGGAAAAGCTCTGAACTAGAGGCAAGAGAACAGGATTCTACCTTAGCCACATGGACCATCCTGGCTTCAATGGGGATGTCATTTAACTTCTCTATGTCTCTGATCTTCTAACTATAAGGTGAAAGGAGATGACTTCAAAGATCCCCCATCCTCAAACTGTGAATCCATAAATCTAACACTTCCCAATGCTTTGGGTATTTAACAAAGGTTTTACTGAGGCTAACATGATACTTTTTACTATCACGAGGAAATTGACTCAAATATAGGATAAGATATTTGGGAAATTTTCTAGGGCAAAACAATAACCTTAGAGAATTTGAATGAGACAGGTAAAAAGGTCTTATTTTAAATTATGCCAGAGCAAATTTTAGAAAAATGTTTAGAGTTAAAAAGAGGCAATCGCGTATTTGAAGTTAAATAAGAATGGTGTTGAGAATGTATATCTTAAAATGCATAGAAGTGAAATAGATGTAGAAAGGTAATCTTTAAAGCTTTATTGCATTCAGCGGACACAACTTCAATTTTTACTGCTATTCAGAATGATCAAAAATCTCACTGGTTACAGAGGTCCTGATTATAGAAGCTCTTCTAACACTTTGGAAATGTCCTTTGCTTGGTGCTTAGGAAGATTTAAATGCATTAAAAGATTTAATGCATTTAAGAAATGCATTATAGTAAGATTCTGATGAGTAAAAGGGATCAGTTATAAGGAATAATAAGTATTGAAGTTCAGGACCAAGATGGCAAGCATTTGTGTTCCATCAGAGGTGCACATAACCCCAATGTGAAGAATGCTGATTCAGAGTAACTACTAACTACCTGGAGATATATCTTACATATATTATCTCATTTATTCCTCACAAAAGTCTTTTAAGACTACCTCAGGATATTGACCATAGTTTTTCCTACATTTCCAGGGAAGGGGGTGTTCAAGAGAGAGGACACTGAAAGCTCTATTCCTACAGTGAGGAAGATAGTCTTACCCTTCTTTGTTGAGCATTGCTATTATTATTATTTATTTTTTTTGCGGTACGCGGGCCTCTCACTGTTGTGGCCTCTCCCGTTGTGGAGCACAGGCTCCAGACGCACAGGCTCAGCGGCCATGGCTCACGGGCCCAGCCGCTCCGCGGCATGTGGGATCCTCCCGGACCGGGGCACGAACCCGCGTCCCCTGCATTGGCAGGCGGACTCTCAACCACTGCGCCACCAGGGAAGCCCTTGAGCATTGCTATTATTAAGATCAGCTAATTTAATTTGTCTTAGTTTTGATCATTAAGCAATTTTTTATTATAATTTTACCACCATATAAAGTTCCCTTCAAGGAAGGAATACACTAACAAAGCAACCCTTATGACTGTTCCTATGGTGTGTGTAATGTAACTATTAGCATTCTATTTTGTAGGTCAACCTCTCAAGAATTTGCACGGTGTGAGTAACTGCACAATAACCCAGATTCTATGGATAAGAACTGAAGCTCTGGGCTGGACCTATGAATAAGGTACTAGCCTCAACAAGGCTAACAATCCCTGAATCAAAATCTCAGAAATGTTGGTAACTATCGTGTGGCAGAATTTTACATACACACACAAACACACACACACAAGATCATGAAGCTAATTTCATTTCTTTGTTTAGATTTGTTTTTATCTAGCCTAAACTAGTCTTTACTCCTGGTTCATAGAAAAAATAAAGTGAATCCTGGAGTCTTACCACCTCAGCATTATAGAATCCAAACTCAAGTTAGCAAGAAGAAAAAGATGAATAAAGCTTGTAGAAGCCGGCATACATTTACCAAAGTCACAAATCAAAGCTGACAGCAGCCTGGCAAGAGATGAGAGGAATGATCAGATGACCAGGGAGAAGAGAATATGACCGACAAATTTATTTGCTCTGATTTACTCGCTCTCAATTATTTGATTATTCATTCATTCTTTCATTCATTTATGTATTCAGTTACTCATTTATTTATTTTTATTTTTTAAAATTAATTTATTTATTGAAGTATAGTTGATTTACAATGTGTTACTTTCAGGCGTAAGATTCTTTTCCCATATAGGTTATTACAGAATATTGGGTTCAGTTCCCTGTGCTATACAGTAGGTCCTTGTTGTTTATCTATTTACATATAGTAGTGCGTATATGTTAATCCCAAGTTCCTAATTTATCCCGCTCCCCATCCCCGAATTTACTTTTAAATGGTTCCAAATTGTCAATGCCTTTGAGCATGTGGCAAAATCACATGTATATTCTCCCTAGAGGAAAACACCTCCATCCTAGACCACAAGGGATCCCACATATAATTTTTCAAATGGTGAGCAGCACACAGTCAAATATAATCAAGCACACAAGCAAGGCACCATGAGCAAGAACATTTTAAAACAACAGAACAAACAGACAGCATAAAAAGACTTTCACAGATTTCTGATGTCTGAATTATGAGACCCAGGCTATAAAACAATTATGCCTACTATATTGTTGTTGTTGTTTTAATAGCTGGGGTAGAGGTATTAAAAAAAAATTCCTGGAGAAAGCTCACTTCTTTTTTTTGAATTTATTTATTTTATTTATTTATTTTTGCCTATGTTGGGTCTTTGTTGCTGCGCACAGGCTTTCTCTAGTTGTGGTGAGCGGAGACTACTCTTTGTTGTGGTATGTGGGCTTTTCATTGCGGTGGCTTCTCTTGTTGCGGAGCACGGGCTCTAGGCATGCGGGCTTCAGTAGTTGTGGCTCACTGGCTCAGTAGCTGTGGCTCACAGGCTTCAGTAGCTGTGGCTTGCAGGCTCTAAAGCGCAGGCTCAGTACTTGTGGCGCATGGGCTTAGTTGCTCCACGGCATGTGGGATCTTCCCGGATCAGGGCTCGAACCCGTGTCCCCTGCATTGGCAGGCGGATTCTTAACCACTGTGCCACCAGGGAAGCCCGAGAAAGTTCACTTCTGATTGGAGAAAAAAAAAAAAAAAGGAACAGGAAACTATAAAAAGGCACCTGGTTTCAGGACTTAATGAACCTCAGGTTCTTGATGTCTCATCAAAGAAAGAATTCAGTGAGAGGCAAAGTGATAGGTAAGAAGTGGATTTATTTAGAGAGAAACACACTCCACAAACAGAGTGTGGGCCATCTCAGAAGGTGAGAAAGGCCCAGTTACTCATTTATTAACAAACACTTATGGGGTCAAGCAGTATTCAAAATACTAGAGATATCAAGAAGAATAAATCATGATCCCTACTTTGGGAAGCTTGCTCTCGAATGGCTGAGAGAATAGACAGGTATAAGTCATTACAAAAATGATGATGATGATGACAGATCCTTCTGTCAGACTGACTGTAAGCTAGGTGCTATTCTAAGAGTTCCTGAAACTCAGATGTTCTAAGTGCTATGAAATGTGATTTATATTCTATGTACTTCTGGAGGACTCATTAGGATGTCATATTATGGTGCCATTTATAGTTAGGACCCTGGAATTCTCTCCCTTTTTTTAATTGAATTATAGTTGATTTACAATATTGTGTTAGTTTCAGGTATACAGCAAAGTGATTGGGTTATACATATATACATGTATATCTATATTATTATTATTCGATTCTTTTCCATTATAGGTTATTACAAGACACTGAAATAGTTCCCTGTGCTATACAGCAAATATTTGTTGCTTATCTACTTTAAATATATATGGTAGTGTGTATCTGTTAATCCCACACTCCTAATTTATCCCTCCCCCTGACCCTGGAATTCTATTCCCATCTTTTAAAGGAAATATTTTGTGAAGAACATAAAATCAGTGTCTGTGTCCCTGCTAACCAGCCATACACACTCACAGGGCCCGAGGGGTACAGAGTGATGTTGCAATCTTTGTAGTCATCATTGTGGAATGGCAACATCTTTGACAACAGAGAATCTCTTGACAACAGAGAACCTCAGGGACAAGGGCATGAAAGAATTAGTAAACTGTACATTTATGTGTATATTTTCCTGCAGGTTCAGTAGATTTGTACTTGTAACACCCACCCACCAACACCCACCAACACCCATCTCCATCCATCTCTTTTAGAGATACATTTCAATGTACATTTTCAATAATATTTTTGCTTTTTATGTTTAATAACTATTTATCACAATATATAATATACTTATGACATTTTGATCAATCAGGCAAGTCTAAAATTATAATGATAATTCAATACAGAGAAATAATACAATATATTGAGAATATATTGAGAATTATGGTCACAGAAAACTGTTTTAAACGTTGTATTGTAAAAATTAAAATAAATTGATCAGTAAAAGGTTTTCAAGAATAAAACACACTATGCTGGGAAAACTTCTGTGGGGGAATTACAATAGAAATATGGTTTTAAGGGTAAAAAGAACAATATAAAATTCTGACTTTTAAGATCTCACTTTTTAAAAAGTAAATAATGGTGAATTACAGATTGTTATGGTGTTTTCTTTCTCACAGTGAATTCATTTTTACAGTCAGAAATTACTTCTTTAGCAATGGTAGCAATTGAAACTTATCATGAAATATTTTAGGTCTCAAGTTTAAAGTGACAGAAGATATAAGTAAGTTTCCAAATTCTTGTAAGGAATATACAAGAAAAAACTTTGAAGAGCATTGGGGTAAACTGATCATCCATTTTCCACTGAAAATGTCAGTGTCTCAGCATAATCCTAATCTTTCCCTTCAGGAAAGCTAATATAGTTAGGTGTGCTACTATGGTCTAGTGCTTTAACATTCCATGACCTCACTAATTTTATTTATATGTTATTCCCTAGGTGTGGTTATTTTGCTGTTGTTTTGCAGATCACCTACGTCATCCATTTTCAGGTTGCCATTTCATAATTTTGTTCCCAGAACACCATCCCTCTTCACATTCCATTGCTATCCTGTTGATTCTCCACGGGGAGATGGTGAGGACATCATAAACAAGGAAATGTCTTGAAGAAAACAACGGAATGGTCAAAGATGGCCTCTGGGTAATAGGACACAGATGGATAAAACTTCCATTATTTTTTAAGTATTCATTGGAACTAGAATGGAAATGGAAATGGTAATGTGGAGTTACCACTACCATTTAGCACCAGAACTTCAGGCTCCCAGCTCCCATGAAAAGAAAATTCTAGTTCTTGAAAATCAAGAGCAAATTTAATAAACACATTTCCATGGGAAAAAAGGTTCACAGGCTACAGTAAACTTTTTCTAGCGGTTATGTTGCCATCTCTTTGAGGTTGAACCAACTTTGATTATTCATGAGTTGAATGCAGGCTCCCTTAATGGTGGGGGGGGGGGCAGAGGAAAGGAAATATGTGAATCCTCTAATAGGGGACAGACAGGCTACCACACATGACTGTGCACTTTGTGCACTGCCAAGTATACCTGGCTAAGAAGCTCAAGTGAGGGATTCAAATCCAACTCAGGCACTTGCCATCCAACTACGATCTCCACGGCTGTGATGTCCGAGAGGGAGTATCTTTCTCTTATTCATACAAAGGTGCAAATAGACTAATAGTAGCCTGTTTTTATCTGGCTCTGATTTCTCACCTTTCATCTACTCTTCAGAAAACCATATTGGCTCTACCTTCAAAACAGATCCAGAATCTGATCAAGTTTCACAACCTTCAATGGTACCCGTTGGGCCCAAGTCACCATATCTCCTGCCTGGATTGTCGCGATAGCCTCTTAACTCAGGCCCCCAGCTGCCACCTTATCCCCACTGTAGTTTATTCTCAGCACAGCAGCCAGAATGATCTTACTAAAGTGTGAGCCAGATCATGTTGCTTCTCTGCTCAAAACACTCCAGTGGTCCCACTCTACGCAGAACAAATGCCCAAGTCCTTACAGTGTCCACCAGGCGTATGTGATTTCCCCCTTTTCCCTAGATCTCTGACTTCATCTCTCGACTGTTCCATTCACTGATTCTGCACCAGACACACAGGTCTCTGTATTATTCCCTTAAGACGCCATGCATGCCCCTGCCTCAAGACATTTGCATATACTATTCTGTCTGCCTAGAACCGAGACATCTCCATGGCTCATTCTCTAGTTTCCTATTAGTTTGGGCCCAAATGTCATTTTGTGTGTGAAACCTTCTCTGACCACCTTATTTAAAACAGCAGCAACACTCACACACCTTTTGTGTTAAGCACACCTTTTATTTTCTGCATTTTTGATGCTTTGACCTCTGGAGCCCTGCTGAACCTGGAGGGACTGCCCCTCTCAGGGTTAGCCATTCCTAGAAGTAGGAAACCACTGCCTGTGAGTATAGCTTTCATATGCAGACTAACCAATCCAGAGCTCACACTGTCAACCACTTCCTCTGTAGAGCTCTCACACTCAGGGACTCTAGCCACTTGCCTTAATCACCCCAGGGCCACATACCAGACACCCAGGGACTGTCCCGACACCTATGGCCTGTGGAACTCATTTGAGCTAGACAGTTCTAAGCCTGTTACCCTGCCTCGCCCATTCTTTTCCCTGGAAACCACAATGAAGGCTCTTGCTCAGGCCTTCCCTTGGCCCTTTGTTTAATAATATAACAAACTATGTTTTCAATAATTGACTCTTAACCTGTTGGCGTCACTATATCTATATGAGTAATAATAAAATCTACATTTAAAACACACACACACACACACACACACACACTTTAGTCCCTTTCCCTGCTTTATTTTGCTCCATATATGTTAAAATGGCTATCATCAAAAAGACAAGAGATAACAAGTGTTGGCAAGGATGTAGAGAAAAGGGAACCCTGTGCATTTTTGGTGGGAATGTATGTATATTGGTGCAGCCACTATGGAATATGGTATGGAGGTTCCTTAAAATCTTAAAAACAGAACTACCATGTGATCCAGCAATTCCACTTCTGGGTATATATATGAAGGAAATGATAACAGAATATTGAAGAGATATCTGCATTCCCATGTTTACTGCAGCACCAAGATATGGGAACAATCTAAGTGTCCATCAATAGATGAATGGATAAAGAAGATGTGGTATGTGTATATACGTATGTATATATATATATATACACACACACACACACACACACACACACACAACGGAATACTATTCAGCCATCAGAAAAAAGGAAATCCCGCCATTTGTGACAACATGAATGGAGCTTGAGGGCAATACACTAAGTGAAATAAGTCAGAGAAAGACAAATATTGTATATCATTTACCTGTGGAATCTAAAAAAGCCAGACTCAGAAAAAAGGTAAAATGATGGTTACCAGGAGCTGAGGGTGGGTGAAATGGAGAGATATTGGTCAAGAGATATAAACTTCCAATTATAAAATGGGTAAGTTCTATAGATCTAATGTACAGCATGGTGACTATAATTAATAAATCTGTATTATATACTTGAAAGTTACAAAGAGAGTAGATCATAAATGTTCTCACCACAAAAAAAAAGAAATGGTAATTATGTGATTTGATGGAGGTGTTCACTAACACTATGGTGGTATCACTTCATAATATATAAGCACATCAAATCAACACACTGCACAATAACATTGTCAATTATATCCCAATAAAGCAAAAGGAGAAAAATAAAAGACCGGCCAATATTCCTGACAGTAGGATGTTCCTATGCCACACGGTACCAGCTGGAGTGGAGATTTGAGAGGGTCTAATTTCCTAAGAGTTTGTCTATAGATTTCAAAGATGTTACCTCAAATCTAGGATTCTTACTTACCTAATTTTAAAAATCTTTTTCCTAATGGCATATGTCCTTGGCTTACTCTGAACCACTCTAACATAGGAAGCTCTGAAGTGCCCATTATCTCCAAAACTATAGGGATGTTGTAGAGGATTTTATCTGAAGACATGGTGCTTAACGTTTTTTTTTCTTATCTAAGAAAAGTTTTTGTTTCTTTTAAAGAAATGGCATGCATTTTCCTAGGGGACAACTGTGAATCACATTAACTGCTTGTTTCCCTTTTGGTTTTAGTCATCAGGAAGGTCAGAACCAAAATTTCGACTAAATGGTTGTTAAGAAATATGTAGCTTATATATATTATTATCATTCCAAAGTACCACTTCCAACATACACCTCTTAGTCCTAACTTGACGTTTTGTTCCGCATATTTTCTCTAATTCTCATTTGCATCTACCGTATTTCAACCTCGTTGCTTTTCAAGCCCTTCATTCAATGATACAGATATTTAAATTAAGTAGGCAATGAAATCACATTTGCTATGGGCTTTGGAAACAATCAGTAGGACAGAGAAAAACAATTTTATTGTGGCCAAATTCAAATCCCTAGGAAGTGTGACATATTTCCTAATTTATGTCTATATCTTTTTTCCCATCATGATGTATCTACAAGATTTTGAATAAAATCATGCTCTAACCATCTAAGATAATATGACAAAAAGTTGAATAATCAGAAGTTCTTGGTCCAAGAAATACAAAGATTTGAAATTAAAATAAAATCAGAACAGGTGAGCCAGAGATTTTAATAAAAATACTGTAAGTTTATTAAGCTATTTTATATCATGAATGCAGGTTTTAAAGAAATCTAAAATACTCCACACACGTTGTGTTCTTACAGAACTAACTCAGGATCCTACCACCTTCTCACCTTTGGCAACTATGTGACGTTTAATTTTGGTAGATTTTTAAAAATTTGACTTCTTTCCCCAATAATAAGAGTTTAGGGATACCTTCAGACCAAATCTGTTTATCTAGCTACACCTACCAGCACAGCATTGCTCCTTTCTATACTTTTGATTATGGTGACCTGGGCTTACAAGGTTCTTTTCGAAGCTGCTTGATATGGTTCATGAGTATTTATTCTCATATTAATAGGTGCAATCAAAATTCCTGCAATAATTTTGTAGAAATGATGTTTTAACTAAGCAGCAGTTGGTACTTTAAAGGCCAGATGTTTAACTGCCAGCTCGCCACCAGCTCCAGCAGCAGATGGAGGGCAAGCAGGTGGTTTGATCTATATAAAGTATCTGCTTGGAAAGGAAAGTGGACATCATGCTTACTTATTCTTACCCCTTAAGTATTTAATGTATCAATGAAGTATGCAAATCTTCCACAAGGTAATGCAAAAAAACATGAGAAACAACTTTAAGAGCAAACTGCAGAGAAACAGCTGGTATGCGAGGTCTCGGAGGAGACTGGGGATGATTCTCTGTGATGAAAAGGAAAAGCAAATGCGAGAGGGAAGGTCAGGAGGAGGAGACAGCAAGAGAAAAATCCAAGTTCCCTTCCTCCTTGCAAAGTCTAAGTGAAGTCTGCATGTGGTTAATGGGTTATCTTTTGAGTTTTCTTGGTTTTGTAGCACCAGACAAGATGCTAAGAGGGTAAAACTCCTGAGGGCAATGACTTTGTATACAGAACCTAGCCTAGTGGCTATACTACAGTTGCTAAGTATATACTTATTTATCTCAATCAGTCATGCTTTAACACGCTTAATGAATACCTGCTGTGTGCAGGGAACTGTTCTAGGTTAAATGGCAAACAGCAAATACTTGGGGTTTGATAATTGCGGTGATCTGACTGTGGGACAGCCCTGGGCCTAGACTGATAAGGAAACTTCCTCATCTTCTGTTGTTCCAGGCAAGAGTCAGGACTACAGAGGCAAAGAAAAGAGGGGATGTAGGTTCGCAGGCTATGGTTACTAATCCCTAAATTAAAGTCAGTTTCTCTTGTTGCTGTTAAACTTGACTTTTGTTGTTGCTGTTAATTTGCTACTGGTTGTGCATGCCAGACTAATCTAAAGTCAGTTTTAGTTGATGTTTTTAATTAAAGCTAAATTTTGTTGTTGCTATTAATTTTCTACCAGTTGTGCTTGCAAGATTATAAATTAAGATTAAGACCTGTTTCAATAGTTCCAGATATGATACAGCGGTAAAACTCTGAAGTGAGCAAGAGAAGTGGTGACATAGACATAGCCGGAACTAAAGGTGATAATTTCTGTATCTAAGCTCTTTGATGTCAAGTTTGAACTGTCTTCCCTATTCTTAGTATTTATTGAGTGAATGATTCAAGGCTAAGCTTCAAGTCATCTGAAATATGAAAGTAATGTTACTTATTTTTATATCTAAACAATGAATCATAAATAGAACTTCAGGGTATGGTAGTAAAGATATCTTCTTCTTGGATTGATCCCTAGATCATTATATAGTGTCCTTAATATTTTTTTAATGAGTTGATGTTACAGGAGGAGGGTATTCTTCAGTTTCGCCGACTACAGAAGAGGAAAGGCATGGTAGTCGACAGCATAATTCCTGATTTTGCAAAAACAAAGCTCTCAGCTATAGCCATTCTACTTGAAAATCGTATTATGACATTATATACTATTTAATAATGAATTACCTGGTGCATATGTATTATTATATATGAAGATGTATCATATATAATCATACATGTTCCAATTAGGGAGACCTAACATCTGTTCCTAGCTCTGCTACTAACTAGCTGTGTGACTTGATCAATCATTTAATTTCTCAAGGTAACGGTGCTTTCACCTGCTAAACTGATAATGGGCTGGATGACCACTAAAAAATCTCCCACTATGCCTATTCTTAAAAAATAAACATGTTAAAATTTTTTAAATACAATAAGAAGCATAGATTATATTTTCTGTTCCCTAAAGCGCTTTGCACATTTTCTCTTGATAATACTAAAGAAGAGAGTCATGGAAGAGATGTGACAAAAAGAAATAGTATTCCCATATCATTCTGGAGTATAGAGGATCTCTAAACAAGACAAGTCTTGTACTCATCTGCAGAAGGAGGTCTACCATTGTCCTCCTACAGATGACCATGATTCCCCAGGCTTATGACCTCCTCTAGTTGCTAAGAAAAGTAATCCAATGAAGAGGATCTACAAGGAGATATGAACAAATGGATACCCTCCTCACCTCACTTTGCCCTCTAAGGCACATATGAATTGCAGAAACTGGAAAGTGGTTAATTCAAATGAATCTCTATGACCCATAGGAGGCTGTTACACTATGCTATGGAAAACTTAGGGGAACAAATTAACTTCTTAGGATTGTGATAGAAAATGGAAAGTACCAACCCTTGGGTTTCCCAGGGATTCCTAGGATTTTAAACTGCAGGGACACCTTGGAAATTTCTTTTCTCATTAAGATCTACCTTTATCTTCCTCCAGAAGATTTCTCACAGTCCCGGTTCCCACTGCACCTCCGGCCTCTGTAGCTGTGCCCAGGCTAGTTTTTCCTTCTAAAGATTGGGCTTTGACTCCCTCTGGGATCTTGGGACCAGTGTGTTTCTTTGACTTTATCCCACTTTCAGGAATGGAACCCCTTCAGGTCCAACCCCTGGGCACCGGAGTGGGTTCACTGTTAGCATGATTGACTCCCCAGCCATTCAAGTCATTTACTAAATCCTATTCATGAATATTAAGGTTTCCTCTTCAAAGTTCACTTATGAGGCTTCAAGAAAGGAAACATTTCTGAGAAAGGCTGTGTTACTAGTTGATCAGCCCCCAGCTGCCATCTGCTCTTGTGACACGCTGATGGAATGGTAAAAAGACCTCGAGGATTGTTTTATTAATCACAAAATTTCACTTACTTGGGTTTTGTCTCTAAGATTATTTTCAACTGTTTATTATATACACTTCTAAAGCACTGCCCTTATTTCAGAAGGATTGCTCCTTTGCAAAGGAAGCCATTATTATGTTGGACATAGACACATCTTTTGGCACAGAACTTCCACCGGGTTTAAAACAAGCCTTAGAATATTCAGATGGATTTTACGGCCATTCTTGAATAAAGCACTACTTCCCTCAATTTATTTATATTATATGACTTTCTCAAGGCATTTGGGACTTGGAGGATTAGCAGTCATTATGTAAAAATTAAGTAGCTCACAAATCACTGTATTATAAGCTCTCAGCTATCTCAACTGATGAAGTAACAGAATTTGGTACTTTTTTTCCTCCAAATGTTACTTAATGCTTCCTGCAACAAACATGACAAATGTTAGACACTTCTGACGTATGTTCAGCCTTGGAAATATGCAGTAGGGCTTAATATTCAGAATAACAATAAACTTTTATATGGATACATATGCCATTTTCATCACAAACACCAAACTCCTAGCAAAGCAGGTGTTTCTCATAGCCATAACCATTGTAATAACCAAATCAATTCCCCACACCTAGGAGTCCCCTGATAGCCCGTATAAACTGATTAGTAAAATATGATTATGTATGTCAGCCACACCGATGAAAGTTGGAGCCAGCCCCTGAGGATGTAAGTTAAAATAAACCCAGATCCTAAATGGCTACAGAATTGACCTGCCTTGGATGAACCTACTCCTTGTGATGGCAATGGTGAATCATTATAGTGGCAAAGGGCATTGCAACTAAGGCATAGTCAGGAAGAAAGCCTCCTCCTGCTGTCTGGCTTGGGCCTTAGTTTGTTCTGTACACCAAGGGTTTTATTTGGAGATAAACAAATCCATACTGAGACTTACTGCTGTACCGGCACACCAGAGAACACCAAAACTTACTGCTGCACGAAGTGACCATCAAATGTGGAGGCAGGTTGGGGGAGAGAGTGGAAGGAATTTCAAAGTATAAGAAGTCAATCTTTATTTATAGAAGCTATCTTTTCCTTTAAATAAAATTCTGACCAAAGGATTGAGCTTTTAGGACCAAAGATGAAGTAATAGGACTAGTCTGAGTTACGAAATCTTAGCAATTGACATTCCTGTATATGACTGATTATGTACATAACATCCAGCGATTCTGACTGCAGTCACAGTTGTAAGTTTACGTCTGAAATTTTCATGAGTAGAATTACTTCAACAAGCACCTTTGGTGTACAATGTCATGTGCAAGCCTTGTCTTTATCTACCTTGGAGGGCAGTGCACACAGTGGGGCAGGAGCAAGCCTTGGGAACCAGACTGTCTGGGTTTGAATCCCAGCTCAACTCCTTACTGGTTGCGAGACCTTGAACAAGTTTAAATCATTTAACCTCAGAGTACCCCAGAGCTACATCTGTAACTCAGGAACAATAATAGTCACCTCTTTAAGTGGTTGTGAGAATTAACTAAGAATCTTTGGACAGTGGCTGGCACTTAAAAGAAATATTTAAGTATTAGCTATTATTATTGTTTAATAAATATTTATCAAGTACCTACTAAGTATCAGGTGCATATGACCCTTTTTTTTTTTTTTTTTTTTGCGGTACCCGGGCCTCTCACTGTTGTGGCCTCTCCCATTGCGGAGCACAGGCTCCGGACGCGCAGGCTTAGCGGCCATGGCTCACGGGCCCAGCCGCTCCGCCGCATGTGGGATCTTCCCAGACCGGGGCACGAACCCGCGTCCCCTGCATCAGCAGGTGGACTCTCAACCACTGCGCCACCAAGGAAGCCCCATATGACTCTTATATAGTAAATATTAATGTAGCTTGAAATTTCTTTGCCCTGAAGTATTAACATTCTGTATTTCTAAAATTCCTTGTTTTCCTCTAAAACAAGGAAGTATCTCTTTGCATGAGTTTTTTCCCCATAAACAAGCAAATTGGTTAAAAGAGGACAATCTAACAAGAGAATAAAGCTATGATACCTTTTGTTTTAGTAAGGATCTCTTAACTTATCCTGTGAAAATGAAAATCCACATTTTTTTGAAATCAAGGAAGCAATTTTCCATGTAATATCATTTGGTGTTTACTCTGTTCAGATTTTGAAAGTAAAACCAATTCTTTGGGTTACTGGACTTGAATTTTACTTCAAAAATGAGTTATAACTAAATGGAATAGCTAAATAGAATTAGTCTAGAAGTGAAAGAGAGATTTCCTTAATCACACCTAGCTTTAAAATCACCCCAGAGGTGACCAACCTCCAAAGTCAGCGGGTCTAAAATTAGGCCTAATTTCTATGTAGGGAAGATACAGGGAGCTTTTAAGCAGGAAGAAGAGGTGGGGACCCTGTGGTTTTCATTTAACAAAGCCTGCAGTAGGCACTTGAGGAGTAGGGAGCAGAGTTCAGAAAATATAATTTCCCACCTTAGACTCTGTGGCTATGCTGTTCAAAAGCCTATAAGGCAATTTAACAGACATGAACAGTAATTACAGGAGATTGTGGAAGGGAAACAGGAGAAATTAGAAAGAGGGGATGAGAACTGCAGGAAGAAGGGGGTGAAGAACCAGGTGCGAGTATACTTTAAGTCAGGACAAGAGAAACTGAAAGCTGAGAAATAACAAACTTTGATCCAGAGCGAGTGACCCACAAACCACTATAATACTGCATTTCTGTATTACCACAAAGGGAAGAGAAATACTAACTACCCAATATTTTTTATAAAGGAGAATAGGGCATATTGTGTTATCTTCTCAGTGCTTTAGCTGTGTAGTTATATTGTCTGGTGGCTTGGAGACAGAGAAACATTTGAGAGAGAAACTATTGAAGGTGTAGAGAATGGCAGGGCAGAAGAAGGCATGGCAGAATAGTGAGAAAGAAGTAAGGGCAATGGTTGAACCTACAGCTGCCAAAGAAATAGTGGGAAAGTCAGAAAGAAAGGAATCCTAAAGTAAAGCAGCAAGGGGGGTGGGGGGAACTGAACGGCCCAGAGCAGAATATTTCCAGAGGCTACATGTCTTTTAGACTTCTACACACAGGGCATATATATGTTGGAGATTATCAGCATAAATGAGAGATACACTCATATTCGTTATGTATATACATCTATCTGTTTCACAGGTACAAGAACATTAAACTTTATTAAGTAAACATATGCTATATGCTTATGCATAATTGAGTTTTAAAAGTGGGACTCATCCATCCTTGATTTAAAAAACAGTGCTCCATCATGACTATAGTTTAAAGGCATTAGATGAAGCTCAGAGATACCCCAAAATTTGGAATAATAGACTCCCTGTAAGCTGTCAATCTGTCACAGAGTGAGCATTAGTAATTGTAGGAGGAATGAATGAATGAATGAATGCACTAAGGAATGAATGACAGAGGCCCCTGAAATGTGGAGATGGAATGGCTATTGGCTCTGTTAGGATTCCAGCTCTACCACTTGCTTTTCTGGGACTACTCTAGCTTCAATTGCTTCATCTGTAAAATCTAGGTGAATATAAAGACCTACAACCCATAGTTTTGGAGAATTCAATGAGAAAATGGAGCTAAAGACTTAGCCCAGTGCCTATACATAGCACTTTTCATTATATGGGTTATTACCTGCTGACACTATGATGGAGCCCATCTCAGAGCACAAGGTATAAGATCTGTCTTGGTCTATGGTTTTCCAGCCTAGAGATGTCTAAAATTAAGGTTGAGAAATGTGTTAGGTCTTGAAATTGCAAAATTACAAGATTTTAGTGACATTAATATATATTTGCAGTTGGTACCTCAGCAAGACATTGGAAGGGCCACAGATAAAGGATAAAAAAGGAACCCAGAAAAGTAACTCAGTTCACAACTCTGGCACAATTGTAGTCACTTAGTAAATTCCCTTTTCAAGAGTGCCTGAGTCATTAAATGAGGATACATTTTGAGGGCACTGGGACACCATTTAATTGCAGGTTTCAGCAAGTTATTAAATGAGGCCCAAGTGGTTTGAAAACAATTAACGCATCATTTAATGAATTGAACACCAGTATATTTGGAGGAGCCCAAGTGGCTTGAATGAGTTAATGCATGACCCTAAGTGTACAATTAATAACAGGAGTGTCATGGGCATTAAGAGAAATAAAGGTAAGTGGCAATGAAAAGAAGCAAAAGAGCCTGTCACCATATAAATTTAAAGAGCATACCAAAAAAAGAGGGGGTCTACCATTTCCAAAAAATTTCAAATGGTTCTCAAGCATTTTATAAATAAGTCCTAACATAGAAGAATAATGAACACTAGCACTGAACCATCTTCTGAAAAAGCAATGAGTCAAAGTTCAGGCTTTATTATATTATCATAAAAATGTTTCCCAGAGGTAGATGGTAGCTTTTCAACTAACTTCTGCAGAATGTAAGGTCAAACCATGGGCTAAACTCAAAAAAGAAAGATTTATATCAAATTACTCCAAAGTATTTCATTAACACTCATAAGAGCCAAAATTCCTTTGGAGATAGCTCCAAAGAATGCCATTTGGCACCATGAAAACCACCACTCTTGTTCTACATACTCAGGTGGTACAGGATCTTGCCTGATTTGTAGCAGGTGTCCCTCTTTAATGGTATTTTTAGTAATTGAGCTTTTCATTGATTTTACTACCCCTCCCCATGTACCCAGCTATGGCCAGACCTACCGAAAACCCCCGTTGTCTGACACACTTCTCAGAAGCCCGTCGACTGGCCATCTGCATCAATGCAGAATGGTCTGTTCCAATACCGTCTGTGTCTCTGTTCCATCTGCCTGATGTGATGTGTCCCTCACCTGTACTGCACTTCCCTGATGGGGACTGTTTGCCTGTGACCCACTGCGATACTCTAGTTATAATACTGTTACCCAGCCTGCTCTTCTCCTAGTCTCCTCAGGCTACCTCTCCCTCTCTTAGATATCAATCTAATAATAGGTCTAATTCACCCCAGTCCACTGCACTCTGCTGTAGGTAATCCACTCCTGTTCATTTTTTAAATCATTATTTTGAAGGCTGCCCAACAGTTTGCTGGAGATCAATAAACAAAATTGATCAATAAACAAAATAAATAAATAAATAAAAAGGACTTGTCCTGAAAAATAAAATCTGTAAGTTATGTCAAATCCTAGATACAGGTGAATGATTTCCCAATAATTTTAATACTCCCAGAGTTCTCAGGGAGTAAAATTCGTTATCACTCTTGGTCAGATAAATATTTACTAAACAATATTTGCTTATCATTCTCTTGGCAAAGCTGACAACTCAGTCTGCTAGTTTATGTTTTAAATCTCAAGTAAAATAAAAGTATGAGGGGAAAGCTCTTTCAATGGCAAATGCTTTAATTATAGCAAATCCATTAATACTTTCCCACAGGTGGGCACCAAAGCACCTTGCACTGGCAGAAGCAGAATAATATGTATTATTCTCCCCAGGACTGCACCTCAAAGTGCAATTAAACAATTACACATGACAGAACATGGGCTGTGCAGAAGTCATTCAAAATCTTGTTTTCTTCCCTTTTTTGGTTGGCTCAGCACTAATGTCATTTTCAATGACTTACATCCTGCTGATGTTGTCTATGTAATTATAAAAAGCTGTCCAACCTATTTCAAGCAATAATCTATTTTAGTTTTACTTTTGTGTCAAATAACCTAAGTCTTAACATTTTAACATCTAAGACAGGGGCAAATACTGTCTTTGATACCACTGTTATTTTTTTTTGAGTGGTATTACTTCATTCTCCATTGGTTAACAAGGAACACATTCATGTTTTACATGTAAAGTGTATTCCTGTAAGCACACATGTGCGTGCACACACACACACACTTTTTATTTAGCCTCCTCACTCTTGAGCCAAACTCTTGCTCAGATAAATCCAAGTTTTGATCACTAGCTTCTCTGATGAGAAGAGTATCACTGACTGTCAGTGATCCAGACTATAATGAACACATTATCTGTAACCACCAAAGAGATAATTAAAAGGTGAAAAAATATACATATAATAGCTAGTTCTCTTCAAAGCAGTGTGTTCTGTGGACCCACAGGTGTTCCTGAGACTTTTTCAGGGGACCAGGAGGTCAAACTATTTTCATAATACTGCTGAGACATTACAGTTGACCCTTGAACATGAAGGTGAGAGGTGATGACCCCCACTCAGTTGAAAATTCTCATATAACTTTCGACTCCTCAGAAACTTAACTAGGATTAGCCTACTGTTGATGGGAAGCCTTGCTGATAACACAAATAACCAATTAACACATATATTGTATCTTATATGTATATGTACATATATTTTATGCATTTATGACATACCTAATTTTTCCAATATTTCCAGGTTGCATGATTAATATGTGAGTTTTTTCAAATTGTCAAAAATCTCCAGGGGCTTCCCTGGTGGCGCAGTGATTGAGAGTCTGCCTGCTGATGCAGGGGACACGGGTTCGTGCCCCGGTCCGGGAGGATACCACGTGCCGCGGAGCAGCTGGGGCCGTGAGCCATGGCCGCTGGGCCTGTGCGTCCGGAGCCTGTGCTCCGCAACGGGAGAGGCCACAGCAGTGAGAGGCCCGGGTACCGAAAAAAAAAAAAAAAAACTCCAAATTTTTTTCCAATATATTTATTTTTTAAAATCCGCATATAAGTGGACCTGTGCAGTTCAAATCTGTGTTGTTCAAGGGTCGAAAGGAATTGTCTTTTTCGCTCTCATTCTATCATAAGTCTAAGGTGGAATTTTCTAGGGGTTATATGATGTGTAATAGCATACGAGACTGAATGCTAAAGCAGATGGACGAATCTAGCCATCTTCTGTTAAGCTGAATTGGAGAAATTTACAAAAATGGAAAATATATTGCCACTCTTCTTACTAAGTGTTTTGTTTTCAGGAATATAGTATTTTTTCATTAAAATGGCATTTATGTAAACATGGAGTGAGTTTGTTATTTTAAAATGAATTATTAGGTAAATATTTTTAATTCACTTTTAATTTCTAATGTAAATATAGAGACATATAACTCACAAAAAACAAATTACTAGCAATTTTTTAAAGTTTCAAGGGATCCTGAGATAGAATCAAACATTTGAGCATCACTGATCTAAATAAAGATGAGTTTCTTTAGCGCTGATATGTTTGAGGGGGAGAAGCTGGATGACTGAGACACATAGAATTTGAGGCCAGATGATTGAACTGAATTTTAATTTTCACTTTCCTCTCTTGATCCCTGTGATTGCTTTCAAGTCTGAAAAAAAAATTTTTTTTTAAGAAAGAAAGAAATTGCAGGAAAAGAGAGGCCAAAATATTGATCCTAGAGAGTACTATTTAAAGTATTGCAATATTCCAGGAAAAAAAATAGGGGGGCGTGAGTTCTCAGCATTCTTTTCTTCCTCTTCATGGTAAATGACCAGCCCTTTGAGGTAAACTGTTATACACCATGTAGGACATAGAGTAAGTTACACAGAAGTAAAACAGGCAGAACATGATAATTTTCAGTTTTGAGTGTCATGCTATGGATTTTAAATCTGAACAAAATACATCTATTCATTGAACAGAAGAAGATCAAGTTTTGATGACATCTATCACCACCAGCCAGGCTTTCTCATAACTGCTAAACACCTTCCATTCTTTTCATCATTCCTTATAAGCCAAGCATTTTAACTTTCAACTGCTTTTTTTTTCCTTAATAAATTTTAGTTCCCTTGAAGCGTAAGATGAACAGAGAAACCAGGACTCAAGCACAGGCAACCAATATAAAATGGGGCTCTCATCTTATTTGTTCTTAATTTTGTGCTTCTTTTAGTGCTGGTCAAGGGGTCTCAGCTCGCCTTGTCAGAGTGTTGGCTAATACTGAACTTACATTAAGCAAATGTTTTTAACGTATGCTACTGTTTATCCACATCTCATCCATTCGATCACAGTTTTATCTTTGAATCCAAGGGCAGAATTTAATATTTGGTTTTACAAGCCTTTCACACTATTATATCTGATTCACTGACTTAGCTCTACCACACGGCTTCACGACATCTATTTACGGAAGCAGGACAGCAGGAAAAGAACTGCTTGACTTTGGAGTCAGACAGAACTGAGTTTTAGTCCTGGATCTGCCAGTTGACTATCTGAGTTCTCCAAAGCCTGCCTAACCTCTTCCTCCATCTTTCCATTATTAGCTTAAACTTTTTGTTGACCTCCTAATATTGACCTTCTGGGTTTCTTGTTCTCTTTAATTAAAGAATGCAAATTCTCTGATCCCTTAGTCTTTATTGTTATATTCAGGGGAACATCCCTACTGTAGAATAATGTTTAATGTGTGTGTGAAGTTGTAGCAAAAATAAATGTAAATGAAATTTTTAAGATCTTGTGATGAAAAGCAAGCAACTCTGAATTTGTATTACCCCAAATTTTATTATAAACATTCAAATTGCTTCAGTACCAGCCAGAGTTCCACAATGAAGAATTCATCAAAAGAAAAGTCTGCTAGTCACTTAAGCAGGCACTTAGAAATTACTCAATATCAACTTTAATGAAAACATGTTGAATTTTAATACGTGAACTTGAACTGGAACCAACAGTCAAAGCCTTGCCAAAATAAATGTCTACCAGCATAAGATAATTATTTGAAGAAGTAACTGGAACATTAAGTTAAGCTGGGGAGTTTTTCAGCCTAACCAGAAAGACAACATTGATAATTTGTAGAATGTAAATATTTAAATATAGGCTCTGTATAATAATAACATATATCAAATATACGAAATATAATGACGCAATAACTTAAAACTGCTAATTACAATGCCTTCTGCAACACCACACTAGTGAAGTTATCTACACTATTGGCAGTTTCAATAATTGAGAAATTTATAAATAATTTCATTTAGCCCTTTAATCAACTACTGTAGTTCTTTAACCTTTTTCATTTACCAATACTGTAATGGATCTTTAAGGTTTTTGTTGTCACATCCACCTTATCAAGCAACTGAGAGCAGCTTTGTAAGACTTTGTATACGGGATGTTAAAACAAGTTGTGGAAAAGTAGAAAAACTCTGTTAGAAACTCAGTCATCTGCCACCATATAGTTGATATCAATCAGTAAATATAGTAGCTATTTCACAAAATTGTAAAGTTGCCTCACAGTTACTAATTCAATCAAACTATTTTTGTAATTAGTCTAAGCTGTAGGCATTAAAAGGCTCACAATGTAAAGGAGACATTGGGGGAGAAAGTGAAAGACTCAATTCTTAAAAGAAATTTACATCTTATACCTAAAGTTCAGAGGCAGGAGAAATGGGAGGTATCTAAGATACTGGAAAAAACCCCTAATTCATTCGAAGACTTAAGCAGGTTCAAAGCTCATTTGAGCACAACTTCATTTTAAATTACTCTTGTGTAAACATAATATTTGGAATCTTTTATTATAAAAATTCAAATGAGATAACTGATATGAAAATGTTTAGAAAACTCCTAAGAACTATTGATATAAATATATGAGGTTATTTAAAAAATTATTTTGCTGACTTCTATAGTATTTTAAATGGTACTTAAAGAAGCAGAAATTGAGAAAAAAAAAAAAGAACATTCCAGGGGTAACAACAGCTTGAAACAAGGGAGAAGCATTAAAGTACAAATATAGTATGAGTTGCCTGGGGCATAAGGTCTACACAGAGAATGAGAGTCAAGACAGAAGAGGTTGAAAGAAGATAGACAATTCATAAAAAGCTTTGGATGCTTTATTTCATAGAGAATTCCAAAATAGCCCTCTGCCTAACACACTGCATGTGACATTACTAATATTAATAATGTGTTTTTAAGAGTAAATATAATCAAGAGTACTTTTCTCACTGATTTCAAATAGAAAAGAATAAAAAAAAAAACAGTATTCAAGTTGGCCGTGTAATAGATACCACAGAATACCAAAAAATAATTCGTTAACATACTTCAAAAAATGATCACCCAAGCTTCAAAGAACTGATTATCACATTGTGCTTTTAATGTTTTTAAACCATGCCTACACATTTTATCCTTAAGCACGGTCTAAAGTATTATCTCATGTTGTGGTTTCTTAAGCAGAATGATTCTGCTATTCCAGAATAATTTCAGTCCACATGAATCAAAGCAACTGAAAATTTGTTTCAAAACTCCCTATAAGAAGATTTTTATTTTTCAGCTGCACAACAGAAGGACATAAAAAGCCCCTAGATTAAGGGTTTCTAAATATTCATTATGGTCAAGTTTACTATATCAACTTACTGGCAATGAAAATCAGAGGTAGGTCAGCCACAATCTTGCATTATCTACTTGTCACCTGTATTACCCACAGTAAGTTCCAAACTGGTGACCCACTTTCACTTCCTTCATACTTCAACCCATCTTAGAGAACACAGCTAAATTAATCCTTCTAAATGCACTTTTACTGCATGTTTCTAATCTTATGCCTTCAGTGGATTCTCACTGCCTACTGAAGTAATTATAATCTCCTCAGCTGGAAATGCAAGGCCTTCTACAATACGGCCGTGGAGCAGCTCATGGCCGCAGAGTCCCTCATCCCACCCCTATGTCTACACTACAGTCCACAATCCTAAACTAACTCTTATTTGTCAAATACACATCACAATTTCCCAGAACTATACCTTTGATAATGTTTTCCCTTCCCACAAAATAGGCACTGCATGCTGACTGCACTTAACAGCATTAGCACTTTTTCTTTTCTTTTTTTTTTTTTTTGTGGTACGCGGGCCTCTCACTGCTGTGGCCTCTCCCGTTGCAGAGCACAGGCTCCGGATGCACAGGCTCAGCGGCCATGGCTCACAGGCCCAGCTGCTCCACGGCATGTGGGATCTTCCCGGACCGGGGCACGAACCCGTGTGCCCTGCATCGGCAGGCAGACTCTCAACCACTGCGCCACCAGGGAAGCCCAGCACTTTGTTTTTACACTTCTACTGATTCCATGTGCCATCTCTTCCTGGGAGAAAGATATCCTTCCAGGGTGATCCTTCACTTGGCTTCTCAACCATGAAGCTGCTGTAATTTCTCTGACCAGATGTGGTGGCTTCAACCTTTGTATTTCTAGAGTACACTTCAGCTTCTAAAGTGTTTGCTTACTTATTCTGTGTCCAATTCTATTTGTTCCACCTTTTATCCTTCTATCCTTTATCCTCTCCCTCACCTGCATCCATAGACCAATGTGACCGCTCTGCCCTAAATATCTTTTGGAAGGTAGATAAGGCATAAGTAATTCAATAAACCCATAATTTGGTTATACTCTCTTTAAGGCAAAAGACCATGCTTTGCTCAAAATAGAGTAAGTCCTTTGGTGCTTGTAAATAACATGGTGTCTAAACTACTTTCATTGCAGCCGCGTTTTTTTTTTCCCAAGTACCTAACAGACTTACCCTACACAATACTAAAATAGCTGAATGGAAAAAGAAAGTTTCAAACGGTAACATGTTTTGTAAATAAATCACTAAGCATCTATATTTCTTAAAATGCAAGCACCTGGCAAAATGTCCCAGCATATAATGGGCATTTAAAATTCAATAATTAGAATAATTTGCTATATGTATATTCACACATAGAGATACAAAACTCATGGATTGCCTGAATTCATACAAAATGGCATCTAAATATTCTAGATAAATAAGAAATTGCCTATTAATCAGCAAACCTCAGCTGAATGCATTCTATAAGCCCAGCACTATGATACCCACACAATATTTTATAGGTCATCAATGCTAACGACAGCCTAAAAATTTCAAGTATAATCATGCCTATACTTTGCATTTTATTCTTAATGGTGTTCTGAAAAGTTGTAACTCTCAGAATTCTAATTAGCTGTCGTCTTATTGCTTTAATCCCCTAAATGAAGGGATCTTACTTTTTTTCATTACAGGCGCCTAAGAAATTTGGATCCCCAGATTTTGCAGTGATTCAGTGGCTAATACTACTGGCAGAGATAAGAATAGCTCCCTGACTTTAAAGACCAGTCAGCAGGCCTAAGGCAGTGGCATCAATAAAAACTAAGGAAGTTTAGAATTAGACAATACGATAAAAAGGAAACATCCTCTACATGTGTTGGGAAGAAGCCCTCTGTTTAGTCTCCCCATGCTGTGACTGAAGTTTGCTGTCAATTCTGAGAGAAATCAAAACGCCTATTGAGAGCCATTCCAAAATAGCATGAGACCCAGAAAAAGCCAGAGTTCATTTTATAGTCCTCTCTAATGTGTGGAAGATGACAGGGTGATTTGAAACTGAAAAACATTAGCAGAAAAAAGACAAAATAATTTGCTTTGGCAATAAAAACAAACTGAGCTGTGAAAAGTATGCAGTGCAATTAATAAATCAGAAAGACTTTCAACCATTTTAGCTTCAATTAACTATTGGGGGTAAGGACAGCTCACTGACGGATTAAATTATCCAAACGTCAATGAGCACGTTAAAGGAGTTTGCCTAGAATTGAGCACTATAGTTATCCAAAGATTTTCTTTGGGAATTCTATCATTCCCAGAAAAAGTATTCTACTTAAACTCGACTCAAGCCGGCATTTATTGATGCAATGTGCAATTTGCAAAGTGTTTTAAATGTTTATGCCCTTTTCAAAAATATATATATTTATTTTAAAATCTAAGAGGTGGGAAAGAGTATGTATGTATGTATGTATGTATGTATGTATGTATGTATGTATTTATTTATTTATGGTTGTGTTGGGTCTTCGTTGCTGCACGCGGGCTTTCTCTAGTTGCGGTGAGCGGGGGCTACTCTTTGTTGCAGTGCGCGGGCTTCTCATTGCGGTTGCTTCTCTTGTTGCAGAGCACAGGCTCTGGGCACGCGGGCTTCAGAAATTGTGGCCCGTGGGCTCCAGAGCGCAGGCTCAATAGTTGTGGCCCACGGGCTTAGCTGTTCCGCGTCATGTGGGATCTTCCCGAACCAGGGCTCGAACCCATGTGCCCTGCATTGGTAGGCGGATTCTTAACCACTGTGCCACCAGGGAAGCCCGGAAAGAGCATTTATAAAGTTAAATATTATAAATGTATATTTTAAAAAATTCTTTAAGATGTAAATAAAAATTCAAAAACATTTTTAAAGTGGGGAAATAATATAATTCCAGTCTTCTGTTTTGATGTGAGATAGGACCATGAATGATAAAATTTCAAGAGTCTGATGTAAACTATAAGTGATACTTAGGTGATATTTTCCAAATATTTATATTTACATATCTTGTAGTCAATATTTTGTAAGAAATGCATTTATAACTTATTAAGCAGTAATTCTAACTTACTTTTAACCCTTTGCCAAATTCTTTCTTGCTCGACCCCACTCTAAATATCTTCACTACCCATATTCTCCAATGCACCGTGCCAAAAAGGCAAGGTTGATTTAGGTAGTGTCTGCTACAGCAAGGTTACCTGAGGCTGCTTTAAGCTCCTCCCACCCCAAGGTATTTGCTGGCATTATGTTAAGTGGCATACATTCTTCCACTGATGCTAACCCAAGGAAGAGAAAGGAAAACATGCTAATGCTTTATAGAATATATTTTAACCACTGTAATAGAGGTAGGCAACAGTTATGGGTCAGAGAGTGGCTTTGCTCCAAAAAGTCATGCAGTCACCCAGCTCCCTTCGACTTTATTGCTCTGCTATGGCCTTGTCCTTGAATTCCTAGTTGAAGCTGGGTCACCAGATCTCCATTCCAGCCCCTATGGAGAGGAAGCAATATTCTAGGCAATGATGCAGGCACTGCAAACATCATTTCTATGATTGGCAAAAACCTACTCACATGGTCATACCTGGATGCATAGGCGGGTAAGAAAAATATCATTACTAGTTAGGTAGTCATATGCCCAACTCAAAATTGTTTTACTCTGGAAGAAATAGAGAATGAATTTCATGGGCAAAAAGCAAATTATAGAGTTGGATTTGAATACAATGTAATAGAAATAATGGTAACCCAGGAAAGCTTGATACAGTCCCAGTTCTGATACTACTATCTGCATGCATTGGAGAAGTCATTTAATCTCTGTCTCTTTCTCTTCCTTATTTTAGTCATACAAATTAAAGAGTTTTTTTGTTTGTTTGTTTTTTTGCAGTACACGGGCCTCTCACTGTTGTGGCCTCTCCCGTTGCGGAGCACAGGCTCCGGACGTGCAGGCTCAGCAGCCATGGCTCACGGGCCCAGCCACTCCACGGCATGTGGGATCTTCCCTGACCGGGGCACGAACCCGTGTCCCCTGCATTGGCAGGCGGACTCTCAACGACTGCGCCACCAGGGAAGCCCAACTTAAAGAGTTTTAATCACAATGTTGCTAATGTCGTTTTATCTCCGCAGAATTCAATCTTCTTATATTCAGTAGGACTCAAACAACTTTTGAGGTCATCTTCACATCCTTGACTGAATTTGCATTTTAAAGAAAATCACCTGTTTTCTAGATTTCTCTCAATTTGACAACCTATGGCTAATACTAATTTAATTATCAAAAGATGAAATATGTTTTGTATGAGATCTTTTAAGCACCTGTAATGTAATATCACTGATGAAAAATCCGAATTTCACAACTGTAACCTAGCCAAAAGCTAATAATATTTAACCTGACAACAGCGAACAGTTGTTAGAGGCAGAAATGCTTTTATCTGCCAAGAGACGTCGTGATCAAGAATCTGAGAAACACTGTGAAATTAAATGGAAAAAAACCCCTGATATAGGTGGTTCCTATAACTAGACACACTCAGGAGTGATTCTGTCATAACTATTCAGATTTACTGATGCTTTGGTTCCTCTTCAAGAATTGTTTTTAAAAATCTTTTCCTTTTAGAGAGGAAACTAGACCCCACAGCACAATGTTGGTTGAGAAACTAGACATCACAGTTTTGTATACATTTCGCCACAGTCAAGCTGGGGAAGATATCCAGTTTCTATGAAGATTTTCAAATCTTGATGCACAAGTTTTTCTTATTGGTTTCAAAATATCTTCTAAAGTTAGCAAAACTCATTTTGCCACAAATGGAAAAGATCTCTTACTCTGTAATCCTAAATCCCTCCCTCCTAACCTATGTTATTTTCCCTTCTGGTTCCTTTTCCACTCTCCCAGAACCATAGTGCAAATAAGACTTGAAAATAAGAAGTGGAGAAGGATCAACTATGGACCAGCGCTTGGACTCATAATCCCCACCGCTGATTATCATCTAACTTTGTGGAGTTCATCGGAAGAAAAACTCCAAGTAAATGCTAAGATTTTGTTGTTGTTGTCAAAAGGCAAAGGTTACCTAAAATTTCAGGAGTAAATTTGAATTGAGTGCTTCTGCATATATCAAGAAAATCAACATGCTGAGCTTTTCCCTCTTAATTAAAATGCTCCGTATTTCATGTGACATCGAACGGGAGAGAGATGACAAAAATCGCTCACTTCTCTGATTCTCAGACAAACTCGAATTTTATTTTATCTTGAAGGAAATTATACAGTTAAAGGAAACAGAAATTTTGCTGTTGATTTCTTAGAAAAGTTGAACTCATTACATTAACTTATATTTCCATCTCCACTGTAAGACACAAATTCACAGCAAGAACTCTAAATCCTGTTTACACACTCAGCTGAGCATTCTGGGAAGAGACTGAACAGAGATTAATTTGTGCACACATGCACTCTCTCTCTCTCTCTCTCACACACACACACTCACACTATAAAGTATCTTTATTTATATTGCACTTATTCTTCATTTCCTTGACAAATTTTGGATGTTTTACTGCCCCTATGACTATTAATTACCAATGTTGTTAGCTGGCTTAAACTTAACTTGTTTTTTAAATTTACCAATTAAAATATTTCTAGAAACTAACATTATCCCTTTTTAGTTTCTCAGCTTATTCTTTCTTAAAACACACACACACACACACACACACACGTTATTCTTTTACCTCCATGATATTAAGTTCAACTTTCGGTTATTTATTCTTCATGACACAATTAATGAGTGAAACTGAACAAGAGCCATTGACTACACTCAGCATTCTTTCCTATTTATTTTCCACCACTGCTACCTACATCTTCTAAAGTTAACTGAAAAACAAACATGGCAATTCTCTGCCTTTTACAGCACTTTCCTTGTTAAATCCCACAGAAGCACATGGCTGAGCGTATAATATGAAGCACCTGGGAACCGCTTTGGCTTTATGATATAATTTTTGGACCTTCAATCCGAAATGTTTCATTAGAACAATATGATTGACTCAAGAGGGTGATACTGTTAGAAGGTGTCAGAGAAGTCATTTAGAATAATCACCTACCCCTTGGAGAGATTCCCTCCCCAACATTTCTGCCAATTACTCTCCTAGATCGCATGAAGTTTAAATTCCTCAGCCTGGCTCAAGAACCTCCAAGAACAGTGTGGATGAACAAGCCCAGCCTCACCTCTGACAAATCCCCTAACCTCAGTCGCCCTGGAGCCGGCCTTCCCCACTCCCCAGGACAAGCACTCCGCTTCTCTGGCCTTGCAATCCCTTTGCCTGAAACATGCTCTGCCTCCATCTGTGCCTGCTAACAACATCACATCCGCCCCTCCTTGCCCGGTTCAAGTGGTATTTCCTTCAGGGGGCCTTTGCCTCGTCTTGCCCCAGCTCCCAAACAGCAAACCCCCTTTCTGCACCTGGCTCCCTGCGTGCCTCAGCAGTGCACACCTGTCCTCTAGCACTGAGCATGCTGCACCCTGTGTTTTGAGTGTTTTGATATGTGTCTGTCTTATCCCTCTTAGATGTACAGCTCTCTGAGGGCAGGGAGTCCACTGACTGCCATTTCTACATGCTACAAAGTCTTTTGTATCAAACAAGCTCAAGAGTCAACAACCAAGGTTGTGGAAACAAGTAGGGCAGGAAAGAGAGTGTTGATGATGTGTCCCTGTTGAAATTTCTGAAATTTCTGAAAAAGTAAGTTGCCTCCCTCGATACTAACCAGTAAGAGGAGATCCAAAGTTCAAAGAAATTTCTTCTGTGTTTGCCTAATATAAATTGTTTCTAAACAGAAGAAAAGACTGTATCTTCAATACTCCCCATGCTTTCCACTTCACGCCATTTTTCTGCCACTGTCCCAGAAAATGCCACTATTCTTCAGACCCATTTGTAGGACCACTCTTTTCACTGACTTCACTGGCTGCAGTAAGCAGAGATAACCACCTGCAATCATAAGTGTGTTGAACTCTGCAAACCAGTCGTTTATTGGGTTAAGCTTACCTTCAGTAAGAAAATTTGTATACATGTGTCCTACCACTTGCTCTCTCCTTCACTGCCTTATCCTTGGCTACCAACATGCAGGTCCGAAATTTGAAGAATATGGATACCCGGTTCCATGATTTAAAAAAGAAAAACCCTCACAGATCTTTTATCATATATCCTCATAAGAACTACAAATTGGTTCCAAGAATGGACTCTCAAAACTTTTCCTCACTCCAGACCATTTAAGGCAGTAAAAATACCACATGGTCCCCACACACCCACCTAATCCCGTTTTGCAGTGGAAATAGATCTTTGTAATACCAAAAAATGAAACGGAATTCCTTGTAATGTTCAATGACAGAGCAAAGTTTAAACATTGTTTATGAATTTTTTTAAAAAAACTTTTTTGATCAATTCCAGAATCACTGCAAGTATTGAAAAACATTGGATTAAAGAAGTGATTCTCCACTAGTGGGAAGCAGTGTTAGACCCACATTACCTCTAAGTTTAGAAAGATTTTCTACAAAAGAGAAAACAAACAAGCATACAACTCTGCTAGATGTATAATACAATAAGCATAGAATCAGCAACTTTCCACAGAGCAAAGCTTTACTGTTCCCAACACTTCTCTGGCTCACGCCATCCTAATCACTGCAGCAACGAACCCTGGGAACTCCATGGGCAAACATTAGCACTGAACTACGGTGCACTTTGGCACACATGATAACACTGCACGAACACCCTTGTTTTGAACCAGTAACGACCCTTTTGCTATATTAGGAGGTTTTCTGTCAAAACAATTCTTTGGTGTCATGTAAACAGCCAAAGTGTTCTGTGAGGAGTTTGTGCAATCATTTGAATCAGCATAAAGATTAGACATGTGGAAAGGGGGAGTTAACAAAACAGTCCCAGGCTCTTTCCCGTATACTGGTGACCTTCAAGTAGACCCAGAGAAACTTTGAAAGCATTTCTCAGGGTACAAGAAAATGAAGTTTGCTACATTTGGGTTGACTTAGCCCAGAAAAAAATCTATGTCCCATGACCACACAGCCTCATGGCTGGAGAACACCCTGGAGGGAGATCATGGACATTTACCCAACCTCAACTACCCCCACCTTGTTCGTAAGCCTCTGCCCTGCAGCCCCTCACTCCACCCTATTTCCCAACTCAACAGCTGCTGCCCCCTCCCTCTAGAGCATTCCAATGCTCCAAACCACATCTGTCTAGGTGTGGCTGAGACGCTTCTCTACTTAGTTGAGCTAAGCCAATGTCGAAATTTTTTAGAGAACTTTACTAGGCATTTAAGGGCAAAACTACAAAAACACAGAAATAAGTACAGGGTGTTCTTATGACAAAAGAACTAAAGACTGATACCTCTCTGCTGGGCTGATTCTCTTTAGGAAGCCACGAGTTCCCTGTCCTGATTCCATTCCTGCCAGGTTTAGATGTCCCTCTGGCCTATTCCATCCTCAAATAGGGCTGTCACCACTGTCCAGTTAGTGATGTTTTGTGACCACCCCAAACCTGCTCTCAGTATTTTGTTGATATCTGGGAGCTCAGCATTAAAGGATTGAACTTTACCTCAGGGGTGAAGTTCCCTTGGCCATATTCTGCAATTTTTCCTCTACTTCATCTGAGCTGCCTTCACAGATGCCGTTGTTCACTTTCTGGACTATTTCATGGCTTATGGTCCCAGAAATTCCTGATTTTCTCAAAAGAAACCACCAGCTCCTTCTAAAGAAAAATAACCCGCCCATTATTCTAAATGAGCGTTTCAGCCTAATTATCCTTTTCATTCGTTCAACAAATATTTATTAAATGCCTAATATGTACCGGGCATGCATCTAAGCCCTACAGATACAGGAGTGAATAAAACAGACCTGCCGTCTCTCTCATTTGAAATCCCTCGCTGTGAGAAAGCATGAAGTCGGACCCCAATGGTGATTCGTAGCCAGGCTGCCTGGGTGCAAATACCAGTTCTCATCTTGTGCAACTCAGACTAAGCCTCAGTTTGTTCATCTACACAAAGGAGACAATAATAGACCCGACCTCACAGGGCTACTGTGTATATTACATGAGATGGTGCATAAAAAGCATTTAACGCAGACTCTAGTACACAGTAAGCAGTCAATAAATTATACAGGACAGATTTTCCCTCCTCATCTGAGCCTAACACTAAACCAGTTTGACAGAAGTAGAAGCTGAAACAGGAGTAGGAGTAGCAGTAACGTAGCTAATCTTCACTGAGTACTTATTAACGCCAGGAAATGACCTAAGTATTTTACATACAGTACTTTAGTTAATTTATCACCTTCACTCATAGTTAGAGGTAAATAACAGATGCCATGTTTTCCACTTTCAGTTTTACTGAAATGCTCTAGTAGTTTCAACTTTTTCCTTATGAAGTGCATTTCTTCTCCTTCCTATCTTTTCTTAATTTTAGTGATTTTCCGTAGCATCTCATTAATGTAAATAATTTCCTAACAGGCATTTGGAATAAGACCCCAGATTTGTTTCATTTGCCACATTTGTGCAAAAACTTGTCAAGCAATCCTTACTCTCTCTTAATGAGCCTCCTGGCTTTTCTCTCATCATTCCTCTGGTGGTAATGTCTCACCAGAAATCACCTTTACTTTAAAATCATGTGCATTTCACTTACCTTTGATCACTTGATGTTTCAAGAGATGCCCAAAACTTTTATAAAACAATACTAAATGGCATACTCACTACGGCTTACTAAATGTTTTGATGATCACTGCATTTTTGCATATTCCTCCACCATGAATTTTAAAATATATTTTCACTTGTTTTCTGAACAAGAATATAGACATGTTTCTAGCATTATCAGGATGTTCAGAAATATAATGCATTGTTATTATATTAAATGAAGTAAAAATTAAACATTATAGATAATTAAATACAAATAATCAAACACTACTATACAATAAAAGTAATAAAATATTAATTAAACATTTAAACTTAATATTAAACATTAAAAAGTAATAATAACTAACTATATTGTTTACTCTCATTTAATCCTCTCAAGAATTCTGTGATATAATAATTAATATTTTACACAAATGAGAAAAATGTTTAGAGAAAGAAGGTTTAGAGAAATTAAATTAACTTTCACAATTACTAAAGGTAGAAAGGGGCATAACCAAATCTTGAGCCTTGAGTTCTCTGACTCAAAATGCCTGTATGAATTTATTCTAATCTATTTGTAATAATCTATAGGATAAGGTAGAAGATGCTAGCATTTATATAACTAAAAATTATCAAAGGGTATAATCAAGTGTTGACAGGAAAAAAATCGGAAGAAACATAAATATCTTAATGTTTTAACCTAAGATTTGCAGCGTCTCATTAAAACTTTGGAATTAACCACAAATATGCTTCACCCTGGTGGTGCTAAACAATCGCTATGCTTTGAAGTAATATTCGAAGAAGAATAGTGCAAAGGTAAAAAAAAATGTAGGCTGATAAAATAAATCAAAATACTACAAAACTTATGTTTAGGATAACAAAGGTGTTTCAGTAAGTAAAAGGGACTCTTTTTCAAAAATCAACAGATTTTTTTTCTATTAACTGAACAACTGTTTAACTAAATTAGAATAAAAAATGATGGTTGCATGTTTCCTTTTAATAGTGCTATCTAGCAAACTTTATAGTCAGAAAATGGATAGACTACATTAAATTCAGATCCTGCACGGTGTGTTTAAAACACTGGTTTTTATTTCTGAGAATGTGTCAAAAGTTTTGAAAAAAATTTGAGGAAATCCTCAGTACCGTAATCTCCTTTATTCTTATGCACATGAATACAATTTGAATAAGATTTTCCAATCTATGTATAAAAACAACAATTATACTTGAACAGATTCTAAAACCCTGAATAACAGTTTTAATTTCTAAATGTTGCAAACTTACAGATGATAAGTTTAAAGCTAGCTGAGACCTTCTATTAGTTTTTAATGCTGTTTATAGATTTCATGAGAATTCTGTTTACTAATATTGGCAACAATCAACCAAATTTCATATGGTCACTCCTTTTGGGTTTTCAAAGATAGATTTATAGATACTAACTATATTCTTTTTCCTTGGATTTTCTTAGATGGAACTAGAGAATTACCTCCACCCTGGTCATTATTCCCACATTTTAGAATACCCAGAGACCACATATGATTATCTTCCTACCCAGTTTATCCAGGAAATTTCACCTCAATTTCCTCTTTTTGACGCGCAGGCTCAGCGGCCATGGCTCACGGGCCCAGCCGCTCTGCGGCATGTGGGATCCTCCCAGACCGGGGCACGAACCCGTGTCCCCTGCATTGGCAGGCGGACTCTCAACCACCGCGCCACCAGGGAAGCCCATCCTTTTATTTTAATCACCTAAGAGCCAAGAAAACTACAAAGCTCAGCAAGGTGCTTTTTACAGTGAGTCCATTCCAATAATCCTTTTTCTCACTGGCAGTAAAGTATAAACAAGGATGAAGGTGTGATTCGTGGAGCTGACAGGAGAGTGTAAACGTCTTTGGTATGGTTGAAATAACAATAACCAGCAGGGCAGTAATACACGCTGGATGCCTGCTAGGAAATGGAGGGAGGAGGCTGTAAGGGCATCAACGTGTAGGTATTCACCATGTGTCCGGCAGCTGGAAGTTAAAGCTGTGCATTTCCTGAGAGACGGCTTAAAAAAGACGTGTTAAGCAACTGTGAAAACCCACCTTATCCTTACTACTGCCACAACGGTTTGTTCTTTCTAAATGTTCCTTTTTTTTTTAAGTTTCAGTTCTTTATAGAGCTTCCTGAGATGACCAAGGCTGAAACAGAAAGTAACAATCTTCAGTTCCAGCTTCCATGGGGATATTCAGGTACTTGGAGGTATTTTAGAGGTTTTTTCCCTCCTTATTGTATTTTGGGATGATAAACGGTAGGGAAGTAGCAAAGTAAATGATAATGATGTAAGAAAGTCTTAAAAACACAAAGCCAAAGAGGATATCTTTTGGTCCATTCATTCCAATAATGAGAAGGCAGGACCTTCAGAGCATATAGAAGCTTTTTTCTAAACTTGCAAAGTGAAGCACAGCTCGATTCTACCTCTGGGAAAATACATTTCATAAGAACGAAAAAGAGCTAAGTTTTTCCACCAGCCTTCTGAATTCTTATGCTCAGAAGAAAGCAAAAGAATTTCACCCGGAGTGTAAACAAGGTCCCTATGGTGCAGAGTGTACCCAGGAGAGAACCCTCCCATTGCACAGCTTTAACTTTGACCACAGGTAAAGAGCCCTTGAGGTTTCCAGAGCTGTTCCAACTTTCAGAGGAACAATGGCTCCCATAACTAGATCGACTTCCCTCCCCCTTTTTAATCAACATTGCATCTATGTGGAATACAACACTGACAGACTATCTAAAAACAAATCCTTTGCTGGTAAAACACCTAAAGAAAAATCAGTCCCACCTCTCTATTCCTTCTTCCACAATCTCCTCCAGCCACGCTGAACTGTGGCCTTTTTTCCAAGCGTCATCCTCTCTGTCTCCATAGGGCATTGATTAAACTGACCCTCACTGCCAGGAATACCTGTCCTCCTGTCTTCCCCAACTCTCACTTACCCTTCTGAACTCAGGAGTGGTGTCACCGTCTCCAGGAAGTCCCTCTTGACTCACCCTTCAAACCTACACTAGGTGTCTCTCATATGTGACTACAGACCAAATGTGAATTCCTTCCTGAGTTCTTTTCCTACTCTCCTGAGAATATGTTTACATATTTATCTAATCTACTTCTCTGTACTCTTTGAAGGATTTGTATCCTATTCATCACTGCACCTTCATTGCCTAGCACCATGCATATAATAGTTGCCAGTGAATAATCACTGCAAGTATAAATTAGTTAATTCTCATCCAAAGTCCATTTTCCCATTTTTCTAAATATCAACATCTCATCAGCACTTTCACTATTATGTTTAGCATTAGCAGAAAGGCACATTACTTTGATAAAAAGCACTCCTTAAAATTATCCTAGTTTTTGATTTTCAAATTATTTATACTTTAGATAGTTTCAGAAAGAATACAAGGCTTAAGAAAAAAAGGGCATTTGGCCTATATTTTATAAGAGTGTTAAAGCAAAAATATAACTTTGCCTTTTGGGAGAAACGTTATTGGTCTGGCCTACCAAATTTAGTTGTAATATAATTTCCCGCTAAAATATACGGCAAAGAAAATGAGGACATCTAATTCTGAGCACAAGCCACATTACGAGTCAAGAGGATGTTCAACACAAAGCCATATGACAGAATTTATAATTATTACTAAAAAATAATATATCAAATCAATCAAACATAGAAAATATCCATAAATAATAAAACTTTACAGTAAATTATAGCAACTAAAATATATGTGGGGATATTTAATTCAAATGCTCTTAAAGAAGATACATTTAAATCAGTAAGCAAAATCCAATCAAAATCAGGATACTCAGAAGGTTCTGTAAGTGCTATTTTCAGATTTTACCTAAGATTGTGTGTCAGATAGGTGCCTATTTCAGCCCTAAAAACAAAAATATGATTAATCAGCATGAAAGCATACCTTCTCATATTCAAATTTAAAAAATCTTCCCTGATTTATCACAAATGGCATTTTGCTTCTATTCATTCGTTTTGGTCGCTCTCTTAAGAAAATAATGTGTTGTATCATTTGTGTGTGAATAATTAATTTGAATTGGTCAGAGCTCCAACATATAGTTCATGAATTATCATATTTAAATCACATATCTAGCAGGCCCAATATTCTCTTCCTCTGATATTTAAATAACATTTTGAAAAGTATGTTTGGTTTGTACCTTCTACAAAAAAAAACCAGTTTTTGCTTTCTCTCTTAGCTAATATATAGCCAATTATCTCAAACCAAAATAAAATATGCTTACTTGTTTTTAATATAAAACCTATAGAAACCCTTGGACTCTATTCTCTTAAAAATATTGAAATAGCAATCCTTTGCAGAGAGACATAACAGCAATATGTAAAACAATGATATTGAATTAAACCAAGGGATATATTTCTTGTTCCCTTCAGGTACTGAATCATTAACTCATTCATGACATGAAAACAATAATTCCATTCTTGGAGCCATCTGTACAAAATAGCATACAAACAAGGAATTGCTGCAGGACAAATCCAGGGCTTTTGGGTGGGGCAGTGATGCTCATGTACCCTAGGATGTCCTGCCTGATATCCTGCTCCTCACAGCAGCCCAGCTGTCAGTTCATACGTGGCAAATGTAAAATGCTACATGCAGGGTACCAGCCCTGCAAACACCTCTATAATGCAATGGCAGCTGGCAGCTCTTTCAGAACAATTCCCAAAACTAAAATATTGTTTTGAACTGGGATCTGCACAGATGTCTTCGTCAGCACAACTTCTGCAAGAACATCTACCCAAGATCCAAGATTCACCTAAACAAAACTGCAGGGAAGAAAGGGCCCAAAACATAACAGCATAACATTCACATCCTTAGCATCTCACAGGCCATTAAAAATTGAAATACGGGCTTCCCTGGTGGCGCAGTGGTTGAGAGTCCGCCTGCCGATGCAGGGGACAAGGGTTCGTGCCCCAGTCCGGGAAGATCCCACATGCCGCGGAGCGGCTGGGCCCGTGAGCCATGGCCGCTGAGCCTGCACGTCCGGAGCCTGTGCTCTGCAACGGGAGAGGCCACAACAGTGAGAGGCCCGCGTATCGGGGAAAAAAAAAAAAAAAAAAAAAATGAAATACGACATGAAGACTCAAATATTAGAGAGGTGAGTTCATTTTTAGATTGTAAAGATCAAAATCACCTCCTCTTATCCTCTAAAAACACAAGTGGAAAAAAAAAAAAAAGGCTTCCATTTGTTACTTTGCTCATGTTACTTAAAAAGAAAACTAGAAAAGAGTTCGTGTAAAACAGGAACCACTCCAGTGGATTATAGGAAGCTCTTCACAACCTACTTCTGCTGTTCCTCAAAGAAGATTTAAATAGAGTTGGGGCGCCAGACAGCTCACATCTCTCACTTCTAGATTCTGAAGGAATAAGAGATCAGGGCCCCAGGGACTAATGGTAATTAAAAGAAAACGGATGCAGTAAGTCTAAGAAGCTTGGCTAACTCTTGGCAGGGTGTAAATAGATCTTACACAGTTTGCTTCTATTTTCCCTGATTGGAAAGTTCAGTGTTTAAAAAAAAAAAAAAGAAAAATGAGTTGCTGTAGGGTAGGTGTTGTGTACTGTAGGTATTATAAATGCCTTTAATAGCAATACATAAAGCAAGTAAACTTTCTCATTCATGACTAATGAGCCAATTCAAATCCTTAAACTTGAAGAAGACCCAAATAAAGAGAAAAGAACCCTTTGTTCTCCCTTCCCATGATTCTATTTCTATCTCTATTGCAACTCTTTAGTTAACCACTGAATTTCCACTGTCTGGAAAACAGTAAACATTTAATAAATAATATGACTCAGCTAATATTGGCTGCATAAAATCTTTGCTTCTGGATTGAATGGCGTTACTTACGTAATCTCATATTTTACCCAAAAGCACTACATCTGAGCTGGACACTCCACAAATACTATATATTACTACACTTTATAATTATATATAAATATCTAAATCTAATCTATTTATACACATTATGTATTTATATATAATTACTATTTAAAATACTAGATAAATACCATGTAAGTACTAGGCAAAAGAGTATCCCAAGCTTTGTAGAGAAGACAAATAATTAAAGCTATTTAATCAAAACTAGCTGAATTGTAACACTTTTGTTTAAATTTCCTTAAATCAGACTATGCTATGCATTAATTATTACAGTCATTATTAATATCTTGCCACTATAAGTTCTACGAAGAAATACACACTTGGAACATCTTTAATATCATTTCCCATATTTAGACCTGAGTATCTTTAAATGTCATCATTTAATATACTGAGAGTCCCCAACTTATAATGTTTCAACTTATGATTTTTTGACTTTATGATGGTGCAAAAGTAATATGCATTTTAGTATAAACTGTACTTCTAATTTTGAAGTTGTATCTTTTCCTGGGCTAGCGATATACTGCATGATACCCTCTCATCATGCTGGGCAGAAGTTGTGAGCTGCAGCTCCCAGTGAGTCACGTTATCAGAAAGGTGGACAACTGATACACTTACAACCATTCTGGACCCAAACAACCATTTTGCTTTTTTCACCTTCAGTACAGCATTCGATAAATTAGATGAGATATTCAACACTTTAGTATAAAATAGGCTCTGAGATGATTTTGCCCAACTATGGCTAATGTAGGTGTTCTGAGCACGTTTAAGGTAGTTTAGGCTAAGCTATGATGGTCAGTGGGTTAGATGTATTAAATGCACTTTCGATTCAATGATATTTTCAACTTACGATGGGACATAACCCCATTGTAAGTCAAGGAAGATCTGTATCTCCTATATTTAGACTTGAAGACTCTAGCATTTCCCTAGAAGTTTTACATGAACATCACTTACTAATCAATATGAGTAATCCACAAATAAAACCTTCTCTGTCTGAAAGAACAGACTCTTGATATAGCTTCCAGGTAAGTAAGAAAGCTTCTTTGCCACCAAGGGCATAGTCCAATAGAGACACTAGCATGAAGCCAATTACTGTAGAATTCAGAACAGTTATAAAAGATGTGCTCCAACTCTAACTGAGGTGGAGCTGGGGGTCAGGAGAGCTGTAGGAAAGGTCAAAATTTGGAGATTTGAACTGAGGCTTAAAAGATGAGTAAGAAATTGGAAAGCTAAAAAGAGGGGCAGAAGGGCACCACAGACTAAACGAACAGGGAATGCATATGAGAGAGGACAGTACATTAAGTAAATGCAGGTAATTAAGGGGAAGCTGAAAACAGAGTGGCATGAAATGAGGCTAAAAAGGTTACTTGAATGCTGTGCTAATTAAGGGGTTCAGACAATCTCTTAGTGACTAGGGAGACATTAGTGTTTTAAGTAAGGAGGTGGCAAAGTGAGATTTCGCTTTTGAAAAGACCAATCAGGCAAGAAGAGGAAGGAAGCAAGAAGACATTGACGGAAAGAAGCAGAGCTGGTAAAGGGCTACTGTAAAAACAAGTGGTCCAGAAAAGAAATACTAAGGTAGTACGCTTCGGGGGTAACGTAGGGGCCAGAAAGAACTGGAAAAATTTAAGAAATACATAGACGGTAAAATTATCAGACTTCGCCAATCGTGTGGTCACAGGAGGGAGGCAAAGGAGATTAGATAATACTGACTCTCAGATTTATTACGGCAACGAAGAGTGCGTACATAATGATGCCTTTAACCGATACCAGAAACACTGAAGGAAATGGGCTTAGTTTCAAGTACCTTCATTACTCAGTTGTCACACATATGGAGGGACCTAGTAAACAGTGTGTTCAACAAATACGTGCTGAGCATCTGGTCTGTCCCACACACTGTTAGGCACTGGGCCTAGTAGGTACTGATGGTGAACGAAACAGGCATGCTTCCTACCCTCAGGGAAGGAGAGTTTCTCACAGTGGAAGGAGAGGTCTTGACTAGAGAGGAAGGTGTCCTCAGAAAATGATGAAACACCACTTTTGATCAGTTCTCTGTTGGTTTGTTTCTCTAGTACAGGCGATTCTCAAACAATTTTCAAAAAGAGTCAGAACACCACATACTTGGATACCCATTTAATCTCGAGTTCAGAGCGCATTCATTCACTTTTCTCACTCATTGCACAACCTCTATTTATTTTCTTTTCTGTGTCAGACACTCTGCCAGATGCTCTTACTGCCAGAGAATCTTGGTGGCACGGCAAGCGCATAGCACTGGTGACCAGATTTGGCCTGCTCTTAATTCATTTTGCCAAGTTTCTAAATGTCACTGGATTTCCTTCACCAGTAAACAAGCGTAAGTGTTTAGATCACTGACTGCAAACTGCACTGCAAAGCCCAACCTCTTCGCAGAGGCCAGACCACCTTGGAGGAAAGGGAGAAAAGGAAGAAGTGCTGAGTGGGTAGGGTGATCACCCCAACTTGCATCTGTGTGACACATCTCACCTCAGAGTAAGATTTCCTTTTTAAAAAAGGTTTCTGAATCTAAGTTAAAAACCCATTGAGTTGGAAGATTTCTAAGATTTCTCAAAATTCTAAAATGTTATCCTTGTATTTTCCCCATAGGAGACTTTAACAAATGGCAATAGGCCCCTGGATCAACCCACTACGACTTGTTTCACCCATAGTATGTCTGAAATATAATACTACTGGTATGGCCTGAAATATGCACCTTGGGAATAAGAAAAGCTTTAGCAAGGAAAGGAAGAGAAGGATTTGAAGCTAATTCCTGGGCACCCTTGCCTTTTCTCCTGCATCCTTTAGACTTCTATTTACCCATCTCTCTTCCCTCCAGTGGCTTCTATTGCCATTGTGATGCCTTTTGTTCCCTCTTCTCCCAGTGGACCACTCTACAACCCAAAGTATACTCTATCCCCCAAACTATTCACTTTCCTTCTTTCTAAACTCTCCCCTGTACCCTCCACCCTCAATTTAAACTCACGTTTCTTCAGTGAAGCTAATTCTAATTAGATGTTGACAAGAGGGACACCTAAATTAAGTCATTCCCATTAACCTGAGAGCCCCTGATCTTATCAAAAATGCTTATATTTTTACAGGGTCCTGGTTGCTAATCCAAATGAATGACTGATTTGATGGAACGTAACTGCAGTCCTAAAGTTAAAGTGAGAGTGGTTTCGAAAAATCATTCTTTCACGTATTAAACAAGTATTTGCTGAGAATCTGTTTTTGCTTGACCATGCATCAAGTATTGTGGATTTCACTTTGGAAAAGGAAGTACATGGTCCACCCTCAGGAGCCTATAGTTCAGTGGGAGACAGCAGATGAACTGCACGGTACAGGTTGCTGGCAGATGACGTACCACAGGAGGAGTGGCAAAGGAAGACAACTTAGGGGACCAAAGCCACCACTAGGGAGATTTCTGCTTGAAAATTTGCCCTCAGAAATCAGCAGCTCGAAACTGTTCTTGTTGTTCCTATCTCCCATCTTTCTCTACCTCTGCATCGATTCCTCCAAGAGGCCAGCTGGCTGGTTGACCGTGTGTCTGCATGTTGCTCCCAAAGCAATAGTAATGAGGGCAAACAGAAGGAGGGGAAGTAATATTTTATAATTTTGAGGCCACATTTAAGTAAGTCAAAGAACAGACAAGTCCAATGAGGAAATGCCCTTCAACAGCTGACACCTCCCCAACAAATATATTTAAAATATTTTAAACTCTGAATTCTGGAGGAAAAATAGGCAATTTAAAATATTCTAATAATAACCCATTGGCCATGGGTTCATTGATTCATTACAAATTGGGTAAACACTACTTTTGTACATCTATTTCTGTGGGTATTGTTTGGCCTACATAATTCTTTAGAACTTATGCTTGCCCAACCCTTGAAAGGAATGGAGAAGAGGCATATATTTAAAGTACAAAAAAAAAAAAAAAAAATTTAAAAAAGGGGGCTTCCATGGTGGTGCAGTGGTTGAGAGTCCGCCTGCCAGTGCAGGGGACGCGGGTTCAGGCCCTGGTCCGGGAGGACCCCACATGCCACGGAGCAACTAGGCCCATGCGCCACAACTACTGCGCCCCCGTGCCACAGCTACGGAAGCCCGCACGCCTAGAGCCCGTGCTCCACAACAAGAGAAGCCACTGCAATGAGAATCCTGCGCACCGCAAGGAAGAGTAGCCCCTGCTCGCCACAACTAGAGAAAAGCCTGTGTGCAGCAACGAAGACCCAATGCAGCCAAAAATAAATTAAAAAATAAAAATAAAAAAAATAAAAATAAAGTACAACATCTCTGATGTTTTTGTAGATTTCCTGTGTGAAGGCTGAATTGTGATACAACATGTCTCCAGCCGTGTATAAAAACTTTACAAATTAGAAAAACAACGGTCTGAAAGGAAACTTTCAGACAGTTGCCACTAGAGATTATTCCCTATTAAACACTAAAGGAAATGATAACTGCCCCTTTGTATCATTTCCAGATATCTTCTAAAGTGTTGAGAAGAATATTTAAGTAAGTGAATGATTCTTAGCCAAAATAAGGACACAAAAATGAGTGATTAATTCCTATTTTAAGTTCTAATTAGGAGCATGAACTATCTGATTCCTTAAATTGATTGGAACTTTTACTATTAACACAGGCTTTAAAAAGTGGGTAGGTTATGATACTAAAGTTGAGAGACAGATTTAGTTCTAGCCAATCTCTGTTTTCTCCTGTAACTGAAATACATGAATTGTATAATTTTAATTACACTGTGGAAAATTGAAATAAAATGATTCTCTCTTCTGGTAAGGGTCTGAGTGGCTCTGTAACATGCTTGTTGTAGGACTCTGGGCAAGTAACTAAATGTTTGAATTCTTTAGTTCCCTCAATTGTAAATTAGGTAATTTATAGCTTGTTGTGAGAGTTTAATGAAATAATCCATGTAAAATGCATGCCTTAGTGTGTGGCATATAGTAAATGCTTAATAAATTACGTTTTAAAAAATGTTAGCCACAGTAGAAATTCAATTTGCACAGTCCCAGTTATTTTGTATGTCTACTTTCACTGATAATTTTCAATGAGGAATTGATTTCAGTAATCATTGTTTTCTTTACCTTCATCACTATGATGGTGTAATATATCTTGAAGGATGCTATTAAACAACATATTTAAGAATAATGGTGAAATAAGAAGTAGGGGAAAATAAATTTCAAAACTGTCAGAATTTCAGTACACACTGTTTATTTTTTTTTTTGCAGTACGCGGGCCTCTCACTGTTGTGGTCTCTCCTGTTGCAGAGCACAGGCTCCAGACACAAAGGCTCAGCGGCCATGGCTCACGGGCCCAGCCGCTCCGCGGCATGTGGGATCTTCCCGGCCCGGGGCACGAACCCGTGTCCCCTGCATCGGCAGGCGGACTCTCAACCACTACGTCACCAGGGAAGCCCTGCACACACTGTTTTTATTTCCCTTTTTCATGTGTGCCTGGAAACAGTTCATGTTGGATGGGAGGCAAGCAGACAAAGAGTGAAATGCCAGAGCAGAGAGACAAGGATGTAAAGAGATTAAATGAGCATTAAAATCACGCAAAGCTCCAGTTCCCACTGAGCTTTCAGTGACTGACCAATGGTTCTTGAACTCCATGTGAATGTTTTGGACAAAGTTTTCAATGCCCAGCTCTGGTTCCAAGTTTATCACAGATCATCAGATTGGCAGACAATGATGTTTGTCAAACCTCGTTTCACTATGAAGAAATGTTGACACGTGGTCTGTGTGTGTGTGTGTGTGTGTGTGTGTGTGTGTGTGTGTCTGTAAAAGCTTCAATTATTAGGTGTCTTTAATAAAAACCATATTATTTTTAGTATAATTTTCTCATGCTAAAGTCTAAAGACCCCAAAGTAAGATTCTGGTTAAAAGAGTTAAAGAAGATGTCTTTCTACTAAAAAAAAAAGAAAAAAAAAATCAGCCAAAGCATGTGTAACACTTGTGAAAAATATATAGTTCACAAAAATACAAGACTGTGCTACTAGTAGCAAATATAGTAAGTTGACAAAATACCTTCAAATAATAAAACCTGATATGTCCAACTTTTCAGCAGCACACAATATTAATAGTAGCAACATTTCTGAGTACTTGGTTTACTATAGGCACTAAACCAAGCCCATTCCATTAACTCACTTAATACTGTGCGTTTTGCAAAAGAGGAAACTATGGCTTAGAAAGTTCAAGTAAATTTCTTAAAGTTACATAGCTGTATGAGGCAGAACCAGGATTCAGATCAAGGTCTGCTTGATTCCATAAATATAAATATCTAAGGAGAATGAGTAAAGGATATTCATTTCAGACTTCCCTGGTGGCGCAGTGGTTAAGAATCTGCCTGCCAATGCAGGCGACACAGGTTTGAGCCCTGGTCTGGGAAGATCCCACATGCCAAGGAGCAACTAAGCCCGTGCACCACAACTATGGAGCCTGTGCTCTACAGCCCGCAAGCCACAACTACTGAGCCCGTGTGCCACAAATACTGAAGCCTGTGAACTCTAGGTCCCGTGTTCCACAACAACAGAAGCCACCACAATAAGAAGCCCGTGCACTGGGCTTCCCTGGTGGGGCAGTGCTTAAGAGTCTGCCTGCCAATGCAGGGGACACAGGTTCCAGCCCTGGTCCAGAAGGATCCCACGTGCCACAGAGCAGCTAAGCCCATGCGCCACAACTATTGAGCCTGTGCTCTAGAGCCAGTGAGCCACAACTACTGAGTCCGCATGCCACAACTACTGAAGCCCGCGCACCTAGAGCCCATGCTCCGCAATGGGAGAGGCCACCGCAGCGAGAAGCCTGAGCACTGTAAGGAAGAGTAGCCCCCGCTCGCCGCAACTAGAGAAAGCCCGCGTGCAGCAACAAAGACCTAACACAGCCCAAAATAAATAAGTAAATAAACTAATTAATTAAAAAAAAAGAAGCCCGTGCACTGCAATGAAGAGAAGCCCCCACTTGCCACAACTAGAGAAAGCCTGCGCATAGCAACGAAGACCTAACACAGCCCCAAAAAAAGGTAAAAATAAAAATAAAATAAAATATAAAATAAAATTTTAAAAATTCTTAAAAAAAAGAGGGACTTCCCTGGTGGTGCAGTGGTTAAGAATCCGCCTGCCAATGCAGGGGACACAGGTTCGAGCCCTGGTCTGCGAAGATCCCACATGTCGCTGAGCAACTAAGCCCGTGCGCCACAACTACTGAGCCCGCGTGCCACAACTACTGAAGTCCACACGCCTAGAGCCAGTGCTCCGCAACAAGAGAAGCCACCACAATGAGAAGCCTGCACACCGCAATAAAGAGTAGACCCTGCTCGCCACAACTAGAGAAAGCCCACGCGCAGCAACAAAGACCCAACGCAGCCAAAAATAAATAAATAAATATATTTAAAAAAAAAAAAAGAATATTTGTTCCAAGAACTTCAAAGGCCAATAGTTGATAATAATTTGAAATGACACCAGACTTTTCATGGGCCTGATGAGTCTGTTATATTAGTTACCTCAGACAGGGTAAAAATGGTATTTAAGTTTTAATTACTTGTGTATTTGTATATTCCTCTCAGAAACATCATTTTTACTACTACAGATGGAAAATTATATTCAACAAATATTTACTATATGAACCAGGCACAATTTAAAGCTTATTGGATACATTCATAAATAAAACCAAGATCCCTGCTTTTATGGAGTTTACATTTTAGTTCCATTATAATCTATTTATAGTAATAACAAAAGTGATTCTATAAACTGTGGGAAATTTCTTCAAATTGTGATATATAAAAATATTTTAAATGAATGCTAGACTAATTATAACTAATGCCCCCAAGGCCTCAATTTATGTCTCATGGGTAGTATTTGAATTATATGTATGTTTGTAACATAATACGTTTTTTTTCCCCAGTGGAAAGCTATTATAAATGGTGATTAGGCTCACAGATGTATCTTATGCCATAAACTACCAGAACTATAGAGACTTAAAGAATCTAGTCCGAATTCTTGGTCTCAAACAGAGGTCACAAAAATGCACAACAGAGAAGGAAGAAAAGTTCAAAGTTTAACCTCTCTTCACTGTGTAGATGGCTAAGCATAAATTTTTACACAGGTGAAATTTGTCCCTGCTACTCTCCAGAAGTTCCCCCTGGAGCTTCTGGGGCCCCTCTAGCCCTGGGCATGGACTGAACCCAAAGGCACTGGAGCTTTTTAGAAGGCCGGACTAAGCTAGAGTTCCCAGCCAGTGTCCAATGGACAGGAACTGACATTTTTACTTCAATTGCTTAAGAAAATATTAAATTAACCCTATAATAAAAAACTAGGTCCTTTGCCTACATCAACATTTCTCCCAAGACATTCTGGATGGATAATTATTTGGGGGGGTGGGAGTGGTCCTGCGTATGCCAGGATGTTTAGAGCATCCCTGGCCTCTACCCACTAGATGCCAGTAGCACCCTCACAAGTGGTGACAATACAAAATGTCTTTAGACATTGCCATAGGTCCCCTGGGAGGCAAAATCACCCTGGGTTGACAGCCACTCATTTATATTAAAAACAACATATCTAAGCCTTTTGGCCATTGTATTTTAGGCCAGTTTGTTGTGGAAAGACAAATGGGTATTTCCTCTTAAGATGCTATCATTTTAGTCAGTGATATACAGGCTGTACAGAACACAGTTTACGCGATGTCCCAGATCTGCTCAGCCCACTTGCCTCCCAAGTCTCAGCTACTTGCCTTGATTCAGGCCAGAGCTTCCTCAGGGATTTTTGCCAGTCCACGGGTGTAAAGCACCAGCTGTTGCTGGAGTGGCCTTGATTTCTATCGTCCCAGATGGACTCGGCCTCCAAGGGATCTAGGGCCAGGCTTCCTTGTGCATCCCACTGCACCCACCATAGCTGGAGCAACAACATCTCCAGTGTGTAGGTCTGACCCAACCAGACCCAAGGAGATGCTGGCTCCTGCAGAGGCTTCCAGGAGGGGCGAAATGCAGAAGAGTCAAAGCCCTTTAGGGTAAGTTTTGATCAAAGAGAAACGAAAGATGGGAGAAGCCAGGAAACAAATTGATCCAGACAAAAATCTGTTCCAAGATGTTATAGTTTCAGACAACCTCTCAGGCACAACTTGTGGGACCAGGCATCCAGCTATGTTTTCTTGTGAAATTGCGGTCATTTCAACTACACTTTTTATTGGCCTGTCTGCTTTCATTCCTCACCTTCCTTTGCCTCCACACTTGCTTTCCAGGGATTGCACATCCCTCAAAAAAGCAGTAACAACATATTGCCTCAAGCTCGCATTAAGACAGAAGCTAAAAAGAAATAGGGAAGAGGGAAAGGAATAGAAGGAGAAACAGAAGGAGGTAAAGTTGTTACAACAAAGTAGTAAAATCTAATTACACAATGTCCACATTCTCTGCAGTTCTTATTAATTAAACAGAATAGGTATAACCAGTATTGCTTCTAATGAACATGACAAATAACCTAAGAACAAAAGTTCTTCGAGTTCAGATAACAAAGGGCTCTGCACTGGATACCTTGTCCAATCCTTTAGACTCTAAATTGTAGCTTTTATTATCTGTCTTTTCTCTATCTGTAGCCTTTATGGAGCACTTGAAAGCACACACACGTCACAGAGTAGTTAAATAAATGGCTTTCTTGAATTGTGTCCAAGATTCAAATTACTCTGATTAGTCCACATCTGTAAAATTAATAAAAAGTGTTTTCACTCTCGGCCTGGTGATGATTACATCGTTTGCTTTATTGTGCCAGCCTAAGAACATGATTGAGTTAGAAACTAGCACAATATGAGATAAAAAAATATTCTTAATGATCAGATTCTTTTGCTTAGTAATCGACTCGTGGTAATTTACTCACCTCAGAGGGCCTTGCGATATGTATCATTCTATAGACTAAACAAAATAATAAACTCCCTCAAAAAACCACAAATTTTCATTATCTGGAGGGTACACATATTGTCCAATTTACTGAATATGTGTTTTGAGGTCTGGATTCTCCATCACTTGCATATTGTAATTTCTATAGTCCAGGACCATTAGATGGACTATGAAATGTAACAGTATCACCATGGCTGAAAAACTTTTGTTTCTTGAATCCATTTGTATTTCTTATTTTTCAATGATTCATCCTCTTTTTCACTGGCTCTAGACTAGACCTTCTTAAAGTTTAATGTATGAAAGAACCACGTGGGAATACTTTTACAATGCAGATTCTGGTTTAGTAGGTCTGGGGAGATCTCAAATTCCTAAAAACCTCTCAAGTGAGCCTGATGCTGTCGATTCATGGACCACACTTGGAGTAACAAGAATCCAGATTAACTTTTTATAGCCTGATTCAATCCTTCCTCTTGTACCTAAATTTAAATATCAGGTTATTTTGTCACTAAAATCACCCCTAGTGTACTGCTACTGTACTCACCATCTGCTATTTCACCCACGTCTGACTAACTTAGCTTCTCCAAGAATAAGAGAAAAAAGCTAAATGAAAACATGCTTTTTCTCTTGGTTACAGGCACCACCGAAGACTGTTTCTCACACTCATGAGTGATAACTGAGGAAAGGGACAATTGGGGCACCAAGACATGTTAGGAGGGTTGGGTGGCAGGAAGTGGGACCTCTTTAAGAAGTACAAATTGTAAGTGTGACGACTTCTAAAAAAAACCTAAAAATTCCAAGAATTAGAAACACTTTAATTCAGGTTGGCTGAGCAACGTCTGTGTTGAGCTATTATTACAGGAAAGGCCTTAGGCTGTGATGTTACATGATTCTTAATGGATGACAAGGAAGCAAGAGAAAACCAGTCCTTTGTTTGGAATATGACCATCCCTGGCAAGGATAATCGCTCTCCACTGATGTCCCAAAACACAGCACTGTAAAAATACCATTTTTTATAACCTTTATCAGCGTCATAAAATATTTTGTTTATATGTCTATCTTCGTCCATTTATTATGAAATCCTTTATTTTTAAAAAATTGCAAAAGCAAGAAATAGGTCTTATTATTCTTTGAGTCTTCTGGGGTTACATACCTGAATGCTTCGTATATTGTAAGCACTCATCAAGTGTTTGTTAAACCAAATGGAATGATATAGAGGGTCTGCTATCCCAGAACAAGATATCCCTCCTCTAGCTCCAACAGAAAGCACTGTGAGCTTCAGGGCAGCATCCACTTTTCATTTAGCTCTAGGGTCTAGGCTTGTCATTCAGTCGAGAATTCTGAGTTAAGCCATAATCTGCTTTTTTTATCAGCTATTAGAAAATTCATTAAAATTCATGTCTTTCCTAAAGTGGGTATATAGGATATTTTATTTAAAATCCATATTTTGGTGGCCCTTATAAAGAATTTAACAGATAGTAATTCAAACGCAGATTATTTGCTTTTGAATCTCTCAGGATGGGGTGTGTAGCTAGGGGTCTTGTAGGAACTGATTAGACGGGTCTTTCATGATTAAACATCCATGAGACATTAATCTTTTAAGCAAATTTGCTTTGTACTTTGCCATTTAATTATAATACCCCATAAAAGAGTAGAGGTTCAAAGGTTTTAGGACATAGCATCTATAAACAACTCAGCTGACTCCTCACTGAAAATTTTAAAGTAGGGAGACTTCTACTAAAGGATACAATGAGTGTTATGTACGGAAAATTACATATTCAGTTTTTCCTTATTCCAATAGTGTGTGTGCATCTGAGAAACCTGTCAGCCAGGCAGGTGCAGTTTTCTTCTAGGTAAGACAGGGATATTTCTAATTTAACCACACAGAGCAAGAGAACTGACAAGGAAAGCAGTTATTGCCCATGAAGCTACGCAGTGAGGTTAGCACTAAGCACATCCTCCTTCCTGCTCTGTTTAGAAGTTGAAAAAAAATAATTGATGAAAGCTGCTGAAGTGGGGTGGCAATTACTGATACTACCTTAGGTTATCAAATTACACTAACATAATTTAGGGAGACAGTGTAACTTAGAGAACTATGTTTGATACCCCCAAAGACTGCTCTGCCTGGCCTGTCCCCAGTGCCCATTCCACAGGCAAAGCAGTCCTCCCCTTAAGGAAGAAATCTACAAAACTATCTTCTCCTGTACTTTCTCCTACTATTAGGTACATATTTCACTTCAGATTTCTTAAACTTCACAGTAATCTATCCCACCCATTGGAATAGGATAACACATATAACATGTAACGTATTATATCAGACTTCATTTTGTAGAATTAGGTTTTCATTAAAAACCCTTTATGACTCTGTGTTTGTGTGTACGAGAGAGAGAGAGAACTTGTTTGTACACATGTAAGCTAATTTATAATATAAATCAATAAGTTTACCACATGGGAAAGAAAAATGCATTTGGATTATTTTATTGTGTTTTTATTTGTTTATTTCCTTTAAGATAAACATGTTTCTTTTGTAATAAAAGACTATTTTTTTCATTTAAAATACTATACATATGTGTACATGGGTTGAAAAACATAAATTCCACAAATCACTATATTTAAACAAAAATGCATGGACATCTAAGGATCATAAAGAAATGAGAAACTGCATAAATATATGTGATGAGATATTAATAAGGCATTAGTAGGAATTCCTTCTTCATATGATAAAAACCTTAATTACCACTTAAAGTTTAAAACTTTTGTACCATTACTTAAGACTATAACAGTGAAGTGAAACTGTCTTTTCTGAAAGCTTCTGTTCATGGGATGGAAAGTGACTTCATTAAAAAATCTGCCATCCTCTCATTCAAAACCCTTTGAGGCAAACAATCATTTCAGTAAATTTAAGTGCAGCCAAAAAGAACAGCCTGTGGGCGCAATGGTGAAAGGAAGGACTACAGCAATACTAGTGGGTACTTCATGGAAACATTTGAAATTCTTCTTAATCTGCACTGAAGATGTTTGGAAATTCAAGTTAAAATTCTACCTTCGGTAATTTTACCAAGCACTTCTAACTCATTTCAGCTATTTCCCTCCAATGTTTCATTCAGGTGGGCTCCCCCTTTACCCAACCTAAAACTGTGTTCAAGGACAAGTAAGAGATTTTATAAACATCCTTGTTATTCAACAAGCCTTGCTAGAAGCCTACCAGGTACAGAAGCCTGCTGGGAAACAGAGAGAAGTCACCAGTAAAAGAGGTAGTTCCTCTCCTGGAAGAAGTAGCAATTCATTAGGGTAGATTTCAAGTAGGAGGCATGCGAACAGTGCAAACCCACCAACCTGCAGGAACGGGAGACCACAAAAACTGAAAGCAAATGCCCAAACAAATGATCCACACCACAGAGAAAATCTGGGATTGCTTCCAGGAGTTAGGTACGTCTTGAGTCTGATTTTAACAGCAGCCACGGAACTGGATTAAGGGAGAAGGAAAGCAGTATTTTCTAGGTGAAACAGTATGCACAGAGGATTCAGCGAAGACACATCAATTTCCAACATAAAATGGGATCCCACTGGGTCTGCGACAATTTTATTCTAACCCAAGTGTTCAACTGCTTTGCATTCAATAAATATATCAGAGATATAGTTCTGTCGGTTAGGTACATAGATTTAGGTGTTAAACAGTCTGGATCCCAGCCCCTGCTATTCACTAACTGTGTAACCTCGGGAAAGTTTCTCTCCATAAGCATCCACTACTTCATCATTAACATGAAGCTAATTACAGACTCTATGTTTACAGGGTTGTTCTGAGAACATGATAATACATGTAAAGGACTTGGCAAGTCTATGATACAATTTAGAGTACACAGTATGTTAGCTATGGTTAGTGCTGGGCTGAAACAAACTGAGTTTGGGACTCTTAGGAAATGAGAGTGGGGTTCCTAAAGGAAAGATCGGTTTAGGCAGTGATTCTCACAATTCAGTGTATATCAGAATCTCCTGGAGGGCTTGTTAAACCACAGTTTGCTGGGCTCCACCCTAGAGTTTCTGATCCAAGAGACCTGGGTGGAAAACTGAGACTCTGCACTTCCAGTCAGTTCTCAGGTGATGGTGATACTCCCCACTTTGAGAACCACTGAGTTAAGACAATGTATGCCAGGCAGGCATTTTTCACCTGAGAAAACGACTTGTATGGGTGCTTCTCCACATGTGCTCTCCAGATCTGCACAAAGACCAAAGCGGCACTTCTGCGTTTCTGGGATGTGTGCTCTGTATGTTTATAAGGGTTACTTAGAATATATTTTTGCCACATATGAAAATCTGCTATTTGAAATAATCTGAACTCTACCCTTGGGCCAAAGAGAAAGCATGGATATTCAAATATTTGGTACAAGAAGCTATAAAACATTTTATTATTTTCAGTAAGGGCTTGAACTAGAATGGAACAAAATGACCAATAAATTCTTTTTGTGGGGAGGCTTGTCACACTTTTCAAATGGCCACCTGATACCAAGTCAGTGCTGTACCTGAGGGTGTTGCCTCAGAGAATTTTCTCTCCTCTTCCCTCTTCCCCACATAGTGTATTTTGACATTGGTTCCCTGAAGACTAACTGATTTTAGACCGTCTGAAAAAGTTTGGGGAGATAAAGGAAGCCTGCCATTCAGGGCTTATTATGGACCCAACCGAAAACCTCAATTATATTTATGTGGACAAAAACTGTTCCCAGTAGGGTTTACTCCTATAAAGAGAACTATTATATATGAAGAAAAGATGAATAGAGTGTTTCATATCCCTAGCACTGTCCTCCAAAAGCTAAAAGACTCAAGCAGAAGCTGATTCAGTAACACTTAACTTTCTTTTTGCCCTTGCTCTAGGTTCAACCACTTCACAAAGCCTCCATTTCCCCTTTGCCCTCTCATCTTCTATTGAATCACAAGAAAATAAAGAAGAAAGATAATTAATGCTTTTTCCTTTCCATTTCTCCTCCTCCTGCCCTAAAAATAGCTTTCCTGCCACTACCCAGATCCAAATTACTCACCTTCGGCACAAGCACCAGGTTTATACTTACTTGTTAGGGCGGTTGCCATGACTACACTGGAGGTACCCAGCAAGAAGCGAAAGGTCTGACTCATAAAATCTAGTGCAGCTTGGTAAATTTGGGGCGTGGTCAGAATCTTTTGGAAATAAGAGAATTGACTTGAAGGAATTAAATAAATGGGCTTCGTAGATGGAGTCCTATCGATTTGGCCACTCCCAACCTCATGTTACTTACTGAGGAGAACGGTTTACTGTCAGTTCTCCTGAGGGCTTGGCTCTCTGATTGACAAGCAGGAAGGTGTGGCAAAAAATAAATCCTATGCATTTATTACAATTTGTTAGACACCTGTGAGAGCCTTGTGCTATGGCATCCCTGGTGAGAGAGTCGGAACTGGTGCAAGGGCCCTCTTACATAGACAGGGAACGTGAAAAACAGAGGGGTTAGGGAACTTGCTCCCCACGCTGAGAGTGCAAGGCTCACCAAGGGAAGCATGTCTAGGACCAGTCACCTTGCTAAGAAAGAACTTGCATTATATCCCAGTAAGCACCTATCACACATAAGAGATAAATAACCAGAAGAAACCAAAGAGAGACATTTCCTGGCATACTTAGATTCTGAAAATACGGAAAGAAAACACATCTAAGCTTATATTCCTAATTCCAATGTCCGGAACTCTGAATTTTGGAGATAATAAATGACATTGTACATGACCTTAAAACAGCATAGAAAATCCCACATTTCTATAAACTTTGTGAGTGTTGGTAGTTAGTAGTTGGTCATTTGACTGAGTTAGTCAAAGCCAGGCATGCATAGACTTCAGCGAGCACCCATGAAAATAGTTTAATTCCCCTTTCCTCTCTCACCTTCTAAGGCAAGATGTTAGTAATTTTGTTAGTTAGTAATTTTGACTGAAAGTCTCTATCCACAGCTGTAGAAAACATTGGTTCAAGAATAAATTTACAAAATAAGCTATGATGTTAATCCTGTTTCACCAAGAATCAGATGTATTCCTAAATTGTGCTTTTGCTCTTCACAATCATGTAAAATACTCTAGAAGAGAGAAACTGAGGCAATTTATGTTGGGACCTCTGTCTTCTGTGTATACAAATCTGTTATCTTTCTGCCTTATCTGTTCTTTATTTACTTTTTCCCCTATGTTTCCCTCTTCTTGGTTTTCTAACTTTTTCTCTCCTAGAAAATATCTTAGTAAGAAGTCCTTAGCAGTACCCATGGATGGAGTTCTTATGGAGACATTCTGGACATAACAGCAGTTGACTCTTTGAAATTCAGAAGAAATTTTGCAAATATAGAAAATGAGGATAAAGTATTGAATAACTATCAATTTAAAACATTAGTTTTAATTTGTGAAACATAAAAAAAATATTTAAATGCAACTCTCATCCTCTAAAATGCAGCAGCCCCCCATATTTACCACACGAACGTTTCATTTTCAAACAATATTCATAAATAAGTTAATTGTGCTATTATGATTTAAAACAACATTGGTGGGAAATCAAAACCCTCAAACCATGGCAGAAATAATACATAACTATATGGACATTAAAAGTTCAGTGAGTTTTACAGAAAAACAGTGTCATAAGTAAAAAGCATTACTAAGAAGGAGCACATACCATACAGAATAAAAACTTTTTTTAAGTCAAGCTACTTGGGAAAATTCTCTCTCTAATAACAACTCAATATACTTATACCTCAGCTCTGCACTGCTTTGGAAAAATTACTTCTTCAGATTTATTTACATTGTATCAGGTAATGTAAACATGATAGAGGATGGAAAGACTTTATGCAACAAAGAAGAAAGGGCACTACTTATGGTATACATTATTAAGAATGCACAACTTTGAAAAGATATCCATTAAAAGCCTATTTGAGGGCTTCCCTGGTGGCGCAGTGGTTGAGAATCTGCCTGCCAATGCAGGGGAGACAGGTTCGAGCCCTGGTCTGGGAAGATCCCACATGCCACGGAGCAACTGGGCCCATGAGCCACAATTACTGAGCCTGCATGTCTGGAGCCTGTGCTCCGCAACAAGAGAGGCCACGATAGTGAGAGGCCTGCGCACCGCGATGAAGAGTGGCCCCCACTTGCTGCAACTAGAGATGGCCCTCACACAGAAACAAAGACCCAACACAGCCATAAATAAATAAAATTTTTTTAAAAAAAAGCCTGTTTGAAAGTTTCAATCTATGGCCTTCTTTTAAATTTGTAACATATTAAGCTACCTTCAAATTCACCTTGCTCAACCTAGAGAAGAGCTTCTAACAACTTGGGTTTTGAAGGTCATCTCTAAGCTCTAGATTTCAGTACACTTGAAGTCAGCCTGCATGTTATTTATTAAAGATATTATGCTGTGATGTACACAGGTGGAAAAATGAGGCAGTTAAATGGTCAAAGTTCAAGTAGGTAGAACAAAAGAGAAATCGAGAGAGCAAGGATATTGGGGGCTGCAACTGTCAGGAAACTTTTATGAAGGAGCAGGGGTGGGATATGGGTGAATTTAGCTGCACTCTGAAAAATAATCCCAGCGTTTAAACCTGCTGCTATATGCCTGTGGTTATTTTAGAGGCTTCAAACTAAAGCATCATAAGATGCCTTAAATCCCATCTTCTTTCAGTAAGACATAAGTTACACTTAGAGAGTACCAAATTTTCAAAATAACTTTGTGGAGTCCTACCCCAAATCTGAAATTTCAAAGTAAATGTAGCATCTGAAGATATCTGTAAATATTATCATTTATCCTCCCTGAAAATTTTCAATGTCCTACCGCAAGTGGTCTCCAATGTGGAGCACGGCAGACCATCCATTAGGGTGTCTTGTTCCTTTTCATTTCTATCTTGTTTCTCTTTTATAATGTATACACTAACAGTACAGGCAAATAAGATATAAATAAGCAATGTGGAATACAAATCACTAGCATTTGTTGAGAGTTTACTATGTGCCAGGCCCTCTGCTAATCACTTTATGTGAATTAATTCATTTAATCCTCAAAGTCATCCTATGAGGTAGGGGTTGTTATTATTCCCATTTTATAAATGAGAAAAGTAAGGCACAGAGGTCTAACTGTCTGAGTCTACAGTTAGTAAGTGGTGGAGCCAGAATAGATGGATAGATACATAAGGATTTTTTTAAAAAAAAAACGAAAAACAGAAAGAAACACAAATTCTAATATTGGTCATTTTGGACCACTGAGTAATGGGCAAGGTTCTTCCTCTGTGTACTGCTGTGTATTTTCTAAAATATCTATAGTAGGGATTGCTTTTATAACTTGGAAGAAATAAGGAAAAGCACAAAATATTAAAATACTGTAATTTAGTGAGAAAAGGTAAAAAAACAAAAAGAGACAATACTGAGAAACAAGGTAGAAACTTACGTAAGCTAGAAAATAAAGAATGAGCATGACATATTCTGTCATAATGCACACAAAAACTGTAATCTTGGTCAAATAAATACAAACAAACCATTAAAAAAACAAAAACAACAAAAAACCCCACCATCTGTGAAAGTATGCTTTGGAAAATAATTAAATTACTTTGAAAAAGATCTGATATTTAGAGAAGGATTCCATAGCTGATGTTATTATTTGGTACATCTAATCAAAAATGGTTTAATGCACATTTTCTTTTAAATTGTGAGGGGAAAGGGAAAGAGATCAGTGCCTATTCTATGCAGCTGAGGAAAATTATTTGCTTTGTAAGAATTCCAGGCAGGTTTCTACAATTAAACTGGTGGCAGTAATCATGTTGTTATTAGTGTAATTGCTTTCTGACATCTGTTTCCCTGTCATAATCAGTTCTTTGATAATAGCGATGACATGGATGGTATATATCTAATAAGTAATGCTCAGTGCTTCACCAAAATAAAAATGAAATTGTATACCAATTATATGTGCTCCTCACAAAATTCTCTTCAGCCATATGATATTATATATGTGATATATGGTATATTATGAGGATAGGGCAACTCTTTCTCAAAGTAATTTATTTTCAATAATTTTATGATGCCATATAAATGATAAGGTCCTTTATGAAAGAGCAAGGAATAAAATGTATATATTGTTGCTCAAGGCATAATGAAGTGCAATTTGTCAATAAATTGTGTTTATCTTTATTATCAAAGTTAACTATTCAGGGAACTCGGTCTTGGACCTGTGAACTTGCTAAGTTATAGTGTTAAATTTAGCTTAATAACTATATAATAGAAAGAATATTCTAGGTCTGATCCTGCCTCTATGACTAGCGTTGGGACCTCTGAAAGTCATCTCAACTTCCTGCGTTTGTTTTCAGTTATTTCTCTCTAACAGGAATCATTTTGAAAAAACTCTACGGCCTGATCTACTCAAACCCTATGAAATTTTAGACTTTTTGAAGATCTGAATGACTGTTTTTAAGCAAATGGAAGCAGACTGGTTCAAGCTGTTATCATAAAATACTAATACATACTTAACCTTAACTTGTGACAAAAAAGTAAATGGATATATGTCCAAAGTCTACATTCGGAAGAGCACACTAATTTACGTGAATATCTGTAACATCTACCATTTGTGGCAACTTTCTATCCCCCAGACTGGGTTCTAAGAATGTTCCATACTTTAAATTTTAATCTTCACAAATATCTTGAGGTGAGCACTATCACTGCAATTTTACAGATGAGAAAAGCAAGGAACTGAGGGTGAAGCAATGTTACCAAAATCACAGGATTAGTAAATTATGGGACTGGGAATTAAATGCAGGCCAGATCTTTCAGGCCCCTGTGAGCTGAGTCTAGACTTTTCTACTTTGTTTCTAAGTTGAAGGTAGCAGATCTTAAGCACTGGTTATGAGGAGATTTAGCTTAAATTTACAACATCAGGAGTCATCAGAATTCACTAGTGATCTCCACAATCCAGTTTGCATTTGTCACCACTTTTCTAATCAACGAACAGATTGTAAAAATCAGCAATTACATCATATTAACTTATCCTAGGATCCCAATTACAAAATGACCTTGAATATAAATTCCAATTAAGTATAATTCAAATGGAGCTATTTGAACAAGCTGTGATTATATACATCTTAACACTGGAAATCCAAAACAGAACAATGATAACAAAATTTTGTCACCAGCGTTAAATGCAGCATGTAGATAGCTGAATTATGTAGTTAATGGTTAAAAAAAAAACCTCCTAGAGTAATTGAAGGCTTTTGTATTTTCTAGAGTCATCTGCATTTTGCTCTCCATTCTGGATATGAAGAATCACTGAAGGAAACGAGTAAATTTACAGTGTAAAAAATGCACATAAAAGATAAATACGTTTTTACCAATTTTTAAAAATACTAAGCCAAAGACAATCAGTATCCTTAGTGAATAATAATCTTAATTGATGTCATAAGTAAACCTCTTTATTGGAAAAGGCTTACTTGGAACAAAAAATATCTACGCTCCTGGGTAAAATGTTATAAAGTAAATGGTATAAGCTATTGGTTTTATAATACTAATATAGTAAAAATCAGATAAAGTTCACCTAAGGATATATGAAATCAAGAAAATTATAATTTCTCGACTATGATCAAGAACACAAATTTATACAAATAATTGGAACAGGTTAGAGAGAAAGTTCACTAATAACTGTCCGTGGCACAGCAGAAAGAAGACCAAGTTTGAACTTTGGAATCATAGTTTCATTACCTATTCTCACTATCTGTGTCATCTTAGACAAGTCTCTTCATCTCCTGGACCTTCTATTCCCTTACTGGGAAGAAGTTCATAGCAGCATTATTTACAATAGCTAAAACATGGAAGTAGCCCAAATGTCCATCAATGGGTGAATGGATATGCAAAATCGGAATTTCATATGATAGAATATTATTCAGCATTAAAAAGGAAGGGAATTCTGACACGTGCTACAGTACAAATGAGCCTTGAGGAAGTCATGCAAAGTGAAATAAGCCTGTCACAAAAGATAAAGACAAATCTGTATAATTCCACTTATATGAAGTACTCAGGATAGTCAGAACCATAGAGACGGAAAGTAGAATGGTGGTCTGGGGGTGGAAAATCAGTAGTTAATGTTTAATGGGTACAGAGTTTCAGTTTAACAAGATGAAAGGAATTACGGAGATGGATGGTGGTGATCACATTATAAATGTATTTAATACCCCTGGACTGTACACTTAAAATGGTTAAGATGGTAAATTTTATGTCATGTGTATTTTACCACAATTTTAAAATTTAGGGGAAAATATCGATGTGGGTGTGACGATTAAATGAAATATTATATGGTAAAATTCTTCTTAGGGTTAAAGTGCCACGTAAGTGTGTAGTGGCCCTTTGGTTTGCCTACCCAAACCATCCTCTCTTCTCCTTCCCGAAATGGAGCTGCCCCTAATCCCAGTCTGGCTCCATCTGCATTGCAAGAAGAGAGATCGTTCCTAAAATGAAAAGTGGTTGAGAACCTGCAGTGTGCCAAGCCCTGAGCTAAGGATCCAGCAACAAACAGTGGACCAGGTCCCTGCCATCTAATGGCAACAGAGAGAACATTATGTGGAAAAGATAAAGAAACAAATGTTTTAATGGAGGAAAAATAAAAAGGTAATTTCAGAGAGTGGCCACTGTCTGCTGGGTGGTCTGCAAGACCACTATTAAAAGATGACATGTGAACTGAGACCTGAGTAACAAAAAGGAAACAGGAGGACCTGCATGGGAAGCATATCCTGCATGAGAGGAAGTGAATAATAAACACTGTGGTTTGTGATGAGATCAAACAGGTAGGCGGAGCGGGGCTTGGGATGTGTTGCTCACACAGGGCCTTGTGGGCCATGGGAAAGAGACTGGATTGTACACTTACTTCAATGGAAAGTCATTGGAAGGCTTTAAACAAGGGAGCGCTGTGATTTCATTCATATTATACAAAGGTAAAGTTTAACGGAACCCGGCCTCCTGGCCACGGTGCCATGGCCCTGAGGTGGTCGAGGAAGTCCTTTGACAGGACTTTTAAACTCCAGACTGGGAATATATCAGGCTAAGCCCTTCCGGAGTGGTCCACAGTGGCTGAGGCCTGAAGATGCGACTCACTGTGTGTCCTGCCATGTGGACCAGGCAAGCAGAGGAAGTCTGACTAGAAAGGCAGAGACAAGCTAGATTTCATTTGCTGATAAGAGTCCTAACTTTATTAAATTAGATGCTATTATTGTTGTTATTATTATTGTAGTTGTGGGTTATATCAAAAGCTAGTAGTCTTTAAAAAAAAGCTAGTGGTCTGCATACATTATTCGTTTAAATCTTCCAATAACCCTTTGGTGCATTATTGAAAGAAACTAAGAAGAACAATGAAGCTGGTGCTCAATTGACAGCCCAAGAAATGGTGGGGCTGAGTTGAGATCCATATCTGACTCCCTCATCCTGGCTACCAATCAGCACCACTCATGGGTTCCACTTGTGACCCAGACCCAGCACGTGGTGGGAGGGGACACCTCTGCCCACTACAGGAGTGCCCACAGGCAGAACAGGAGAAAGAACCAGCAGCGGGCAAACCAAAGTCAGCTCTGCAGTTCACTCTTTCCAAACTGCTATTGTTGAAAACGGAAGAATATAGAGTCCCTTAACCTCCAGGGTTAGGGAAAAGTATATCAGTTCACAAGTACTGACTCGGCTGGATGCCTGCGTCCCTCCTTGCAAAATGGTGAGCAAACGCCAGAGAAACAAGACTTAGGCAGCAATTATTAAGTGAAATGTACAACTGATCAGCAGATTAACAGGTGCGCCCAATACATATGCAGGAACTCAGAAAAAGGACAAGGGACTGTGACAAGACCTCACAGAGGACCCTCTGGTAGTGATGGAAGCTGCGAGTTGAGTTGTTTTATATCAGTCTAATATTTCAATCTTTGCTCTATAGGATTAAATAATTGACTTAAGGTCATTTGAGCTTACACTTCTCAAAACTGTTTCAAAACCTCCATTAAGTTAAGGAGGCTAACAAGCTGATTTGTCTTTTTTATTTGGATTTAAATATACTTGATTACAAATTTAAAATGCTGTATTTATTATTACGTGTTAGAAAACACTACAGAGCCAAAGTTAACAAAAAATACGTAAAATATCAAAAATTTGTGCTGTTTTAATTATTTTATAGATTAACAAAGCATTACATCACCTATTCTAGACACGCAAGTGGGCATTTAGAGCCTGGAAGTTTTACTAAGAAAAAGTGACATAAATTCACTGAATTATAACTATTTTTTTCTTCTTGTTTTACCAAAATACAAGTGATAGAAAGACTAAATGGTTTTATGCTGATGACTTTTTACTAATATCTTGTCAGGTTAAATATTAAAGAGTTTTAAGTGAACAAGAAATTTTAAAAAAAACAAGAAGGAGAGACATGTGTTTCTGATTTACAGGAAAGCATATGACAAAGCCACTTATATCGACGAACAATGATAAATGACCTAACAAGTTCAGTTACAAGCTGAAGGATCACTGTAGATGGAGGTACATTTATAATCACATGAGCATTTCTGCATGTCTTATGAAACAAATTCACTAATTTTGCATTTTGTTGTTTTGGTCTACTAAGTAACTACCTTATGGTATATCCACAAATACCATTAAATTATCAGAACCCAACCTAAGCCATGTCATTTTTCATCTTTCACTTTCTTCCCCATTCACTCATTTCCCCTGTCCCTTCCCCCCACACACATACACACACTGAAGGCATGGAGCAATGTTCCAATTACTAAGAGAAACAAATTTATAATCTTTCCTGAAAGATAACCTACAGCTAAGAAGGTTTTATTGGTTTTAACTTTATTCCTGTTTTTAATTTCAAACTTGCCTAAGGCCGATAGTTTATTTATTTATTTTTTTAACTTCAAGCTGGTCAGGAATGTCTTGCCGGGTATCATGTTACAGATGATAACAATCAGTCCTTTTAAAGTCTTCTAACAATTTTATAAAACAACTGTTGATAAAACTCTAACCTGCCTTGAAGGCAATATTGGGAGAAAATAAATACCTCTTTATGAGTTCACCGTTTCTTAGTGAGAAGAGAGCTCCAAAGATTTTATGAAAAAATATTTTGATCTTATTTCCTTGAGTGCTTAAATACAAATAAAGTTTAGAAAACTCATAGTTCACAATTATTTACTGAGTACCTACTATGTGCCAGGCACTTTTTTAATCACCATAAATATTCATCTCGAAAGCAGCCATAAAAATGAACTACAGCAAGGAAAAACAACTCTCTTTCCTTAGTTTATTATTTTAATTCCTGGTCTACCTATTGGTAAAGAACAATGAAGTCATTACTCCCTTTTCCTTCAGGGTGTGATGTTGGCTTAAAATCAAAAGTGCATGAAAACTAAACAAGTTATTTTAAATGTCCTTTTTTCTAACATAATTTACCTCGTTATCATGTTACAAACATTTTGTAGCCCAGGCTAAACTGATAAAATAAATGAAACATTCATTTTTCCTCCTGCTACTTCTTAAGATAAAATTCTCTTTCCAACAAACTTTATTTTATTCCAGAGGTTTCATGGATTTGATGACTTTAGGTTACATAAATGTGAAATCATTCAAGCCTTAATTAAATTTTTATTAGATGCCACAGCAATTTTCTTACATGTGATATAATAAAGGATTCCGTGAGTCAAGCTACATTTTGGGAGAGCTGTGATCATCTTCCCAGAGACAACACTTGTAACATAGTTTACTATATTTATAGCACAGTTACATTCTCAATCTGCCTAGCTCTCTACTGGCTGCTTCTCCACACCTATAAGCAGGTTCAAATCTCACATTCTGGCAAAACCCTCTCTTGCCACTAGGTTCCCCTATGGCTGCTTCCTCTCCATCAATTATTTCCCAGACATGCTTTTTTTTAAAGACTGCAGTTTCATCCACTCTACTACCTTCTCACATTTTCATCACTTATCTTATGAAATCTGGCAAAAGCAAGCCCTCATTCATCCACCCCAGCTAAATTTTTAGTCTTACTAAATTCCCAGATGCCCCTCCTTGCCAATTCTAATGACCTGCTTTTCCTCCAGCAGATCAGCCTCCCTCTCCAGGTACCTTCTCCTCATTCTCCCTCCTGGGCGCCTTCCTCCAGACACCCTTCCGAAACCACCTCTCTAGGATTCTGACCTTGACCCTCTGCTCTTCGTCTTTTCATGCTCCTTGGCTGGTTTCCACAATCACTTATATAATGATTCAACATCTCAATCTCGTCCAAGACCACCACCTGGCAGAGCTGGTATCTCCCCTGGGATGCCCCATAACCATCTCAATACTCCACAAGCCTAAAGCTGAACTCATCTTTCCATCCCCCAAAGCACTTGGGGAATTTGGGCATTATCTTAGACTTTCTCCTGTTGCTGGAAGCCTTCACCACTTCTCATCCTTATTAATCCAGTAGTTTCTAAATCTGGTCTGTCTCCAGGTCTGTTCCTTCCTATCTGCTCTCCACACCGATACTAGAGAGACCTTCCTAAGAGGCCCATCTGAGTTTGTCACTCAGCTGACAAAAGTCTGTCACTGGCCAGCTGTAACCTTTAGGAAAGAGTTCAACACCCTTCTATGGTTGAGGAGACCTTTCTTGGTCTTTCAACGGTCTCTCCCCACAGGCCACAGGCCACGGCAGTTCCCAGAGACCATGCTGTTTCCTGCCTCCAGGCTATTCTCTCTGTTTGGAATGTATTTCTATCTTCTCCAGTCTCCTAAATCTCACTCTCACTTCAAAGCAAGACTGAAACAGCTCCTCCAGGAAGCCTTCCCTGACCCTTTAATCTAAATCCTATAGTCCTTTTTTTTCTCATCTATAGCGCATTTCTCCTCTCCCCCTCGGGCCTCCCTCTTTCTCTCACCCCACGTTTTCTGAGCATTACCTCTTTACCTTCCTATTTTGAATAATGCACTGTAACCCCTACATGGCAAGGACTATATTTTTTATCTCTTTACAGCACAATGCTTGGCACATAGAATACATCTAACAAATGTTTGCTAAATGAATAAATAATTCTGCGAACTAAACTTCATCAACACCAACTTCATGGCATATTAATTTCAATGTAATGCATAACATAAGACACATTCATGGTGTTGTTTGAGAGTGATGGAACAACTCCTTGTTCCTATTAATCATAGTATAATTAAGCCAGTTTCTTCCAGTTTATAGGCTAATCCAACTGTGTAATCTGGGTATCTTGAAAAACTGTATTCACTTTTGATTATATGAGCGAACACTGTAACAGCAGACATGTATTAAAATGGTGCCCTAAGCACTATGCCCTACACACGCACAGAGACATCGTATATTGGTTTGGTCCTCAGAGCCCACCCACCTCTCTTTAGCAATTCTCTCTCAGGCCCTCTTTGGCATTCCTGTATCTCTGCCTCTGTAACCCCTACACCTTCACATACACACACAGACACACACACACACACACACACACACACACACACACAGGCATGCACATGCCCACACACACTCTTAATGACTTCTTGCTGTTGTTGGTCTAACCAGGGGCCTGCCTGTCTGGTCTGTTTGAACCTGGACACTGTCTCTTTACCACCTCTGTTCCACAAGGTTTCAAACAGAAAGACCGTCGGTGACCATTGCTCCTCCTTTTAATACTGATAGTTTCCAAGACACATGACCTCAACCCAAAACATGACTCTCTGAAGTCAACGGCCACTGACACACTAGTGTAGGCGACAGTAGTATAGGAACAAGGAGTTGTTCCACGGCTCTCAAATAGCACCATGAGTGTGTCCACTTCTTCCGCCCATGCATGTAGGGCTGTCCTGACAAAAACACCAAAGGCCTCCATGTAGTTCTGTGGAAAAATGCTAAATAGAACTGCTCAGGGAACTCTGAATATTTAAAGGGTTTTATTCATTTCTTATTTTGACATTTCTTATCTTCCATTCACTGATGAAATCTTAGGATAGCTGTCAGGCTCTTACACATATATTGCTTACCTTTTCAGATAAATTCACTAAGACACACGTAGCATTTTGGGTCTCTTCATAAATAGAACGTCGCAATCCAAAAAAGTTAACTGGTCACTCATCCAAGGGAGTTGTGTGATCTTATACAGCAGTTTATTTATCCCTAGAAGCAAGTATGTTAATAAGGTCAAGGAATTATTTTCTTGCTTCAAAGTAGATGACACAGTAGAATTTTATTTCGGGTCCTCGGCCCAGGCCGAGAAAAGAAAACTGTTTCTGGGAGCTTCATCTCACTTTACACAACATGAGTTTGGTAAAAATAAATCCTTTGGGTGTTCTTTTAATGTACGTTTTATTGGAATGATGTTATTCAAATCCAAAGCCTCCCCTAGGCTACGGCTGAGCGAAAGGGAGGACTGAGAAAAAGAGCAGTGCTTTGTATTCCAGGACCTAGCCCTGCAGGTCGAAGCCCGTTCGAGGGGCCTCTACATGCCATCTGAGGCTCACGTGGCCATCAAAAGTGCTAACTGGCCTTAATTCTTCCTACACCTGCAACAGTACCACTGTGTGTGATTATTACTGTACCAAAGATGACATGGTTTTATCTCAGGCAGTTGGAAACACGGGTACCTCGGTAGTTAGTATCTTAAATTAGTGCTGAAAGCCTCCTCAGTCTGCTCACCATTCTGCGGAGAACTCCTTCCCTGGCTCTGCGCTACTTTTTTCCCCTTGTTTACAGTCTTCCCTCAACCTACTGCTTCCACACTTCCTTATATTTCTGTGGCAACCCCACCAAACCTGCAGAGAACAGAAATTTGTCACTGCAGATAAGTAATTCTGCTCCCTTATTACAGATGAAGAAATGGAGGCTCCAGGAGTTAATATTTTCGTACAAGGCCACTCAACTGGTGAACGGTGAGCCAAGGTTTGGACCCAAGCCACGGCTGTCTGGCATCAGAAGCTTCCTTTAACAACCGTAAGGCAATCAAATGCTGTCTCCCTGAGAGAGCCTTCCCCCAAGCCCACCCCTGCCAGACCCTTGCCGTAGTTCTCCTACTAGCCTCCTGCTACATCCATGTCCGTGTTTCCCTGTAGATCACATCACTTAAGAAGAGAAACCATTTTTTACTTTTATCTAAAACAGTGAATTATGAAATTAAACTGATTGGACAAAAATATCTTCCAACTAAAATTATCCCATTGGAGGAACAGCTGAACTAATATGAAAACTACTAGGCGAACAGAACTTTATAAATGGATTTCAATCATATCATGGAAATGTCATATATTTTAAGCATGCATCACACATAAATGTGTAACATATGGCAGTCCCCAACTTACAGGTAAGAATGTGAGATAGAATGGCTAGGTTTCCAATTAACCTACACAAGCCTATTTCACTTCTAATAAAGACATCGGTTTATTCCTCCATTCACTTTTTTAAAAATTGATTACTTACTGAATAAGTGAATAGATAGAGGAATGAGCCAATGAATTTTAAAATTAGAAGTAAAACAGACTTTGCGGGCCTTTATTCAATAAGTAAGTCAACCAAGTTTAAATTGAGAAGCTACTATATGCTTGGTGTTATGCTGAAATATAATCTTACCATTCTTGTTTTCTTTTTAAATTTTTAATGATCTGGAAAATCCCAATAAAAAAGTATTAAGTAAATAAAATGGGACTTCCCTGGTGGCACAGTGGTTAAGAATCCGCCTGCCAATGCAGGGGACGCGGGTTCAATCCCTGGTCCGGGAAGATCCCACATGCTGTGGAGCAACTAAGCCTGCACGCCACAACTAGTGAGCCTGCACTCTAGAGCCCGCGAGCCACAACTACTGAGCCCGCGTGCCACAACTACTGAAGCCCACATGCCTAGAGACTGTGCTCTGCAACAAGAGAAGCCATCGCAACGAAAAGCCCGCACACCGCAACGAAGAGTAGCCCCTGCTTGTCTCAACTAGAGAAAGCCCGCATGCAGCAACGAAGACCCAACGCAGCCATAAATAAATAAATTTTTTAAAAAATAAAAATAAAATGAATAATTGGCCATGGATCAACTATTTTCTGCTTAACACTTTTTTGCCTCTTAATCCTGGGTACAGATTAATGGGCTGACAAAAGCTATGACATGTTAAGGTTTTCTCCTTTCTACTTCCTGGAATGTATATCTAGATCCATAAGGAAAATAAAATAATAGGAACTGCAGGGAAAATAAAAGGAAGACACCAAATTAAACATGAAGAAAGAGTAGAAAAATAAGACCCAGGTAAGAGAATTTAATTTGTAAAATGAGAAAGGGACAAAAAATTACTTAAGAAAACCAACAGGGAAAAATCGATTGCAGTCGCAACTTCTGACTCATCTGATAAATCTCACCTAATGTCTAAGCACTGAATTATTTCAACGGTCACTGAAAGGACACCTCCCAAATGAACTTACTCAAAAATTTCATTTAACAAATACTTATCGAGTACCTTCTGTATTCCAAACACTCTGAAAGGTGCTAAGAAAACAAAAAAGTACAACAAACTGGGTTCCTGCACTCACAGAGTTTACAATCTAGTAGGAGAAATAGTCCTCAATCAAATAATTATTCACATAAAAATATAATTGAAAACTGTGACAATATAATTGAAAACAAGACTCTTTCAGTGGCAAGTAATACATCTCAACTAAAAACAGTAATTTTCTGCTTTATGCTATCAGAAAGTCTAAGACTATCTGTAGATGGCTTTAAATGTATATCTTCCCAACGCAGCAACCCCCAGAATAATTTTTTTAAAAAGACCCTCTCTCTTCTAGAATGTGTAGATAACATTTAGGCAAGAATTAATTGGCCTGAGGTCCAAGATGAAAGGTTATTATGAGTATCCACCTTTGGGACACATGCTGAACTGTCTGGAGAAGCATGACATTACGATAAAAGGCCCAGGTGAACAACATAGAGTCAGACAGATGACATTCCTAAATGATGGTGAGGTGCTGTTTCTAAAAGACTGAACATTCCCAAATAATGAGAAGGTACTGTTACCAGAAGAAGGGGGTAAGAGATACTGAGCAGATGACACTATTAGATGTTCACTCCATAAAATTAATGTGGAATATAGGAAGAGCTTGGGAGAGTGTTTCTAGAGAAGCAATAAATAAAAAGGCAAGGTGAGAAAAATGTGCTTGGAGAGTAACAAATACAAGTCGTTGAGTATATGAAAAATTCTGACTAAAACTTCAGCAAGTAGGTCATGTTCAAGACCTCAGAAAGACTTAACTCACATCAATGGGTTAACTCACATTCTGGGTACAGATTAATGACCTGACAAAAGCTATGATGTATGCAGTATTAAGAGACATTTAAGACTCTTTCGCTGAAAAAATGTTTCAAAGGCCGCCCAGTGGTTTGTATCTGGAACTCTTGTAAGTATCTAATTTCAGGGAACATTTCCCAGTTTGCATCTTTAGCTTTGAAATACCTGGAAAGCTGTTCATGCAAATTTCATAGTTCAGTCTCTAATTTCTATTTCATTCATTGTTTATCCATACATCTTTTTTGTAACTATGGAATTCTCTCCAAGGAAACAAATGAATGTATTTTAATACTTTACCAGACAATTCAAGTTTTTGGATTATAAATCATTAAAGTATCCCTTTCTCTGTCCTTCCCAGCTTACTGTGTGACTTGATCATTCTTAAACCACCATTTGTAAATGAATTCTCAGTTCTTCACAAACGCATGTGACAAATTCCCTTACTCTGAAGTCACTCAGTCTCTGGTTTCTCTACACATTTTAATCATGGGCATTTAAATCTCAGGTATCATGTTAAAGAAATTATGACTGAGAAATTCTGCCCAAAGAAATATGTAGAAATAAGGTACAAACAAAACTCTTTGCCTGAGTGATAAATCTGAACAAACGTAGTACCATCATACCAAGTGGAACACTGACCAGATTCCTCCATTCTACGAATTTTCAAAGAGGGCTCCCTGTATTTGGAGCTAGTGATGCAGTGGTGATCAGTCCCATACAGCCTATTGTCCTGGGCAGCTCACAGTCCAGTGCAGGCAGGGCTGTTACACCACTGACGGTAAGTGACAGGATGAAGAGGTGTAGAGTGCACTTTGGCAAGGTACTCATCTCAGACGTGGACCTGGCAGAGAAACACTGAGAAATGATTCAATAATGCTGAAAATCAAGATGAAGCTGAGACCTGAAGGACAAATAGCCAAGAAGAGGAGGAAAGGGTGCTCCAAGAGGAGGGAATGGCGTGTGCAGTTTCTTGGGGAAAGAGAGTATGGGAAACTTGGGAGAGTATAATGGAGGAAGTGATGCATTTGAACCTGGACAGGTAAGCCAGGACCAGGTTACTGAGGGCTTTGACCTCTAGGGCGAGACCCTTAGGAAGACAGGAAGGTATTTTCAGCAGAGGAGTGACACAGATCTTCATTTCAGAAAGATCTTTCAGGCCATGGAATGAAGAAGGGATTCCAGCAGGACTATGTTGGAGGGAAGGTGGGAAGCTGTTGAAATGAACTAGGCTAGAAATCCTCGCCTGCCAGAGCGAGGATAAGGGAACTGGGGATACAGAAAGGCAGTCTCAAGTCAGACATCAGGTCTTGGTTTCAGAAAAATCAGCTTCTTATTGGCTGTGCCTATTTTACAAACGGCTCTTCTAAAAACAGCTTGACAAAACTGAGATTGCACAAATCTGGCTTCCTGCGGAAAGCTGTTTTGCAATGTCCAGACAATGAGACTATCATCTGCAAATGACTTTGAATCATGCTTGTTTTTAAAAATATCTGAAATGAACACAGATGTTAAAAAAGATAACGAAGGTTAAATAACAAAGAAATGAAACAGCCTGCCTGGCTTGTCCATTTACTCCTGATTAAAAACTATCCAAATCAGTATGCATGAGTTCAGAGCAATGGCCACTTATAAACTGTGCTGAGACAGAGATGAAGTTAGGAATTTCAAATCAAGCAAATTATAAACCTTTAATTTATAAATGCCTACAGTCTAAATAAAATCATAAATCTATTACCTTTAAATGGTAGCAATTTGTAGAGTGTACTCTCGTTCAATGTAGATCGGCCATGGAATTGATATTAATTAGCTAAAGAGCAAACACGAAGGAGAATCCTAAATCCAGAGGATTTCACCATTCTCATCAGAGCTGATTCTTATGAAGCAGCAAATTTAAAGTCTTGCTTTATACTGCTATGCTGGTCCAGAGATAGGTTACTAGAATGACCCTGTAAAACTGTCATTTCCATGTTTATTTACCTAGCAACCACCTGTCATTTGTGGTAGTTTCTAAGAAGTTAGGAATTAACATTCTTTTCCTTAGTTGAGTTGTTCATTTTAATTAACCTATCGTTTTCCCCTCGTATTGCCTAAGAAACAATTAGATGTATGGTTAGTATCATGATGTGATCAGGAAAACAGCACTAGCACTCAACATCATTTCAATGAAAAAAGGTCACTTGCCAAAAAACCGCTATTAACAATTTGTTATGAAGCGCAGTGGTACTTGTTCTGGCTTTTAGCTGTTGTAGAAAAGAAATTACATCATCTCCAAGTTGTTTAAAAATTGAAATCTTTACCAAATGACCCTGAGATATAATGTGATTTCAATGAAAAGTTCAACAGAGTTTTTAGCGAAACCTGAAAAGTTTATTCTAAAATAGATACGGAAAAGCAAAGAGCCTTGTAGAACAGCCAAGACACTTCTGAAGATCAAGAAGAAGGAGGACAGCTTTGTCCCACCAGACATAAAGACTTGTTATAAGCTAAAGTAATTAAGACTGTGATATCTGCACAGGGATAATTATCAGGGTCCCACACGCCTTTATCTTTGAAGTACTTTATCTCGGAAGATCTACCAGGGCTTATCCCAGGTTTTATATTTTAAAGCAGAACGTTCACAGCCCCAATAACCCATGAATTCTACCTCTAAATAGAAGTCCCACATATGAACATGAAGAGATGCATGCAAGGATATTTACAGCACCAATGTTCAAAACGGCACTGACAGGCGAGGGAAATGAAGAGGTACAAACTTCCAGTTAACAAAATGAATGGGTCACAGGGATGAAATGTACAGTTTGGGGAATATAGTCAATAATAATGTAACGTCTTTGTATGGTGACAAAGGTGGTTAAAAGGTACAAATTCCAGTTGTAAGATAAATAAGTAGTAGGGATGTAATATACAACATGATAAACGTAATTAACATTACTGTGCATTATATGTGAAAGTTCTTAAGAGAGTAAATCATGAGTTCTCATCACAAGGAAAAAGGTTTTTCTTTGTCTTTTATTTTGTATCTATATGAGATGATGGATGTTCTCCAAACTTACCGTGGTCATCATTTCATGATGTATGGAAGTCAACTCATTATGCTATACACCTTAAACTTACACTGTGTTGTATATCAATTATATCTCAATAAAATGGGAGTAAAAATAACATGCCACTATTCCATTAAAAAAAAAGTACTGATTTTTTTGTTGATGGAATATTGGATAAACCAATTGTGGAAAAATAACTGGAAGACTGGATAAATCAATTGTGGGATAAATCGACTGGGAAAATTAAGAGCAACACAATTACATGTAATACATGTGTACAAAATAATAAGTGACAATTTAGCCTCAATCAAAATTGTTTCACAACATATTTATAAATATTTTGCAAGTCTTGCCATATTTACAAATATTACTATAATATTCTGATACAGGAAATATTTTTACACATACTTCATATCAAACTAAAAGCTTTCATAAAATCCATTTAATTTGAATAAAAGAATTAAGCATTTAGAAAACTATGCAAAATTTTAAAATTCAAATTATAAAACAGATAAGATATATTATGCAAGATATACAATATCCTATGATGTTATATCGCATATGAAAATAAAACATTGAGCAACATCTTTATAATACAGCAAGAACACTTTCAAACTAAAATGTGAAATGGCATTTTTTTAACCTTACAAGTCAACTTTATTTTTATGGGGCATTCAGAGCCTTCAAATACGTGTTAAAATATTCTTTAAACTTTTGCCGTGTGACAAAAACTCAAATGACCCTCTCTATTCCCTCTCCAAACAAACAAGAACCAAAGAACAAAAATGCAAATACACAGCAATATGCCTTTTAGTTCAATTCTTGTTTCTTGGAATACAGAAAATTGTAAATAATTGAAACTAAAATAGATTCAAAATATGTAGATTACCAATTAGTGACATAAAGTTAGGACAAGTTGATTGTCTACTAAAAGGACTAAATTACCAAAAAAAAAAAAAAAGTAATTATAGGTGTATATTCCCAGGAAATATAAATACTAAAAAGTCACAATTAAAATAGCTAATATCAGTCAACTATACTTCACTTAATATAAATAAATAGCTAATATCAGATGATATAATTCTTGAAAGAAGTATGCATATACTAACTAAGTAGTCACTAGAGCTAATATTAAACATAAAACTATAGCCTAGCAAAATAATTGAGAGGTTTTTTTAATCAAAAGTTCAGAACAGGATTCATTTAAATATCAGGAACCCATGTGCACTTAAAATATGAGTTAGTATAGCAAAAATTACTTCATATATACTTTTTCATGAATATTTTGCAATGCAGATTACACTGATGTAATTTCTTCATAGATCCTTTTTCAATGTATTGAAGGAAATGGATAACAAAAGGAGAAGGGGAGGGGGCAACCAAAAGAAGTCAGATACTGCTATGCCGGCAGTAAGGTCAATGGGCTCTTTTAAACAAACAAACAAAAATATACCAATTGAATAATCAGGTTCATGGGGTCAGTGGTAGCTGCAGTCTAAGTTGTATCTTGGAGAGAATTATGCAAATATGTATGTTAATGTATACAGACTTAGCATGAGCTATACCCTAAATGCACCTACAGGACTACTTTACATCTTGAAAATCATTATTACGTATGAATTCCACATTGCAAAATGATAAATTCTGCCTGTCTTACTTCCCTTTTAGGGTTTAGGGAAATAAATATTTTATTGGGTCCAAATTACAGTTTCAGAGAGAAAAAGTTGGGAGCTACTGCTACAAACAGATACATATAAACACAGAGGATATTATTACTATCTAAAAAACATCATTGCATGTTGAATGCTCCATACTCCAACTGGACCAAAGAACACATTATCCTCATCTAAATAAACCAGGGTGTACCTACCAAGCAGCAAGCTGAGAGAGAATTTATCAGTTTTATGTAGACTTCTCCTACCACTGAACACTCCAATATGTAGAAAATGTAGAAAACTGAATATGTAGAAAATGTAGAATATGTAGAAAATTGGCTTTTAAATATTCTGATTCTTATGCAGTTTATCTGCAGGGCAAATTCTCATTAGTCTCTCTATATAGTCTCATAGCCTCAATCAGCTAAGCAGGATGAGACCTTGAGTAATATGTATTCTAGGGAAATTTTCCAGTTAATGAGTGAAAAATAATAGGTGGAGGAAGAGAGGGGAACTAAGTCATAAGATTCCAGAAAAGTAAAATGAAGTCATTCTGCATCCCTGCCTCTATGACCCTCTCTTGACAAAATCACTGGCCACTTTCTACTATAACGCCTGAGGCAGGAACAGTGAGGACAGCTGATTTTAATTTGGAAGGGAAAGGAGAGTTACTATTGCTTAGATGTGTTTGGCTGGCCTCTGGAGGAAGGGATTACAAGTCTGTATTTCAAGGAAGGTCACACCGTTTCTGACCCCATGTTCAGATCTACAGTTTTTAACAGGCTCCTGACAAGACCTCTAATTCTATTTAAATACGCATATCTGTACCATCAATCCATATCTTACCACCTTTTTAATTAAAGAAGGCAAGATAAAAACAAGCCAAAGAAAAAATATGCAATGGGTTCAAAGTCTGGTTACAATACAATGTAGAATACTTTATATTCTATTCTCTCCTCAGATATTATTCTGTTCATTTGGCCAGGCAATATATGACACAATAAATTGTGGGAGGAACTGTCTTAGTAAAAGCATTACTACTTAGTCTGTCATTCTGCAGCAACTTCCTCAGTTGAACAGAATCATTGTCTGGAGGATAGTGAGGGAAGACATCCTGTGTGAACCTCAGTGAAGAAGAAAGACTTCTCAGAGCGGAGTACGGGGAAGAGATAAAGCTCTGCAAAATATAAATATGTGCTCAGAATGAAGGCAAAGGCTGGAGTTAGTCAGATTCAAAGAAAGCAGAAAAGCAACTTTGTAATATACAACCTTAGGTATTATGGTGACTGCTTTTTATTTACTTATTTCCCATCTCTACAACAAATACAAGATTTTAAGGGAGAAAAGCTGGGCAAAGCTAAATGAGAGTAGGAGAGATAAGATGAAGACCCAGGTAAACCAGTACAAAAAATGCAGGCCAGAAGGTTTATATACTTGTTGGATGTGGGCTTTCAAAAATACACATTTTTTAAAAGCAATGTTTCTGGTCACTATTTATAATGTCCAGAAGATGCAAACAAACCAGTGCAGAAGAAGATCAGCTATATCTGTTATTAAGACACAAGATCTTTCTCTCTGTGTCTGTCTGTCTCTCTCTGTTACTTGGGGAGCAGATACTGTGCAATGCATTGCACCATACCACCTCCCCCAATAACAGCCACCATAACAAGTTTTAGGAGACTATATTTTTAAAGCCACCTTCAGTGCAGGTTAATGGCATGCGGCCTAAGCACAATTCAGTTCAAGAGTAATTTCACAAAGAACTAAACTTATTTAGTAGTGTTCGTCTCCACTGAAAATAGAGCACCACCACTATATATACATATTATGTACACATACACACATATACATATATATACACACACTGTACTTTAAGGTATTAGATTAAGTACTTCTGGTTTCTGAAAATACAGTCAGAAGCCAGAAGTATAGCAGAATGGCGGAATGAACTTTTTGAAAGTTCTATCTATTAACAGAAGGTTTAAGGTAAATATCACCCAGCAGAACCATTATGACAGGCCTCTGGATCCTATTCTCTCATTTCAAACTATTGTTCTCTGAAGCCCACTGTATTTTCATTGCCATCTTACTTATGGAAGAAAGTCATAAATAGAGCAAGAAGTATGAAAGTCTCCCAAGGTGACAGTCTAGTCAACAGTCCAGCTTGCACTGTAATTCCAGTCGGTTCAGTCAGTGCGACAACTATTTATTGCATGCCTGTGTGGTAGATGCCACAGGGGATTCACAAGTGAATGACAGCAGAGCCTGATATGTTCTAAAAGAATATATGAAAAAGAGATGCCGAAATGAGAAGGAAACAAACTCCTATGATACCAAGCAGAGTCCAACCAGTGCCTTAAAAAAGGCCTAGAGTTCTCGGAGGGTTCTGAGACACCTCATCCTTTTGTGAACCGTGTCACTGGAGATAAGTTTGTAAGAAAAAGTAGAAGGTGGATGGGTGGAGATGGGTTAGGGAACGAAGGGCAGGAGGCGTGGCATGGAGGTGGTAGCGCCTGGTACACACTCTGGGAACATCAAGAAGCCTCATTTGGCAAGACTGTTAAAAACACGCAGGGGAGGGGGAGGTGGGAAGGCAGTCTGAGGCCTCACGGTAATGGCCATGGTGAAGAAACTGTACTGAATGTAGTGGGGAACCAACTCGAGGCTTTAGATCTCATGGTCACAGTTGACCAATTCATTCATCTTCATAAATATACTGTTTCTACAATAGGAGATACCTTTTAGGAAGCAAAAAACTGAAACCAAAACTATTGAAAAGAATCCATAGTATCTACATCTCTGCATGAAGGTATGTGATTCTTGCAGAGATGAAATCTGTGGGGAGGAAATCAGTATTTTCCATTCCTGTTTTACTCAGGCACATTCTCCTTGATAAGAACCTGCTTCCAAAGATCAAACTTAAGAAATGCACCAATTGTCCTAACTGTAATAATCCCAAATCTCTCTGCAAACAACCATGAATTTCAAACCTTATTTCTGAATTAAGTGTTCTAGATCACAGTTATGTCTCATTCCAAACTTACCCAACCTCAGGCTTCAACTTCTATCTATCCTCTGAAGGAAAGAGACTCTCACATTTTATATTTCAAAAATTTCTGTATGCAGTCAAGAGTCATTGATTTTTAAAAACCTGTGATTTTCTAATAATCTGGCCCATGTCCGTTTTATAGAGATATTTGCTTGAATTAACCCTCTGTCTTAATCTTTTGCTCCAGGTATGTCTGCATATAGTTAGAAATTTTGTACTAGTGACAGTATGTCTCAACAGAGATACTCTTATAGCAAACTCCACAAATTAGTAATATTTCAAACTAAGTTTTTTAACTCTAATGAAAGCAGAAAATAATAGGAAAATATCCAACTAGAAAAACAACTAAATGTAAACGATCTGCTAAAAATAAACTACTTGTTTCCAGAACACGGCAATATTAGAAAGTTTAAAAAGTGAAAATTCCTTGGGGTCCTAAACTATTATTGCTCTCTCTATAGTGGTAACGAACTTCCTTGTTGCATTAAATCACATTTAAGAGCAATAATCAGGCCAAAATATAACTACATATTTTAGGCCTTTTTTCCTGATTTAAATTTTAGAATTCTACAAGATATGACTGCATCTTTCTCCTTTGACATTGTTACTAAACTGTTTTTCAATCAGTTCAGGATATAAAGATGAATGTATAACAATATGGAAATGATTTGAGATTTATAAAATTTAACATTATTCTAAGCTTATTTTTCTCTAAACATTGGTTGAGGTATACTATTTAGTGTGGGCAAATACTTTTCAGATATACATAGAATACATTCAATCCTAAAAGAAAATTCACTATATAATGAACTTTTAATCACAAGAGAGATAATTTTAAAGTATATTCTTGAAAATTCCACAACGTGTTAATAATTGCCAACAGTGATGTGGAAGAGAGTACTTGGGGTTTTCCACTGTACTTATCACACCACACGAATGTATTCAAGGTGTAAGTCTACATGTAGGGAGTACTATATAAATATTAAATGAATAAATATTTAATTTCAACGAAAATGGGAAATATAATAAACTCTCATTGTTTTAAATTGCCACTCATTTACGAATGTTAAGTTGAAATATCAAAAAATACTGCACATAGCAAAGAAAATATTGAGGATCACTCATCTCAGGTTTGGGACAGAATGGGAAGGAAATTAGTGGTTTCTCTGCCCTCTGGTGGCAACAAAGTCAACTGCAGCATTTCTAAAGGAATGCATAAAAAATGTCCTTTATGAAATCAGACTCCCCTGCCCCCAACCCCCGCCAAAATGTCTGTAAAAAAATCCTGATTGCTACATGCCGAATTCCAAGACTGTCGGACTTTTAAAAAATTTCCTGTATTGAACTTTTTAGCTAGACTATTTTACAAAGGAAACTATATTTTTGCTTCCATTTCATTGCTGTATTTTAGGTATTACAGTAGCCTAACCATTTAATTCCAAGATTATTTAATAAAATTAATGCAGACTGATAACCAGGAAAGAAGTTACTTCATTTTGTAATAAATCTCAAAAAATTTGCTGAGAAGTATAAAACTATTCCTTTTTTACTCAATCCTGTAAAGATGTGGGCTTCTAGAGTAGTTTTCCACCAGAAGTACTGGTTTATAATACCTGCAGCTCTATGTTGAACAATTTACGTATTTCATATTCCCCAGATCAAAGGCTTTTAATTATCTGTTAAGTTTCAGAGTGGAGTAAATTTTATCCTCAATTTGAGAACTCAGAATAGTAAACTTATTGTATGTATTGTTCTTTTCTCAGTAACATATTATTAATGAAAAAAGTTCAGGAAAAAAATAAACATTTGCTGACCTTTTATTTTTTTACTGTAAATGCATTATTTACTCCCAGTGCCGAAGAGGTTTTCAAATAAACAACTTGGGATGCATTTTTGGCACACGCACCTCTCTAACCTCCTTTGGAAAGAAGTAAATTGCTTTCTTTAAGCATTTATTTATTTCATGAAGATGCCCATGAAAACTACTGTTGCACTTCTTAAAATAAATGTGCAGCTTCCCAGACGAGTAAAAGTCTTTTTGTTTACCAATGAAATGTAGCACAGAAATACACAGAAGGTATGATCTATTGATATAAATAATACCTAGTCAAGAACAACCTATGTCCATCTATGCAGAACCCATTATATGTGATAAAGACAAATCAACATCCAGGAAACTTGCGTTTTATTCACAGCTTTCAAAGTGTTGTCATCTTGTTGCCCTCCCCCCGTCCCCCACCACACACACACCCTCCAATCATAAATTGGAGCAGAGTCAGAATCTGTGTTTTCTCCATAAGAATTTACACCAGGGGCAGACACAGTGTTTCGGCTGTCTCAGCTCGGTAACATTTCATTCAAGGACTTCCCTTCTAGATTCACCTCACCTGGAATCCCCAGGTGCTCTCCCTAGCCTTCCATCTGCGACTGGCAGGTTTGACATTTGCGGACGCCAGTAGATTTCCTGAGGAACCACTTACCGTTTCCCCTCCTCAGGATTAAAACAGAACAAAACAAAACCTTGATTAGCCTCATCAGCAAGGTTTTATTTCCTTTTTCTTTTCCCTGTAAGTGTCTTTGCTCATTCACCTCCTCTCGAAGTCTATCCATTTCTTCCCAGGGGGCAGAAATGGGGAGCAGGCGCCCGGTTCACAGTGGGCAGGGTGCGGAAGGCAGCTGGACCTCCGGCCCAGCAGCGCCTCGCCAGGAGGAGCCGGCGCGCCCAGGGCGGCGTCGCCGGCTCCGCGCTCGCCTCGCGGGGCGCGGCTCCGGAGGGACGCGCACCTGGCTGGAGCAGCCACCCCTGGGAACGTGTGGGGCCGGGGCTCCGCGTGGGGGCAATATCAGGCCACTCGGAGGTGGCCCTGCACGTTCAGGCCTGTCTGCGAAGCCGGCCGGCGGAGGACAATGGAGCCAGTGGTTGGTCTCCAGAGGGGCGCCCGCCCCACCTCTGCCACCTCCTTCCTTCCTCTGCGTCCCGCCGCACCCACCCCGCCCCACTTCCAGCGCCCGCTCAGCCCCAGACAGCAAGAGGGAGCAGAGGTGGGGATCGCCTGGGGGGAGGAAGGTGCGGCCCCAGGGAATTTTCTCCAGTAGAGGGGAGCTCTGCAATCTCCGGCTGCCACCACGTCCACCCCCTACCGCCCCCTTCGCGCACTCCCTTAGTTTACCCCAGCAGCAGAGAAGGAGGAGGGGCCGGGGAGGACACAGCCCAGGCTGCCAGCTCCTGGGCGAGGTATCAGCGTAAGGTTTGCTCTAACCCCAGAGCCCTCTCTGGGCGCGTCCGGGGAGTCAGTACCACTCCCTGCCAGCCGCTCAGGTGAAGCAAGCGGTAAATCCTTAAGATAACCCCCAGTCCCTACCACCCTACCCATCCAGCCAACATTCTTCTGCCCATTTGAGAAGACCAAGTTTAGTCGAAATGCAATTGCAATAACTTTGCCAAGGGCATAGGTGGGGAGGGAGTGGGTTAACAACGGGGTGCCAGAGAGGTCTTCAGCTGGGCACAAAAGCAAGAAGCGAAAGTGGATCTTACCATTGACTTGGTTTCCAGGCTTCCCTTCAGCGAACTGAAACCGGTCCATTAAAAAGTGGCAAAGTAACACAACTCCTGCAGCAGCCAGGTCGGCCCTCGGGAACCTCGCCATGCCGCTGCTGCGACCTCCCTCCCCTTCCCCGCCAGTACTTCTCCGGCACCCTGTGCCCCGGGGCTCCCGCTGGGAATGGGGACAACGGGGCCGAACGCTGAGGACTGGTCTCGGCGGGATGCAGAGGCCTTTGTAAATTTCTCTGGGACTTCACACCCGGGAACCGGGAAGAGGAAGAAGGGAGAGCGAGGGGAGCGCAGTCCTCTCCAGACCTCCAGGTCTCTCTTCACAACTTGCCACGACACTCGCAGCCCTCACCCCAGACACACAACAATTGCGGAGACGAAAGGCCACTTGAGCTGGGGCTGGCAAACTCTCCCTTCCGCACAAGCAGCGCCACCCCGGTGCCCGTAGACGGTGACTTCCGAGCCCCCGCGATGCGCTCCACTGGGTTCAAAACAGATCTAATTCCTCAGCCAGCGCGGGTGCCTGTCCAAATCCAAGAGGGCTGTCGGCTCGGAAGGAACTTTCCCCAGTCCTAGGGTGGCCCCCGCGGAAGGTTTGGGTTTGCGGGAAGGGGGTTACTGTGGGATGGCGAAACCCCTCCGACAAGTTTTTCTTCTTTTCTTCGCCCCGACGCTGGGCGCGCGTCCCTGCTCGCAGCCGGAGGGATGAGCAGCCCCAGAGCTGAGCCCCGGGAAGGCTCGGGCTGCAGCAGTCTGAGGTCCGAAGGCAGGAAAAATGTATTGGGGAAAAAAAGAGAGAGAGAGAGGAAGAAGAAAGAAATGGGGAGGGAAAAGTCAGGCTGAAACCTATCGGGAGAGGGTTCCTCCTGGCTAAGGAGGAGGTGGCCCCAAGCCCCGCCGAGCCCCGGAGTTTGGTGGCGGAGGAGGCGCCGCCGCCGCCGCGCTCCCCCGCACTCCAGCTCCACACTTTGGGGAGGGAAGGCAGCTCGCAATTTGCCAGATCTGCCGCTGCATTCCCCCCCCCGCTTCCCTCCCCCTTGCTCCTCCAGGCGTCTCCCACCTTCCTCCCCGAAACCGGCAGCTAGCACCGACCTGTCCAATGGCTGCACTTTCCTCGGGGCTGGCAGAGGCGTCGCCGAGAGATTAAACCCGGGGAGCAAGGCAAGGGGGAGTGAGAGGGCAACTCCGGTCCGGCGTGCCCCCTGGCAGCCGGCGGCCTGGCGCGCCGGGAGAGGAGGCGAGAAAGCCAAGCTAGGAGGGGAGCGCCGGACGGCACCTCTGCGCTGCCCGGGCGCCATGCCCGCACCCGGCTCGCACCCCTGGCGGTCGGGCCAGCGGTGCCCGCACCCACCTGGCCCTGGGCCGCCTTCGCGCCCGCCTGCGGGGAATCGCGGCCCAGCGGCCGACCCTGCGGGCGCTCGCCGCCGGTGGGGTCTTCCTGGGCGCTACAGGGTTAATTACAGTTCGCCATTCCCAGGAGGGCGTGTGCGGCGGCGGCTGGGGTGTGAAGAAAGCAAACCTGAGCCCGTATTCGCTTACTGACCCTGCGAAGCCCCTTCGGACCCCCGGCCCGCCGGGCGGGTGGAGGAAGGTGGCGCGCGGCAGCTTGGACCCGCCGCTGCGGCTTTGTAAAGTGTCAGCGGGAGCGAAAGCGAGAGTTTAAGGAAACAGGAGGCCCACTGAATTTCCTACGGGGGCTTTAACAGGCTTTCGCTGGCTGGTTTGTTTTTGTTTTTTCAGCTCGCGGAGTGCTTCAGCGTTAACCCTTTCCAGCCCTTTCAGTAAGTTTACACCTTATTTCGCAGAGTTAACCTTATTTTAAAGGGGTAAATACAAAGAAAGGAAGGAAAACAGCATATTGGTTAAAAAAAGTGCAGCTTCTAGCACCAGACTGGGCTAGAATTCCACCTCCCCCACGAAATAGCTATATGGCTTTGAGCAATATTCTTATTAGTGCCTCAGTTCCCCATCCATCAGGGGAGAATTGTAGTTATGCCCTTATAAGGTTGTTGTATTGGATTAAATGAGTTAACACTGAATAATTAAAGAACTGAGAACAGTGCCTGGCACGAAGTACATGACTTTATGCTTCTTAAATTAAAGAGAAGAGAGGGAAAGGAAGAGAGAGCGTGTCCTAAATCCATTGGAGAATCTGCTTCAGTGTTCTAAGAGCAAAAGGTCCTGTTAGTCTATTCTTGTCCAGTCTTTTCCATGCTCTAAAAAATTTATGGGTGCCATCAATACCACCTTAACTTTGTCTCAATACCCACTGGAAATGGGTCCAGATAATCAAACTACTCTTGCCAGTTTAATGCCGAAAGAATGCCTTTCTCATGGTTCCTTAGCTGGTGAGCAGAAGAGAAACAGGAAGTGTAGCATGTTTTCCTCAATCCAGTACTCAATTTGCTATTTATTTTGGAATATATAAACTCGTCATGGATACACACTTTTTAATGCTACTTCCTCTCTCCTGAGCTTTTCCCCAACCAGTTGATTTCTCCCTCCTCACCTTACTTAGAAAACCTGGTTCTTTTACTTATGCTTAACCAAGAGTTAAGTTCTATGTAACATTACATCCAAAGTTGAGTACCTGAGACACTTATCTATTTAACAGTAAGTTGGAAAAATGAATCTTCCTATCAAAATCTTATTGTGATTTAATTAACGTCGATTTTTTTTGTCTGTGTCCCTACTGACCTCACTTACTTCACGAATCCTTGCAGAAAGCTTCCTAAAACGTTCAGTACAGCTCCATTTCCCATTTATATGCAAAATTATGGGGACCCGGGAGGAGCCATTTCAAGAAAGCATCTCTTCTTTGGTCTGGAATATGTACCTCCCCTTTCACAGTAGAAAAACGGGTGTTTCCCGTTTCTCTGAGAAGAAACAAGTCCCTGCCTCTCCCTGGTATCATTTTCTTTCTCTTTTCCTTTATTATTATGTGTGCAAATTAGCAGTGTTTATTTTCTTGTTTGTTGTCAGCAATGCTTTGCCCTCCTGATTGAAGCTTTATACCTCAAGTGGAAATTTGATGCCAAAAATTGAAAGGGAGTCAAGTGGTAATTCAGAGTAAGTCTGAAGAGGCTTTTATGTATTTTGTCTCTCTCACTGGTCCTGTTTCATTTTACTCATATCTTAATCTTATTCTGAAGAGCTGTCCACATAGAAAATACTTTAGTATGGGAGAAGATGCAGGTAAGCAAGAATCAATCATGCACGATGATTTAGTGCTCAGAACTAAGTAAGAAAGAACAAAATAAAGTTAGGCTTTGGTACATTGCCTTAAATGTCAGCCAGTAATTATTTGTAAAAAAAAATGATTTTTCCTTTACATTATAGCAAGTAACAACTAAAATGTGTGTAGGATGGTATGTTCAGAGTGAAATGGAAGGTTCATTACTCATATAAAATCCTGGCTAATTAAAAGTAGTATACTTCGTGGCCTATATGATCTAAGTTTGCCATATATGTTTCACCACAGAATAATCTATTTCACTTTCATGGAGAGAAATTAAGATGTCTCTGTGGGAAAAGTTTCATCTTCCATCTGACTAAAGAGAAGAGTTATAATGAGTGAGCTTTGTTTCTATTTACTATAGTTGTAAGAACTGAATCGCTGGGGGCTTTTTGTTTGTTTTTTACTCACTGGCTTAATTTTAGCTAACCTCTCAAGGAACAAATGAATCAGGAATCACAAAGGAGCAGCACTTGAGTTCCTTGTCCATGACAAAGGTCTGGAATTCACTGAACACCCTCCTTTACTATCTTAAGATTGTATATCAGAATCATTTTCACCAACAGAGAACTTTGGGCTGACATTAGCACCTGAGCTAAAGTCTGCACAGATTTCAAACCTGTTCGCAACCCCTTATGTACACCAACCTTCAAAGGCATTTCTACCCATTCCAAGTGCAATACTACCTGCATAAAGGTAATTACAATTACCCACCTCATCCCACCTCCAACTCTATCATCTCTCCCAAATTGAAACTTGGCTAACAGGATACTCAAGAAACCATCATGCTCATTTTGAAAAAACTGAGATGTAATACAGGCTGTGGAGTACTTAGTATTTACTGTAATCTACTATTATTTTAGGAAATAGTTTTTGTCCATTTTAATAGAATTTGTTAAAACTTTCTATAATTGCTGTCAAGTAAAGGGAAATTGCTAGTAGTGGACTGCTTTTATTCAGTCCTAATCTAATATTATGACCTTTTCCTCTAGGTCTAAGGCATTTCCTCTTCCTCATTTAATAGGGCTATTTTTTTTTACCTCTGGTACTCAATTACAAGACTCATTCCTTCATCTTGGCTGACTTCTGCTTTCAGAATCAACCAAGATTTCATTATACTATTGATGGATATTTCAGCCTTTTGCTCTTTCATAATCTTAAGTAAAAATTTTATGAATAGAGTGTTTTGAATGAAATAAGCATTAAAAAAATTACATAACAGCTAATATCACTCTGTTTACAGGGACATTTAGCATGCAAGAATACTTAATGCCTTTTATCCTCATATCAATAGTACATTTACTATTTAGATGAAATTAAAATATAATTATATTTGCCTCTTTCCTAATGAAATAACATATTGCATTAAAATAGCATACATGTTTATACTGTCTTCTTTCTGAATCTTAATAAGCTGAAGTTTTTTTGACCCGTAAATAGCAAAGTACAAAAAATGTGCAGCTCAAAATAGTAAAAACAACTTCTTCACATGGAACTGTACACTCCTGTGTGATCAGGCCGCTCAGCGCGGCTCTCCTCTTGCTCTGTGTACATCCCCGCTCAACCAGTCCCTGCCTCACCTACTCAGGTGAACAGTACTTGCCCCCCGCCGCAGCTGGTGATTGTTCTAATCCTTTGGCTCCACCTGCTATTTTATTAAAGGGAAACATCTGCCCTCATGATGGTTGTTAACCTGAGGGGCTGTGAGGGACACGCCCCAGCTGGTTTCCCTGGTAACTGATGAGCCAATCGGACATCAATTCCCCCTATAAAAGGAAGCCTCCTTCTTCCCCGAGCAGTAAAGATGGCTGCTGTGACGTGTCTGCTGTGCGTGTGGGGCATTGCACCAGGACCCTCTATTTCAGACAGGTAAGATCCCCTATCCAATATTACTGATCTCTGTCACTGTCTCAAGGCTCTTTCTTCAGTGTCCAGGCTGTGCAACTACAATACAAGGCTTGCAGGCCTGCAGAGTGCAGCACAACAGTTGGTGAGCAACTCAGGGCACCAGGGAAACTCCCATGAGCACTGAGATGTTGGGAAATAAGAACAGGGAATGGACACTTGTGGAGTTAGTCCTGGGGTGGCTGTCCACTAGCATGTGGGGCCCCAAAGTTGTGAGAGGTAATCCCGAGGTGTCCATCCACTAGTGTGGACGTGCCCCGTGGCAGCTGGCTACCATGAGAGAGATCTTTCTCTTTCATTTATGTTGATAATAGCCTGTTAACCTCAGAATCTCTTTCAAGTTTAAGAGTGGCAGCCCCATGCTCGTGGTTCATCTTGGCTGCACAGGGATGGCTGGTGAATACAGACAGAACACAAGGACCTGGATTATCTACAAAATACAGGCATACCCCTGACCCACCGCCCCTAAACAATTACAGACACAGGTTTTAGGGATAATAACTCAGGAACAGACTTGTAAATTAGACATGGCCAGTTACCCAGGTTTGGCTGGGGCCTGTGACAATGGCAAAATGATAAGACTACCCTTTTTTGGTCATAGCTATGGCCACGATCAGAGCAACGATACAGTGTGAGCGAACAGCTATATGCAGTCTACAACGCATTACAACAGGTGGAAAACATTATAAAAGGCCTACGTAAGTCATCGAGCAATGCAAAAACCCCACTATTCAGGGTCTAGGAGAGCTGTGCATGACATACAGGACTCCCATCGACACTGATAGTGACCAAGGAACCCACTTTACCCACCGAAAAGTTCAGGAATGGGCCTCTAAAAATGACATATGCTGGCATTTCCACCTGCCCTACAACTCCACTGCTGCTGGGCTAACTGAAAGGATGAAAGGACTAATTAAACAACAATTGAGATGCGAAATCTATAACCAAACATTCCAGGAGCAATCATCCCAGTGCCTATGCCACGTTAGTCCAGAAACAACTAGTCAACACCATCCGAGTTCAACTGGTGACCACCAAAGGACCGCTGCCAATTATAGGTCAGGACAATGCCTCACTTTTGCCCTTGCCACAGAATCTACCCCCCGAGAAACACATTATAAAATGGGCCTGGGACTGGCAAGTAAGTCCTCAGTAGTTTGGGTTTGCCGCCCTGTGTGGGGAATAGAATTAGGGACTTAACAGATCTCACCTGTCTTCTACCCGGCCCCGCCTAAGACTACTAAGGTAATTAATCCGGGCCCCATAATGCAGAAAAGCACCATTATTTTAACCTGTGATCTGTTACTCCGCCTCTCCAGTATCTGACATCAACTGTGTGGACTGGGTGTGGACAGGTGGTGTGGCACTGCAGGCCACGACAAAAACCACAGGTAGGTACGGTATTATCTCAGAATGCTGTTACTGCTTGTATTTTGCTTAATGGTCATGATCCCTGTATTGTGCCTGTTAAATACCTTACATTTCATCTCTCATCTAAGTGGAGGGAATCTGTTCGTGGGCTAGGTAACAACGATGGCCTCACTGCCAAATGAATTTGATTGCAGGGTCTATGGCAACATGCCGTTGTCGTCCTCCTGTGGACGTCCATGAAAAATTAAGCCAGTAAGTGGCTCCAAAGTTTGCCCACCGCTTAGACTCTGTGTTGTCTCTGTGGTATTTGGTTGCAGTGCACCTCTACACACCTGACCTAGGTATACTGTGGAAGGGGGTGGACCAAGACGGTAAAGGTGGTGTGGGGTATGTAGGGTGGAGTGCATGCTCAAGCCACTCAAGATGGCTGTTCTCTTGCTTTTTCTCCATCCCCTCGTCGACCAGTCCCTACTTCACCTACACTCTACTTATACGAACTTGCTTGCCCTCTCCCCCAGCTAGTGATTGTTCTAATCCTTAGGCCAGAAGGGCTCCGCCTGCTAGTTTATTAAAGAGAAACATCTGCCCTTGTGATGCTCATTAACCTGAGGGGCTGTAAAGGACATGCCCAGGCTGCTGGTTTCCCTGGTAACTGATGAACAAACCTGACGTCAATTCCCCCTATAAATGGTAGCCTCCTCCTTCCCTGAGTAGTGAAGATGGCTGGCCTTTCCTGTATGCTGTACACGGTGGGGTATTGCTCCAGGACCCTTTGTTTCACACGTGCAAGATCCCCTATCCAATATCGTTCTCTGTTGCCATTTTCAGGCTCTTTCTTCAGTCTCGGGGCTGGGCAACTACAAGGTGTACAGGCCTGCAGGGTGCAGCCTAGCAACACCTGAAAAGGGTAAGGGCATTACCTGACATTTCTTTTCATGTAGCAACAATGTATACTACAAACATAGACCTTATTCCTCAATTATACTCAAAGATAAATTCAACTCCTGCATTTTGCTAAAAAGGAAAATAGGCAAGTACTCAGCAAGCACTTAGTGAATTAATAAATGAAATGTATTAAGGAATATGCTGCACAATACCTAATATGGAACACTCAGAAAAGTTGTGAAAATGCTGGTTGCTGTGGACATTGTCAACCGAGATTTTTCTGAACTGATGAAAAAATGTCTGCACCGGGCTTCCCTGGTGGCGCAGTGGTTGAGAGTCCGCCTGCCGATGCAGGGGACACGGGTTCGTGCCCCAGTCCGGGAAGATCCCACATGCTGCGGAGCGGCTGGGCCCGTGAGCCGTGGCTGCTGGGCCTGCGCGTCCGGAGCCTGTGCTCTGCAACGGGAGAGGCCACGACAGTGAGAGGCCCGCGTACCGCAAAAAAAAAAAAAAAGTCTGAACCACAGGAAATACGTTTCACAGAAGCTGTGCTTCTGCAGAGCCCCTAGTGGAGACTAGTATTCCTAGCACAGATCATGGGCCTTGTGTTAACTGCTGAAGTGCTCTGCACCACATGTCACCACGTGACTAATATTCAACCCTGATGGCTTCTACTGCATTTCCTTCCCTCACCTTGCATTCATCTTTTCTTTTTCTCTAGATTTCCTCTTCTTCATCTTCACCATATGAATTTGTTATTGATATATAATTGACATAGCGCTAGACTCACTTGTTTAAAGCATACAATTCAGTGGATTTTAGTATACTCATAGGACCATCTAATTCCAGAACCATTTTCGTCACCCCAAAAATCCTCACACTCATTAGCAGTTACTCCCCATTCCCCTCCCCCGCAGACTCTGGCAACCACTAATCTACTTTCTGTCTCTATGGATTTGCCTATTCTGGAGCCTTCACATGAAAAGAATCATATGACATGTGACTTTGGGTCTGACTTCTTTCATTTACCATGTTTTCAAGGTTCATCCATGCTGTAGCATGTATCAGTACTGTATTCCTTTTTATTGCCGAATAATATTCCATTGAATGGATATATACTACATTTTATATATTCAGCAGTTGGTGGACATTTGAGTTGTTCCCACATTGGGGCTATTATGAATAATGATGCTATGAACATCATGTACAACTTGCACAATATATGTGGCTACATGGATGATACAGTGACTCTATTTAACTCTGAGGAAATGACAAACTGTCTTCCATAATGGCTACACCTTTTTTGCATTCTTGTTAATGTATGAGGGGCCCAATTTCTTCTCATCTTCACTGACATTTGTTATTTCCCATTTAAAAAAAATTATAGCTATCCTGGTTGGTGTGAAGTGGTATCACATTGTGGTTTTGATTTATATTTCCCTCCTGACTATTGATATTGAACGTCTTTTCAGGTGCTTACTGGGCATTTGTGTATCTTCTCTGGAGAACTGCCTATCCAAACCCTTTGCTCCCTTTTTTTTTTTTTTTTTGCGGTACGCGGGCCTCTCACTGTTGTGGCCTCTCCCGTTGCGGAGCACAGGCTCCGGACGGGCAGGCTCAGCGGCCATGGCTCACGGGCCCAGCCGCTCTGCGGCATGTGGGATCTTCCTGGACCGGGGCACAAACCCGTGTCCCCTGCATTGGCAGGCGGACTCTCAACCACTGCGCCACCAGGGAAGCCCCCTTTGCTCCTTTTTAACTGGGTTGTTTTTTTTATTATTGAGATGTAAATGTTCATATATTCTGAACACTAGCTCTTGTCAGATATGTGAATTGCAAACATTTTCTGCCATTGTATGCATTGCCTTTTTACTTTCTTGGTAGTCTTTTCATGCACATCTTTTAAAAATTCTGATTAAATACAATTTAAATATATTTCTTTGTTTCTGCTTTAGGTACCATATATAAGAAACCCGTGCCTAATTTAAGGTCACAAAGATTTACACCCTTGTTTTCTTCTAAGAGTTTTATAGTTTTAGCTCTTAATTTTTTTTAGGTTTCCAATTCATCTTGTTTAAATATTTGTATTCAGTGTGAGGAAGGGGACCAAAATTATTCTTTTGTATGTGGATATACAGTTGTCTCAGCCATTGTGGACAAAATTATTTTCTCACTGAATGAACTTCGCATCATTGTTGAAAATCAATTGGCCATAGACTGGTTTATATCTGGACTCTTAATTCTATCACGTTGATCTATATGTGTATCCTAGTGCCAGTAGCAAGCTATTTTGGTTACTGGGCAAAAATAGTAGTTGGAATTTTGACAGGGATTAAATTTACTCTGTAGATTAACTTGGAGACTTCTGCCATCTTAACAATAAGAAATCTTGAAAACCTTGCAATCCATTTAAATGCAATGTCTTTCCATTTATCTAGGTCTTTAATTTCTTTCAGAATGGTAGTTTTCAATGTACTATCCTTGTACTACTTTTGTTACCTATATTCCTAAGTGTTTTTTATGCTATTATAAGTGAAATTTTTAAATTTCACTTCTGAATTGTTCATGGCCAGCATATTAATTTGCTGTGGCTGCCAAAACAATATCACATGCTGAGTAGCTTAAACATAAATTTTCTTAGTTTTGGAAACTGATCAAAGTGTCAGCAGGTTTGGTTTCTTCTGAGGCCTCTCTCCTTGGTTTGCGTATAGTTACCTTCTCTAAGTGTCCTCACATAATCTTGGCTCTCTGTGAGTGCATCCCTGAAGTCTCTCTTTATGTCCAAATTTTCTCTTATTAAGGACACCAGTCAGATTGGATTAGTGCCTACACTAACAGCCTCACTTTAATATATCCTCTTTAAAGAACTGATCTCCAAATAACAGTAACATTCTGAGGTACTATTTATTAGGGCTTCAACATATGAATTTGGAGGGCATACAATTCAGCCAGTAACAACTGGCATAGAGAAACACAAATGATTTTTTGCTTATTAGTCATGTATTCTGCAACCTTACTGAACTCATTAATTCTAATAGTTTCTTAATATGTATGGGTTCTATAGTTTTCTATATGTAAGATCATGTTATCTGCAAATATAGTTCAACATCTTTATTTTGAATATGACTGGCCTTTTTTTTTTTTTTTTTGTCTGATTACCCTGACTAGAACCTCCAGTACAATGTTGAATAGAAGTGTTGAGAGTGGATGTCTTGTCTTGTTCTTAGAGGGAAAGCTTTAGTTCTTTCATCATTAAGTGTAATGTTAGTTGTCAGTTTATCATTGATGCCCTTTATCAGGTTGAGCAAGGTACCTTCTGTTCCTGGATTGAGTGTTTTTTTTATCATGAAGGGATGTTGGGTCAAATTCCTTTTTCTACATCTACCAATATGAGTGTGCATTTGTTCCCTTTATTCTATTCGTATAGTATATTGATGAACAAACCTTGCGGTTATGATATAAATTCCACTTGGTAATGGGATATACTCCTTTTACTAAGCTTCTGAATTCAATTTTCTAATATTTTTGGAGAATTATAGCAACCATACTGCTAAGAGATACTGATCTGTATTTCTTGTGATATTGTCTTTTGTCTAATTTTGGTATCGGGATAAAACTAGCCTCATTAAGTTAGGAAGTATTCCCTCTTCTATTTTTTTTGAACAATTTGAAGAATTCGTATTCTTTAAACATTTGGTAGAACTCGCCAGTGAAGTCATTTGGATCTGGGTTATTCTTTGTGGAAAGCTATCTTGATCACTAATTAGTGATTCATACCACTGTGTTCAGAAAAAGATTTCAATATTTTAAAATTTACTGAGAATTGTTTGGTGAACCCATCTAGTAAATTTTTCAAGCAGTTATTATACTTTTCACCTCCAGAATTTTTATTTGGTTCCTTTTTATAATTTCTATTTCCTAATCGACATTTTCTATTTGAGATACCATTTCATAATTCATAAAAACTCATTGGGGCAGTTTCCTTTAGCTCTTTTGAACATTACTTAAAACAGCTGATTTAAAGTTTTGTTTTCATCTAGTGAAACACCCTGCACTTCCTCTGATTGTTTCTATTGATTGCTTTTTCCCCATGCGTGGGCTATTCTTTTCTGCTTCTTGGCAAACTTCTTTTTTTGCAAACTGAACATTTCAAATAATGTGACAACTCTGTAACTCAGATGATATCCTCTACCCAGGGTTTGTTGTTGCTGTTTTCTGTAGCCACTGCTGTTTGTTTAGTGATTTTCCTGTACTAATGTGAAATCTGTATTCTTTGTCACATGTGGCCACTTAAGTCTCTACTTGGTTGGCCTCACAGTTGCTGATCAGGTTTCCTTAAAGGACTGGAACTGAATTTTCTGTCTTTGCTGAGGGGTTTGTGTGTATGTTGTATGCTTTCAACGTTCAGCCAGATTAATTTTCACCTCCACTGTAAGTTCCCACTTTCTGCTGACCATGGCCTTATGGTCAGCCAAAGATGAGGCACTGTAGTCTTCTAAGGTCTTTCCCCAGCAGGCACATAGCTCTACACATGCATGTGGCCTTCTAGAGTCCCAGCAATATATGTCCGAGTTTTGAAGAGCCACTATAGGCATCTCATTCTTCAGGTTTTCCTTAAGATTTTTGGTTAATCTGTGTTCCCCAATAGTTATCAATCTTCCCAGGCAGCTGCAAAGATAAAGCACTTGACTAATTGTTTTCACTGCAACGTAAGGAAGAAGGCTTTTAGTATAGGGTGTGTTCCAAGTCAGCCTTGAAAGTGGGTCTTCCAGGGACCCTTCAGACAGGTAAAATAATGACCATACTTTGGAAATAAGGCTTTGAAAGAGATCCAGTTCTACTCGCTCACTACTGTAGATGCCATTCTGCACCAGGAATGCAGAATGTTACCTATTACAGCTACAACTGAGCTGGAGAGCAGCATAGGGCTAGAACATGATAAAATGCCCAAAAGCTCACTGTTCTTGAGAGTCAACCATTTTTCTTGCATTAATACTCCTTGGGTTGCTGCAAGCCTTTGTTTAATTTCCAGAATTCTGAAAAGATTTTTCTGATAATTTTGCCAATTGCTTTTATGGAAGAACAAATGTTCAGAGGTCCTTCCTCTACTATTTTTGCTGACATCCACCCCTGCTTTTTTAAAAACAGTCTGAAAACTTTGGGGATTAGGAGGGTAATAAGTCTGAAAGAATTAGAGAATCACAGGAAGAAAAATATGTAAAGTTTAAAATATCTAATTTAATTCTTTGAAAATGTAGACGAGAACAGTAACATTTGTATATTTTAAGAAGTTTAAGAGACTTACAAAATATACTGGTTCTCTCACTTTTAACACACTTCACTTTTAAAAATTTAACATGTCAGCATAAAGTATTCATATATTTAAACTCATTAACCTCATGAAGCTTGCTCCTACCTAAAACAGCTTTGTCATCTATTCCTCAGTGCCCCTTTGTATAATTTTTAACTAACGAGTTATTCACTTTTAATCTTTAAAATAGAAATAAACAACGTACAATGGAAGTTGACTTGTTAGGAATCTCAGCATATAATTCGACTGAACTTATTTTCTCACTTGTCTTTTTCTGAAGTTCTTTGTAAACAAATCTGTTTCAACTGATTCATGTCTGTTCAGTCTTAACAAGTAAACAGAAAGAATGCAGTATAATATTCTGCATTTCTTAAAAGTAGAATTTTCCTTAAATGTCTTTATATGCAAATGTTGACTAAAATGAGTCATTAAAATGATCAATTACATTAGATAACAACTATTTTACTGCTAATTGGTATTGATCTTAGCCCACTATTTTGTGCTTCTCAACATCCTTTCTAGCTCGATTTCACCGTGTCCCTGAAGTGACACTAAGATCCCAAATGGACTCTCAAATGTTTCAAGGTCTCTAACCTCCTTTTGTAAAAAACTGTGGTATACTGGGCTTCCCTGGTGGCGCAGTGGTTGAGGGTCCACCTGCCGATGCAGGGGACACGGGTTCGTGCCCCGGTCCGGGAAGATCCCACATGCCACGGAGCGGCTGGGCCTGTGAGCCATGGCCGCTGAGCCTGCGCATCCCGAGCCTGTGCTCCGCAACGGGAGAGGCCACAACAGTGAGAGGCCCGTGTACCGCAAAAAAAAAAAAAACCCAAATGCTGCATGAAATTTAAGTTTTACCTGATTTTTTTTTCATGTTAATATACTGTATGAAAATCTCTATTCACATTAAGATTCACATTAAGATTCATAACACATACCGAAGGTAATATGTCCTTTATGGCACTGATTTTTATGGCACTGGTTGTTTGCAATAAGCATGTTTTGTATCCTGTTAGTCTACTTTTAGCCTTTATTCTAACATAGACTTCGCTGTCACTTGTTTCAGAATTTCCCTGGAAATCTGGCTTGCCCCTTAAGGTCTCCTTTGCCTCCTTAAATATTACTTTTTTTTTCTAACTAGAAATTGTATTTTCATTTCTAGTTTCTTTTTTCTTCTCCCATAAGAAAATACCATATAGTGAATCAACTCTAAACACATTACTGCTAGGAGGAAAAATTAATAACACAATTACAGATAATGTACTATTTAAATTTGAGAATAGTTAATAGGTTACCACAAGTACAACCACCTTTACTAAGGAATGAAGTCCCACCCTCACATGGGATGTGGATGATTAAAATCAACATATACAAGAGGCAGGATTGCTCATGCAGTGTGATGCAAAAGCTTGAGAAGTGAAAGGGTGTGGTGAAAACTCAGCTGTACAGTCAAATGAAACTTGATGGCTCCAGCAAGTTTCCACACGCACACATAAACAGGCTAATGTCAACCACAGTCATCTCAGGGATTCTTAACTGTGCCCCTTTTTTGGTTAGAATAAACCCCAAATTCAGGAGATCATATTCACTTCACATGAACCCTCGGCAGATCTGGACTCAAATTTTTAAAGACTATTTCTGTTGCTTGTTAAATACTGTAAAAATTCTATTATATTAGAGGGATCAGTAGACAAATACATAGGAAGCTAGTTCAGAGTAATCTGAAGGGCAATCCTCATTTTAATGGAAAAGAAGTTTAAAGTAGCTTTCAAAGAGTTGATGGAAATGGTATGATCAAGTTGGATATGACTCCTTTCACAGTGTTTTAAAACCAAGTGGCTCTAGCCAGCATCTTTAAAGAGAGGAAGATGCAAATATCCCGTGTTACAAAGGACCAACTCTGCCATTTAAAATTTTAACCCTCAAACAAATATTCCTATAGCAAACATATTATGGTATTAACATTCCTTATAACATATCACAATAAGTTGCCAGGACAGTCTAACTTTAGTTCATAATTCTGAAAGTGTATTTATTTCAGAAAAAGATTGTCGAAAGAAACATAATCATTATCATTACATATTAAATGCATACCTAAAAATATCCTATTAATTAAAGTGCAAAGGACATAACATGGAAATAAATGGGATAATATTGTGTTGCTAATAATAAGACATAAACTACAAGAGCAACTAAAGTAATCTTCAAGTCATACTGTCCACTTTTAGATTTCCTGCATATGCCTGTTGAGTTTGCCAGAGTAAGGAACTTTCAGATATATATAATTTTGTTGCCATTGTACTTTTGTGGTAGAACATCAGTATTTAATTGTGGTTGATTCATTGAAATACACAATATTTATTGAAATTCTGCAGAAAAGTGAAGGGACATTCAAATTTAGGTATTCTGTGACCCACTTAAAATGACAGAAATCACAGGATAATTTGTATTAAAAAGCAAATGAATGCTTTAGAATCTTCTAGAACATCAAAAAAACTTTAATAAATGCTAATGTGCTATTGTTAATGAATGCCTTTTGTACATAACTGGAAAAGTCTATTAGTTTCTTTTGATACTTAGAGAATTTCATTTATTATTAAAGAATCCAATAATCCATTTTTTCCTAGCTCTACAGAATTTGGTCTGACATATTTTACTACCTGTGTGCATTCTCTTCTTCTGATTTAATTCTAGTTGTCCTGATTAAATCATCCATCATTTTTAGGAAGATTTTTCTCCTTATTGACTTTTTGGTACTGCCTCAGTGGTTTTAGCTATTTGCTACTTTCTCTTCCCAATATGTCACTTTGAAAATATTACTGTTACTTTCTTATATTAAATTTTCTAATAGCATTTTAGTTTTCATTTTAGTTTCAGTTCATTTTTCTATTTCTTATCCTTCATGCTTTTCATGTCTCTGGATTTCTATATCTACTTGGGACCTTCAATTAAATGAGCATCTTCTCCAAAGAAGAAATCTTACCCCTATATTGTCAATATATAGCTTGAAAATATTCCATAACCCCTAAATCCGGTGACACCTAGAAGTACAAGTTTTCTAATGTATTAGATTTAGATGATCATTAGCTACTTTTTCTTTAATGAGCTACAAAATGTTTTGCATTGATCCTGAAAAGACCAATTAAACTTTCCATTTTGTGCAGAAATAGACACCACCAAAGAATGATTCCAGAGAGAGGACAGAGAGATAGAGAAAACATCATCAAATGACAGTCATGGAGTTAACAACCACATGATGATCTTTCTTCATTTCAAGTGATAACCCAGAGTCCTAGCATCATGAACTAGCCTCATGACTTGTGGAGTCAATCTTGTAAAGCTGTTAAGTTGGGTCATAGATTAATAATGGCAACCTGAATCAGTATCTGAACTTTCATTTGAAACATGATAGTACTTAACAGAAATGTGATTCTCAACAGAATGAGCGTGTTCATATTTCTTGCAGGGCTGTGAGGGATGTTTGGGGAAAAGGAGGCTGTGTAGAAAAAATTGATGTTATAGTTTTTTATGTGGGAAACGAAAGTCTACCTGTTAAAACACAAACTACAAAAAATAACATCTTCTCAGCTAATGGGAATATAAAAAAGTTCATGATCCTTAACTGGAGCTGAAGTGCAGAGGGCACACACTGGCAGGGGTCTTAACAATCTTCATGAGAAGTGAGATTTTTATGTTATGGAGGACATGAAATGAAGCAGAAAATATTAGTGTTGTATAATGACTAATCCAGTGTTGTCACTCAAGTGTGTGTTCAAATCAACATTTGAGTAACTTTGGGCTACTATCAAAGCAAGAATTAGACTTAGTGATATTTAAAAATCCATAATTATTGCCATCATTATGGGAAGTCCCACAAATTACCAATCATCAATTTAAAAAGAAGTCTCACAAAATATACAATAGATGTGCATATCTGACATTAAAGTGTACTTTAAAGAAGCTGGATAGAACACATCTTAGATGTGACAATAGCCCCTAAAGCGGGGCCACTCCTTGAACTATCTCCATCAGGATCACCAACTATGCTTGTTTTGTATGCATTTCTGATCCACACCCCTGCCTGGTGATTCTCACTCAGTGAGTCTGAGTTGGGGTGGAACGTGGGAAACAAATTTAGGTGATTAAACAGCTCAAGTCATCCTAACACCATACTTTAAGAACACTGTCCTAGAGTAAAGGAATGACAGAGACGTTTCATCATACATGTATGTATAAATGCATTTTATTTTTACTATCTCTCAATTTTTCATGGTGACAGCAAAATTAAAAGGAAGTAAACCTCTACAAAATAATACATGCTTTTTTTTTTTTTTTTTTTTTTTTTTTTTTTTTTTTTTTTGCAGTACGCGGGCCTCTCTTTGTTGTGGCCTCTCCCGTTGCGGAGCACAGGCTCCGGACACGCAGGCCCAGCGGCCATGGCTCACAGGCCCAGCCGCTCCACAGCATGTGGGATCTTCCCGGACCGGGGCACGAACCCGTGTCCCCTGCATCGGCAGGCAGACTCTCAACCACTGTGCCACCAGGGAAGCCCCAATACATGCTTTTTTAAAAAGTCTTCTCTAACATGTAAATTTCTGCAGTTTTATGAGATTAGAAAGTAAGATGTATTAATTAAAAATTATAAAGCACATTCCTCTATGATTAAATCAGTTTACATAATGAGGTTGTAATTCAGAATTTAGAGGGCTTCCCTGGTGGCGCAGTGGTTGAGAGTCCGCCTGCTGATGCAGGGTTCGAGCCCCGGTCCGGGAAGATCCCACATGCCACGGTGCGGCTGGGCCCGTGAGCCATGGCTGCTGAGCCTGCGCGTCCGGAGCTTGTGCTCCGCAACGGGAGAGGCCCCAACAGAGAGAGGCCCGTGTACCGCAAAAAAAAAAAAAAAAAAAAAAAATTTAAAAGTAGTAATCAAGTTGAGGACAAGCCCGTCTTATTAAATAGTTCCTCCTTGGTTATGAGTTAATAATCAGAGCTTAAATCCTTTTGATTCTAAAACAAGTTGCACTTACAGGGCCTTTTAGAGAGATTTGTGAGAACTCCTCTCTTTGTTTCATTGATCAGAATAAGTTTAAAATATATGGGGCAGTTCATTTTTCACATGTTTTTACTATTTTAAAGAGAATTTCTATCTGGGAAAATTAGCCCTTTAATTACCAATACAACCTCTCATTGTGTGTGTATTCTACAGACATCTATTTATTGCTCATTTCTACACAAAAATTATTATTGAAATTAATAAACCATGTTTGTAGCTTTATCTGAGAAGATAGAACAAGTTTTCTTGTGAGATGTAAGAAATAAAACATTTTGTTTCTAGTATTGCACAAATACTACTGTTTAGCCTTACAGACTTTTGCTTATCTAAAATACATTATAGGAATTCAAAATTACTGCCTTTTCAATGGCAATAATTTATACCTTGTGGTTCTTACATAAATTATATTATCTAAAAATTTGTGTGGAAATATTAGGATTGCCCAGAGTAAAACAATTGTGCTTCCAAAAAAATCAAAATGACTGTTTCAATGAAAACTGATAGTGTCATATATGCAAACTAGAATGTAAAATGTATTAAAAAGTTACAGACCTTGACAAAATTTTATAGTTGAAAGTTTTTATTCGGTGAGTCTATTATGTCAAACTTCTGGATTTTTGATATCCTACAAACAGGAATGAATCTTTATACTCATAACTGAGTTATGTTCTGCTTAAGTAGAGGATTTGCCCAAATTATGACCAAGCTTGACAAAGGGATCTATTCTCAAAACTAGATTGGAAAGTTGCCACTGTGACACTCTAGTAAAACAGCAGAATTACAGTAAAAGAAACAATACCCTTTTCTTTCCATTTCACGACATGGGTCAATCTAGATAATTTGGAAATGGTGACAAAACTAGAAATGGCTTGTAAGTGCATAATTTGGAGATTCCATATGTTTAATAGTTTGTGAGATAAAATAAATGCATATGTAGAAAAGACTAATCAGTTCATTAACTCCACCTTCATGATTCTTTTTAAATGTATTTTTTAATTGAGGTATAATTTACATACATTATATTAATTTCAATTGGATGACATAATGATTCAATTATTTGCATAGATTGTGAAATGATCACCACAAAAAACTCTAGTTAACATCCATCACCATACATAAAGATTTTTTTCTTTTGAGAAGAATTTTTTTTAAACATCTTTATTGGAGTACAATTGCTTTACAATGGTGTGTTAGCTTCTGCTTTATAACAAAGTGAATCAGCTATACATATACATATATCCCCATATCTCCTCCCTCTTGTGTCTCCCTCCCACCCTCCCTATCTCACCCTTCTAGGTGGTCACAAAGCACCGAGCTGATCTCCCTGTGCTATGTGGCTGCTTCCCACTAGCTATCTTTTACATTTGGTAGTGTATATATGGCCATGCCACTCTCTCACTTCGTCCCAGCTTACCCTTCCCCCTCCCCATGTCCTCAAGTCCATTCTCTACGTCTGCATCTTTATTCTTGTCCTGCCCCTAGGCTCATCAGAACCATCTTTTTTTAAAAAATTTTAGATTCCATATATATATGTTAGCATATGGTATTTGTTTTTCTTTCTGATTTACTTCACTCCATATGAAACACTCTAGGTCCATCCACCTCAATAAAAATAACTCAATTTCGTTTCTTTTTATGGCTGAGTAATATTCCATTGTATATATGTGCCACATCTTCTTTATCCATTTATCTGTCAGTAGACACTTAGGTTGCTTCCAAGTCCTGACTATTGTAAATAGAGCTGCAATGAACACTGTGGTACATGATTCTTTTTAAATTATGGTTTTCTCAGAGTATATGCCTAATAGTGGGATTGCTGGGTCGTACGGTAGTTCTATTTTTAGTTTTTTAAGGCACCTCCATACTGTTCTCCATAGTGGCTGTATCAATTTACATTCCCACCAACCGTGCAGGAGGGTTCCCTTTTCTCCACACACTCTCCAGCATTTATTGTTTCTAGATTTTGTGATGATGGCCAGTCTGAATGATATGAGGGGATACCTCATAGTAGTTTTGATTTGCATTTCTTTAATGATTAGTGAGGTTGAGCATTCTTTCATATGTTTGTTGGCTGTCTGTATATCTTCTTTGGAGAAATGTGTATTTAGGTCTTCTGCCCATTTTTGGATTGGGTTGTTTTGTTATTGAGCTGCATGAGCTGCTTGTAAATTTTGGAGATTAGTCCTTTGTCACTTGCTTCATTTGCAAATATTTTCTCTCATTCTGAGGGTTGTCTTTTCGCCTAGTTTATGGTTTCCTTTACTATGCAAAAGCTTTGAAGTTTCATTAGGTCCCATTTGTTTACTTTTGTTTTTATTTCCATTTCTCTAGGAGGTGGGTCAAAAGGATCTTGCTGTGATTTATGTCATAGAGTGTTCTGCTTATGTTTTCCTCTAAGAGTTTGATAGTTTCTGACCTTACATTTAGGTCTTTAATCCATTTTGAGCTTATTTTTGTGTATGGTGTTAGGGAGTGATCTAATCTCATACTTTTACATGTACCTGTCCAGTTTTCCCAGCACCACTTATGGAAGAGAATGTCTTTTCTCCATTGTATATTCTTGCCTCCTTTATCAAAGATAAGGTGACCATATGTGCATGGGTTTATCTCTGGGCTTTCTATCCTGTTCCATTGATCTATATTTCTGATTTTGTGCCAGCACCATACTGTCTTGATTACTGTAGCATTGTAGTATAGTCTGAAGTCAGGGAGCCTGATTCCTCCAGCTCTGTTTTTCATTCTCAAGATTGCTTTGGCTATTTGGTGTCTTTTGTGTTTCCATACAAATTGTGAAATTCTTTTGTTCTAGTTCTGTGAAAAATGCCTTTGGTAGTTTGATAGGGATTGCACTGAGTCTGTAGATTGCTATGGGTAGTATAGTCATTTTCACAATGTTGATTCTTCCAACCCAAGAACATGGTATATCTCTCTGTCTGTTTCTATCACCTTTAATTTCTTTCATCAGTGTCTTATAGTTTTCTGCATACAGGTCTTTTGTCTCCTTAGGTAGTTTATTCCTAGATATTTTATTCTTTTTGTTGCAATGTTAAATGGGAGTATTTCCTTCATTTCCCTTTCAGATTTTTCATCATTGGTGTATAGGAATGCCAGAGATTTCTGTGCATGAATTTTGTATTCTGCTACTTTACCAAATTCATTGATTAGCTCTAGTAGTTTTCTGGTAGCATCTTTAGGATTCTCTATGTATAGTATCATGTCATCTGCAAACAGTGACAGCTTTACTTCTTTTACGATTTGGATTCCTTTTATTTCTTTTTCTTCTCTGACTGCTGTGGCTAAAACTTCCAAAACTATGTTGAAGAGTAGTGGTGAGAGTGGGCAACCTTGTCTTGTTCCTGATCTTAGTGGAAATGGTTTCAGTTTTTCACCATTGAGGGACAATGTTGGCTGTGGGTTTGTCATATATGGCCTTTATTATGTTGAGGAAAGTTCCCTCTATGCCTACTTTCTGTAGGATTTTTATCATAAATGGGTGTTGAATTCTGTCGAAAGCTTTTTCTGCATCTATGGAGATGATCATATGGTTTTTCTCCTTCAATTTGTTAATATGGTGTATCACATTGATTTGCGTATATTGAAGAATCCTTGCATTCCTCAGGTAAACCACACTTGATATGGTGTATGATCCTTTTAATGTGCTGTTGGATTCTGTTTGCTAGTATTTTGTTGAGAATATTTGCATGTATCTTCATCAGTGATATTGGCCTGTAGTTTTCCTTCGTGACATTTTTGTCTAGTTTTGGTATCAGGGTGATGGTGGCCTCGTAGACTGACTTTGGGAGTCTTCCTCTCTCTGCAATATTTCGGAAGAGTTTGAGAAGGATAGGTGTTAGCTCTTCTCTAAATGTTTGATAGAATTCACCTGTGAAGCCATCTGGTCCTGGGCTTTCCTTTGTTGGAAGATTTTTAATCACAGTCTCAATTTCTGTGCTTGTGATTGGTCTGCTTATATTTTCTATTTCTTCATGGTTCAGTCTTGGAAGGTTGTGCTTTTCTAGGAATTTATCCATTTCTTCCAGATTATCCATTTTACTGACATAGAGTTACTTGTAATCTCTCATGATCCTTTGTATTTCTGCAGTGTCAGTTGTGACTTCTCCTTTTTCATTTCTAATTCTGTTGATTTGACTCTTCTCCCTTTTCTTCTTGATGAGTCTGGCTAATTAATGGTTTATCAATTTTGTTTATCTTCTCAAAGAACCAGCTTTTCGTTTTATTGATCTTTGCTACTGTTTTCTTCATTTCTTTTTCATTTACTTCTAACCTTTATGATTTCTTTCCTTCTAACTTTGGGTTTTTCTTCTTCTTTCTCTAATTGCTTTAGGTGTAAGTTTAGGTTGTTTATTTGAGATGTTTCTTGTTTCTTGAGGTAGGATTGTATTGCTATAAATTTCCCTCTTAGAACTGCTTTTGCTGCATCCCATAGGTTTTGGGTTGTCGTGTTTCCATTGTCATTTGTTTCTAGGTATTTTTTGATTTCCTCTTTGATTTCTTCACTGATCTCTTGGTTATTTAGTAGTGTATTGTTTATCCACCATGTATTTGTATTTTTTACAGATTTTTTCCTACAATTGATATCTAGTCTCATAGCATTGTGGTTGGCAAAGATACTTGATACAATTTCCATTTTCTTAAATTTAGCAAGCCTTGATTTGTGACCCAAGATATGATCTATCCTGGGGGATGTTCCATGAGCACTTTAGAAGAAAGTGTAATCTGCTGTTTTTGAAAGGAATGTCCTATAAATATCAATTAAGTCCATCTTGTTTAATGTATCATTGAAAGCTTGTGTTTCCTTATTTATTTTCGTTTTGTATGATCTGTCCATTGGTGAAAGTGGGGTGTTAAAGGCCCCTACTATGATTGTGTTACTGTTGATTTCCCCTTTTATGGCTGTTAGCATTTGCCTTATGTATTGAGGTGCTCCTATGTTGGGTGCATAAATATTTATAATTGTTATATATTCTTCTTGGATTGATCCCTTGCTCATTATGTAGTGTCCTTCTTTGTCTCTTATAATAGTCTTTATTTTAAAGTCTCTTTTGTCTGATATGAGAATTGCTACTCCAGCTTTCTTTTGATTTCCATTTGCATGGTATCTCTTTTTCCATCCCCTCACTTTCAGTCTGTATGTGTCCCTAGGTCTGAAGTGGGTCTTTTGTAGACAGCATATATATGGGTCATGTTTTTGTATCCACTCAGTGAGCCTGTGTCTTTTGGTTGGAGCGTTAATTCATTCACATTTAAGGTAATTATCGATATGTATGTTTCCATTACCATTTTCTTAATTGTTTTGGGTTTGTTATTGTAGGTCTTTTCCTCCTCTTGTGTTTCCTGCCTAGAGAAGTTCCTTTAGCATTTGTTGTAAAGCTGGTTTGGTGGTGCTGAATTCTCTTAGCTTTTGCTTGTCTGTAAACCTTTTGATTTTTCCATCGAATCTGTATGAGATCCTTGCTGGGTAGAGTAACCTTGATTGTAGATTTTTCCCTTTCATCACTTTAAATATGTCCTTCCACTCCCTTCTGGCTTGCAGTGTTTCTGATGAAAGATCAGCTGTTAACCTTATGGGGATTCCCTTGTGTGTTATTTGTTGTTTTTCCCTTGCTGCTTTTAATATTTTTTCTTTGTATTTAATTTTTGATAGTTTGATTAATATGTGTCTTGGCATGTTTCTCCTTGGATTTATCCTGTATAGGACTCTCTGTGTTTCCTGGACTTGATTAGCTATTAGCTATTTCCTTTCTCATATTAGGGAAGTTTTCAACTATAATCTGTTCAAATATTTTCTCATTCCTTGTCTTTTTCTCTTCTTCTTCTGAGACCCCTATAATTCGAATGTTGGTGCGTTTAATATTGTCCCAGAGGTCTCTGAGACTGCCCTCAATTCGTTTCACTCTTCTTTCTTTATTCTGCTCTGCAGTAGTTATTTCCACTCTTTTATCTTCCAGGTCACTTATCCGTTCTTCTGCCTCAGTTATTCTGCTATTGATTCCTTCTACAGAATTTTAAGTTTCATTTATTGTGTTGTTCATCATTGTTTGTTTGCTCTTTCGTTCTTCTAGGTCTTTGTTAAACGTTTCTTGTATTTTCTCCATTCTATTTCCAAGATTTTGGGTCATCTTTACTATCAGTACTCTGAATTCTTTTTCAGGTAGACTGCCTATTTCCTCTTCATTTGTTTGGTCTGGTGGGTTTTTACCTTGCTCCTTCCTCTGCTGTGTGTTTCTTCTCTGTCTTCTCATTTTGCTTAACTTTCCTTGTTTGGGGTTTCCTTTTCACAGGCTGCAGGTTCGTAGTTCCCATTGTTTTTGGTGTCTGCTCCCAGTGGGAAAGGTTGGTTCAAGGGGTTGTGTAGGCTTCCTGGTGGAGGGGACTGGTGCCTGTGTTCTGGGGGATGAGGCTGGATCTTGTCTTTCTGGTGGGCAGGACCACGCCCAGTGGTGTGTTTTGGGGTGTCTGTGACCTTATTATAATTTTAGGCAGCCTCTCTGCTAATGGGTGGGGTTGTGTTCCTGTCTTATTAGTTCTTTGGCATAGGGTGTCCAGCACTGTAGCTTGCTGGTTTTTGAGTGGATCTGAGTCTTAGCATTGAGATGGACATCTCTGGGAGAGCTTTCACTGTTTAATGTTACGTGGGGCTGGGATGTCTCTTGTGGACAAATGTCCTGACCTTGGCTCTCCCACCTCAGAGGCACAGGCCTGACACCCGTCCGGAGCACCAAGACCCTGTCCGCCACACAGCTCAGAAGAAAAGGGAGAATAAATAAATAAATAAAAGTTATTGAATAAAATATAATTATCAAAAATAAAAAAAAATGAGAGCAGCCAAACCAAAAAAAAAAAAAAAAAAACCACCAAAAACGGACAGATAGAACTCTTGGGCAAATGGTAAAAGCAAAGCTATACAGACAAAATCACACAAAGAAGCATACACATACACACTCAGAAAAAGAAAAAGGAAAACATATATATATATACATACATATATATATATATATATAAAAAAATATGTGTGTGTGTATATATATATATATATATATATATATATATATATATATATATATATATATCTCGTTGCTCCCGAAGTCCACCACTTCAATTTTGGGATGATTCACTGTCTATTCAGGTATTCTGCAGTTGCAGCATACATCAAGTTGATTGTGGAGATTTAATCCGCGGCTCCTGAGGCTGCTGGGAGAGATTTCCCTTTCTCTTCTTTGTTCGCACAGCTCCCGGGGTTCAGCTTTGGATATGGACCCGCCTCTGCCTGTAGGTCACCTGAGGGCGTCTGTTCTTCGCTCAGACAGGACAGGGTTAAAGTAGCAGCTGATTAGGGGGCTCTGGCTCACTCAGGCCATGGGGGAGGGAGGGAAACAGAGTATGGGGCAAGCCTGCAGTGGCAGAGGCCAGCGTGACATTGCAACTGCCTGAGGCATGCCATGTGTTCTCCTGGGTAAGTTGTGCCTGGATCACGGGACCCTGGCAGTGGCTGGTTGCACAGGCTCCCGGGGGTGGGGGGAGGTGTGGATAGTGCCCTGTGCTTGCACACAGGTTCCTTGGTGGCTGCAGCAGCAGCCTTGGCATTTCACGCCCGTCTTTGGTGTCCGCCCTAATAGCCGTGGCTTGTGCCCATCTCTGGAGCTCGTTTAGGCAGTGCTCTCAACTCCCTCTCCTCGCACACCCCGAGACAATAGTTTCTTGCCTCTTAGGAAGTTCCAAACTTTTTCCTGGACTCCCTCCCAGTTAGCTGTGGCGCACTAGCCCCCTTCAGGCTGTGTTCATGCAGCCAACCCCAGTCCTCTCCCTGGGTTCTGACCTCCGAAGCTCGAGCCTCAGCTCCCAGCCCCCACCTTCCCTCGCAGGTGACCAGACAAGCCTCTCGGGCTAGTGAGTGCTGGTCGGCACCAGTCCTCTGTGCGGGAATCTCTCCGCATTGCCCTCTGCATCCCTGTTGTTGTGCTCTCCTTCGTGGCTCCAAAACTTCCCACCACCACCCCCGTCTCTGCCAGTGAAGGGGCTTCCTAGTGTGTGGAAACCTTTCCTCCTTCACAGCTCCCTCCCATTGGTACAGGTCCCGTCCCTATTCTTTCATCTCTGTTTTTTCTTTTTTCTTTTGCCCTACCCAGGTACGTAGGGAGTTTCTTGCCTTTTGGGAGGTCTGAGGTCTTCTGCCAGCATTCAGTAGGTGTTCTGTAGGAGTTGTTCCACATGCAGATGTATTTCTGATGTATTTGTGGGGAGGAAGGTGATCTCCATGTCTCACTCCTCCGCCATCTTGAAGGTCCCAAGAATTTTTAAGATTTACTCTCCTACCGACTTTCAAATAATGCAAAACGATATTAATAAGTACAGTCACCATGCTGTACATTACATCACCATATCTTATTTACTTTTAACTGGAAGTTTGTATTTTATGATTCCCTTCATCCATTTTACCCAACCATGACCCTCTGCCTATGGCAACCACAAACATATTATCTGTATTGATGAACTTGGCTAGTTGATTTCTTTTTTAGATTCTACATATAAGTGAAATCCTATGGTATTTGGCTTTCTCTGTCTGATCAGACTTATCGCACTTAGCATAATGCTCTCAATATCCATGCATGTTGTCACAAACATCAAGATTTCATTCTTTTTTATTGCTGAATAATATTCCTGTGTGTGTATGTGTGTGTATTTTTCTTTATCCTTTCATATATCAACGGACACATACGTTTCCTATATTTTGGCTACTGTAATTAATGCTGTAATGAACATGGGGGTGCATGTATCTTTTTTAGTGCTTCATTTTCTTTGGATAAAGATTCAGACATGGAGTTTCTGGATCATATGCTAGTTCTGTTTTTATTTTTTTCAGGAACCTCCATACTGTTTTCCATAGAGGCTGTACCAATTTACATTCCTACCAACAGTGCACAGGGGTTCCCTTTTCTCTATATCCTTGCCAACACTTGTTATTTTTTCTCTATTTGATAATAACCATTCTAACAAGTGTGCAGTTATATCATTGCCGTGTTGATCTGCATTTCCCTGATTAGTGATGTTGAACATCTTTTCATGTATCTGTGGGACATCTGTATGTCTTCTTTGGAAAAATGTCTATTCAGATCCTCTGCCCATTTTTAACTGAATTGTTTGGGGTATTTTTTGCTCTTGAGTTGTGTAAGCTATTTATATAGTTTGGATATTAACCCTTTATTTGACATGATTTGAAAATATTTTCTCCCATTCCACAGGTTATCTTTTCATCTCTTGATGGTTTCTTTGCTATGTGGTAGCTTTTGTTTGATGTACTCCAACTTCTTTATTATATCTTTTAATGTCAAATCCAGAAAATGACTGCCAAGATTGATGTTAATGAGCTTACTGCCTATATTTCCTTCTAAAAGTTTGGTTTCAGGTCATACATTCAATCCATTTAATTTTTGTGTGTGGTGTAAGATAGTGGTCCAATTTCATTCTTTTACATGTGACTGTACAGTCTTTCCAAAACCATTTATTAAAGAGACTGTCCTTTCCCCATTGTATATTCTCTGGTAATTTGTCATAATTGACGATATACGTGTGAGTTTATTTCATGAGCTTTCTATTCTGTTCCACTGATCAATGTGTCTGTTTGTATGCCAAAAGCATACTGTTCTGATTACCATAGCTTTGTAATACAGTTTGAAATCAGGGAGCACAATGCCTCCAGCTGTAATACAGTTTGAAATCAGGGATCACAATCCCTCTTCTTTGTAAAGACTGCTTTGGCTTTTCAGGACCTTTTGTGGTTCCATACAAATTAGAGAATTGTTTTTGCTATTTCTATGAAAAATGCCATAGGAATTTTAATAGGGACTGTACTGAATCTGTTGATTGCTTTGGGTAGTATGGATATTTTAACAATATTAATTCTTCCAATCCACAAGCACAAAATGTCTACTTAATGTTTCTTCTTCAATTTCTTTTGTCAATGTCTTACAGGTTTTCAGTGTATAGGTCTTTCACTGCCTTGGTAAAATTTATTCATAGGTATCTTATTTATGTTATGAAATGGTAAATCAGACTGTTTTCTTAATTTCTTTTTCTGATAGCAGTCTCTTTCTGCTATTAGCATACAGAAATACAATAGATTTCTGTATGTTGATTTTTCATCCTGTAGCCTTAGTGAAATCCTTTACCAGATTTTAGGTGGACTCCTTAGGATTTGGGTTATATAGTACTATATCATCTGCATAGTTTTACTCCTTCCTTCCTAATTTGGATGCCTTTTATTTCTTGTCTAAATGCTCTGGCTAGGACTACCAATATTATGTTGAATAAAAGTGGCAAAAGTGGGCATACTAGTCTTGTTCCTGATCTTAGAGGAATTGTGGTTAGCATTTCCCACTGAGTATGATGTTAGCTGTGGGCTTGTCATATATGGTCTTTATTATGTTGAGGCACATTCCCTCTTCACCCACTGTCTTTTTTTTTTTTTGCAGTACACGGGCCTCTCACTGCTGTGGCCTCTCCCGTTGCGGAGCACAGGCTCCAGACGCACAGGCTCAGCGGCCATGGCTCACGGGCCCAGCCGCTCCGTGGCATTTGAGATCTTCCCGGACCGGGGCACAAACCCGCGTCCTCTACATCAGCAGGCGGACTCTCAACCACTGCGCCACCAGGGAAGCCTCACCCACTTTGATATGAATTTTTATCATAAATACATGTTTAATTTTATCAGATGATTTTTCTGCATTCATCAAGATAATCATATGATTTTTATCTTTTGTTAATGTCATGTATCACATTAATTTTTGCAAATAGTGAACCATCCTTGCATTATTGTAATAAATTCCACTTGATCACAGTGTTTTATTGTTTTAATGTACTGCTGAATTTGGCTTGCTAATGTTTTATTGAGAATGTTTGCATCTGTGTTTATTAGGGATATTGGCCTGTAATTTTCTTTTCTTGTGGTATCCTCTGGTTTTGGTACCAGGGTAATGCTGATCTCATAAAATGAGTTTGAAAGTGTTTCCTCCTCTTCTATGTTTTGGACGAGTTTGAAATGGATTGGTATTAATTCTTCTTTTAATATTTGGTAGAATTTGCTAGTGAAGTTGCCTGGTTTTTCTAGGAAGTTTTAAAATTACTGATTCAATCTCTTCACTAATAATCAGTCTATTGAGATTTTCTATTTCTTCCTGACTTAGTCTTTGAAGTCTGTTATGTCTTTAGGAATTAATCCATTTATTTTAGGTTATCCAATTTGTTGTAATATAATTATTCATAGTCTCTTATGATCATTTGTATTTCTGTGGATCATGTGTAATATCTCCTGTTTCACTTCTGATTTTGAGTCCTCTCTCTTGATTTCTTAATAAGTCAAGCTAAAGGTCTGTCAATTTTATGTATCCTTTCAAAGAACAAGCTTTTGGTTTGATTGATCTTTTCGATTGTCTTTTTACTATTTCTGCTCCGATCTTTTATTTCCATACTTCTACTAGAACTTTATTTATAATTATTTCTCTAGTTCCTTGAGGTGTAAAGTTAAATTGAGATTTTTCTTTTTTCTTGTGGTAAGCATTGATTCCATCTTAGAATTGTTTTTGCTGCATCCCACAAGCTTTTGTATGGTATATTTACATTTCCTTTTGTCTAATGGAATATTTTGATTTTGCTTTTGATTTCTTCATTGAACCATTGTTCAGTAACATGTTGCTTACACTTCACATATTTGTGAATTTTACACTTTTTATAATTGATTTCTAGTTTCATACCATTGTGTTCAGAAAAGACACTTGATATGATTTCTTTTTCACTTAAGTACAGTTGGTGTACAATATTGTATAAGTTAACAGGTGTACAATACAATGACTCAGAATTTTCAAAGGTTATACTACATTTATAGTTCTCATAAAATATTGGCTATATTCCCAGTGTTTCACAATATATCCTTGTAGCTCATTTTATACATAATACTTTATACTTCTTAATCCCCTACCTCTATCTTATCCCACCCCCTTCCCTCTCCCCACCGATAACCACTAGTTTGTTCTATGTCTGGGAGTCTGCTTCTTTTTTGTTATATTCACTAGTCTGTATTTTTTAGATTCTACATTTAAGTGATATCATACAGTATTTGACATTCTCTGTCTGACTTATTTCACTTAGCATGATGCACTCCAAATCCATCCATGTTATTGCAAATGGCAAATTTTCATTCTTTGTATGGCTGAGTAGTATTCCATTGTATATACATACTGCAACTTCTTTATACATTCACCTGTTGATGGACACTTAGATTGCTTATGTATCCTGGCAATTGTAAATAATGCTGCTATGAACAGTGGGGTAGACGTATCTTTTCAAGTTACTATTTTCGGATATATACCCAGGAATGAAATTGCTGGGTCATAGGGTGGTTCTACTTTTAGGTTTTTGAGAAGACTCCAGATTATTTTTAACAGTGGGTGCACAAATTTACATTCCCAGCAACAGCAGACCAGAGTTCCCTTTTCTCCACATCCTTGGCAGCATTTCTGTGTTCTTTTTAATATATAAATTTATTTATTTACTTTTTGGCTGCCTTGGGTCTTCATTGCTGCCTGTGGGCTTTCTCCAGTTGCAGTGAGCAGGGGGGCTACTCTTCATTATAGTGCACTTGCTTCTCATTGCGATGGCTTCTCTTGTTGTGGAGCATTGGCTCTAGGTGAGTGAGCTTCAGTAGTTGTGGCACATGGGCTCTGTAGTTAGGGCTCGCAGGCTCTAGAGCACAGGCTCAATAGTTGTGGCACACAGGCTTAATTGCTCTGCAGCATGTGGGATCTTCCCAGACCAGGGCTCAAACCCGTGTCCCCTGCATTGGCAGGCAGATTCTTAACCACTGAGCCACCAAGGAAGTCCTCTGTGTTCTTTTTGAGGATATCCATTCTGATAGGTGAGAGTGATATCTCGTTGTGCTTTTTATTTGCATTTCCCTGATGATTAGTAATCTTCAGCACCTTTTCATGTGCCTGTTGGCCATCTGCAGGTCCTCTTTGGAGAAATGCCTATGGAGATCTTCTGCCCATTTTTTAAGTGTTTTTTTTTTTTTAATGTGGAGTTCTATGAGTTTATATATTTAAAATATTAACCCCTTATATCATTTACAAATGTTTTCTGTCATTCAATAGGTTGTATTTTCATTGTATCAGTGGTTTCCTTTGCTGTGCAAAATCTTTAAATTTAAATAGGTCCCATTTGTTTATTTTTGCTTTTTCTTCTTTTACCTTAAGAGAGAGATCAAAAAAAATATTGCTAGGATTTCTGTCAAACAGTGTTTTCCCTATGTTCTCTTCTAGGAGTTTTATTGTTTCCAATCTTACCTTTAGGTCTTTAATCCATTTTGAGTTTAATTTTGTATATGGTGTTAGAGATTATTCTAATTTCATTCTTTTAAATGTAGCAGTCCAGTTTACCCAGTGTCACTTATTGAAGAGACTGTGTTTCCTTCATTGTATATTCTTGCCTTCTTTGTCATATATTAATTGATGCTAAGTGCATGGGTTTATTTCTAGGCTCTTAATTCTGTTCCATTGATCTATGTATCTGTTTTTGTGCCAGAACCATACTGTTTTTGATTACTGTAACTTTGCAGTGAACTCTGAAGTCAGGGAATGTGACTCCTAAAGCTCTGTTCTTCTTTCTCAAGATTGTTTTGGCTATTCAGGGTCTTTTGTATTTCCATACAAATTTTAAAATTATTTATTCTAGTTCTGTGAAAAGTGCCATTGATATTTTGATAGGGATTGCACTGAATCTGTAGATTGCCTCGGTATTGTGGTCATCTTAACAATATTAATTCTTCCAATCCAAGAACATGGTATACCTTTCCTTCTGTTTGTGTCATCTTCAATTTCTTTCATCAGTTTCTTACAGTTTTCAGAGTACAGATCATTTACTTCCTTAGGTAGGTTTATTCCTAGGTATCTTATTCTTTTTGATGGGATGGTAAATGGGACTGTTTCCTTGATTCCTCTTTCTGACAGTTCATTGTTACTGTATAGAAATGCAACAGGATCTGTATAGTAATTTTGTATCCTGCAACTTTACTGAATACATTGATGAGCTCTAGTAGTTTTCTGGTGGAGTCTTTGTAATTTTCTATGTATAGAATCATGTCATCTGCAAACAGTGACAGTTTTACTTCTTCCTTTCCAATTTGGATTCTTTATTTTTCTTGTATGACTGCTGTGGTCAGGACTCACAATACTGTGTTGAAGAAAAGTGGTGAGTGGGCATCCTTCTCTTGTTCCTGATGTTAGAGGAAATGCTTTCAGCTTTTCACTGCTGAGTATGATGTTAGCTGTGTGTTTATCATATATGGCCTTAATTATGTTAACTAATGTTCCCTCTATGGCCACTTTCTGGAGGGTTTTCATCATAAACTGATATTGTATTTTGTCAAAAATGGTTTCTATATCTAATGAGATAATTATGTGATTTTTCTTCTTCATTTTGTTAATATGGTGTATTACATTGACTAATTCGCAAATATTGAAAAATCCTTGCATCCCTGGGATAAATCCCACTTGGTTAGGGTGTATGATCCTTTTAATGTATTGTTGGATCTGGTTTGCTAATATTTTGTTGAAGATTTCTGCACCTATGTTTATCACTGATATTGGTCTGTAATTTTCTTTCCTTTTTTTTTTTTAATATCTTTGTCTAATTTGGCATTAGAGTGATGCTGGCCTCACAGAATGAGTACACAAGTGTTCCTTCCTCTGCAATTTTTAGGAATAGTTTCAGAAGGACAGGTGGTAACTCTTCACTAAATGTTTGGTAGAATTCACCTGTGAAGCTATCTGGTCCTGGACTTTTGTTTGTTGGGTGTTTTTAAATTAATGATTCAATTTCATTACTGGTCATTGGTCTCATATATTCTATTTTTTCCTGGTTCAGTCTTAGGAGAGTATACATTTTTAAGAATTTGTCCATTTCTTCTAGGTTGTCCATTTTCTTGGCATATAGTTTTTCATAGTAGTCAGGATCTTTTGCATTTCTGTGGTGTCAGCTGGAACTTTCCCTTTTCATTTCTAATTTTATTGTTTGGGGCACTCCTTTGTCTTCATGAGACTTGGTATAGGTTTATCAATTTTATTTCTTTTCAAAGAAACAGCTTTTAGTTTCATTGATCTTTTCGTATGTTTTAGTTTATAGTTTATTTCTGCTCTGATCATTATGATTTCTTTCCTTCTATCAATACTATCTTTGGATTTTGTTTGTTCTTTCTGTAGTTGCTTTAGGTGTAAGGTTAGGCTGTTTGAGGTTTTTCTTGTTTCCTGAGGTAAGCTTGTATTGCTATACACTTCCCTCTTAAAAATGTTTTGCTGAAACCCATAGGTTTTTCATCGTTCTGTTTTCGTTCTGTTTTTGTTTTTTTTGCAGTACGTGGGCCTCTCACTGTTGTGGCCTCTCCTGTTGTGGAGCACAGGCCCAGCCGCTCTGCAGCATGTGGGATCTTCCCGGACCGGGTCACAAACCTGTGTCCCCTGCATCGGCAGGCGGACTCTCAACCACTGCGCCACCAGGGAAGCCCTGTTTTCCTTTTCATTTTTCTCTAAGTATATATTTTTTATTTCCTCTTTGATTTATTCAGTGATCCATTGGTTGTTTAGTACCATATTGTTTAGCCTCCACATGTCTGTTTTTTTCTTTTACAGTTTTTTTTTCTTGAGGTTGATTTCTTATCTCATAGTATTGTGGTCAGAAAAGATGCTTTATATGATTTCAATTTTCTTAAATTTAGTGAGGCTCACTTTGTGGCCCAGCATATGATCAATCCTGGAAAATGTTCCATGTGCACTTGAGAAGAATGTGTATTCTGCCTTCAGATGGAATGCTCTATAAATATCAGTTAAGTCCATCTTGTCTAATGTGTCATTTAAGGCCTGTGTTTCCTTATTGATTTTCTGTCTGGATAATCTGTCCATTGATGTAAGTGGGGTGTTAAAGTCCCCCACTATTACTGTGTTACTGTTGATTTCTCCTTTAATGGCTGTTAGCATTTGCCTTATATATTGAGGTGCTCCTATGCTGGGTGCATATATATTTACAATTGTTATATCTTCTTCTTGGATTGATCGCTTGATCATTATGTACTGTCCTTTTTTGTCTCTTGTAAGAGTCTTTAAAGTCTATATTGCCTGATATGAGTATTGCTCCTCCAGCTTTCTTCTGATTGCCATTTGCATGGAATACCTTTTTCCATCCCCTCACTTTCAGTCTGTATGTCTCCCTAGGTTTGAAGTGGGTCTTTTGAAGACAACATATATATGTATCTTGTTTTTTTATCCATTCAGCCAGTCTGTCTTTTGGTTGAAGCATTTAATCCATTTACATTTAAGGTAATTATTGATACGTATGTTCTTGTTGCCATTTTGTTCATTCTTTTGGATTTGTTTTTGTAGGTCTTTTTCCTTCCCTTCCTCTTTTGTTCTCTTGTAATTTGATGACTAACTTTATTTAGTGTTGTGTTTGGCTTTTTTTTTTTTTTTGCGGTACACGGGCCTCTCACTGTTGTGGCCTCTCCCGTTGCAGAGCACAGGCTCCGGACGCACAGGCTCAGCGGCCATGGCTCACGGGCCCAACTGCTCCGCGGCATGTAGGATCTTCCCGGACTGGGGCATGAACCCATGTCCCCTGCATCAGCAGGCGGACTCTCAATCACTGCGCCACCAGGGAAGCCCTGGATTCCTTTTTCTTTTGTGTGTGTGTGTGTGTGTGTGTGTGCGCGCGCATGTGTGTGTATCTAGTGTAGATTTTCAGTTTGCAGTTACCATGAGATTTTGATATAATAGCCTATATATATATATATATACACACAAGGTTGTTTTAAGTTGCTGGCCTTTTAATTTCAAATGCATTTCCAATATCCTGCATTTGTACTCTCCTCAGGATTGCTGGGTTTTGGTTTTTTTTTCTTTGCGGTACGCGGGCCTCTCCTGTTGCGGAGCACAGGCTCCAGATGTGCAGGCTCAGCGGCCATGACTCACGGGCCCAGCCGCTCCGCGGCATATGGGATCCTCCCGGACCGGGGTATGAATCTGTGTCCCCTGCATCGGCAGGCGGACTCTCAACCACTGCGCCACCAGGGAAGCCCCGGATTGCTGGTTTTGATATCACATTTGTGTGGGGAAAATTTCCTATCTTTACTGTAAATTTTGCCTTTTCCATTAGTAATTTTCTTGTTTCTATTTGTGGCCTTTTCTTTTCCACCTAGATAAGTTCCTTTAGCATTTGTTGCAAAGCTGGTCTGGTTGTGCTGAATTCCAGGCCAGGGAGCCTGATGTCGTGCTCAAAACTTTCACTCCTGTGAAGGACTTCTGTGATATAATTATTTTACAGTTTGTGTGCTGCCCATCCAGCAGATATGGGATTTGATTTTATCACAATTGCACCCCTCCTACCGTCTCACTGTGGCTTCCCCTCTGTTTTTGGATGTAGGATATCTTTTTTAGTAGGTTCCAGCTTTCTTTTGTCAATGGTTGTCCTTCTACTCTGCCATCTTTTCTCCACCTCTGATCCTGCCTCCAGAGTGGGAAAGATGCATGACCCCTGGCCACCTCTGAGAGGTTGTCCCTGCAAACCCCTCACCTTGTCACTGGACACTACCACGGCAAGGGTCCCCTGGCTAAGGAATAAAGACCCAGGAGAATGTGGCATGCTGACTAGGTCCCCTCAACCTAAGAGCTGCCTGAACGGATCTCTCAGGTACACCACAGCAGCCCGTGTATGAGTGTGCTCTCCTGCCACGTCACTTAGCAACCTGTGAAGCCATCCAGTCTTCCCGGCACATCAACTCGTCCCGCCCCTGCAGAGTGTAATTTTTTAAAAGATTTTGTTTCCGGGTCGAACCTGGTTTATGCAGCAGAAGGTCTCTTTAGCTCCCATGTTAACCCTTGGGGGAGGATCAAGTCTCCTTTTTTTTCCCCTTAGAGAGGTTTCTTTAACATTTGTTGTGAAGCTTGTTTGGTGGTTTGAAGTCTTAGCTTTTGCTTGCCTGTAAAGCTTTTGATTTGTCCTTCAGTCTGAATGAGAGCCTTGCTGGGTAGGGTATTCTTGGTTGTAGGCTTTTCTATTTCATCGCTTTAAATATATCATGCCGCTCCCTTCTGGCCTGCACGGTTTCTGCTGAAAAGTCAGCTGATAACCTTATGGGAGTCCCTTGTATGTTATTTGTTGCTTTTCCCTTGCTGCTTTTAATATTCTCCCTTTATCTTTAATTTTTTGTCATTTTAATTATAGTGTGTCTTGGTGTGTTCTTCTTTGGGTTAATACTTTATGAAACTCTCTGTGCTTCCTGGACTTGGATGACTGCTTCTTTTCCCAGTTTAGGGAAATTTCTAGCTACTATGTCTTCAATTATGTTCTCAGCCCACCCCCCCAACCCTTCTCCTTTTGGGACCACTATAATGTGAGTATTACTGCACTTGGTGTCATCCCAAACAGCTCTGTAACTGTCCTCATTCCTTTTTTTTCTTCTGTTCAGCATCACTGATTTCCACTACTCTGTCTTCTAGCTTTCTCTGTTTCACTTATCTACTGCTGATTCCTTCTAGTGTATCTTTCATTTTACTTATTGTATTCTAGCTCTCTGGTTTGTTGTTCTTTATATTTTCTAACTCTTTGTTAAAAATTTCTCTCTGTGCATCCATTCTTCTCCCAAGTTCTTTGATCATCTTTATGACCACTAACCTGAACTCCTTCTTTGGTAGACTGCCTGTCTCCACTTCACTTAGTTTTTCTTCTAGGGTTTTATCTTGTTCCTTTGTCTGGAATATATTCCTCTGTAGCCTCATTTTGACTAAGTTGCTATTATTTTTATGTATCTGGTAGGTTATGTTTCCTAACCTTGGAGAAGTGGCCTTTTGTAGGAAACATCATGTGTGTCCCTGCAGAGCACACCCCTCTCGTCACCCAAGCTATATGCTCTAGGGATTACCCCTATGAGGGCTCCATGGGTCCTTCTGTTGTGGTGGGCTGAGTGTGTGGGTAATCTGGCAGGTCTGTTTGGCCCATCTGGTTGGTTGCCAGGCCCTGCCTTTTGCAGAGGCTGCCATCTTCTGGTTGGCAGGACTAGGTGACATTGCAGCTAACTAGGGAACCCCAGGGGCCCTGGGACTTATGCTGGCTTACCGGAGGGCAGAGTCAGGATCCAGAGGACCCCGGGACTGTTCTCCGCTCACTGGTGGGTGAAGTTATGTTCTGGGCTTAGTGCTGGACTACTGGCAGGGAGAGGTGGGTCCTGGAGTCTGACTGCAGAACCCAGGGACCTCAGAGCTGGTGTCAGGTCACTGCTGGGTGGGGTGGGGGGAGCAAGTTTCCTGACACAGTTGGGTACTGAGTCTGGGGTGTCCTGAAGCATCTGCTGGCCTTCTCGTGGGCAGGACAAGGGCTCACCTGGTCTCAGAACAGCATCTGGACAGATTGAGTTCCCAGGATGCAAGATTATCGTTCCCTCGAATCTGGTGTCTACCCCCTAATGGGTGAGGCTGGTTCAGAGCCTAGAGCAGGCTTCCTGGAGTGGAAGGCAGGGGCCCAGGGGTTTCTGAGGCTGGTGTCTTCCCACTGGTGGGTGAAGTTGGGTCCTGGGACCTCTGTTGGGCAGGGCTGTGTCTAGAGACCTGTCTAGAGGTGGCAAGGGGCTCAGGAGATCTTTAGGCAGCCTATCTACTAGTCGCTTGGCCTGAGTCTGTGCCCACCCAGTTATTAGCCTGGCCTAAGGCACCCCAGCAGTGGTGCCTATAGGCTATTGGGTGGGTCCAGGTCTTGGTACTAATGAGCTAAAGGGAGGATTCCACAATGGTACCTGCCAGCATCAGCATCCACAGAGTAGAAGCTCTCAAGAATGGCTGCCTCCAGTATCTAAGTCCCCAGGGTGAGCTGCAACCAACCCCCATCTCTCCAGGAGACTCTGCAAGATCAGCAGGCAGGTCTGGCCCATGTTACTATCAAATTACTGCTTTTGCTCTTGGGTGTCAGCATGTGAGATTTTGTGTGTGCTCTTTAAGAGAGAAGACTCTATTTCCCCAGTCTTGTGGGGCTCTGGAAAGAAGCCCACTGGTCTTCAGAGCCAAATGCTCTGGGTTCATGTCTTTCCAGTGCAGGACCTCTGGGGTTGGGGAGCCTGACATGGGGCTCAAGACTCTCACTACTGTGGAAGAAATTCTGCAGTATAATTATTCACCAGTTTGTGGGTCACCCCTGGCCCAGGAGTATGAACTTGACTATATCAGAAGTCTGCCTCTCCTACATGGCTCATTGTGGTTCCTTCTTTATGTCTTTAGTGGCAGGTCTTCTATGGTAGGTTCCGGTCTTTTTCATTGATGGTTATTCTGAAGATAGTTGTGATTTTGGTGTTTGTGAGAGGAAGTGAGCTTAAGGTCTTTCTACTCTGCCATCTTGGTCAGATCTCCTGGCTGATGTGATTTCAATATTCTTAAATTTGTTAAGACTTGTTTTGTTGCCTAATACATGATCTACCCTGGAGAATGTTCCATGTGCACTTGAAGACTGTGTATTCTATTCCTTTTGAATAAATTGTTATGTATTATTCTTTCTCTTAATGCTTGTATTTGACTTTTCCTTTTTATGAAGATTCATATTTTTTTAGTCTGTGTTGTTGACATAAACAAAGAATAACTTACAACCTTGGTTATGTCTCAATTTTTTTTTTAAGATTAAAAGTATACTCTGGTGCTTGCTTGGTCAATATGTATACTAAAATTGGAACAGCACAGAGAAGATTAACACAGCTAAAGTGCAATGAGGGTTCACATGTTCGTAAGTCATTCCCTATTTGTCAGTCTTTGTCTTGGAAGAGATAGGGCTGGGGAAGCAGGATGGCAAAGGAGATTAAAGGGTACTTAACCTCTACCAATTGTATTTTATTTATTTTATTACATAAAACACTGGTGTTAATAAAGTAAATCTTGGTGTGTGAATGCAGTCTCTGATTTTTATATTTTAAAGTACAGAGACAGTAATCACTACAGCAGTCCTTCCATATCCAAACCTATGAAAATTATCAGAAGTGCATTCCAAGATTTATCCATAAGGATATTCTCTTCAGCATTATTTATAACAAGAAAAAAACTGGCAACAATCTAAAATTTGAACAACATAGGAATGGTTAAATACATTATAGTAGAGTCATGTGATTGTTACATATTTATTTGGACATCTTATGTTCCCTATTAGTTTCTTATTACTGCTGTAAGAAATGACCACAAACTTAGTGTCTGAAAACAAAACAAATTTATTATCTTACAGTTGTGGAGGTCAGAAATCTAAAATGGGTCTAAATGTGAAAAATCAAGATGTTGGTAGGGCTGTATTTCTTCTGGGAGATTGTTTTTCCTTGCATTTTTCAGCTTGTGGAGGTTTCTACATTCAGTGGTTCTTGGCTTTTTCCTCACGTCACTCCAACCTTTTGTTTCCATCTTCACATCTTTCTACCACTGACTCTGACCCTCTGACACCCTCTTTTAAAGACCCCTGTGATTACACCATACCCTCCAGAATAATCCAGTGGAATTTACTCATCCCCACATGATTAAATTAATCACATCTGCAAAGTCTCTTTTACCATATAAAGTAACATATTCACAGGTCTAGGGACTGGGATATAGACATCTTTGGGGGACCATTATCCAGCTACCACATTACTTAAGCAAATAAAGGCATGTGAATATTTAAAGTGTTCAGAAGTGGGGAGTTCCTTGGTAGCCTAGTGGTTAGGATTCCGGGCTTTTGTGGCCCAGGTTACATCACTGGTCCAAGAACTGAGATCCCACAAGCTGCACAGCATGGCCAAAAAAAAAGAATGCCTGACACAAAACACCATCAATTATGATTTGTAAAATGAATGGGTAGATAGGCATACTTCTCACTGCTTTCACAGTCTGATCTAAACCACTATCATTTCTTACCTGGTTAATTTCCATAGTCTTGTCACAGGCCTCCCTGCTTCTATCCTTGCCCCCATCTACTCTCAGCACAGCAACCAGAGTGATGTGTTCAAAACATAAATCAGATTGTATGCTACGCTGGCCTCTTAATGTTCCTTCATAACACTAGTCGTGTTACCACCTCAGGACCTTTTCACTTGCAGTTACCTCTGCCTGGAATAGTCTTCTCCCAGATATTCATGTGTCTCATATCCACATTTATTCAAGTCTTTGCTCATATATCACCTCATTGAGCCCTACCTTATGCACTCCATTTAAAATCTCAACTGTTCCATCATTTCTATGTTCCAAATTCTTCTTAGCCTCGTTAATTTTACATAGCATATCACCTTTTAGTATTCTAAATGCTTTATTAATTATGCTTGTATTTTCTCACCCCCTACTGAAATATAGATTCCAAAGGACAAGGAATCTTACATGTTTTGCTTAATGATATATTTTCACTTCCTTGAAAAATGCATGGCAAATAGAAATCACTCAAAAAAACAGCTAATGAACAAGTGACTAATAAGATCCTACTATGTGCCAAGTTACATCCTAGGTACTAAGATCATATCAGTAAATTTGACAGAGTATCTCCTTTATTGGAACTTGCTTTCAAGTTCTCTAGTCTATCAAAATCTACTACACCCAAGTCCCCATGTTGATGAGACAGAAGAAAACACTAGATGAGAAGTAGTAAGACTGGAAATTATTAATTAGCCTTGCTTTCTTTACACATCATCCCCATCCTTACCACTCCTATACTTCTGTCCCAATTACTGCGTATTGTTTCACTGATGTTTGGGAAATTAATTCAAATGGATGTAGTTGTTAATTGTGGGTGCCGAAAAACAAACAAAACAAAACATGGGAATTTGTTTTAAGGGTCACAGAATAAACCAGTGGGAAATGAGAATGTCTCTTTAAACATTCTATCATTTCACAAATATAACATATATACAAATATTCAGATAGAACTGACTCAAAACTAATTAGCCTTTTTCAAAAATTATTTTCTTGTTGACTGTCATTTTTAAGCTGCACTGAGTATAAACCTTTGTCTTAAATGCATCCTTCAGTATGTTACATGGAATCCTGACACAATTATCAGGAGAGGTTTTTTTTGTTGTTTTTTGTTTATTTTATTTTATTTTTGGCTGTGTTGGGTCTTCGTTGCTGCATGTGGACTTTCTCTAGTTGCAGTGAGGGGGGGCTACTCTTTGTTGCGGTGTGTGGGCCTCTCATTGTGGTGGCCTCTCCTGTTGTGGAGCACGGGCTCTAGGTGCACGGGCTTCAGTAGTTGTGGCATGCAGGCTTAGTAGTTGTGGCTCGTGGGCTCTAGAGCACAGGCTCAGTAGTTGTGGCGCACAGGCTTAGTTGCTCCACGGCATGTGGGATCTTCCCGGCCCAGGGCTCGAATCCGTATCCCCTGCATTGGCAGACGGATTCTTAACCACTGCACCACCAAGGAAACCCTATCAGGAGAGTTCTGGCTGAGATTTTTCAATTTATTTTGCAGGACACCACACTACTATCTTCAGAAATTAAGCAAAGCAGGGGAATCCCCCAAATGTCTATTGTTTCCCTATGTGAGAATACAGATGTTTTAACTTAAAGGTATTCACAAATCCTTCTACCTCTAGTGTTAAGAATTTTGTAGCTTAATGTTAACTCTTTGCTTAACTTTTTAAGTTGGATATCAACACCCCCGCTTATTTCTTGCCTCACCGTCACCGTTACTGTGATTTTCACAATGAAGAAAAAACCACACTGGCTCTATGAAACTCTTGTTCACCACATAGGAAAATACGTTTAGATCATCTTTTTACCATAATTCTCCCAAGATCTACAGTTCTACCTGGTTATTCTGTTGATATCTCAACATCAGTACACCTCACACTGTACTTATCTCCCTTTCCTCACCCCTAAACTGCTCCTTCTGACTTCACTATTTCTATTAACACCAGTACCATTCGATGAGGCCCTAGTTTGAGAAGTTTTTGTGTTTCCGACCTCATATATTTTATTTCTTCTTGTTTCCATTCTACCTCTATTTTGTTCCCCAATTTAAAATTTTCATATTTCAGGCACTTACAATCTTGGGCCTGGATTTTTTTTTAACATCTTTATTGGGGTATAATTGCTTTACAATGCTGTTACTTTCTGCTTTATAACAAAGTGAATCAGTTATACATATACATATGTTCCCATATCTCTTCACTCTTGCGTCTCCCTCCCTCCCACCCTCCCTATCCCACCCCTCCAGGCAGTCACAAAGCACCGAGCTGATATCCCTGTGCTATGCGGCTGATTCCCACTAGCTATCTACCTTACGTTTGGGAGTGTGTATATGTCCATGCCTCTCTCGTGCTTTGTCACAGCTCACCGTTCCCCCTCCCCATATCCTCAACTCCGTTCTCCAGTAGGTCTGTGTCTTTATTCCTGTCTTACCCCTAGGTTCTTCAGGACATTTTTTTTTCTTAAATTCCATATATACGTGTTAGCATACGGTATTTGTCTTTCGCTTTGTGACATACTTCACTCTGTATGCCAGACTCTAGGTCTATCCACCTCATTACAAATAGCTCGATTTCGTTTCTTTTTATGGATGAGTAATATTCCATTGTATATATGTGCCACATCTTCTTTATCCATTCATCCGATGATGGGCACTTAGGTTGTCTCCATCTCCGGGCTATTGTAAATAGAGCTGCAATGAACATTCTGGGACATGACTCTTTTTGAATTATGGTTTTCTCAGGGTATATGCCCAGTAGTGGGATTGCTGGGTCATATGGTAGTTCTATTTGTAGATTTTTAAGGAACCTCCATACTGTTCTCCATAGTGGCTGTACCAATTCACATTCCCACCAGCAGTGCAGGAGTGTTCCCTTTTCTCCACACCCTCTCCAGCATTTATTGTTTCTAGATTTTTTGATGATGGCCATTCTGACTGGTGTGAGACGATATCTCATTGTAGTTTTGATTTGCACTTCTCTAATGATTAATGATGTTGAGCATTCTTTCATGTGTTTGTTGGCAGTCTGTATATCTTCTTTGGAGAAATGTCTGTTTAGGTCTTCTGCCCATTTTTGGATTGGGTTGTTTTTTGTTATTGAGCTGCATGAGCTGCTTGTAAATTTTGGAAATTAATCCTTTGTCAGTTGCTTCCTTTGCAAATACTTTCTCCCATTCTGAGGGTTGTCTTTTGGTCTTGTTTATGGTTTCCTTTGCTGTGCAAAAGCTTTGAAGTTTCATTAGGTCCCATTTGTTTATTTTTGGTTTTCTTTCCGTTTCTCTAGGAGGTGGGTCAAAAAGGATCTTGCTGTGATTTATGTCATAGAGTGTTCTGCCTATGCTTTCCTCTAAGAGTTTGATAGTTTCTGGCCTTACATTTAGGTCTTTAATCCATTTTGAGCTTATTTTTGTGTATGATGTTAGAGAGTGATCTATTCTCATACTTTTATATGTACCTGTCCAGTTTTCCCAGCACCACTTATTGAAGAGGCTGTCCTTTCTCCACTGTACATTCCTGCCTCATTTATCAAAGATAAGGTGACCATACGTGCATGGGTTTATCTCTGGCCTTTCTATCCTGTTCCATTGATCTTTCTGTTTTTGTGCCAGTACCATACTGTCTTAATTACTGTAGCTTTGTAGTATAGTCTGAAGTCAGGGAGCCTGTTTCCTCCAGCTCCATTTTTCGTTCTCAAGATTGCTTTGGCTATTCAGGGTCTTTTGCGTTTCCATACAAATTGTGAAATTTTTTCTTCTAGTTCTGTGAAAAATGCCAGTGGTAGTTTGATAGGGATTGCATTGAATCTGTAGATTGCTTTGGGTAGTAGAGTCATTTTCACACTGTTGATTCTTGTAATCCAAGAACGTGGTATATCTCTCCATCTATTTGTATCATCTTTAATTTCTTTCATCAGTGTCTTATAATTTTCTGCATACAGGTCTTTTGTCTCCTTAGGTAAGTTTATTCCTAGATACTTTATTCTTTTTGTTGCAATGGTAAATGGGAGTGTTTTCTTGATTTCACTTTCAGATTTTTCATCATTAGCATATAGGAATGCAAGAGATTTCTGTGCATTAATTTTGTATCCTGCAACTTTACCAAATTCATTGATTAGCTCTAGTAGTTTTCTGGTAGCATCTTTAGGATTCTCTATGTATAGTATCATGTCATCTGCAAACAGTGACAGCTTTACCTCTTCTTTTCCGATTTGGACTCCTTTTATTTCCTTTTCTTCTCTGATTGCTGTAGCTAAAACTTCCAAAACTATATTGAATAAGAGTGGTGAGAGTGGACAACCTTGTCTTGTTCCTGATCATAGTGGAAATGCTTTCAGTTTTTCACCATTGAGGACGATGTTGGCTGTGCGTTTGTCATATATGGCCTTTATTATGTTGAGGAAAGTTCCCTCTATGCCTACTTTCTGCAGGGTTTTTATGATAAATGGGTGTTGAATTTTGTCAAAAGCTTTCTCTGCATCTATTGAGATGATCATATGGTTTTTCTCCTTCAATTTGTTAATATGGTTTATCACATTGATTGACTTGTGTATATTGAAGAATCCTTGCATTCCTGGAATAAACCCCACTTGATCATGGTGTATGATCCTTTTTTTTTTTTTTTTTTTTTTTTGTGATACGCGGGCCTGTCACTGCTGTGGCCTCTCCCATTGCAGAGCACAGGCTCTGGACGCACAGGTTCAGCGGCCATGACTCACGGGCCCAGCCGGTCCGCGGCATGTGGGATCCTCCTGGACTGGGGCATGAACCCATGTCCCCTGCATCGGCAGGCAGACTCTCAACCACCGCGCCACCAGGGAAGCCCTGTATGATCCTTTTAATGTGCTGCTGGATTCTGTTTGCTAGTATTTTGTTGAGGATTTTTGCATCTATGTTCATCAGTGATATTGGCCTGTAGTTTTCTTTCTTTGTGTCATCCTTGTCTGGTTTTCGTATCAAGGTGATGGTGGCCTTGTGGAATGAATTTGGGAGTGTTCCTCCCTGTGCTATATTCTGGAAGAGTTTGAGAAGGATAGGTGTTAGCTCTTCTCTAAATGTTTGATAGAATTCGCCTGTGAAGCCATCTGGTCCTGGGCTTTTGTTTGTTGGAAGATTTTTAATCACGGTTTCAATTTCAGTGCTTGTGATTGGTCTGTTCATATTTTCTATTTCTTCCTGATTCAGTCTTGGCAAGTTGTGCATTTCTAAGAATTTGTCCATTTCTTCCAGGTTGTCCATTTTATTGGCATAGAGTTGCTTGTAGTAATCTCTTATGATCATTTGTATTTCTGCAGTGTCAGTTGTTACTTCTCCTTTTTCATTTCTAATTCTACTGATTTGAGTTTTCTCCCTTTTTTTCTTGATCAGTCTGGCTAATGGTTTATCTATTTTGTTTATCTTCTCTAAGAACCAGCTTTTAGTTTTACTGATCTTTGCTATTGTTTCCATCATTTCTTTTTCATTTATTTCTGATCTGATTTTTATGATTTCTTTCCTTCTGCTAACTTTGGGGTTTTTTTGTTCTTCTTTCTCTAATTTCTTTAGGTGCAAGGTTATGTTGTTTATTCGAGATGTTTCCTGTTTCTTAAGATCTGCTTGTATTGCTATAAACTTCCCTCTTAGAACTGCTTTTGCTGCATCCCATAGGTTTTGGGTCGTCATGTCTCCGTTATCATTTGTTTCTAGGTATTTTTTGATTTCCTCTTTGATTTCTTCAGTGATCACTTCATTATTAAGCAGTGTATTGGGTCTGGATTTTTTATAATTACTAGTAAACCACACTTCTGTCTACATTGCTTCTTATTCACTCAGTTGCCAGAATAATTTCTTGGAGATGTTATGCTCTTTCCCTCTCAGAAACCTTCACTAGGGTTCAGCCTCCTTGGAATATCATTCAAAGCTATCCTCAGTATTGTCCAACTTTTTACCTCTTCTTTCAGTAGCCTTGAAAGTCAATGACTTACTCTGAATGCTAAAACCTGTATTCTTTCTGTCTCTATTTGCTCATGTCATTAACTTTACCCAAAATATACAGCCAACTCCTTATTACATCTTCATTTCTTATCCTATCCATTACTGAAGACCTAACCCACCACCTTTATGACAGAAACCCTAGCAGCAAATGTGAACTTTATTCTACATGCACATTGCTTTTCAAAAGACCAACAGGGGGCTTCCCTGTTGGGGTCTGGGAAAATCCCACATGCCACGGAGCAACTAAGCCCATGCACCACAACTACTGAAATGTGCACACCTACAGCCCATGTTCCACAACAAGAGAAGCCACCGCAATGAGAAGCCTGTGCACCACAACGAAGAGTAGTCCCCACTCACCACAACTAGAGAAAGCCTGCGCACAGCAACAAAGACCCCCAATGCAGCCAAAAACAAAAAGACCCAACAGTTCCATGCCCATGATTTGCTTTTCAGAACTCATATATTTGTTTAATTATGTTGGTACTAAGCTCAGCACATTCATAAGTTGTCCTTATATCTTACAGCATACAGTCAACAGACTACAAATGAAAAGAATCATGAGGGAGGATAAAAAGAGTGAAAAGTTTTGAGATTATGACAAAAGAAGTTACTATATAGGATAGAGGAGGAAAAAATGATTTTGGGAGGAAGAAAGGAAACGTATTAAAAGCAATAAGTATATTAAAGAAACAAAATGATTCACGTTCTTCTCTTGGCTGTTGGTTTTTGATAGTTTTAATGGCTACTCTGTGTGCTCCCTGGAATTATTTAAAGGCCTTTACAGTGTTAGATAAGTGAAAAGAAACAGACATTCAGCACTGATTGTTGCTTCATTTTCAGGTGTAAGTTCTCTGAATTTCTCTTATTCTTGGGAGTTTTCTTGTTTCACTAACTAAAGATAATGAGGATAGTCATGACTTAGTACCATTTTGGTATCTGTGTTATAAGAAAATCTATAAATCTTGTTCATTACCTTTTTTTAAATAAAGATCTACTTTAACAATTAACTTTTTCTTTTATATTTCCATTTTTAAAAGTTTTTTTATTTTAATATTTAAAAAAATTTTTATTGGAGTACAGTTGATTCACAATGTTGTGTTAGTTTCTGCTATACAGAAAAATGAATGTTTTACATAAACCCTTTTTTTTTTTTAAAGATTCTTTTCCCATATAGGCCATTGCAGAGTATTGAGTAGAGTTCCCTGGGCTATACAGTAGGTCCTTACTAGTTATCTATTTTACATGTAGTAGTGTTTATGTGTCAGTCCCAGTCTCCCAATTTGTCCCTCCCCCACCTTATCCCTTGGTAACCATTAGTTTGTTTTCTACATCTGTGACTCCTATCCTGTAAATAAATACATTTATACCCTTTTTTTTAGATTCCACATATAAGCAATATCATATGATATTTGTCTTTCTGTGTCTGACTTACTTCACTCAGTATGAGAATCTCTTGGTCCATCCATGTTGCTGCAAATGGCATTATTTTATTCTTTTTTATGGCTAAGTAATATTCCATTGTAGACATGTACCACATCTTCTTTATCCATTCCCCTGTTAATGGACATTTAGGTTGCTTCCATGTCCTGGCTATTGTAAATAGTGCTGCAATGAACACTGGGGTGCATGTATCTTTTTGAATTATGCTTTTCTCTGGATATATACCCAGGAGTGGGACTGCTGGGTCATATGGTGGTTCTATTTTTAGTTTTTTAAGGAACCCCCACACTGTTCTCCATAGTGGCTATATCAATTTTCTTTCCCACCAACAGTGTAGGAGGGTTCCCTTTTCTCCACACCCTTTGCAACACTTTTTTTTTTTTTTTTTGCGGTACACGGGCTTCTCACTGTTGTGGCCTCTCCCATGTGGAGCACAGGCTCTGGACACTCAGGCTCAGCGGCCATGGCTCACGGGCCCAGCCGCTCCACGGCATGTGGGATCTTCCTGGACCGGGGCATGAACCCATGTCCCCTGCATCGGCAGGCGGACTCTCCACTACTGCACCACCAGGGAAGCCCCCAACAATTACTGCTTGTAGATTTTTTGATTAACGTACTCACTGTCTTAGTATCTGTCACCAATACCCAAGATTCTCATTGTTGAAAATTTAGGGATTAACGCTTTATTAAGGATCAGATAAAAATTTGGGGAGAAAGCCAATTGTGCTTTAAGCTTTAAAAAAAAATAAGGGTTTTTAAAAAATTAAAGTATACCTGATTTACAATAGTGTTAGTTTCAGGTGTACAGCTAAGTGATTCAGTTATATATAATTTTTTCAAATTGTTTTCTATTATAGGTTTATTGTAAGATACTGAATATTGTTCCTTGTTATACAGTAAATCCTTGTTGCATATCTATTTTACATATAGTAGTGTATATCTCTTAATCCCATACTCATAATTTATCCCTCCCACCTCCCCTTTCCCCTTTGGTAACTCTAATTTTGTTTTCTATATCTGTGAGTCTGTTTCTATTTTGTAAATAGATTAATTTGTATTTTTTTAAATTCACATATAAGTGGTATCACATAATTACCTTTCTCTGACTGACTTCATTTAGCAGGATATTCTATAGGTCCATCCATACTGCTGCAAATGGCATTATTTTATTCTTTTTCATGGCTAAGTAGTATTCCATTGAGTATACATACCACATCTTCTTTATCCATGTGTCTCTTGATGGACACTTATGTCGCTTCCATGTCTTGGTTACTGTAAATAGTGCTATGAACAATGGGGTGCATGTATCTTTCTGACTTGGAGTTTTCATCTTTTCTGGATATATGCCCAGGAGTGAGATTGCTGTATCATATGGTAGCTCTATTATTAGTTTTTAAGCAACCATCATACTGTTTTCCATAGTGGTTGCACCAATTTACATTCCTACCAACAGTGTAGGAGGGTTCCCTTTTCTCCACACCCTCTCCATTATTTATTATTTGTAGACTTTTTGATGATAGTCATTCTGACCAGTGTGAGATAATACCTCATTATGGTTTTGATTTTCACTTATCTAATAATTACCAATGTTGAGCATCTTTTCATGTGCCTGTTGGCCATCTGTATGTCTTCTTTACAGAAATGTCTATTTAGGTGTTATGCCCATTGTTTGATTGGGTTGTTTGTTCCTTTCATATGAAGTTGTATGAGCTGCTTGTATATTTTGGAAATTAACACCTGTTGTTTGTATCATTTGAAAATACTTTCAACTAATCCATAGATTTTCTCTTTGTTTTGTTGATGGCTTCCTTTGCTGTGCAAAAGCTTTTTTTTTTTTTTTAAGATCCTTATTGGAGTATAATTGCTTTACAGTGTTGTTAGTTTCTGCTGTATAACAAAGTGAATCAGCTATAGTTTATGTTTATGGTGTTTATGTATATCCCCATATGCCCTCCCTCTTGCATCTCCCTCCCACCGTCCTTATCCCACCCCTCTAGGTGGTTGCAAAGCACTGAGCTGATCTCCCTGTGCCACACAGTTGCTTCCTACTGGCTATCTATTTTACATTTGGTAGTGTATATATGTCAATTGTGCAAAAGCTTTTAAGTTTGATTAGGTTCCATTTTTGCTTTTATTTCTTTTGCCTTGGGAGACTGATCTAAGAAAATATTGCTACAATTTATGTCAGAGAATGTTTTGCCTATGTTCTCTTCTAAGAGTTTTATGGTGTCATGTCTTACTTTTAAGTCTATACACCACTTTACATTTATTTTTGTATATAGTGGGAGGGAGTGTTCTAATTTCATTGATGTACATGAGGCTGTTCAGCTTTTCCAATCCACTTGCTGAAGACACTGTCTTTTCTTCATTGTATACTTCTGTCTCCTTTGTTTAAGATTAATGGACCATAGTTGTCTGGGTTTATTTCTGAGCTCTCTATTCTGTTCCATTGATCTATATGTCTGTTTTTGTGCCAATATGATGCTGTTCTGATCACTGTAGCTTTGTAGTATTGTCTGAAGTCTGGGAGGGTAATGCCTCTAGCTTTGTTCTTTTTCCTCAGGATTGCTTTGGCAGTTATGGGTCTTTTGTGATTCCATATAAATTTTGGAATTATTTTTTGTAGTTCTATGAAAAGTGTCACAGGTAATTTGACAGAGATCACATTAAATTTGAAGACTGCTTTTGATAGTATGACCATTTTAACAATATTAATACTTCTAATCAAAGAGCATGAGCTATCTTCCCATTTCTTTGAATCACCTTCAGTTACCTTTATCAGTGTTTTATAGTTCTCATCATAGAGGTCTCTAACCTCCTTTGTTAGATTTATTCCTGGCTTTTTTGCGGTACGTGGGCCTCTCACTGTTGTAGCCTCTCCCATTGCAGAGCGCAGGCTCCGGACGTGCAGGCTCAGTGGCCATGGTTCACGGGCCCAGCCGCTCCGCGGCATGTGGGATCTTCCTGGACCAGGGCACGAACCCATGTCCCCTGCATTGGCAGGCGGACTCTCAACCAGTGCGCCACCAGGGAAGCCTGGTATTTTATTTTTTTAATGCAATTTTAAACGGTATATATATTTTTTACTTTCTAATATTTGTTAGTATAAAGAAATGCATGATTTCTGAATATTAATCTTGTGCCCTGCTACCTTGCTGAATTCATTTATTAGTTCTAATAGTTTTGTGTGAAATCTTTAGGGTTTTCTATACAGAGTACCATGTCATCTGTATATAATGACGATTTTATCTCTCTCCTCTCAACTTGGATACCTTTAATTTCTTGTGTGCTTGCTGTGGCTAAAAATGCCAATACTGTGTTGAATAGAAGTGGTGACAGTGGGCATCCTTATCTTGTTCCAGAATTTAGTGGGAAGGCTTTCAGCTTTTCACCCTTGAGTATTATGTTGGCTGTGAGATTTTCATAAATGGCTTTTATTATGTTGAGATATGTTACCACTTCAGTGGGAGTTTTTATCTTGAATGGATATTGAATGTTATCAAATGCTTTTTCCACAACTATTCAGATGATCATGTGGTTTTTGTCTTTTCTTGTTAATGTGGTGTACCACATCAATTGATTTATGTATGCTGAAACATCCTTGCAACCCTGTAATGAATCCAACTTCACCATGGTGTATAATTCGTTTTATGTATTGTTGGAGTAAGCTTGCTAAAATTTTGTTGAGGATTTTTGCTTCTTTATTCATCAAATATGTTGGACAGTAATTTTCTTTTTTGTAGTGTCTTTGGTTTTGGTATCAGAGTGATGGTGGCTTCATATGGTGACTTTAGGAGTGTTCCCTCTGCTTCAGCTTTTTGAAATAGGTTGAGACAGATAGCTATAAGTTCTTCTTTGTATGTTTGATAGAATTCCCCAGTGAAGCCATACAGTTCTGGACTTTCATTTGTGGGGAGTTTTTTTTTTTTTTTAAATTACAGATTCTATTTCACTATTAGTGACCAGTCTGTTCAAATTATTGTTTCTTCTTGACTCAATTTTGGCAGGCTATATGTTTCTAGAAACTTCTCTGTTTCTTCTAGGTACTCCAATTTGTTGGCATGTAATTGTTCATGGTATTATCTTATGATTTTTAGTATTTCTGTGATATTGGTTGTTATTTCTCTTCTTTAATTTCTTATTTTGTTTATTTGGGTCCTCTCTCTTTCCTTCTTGGTGAGCTTGCCTAGAGGTTTGTTGATTTTGTTTCAAAATACCAGCTCTGGGGCTCCCCTGGTGGCACAGTGGTTGAGAGTCCGCCTGCTGATGCAGGGCACGTGAGTTCGTGCCCCGGTCCGGGAAGATCCCACATGACGTGGAGCAGCTGGGCCCGTGAGCCATGGCCGCTGAGCCTGCGCATCCGGAGTCTGTGCTCCACAACGGGAGAGGCCACAACAGTGAGAGGCCCGCGTACCGCAAAAAAAAAAAAAAGCTCTTCATCTTATTGATCTTTTCTATTTCTTTTTAATATCTATTTATTTCCTCTTTGATCTTTACTTCCTTCCTCTTGCTTACTTTGGGTTTTGTTCTTTTCATAATTCCTTTAGGTGGTAGGAAAAATTTGAGATTTTTTTCTCTTGAGAAATATCTGTATTGCTATGAACTTCCTTCTTAGAACTGCTTTTGCTGCATTCCATAGATGTTGTAAGGTTGTGTATTCACTGTCGTTCTTCTAGAGGTATTTTCTGATTTCTTCTTTGACTTCATCATTGACCCATTGGTTTTTTAGTAGCATGTGGTTTTTTCTCCATTTGATTGTTTTTTCTCATTTTTATTTCTGTGTCTGATTTCTAATTTCATACCATTGTTATCAGAAAAGATATCTGAAATAATTTCTATCCTAAATATATTGAGGCTTGTTTTGTCCCACAGTATGTGGTCTATACTAGAGAATGTTCTATGCGTGCTTGAAAAGAATGTATTTTTTTTGGATGTAGTGTCTTGTAGATATCAATTAAGTCCAACCGTTCTACTGTGTCATTTAGGATCTCTTTTGCCTTATTGGTTTTCTGACTAGAAGATCTGTCCATTGGTGTCAGTGGGGCATGAAAGTTTCCTACTATTATTGTATTCCTGTCAATCTCTCCCTTTGATCAGCATTTGTTTTATATATTTAGGTCCTCTTATATTGGGTGCATATATGTTAACAGGTGTACTGTTCTCTTGTATTGATTCCTTTATCATTATATAGTGGACTTCTTTGTCTTTGTTTATAGGTGTTGTTTTAAAGTCTATTTTATCTGATATAAGTATCACTAAACCATCTTTCTTGCCATCTCCATTTGCATGAAGTACTTTTTTCATCTTCTCACTTTCAATCTGTGTGTCTTTGCCCTAAAGCGAGTTTCTTGTAGGCAGCATGCTGTACGTTCTTCTTTTATTATCCATTCTACCACTCTGTGTCTTTTAATCAGAGCATTTAGTATACCGACATTTAAAGTAATTATTGATAAGTACGTAGTTGTTGCCATTTTAAACCTTCTTTTCCAGTTGATTCTATAATTCTTCTGTGTTTATTCCTTCTGTTTTTCCTTTTACGGTTTGATGGTATTCTTTTGTATTATGCTTTTGTTTCTTTTTTTGTAAATTTTTATTTTAATTTTTTTTAAAAATTTATTTTATATTGTAGTTGATTAACAACATTGTGTTAGCTGAATAGTGAAGTGATTCATTTATACATATACATGTATCTGTTCTTTTAAAAATTTGTTTCTCATTTAGGTTATTACAGAATATTGAGCAGAGTTCCCTGAGCTATATAGTAGGCCCTTGCTGGTTATCTGTTTTAAATATAGTAGTGTGTACATGTCAATCACAAACTCCCAATTTATTTGTCCCCACCCCCACCTTTCCCCTTTGGTAAACATAAGTTTGTTTTCTAAGTCTGTGAGTCTGTTTCACAGATAGGTTCATTTGTGTCATATTTTAGATTCCACATATAAGTGATATCATACGATGTGTACCTTTCTCTGTCTGACATCTTTCACTTAATATGATAATCTCCAGGCCCCTCCACTTTGCTGCAAATGGCATTATTTCATTCTTTTTAATGGCTGAGTATTAATCCACTGTATATACGTACCACATCTTCTTTATCCATTCATCTGTAAGACATTTAGGTTGCTTCCATGTCTTGGCTATTGTACATAGAGCTGCAGTGAATACTGGGGTGCATGAATCATTTCAAACCATGGTTTGCTCTGAATATATGCCCAGGAGTGGGACTCCTGGATAATATCATAGCTATATTTTTAGTTTTTTAAGGAATGTTGATACTGTTCTCCATAGGGGCTGTACCAATTTACATTCCCACCAACAGTGTAGGAGGGCTCCCTTTTCTCCACACCTTCTCCAGCATTTATTGTTTGTAGACTTTTAGATGATGGCCATTCTGACTGGTGTGAGGTGATATCTCATTGTGCTTTGATTTGCATTTCTCTAATTAGTGATGCTGAGCATCCGTTTTGCCTTTTTTGGAGAAACATCTATTTAGATCTTCTGCCCATTTTTTGATTGGTTTGTCTGTTTTTTTGATGTTGAGCTACACGAGCTGTTTGTAGATTTTGGAGAATAATCCCTTGTCAGTTGCTTCACTTGCAAGTATGTTCTCCCATTCTGTGGGCTGTCTTTCTATGGTTTCCTTTGCAGTGCTAAAGCTTTTGAGTTTACTTAGGTCCCATTTGTTTATTTATTTTTGTTTTTATTTCCACTACTCTAGGAGACAGATCAAAAAACATATTCCTGAGATTTATATCAAAGAGTGTTATGCCTCTGTTTTCCTACAAGATTTTTATTTTTTTATTTTATTTTATTATTATTATTTTTGCGGTACGCGGGCCTCTCACTGTTGTGGCCTCTCCTGTTGCGGAGCACAGGCTCCGGACGCGCAGGCTCAGCGGCCATGGCTCACGGGCCCAGCCGCTCCGTGGCATGTGGGATCTTCCCGGACTGGGGCACGAACCCGTGTCCCCTGCATCGGCAGGTGGACTCTCAACTGCTGCACCACTAGGGAAGCCCTCCTATAAGATTTTTAGAGTGTCAGGTCTTACAGTTAGGTCTTTAACCCTCTTTGAGTTTATTTTTGTGTATGGTGTTAAAGAATGTTCTAATTTCATTCTTTTACATGTAGCTGTCCAGTTTTCCCAGCACCATTTATTGCAGAGACTGTCTTTTCTCCATTGTATAGTGTTGCCTCATTTGTCATAAATTAATTGACTACAGGTGCTTGGGTTTATTTCTGGGTTTTCTGTCCTGTTCCATTGATCTCTATTTCTGTTTCTGTGACAGTACCATATTATTTTGATGAATGTAGCTTTGTAGTATAGTCTGAAGTCAGGGAGCCTGATTCCTCTAGCTCCAATGTTCTTTCTCAAGATCGCTTTGGCTATTTGGGGTCTTTTGTTTCTCCATACAAATTTTAATATTTTTTGTTCCAGTTCTGTGAAAAATTCCATTGGTAATTTGATAGGGATTGCATTGAACCTGTAGATTGCCTTGGAAAGTATAGTTATTTTGACAATATTGATTCTTCTAATCAAACATGCTATATCTTTCCATCTGTTTCTGTCATCTTTGATTTCTTTCATTAGTATCTTATAGTTTTCAATGTATAGGTCTTTTACCTCCTTAGGTAGGTTTATTCCTAGATATTTTATTCTTTTTGATGCAATGGTAAAGGAGATTGTTTCTTTAATTTCTCTTTCTGATCTTTCATTGTTAATGTACAAAAATGCAACAGATTTCCATGTATTAATTTTGTATCCTGCAAATTTACCAAATTCATTGATGAGCTCTAGTAGTTTTCTGGTAGCATCTTTAGGATTTTTTATGTATAATGTCATGTCATCTGCAAACAGTGACAGTTTTACTTCTTTTCCAATTTTGATTCCTTGTAATTCTTTTTCTTCTCTGACTGCCATAGATAGGACTTCCAAAACTATGTTGAATAATGGTGAGAGTGGACATCCTTGTCTTTTTCCTGATGTTAGAGGAAACGCTTTCAGCTTTTCACTGTTGAGTATGATGTTAGCTGTAGGTTTATCAAATATGGCCCTTATTATGTTGAGGTATGTTCCCTCTATGCCCACTTTCTGGGGAGTTTTTATCATAAATGGCCGTGGAATTTTGTCAAAAGCCTTTTTTCTGCATCTGTTGATACAATCATATGGTTTTTATTCTTCAGTTTGTTGATGTGGTGTATCACACTGATTTGTGGATACTGAAAAATCCTTGTGTCCATGGGAAAAATCCTATGTGTTCATGGTGTATTATCCTTTCAATGCATTGTTAGATTAGGTTTGCTGGTATCTTGTTGAGGATTTTTTCGTCTATATTCATCAGTAATCTCAGCCTGTAATTTTTTTTTTTGTGGTATTTTTGTTTGGCTTTGGTACCAGAATGATGGTAGCCTCATAGAATGAATTTGGGAATGTTCCTCCCTCTGCAGATTTTTTGGGAATAGTTTCAGAAGTATAGGTGTTAACTCTTCTCTAAATGTTTGATAGAATTTGCCTGTGAAGCCATCTGGTCCTGGACTTTAGTTTGTTGGGAGTTTTTAAATCACAATTTCAATACTTGTGATTGGTCTGTTCATATTTTCTATTTCATCATGGTTCAGTCTTGGGAGAGTGTACCTTTCTAAGAGTTTGTCCATTTCTTCCAGGTTGTCCATTTTATTGTGGACATTTAATGTGGATTTAATGTGAATGTGGTATCTTTCATTAAATTGTATCCATGTTTTAAATATAAAAGTAATTTACTCCAATATACTAGAACAAATAATTACTGTAATTAATCCTCATGACAATAACACCATTTATTGAATGTCTACTATATACACATGCTTTATATATGTCTATACCTAATCTTCACAATAATATCAAGTGATAAATATTTTAATTTTATAAATGAAAAAACTGACTTTCTAAGTATATAAGTAACTAGTTCAGGGTTATGTAGCTAATTAATGATAGAGCCAAGCTTTTAATCCAGTGTTCGTACACATACACGTTTTCTACTAAGCCATGCTGTGCCAGTCAAGCAGTTCTAAGGTTAACAAGTCTCCTCAAACTCTCAGAAACATTATTTTAAAAAAAGAGGAAAAGTCCACAGGTGCCAAAAATTCCAAATATTTTGAATTCATAGGGCTTCCCTGGTGGCGCAGTAGTTGAGAGTCCACCTGCTGATGCAGGGGACACGGGTTCGTGCCCGGTCCGGGAAGATTCTCACATGCCACGGTGCAGCTGGGCCCGTAAGCCATGGCCGCTGAGCCTGCACGTCCAAAGCCTGTGCTCCTCAACGGGAGAGGCCACAACAGTGAGAGGCCCGCGTACCGCAAAAAAATAAAAAAATAAAAAATAAAAATTAAAAAAAAAAAATTCATAGAAGTCAACCCATTCTAGCTTCTCTAGCTCTATCATGAGGTCTGCAATGCTTGCAGGTCCATTTAAGTGTCACTAACAAACAGGCCTAACGCAGAAGCACAGAAAATGCACATAGGAACAATAAAGGTGATAGAAGAAGAAAAGAGAAAGAAGAGGAGAAATGAAGGGGAAGGATGCTTTTGGTGAGGAGTGGGAAAACCACCACCAACTGGCTACCAGACACCCCCATTTGTGGGTACACTTTAACACTTAATGCATTTCTGATAACATGTTAAAGTCTCATGTATAGCAGTCAAATATTAGGCAAACACAGGAAGTTTCTCTTAGAGTCTGAAGAATAAAAAAGCTATCTTTTTTTGTTAGGCCTAATCGTCAATGATGAAATTCCAACATTCCATACACGTTCTTAAATTTGGTTTTTTGTTTTAATTTGACAGTCAAATGCATAGTATACTTGCTTAAATCTAGTGAGAATCTGGTTACAATATAATTTTTTCAAACATTTTCCAATGTTATTTAAAATAGAGTAGGCTTATAAGTCATACTTCTTGCCCTCTGAGTTGTTTTCCAGTTTTCATATTTTTCATAAAAGGATAAAGACAAAATGTAGTAGGATATTAAAATAATTACAAAAACTAGTACACATAAATGGTGATGTTACTGAAATTGAACTACAGCCTGAAAGAGTTCCTTTTTTGTGACAGCTTGAAATGTCTGTCAGCTAATCATAAAGGCCTAAATTCTGAGTAGTGTAGGGTTTTTAGGGACACTGGTGGATAGTTTGTGAAAATTAAACTGCTATGGAAGATGAACACATGAACAGAAATGCCTTTAATTACCTACGTTTTTGTCTCCTTGGTTCAAACTCTCTGAGGCCATCCAGTGTTTCCTTAATTACACTTCATCAAGGACAGAATTGCCTTTTCAAACCTGAAGGGGTCAAAAGTTCATTTCACTCTTTCTTTCTGTTCTACATTCATTAGCTTTTCCCTTAAAGCATCAACAGAGTAAATGCTCTCTTCTATACACCATGGAAGAACATATGAATGAATCAGGCAGAGTCTTCCCTCGAGGAAGACAAACTCTGAACTCCATGAGAATGCAAAGACTCTGTTGTTCATTGACTGTTCTTATCTTAACTGCAGAATTCCAGTAAGTGGAACAACAGCTGGTATTTTATCAGTAGGCATTCAACAAACGCTTGTTGATGACTACACCTAAAACTGGGAAAGTGTATTCATTGACCCAAAAAGGAAGGAAGGAAGGGAAAAAGAAAGGAAGATACAGAAAGACAGAGAGAAAGAATGAGATAGAACAAGAAAGAGAAAAAGGGAAGCTAGGAGAGAAAGAAAGAAAACTATAGGATTTACAGCTTGGGGAAACCTTAGCAATTATGTAGTCTATGAAAAACCAGCCAAGGTATTCCATTTAGCAAGTGACAGAGTTAAGAGTAATATTTTATTTATAATTCCCAATACAGTGTTTTCTCAACATTATAGTAAAATAAACAAATATGTATTAAATACTTAAGATGAACCCAGCCATGTTTAGGCTTTAAAAGAATATAGGAAAAATAACATTAAATCTCTCAATCTTTGCAGAGTACACTGCACAATAAATGGTATCTATAATAGTAATAATAATAATTAAGTAGTTTATATTTAGAATTCTGAGGATGCCTCATAAATAAAACTATAACTATGAATACCTCAAGAATTAGGAAAATAAAAGATAAAGGAATCATCAAACTGAACTTTAAACAGCACCATAACATTACTATATTTTACAATGCTTGCTATATTAGTCTTAGTTCTTATAAACAGCTTACTGAACATCTCTTAATGTCATGAGGCATTTATTCTTTAAGATAAACTAAGGTTATTAATATTTCCTTTTTAAATTCACTTATACCTTATCTCTAGAGCTCTTTGGAGGCGTTAAAGTTTTTCTGCTTTGATTTTCTAATGGTGCCTTTCCCTGAGGCTGTTATCCAATAAAAAAGCAGGTTAATCAGCACACTCAGAGTACACTGCTCAGTTTTTCTGAAGTAAGCTAAGTAGCATCTCTAAGGTAGGCCAAGTCCTGAAAAAAAACTTTCCTAATACCTGCATAGCAATGTCAAGTACACTCAGAAACTTGCTTCAGGGAGTGGTACTTTTTATTATTTGTTTTGTTTCTTGTTCTTTTTGTTTTGCTTTTGGAATAAGTAATAAAAATGTGAATCAGTATGGAAGAAACTTTTTGCTGTAAGAACAAGCAACAACTTGAATTTGTCTATATAACAGCTGCATGAGAGGCCATGTTTATACAGTACAGGTATGCTACCTGCACCAGCTCGGGGTGGGGCAATATATAGTAATAACTCACATCTGATTTATGTATCTTTGTTAGTACTTGCTGAAGTGTGGTTTAGCTGAAGTGTGGTTTAGAATATAAATTGCTTATTTCTTAGTTTCCATTTCTGAATTGTAAGCTTCTTGAGGTTACGAGTGCCTGATTTGTTCATTACCTGATGTTCCTAGCCCACATCTTACATATTATAAGTGCTGCTCTAAAATATTAGTAAGTTTAACTAATAATTAGTTAACTTCAGACTTAATAATTATACATTAGAAATTATACACTATAAATTATTTAATGTCACTAAAATAAACCATTTTAACATTCAAAAGGATTTCATGTTGTGGAATATTCAGAATATCTAGAATATAGTATAAGCCATAATAAGAAATAAAATTTTCATATAGCCTCACAAATAAGACACAGTTGTTCATTCAACAATATTGAACACCACCAGGACTTAGGTAGGTCTTGCTCCAGGTGTGGGTAACATGGCTGAAAAGTTCTGACAAGCTCCTCCTGACTTTACAGAGCCTATGTTCCAGCGACAGACAACAAACAAAATTCAAAACTGCTGGAAGGAGCATGCTGTGGCACAAAAGTTCTGAAATGGCAAGAACTTGATATGCATGAAGCTTTTGTTGCTGGAAAAGGTAAGCAAAGGGTGAGATGGTACATGCAGGTGCTCATGCAGGCCACTGTTAAGAAGCTGAGTCTTTATGTACATAGGAAGCCACTGAAAACTCTTATGTAGGAAGCCGATGTGGCTTTATTGAAGAAAAAGCAAAAAAAAAAGGCAAAACCAAAGCAAACCACACTGGCACACTGGTTGCTGTAAAGAGAATGGGTGATGAAAACTGGAAGAAAAGAGACCTGATAGGGAGTTCACTGCAATAATACATCTACCCAGGAGATGATAACGGCTTATATTAAAGGGGTAGCAGAGGAAAGGGAGAGAAGGTGATAGGTTCAAGATGTACTTTGGAAACAAAACTAAGAAGACTGGCTGATAGATTAGATGTGGGGAGGAATCAAGAATGACCCTAGGATTTTTATCTGAATCACTAGGTAGACAATAGTTCTGTTTACTTAGATGGCAAGAACGGAAGAAGAAATAGTGTGGAAGATCCCTCTACCTACCACACAGTTCCACTTCTCTCCTCCTTCTTTGGTAACAACATTCAGAGTTTATATTAAAGATGGAAATGGGTCCAGCTAAAACTATTTTTGCCTTCTTTTCCTTGCAGTTAGGTGTGTGCCCATTGGCTGGGTTCTGGCCAACAAAACATAATTGGAAATAACGTGAGATTTCTGGAAAGTTTATTTCAAGCTAAGTGATGTTCCCTTTTCACTCTTTTATCTTTCCCATCTTCCTCCTGAAACCTGAACATGATGGCGGTGTCCCAAGACCACTATGGATACTGAAATGATTTGAAAGATGGGGGCACCTGCCAAGACAGTGTGATGACCAAGGAGGCTTCATAACAGCTTTGAATGAAGACCTTCAGCCCTCTCATATGAAAAAGAGAAAAAAATTATATTTTAAAGTCATTTTATTGATAGTTTCTTTTATTTGCAGCTGAATTCAATCTGCACTGATACCAACTGGCTTGAGGAGAGAGGTGAAAAATAAAGAACTATTTCTGAAATACTAAGTTGAGGTGTCTATTAGACATCCAAATGGACATGTCAAATAAACAACTGAATATAGAAATCTTGTCCTAAAATGAGAGACCAGCACTGGAGATATACATCTGGGAGCTACTGTTGAGTTAAAGCTATGGGACTGATAAAGGTTATATAGATAGAAAAGGGCCCAGTCCTGAACCCTAGGACACCCAGATTTAGGTATCTGCACAAGAGAAGGAGCTAGAGAATAAGGCTGAGAAAAGGAGTCCAGTGAGATAGTAAGAAAATTCAAAGACTGTGGTTTCATAGATGCAAAGGAAGGAAAATATACTAAGATATAGGGAGTTGTCAATTGTACTGAATGCATTCAGTAAAGAATTGAATTCAATGTAGAAAGAGTACATGGGAGGGCTTTAGTTTCCTGCAATGAGGAAAAATACATATCCTGGAAAGCCTCCCAACAGAAAACTCAGAAATACTGGACAAAGTACAACAAACACCTTCTTAAATAAGTAGCTAAGCTACAAGAAACTAAGGAGAATCCTAAAGGGTAGATAATGAAGAGGTGTTAAAGAGGGACAAGCTGAAACTAAAACTGTTTGGTTGCCCTTGGGTAATTTGCCAATCACCATTTAAATTTTTCTTAAAAGCTGAATAGATACAAAAATATTAAGTATTTGTAATATATGAAAATAATCATAATGAAATGAACACTTACAAATGCCTTTCAAGTCGCCTCTGAGCCCCTTATACTAGCCTTTCCCCTCCTTGCTAAGAGTTAACCCCTTTCCCAAGTGTTATTACTACCTTCACTTAATAGCTTCATTAAAGCTGTGCCCCCCCCCCAAATGTTACTATTTATAATGTGTTCATAGCAAGTTTTACTATGTTTAAATGAATTCAGTCTTTATGTTATTCTGCAACTTCATTTTTTTGGCTTAATTGTATTTTTCTGAGGTTTATCAATGCTGTTACATGAAGCCACAATTTAGTAACTGATGATAAAAGTAACACTGCAGTGCTGTGGGAAGAAGATGGTTTTGTCAATAAATGTACAGGCCAATTGGAAAATACAAATGAAACTTAGCTCCTACCTAACCCAGCTCACAAAAAATAGAATGGTGGGTTTGAGAACTAAATGTAAAAGTTAAAACAATCAAGGATCTAGAAGGTAACATCATCGAAAATCTTCATGACATCAGAGTACAAATATATTTCTTAAATTAGAGGCAAAACTTACTAGCCATAAAAAATAAAGAGGACCACATTAAAACTAGAGATTTTTGTTCATCAAAAGATTACTAAGAGCGTAAGAGTGGAGAAAGTATATGCAACAGGTATATCCAACAATGAGTTTGTAATGAAGAATATTCAAATAATTTTTACAAACTGACAAGTTTGACAACCCAATAGAAAAATTAGCAAGAAATCTGATTAAGAATTTCACAAGAGTTTAACTAAATGACCAAAAATTATAAGAAAAGGTCTTGACGTGATTAAACAGGAGGAATATGCAAGTAAAAACCATGTGAGGTACACAATAGAATGACTGCAATTTAAAAATGACAATTCCAAATGTTGGAAAAGATCTGGAACAAAAGAATCACGCTGGTGGAATAATAAATTGATAAAGAAACTTTGGAAAATTCATTGGCAGTTTGTATTAAAGGTAAGCATTCATATATCCTCATGCATGTTTCCATTCTTAGGTACATACCTAGCAAAAATGCATATATATGCATTGTTTACCCAGAGGCATGTCCAAGAATGTTCATAGCAACATTATTCATACAACTCCAAACTGTCCAAACTAGAAACAGACCAAACTGTCCATGAACAGTAGAATGGATAATTTTCAGAATACCCATAGAGCCAATACTTGACAATAATGAAAACTGTAGTAAAATGCAACAAAATGAATGAGTTTCACAAAATCAATGCTGAACAAAAAGCAAGACACAAGAGAATACTTACTATTCATTTTTCAAAAGTACAATAACACATATGGTGTGAGACATAAAAAGAGTAGTTAACCTTCGAGAAGGGAGGAGTAATGATTGGGAGAATCATGAGAAACTATGAGGGAGGTTTCTGGAGGGCTGGTGACATTTTATTTTGATCTGAGTGCTGTTTACATAGGTGGTCTTATTCATTTCTGCACTCTTAGCAACTGAGAATAGGGTTAAATATTATAGGTTTGCATTAAATGTTTGTTGACTAAGTTTTGTTGAATTTAAGATGAGAGGGAGAAGCCTTATAAATGAGATCATAGCTGTTATATTACTTCAGCACTCCATAATATATCTCTACTGAAACCAAGAAACCAAAAGTGGTTCACTTATGCTTCACAGATCCTTTTGAAAGCAAGGAAATGTTTGTCAACCATATACACTTTTATACTTTTTACATTTTTAAATATTTAAAATTAGTAAATTAATAATTTCTGGAAATTTTTTTTTGGCCACACCACACAGCTTGCAGAATCTTAGTTCCCCGACCAGGGATGGAACCCATGCTCCTGCAGTGGAGGTACAGAGTCCTAACCACTGGCCCACCAGAGAATTCCCAGGAAATTTTCTTATTCACATTATCTTTTTCCCTGACGATTACAAATAAATTAGGTAATGGGAATGAAAACGTACATCTGGTCACTAAATTGGCTTCTAGTGGGGATAAGGAAGTCCTAAATGACTTTCACTGAATTTCAGGAATGCAATGTTAAAGTTAGCTCTGGAAGTTTTAGAAGGTGCCAGGAGAGAAAAATAAGAAAGCTTAAAAATGTCCCTAAAATAATAAGGCTTCCAGCTTCACACTAACAAGAGGTTCTAATGAATAAATTGGAATGCTTAGGAACTGTTACAACATAACAAATGGAGAGTTAAAATATTTCCTTCTTCTAAATGCTCTCAGAAAAATAAACAGAAAAACACTTAAGAACTACTGAGCCATAAAAATTTAGGACATTTCAAATTTATGAAATATTAAGGACAGCAAGTATGGCACATGAAAAAAAGAGTTCTCTAATCTTTTGTCTCCACAGTAAAGAAAGGAGATGGATTTCAAAGGGAAAAGGAAAAAAAACAAATTTGCGCTTTTATGTTCTCCTTTCCCGTAATAAATAACAATTAAATTTCAGGTTTTCTATTTGCAGGTAAAGAGTGGATACTCTTCATTATGACAAGGTTGAGAAGGAAGGAAATCATCTGAACCTTCAATTATACTTTGAAGCAGACTCAGACTGCAACAATACTCTATAAACATTCAAACATCCTAAAGAGGCTATTAATAAATAATGGCCTGAGAGAGATTTAACAGCAATAACAACAACAACAAAATCCCAAATGCTCCACAGCTACAGACCACTCTTCCAGCTCCAGGTAGCCACCTCCATGAGTATGCTCCTATTCAGAGGAACCAGCTTTGTAAAGGATTTAGCTCAGTGCAACCATTAAACTCACTGAAAAACAGCTCAAAGCACATGTCCTATTGATGGGTATCTATATTGCCATTTATCATTGTCAGTATTATAATGGAACACACATCTCGAGAGGCAACTAAGCCTCACAGTTCAGAACACAAGTTCTAGAGCCAGACTGAGTATGAATTCTGCCTCCACCATTTATAAGCTATGACTTTGGGCCAGTTGTTCAACCACTCTGGCCTGCAAAACCATTAACTGTGAAGAGGAAATAATGTATCTACCTCAGAGATCTATAGGGATTGTGATGGTTTATGTGTCAACTTGATTTGCCACAGGGTGCCAAGATTAAACATTATTTCTGGGTATGCTGTGAGGATATCTCGGGATGAGATTAGCATTTGGATTGGCAGACTCAGTAAAGTAGATGGTCCTCCCCAACAGGGGTGGGCATCATCCAACCCACTGAGGGCCTGAATAGAACAAAAGGAGGAGGATGGGGGAATTCATCTTCCACTGCCTCGCTACTCTAGCTGGGACATCACATTTCTTCTTCTGGCCTTGAACTGGGATTTATACCATCAGTGCCCCTATTTCTCAGGTCTTCACACTGGGTCTGGGTCTCTAGCTTGCAGACAGCAAATCATGGGGACTTCTTAGCGATCATAATTGCATGATCAAATTCCTCATAATATGAAACAAAACCAATAGAAGATATATACCTGGAGAACCCTAATACAGGGGTTAATGAGTTAATACATGTTATCTAGCACCTAGAAAGTCCTCAGTAAGTGTTAATTACCATCGTTATTTTCATTACTATTACTGTGTAACCCAAAGAGCAGGAACAGCTCAAAGACTTACGAACTTTGTTCTAAGAAAGAAGGACAGTCAGTCATAATTAAATAGATTCAAGAAATCAAAACACACCCTGGAAACCAGGGCTGCTGTGGGGGCTGAGTGCAGAAGAAAGAATCAGTATCCAGAAAGGTCTTCCCCATGATTTCCTGGTCTTTAAAGGAGATATTCTACTAGCAGTAAGGCCATCCCAACTCTTTCTTGTGCACAGTGGGAAAAGATATAGGAAACCTCAGTGAGATGTCTCTAACCACTATCCACATAAAAGGAGAGAAAAACACTGTGAGGCTGAGAGGTAACACCTTGAGGCCAGGTGGTGTGAGAGATGTATGATGATGAGTGAGCAATGCGACAGAGGACCCAGGTGAGGCCAGTGGAGGACAACCTGGCCACATAGTCGGTCTTGCTTCCCACTAACAACTTTAAGGAATTTTAACAATATTTTGTCAAACTTACGCCATCTCCTCTGTGAGCAACTCCCCACTCCCTACCCCTAGGTGATGGCAGATGCCTCAAGCCTTTCATGGGTAGCTAAGGGACGTAAGGCCAACCTCACTAACTGCTTGAGTTTCTGACTCTACTATGCAACTTCTGCCAAAGATTTCAGGGTAAGGACTCATGGTAGGGAAAAATACCGCCTCAAGAGGGAAACTGCAAGGTGTGCAGACTTAATGAAGTTTGACTTTGACTAAACGTAGTGAAAACAGGGAATTGGGGTGATGTGTTTTCAAGCGCTTAGGACACAATACTCTCCTTGGTTATTTATATGTTACCAAAAGGACTCACAACCAATGGAAGGTGAAGGGCAGAAGTCCTGGTTCTCACCCAGCATCTGATAAAGGTCTCCCCTTTGGGCTCATAATGACAGAACATCTCGTGAATATTTAAAAGGAAACACCTTTTTGGATACAGATTCAAATAAATGACCTCATTGTACAACAATGAACTCTTCTTTGCCAGGACCCCCTCCTCCTCCTCCCTGCTTCCCATATACTTCCAGGTTCTTTTGTAGGCACTGATCCATGTCAGTTTTGAATATATATATATGTGTGTATATACATATATATATATATGTATATACACACATATACATACACACACACACACATATATCCAGCTTTTTCCTGAGTGGGGTTGAGAGGGTAGGCATGGGGTAAAAATAATACACCTTTATCTTTCTTTACAAATTGTAAATTAACTCAATTTTCTAAGCTTCCCCCCCAACCCCACCCCTTTTCTGTCTGTATCAGCACAGAACTTGTTTAGCCAGAGGAGTCTGTTGTGGTGAGACCGTCAAATATGTGAACAGACATATTTGGAAAAAAACAAGTATTTGTTCACCATATGAAAGCACATTCACACAAACATCTCTCTACCAAATTCCTGAGCAAATATTCTTAAAATCTGTAGTGGGATGGATGTTCTACATCAAGTTTACAACAAAACAACAGGACCGAATTGTCACACCTCTGTGGTTGTATCTACCCTTAAAATCGGCCTAACTAGAATGGTCAAACATATACACAGGAAATTTAGCCAATAATGTAAAACTACAAAGAATGTTAAGTGTGTGACGAGTGTTATTGCTCTTATACAAGTTCAGAGGAAAGAGTTCACTGCAGGCTGAGTGTTGCAGGGAAGGCTTCCAGGAGGAGGGAGGACCTCACCTGGATACTGAAGACAGAGTAGGCACTGGATGGCCATGAAGACAGGATAGGGAGTTCTATCAGTAACTTGGCAGAGCATTTGTGGCTGGTAAAGACTGGATGTGATAACATGAAAAGGAAGGTTTATTGAGAGTAGGTAGGTTTGGGGAAATGTATTGCAGTTTGACTATGATTCATCCATTCTCCACTTTTCTTTTGTATGAAAAATCTCAAACTAAGAAATATGCAGTGCTCTGCGGGATAAAATCATTCTGGGAATGCTATTAATTGTTTATTTTTGTAATTTTCTAATTGTAGTATGTATTTAATAGAATATAAAACTGAAAAATCAGCTTTCATAACATTTTCCAATCTGCATTTTTTCATACAGTAAAAAAATGCTAGCTTTATATATTAATAAACCATCTTAAAGTACTGGGCAATACTCAATATCAAATGAAAAATAACTAATAATAATTTTGTAAAATATTATTAGTCTGCCAATCAACAAATGTTCATCTGGCACCTACTACGTGCTAGGCTCCACAGTAGGAGCTGGGTCAGATACGAACAATAAATGCGTTCTGGCTGGAATAAGAATCACTGATTTGAAATGCTGAAGTGGGTGTGGAGGAAAGGGAACATTCCTGCACTGCTAGTAGGAATGCAGCTGGTGCAGCTACTGTGGAAAACAGTATGGACATTCCTGAGAAAACTAAAAATAGAATTACCATATGATCCAGCAATCCCACTCCTGGGCATATATACAGACAAAACTGCAGTTCAAAAAGATACATGCACCCCTATGTTCACAGCAGCACTATTCACAATAGCCAAGACAGGGAAACAACCTAAATGTCCATCAACAGATGAATGGATAAAGAAGATGTGGTATATACACATATACAATGAAATACTACTCAGCCATAAAAAAGAAGGAAATAGTGCCATTTGCAGCAACATGGATGGATCTAGAGATTATCATACTATGTGAAGTCAGTCAGAAAGAGAAAGACAAATACCATATGATATCACTTATATGTGGAATCTAAAATATGACACAAATGAACCTATCTATGAAACAGAAACAGAATCAGGGACATAGAGAATAGACTAGTGGTTGCCAAGGGGGAGGGGCTAAGAGAGGGATGGATTGGAAATTTGGGATTAGCAGATGCAAACTAGTATATATAAAATGCATGAAACAACAAGGTCCTACTTTATACCACAGGGAACTATATTCAACATCCTGTGATAAACCATAATGGAAAAGAATATGAAGAAAAATGTATGTATGTACAACTAAGTCACTCTGCTGCACAGCAGCAATTAACACTGTAAATCAACTATACCAACTATACTTCAACAAAATAAAATAAGGTGTACATAACAAAACATGGTGCTCTGAATCTGACCTCTTGCATTTCCTCTAGGGGAGGTCTCTAAAAGAGTGAAATGACCTTATACGTAATAGACCTTGGATATTTATGTTCCAACACATATATAATTTTCACTTGTGGGACATAATGGCTCTGTAAGAATACGTTTATTTTTTGAATCTATTTCCTCTTTTATGATGCAAACTTTGAAGTGATATTTCATAAAGTTTCTGCCTTCTCAAATTTCAAGGCATATCTCCTCATTCACATGTGCCAAAATTTGATGAAAGTTAATTATTTCTGTGTATCCATCTGGTTCATGTCATTATACATCTCAATAAATAAATAACAATTAAAAAAAGAAACACTGGTTTGAAATGCTGGAGAGGGTGTGGAGAAAAGGGGATCCTCCTACACTGTTGGTGGGAATGTAACTTGGTGCAGCCACTATGGAAAACAGTAGAGAGGTTCCTTAAAAAACTAAAATTAGAGCTACCATATGATCCTGCAATCCCACTCCTGGGCATATATCCGCAAAAGATTAAAAAAACTAATTTGAAAAGATACATTCACCCCAATGTTCATAGCAGCACTATTTACAATAGGCAAGACATGGAAGCAACCTAAATGTCCATCAGCAGATGAATGCATAAAGAAGATTTGGTATATATACACAATGGAATACTACTCGGCCATAAAAAAGAATGAAATAATGTCATTTGCAGCAACATGGATGGATCTAGAGATTATCATACTAAGTGAAGTAAGTCAGAAAGAGAAAGACAAATACCATATGATATCACTTACATGTGGAATCTAAAATATGACACAAATGAACTTATTCTCAAAAATGAACTTATTCTTGAAACAGAAACAGACTCAGAAAACAAATTTATGGTTACCAAAGGGAAAAGGGGGTGGGGGAGGGATAAATTAGGAGTATGAGATTAGCAAATACAAACTACTATATATAAAATAGATAAACAACAGTGTTCTACTGTATACCACAAGGAACTATATTCAATATCCTGTAATAAACCATAATGGAAAAGAAGATGAAAAAGAATACATATATATATTCAGATACATATCTATATATATCTGAATCACTTCACTGTACACCAGAAACTAACACAACATTGTAAATCAACTACACTTCAACAACAAAAACAAAAAACCCACTGGTTTTGAAACGAAGAATAGCTCAGTCAATAAAAAAATTTAAATAGGTCTTTCTGATAACTGAAGAATGTTGCAATTTATATGTACTTTATCCCAAAGAAACCTAAAAATATTTACCTTGACTTATTAATATTGAATCTGTCTTGATACATAACAGTTAACTACACTACACAAATACATTTTTATACTTGCCAATGCAGAATATTTAAATTATGTTGATTATTCCTAGTTTATAGAGGTGACCAAACTTATCATACAACTGTTTCAAAATACCCACTGATTAGAAGGAAACGAACAAAAGTCTCATAGATATCTATGAGCTCCTTTTCCCTCATCTACAAAAGAAAAAGGTGGTGAGAGAATTCTGACATTACATCCTGTGAGAAAATTTTGTATCATGAATTTCGCAAGGCATAACCCAATCCCATCAATTTTCAGTGTTTTTGGATTTTCCTTGAAAAAACAAAAACTACAGCTGCAGGCACACACAAGGCTAACTGCAATAGCTCCTTCTCAGGGAAGAATTTGTTAAAGGAAATAGATTCTAATGGAGACATGGTCCTTCTGCTTGTTCCCTACATCCCTTTCCTTCCTCGCTTCTCGAGAACTTTTCTTCTATAATTATATTCTCTCAACTGACAAAAATGTCCACTAGTTTTCTCCTATAAGTGACTAAATGTTTAAATTCTAATTATTTAACCAAGGTGTTTAAGGTCAGCATTAATAATGGTGCCTACTTGTGTGTGTGTGTGGAAGGAGGGGGTGGAGTGGGGGGGCTGGGGACATGGGAGAGAGGGGTGCAGACCTGGCAAATGGGGGACAGAGACGGGAGGGGGCTTCTCACTGTTTATCTTTCAAATGCTCTTTGGTCTTTGAAGCACATAAGTATAGACCCTTAACAATCAATCAAGCAGTCAATCAATCAATAATACCTAATAACAGCAACAATAACAACATAACTGGAAATTTAAAAGAAATTGTTCTCCAATCTCTGTAGAATTATTAGAATGGAGTTATGTAAGAGTAGTAGCACAAGTTGCTGGTTAAATCTGTGTAAATTAGACACGAAACTTCAATTGTGGACTTCTTCCATAAAATATTTAGCATATGCATTTTTAAAATTTGTTCTTAGCATGTTTTTAAATATTCACTAATCTGCCACGTTAACAACATCGGCCATCTTTCCCCACGGGAAACACCTCAACCCTAGGGCCATCACCCTTTAAGCAAAGAGCACCAACCCAATGCCTCAGCTTCAACTATGAAGGCGGCTGCATTAGCTCAATGTATCGCAATAACTTACCGCTTTGGATACTTAACTGGTGTCCGGACGCAGGTGGAGGAGCCGGTGCGGTGCTAGGGACTCGTCGCAGCCAGAGGGGACCTGGAGGCGAAGACGGACGTGCGTGGGCAACCGGCTATGGCTCAGGCTCCTAGGACCATGGGCGTCAGGCTTTGAAGACACGAGGGTCCCTGCGTCCATGAGGAAGAGCGACTGCTCCGGCAGCCCTGCCTTTTCCATGGTACTGGAGGCCAAGCGCCTCAGGCCACCCCAGTACGCGCAGGTGACTTCAAGGGGTGGCCTGCTCCTCTCAACCGGCATCCAGGCCTTGGACGCGCCAAGAGACGGGCCCTTCTACGGCTCTGCCGGGACGGAGCGAAGGGAGAGAGCTTGAGGTTTCCGCAGGCTGCACCGGCCCACTGGGCCCAGTGCCCGAGAGCTGTTCAGAAAGGTGGTTCTCCTCGTCCACCACCAGCTACTGGAGCTCTGCCACACGGTGTTTGTGGCGGAGAAGTGGCCCAGCCCCTCACAGACGGTTTGAAGGCCCCAGGGCCTCGCACAAAGGAGCAGACGCTCTGCTGCGACCAGGAACACTTCCACCTCTTTATGCCGCTGGCCGCCATCTTGGCTGGCAGGGCGGACGCGGGGCGCGGGCTACTTCCGGCTCCACCTCCGCCTCGAGGCCAGGGGCTCACGCCTCGCCCTGGCGCTCTTCGCCGCTTGCAGCCTCTGACGCCGCTTGCAGCCTCTGACGCCGCTTGCAGCCTCTGACGCCGCTTGCAGCCTCTGACGCCGCTTGCAGCCTCTGACGCCGGTCTCCTTCCGCTGCCAAGCCCAGCTGTGCTCCGAGTGGAGAAAGTGCGCTGAAGAGCCCGGATATGCATGGCTTCGAGGTACCCAGCTCAGCTCGCTGGCGTCTGGACTCCTGAGGAAGGCAGCGGAGGAGATGCCGTGAGAAGGCCGGACTGGCAGGTGCAGAGGCAGCTGGTGATGCCCCGGCGTTTGGAAGGACGGAAGCTGCATGACCCTTCCTGCGTGGCTAGAACGCTTCTTAGGCCAAACGATGCCAAGCAGAGCCTATTTTGTGACCCTGTGTGAAGATATTTTCAGATATTTTTGCGCACCGTTGTACATAAGGAGGGCAGAAGGACGTGGTCGTGAGCTTCCGACGGAGCAGGTACCCAGATCTCATTCTAAGGTCCACTTGGCCCCTTCCAGGCCAGCAGGTGTGGCCACAGGTGAGATGAGGGTGCCCATCAGGCGGGGAAGTTATACAAGCCTCTTGCGCTTTTCTGCACCGCAGGCTTGCTTTCCTGACCCCTTCGACTGTAAATTGCACCGCATTTCAAAAACCCACCCCAATGAATAAAAGGAGACCTTGCTGGGGAAAAAAAAAGTGTTCAAAGGCAAGAGCATCCATACATCAGTCAGGCATGATTCTGCATATGGCAGTTCACAAAAATCAACATTTTCCAAGTGTTTTCTGTTTTAGAAAAGCTCTGTTTCAATGCTTTCTTAAAGAAGAGTCCTTTTCATCATCTTATTACATATTGTTTTTCTAGTGAAGAAAATATTTTAAGAACTTTTGCCATTTCTAAGGTCGAAGAAGAGTGCTAGATAAAAAGCACTGGGTTGGTTATTGTGCCTGCTATAATGCCTCACATCTCTAGAAAGTTCCATATGAAACTTCAAATACATTACATTTATAGTGCTATAGTACTATCTTTATTTGATGAATGGGGGAAAAAGGCTCAGGAGGCTAAGGGGCTCATCCACAATCACAGAGTCAATAGGAAAATAAATTCTCAGAGTGAACCCTTACTGATGCACTTTGCTTATGACATCTGACCACAGGGTAGAGAGAATGGCTTCTCCAAGTGTGGAAATGAGTTCATGTATAAAGGGTTAATCAGTGATCTTACTATTGGAGAGGCTTTCCGACTCAAATAGACATCTTTCCAGAGCCTCTGTTCAAACTGAATCCTGTGGCTTGTATGCCTTCTCCTTAGGCATCATTTTCCATTAGGCGCCACAGGAACAGTGCTTGGAGACTATGCGTTTCCCAAGAGTCTAAGAAAATGTCAATGGGAAAAATATATTATACTAAATATAAGAAAAAATAATCACAAAATTGAATTAATAAACATTTCATTTGTTGTCTACAAACTGTGGCCTTACAGCATCTTCAAATACAATCCAACTCATATGATTATGTATAAATTATAAAGTACACTTTAGTGTCTGATATGGTCACATTTTAAAAGTGTTTGATATGACATTAAGTACTTCAAAGAGTATCTAGAATTTACAGAGAACCTCTTCCCCAGGCCTACCTGGAGACAACTATTCAACTGTCAAATGCCAGCTTAAGTGCCACTTTTTGAGAGGCTGTTTATTATTCTGCATTTCTGCTTCCTCTAGGCTAAAGAGCTAAGCACTTGTTTCTCTATGCCCTGATGATAATTTGTTCATATTATTAGTAGTTTATTATAGTTTTTGATTGTTTGCTGGTTTGTTGGTTGGTTGGTGTGCTTTAACATACTGCCTGGATTCAGGAACCAGGAATTACTCATCTCTGTATTCCCAGTATCAGGAACAGCGCAGGTAGGTCCCATAGTTGTTTACTGATTTAAATTCCTTTTCTGTGCAGATGTCAGAGCATCTGAAATTCTACCGTTACAATTATACTTTTGGGGGGGGGCAAGTATGCTTATCATAAAATGCACATAATCTTCAGACTTATATTGGAGTGTTTTCCCCATATCTTTTTGAAAACCTAATAGTTTTTCCTAGGACTGGGTAGACACAGAATGTTAGAATCATATTTGACCATTTAACTTTTCCTCAAAGGATGACAGCTAGCCTGAAATTTCCCCCAAATGCTCTTTGCCTCCATTTTCTTTTTCTGTTTCTTCTATCCATCATAATTTTTTTTTCCTCTTTACTCTTTCCATTTTGGAGCTATCAACAAAGGTTTTAGCTAGAATCAATTTTCCTGAAGGTTTTATGACAACTCTGAAGACTCAAGCTTTTATTTTATATAAAACTTTTCTTAATTTATTGATACTTCCAGGAGGTTTGTTTTCTCTTTTAGTGGAAGGGGAAAAAAAACCAAGAGACAGAGCACGCTTATCCTCATACTTAATATTTTTACACTTACCCATTCTTGATTAATTACAATGATATGCTGCAGATGTCCAACATAAACTGGATCATTTAATGCATAATTATACCTTTTAGATGAATCTCAGATCTATTGCTGTTATTTTCCATGGACTGGAGCTGTTATGTGCCTGACAGAATTAAGTTCCCATCATCCTGTGCCACGGAAGATGAAAGTGAAAAAGAAACGAGCTTGAGGAGAAATTGTTCTTATAGTAGCAAAATTAGCAGTCGAGGTTCCTGAAAGACAGGAAACTGCCACATGCCACTATTAACTCATGTAAAACATAAACTGCATTTTACAGATGATGAAACTGACTGTTCACATGGTAACGAATAATGCCACTAAAAGAGTAGGTTTTCAAGAAATGTTGTATCATATACTTGGTAACAAAATACTGTTCCTGTGCTTAACTTTCTTCATATAACAGGAGTACCAATCTTTTAAACCTAAGCCAAAAATTTAGTGTTGAACGGATAAAAGGGTAAAAACAAAAAGTCTTATAGCATTTTTTTTTTTTTTGCTTCATTTTAAACTTTATCATATGGCATAGAGTTAACAAGATGTGTGTTTTTTTGTAAGGGTAACTTTTTTTTTTTTTTTTTTTTGCGGTACATGGGCCTCTCACTGTTGTGGCCTCTCCCGTCGTGGAGCACAGGCTCCGGACGCGCAGGCCCAGCGGCCATGGCTCACAGGCCTAGCCACTCCGCGGCATGTGGGATCTTCCCGGACCTGCAACAGCAGGCGGACTCTCAACCACTGCGCCACCAGGGAAGCCCAAGGGTAACTATTATTCAAGACAGCACTGAATATGTATGGCTAAATTTTTAGAGATAACAGTAACCTTTTAAAATTTTGATTGCTTTAATGCTGTAACAGCATCAGAATTTCAACACTGACTCTGAAAAAAATCAACATCACCTATATCTCTAATATATTTAATTGAATTGCGCACTTGACAGCTTAATTTGGTTGTTGTTTATGAACCTTTGTCTCCCTCTTGGAGATTTCTTAACAGGGGTGATAAACTACTGATGTGCTTTCAAGATCAAAAAGCTTGTTTATCAGGGCTGCTTTCCAAATACAGTATTTCACAGAGCTATTTTATTGAGGTCCAGGGCAAGTTCCACAGTAAGAGGATGAATGTTGAGCCACTGAGTGGCAGATCTGATGTGGGAGAGATGTAGGCGGAGAGTCAGAAGCCAGGCTTGCAAGATCAGTTTCATAACTATTCTTTGTGGCTGATCTTAGGCAGGTAAGTCATAAGCCTTATAAAGTTGAGATGATAATATCTGCTTCAAAGGATGACTTTTTTGAGTTTGATACTACACAGAAGGCACTTTGAAAAGTGCAAAATTACACAAATTTTAAGCTCTAGATTTTCTCTTGATCTGCTATCCAAAGTATCAAACTTAACCTGAAGTTGAAGTATTTTACTAACCCACAAAAGATGTACCTTGAAACACTTCTTTGGACTTAACTTCAAATACATTATGTACTCCCTCTGGATGATTTAATTCATTTCTGTTAATCCAAATAACTTCAAAAATAAATAGCAACAGATCTGTCATTTATTGAGGCACTGTGTATATCTCATTTAATTGCCCACTACAAACTTTATGAGGTAACTAGTATTATCTGCATTCTAAAAATGAAATTTAAATAACTTGTTTAAGAAAACTAGTATGTAAATTTTCTGTTTTCATCTTCACATTGTCCTGGAGCTGGAGACCCATATTACCTACTGTTTATTAGACTCTTCACTGGGATATCTAGGTTACTCAATTTAACATGTTTAAATCTAAACTCATTATTTTCTTTCCCAGATCAGTTTCTTTCTCTTGCATTCCTAATTTAGTTAATTATATCAATATCTACTTAGCTTCCCAAGTCAGAAGCCAAGGGTCATTTTACATTCCTTCATTTCCCTAACCTACTGTAGCCCAATAATCATGAACTTGCCAATTATACCATAGAAGTGAGTCTTAAAAATTTTCTATCTACAGAGCCATGTTTTTACTCCAAATCCAAATAATTGTTGGTACATATGACAGCTTTTACATTGGTCTCACTGCCCTATCCAAAACCGTCTACCACACTGAAACCAGAGTTATTTTCCTAAAATAATAATTTTCGAAAAAGTGTGGTTATGCCACTTCCTTGCTAAAATAACCACCATGGGTATTCTGGCCGATATAGGCTAGAATCCAAACTCCTTATCAAGACACAATGTCCTTTATTAATTTGCCTTGACTTATGTTTCTGGTCTTATTTCCTGCCTCTGTATCGTGTATTTCATGCCTCACACTCATTCCACTCTCCTAGAAATTATACAGTGTTTTTCTATTTCTGCACTTTTGTTCTGGCTTTTACCTTACTGTACTTTCCCAGTTCTTCTTGCTTTAAAAACTCTTTTTCATTCTTCAGACTTAGCTCTTGCTATCACCTTTATTAAGTCTTTCTTTAAGTTCTCTATCTTCTTCTGTCCAGCCCCATTCATGGAACAGAGACTCTACCTTGGTGCAGCATGCTTAAATGGGGCTCTGATCTCTCTTGCCCTCTCTTGCCCTAGTGGTTTCACACTAGAAGAGGAAGGCAAGAGGACCCCACCCACTGAACTCTGGGTTTCTAGAGCAGGATGTCATTCAGAAGATTACAATTGTCCCCAGCCCTAACTCCAGAACACTGGCTCAGAGATTTTGCCTGGGGGGAGAAACAGGCCAAAAAAACAAATCATTACTAATTTATTTCCAAGGAATTGCCTTCATTTGCAACAGAGTGAAGAAATTCTAGCCTAAAGGCACTCTCAAAAAGAGTGCGGGTTGTGGTGAAGGCAATTGGGAGAAGATTCCAGCTTCAGGCTAAACTGTAGGTCAGATAATTTGAAGGAGAGAAGTAGGGAATAATACAGCTGGGTTGAGTCCTCCGTTTCAGAACAAAAACCCAGCTGTTCATATCAGAAACTAGTCCTTCAAAAGGGCCACATTTTATCAGATTGGTTTAATAATGCCCCAAGGCATTATTTTAAAATGATAGAGCAATCAGCTGGTAATTAGTAATAATTTAATAGTTAGGGGTAGTCAGGGAAAAGAGATGAAAAGAATCCTACAAGTGCCACTGTCATCCCAGTGTTTTGTGGGCATACCCAAAGTTATACCACCCTGAGGAACAACATCAGAGGCTGACACTGAAGGTGGGGGGAAATCAACTTCAGTGAAATGAACCAATCAGTTAGTTACTAGACAAATAAACAAATAATAATAATGAGGTAGTACTGAAAGTTGCTACAATATATTATATAAAATGTCCAGTTTCCAACAAAAAAAATTGTGAGACATATAAAGAAACAGGAAAATATAACCCATACACTGGAAAAATATTCAGGTAACAGAAGTTGCATATGAGAGAGATCAAATATCAAATATATCAGAAAAAGACTATAAAGTAGCCATTACAGACATGTTCACAGAACTAAATGAAAACATGATTAAAGAAGTAAAACAAGGTATGCCACATAAACTATATAATAAAAATAGAGATAGAAATTATAAAAAAAAGCAAATGGAAATTATGAAATTGCAAAGTACAGTAATTAGAACATTCACTGGAGGGGCTCAATATTAGATTTGCTCAACTGGCAGAAGAAAGAATAAGGAAACTAGAATATAGGTCAATAAAAGTTATGCAAGCTGAAGAACAAGAAACAAATGAAGAAAAATGATGAAAGCATCAGAGAAATGTGGGAGGCTGTTAAATATACCAACAAACCTGTAGTGGAAGTACCAGAATGAGATGAGAGAGAGAAAGGAGCAGAAAAATATATGCAAAAAAATTTAATAATAATGGATGAAAACTCCCCAACTTTACTGAAAAACAATATTATACACATTTAAGAAGGTCAATGAACACCAAGAAGGATAAACCCAAAGAGAGCCACAAACAGACATGTCATAGTAAAAATGATGAAAGTTGAAGACAAGGAGAAAATCTTGAAAGTAGCAAGAGAAAAACTACTTGCTACTTAAAAAGGAACCCCAATGAGATTAAAAACAGACTTTATGGTAGAAACAAGGGAGACCAAAGTGCAATGGCATAACATATTCAAAGTACTCAAAGAAAAAAACTGTCAACCAAGAATCCTATATCCAGAAAATCTATCTTTCAAAAATGAAGTCCAGATAAAGACTTTACCAAATAAACAAAAACTGAGAGGATCTGTTTCTGGTAAACCTACCTTCTAAGAAATACTAAGGTACTTCTTCAAGCCAAAAGCCAGTGATTCTAGGTGGTAATTTGAATACATGAGAAAAAACAAAGAGTACCAGAGAACATAAGTATGTAGTTGTAAAAGACAATAGATATACATATTTTTTCTCTTATCTTAAATGATTTCAAAAGCAATTGTATAAAATATGTGCATAATGTAATCTTGGGCTTATAACATAAAGAAATGTGCCAGTAACAGCACAAAGGAGGTGAGTGGGAGAAACAGTGTTTTGGGCTAAGGAAATGACTAGTTTGTAGAGTAATAATTGTAGCAATGTATTGTTGGGTCTGTAATATTAACAGATATAATAAGCATAAAAATAGTACCTCAAAAAAGGGAAAGAGAGCAGAGCTATATAGGAGTAATATTTAGATACATATGGTGAGCCCTGAGCAACTGCTAGAAAAACAACCAACTAAAAAATGTGAAAAAAAAAATCATTAGAGAACTTAAAACTGCTACATTTGAAAATATTCACTTAATGTTTAAAAAAAGTCATAAAGGAGGAATAGAAGAAGAAAAAAGAGGTGAGATATATAAAAAACAAACAAAAATGGCAGATGTAAATCTATCATACTAGTAATTACATTAAATGCAAATGAATTAAACTCTCCAATTAAAAGGTAGGAATTTTCAGATTTGATTTTAAAAACCGCCACAGTGAATATTCAAAAATGCAAACATATTGAAAGAGAAAAGATAAAAAAGATGTATCAAACAAACAGCAACCACAAAAAAGCTGGAGTGACTATACTGATATCAAGCATAATAGACTTTAAAATAAAAGATGATACTAGAGATAAAGAGGGATGTTTTATACTGATGAAAGGGTCAATCCATCAGGAACATATAATGATTATATATGCACTCAGTAACACTTCACTAAAATACATGAAGCAATAATGACAGAAATTAAGGGAGAAATAGGCAATTCAACAATAATCATCTGAAACTTGAATATCTGATTTTAAATAATGGATAGAAAAACTAGACAGAAGATCAGCACATAAACAGAAGCTTTGAACCACGCTATAGACCAACTAGACCTAACAGACATTTATAGAACACTCCCAAATAACACAGAATATACATTCTTCTCAAGTGTACGTGGACAGTTCTCCAGGATAGAACATATACTAGGCTATGAAACAAACCTCAATAACTTTAAAAGAACAGAAATAATACAAAGTATGTTCTTTGGCCACATGGAATGAAATTAGAAATCAGTAGCAGGAAAAATTGGGGAACTCATAAATATTTGGAAATTAAACAACACACTCCTAAATAAACAATGGGTCAGAGAAGAAATCAAAAAGGAAATAAGAACATATTTTGATATAAATAAAAATGAAGACAATGTACTGAAACTTATTGGATGGGACTAAAGCAGTGCAGAGGTAAATTTATAGTAGTAAATGCCTATAATAGGAAAAAAGATTGCAAATCAATAGCCTAAACTTGCACCTTTAGACAATGAAAAAGAAAAGCAAACTAAACCAAAAGCAAGCAGAAATAATAAAGAATAGAGCAGAAATGAATGAAATAGGGAATAGACAAACAATAGAGAATAATCAATGAAAACCAAAAGCTGGTTCTTTGAAAAGATCAATAAAATTGACAAATCTTTAGCTAGATTGACCAAGAAAAAAAGAGAGAAGACTCAAGTTACTAGACTCAGAAGTGAAAGAGGAGACACTACTATTGCCTTATAGAAATAAAAATGATTTAAAGAGAATACTATATACACTTGTATGCCAACAAATTAGATAATTTAGATGAAATGGACAATATTTTAAAAATGTATGAACTACTGAAATTGACTCCAGAAAATAAAAGGCAATCTGACTGGACCCTATAACATAAAGAGACTGAGGAAATAGTTTACTTAAAAATCCAACAAAAAAGCCCAGACTCAGATGGCTTTGCCACTAAATTCTACCACACATTTAAAGAAAAATGGAAAACAGTTATTCACAAATTCTTCTAAAAATTAGAAGAGGAGAAAACATTTCCCAACTCTTTGTATGAGTTCAGTATTACCCTGATATCAAAATCAGACAAAAACATTGTAAGAAAAGAAAAATACAGACCAGTATCTCTTATGAACATAGGTTCAAAAACCCTCAACAAAATACTAGTAAACCAAATCCAGCAACATAAAAAATGAATTATACACCATGACCAAATGGGATTTATCCCAGGAATGCAAGGTAGGTTCAACATTTGAAAATAATACATTACATCAACGTAGTAAAAAATAAAAGTCACATAGTCATCTCATTAGGTGCCAGAAATACATTTGACAGGATCTAATACCTTTTGATAATAAAGACACTCAACAAATTAGGAATAGAAGGGATCATTCTCAACTTGACAAAGGGCATCTATTGAAAAATCACAGCTAATATCATAGTCACTGATAAAAAGCTGGATATCCCCTAAGATCAGAAAAACATAAAAATATCCTTCCTCACTGTTTCTATTCAACATTGTACTGGAGGTTTTAGTAAGGGCAACTAGTCAGGCAAAAGAAATAAAAGTCATCCAGATTGGAGAGGAAGAAGTAAAACTATCTCTATTTGTAGATGACATAACTTTATGTATAGAAAATCCTAATGAATTCACTAAAAAGAATTAGAACTAATAAATAACAAGACAAACAAGTGAACTGAAAGAAACAATTACAATAAACAAGTTCAGTTAAGTTTGCAGGATACATTATCAATATACGAACATCAATTTTATTTATATTGACTTGCAATGAACAATCCAAAAATGAAATTTTAAAAATCTTTTTATGATAGTGCCAGAAAGAATTAAATACTTAGGAAGGAATTTAATAAAAGAAATATAAATCTTATACTCTGAAAATTACAAAGCAATAGTAAAATAAAGAAGATGTAATAATTGGAAAACTTCCTTGTTCATAAATCAGAATACTTAATATTTTATGATGGCAATACTTCCCAAACTTAACTTATCTACAGATGCAACACAATCCTCATAAAAATTGCAGCTGACTTCTTTATAAAAATTAACAAGCTGACTCCAAAATTCATATGGAATTTCAAGTCACCCAGAATAGCCAAAATAATTTTGAAACAGAATACTAAAGTTAGAAGATGCATTCTTCCCTATTTCAGAAGTTACTGCAAAGTTTGAGTAACCAACACAGGCATGAGACGCTAAGGCTGCTGCTGCTGCCACCAGGAAACCAGTGTGCGAGCACAGGTCACTATCCACACCCCCCTTCCGGGGAGCCTGTGCAGCCCGCCACTGCCAGGATCCTGGGATCCAGGGACAACTTCCCCGGGAGAATGCCACAGGCTGGTGTAACGTCCTGCCGGTCTCTGCCGCCGCAGGCTCGCCCCGCATCCGCACCCCTCCCTCCCCCTGGCCTGAGTGAGCCAGAGTCCTCGAAGCAGCTGCTCCTTTAACCGCGTCCTGTCTGAGCGAAGAATAGACAACCTCCGGGTGACCTACAGGCAGAGGCAGGGCCAAATCCAAAGCTGAGCCCCGGGAACTCTGCGAACAAAGAAGAGAAAGGGAAATCTCTCCCAGCAGCCTCAGGAGCAGTGGATTAAAGCTCCACAATCAACTTGATATACCCTGCATCTGTGCAATACATGAATAGACAACGAATCATCCCAAATTGAGGAGGTGGACTTTGAGAGCAAGATTTATGATTTTTTTCCCCTTTTCCTCTTTTTGTGAGTGTATATGTGTATGCTTCTGTGTGAGATTTTGTCCATATAGCTTTGCTTTCACCATTTGTCCTAGGGTTCTATCCGTCTGGGGTTTTTTTGGTTTGTTTTTTCTTAATAATTACTTTTTATTTTAATAACTTTATTTTATTTTATCTTACTTTCTTTTATCTTCTTTCTTTCCTTCCTTCCTTCTTCCTTCCTTCCTTCCTTCCTTTCTTTCCTTCTGCTTTCTTTCTTTCTAATTTTTCTCCCTTTTATTCTGAGCCGTGTGGATGAAAGGTTCTTGGTGCTGCAGCCAGGAGTCAGTGCTGTGCCTCTGAGGTGGGAGAGCCAACTTCAGGACACTGGTCCACAAGGGACCTCCCAGCTCCACATAATATCAAATGGCAAAAATCTCCCACAGATCTCCATCTCAACACCAGCACCCAGTTTCACTCAACGACCAGCAAGCTACAGTGCTGGACACCCTATGACAAACAACTAGCAAGACAGGAACACAACCCCACCCATTAGCAGAGAGGCTGCCTAAAATCATAATAAGTCCACAGACACCCCAAAACACACCACCAGATGTGGACATGCCCACCAGAAAGACAAGATCCAGCCTTCTCCACCAGAACACAGGCACTAGTCCCCTCCACCAGGAAGCCTACACAACCCACTGAACCAACTTTAGCCACTGGGACAGACACCAAAAACAACGAGAACTACGAACCTGCAGCCTGCAAAAAGGAGACCCCAACACAGTAAGATAAGCAAAATAAGAAGACAGAAAAACACACAGCAGATGAAGGAGCAAGATAAAAACCCACCATTCCTAAAACATGAAGAGGAAATAGGCAGTCTACCTGAAAGAATTCAGAATAATGACAGTAAAGATGATCCAAAATCTTGGAAATAGAATAGACAAAATGCAAGAAACATTTAACAAGGACCTAGAAGAACTAAAGATGAAACAAACAACGATGAACAACACAATAAATAAAATTAAAAATACTCTAGATGGGATCAATAGCAGAATAACTGAGGCAGAAGAACGGCTAAGTGACCTGGAAGATAAAATAGTGGTAATAACTACTGCAGAGCAGAATAAAGAAAAAAGAATGAAAAGAACTGAGGACAGTCTCAGAGACCTCTGGGACAACATTAAAGGCAACAACATTCGAATTATAGGGGTTCCAGAAGAAGAAGAGAAAAAGAAAGGGACTGAGAAAATATTTGAAGAGATTATAGTTGAAAACTTCCCTAATATGGGCAAGGAAATAGTTAATCAAGTCCAGGAAGCACAGAGAGTCCCATACAGGATAAATCCAAGGAGAAACACGCCAAGACACATATTAATCAAACTGTCAAAAATTAAATACAAAGAAAACATATTAAAAGCAGCAAAGGAGAAACAACAAATAACACACAAGGGAATCCCCATAAGGTTAACAGCTGATCTTTCAGCCGAAACTCTGCAAGCCAGAAGGGACTGGCAGGACATATTTAAAGTGATGAAGGAGAAAAACCTACAACCAAGATTACTCTACCCAGCAAGGATCTCATTCAGATTTGATGGAGAAATTAAAACGTTTACAGACAAGCAAAAGCTGAGAGAGTTCAGCACCACCAAACCAGCTTTACAACAAATGCTAAAGGAACTTCTCTAGGCAAGAAACACAAGAGAAGGGAAAGACCTACAATAACAAACCCCAAACAATTAAGAAAATGGTAATAGGAACATACATATCGATAATTACCTTAAATGTAAATGGATTAAATGCTCCCACCAAAACAGACTGGCTGAATGGATACAAAAACAAGACCCATATATATGGTGTCCACTTCAGACCTAGAGACACATACAGACTGAAAGGAAGGGGATGGAAAAAGATATTCCATGCAAATGGAAACCAAAAGAAAGCTGGAGTAGCAATTCTCATATCAGACAAAATAGACTTTAAAATAAAGACTATTAGAGGAGACAAAGAAGTACACTACATAATGATCAAGGGATCGATCCAAGAAGAAGATATAACAAGTGTAAATATGCACCCAACATAGGAGCACCTCAATACATAAGGCAAATACTAACAACCATAAAAGGGGAAATTGACAGTAACACATTCATAGTAGGGAAGTTTAACACCCCACTTTCACCAATGGACAGATCATCCAAAATGAAAATAAATAAGGAAACACAAGCTTTAAATGATACATTAAACAAGATGGACTTAATTGATATTTATATGACATTCCATCCAAAAAAATAGAATACACATTTTTCTAAAGTGCTCATGGAACATTCTCTAGGATAGATCATATCTTGGGTCACAAATCAAGCCTTGGTAAATTTAAGAAAATTGAAATTGTATCAAGTAACATTTCCGACCACAATGCTATAAGACTAGATATCAATTACAGGAAAAGATCTGTAAAAAATACAAACACATGGAGGCTAAACAATACACTACTTAATAACGAAATGATCACTGAAGAAATCAAAGAGGAAATCAAAAAATACCTAGAAACAAAGGACAATGGAGACACGATGACCCAAAACCTATGGGATGCAGCAAAAGCAGTTCTAAGAGGGAAGTTTATAGCAATACAATCCTACCTTAAGAAACAGGAAACATCTCGAAAAAACAACCTAACCTTGCACCTAAAGGAATTAGAGAAAGAAGAACCAAAAAACCCCCAAAGTTAGCAGAAGGAAAGAAATCATAAAGATCAGATCAGAAATAAATGAAAAAGAAATGAAGGAAACGATAGCAAAGATCAATAAAACTAAAAGCTGGTTCTTTGAGAAGATAAACAAAATTGATAAACCATTAGCCACACTCATCAAGAATAAAAGGGAGGGGCTTCCCTGGTGGCGCAGTGGTTGGGAGTCTGCCTGCCGATGTGGGAGACACGGGTTCGTGCCCCGGTCTGGGAGGATCCCACATGCCGCGGAGCGGCTGGGCCCGTGAGCCATGGCTGCTGAGCCTGCGCGCGTCCGGAGCCTGTGCTCCGCAGCGGGGGAGGCCACAGCAGTGAGAGGCCCACGTACCACAAAAAAAAAAAAAAAGAATAAAAGGGAGAAGACTCAGATCAATAGAATTAGAAATGAAAAAGGAGAAGTAAAAACTGACACTGCAGAAATACAAAAGATCATGAGAGATTACTACAAGCAACTCTACGCCAATAAAATGGACAACCTGGAAGAAATGGACAAATTCTTAGAAATGCACAACCTGCCAAGACTGAATCAGCAAGAAATAGATAATATGAACAGACCAGTCACAAGCACTGAAATTGAAACTGTGATTAAAAATCTTTCAACAAACAAAAGCCCAGGACCAGATGGCTTCACAGGCGAATTCTATCAAACATTTAGAGAAGAGCTAACACCTATCCTTCTCAAACTCTTCCAAAATATAGCAGAGGGAGGAACACTCCCAAACTCATTCTATGAGGCCACTATCACCCTGATACGAAAACCAGACAAAGATGTCACAAAGAAAGAAACCTACAGGCCAATATCACTGATGAACATAGATGCAAAAATCCTCAACAAAATACTAGCAAACAGAATCCAACAGCACATTAAACGGATCACACACCATGATCAAGTGGGGTTTATTCCAGGAATGCAAGGATTCTTCAATATACGTAACGTGATACACCATATTAACAAATTGAAGGAGAAAAACCATATGATCGTCTCAATAGATGCAGAGAAAGCTTTCGACAAAATTCAACACACATTTATGATAAAAACCCTGCAGAAAGTAGGCATAGAGGGAACTTTCCTCAACATAATAAAGGCCATATATGACAAACCCACAGCCAACATCGTCCTCAATGGTGAAAAACTGAAAGCATTTTCACTAAGATCAGGAAGAAGACAAGGTTGCCCACTCTCACCACTCTTATTCAACATAGTTTTGGAAGTTTTAGCCTCAGCAATCAGAGAAGAAAAGGAAATAAAAGGAATCCAAATTGGAAACGAAGAAGTAAAGCTGTCACTGTTTGCAGATGACATGATATTATACATATAGAGATTCCTAAAGATGCTACCAGAAAACTACTAGAGCTAATCAATGAATTTGGTAAAGTAGCAGGATACAAAATTAATGCAGAGAAATCTCTGGCATTCCTATACACTAATGATGAAAAATCTGAAAGTAAAATCAAGAAAACACTCCCATTTACCATTGCAACAAAAAGAATAAAATATCTAGGAATAAACCTACCTAAGGAGACAAAAGACCTGTATGCAGAAAATTATAAGACACTGATGAAAGAAATTAAAGATGATACAAATAGATGGAGAGATATACCATGTTCTTGGATTGGAAGAATCAACATTGTGAAAATGACTCTATTACCCAAAGCAATCTACAGATTCAATGCAATCCCTGTCAAACTACCACTGGTATTTTTCACAGAACTAGAACAAAAAATTTCACAATTTGTACAGAAAGACAAAAGACCCCGAATAGCCAAAGCAATCTTGAGAACGAAAAACGGAGCTGGAGAAAACAGGCTCCCTGACTTCAGACTATACTACAAAGCTACAGTAATCAAGACAGTATGGTACTGGCACAAAAACAGAAAGATAGATCAATGGAACAGGATAGAAAGGCCAGAGATAAACCCACGCACATATGGTCACCTTATCTTTGATAAAGGAGGTAGGAATGTACAGTGGAGAAAGGACAGCCTCTTCAATAAGTGGTGCTGGGAAAACTGGACAGGTACATATAAAAGTATGAGAATAGATCACTCTCTAACATCATACACAAAAATAAGCTCAAAATGGATTAAAGACCTAAATGTAAGGCCAGAAACTATCAAACTCTTAGAGGAAAGCATAGGTAGAACACTCTATGACATAAATCACTGCAAGATTCTTTTTGACCCACCTCCTAGAGAAATGGAAATAAAAACAAAAATAAACAAATGGGACCTAATGAAACTTCAAAGCTTTTGCACAGCAAAGGAAACCATAAACAAGACCAAAAGACAACCCTCAGAAAGTATTTGCAAATGAAGCAACTGACAAAGGATTAATCTCCAATATTTACAAGCAGCTCATGCAGCTCAATAACAAACAAACAACCCAATCCAAAAATGGGCAGAAGACCTAAACAGACATTTCTCCAAAGAAGATATACAGACTGCCAACAAACACATGAAAGAATGCTCAGCATCATTAATCATTAGAGAAATGCAAATCAAAACTACAATGAGATATCATCTCATACCAGTCAGAATGGCCACCATCAAAAGATCTAGAAAAAATAAATGCTGGAGATGGTGTGAAGAAAAGGGAACACTCTTGCACTGCTGGTGGGAATGTGAATTGGTACAGCCACTATGGAGATCAGTATGGATGTTTCTTAAAAAACTACAAATAGAACTACCACATGATGCAGCAATCCCACTACCGGGAATATACCCTGAGAAAACCATAATTCAAAAAGAGTAATGTACCAAAATGTTCATTGCAGCTCTATTTACAATACCCAGGAGATGGCAACAACCTAAGTGTCCATCATTGGCTGAATGGATAAAGAAGATGTGGCACATATATGCAATGGAATATTACTCAGCCATAAAAAGAAATGAAATTGAGCTATTTGTAATGAGGTGGATGGACCTACAGTCTGTCATACAGAGTGAAGTAAGTCAGAAAGAGAAAGATAAATACCGTATGCTAACACATATATATGGAATTAAAAAAAAAAATGTCCTGAAGAACCTAGGGGTAAGACAGGAATAAAGACACAGACCTACTAGAGAATGGACTTGAGGATATGGGGAGAGGGAAGGGTAAGCTGTGACACAGCGAGAGAGTGGCATGGACATATACACTACCAAACGTAAAATAGCTAGTGGGAAGCAGCCACATAGCATAGGGAGATTAGCTCGGTGCTTTGTGACCACCTAGAGGGCTGGGATAGGGAGGGTGGGAGGGAGGGAGACACAAGAGGGAAGAGATATAGGAACATATGTATATGTATAACTGATTCACTTTGTTATAAAGCAGAAACTAACACACCATTGGAAAGCAATTATACTCCAATAAAGATGTAAAAAAAAAGAAAAAGAAAAATCTGGAAAGCAAACAGAAAAAACAAATAAAAAAGTACATTACATATAGAGGAACAAAGATAATAATGTCACCGCTCTTTTCATTAGAAACTATGCAGCCTAGAAGAATATGGAATGGCATCTTCACTCTTCTTCAAAGTAATGATAGAAAAATCTCTCATCACAGACTTTGATACTCAGCAAAAATATCGTTAAAAAAGTGAATGCAAAATAGAGACTTTTTCAGGGAATCAAAAGCTGAGAGAACTTATGACCATCAGGCCTGTGTTAAAAGGAATGTTATAGAAAGTTATTTAGACAGAGAAATATGATATTGGATGGAAATTGAGACCTACCTAGAGAAATAGTGGAGTGGAAAGGGTAAAAATAATGGTAATTTACAGTAGCTTTTTTTCATAGTTTTAGTTGCTTTAAAAGATAATGCAGAAGAATTAACAGTGCATTGTGTAGTTTTGACATATATAGATGTAAAATTATGACAAAAACAGCATATAGCATTAAGAGGGAGGGAATGAAAGAATAAATACTATTGTAGGGTTCTTACACTATACATGAAATTATATTTCAAGGTTGACGTACATTCTAAACTCTACAGCAATCACAAAAATAATATAATAATTTACCTATATAATACAGGAAATCTCTAGAATAAAAAGTGCTATACTTTAAAAAAATCTTTTTAATTAATGAAGACTGATGCTCTCTTTTTATAAAGCATTTGCTGTAAATTGAAAGAACAAATATATTTTAAGTGTTTAATCCTAAAGTCAGTAAACTTCTTTTTTCTCTTTACAAATACAAATATAAAATAACTGGGATTAATATAGTAAAGACAAGGACAAGGTAGACAATATTTTGTTCTATATATACTTTCAGCACTATGGAACACAGTAGTGGAAGTTTAGAAGTATTTTATTCTAAGCAACAAGCAATAAGATGAAATGTTCCACTTTCTATTGCTTAATCATGGTAGGAAAAATAATAAACTTGCATTATAAAATCACCTTCCAGGGTATAATGTTTCAAAATATACCAGACAGTGTGAAGAGCCCAAGGCAATAAGAGGAATTTTAAATGTAGAACTTTTATTGGAAATAACATTGTTTATTTGTTCCTAATACGTTTTACTTCATTTTCATTTATGCTGATATTTTGGATCCAAAAGCATAGGGAAAATAGAATATTTGTATTTTCAGTTGCCATAAAACACATTCCAGTCCAAAAAAACAAAAGAAAACAAAAACTTGAGTTTTAATCCTAATATAAGCCTTCCTATTTTTCAACTTCCAAATTATAGTTATTGCTGTAATATGATTGACAGAAACATCAAGCACTGGCCGTTTTCTTGCATTAATTGAACTACATTCGTTCTAATCTTTGGGTTGCTAATGGTTTATGCTCTGCATCAGAACGAGCAGCCACTGGGCTAGTTTTCTGAAATTCCCATCCCCCTTTCTTTCTTTTCAGTTCTGCTTCTAGATGCTGCAGTAGATCGAAGCTTTTCAAAAGCAGCATCATGCTCATTGTCTTTCAAGTCATGGTATGATAGAGAGTGACGAAGAGGAACAAGAGTGTTTGGAACAGCTACAATAGTAACCATTATACATCAATCATAGAAGGACAAGCTGAATTGTGCGGAATTGATATGTGCCTATTGTCGAAGCTTTTTCTGTAACATCAGCTAGAAATAATCATTCTGAGGCAGGCTTTCCTGGGAAAGATATCCTCTCTCTTTTGGACGTGTATTTTCAGTATGGTAGGTGGTGCTGCGGTTAATGTAAGGCACATCAAATGAGTAATCCAGTTTCAAAGAATTGGTTTTAATTGCGGTGGCAATGCTCAATGACCAAGCATTGGAATGTATAATGCCAAGCATGGAACTGGCACTCCTTTGAATTAGAAATGATCTATTTTCATATTTATATCTGGCAAGCACCTTAAGTATGGAGAAATGCAAATGCTTCAGGGAGCTGCAAATGGGTATCTGCCCAATAGGCATCCTAATAGAGCAAAATGTCTAGCACTCTTGTGAAATTCGTTTCCAGAAATCTCTAGATCATGAAAATCCTATCTGGCACAGGCATAATTTGTCTTGTCTTTATACTTAGGGCACTGGATACTTCACACCATTTTCTCCTGCTAACATTTATCATTTTAATTGGTAATGTTCAATATTTTACTCTACTTAATTTTACAATATAATATGTCTGATTATGCTGTACTTCATGGAATGTGCTTCAAAAAGTGAAATTCCAAAGTCTTTTTCTAATAAATATTTTCCAGGGGATTCGTTTTGTAGAAAGATGTAAAAATGTATTAAAAACTAGGGGGATTTTTATAGTTTTATAGGCACTACAAAAAACCCATAAATTTTCTGATACACACATTATTAAAAATGTAAGTCAACCGATTTTAAGTTTATAGCTTCTCTGTAAGTTCCCTAATGTTTTTTACACGGAGGGGAAGATCTGCCTTCAGTCTGTTGCAGTGGGTTCTCTTGAGGAACAGAGCCCCCCTGAACCCAATAACTGTGCAGACAGAGAGGAGGTCACCACCTTAGAGGACCTTAGAGGACCTTAGTGACCTTAGAGGAGGTCACCACCTTAGAGGACCTTTGAGGACCTTAGTGACCTTAGAGGAGGTCACTAAGAATTTGACCACTAGAAACACTCCCTGTCTTGGCTCAGCTGGGCAGGTGTGGAGAGGTGACTTCTTTCCATGATGGCCATGGAAAAGTTGTCTTAGACTTGGATAAAGTAGAGAAGGTAGCAAAAGAAAGGATTAAGGCCTCAATCTTATGATTTGACACAAACCAGAATGATATGACCTCTCTCTCTCTCTCTCTCTCTCTATATATATATATATACACACACACACATCTATATACACCCATCTGTATTTGTATCTATAGCTATCTACATCTACCTCTATCTCTACATTGTTCTTAAGAGCCTAACTTGCATCAATAGTTTGTTTGCTCCATCATTGCAAATCTCCCTATTGAATTGCATGTTGTCTGGACGTGAGGACATTTCCTTTCTCTCCATACAATGAAACACTTATGTACAGACACAGGATAGAATTATTCATGGGCCGGAGTATGCTACTTACCTACCTGGACAGAATTAATCTCATTTAAATGAATACATTTCCTACTTAGTACACTGGGAAATCATTACTAAATTGTGGACACACATAAATCATTATCATCCTTGATACTAATGTCATTATAATGTCAAGTTCTATCATAAGTCTGCTTTAATTTAGCACTAAATACCCTCCACTTCTTGAAAATTGTTGCCATATGAAGATTAATAATGAATAATGTTGAGACCTTTATTTTATTTATCTTGTTTCCAAGTTTAACACAATTCAGTACTTAAAATATTTACATCTGAAATAAAAGTAAGGCCATGTAAATTGATTTCTGAGTAACAATATATTTCCTAATCTTAACCATGAAATGTTTATTAGGAAAGTCAGAGTTAAGTGGAATTGTGTTCATTGGGAACAAATACAATTTGGCAAAGTTAAGAGGACTTGTGTTCTACTAGATCAAATCTATGAAAAATTTGGCAAATAAATATTTTCTGTGATTCTTCATGACTTATTTTAAAGAATTTCAAAAATTTCACTCAGTGTTAATTAACTTTCTATGAATTTTCATTTTTAAAAGTTTCTAAAACTGAAGTTTCTAAAAGTTAACCATCCTGCTCTTAACAGTCTGATCTCATATCACAGAATGCTTTCTGAAAATCTATAAAAATAATATTTTTACATTACTTTAATGATATTTTTATTAAAACAACTTTTCATTGATATGATTAATCCCTAATAATGGACAATATACAGAATGTATCTGTAAAAAGGAATGAAGGAATTACTAGAAAGCTGAAGGGATAGATTTTGTAATCCATTCTTGCTCTACAATCACAGGTCACTGTCTAAATTAAGATCTGAACTTTACATTCTTATTCTATTATTTTCTCAGCCAATTCTTGATATGTTTCCCACACCTATGATCTATGAAAAATGTAACAAAAAACCATTGCGGGTCCCATGTAACAGCACTGTTATGGACTGAAAGTTTGTATTCTCCAAAATTCACATGTCAAAGCACTAACCATAATGTGATGGTATTTGGAGATAAGGCTTTGCGAAAGTAATTAGGTTAAGATGAGGTCATGAGGGTGGGGCCTCATGATAGGATTAATGCCTGGAAAAGAAGAGGCACAAGGAGAGTTTATTTATCCTTGTCTCTGCCCTAACACAAGGAAGAGGTTGTGTGAGCACACAGAAGGCAGCTGCCTATAATCCAAGAGAAGAGACCTCAGAATGAAACCTACATTGCTGGCACCTTGATCTTGGATTTCCCAGACTCTAGAACTGTAAGAAATAAATTTTTGTTGTTTAAGCCACCCAGTCTAAAATATTTTTTGTTACAGCAGCTCAAGTTGACTAAGGCAAGCCCCAATTTATGCTTCAGTTGGTTTTCTTTGGTTGTTAACAACAGAAACCTACCCTGACTAACTTTAGCAAGACACAGGGATATTGCTTAATAGACTAATTCCCATCAGAAAAAAATCAATTAGCCTGCCTGAGAGTTGGTAAATTTTAATCCAGGACTTTGGTATCAATTTTTATAACTAACATGAGTCAAAATTATATTTTTCTTTGCTATTTGTGATCTCGTGAATCAATTTTTATAATTGGCATTTCCCTAGAAAATTATTAATTTTATCCAGGTTTTCAAATTCACTAATACAAATTACTTTTTATAATAATTATATTTTTTACACTTTTATTAAAATATAATTGACATAAGACATTGTATTAAAGTGTATTACATAATGATTTGCTGTGTGTGTGTACTGTGAAATGCTAACCACAATAAGTTTAGTTAGCATCTGTCACCACATATAGTTAGTTTTTCTTCTTGTGATGAGAACTTTTAAGATCTACTCTCTTAGCACCTTTCAAATATGCAATACAGTGTTATTAACTATACTCACCATGCTGTACATTATATCCTCAGAACTTACTTATAACTGGAAGTTTGTGCCTTTTGACCACTTTTACCTATTTCCCCTACCTCCCACCCCAGCCTCGCAACCATCAAACTGTTCTCTGTATCTATAAGTTCATTTTTGTTTTGTTTTATTTTGTTTTTAGATTCCACATATAAGTGAGATCATACAGTATTTGTCTTTCTCTGACTTATTTCACCTAGGTCACAAACAACCAGAGGAGAAAAAAAAAAAAAAAGAAGATATACAATGGCCAGTAAGCACATAAAAAGATGCCCAACATTATTAGTTATTAAGGAAATCCAAATCAAAACCATAAGATACCTCTTCATAAAAACTAGGGTAGCTATAAAAAATATATGGACAATAACAAATCTTTGTGAAAATGTGGAGATACTGGGACCCTAAACATTGCTGGTAGAAGTGTAAAATGATGCAGCAATTATAGAAAACAGTTTGGCTGTACCTGAAAAAGTAAACATAGAGTTAATTTATGATCCACAATTTCACTCTTTGGTATATACAAAAGAGAGCTGAAATCATATGTTCACATAAAAACTTGTCCATGAATGTTCATAGCAGTTCTACTCAGAAAAGCCAAAAAGTGGAAACAATCCTGATGTCCATCAATTGAGGAACAGATTTAAAAAATGTGGTATATCCATTCAATGGAATATAATTCAAAAATGAAAAGTAATGAAGTACTTATACATGCTACATGATGGATAATCTTGAAAACATTATTCTATGTGAAAGAAGTCAGACATAAAAAAGTCACATATTGTATGATTCCATTTCTATTAAGTATCCAGGTCAAATCTGCAGAGACTGAAAGTAGATAAGTGACTGCCAGGGGATTTGAGGAGCTGGGAATTGGGAATGACTGCTAAAAAGCATACAATTTCTTTTGAGGGGGCGGTGATAGAAATATTCTGGAATTAGTGAACGATGATGAATGCATAGTAGTTGAATATACTAAAGACCTTTGAATTTTACAATTTAAAATAGTAAATTTTATGGTATATGAATTATATCTCAAAAACATTTAAAAATGCATAGTTCATGAATTATCACAAAGATCATACTTGTATTACAGCACCTAAGTCAAAAAGAGTAGGGCATTGCCAATATTGCATATCTCCTTTCATGTTTTCTTTCATGGTTTTACCTTCTGGACTTTCACACCTAAATACTGTTCCTAATATGTATGATATTTTTGCATCTACCCTATTTTACTCAACATTATGCTTGTGTGATTCATCACTGTTGTTGCAAATACCTATAGTTTGTTCACTTTCATTGTTATATATTTTTCTAGCTTATTAATAGGCTACACTTTATTTAATATATGTATATACAATGGACAGATATTTAGAATTTTCCCTATTACAAATAATGCAAGAATCATTTCTTAATGCACATATGTATGCAATTTTGTTGACTGCACATTTTATTGGATGCATATATTTATTGGATTCACATATGTATGCAATTCCTGAAGAGGGTGAATTGCTGGGTTATGGGGTATGCATATGCTCAGCCTTAGTAGATAATTACAAACAAATTTACATCATCCCCAGCAAGTATGAAGGGTTCAGTTGCTTCATTTCCTTGTCATTGTCTACTTTGTATAGGCAGCATCCTTGGTATTTGCTCACTGTCTTAATTAACTCAGGCTGTCATAATGAAATACCATAGACTGGGTGGCTTAAACAATAAAGATTTATTTCTCACATTTCTGAAAGCTGAGTAGTCCAAGATCAAGGTGACAGCAAGGCAGGTTTCATTCTGAGGCCTCGTCTCTTAGCTTGTAGGCAGCCACCATTTTACTTCGTGCTCATATGGTCTCTTCTTTGTATGCTTAAGGGAGGAGAGATAGCCGGCAAGCTCTCAGGTTTCTTGTCTTAAAAAGTCACTAATCCCATCATGAGGGCCCCACACTCATGACCTCATACTAAATTGCGGGAGAGGGGCACAGATATTCAGTCCGCAACAGCAACATTTGGTATTGTCAGTCTTTTAAAATTTCAGTCATTCTATCTTGCATACAGCAATATATATTAGCCTAACATCTAGTGTTACCTACTGGCATGTTTAGTTTGGATTTTCCTGATGATTTATAAGGTTAAGGATTTATTCATATGTTTATTGACTCATCTTCTTTTGTAGATTTCCTATTCAAGTGGCTTGTCAATTTTTCTTTTGCTTTTTTTTTTTTGATTTATAATGTTTTAAAACATATTAGACATATAAGTTCTTTTTTGGGCTTATAGGTTGCAAATAACTTCTCACACGTTGTGTTTCATTCTTCACTGTCTCAATTTTGTTGAGCAGAAGTTTCTAAATATAATGTCATCCAATTTATTGTTAATTATGGTTAATTTTTTGGTTAAGAAGTCCTTCCCTTCTTGGAGATAATAATCACATTTTTCTATATTCTAGGTCAGCCTGGGAGGTTAATTGTTGTGCCTTTTACCTTTACATATACAGTAAAATCCACCTAGAGATGATTTTCATGTAAAGTTTATAGTGGGAGTCAGATTGCCCTTATTTTTCTAAATTGAAACAGAAGTTTAAGCTTATCATTGAAAATGTCCTCCTTTTTGCACTGTTCCACAACGCCACATGGGTAAGTCAGGTACCCATGTATATAGTATTTGTTTCTGGGATCTCTATCCTGTGTCATTGGTCGATTTGGTTATCTTTATGCCAACACCACAATGCACTAATTATTCTAACTTTGTATATGATATACAGTAAAGAACTCCTCAGACCATATTCTTTCAGAGTTTCCTGGCTAAATTTGGCCCACTGTGTTTCCATATAAATTTGAGCCAGCTTCTCAGGTCTTAACCATCTGACAGGAATTTGATGGGGATTTTATTGACTTTACAGATTAATTTGGAAAAATCAAATATTGTATCTATTTATAGGCCTATTTTAATATCTCTCAATATTTTAGGCCATATATGTCTTTTGTAAGATTTATTATTCCAATGTATTTATTTTAAATTTATTATGATAGTTTCATTTAAAATAATTTGTTTTATGTTTCTTCAAGATATATATTCAATTGAGCATTATATATTATTCTTGTATCTAACAAACTTGTTATACTATCTGTAATGACAATGTATTTTTTCTTTTCCAATACTTAAATATTTTTCTTTTTTTATGTCTTATTTTCTCACTAGGATCACCAGTAAAAAGTTCAAATATTTTAAAAGCAGTGGTATTAGTGGCCATTCTTGGCTCATTCCTAATACCAAATTGAAATCAACATTCCACCATTAAGAATAGTTGTGAGTATTTTTGTAGCCACTTTTTATCACATTAGAAAAATTCTTTTTAGTCTTCTAAGATATTTTTTATTATGAACAGATGTTGTAGTGACCAAATGCTTTTTATGCATATATTAAAATGATCATGTGCTTTTTTTCTCATTCTGTTAATGATTGATTTTTAAAGTTAAACTTAGATTTGTGGAATAAATATGAAAACAGTAATATATTCATAATAAAAAATATACATTTAGTACTTCACATCTGTTTTTATGAGTAACATTGACCTAAAATTTTCCTTTATTGTGATGTCTTTGTCAGAGCTTGTATCGAAATTTTGCTGTCCTCATAAAATGTGTTAGGAAGCATTATCTCTTTTCCTGTTCTCTTGAAGTGTTTATATGTCTGGCATTATTTACTTTTTTTTTTTTTTTGTGGTACGTGGGCCTCTCACCGTTGTGGCCTCTCCCGTTGCGGGCTCCGGACGCACAGGCCCAGCGGCCAAGGCTCACGGGCCCAGGCGCTCCACGGCATGTGGGATCTTCCTGGACCGGGGCACGAACCCATGTCCCCTGCATCGGCAGGCGGACTCTCAACCACTGCGCCACCAGGGAAGCCCTATTTATTTTTTTAAAGTATTATAATATTTGCTAGTGGATCTTATGAGCCTAGAGTTTCTGAAGGAAGATGAGGTATGGATCAATTACTTTAACTGGTATAGGATTACTTAGGTCTTCTATTAAGTTTTTTTTAGAAATTTGTAATTTTCCAGGAATTTGTTTATTTCCTCTAGAGTTTGATATTTTTATATTTTTGGTAGTAAAGTTCTTTTGTCTTTTTTTTTTTACAATACTGTCATTACCCTCCTATTTCTAGGATTTGTAATGATTTTATCATTTCCATTTCTGACATTGGCTATTTGTACATTATCTTTTTTCTTTGATTTGTTTCCTAAGAGCTTTTTCATTTTATGCTTTATTTCCCCAAAGTTTCATCAGGGGGTTATTACTCTTTTTAAAGAAACAACACAGTTTTATTGTTCCACTTCATTTTATATGTTTTCTATTTTATTAATTTCTTACCTTAGATATTTGAAGAAACTTGGGTGCTAACAATGTAAAGAAGAGTTATGAGATCAGCATCGAGGGGAGGATAGAAGTCCCAGATGGGATGAATCCACATAATATAGAGTGTTTGTTACTTACCTCTCCTCTCACTGTCTCACTGCCTTGTCTCACTTCTTTCACTGTAAATATTTCTTTACAGATATTTGTTGAACAAATTAATGACAATATAGTTATCCCACAGTGACTAATTTTTTTCTTTAGCCATTAGTTTATGGTTAGTGATAGACTAATTGTCTGTTATTAAAAAAATAAAATAAAAAGCTTGATAGAGAAACAAGGTTTCTTATTCCTGATCTCTTATGCTGGCATTTCTTTTATTGGCCCCAAATTATATACTGACTGCAGATAATTATGCTAATTTCCTCAGCTGATTTCTTAGTAACACAACTCTGGGAAAATATTATAAAACTCTGAGGAAGTTGTCTTGAAAGGGGCAAGAACCAGGCCTAAATAAATAAACATTTTAAAAATTAGAAGAATAAAAAGCTTTTTATTATTGCTTCCACATTCTAGAGAAGAGAATGTGTTCTTTACTCTCTCAGAATGTTTAATGACATGTATCATGTGAATTTTAAGTGGATCTTTAAGTATCATAGTCATTCATTCATTCTTTTATTTATTTGCATGCATACTTTGATTCATAGTTAATGAGTTCTTTAATTCAAGATATGGCATGCAACCAGTTTCACTGAAATTTCACAAAGTGGGTGCTTGTAGAAAGTGGTGTCTTTTCACTTCTAACTATTTAAAGAGCAAGGTCTTGAATTTGATGTTACTTATTTTAGACATTAACCCTTGAACTGATTTTCTAGATACAATAGCAAAGAAATCCCAGGCATTCTGCCAGTTGATACAAAGAAAAGCAGAATAACTACTTCTAAGACTCACAAAGCTGTCATTGTTCAGACAGTGAAATATATACTTGAAATCTTATTTTTTAAAAGGCTTTTTGGAAAAAAATTCAGAGTCCTTTTATGGATGTTCCCTGGTTTTTATTTTTAAGAATAAAGTTTAAGACTACTTATTGCGAAAGACGTTGCCATGAATATAGTAGTTGGTTTACCTAAAGTACATGCCCTTAAATGCAAAATACAAGGCGGTTATTATTTAAAGGAGTCATGAATCTTCAGTTCTTGGTGTGATAAATGTGAAGAATGATTGACAGCCATGAAGATGAAAAGGGAAAAGCAAATTTTTACACAATTCTTTCAAAATGCCATCTAAATGTAGAAAAAAGTAGGCAAAGATGATATGGGTATAACAGAATGATATGTTATATTTATATACCAAGAAAGCACTATTAAAATATGCTTCTTTATCACATATGTTTGCTAGTTTGCTTACAGCTAAACATGGTTTATCTTATTTATAACATTACTATGCTAAAATTTGGCTGATTCTAGTTAAAATATACATACTGGGAAATATTTTTAGTGCTTATTAGATTTATAGAGATTACTGCTGTGCTCTTCACAGGAAAATATTTCAATATTGTTCTAAGCCAGTGCTCTCGGAGAAAACTTTATGTGATGGTGGAAATGTTCTCTGTGTTGTGCAATACAGTGGCCACAAGCCACATGTGGTTACTGAGCACTTGGAATGTGGCTAGTACAACTAAAGAAATGCACTTTAAAAGTTTATTTAATTTTAGCTAATTTAAATTTCATATTAAATATCCATATGTGGCTAACATACTATACAGCACATTATTTCCATGTATGTGAGTTAAAACACATAAACTACTTAGAACAGTATTTGGCAGATAATTAGTACTTATTAGCTTGTTATTAATGTTGCTATTGTTATTAATATGCTTAAAGTATATTTTGGGAAAGAGCAGGTTGGTCACGTGAATCCAGTTAGCAATAAGATATTGTCTTAAATATTTGTGCACTCAAAGTCCTAAGAATCTGTCAGCACTACTCATTAGTATCTGTTCTCCTGACATCCACCAGCTTAAAAAAAAAAATTGTTTTCAATAGATTCTCTGTCCATTGTGAAATCTGAGATGTTTTTATGATTTAAAGCTGAGTTATATAATTTGTGGACTCCGTATACTTCCTGTTGTCCCTTCCTCTACTTTTCTTCTTCCTTTGCCTATTTTAAAAATCACAATGGTGCAAATTTGGACTTACATCAAAAAGTTTTCAGAGGAAGAAATATGCAAATAAAAATAAATTTTTTCTAAATCTTACATTAAATTATGAAAACAACATAAGCATCTACCTCTTCTACTTATTGGATAAGAAAAATCAATTTTATTCTTTTAGTTTCATAGAATTGCCATATATATTTATAAGACCTCACAAATATTTGACTTAAATATTTTAGAGCACATTTAACTTGCTCCCGAAGAAAATTTTGAACACTTTTAAGAGTATCTTAATTTTTAGGCTCTGTAGATTTTCTGTCATTAGTCTCAATCAGGAGCTACATATGTTATGAATTCCCTCAATCTTCCTATGAAACAAGTCAATTTAAGTTGGATAATCATTTTTATTATCTCTTTTGCACCTTCTCTACATTTTTCATGCATTAGCTTTGAGGTCTTTACTAAAACCATACCTGAATTTTAATTCACTGCTTCTTTAAGAAGTTAGGCAAAGATCTTGATTATATTTGTTTAGTTTTTAACAAATTTATTGGAGTATAATTGCTTTACAGTCTTGTGTTAGTTTCTGTTGTATAACAAAGTGAATCAGCTATATGTATACATATATCCCCATATCCCCTCCTTCTTGCATCTCGCTCCCACCCTCCCTATCCCACCCCTTCCCACTAGCTATCTATTTTACATTTGGTAGTGTATATACATCAATGCTGCTACTCTCTCACTTCGTCCCAGCGTACCCTTCCCCCTCCCTGTGTCCTCAAGTCCATTCTCTACATCTGAGTCTTTATTTCTGTCCTGACCTTAGGTTCATCAGAACCTTTTTTTTTTAGATTCCATATATATGTGTTAGCATGCAGTATTTGTTTTTCTCTTTCTGACTTACTTCACTCTGTATGACAGACTCTAGGTCCATGCACCTCACTACAAATAACTCAATTTCGTTCCTTTTTATGGCTGAGTAATTTTCCATTGTATGTATGTGCCACATCTTCTTTATCCATTCATCTGTCGATGGACACTTAGGTTGCTTCCAGTCCTGGCTATTGCAAACAGTGCTGCAATGAACATTGTGTACGTCTCTTTTTGAATTATGGTTTTCTCAGAGTATATGCCCAGTAGTGGTATTGCTGGGTCATATGGTAATTCTATTTTTAGTTTTTTAATGATCTTCCATACTGTTCTCCATAGTGGCTGTATCAATTTACATTCCCACCAACATGCAAGAGGGCTCCCGTTTCTCCACACCCTATCCAGCATTTATTGTTTGTAGAATTTTTGATGATGGCCATTCTGACCCGCATGAGGTGATACCTCATTGTGGTTTTGCTTTGCATTTCTCTAATGATTAGTGATGTTGAGCATCCTTTCGTGTGCCTGTTGGCCATCTGTATTATCTTCTTTGGGAAAATGTCTATTCAGGTCTTCTGCCCATTTTTTAATTGGGTTATTTTTTTGATATTGAGTGGTATGAGCTGTTTATATATTTTGGATATGGATATTAACCCCTTATTGGTCATGTCATTTGAAAATATTTTTTCCCATTCAGTAAGTTGTCTTTTCATTGTGTGAATGGTTTCCTTTGCTGTGCAAAAGTTGTTAAGTTTAATTAGGACCCATTTGTTTACTTTTGCTTTTTGTTCCTTTTGCCTTAGGAGATAGATCCAAAAAATATTGCTACAGTTTATGTAGAGTGCTCTGCCTACATTTTCTTCTAGAAGTTTTATGGTTTCAGGTCTTACATTTAGTTCTTTAATCCATTTTGAGTTTATTTTTGTTGATGGTGTGAGAAAATGTTCTAACTCCATTCTTTTACATGTAGCTGTCCAGTTTTCCCAGAACCACTTACTGAAGAGAATGTCTTTTCTTCATTGTATATTTTTGCTTCCTTTGTTGTTGATTAATTGACCATAAGTGTGTGGGTTTATTTCTGGGCTCTCTATTACATTCAGAACAACAAAGCTTCTTGACATATATTTTAGCAATATTTTTATATCTATGTAAAGATAGATGTTAAATGATTATTTGAATGAAAGGAAGTTTAGGATGATAATTTATCACATTTTTTCCAAAATGCAGAAATAAATTTTACTCATGGTTATGTTGTTAGGATTACTATGATTTGTCCACCCATTCCTGCTAGTTAGTTTGTATACTAAGTCAGTTCAACTTTGTTTCTAAGGTCAATGGCATCTAAATAAGCATCTTAAAACTTCTTTATATTCAGGATCTGAAACAATTTGATTCATCCTTTAAAAAAATGAAAGGAAAACAAGAAACTTAAGTGGAACATTTTATCAAACTATTCATATATATAATGAAGATAAGGTTCTGATTCAGATTCCATGAAAACATTCAATATATTCCATAAGACAATTTATTTGTAAATGTAATAATTAGAGTAGTATTCTGAATCCCTCCTATTTTTACTATTGCATGAGTTTCTATCAGATTTCACGGACTGGAATACAAGATCATACTTGATCTTATTTTTGTTTGTTGGCTGGTTGGTTGGTTGTTCTTTGTCTTGCCACACCATGTAGCACGTGGGATCTTGGTTCCCCAACCAGGGATCAAACCCGCGCCCCCTGCAATGGAAGCTCAGAGTCTTAACCACTGGACCACCAGGGAAGTCCCAAGCATACTTGATCTTGAAGGTACTATTTGAGATGATTAGATTCAGTCTCCAGGCTTCCTGATGTTGTGTCATATAATGGATTTGAGAAGGAGTACATAGAACTCTAAAGAAAAACACATTGAAAAAAGTTATGATTTTACGCATTAAAATAAGAGACTTCTTTCCAGATCATGCAGGTTGAGGTGAATTTTTAATGGATTTTCATTGCAGTAATAACTAGAGCATCACCAGCTCCTACTTCAGCACCTCCAGTCCACACCGCCTGAACCACTGACGCAAGCCTAGTCTTGGTGTATGCCCAGCGTCCTCTAGTAGCATAGGAGTCACTGCCTCATCCTCACCTCTGCATATACCTTATATGGATCATGATTTTAAAAATATAGCAACAATAACAAAGTACAAAACCCCCTACTTACTTATGAGACAATTGGGGTAGGTTGAACACTGATTGAGTATTTGATTGTGTCAAGGAATTATTATTAAATGTTTAAGCATGTTACTGTGGTTATATATTTTTTTATGTTCTTATCCTGGTACAACTGAAGTCTGTACAGGTAAAATTAAATGATATCTGGAATTTGCTTAAAAACACTCTGGTTGACACCAAGAGTGAACCATAATGTAAACTATGGACTCTGGGTGATAATGACATATCAGTGTAAGTTCATCAATTGTAAGAAATCTACCCCTCTGGTGGTGGATGTTGATAATGGGGGAGGCTATGCATGGGTGGGGGCAGGGAATATATGGAAAGTTTTAGGTTCTGCCCTGAACCTAAAACTGCTCTAAAGAAAATTAAGTCTATTTAAAAAAATATCACCACCATTCTGGTGGGTGAAGGGAATAGGTGGCAGTAGAGGTGAAACAAGAATGACCACGGGTTGATAATTGTTGACGTTGGCTGATGGGTATGTGGTTTTCATTATACTATTCTCTCATTTTCTATTTCAGAATATGAGAATTTTCTCTAAGAATGTTCAGAAGAGTATTTTCAGGTAAGTCTATTTCTCTGTTACAATGTCAGGGAAGGTGCACTTAGTTTAATTAATACAAAGTCATTTGTTTCTGAAACAACAGAAATCAAAATAGCAACAAAAGTCTAGAGCTATGACAGGATTTCTTAGCCATTCTTAATCGGAAGAAAAAAACATGAATGAGGAATGATAAATATAAAAATGTCAAATTTAAAACACATTTTAATTCCTTACATCATTTGTAACTTTCAGATACTAAAAGTTAAACTACGCTAAAGACTAAAAAGATTAAGTTTTCTTTTCTTTAGTAAAAATGAAAATAGGTTTATATTACACCTCCTACTTTGTCAAGAAGATGTATTACATTTTGTTTCTTAAATATTCATTTATTTATTTGTTTATTATCCATTAAGTAGGGCTACATTTTCTTTTCTTTTTTTTTTTTTTTTTGCGGTACATGGGCCTCTCACTGTTGTGGCCTCTCCCGTTGCGGAGCACAGGCTCCGGACGCGCAGGCTCAGCGGCCATGGCTCACGGGCCCAGCCGCTCCGCGGCATGTGGGATCTTCCCAGCCCGGGGCACGAACCCGTGTCCCCTGCAACGGCAGGCGGACTCTCAACCACTGTGCCACCAGGGAAGCCCTACATTTTCATTTTTATTCTACGACTTGACTGACTTGGCAAATCATCCAAATTAATTCTGTGTTCTGGGAAATATCTTCCTTCTTCCTTTCATTCCTAACAAAACAATACTAAAAGTGTATATGACATCATTTTTGAAGATGCAATGCCCTTAATTTCTCCTTTCTTCTTTTTAAGTTATCAGGTAACAGAAATAAAAAAGTCAAGGGTTGTGTTAGACTTCAACCACATCACTCAAAAATACTAGAAACCACCTGATCTGAAACCTTTGCTACTCGGTTTCAGCAACAGTAACAACTGTTTTATGGAGGATTTTCATTAAAAAAATAATAGGAGAAAATGAAAGTTGGTTTTCTACGTGCTCACTTTCACAAGAGAATGAATTTGATACAATATTTCTAAAATCAGATGTAAGGAAGCTTTCATACAGAAGAAGTGATGTGTTATGGCTAATCCTGTTTTATACCCAGATGGATGCTCATATTACCTATTTAAGAAAGGGGTGAGAGAGATTTTATTATACTTGCCATTTTCTCTCTAGCCTACTTCATATTGCACTGATAAGGAGTAGCCCTAAAAAGAGGCCAAGAAAGATGTAACACACTTTTCCTTTCTCCTTTCTCTTTCTAAGTTATCAGGTAACAATCCTCACAGCCCACACCTGAATTGAAAGAGAGCATAGAACGCTATTCTCCCTTTTGTGTTTGGGAATAAAATATGAAGAACAGTCAATGAAGAGTTATTGTGAGTAGATGACTAATACTTTGTGGGTTAAACTGATATTTTCCAGATTCGTCAGCTCTATTTGGGTATGAACAGTGACCACAAAGCCATTTAACAGTGAACTGATTCTACAAGCAAATTGAAACCATCCTGAAATGGAAAATTCTCATTGCATATTTAGAGAGACTGAAACTCCTTCCCATGCCATCTCTTTAGTGGAGAAATAATTCCACTAAAACACATCTTTTAACCATGATATGGGAACATGTCCAGACAACACTGTGTGTGTGTGTGTGTGTATGTGTATGTGTGCACGTGTGCAGGCTTGTTCCCCGTTCTGAAACAATACAGTTCATTACCACTTACCTCTGTTTTCTCTGGGTTGCTCCAGTTCCCATAAATTGGATTAACAAATGCACAATTAATACTTCTTTTAGTTTTCCTTAAAGCACCCAGGGCCACAAAAAGAAAAGTAAGTATTAAAACGCACCACACGACATTTTAAGGCTATTATCTGATAGAAATCTTTGGGAGACACATTATCTAGCCAGTGTACTTATTTTTATGAATGTATTTCCATAAGTAAAGACTTTTTTGCAGGATACCAAGGCAAACACATTCTTGAAAGCAAATGTAATTTGACCTCTGAATATTTAAATCCAAAAAAACCCAAGCACATAAAAAAAGTTGTTCTTAAAATTGATTGCTTAAATATTATTCAAATAATACCAAGGTGTACAAGATTAGAAAGAACAATGTTATATAAAGTTGAATTGGTTATAAGGAAAGGCCACCTTGAAGTCCCATCGACTTCAAGGCCAAACCCACCACATCCTTTATGACAGTGTCTGCCATAAAGATTTGTATGTAGTGCCTGTCACAGTATTTAACATTTTAAACAGCAAATTTAAATATGAGCATTTTGAAGAGATCTTTATGTTACTATTTCCTTTCATGGATCATAAAGAGGCATGTCCTTGGTAATCTGACATACTGGTCTAGATCTGCATAATTTACTCTGATTAACTGAGCTCCTAAATGATCATTTCCTTTTTATACTTCAGTTACTTAAGAGTCAATAGACTTATCGGAAGACAAGTAGCCCTGCTATAGCTGGTCACAAATGATGAAGAAAAAATACTCATCACAGGAAAAAAATAAATATAACCAGATAACTAAATACACCCTATTGAAGATATAAGGAAAATCCCCAATATGCGTGCACACACGCGCGCGCGCACACACACACACACACACACACACACACACACACACACACGTACACATACACATAGTGGAGAATGGAAGACCGATTCCAGGATGATTGCCAGTGTCTTGAGGAGGCAACCAGGAAGAAAAAATATATAATGCATGACTATTTTTGCCCAATCAGAGTATAATGACAATAAATGTTTGTCAATAATGTACCCTTAAATCCTAAAAGAAAAGATAATAAAGAGGAAGTCTTACTGATTTACTCTTTGAAAAGAAACTGTCAGAGGTATGACCTCTTATTTCATCTACCAAACCACATGGTCCTCTTCTAAAAAATAACAGTGTTAATGAGCGCAATAGCATAATCAGGGTAATTGTGTTTGACTGACAATACACTCTCCCTGTGGATTCAGTGTCTTCTAAGCTTCCTGACCTCCGCTGTTTCCATGTAATTGGCTTCAATATTCAATAGCTTAACCAGTTCACCTTCATTGCATCTACGTTTTGGTTATTGATGAAGAGGGCCACAGCAGCCATTTTTGTGAGTTATTTTGTGAAAAAAAAATCATATACTCTTAAACGGTGAGGCAACAAGTTAATTCCTTAACCACTAATTGAAAACTTATGAGTTGCTCTAATTAAATTGAATGAGTGGTGCTTGATTCTTTGCCTTTTCTCTCTCCAAGGCTAGTCGATGTTAAGTTCTCAGAGCAGTAAGCTCAATAATTGGCATAGTTAGAGCAAGAGCCTAGACAGCGCTGCTCGCAAAACAGACTGGGTGGGAAGTGAAGTGGTGTTTTGAAATATGTCAAAATGTGAAAGCAAAGGCTGGTACAGGAGAAACAACATGCAGGGAGGGAGGATTAGAACAAAATGGAAATTAGGCACTAGGTAAAGATGGGACAGCCCCAAACACCGACAGCTCAGAAAAATTATTCTTGGCTGAAATCAGGCATGAAATCAGGAAACAGGAGGAAACCCAAACCACAAAGACTAGACAGGACAGATGGTCCAAAGGCTGGGCAGGCAACCAGGAACTGGAGGGACAGGCTCGGCTGTCAGTTGGATAGAATTGAGGTACATGCAACACAAAAGATTTTGATATGAGGTGCTTATTTTTGGCTTTGAACTGCTGAGACCCCAGATGACCTAAACCAATATTGGCAGGCAGAAGTCAAGTAAATTGATCAATTTTCCAACCCTATTAATTCAACTATTGAAGCTACTTTTCTTCTGAAGGATTTTAAGTCTTAAATAATTTTCTATTAAAATAAAGTGGCCAGCCTTTGGGGATTGGGTGACTATAAAGAAAGAAGGGTGATACATAAGTGTCAGGATATGGAGTTGTAATAAAACAAGAAAGGGTCACAGTATGAGTAGTGGAAGGTGAGCAAATTTCTTTACTTCAACTTATGTTTATTAGTAATCTCAAACTTTTATTTTTCCCAGATCAAGTGTATGTCTCCCAACATTGGAAATCTCTGAATGGTTGGGCTTAATTCTTAATGTCTTTCCTATTTAAAAGGTAAAATATTACCCACTGCCCATAGATACTTCCATTAAGAAAAATTTTAAATGTCAACTCCATATATTTACCATTTCAAGTTCTATGATATAATTTTCTACCTTCATCAATTATATACATTCAAGCGTAATTGTTTAAGTAAAACACAATTTTACTTAAAATGATGGATCCTGATATGAGGAAAACAAAATGTTTGACTGTGAAGTTTTCTGCCACTTCTAACACTGTATGGTGCAATGATAGTCTGCATTAGGATAAAAAATGCTTGTTTAACTTACTGAATCTGTCATTGAGCAGACAGCTCTTTAAGAGCTGAGGTTTCAGAGAATGGAGCGACCTCTAGGAATCAGCAAGACATTGACTTAGAAGCTTAGAGTAGAGGAAAGGAAGCTGCATGGATCACATGAGTTTTCCTCCCCTAACTTGTGATGAATTCACTTAAATTATTATTAAGCTCTGGCTACATCCAATATGTGCAGGCACTGTATAGGGTGGCATTGTGAAGGGGCTAAACAGACAAAATGTTTCTGATGCAAGTTTCCAATTTAAGTTTAGTGAGCATATGAACACCTCTAAAGGAATTGACTTCATAGCTTATTAACTAACAAAATTGTTTTAGTGTTGATTAAAAACATGAAAGTATTTACAATAGATATCTGAAATCACTGTAGATGGGCAATGAAGAAAAACAAAACAAAACTTCATCTATGTTGCATCCAGTAAACATGACTTTCACACACCATACACTTCACCCATTTAAAGAATATAATTCAAAGTTTTTTAATAAAATGAATTTTATTAATTTTAAAAAACTTTGTAAAATATATATAACAAAATTTTCCATTTTACCCACTTTCTAAAAGTGTACAATTCAGTGGCATTCACAGTGTTGTGCAACCATTACCATTACCTATTTCTAAAACATTTGCATCAGTAGAAATGGAAATTCTATAGCCATTAAACAATAAAAACTGTTCTCCTCTTCCTCCAGCCCCTGGTAACCTCTAACTTACTTTATGTCTCTATGAATTTACCTAGTCTAGGTACTTCATATGAGTGGAATAATACAATATTTATCCTTTTGTCTGACTTATTTCACTTAGCATAATGTTTTCAAGGTTAATCCATATTGTAGCATGTATAAGAACTTCAATAATTTTTATGGCTGAATAGTATTCCATTGTGTGCATATGCTACATTTTGTTTATTCATTCATCTGATGATGGACACTTGAGATGTTTCCACCTTTTGACTATTGTGAATAATGCTGCTTTGAACATTGGCGTATAAGTATCTGGGCCCCATTTCAACTCCTTTGGGTATATAACTAGGAATGGAATTGCTGGGTCATATGGTAATTCTGTTTTAGGTTATGAGGTGGCACCGAACTGTCTTCCATAGCTGTTGTACCATTTTACATTTCCACAAATAATGTATATGCAGGTTTCTATTTCTCCACATCTTCACCAACGCTTGCTATTTTCTATTTTATTATTACTATTATTGCCATCCCAAAAGGTGGGAAGTGGTATCTAATTATAGATTTGATTCACATTTCCCTAATGACTAATGATGTTGAGCATCTTTTCATATGGTTATTGGCCATTTGTATATCTTCTTTGAAGAAATGTCTGTTCAAGTATGCTTCTTTTTTTAAATTGGGTTGTCTGTCGATTTGATGAGTTGTAGGAGTTTTTATATATTCTGTATATTAAACTCTTATCATATATATGATTTCAAATATTCCCATTCTGTAGGCTTTTTCACTTTCTTAATACCCTTTGATGCATGAAAGTTTTTGATGAAGTCCAATTTATTTATTTTTTTCTTTTGTTTCTTATACTTTTGGTGTCATATATAAGAATGCATTGCCAAATCCCAGGTTATAAAGATTTACTCCTATGATTTTTTCTAAATGTTTTATGGTTTTAGCTCTTATATTGAAGTCTTTGATCTGTTTTGAGTTAATTTTTGTGTGTGGTATGAGGTAGGGGTCCAATTTCATTCTTTTGCATGTAGAAATCCAGTTGTCCCAGCAACACCTATTGAAGAGACTGTTCTTTCCTTATTGAATGGACTTGTCAAAAATCAACTGGTCATAGATGTATGGGTTTATATTTGGATTCTTAATTATAACCCATTAGTCTCTATGTATATTCATATGCCAATACCATATTGTTTTGTTTGCTGTGGCTTTGTGGTAAGTTTTGAAATCAGGAAGTGTGAGCCCTCCAACTTGATCCTTTAACAAGACTGCTTTGGCTTTTTGGTGCCCTTGAAATTCCATATGAATTTGAGGATCAATTTTCCATTTCTGCAGAAAAGGCTGTTGGAGTTTTAATTGGCACTGTGTTGAATCTGTAGATTGCTTTGGGCAGTACTGACATCGTGACAATATTGTCTTCCTATCCATAAACTGGAAATGTCTTTCCATTATTTAGGTTTTCTTTAATTTTTTTCAATAATGCTTTGTAATTTTAAGTGTAGAAACCTTTCACCTCTCTGGTTAAATTTATTCCCAGGTATTTTATCCTTTTAGATGCTATTCTCAAAAGTGATTGCATTCTTAATTTTTTTTTCTGATTGTTTATTGCTGGTATTTAGGAGCACACCTGATTTTTGTGTGTTGATTTTGTATATTGCAACTTTGCTGAATTCATTTATTAGCTCTAGTAGCTTTTTGGTGGATTCTTTGAGATTTTCTGTATATACATGATCATGTCATTTGTAATAGATTTATTTATTCCTTTCTAATTTGCATGGCTTTTTTTGTCTTTTTCTTGTCTAATTGCTCTGGTTAAGGTTTCTTATTGGTAAACACATTTATCTCTAGCTTAGTGGAACTATAAAACCTTCATTAATATAAAACAAAATTGTAATGCTAGCGTATGAGGCAAATTATTATGGCAACATTTGGACAGTTTTGGGTAGAGTCTGATTGTCACTTAATGTGAAACCTTTAGACTGGATAAGTGAATAAACCTTTATCTAGGTTGAAAGAAAAACAAGGTGACAGTGAGCATAGGTGTCACCCTGCATGTTGAAGAATGGCTATCAGGAGGGTTACAAGGAAAGAATGACAAGACAATGCCTGAATTGTTTTCATTGACAAGTCTATACTTCAAAATAAACATCAATTTACACATATTGTAAGTTCATTAATTAATAATTTTAATCAACTTTTATAATTTGTCTTACTGAGTGTGTCTTCTTATTAATTTTATTTACTAAATTAATTGTTGCTTTTGGTTATCAATCAGTGGTTTACTTTCTTTCTGTTAAGAACAGACATGTTTTTCTCCAATTTACTGCTATGTCATTTCGTGTGTCTGAGAAACTACTCACACTTCTTAGTCAAATCCACCAAACACCTAGTGGTAGTCCCCACTACCATCTCATGGGAGTAAATCTGTCACAATGTATTCATATTTAAAAATAGGCTTAGAAGGGCTTCCCTGGTGGTGCAGTGATTGAGAGTTGGCCTGCCAATGCAGGCGACTTGGGTTCGTGCCCCGGTCCGGGAAGATCCCACATGCCGCGGAGCGGCTAGGCCCGTGAGCCATGGCCGCTGAGCCTGCACGTCCGGAGCCTGTGCTCTGGCAACGGGAGAGGCCACAACAGTGAGAGGCCTGCGTACCGCAAAAAAAAAAAAAAAAAAAAGCCCATGAGCTCAAAACTTTAGCACAAATTATAAAAGTAAGGTGGAATGCCATTTGAGATGGCCATGCATGATGATTCCTGTTACACCCAGGTGGATGGCATTATAAAACTCTACTGTAAAAACCTGTCTACTAAAAAGTATGAAGAACAACACTTTCTGAAATTGGGCAATCCTAATGCAGCTATCTAGGTGGTTTGCAGAGATAAACACGATAATTTATTTACCAAAAGATATTTGCTGTGCATGTGTGTGTGGAGGAATTTGCTCTCATGCTTCCATTAAAGAAATGATTTCTATATTTGTTTCTAAATGCTGAAGAACATTCTAAGATCCAAGAAATAACTGTCCTGAGTTAAGGGCCTGAAGGAAAATGATGTCTATAATGTGGTGACTCACTCCTTAAGGTGGTAAAATGTTAGAATGCTGATTGTGTTATTTATCATCTTTCATGTTTGTTTAAATTTATCCAACATTTCTAGGACACATATTATCTAACAAACATTGTGTTAGGTCCTATACTTACAAAGTTGATCATTATTTGTTCCTGCCTCTAGAATTTCTTTTGGAGGGTGGCAGCTTGCTAGATTTCTGTCTTTTAGATTAAATTACATTTATAAAATGCCTACCACAAGTAGATGCCCACTAACTGTCCAGTGCTATTCTTTTACCTTCTTTTCTTATTCTCTCCTTTGGTCATTTATATCTTCTTTTAAACTTCCTACTTGTTTCTCCTGACCCCCAAACTTGGGACCAATGAAAGGACATTGGGATAAAGGAAAAAAAATAAGGAAGTGGCAAAATTAGTAATAATACTCACTGTAGTACTTTTAATTTTTTAAAATAAATTTATTTACTTAGAGCTACCAAGGACCTTTGCAATCATCTTGTTTATGCCTTTTTTACAGATGGAGCAAATGAGGTTCTTCCCCCACTAGATTATAAGTCCTCTGGAGGATAAGGACCTTGTCTGGTTTACTCTTTTCTCTATCTCAGCACCTAATACAGTACCTAGTGCGGCAGGAATCAACTGAATGTTTATAGAAAGAATTCCATGCCTACTCCCAGCAATATACTTCATCAATACTCAGAGAGAAAAGACATTCATTTTTACTACTGTTACCATGGAGTCACATTTGTATTTAGATTTCTGTTCCACTGAGCCCAAGACTTTAAGTGGGCCAGGAGCCTACTTTTGACCTCTGTCTCTTTCATTTTTTTTTTTTTTTTTTTCAGCTGGTTAAGTGCCAGCTCAGAGGAGCAGCCTGGGGGCTTTCCTGAGGATGAGTAGAGTATAAGAGAATAGGGATGGTCCTTCTATCTATTTCATTACATGGGAACTGAAAAAGCCATATTATTGGAGAAAAATTAATTTGGTACAAATAACTCATTTTACAATATTTGAAAAATAAAGGTCTGTGTCCCTTATATCTCATATTCTCTGAAAAATAAGAGGTATGAAATATCTATGTATAAATATCAGGGGTTGATGTGAGTTTTCAGGCTATGAAGTATTTGATTTGTTATTGCCGGGGAAAAATGTTTTCTAACCATAAAAGTACATGTGACATATTTTTTTAAAAAAGGGTCCATCTAAATTATGAAATACAATCATTTCACTGGTGGAAATGGAATTCATTTATTCTGGGAGTCATGCCTATTATATTAAATTTTGCTTAGCCAGATTAATGGTGAATCTGGAGTGTCTCAGAGAAGTAAATCTCAATTCTACTCATTTCCACCTATGTCATTTTAAACTCTTCAATTAGGTTTTTCCAAATGTTTCCAGTCCTAAGACTTTCTATGAAGTCTTTCTGAGTGTGCTAATCTTTCAGATAAAGAGAAAATACATTATAAAATCCTAACGAAAATAAAATATTTCTGGTCCCCATTTTACTCATATCTATTTTTAATGTTCATTAAACATATTTCTGTCAAGAAGAGATCTTTTTAGAAATGTTTGTTTCTTAGGGTACTAATAATTTTTTTTCTCTGCCTCATTATAAAAATTAATGAGTAATGCTCTTATTTTTGCTTCCTGATCTTAGAACCTATAAAAATGAGGTTTTTTTTTTTTTTTGGCTTGTTCATTTTTAACTTGTAGTAATAGGAGGAGATTGGCGCACTGCATTTCCTGTGCAATTATCGGTGCCACACGATTCACATACATCATCTTTCTTTTCTCAAAACCTTAGACAAGTTTTATTTTACACCTGGTCTCTGACTGTTTCCAATTCAAATTTTAGCCTGTCTGAATAGACCATTTTTAAGGAGAGGTATCACACATTTTTTAATTTAGACACTACTTTGTCCTTTTTGTAATGAGAGCAACTTTATGGCAGTTTGCAAAGATAAGCATAATAGAAGAATATAAGCCAAATGAGAAGGGACTTCCCTGGTGATGCAGTGGTTAAGAATCCGCCTGCCAATGCAGGGGACATGGGTTCGAGCCCTGGTCTGGGAAGATCCTACATGCTGTGGAGCAACTAAGCCTGTGCACCACAACTACTAAGCCTGAATTCTAGAGCCCGCACTCTGCAACAAGAGAAGCCACTGCAATAAGAAGCCTGGGTACCGCAACCGAAGAGTAGCCCCCACTTGCCGCAATTAGAGAAAGCCCACACACAGCAGTGAAGAAGCAATACAGCCAAAAATAAATAAATTAAAAAAAAAAGACAAATGAGAAACAGATAGGAAGTGGAGAAATGGATTCTTAGAACTGGAAAATAGAGTTGAGCCAGAGGGAAAGAGATGGGGACAGTATATGACATGGGTATGGTGAGTCTATTTACTTACTTAATGTAGGATACAAATTTGACTTTAAGATTCTCCAATTCAAATTTAAGCAGGACAAAAGAATCAATCACATAGGTCACACTTTCAAAAAACAAAGAAAAAAACAGTTGCTTAGAAGCACATCTTTACCAACTCAGGAGAGAAGACTTATGGTATGCATCCTGTCACTATACTCTAGGCCAACAAGGTAACAAGTGCCCACATTATTTTAGGAAGACCAGCAATGGGTTTCACGAGGTTGTTTCAACAAATATCTTTCAAAATATCAGACTGAAACTATGCCAAAATGTGTCTCAGTGAAACTATCTAGGAGAGGGTGGTAGCAAGAAGTGGGAGGGATTAAATGGAACACTTGAAGCACAACAGTGTGTTAGAGAATTAGATTTGGGGAACATTTTATTTTGGCTACACTGTGCAGCATGTTGGGTCTTACTTCCTCGACCAGGGATGGAACCCAGCCCTTGGCAGTAAGAGGAAGGAGACCTAATGACTGGACGGCCAGGGAATTCCAATGAGGGGCATTTTAATATGGTTGTGTTTATCATAAAAAAGCCAGCACCAAGATTACAATTTGTAGTGTGTAATTATAGTGTGGCACATTAAATCTGTTATAAGAATCTATAGATAGTAAAACTGTCACTGTTTGCAGATGACATGATACTTTACATAGAGAATCCTAAAGATGCTACCAGAAAACTACTAGAGCTAATCAATGAATTTGGTAAAGTAGCAGCATACAAAATGAAAGCACAGAAATCTCTTGCATTCCTAAACACTAACGACAAAAAATCTGAAAGAGAAATTAAGGAAACACTCCCATTTACCACTGCAACAAAAAGAATAAAACACCTAGAATAAACCTACCTAAGGAGACAAAAGACCTGTATGCAGAAAACTATAAGACACTGATGAAAGAAATTAAAGATGACACAAACAGATGGAGGGATATACCATGTTCTTGGATTGGAAGAATCAACATTGTGAAATGACTATACTACCCAAAGCAATCTACAGATTCAATGCAATCCCTATCAAACTACCAATGGCAATTTTCACAGAACTAGAACAAAATATTTTACAATTTGTATGGAAACACAAAAGACCCCGAATAGCCAAAGCAATCTTGAGAAAGAAAAACAGAGCTGGAGGAATCAGGCTCCCTGACTTCAGACTATACTACAAAGCTATGTAATCAAGACAGTATGGTACTGGCACAAAAACAGAAGTATAGATCAATGGAATAGGATAGAAAGCCCAGAGATAAAACCATGCACATATGGTCACCTTATCTTTGATAAAGGAGGCAAGAATATACAATGGAGAAAAGACAGCCTCTTCAATAAGTGGTGCTGGGAAAACTGGACAGCTACATGTAAAAGAATGAAATTAGAACACTTCCTAACACCATACACAAAAACAAACTCAAAATGGATTAAAGACCTAAATGTAAGGCCAGACACTATAAAACTCATAGAGGAAAACATAGGCAGAACACTGTATGACATAAATCACAACAAGATCCTTTTTGACCCACCTCCTATAGAAATGGAAATAAAAACAAAAATAAACAAATGGGACCGAAAGAAACTTCAAATCTTTTGCACAGCAAAGGAAACCATAAACAAGACGAAAAGACAACCCTCAGAATGGGAGAAAATATTTGCAACTGACAAAGGATTAATCTCCAAAATATACAAGCAGCTCATGCAGCTCAATATCAAAAAAAACAAGCAACCCAATCCAAAAACGGGTGGAAGACCTAAATAGACATTTCTCCAAAGAAGATACAGATTGCCAACAAACACATGAAAGGATGCTCAACATCACTAACCATTAGAGAAATGCAAATCAATACTACAATGAGGTATCACCTCACACTGGCCAGAATGGCCATCATCAAAAAGTCTACAAACAATAAATGCTGGAGGGGGTGTGGAGAAAAGGGAACTCTATTGCACTGTTGGTGGGAATGTAAATTGATACAGCCACTATGGAGAACAGTATGGAGGTTCCATAAAAAACTAAAAATAGAACTACCATACAACACAGCAATCCCACTACTGGGAATATACCCTGAGAAAACCATACTTCAAAAAGAGACATGTATCACAACGTTCATTGAAGCACTATTTACAATAGCCAGGACATGGAAGCAACCTAAATGTTCATCGACAGATGAATGGATAAAGAAGATGTGGCATATATATACAATGGAATATTACTCAGCCATAAAAAGAAACAAAATTGAGTTATTTGTAGTGAGGTGGATGGACCTAGAGTCTGTCATACAGAGTGAAGTAAGTCAGAAAGAGAAACACAAATACCATATGCTAACACATATATATGGAATCTAAAAAAAAAAAAATGGTTCTGAAGATCCTAGAGGCAGGACAGGAATAAAGATGCAGACGTAGAGAATGGACTTAAAGACACAGGGAGGGGTAAGGGGAAGCTGGGATGAAGTGAGAGAGTGGCATTGACAAATAAACACTACCAAATGTAAAATAGATAGCTATTGGGAAGCAGCTGCATAGCACAGAGAGATCAGCTCGGTGCTTTGTGACCACCTAGAGGGGTGGGATAGGGAGGGTGGGAGGGAGATGCAAGAGGGAGTGGATATAGGGGTATATGTATGCATATAGCTGATTCACTTTGTTAAACAGCAGAGACAAACATAACATTGTAAAGCAATTATACTCCAGTAAAGATGTTAAAAAAGAAAAAAAAAAAGACTATTGTACTCACTTTGAATGGTGACAGGTGGTAACTAGGCTTATTGTGGAGATCATATTTTAATGTGTAAAATTATCAAATCAGGTGCGTTTTACCCCTGACACTAATATAATACTGTGTGCCACTTATAATTAAATTAAAAGTTTAAAATAAAAAGGACAGTTAAAAAAAAGAATCTATAGATAGAATAAAACTGCATATCATAAAGCATTATAAGAAAGAATAAACTGAGTCTATAAATCATCCTTTTCTCACTGAATGTATACTCCTGTAAAATACTGTATTACCTGACCACCGCTAAAGAAAAAAGGGAAGACATCATGAGGAGTAGTAAACAAAAATATTCACCTATATAATGGTCTCTATCTTTGGCAACATGATGACTTTAAAAAAAAAAAAAAAGAATTACAACAAACAATCTGTAACACGGGACAGAAAGAAAGAAAAGAAGCAAGTCAATTTGAAAAAGCAGGGATAATTTAGGGGGGATGTCCATGAGCTCAAGTTTTCATTTCCCAGTCTTTAAGGAAGAAGCTGAACCAGATGTTTTGGGTGAAAAAGTTCAGAAAGAATTGGGTTTGGAAATATAACCAGAAATGCCCCAAAAGGGAGAGGAAAGTATTAATCATCTGGGGTCACAAAACCAAACCACTGGGACACCAAAGTTTGCTAAACTCATTCACATGATACAGCAGCTGCCATGTTTTTCTCCTACTCTTTTGAGGCAGGAAATAAATATCACTAACCACAAAACATGTCCCTGTTTAATACGATCTTGCTGTGGCAGAGTGCTTACATGGGAACATGCCCAGGAACATGGAAGCAATTAGTATGAATAAAGCTGACCCAGGTTCCTGTAGCTTAACCCTAAGGAGACCCCATGTTGCCAATGGGAGGGCAGTCTCCACCGACTTCTAGCACATTCACAACCACCTAACATGAACCGGATGCACAGTAGAACACAGACTTTCAAGATGAAAGGTGCATGTACATGTGTGCACATTGATAAAAGTTTGGAAGAAGACACATCAAAATGGTAACAGTCTCTATATCTGGGTGGTGACATTCAATGTCATTTTTAATTCTTTTCTGGTGCTTTGCTGTACTTTCCAAATTCTATTCATTAGGCTGCTGTGTATCAGAATCTTGGGAGTGGGGTGGTGATCTTACAATTTGGAAAAGATCATGAGGTGTTTCCCCTGCAAGAGCTCCTCGCCCCCACTCTGCCCTGGCTCCTTGTAAATCATTTGCCTGAAAGGTAAGATCCCTACCGCAATCCTTCCTGCCTCCTCTCTCTTTAGCATTTCTTCTCAACGTCTACCTGCCATCCCTGCTGCACTTCTTAGGGGTTTTAAGTAGGTCATAATACTGTTTTTGCTCTTAAATACCCTCCTCATTGGCCAGAGCCTTTGCCAGCTCTGGAGCCAGATAAACCGTTTCTCTTCTTTGTACTCCACGGTGCAGTGTCCATTTTACTATCAGGATATATGGTATTTTTGTTAATTGGAATGAAATATTTTTCCCTGTAAATTGCTCCATATGAAAACTCACTCTAATTTCCTTATTGAATTCCCTTAGACACGTAATCTCTTTGCTTAAAAACCGATTGCAGTATTGAAGTTAATTATCAGTCTTTGTGATTTTCCCTAGTAATCACCTAGCGACTGGCTTCTTTCTAAATCTTTTGACAATTTAAAGTTGACAACGCTATGTAAGAATCTGTCTAGAAAAATGAACTTAGTTGCATTTATCTTTTTACATTCATGTCTCTCCCACTTGAATGTTAACTTCCTATGGGCAGAGATAAAATCTTTATTTTCCAATTTATCTCAGAAACGTTACTTGAGTCCCAAATATGTGCCATGTACTCTTATGGTCTTATTCTGTTTATCGTTCCGTGATGAGATAAATACAAAGATTGAGGACAGGTGTTTAGAAAGAGTAAATAATAGTAATAGGTAGTAATAATAGTAATAGGTGTTCAGACAGAGTAAATTTATGTCTGTTGAGGCTCGGAATAAGAAATTTAGACTAGTATTTTGTGTGTCTTTTAATTTCACTTTTCCAATACTTCTTACAAAAGCATTGGTATGTGATGGACTGAAAACAAAACGAAGCAAAACACAGCTGGTCCTTCATCACACATAGTTTTGCTGGCTCTGTTCTACTAACACTGGGTGTTCAAATTTGAGTAAATACACATTTGCCTGGCTAACATTTTGCTAGCTACCTCTTCTGAAAATATTTTCTCTTCCTTTCTCTTTGAATGAATGTGATACCTCAAAGTCCCACAGTTGGAAAGGGCCAAGTACTATATAACTTTCTTCGATCAGAATGAAATATTTTTTCATGTAAATTGCTCTATATGAAAACTCCCTCTAATTTTCTTATTGAATTCCCATAGACACATAATCTGTTTGATTGAAACTGATTGCAATGTTGAAGTTAATTATCAGTCTTCATGATTTCCCTCAGCAATCACCTAGCAACTTGCTTCTTTCTAAATCATTTTAGACAATCTAAAGCTGACGACACGATATGACAATCTATCTAGAAAAACTTACTTCTTTCATTATGACTTACAAATACCTACAAATTCCTTTAAATATACCCTATTTTGGATTTATTAATACATTTACTTAAAACTCTCTTGGGTCTATGAATTAGTTCAGCTTATAATACTTAAAATTTGAAAAACGCAATAAAATTGCATTTTCTTGTAGTTATTTTAGAACAACTTATTTTTAAAACATAAAGAGAAATTATAAGTACACGAGCACATGATTAGTATTCTATGTAGATTTCTTAAAAATAGTCTATCCCTGTTGTTCTCAGTAAATTTCCTATCATTTTTCCTTACCTGACCTGTGTTTTATTCACACTAACCACACCATTCTCCATTATAGCTTGTGCTTTGACACAAGCTGTTCTGTCTGCTCTTCCTCATTTTCATCTTGGGGATTTCAAGCCATGAATTCAGACTTGAGTGATGCAGCGTATACTCACTAAATGCTTCTTCAATTTCCCCACCATATTATTTACACCTTTGAAAGAGACTTGGCCTCTCTTTTACCTGTGTTTCTCCAGACCTTTGTAGGAAGCAACTGCATGTGTTTCATATATGCTTGTTGAAGAATTGACATTATTTGCTTTTCTATATAATTTACACTTTTACAGAGTGTAAATTATCATTTACTTCTCTATTCCCAGCGACTAGCACAGTGCCCAGCACATAACAGATGCTTAATAAATGTTTGCCAACAAGTACATAAATGAATCACTGAGAGTTTCTGATATATGTGTTTCTTTTTACAAAGACAAAAATAAGCTGGTCTTTCAAGTTCTCTTGTCATTCTGTCCTTTGATTCATTAGTGAACTAGAAATTCCAACACAGTAAACAGATTGTTGAACTTGTAAGAGTGTCCCTGAGGATGCTTTTAAGGAGAAATTGTGTGAAACATAATTTGAAAGCAGAAAAGAGTCTGTCAGGAGGATGGCAAAGCAGTTAGTGAAGAAAAATGATGAAGCTGATCCCATCTTCCCCTCTTTGAAATTCCCTACCCTCTAGTAACATTAATAAAGAACAACATTTAGAATTCTGATTCTCCAGCAAAAGGAACTAAATGTATTTGCTACATGCCATAGCAGAGCTAAATGATTTGCTAACAGCACACACCTCACTTTTCTTTACTGCCTCCTGTCCTTCCTCATTTAAACAGGTTACCTCTTTCAAGGAGCAACTCTGATTTCCTACAACACATTCTTCTACTCTGATTGCGTGGATATGAGGAAACACATGCAACATTGAAATATTTCAGGACTGAAATGCTGTCTTCCTGCTAATGTAAGATTTATAGTGAACAGAGAGAAGACGCTGAATCCTGCCCTGGGGACTATTTCTGCCAAATAGTCACCTGTATGAAAATGGCAAAATAGCTATCTTCAGATCAAATAATTAGAATATGCGGCTATTATACGGTAAAGTGCTCTTTATATTTTTTACACAGAATTTATCTCTTAGACTATTTGGAGTCTGTATCCAATGACAATAGATTTGAAACAACTTGGGAGAGTTTGCAGTGACAACACACACACGTACACACCAACGAAGCTTGCATTATTCCAGACTTATATTCCTGACACATCGCATGTAAGCTGATTTTGCATAGTCAAATAATATCATAAACGACCAGGGAACTGGTTATTTAAAGAGCTAGTACTTATTTAGTAAAAACAGCAAATCATTTTGAAATTCATGTGAAATTTCTAATTTTGTTCATTTGATAAATATGAATATTACTTTAAGAGTTAATCTATGTACTCATGAAAGAAAGTAGAATGAGCGTAATAATATCCTTATAAATAAAACTGGTAATTAGATTACCAGTTAGGTTGATTAGATTAGATTGTCAGATGCCAGGATGAAATCTGTCACACATACAGATATCCAAATTAAATGGTATAGTGTGAGGACGATATTGAGAGGAGTGAATATCATCACTTTTTAAAGTAAATTGAATTTCCTGCCTCCCTGAAATGCCCAGGTGTTTTGATGCTCAGTTTCTTCCATACATTATGAATGTTCATACTTGTAGGGTTTTGGTATTCTCTAATGTCCTTCATTAATATTCTAGGATGTAAGCTTCTGACTATGGGCTGATTTTGTAGCCCATCATGGACCCCGATAATGATTTTGCTAAGGGTCATACATGTAGGGCTCATTTGGGCTTCCTTTATTTGCTTTCAGCTTCTATAGAATGGCATGAATGTCAATCAAGTTAGATTGAAATTCTTCAAGAATACCGAACAATGATATCCTAACTTTAAGAGTCATCTGAGAGTTTTATAGTAGGAATAAATCCTGGAGCATTGAGGCCAAGTAAAATATTTCTTGGAATATAAAATGTTCATTTGGGCTCAAACATCCTACTGGAAACAGGCTGAGACGTTTGATTTAACAGATATTTACTATGATGAATTTCTAAGGAATATCAATATAAATAGGACAAGGACCCTACCACTAAGAGGCTCACAATCTGTTATGGGATATCTCAAACCAAAAGTCAATGTGACAAGAGAAAAACAAGGCTGAGAAGAAAGCGCTTTGGAAGCTCAGAGGTAGGAGTGCTTACTTTTTGTCCAACATGACCTGGGAAAATTCGCAGATGACGCTTCTGTGGTTAGCCTTTGTGAAAGTTTTCCCTTTTTATGTTTTATTTTTATGGCAAAGGAAGAAGTAAGCCTAGCAGTTCTGAAAATTTGTTCTATCTTCCTTTGACCAACAAGTTCTTGGCCATTAGAGTCTGGTAAGATGGCAGCTGGCATCACGCATTCAATGTCTTGGGCATAATCAGCCCATAGAGCCTGAATTCCAAGACTTTGATGTATTACTGCAAATCTACAGATCCCAGCCATCTTATTTTTCATCTGCCCTACATGTTACTTATGAAATGCACACTGTGTGTTAGGCAAGGAGCAGAGTAAACAGTCACTGATGTCTCTGCTTCCCAGAGATTTTATCAGTGGATAGAATTATAACCGAGTCCCAGATATTGCTGTTCTTAACCATCAGTCAGCTGCGTGGTCAAGACCACCATACAGAAAGATTTGCCAAGTGCCTGGTTTAATATCGTAAGTTAGATACTTTAAAATTTTTTAAAAATAGGCATTAACTCTCTCAGGGAATTGTAATGCTAAGATAAAGCTAGGGGCTTCCCTGGTGGCGCAGTGGTTGAGAGTCCGCCTGCCGATGAAGGGGACACGGGTTCGTGCCCCGGTCCGGGAAGATCCCACATGCCGTGGAGCGGCTGGGCTCGTGAGCCATGGCCGCTGGGCCTGCGCTTCCGGAGCCTGTGCTCCGCAACGGGAGAGGCAACGGCAGTGAGAGGCCCGCGTACCGCAAAAAAAATAAATAAATAAATAAGTAAAGGTAGGATACTACTCAGTCAGATAAAAGGCACCCTAATGGCTGAAAGGCTTAATGCAGTTACATCACAACCAGGGAATACTCAGGGCCCAAAAGACCAAACTCTAGTCTATTTAAAGATAAGTAAATAAATAAAAAGAATAGTAAACATAATATATAGTCATGCCCTAAATTGTGGAGTGGCCTATATACATGACAGACATTTGGGAAAAATTTAGTTCAACTTCCTCATTTTATGTATAAGAAAATACAGAATATCAAAATAGTTTTCTTCCCTGTTGCCCAGCCTGTTTTTCTTCCTGGATTTTTGGATCTCCGTTAGTGGCATTACCAACTGTGCAGTTGCCTAGATACAACATCCTCGGATCAACTTTGACCCCTGTTTTTTCCTCACGTCCCATGTTAGGTCAGTCACCACTGCTCAAGTTCAAGTTCTCACTGTCTCTCATCTAACCTCTCAAACAGGCTTATGTCTCTAGACTGCAGATCGCTTTCTTAATCTTTTCCTAATCTGTTCTCATGCTCTGCATTCTTTTTTTAACCATAGATATGATCTTGTCAGTCTTCTTACATTCTTAAAACACTTCCCTGGCTTGCATCAGTTAAGGCCCTAGCAGGAAATAGCTGACATACTCAAACCAGGAAATTTGAGGAGTGTTTGATCAAGTGACAGTTTGCAAAGGTTTGGCCAGAATATGAAGAAACCAGTAGCAATGGTGCAGGAGGCTGGGCCAATGACATCATGCCTGTTACCACCCTAGGCTGGAAGGAGGCAGACTGAGAAGGGTACAGCTGTGGAATGCATAGGGGCTCCTCATGGACCTGTCACTGCCAGCAGTCAGCTGGAACCATGCTGCAGACAGGAGCCAGGGTTATGAATACCCAGCCCCCTCTCTCTTTCCTCCCTCAAGGTGCTCCACTTTGGCCAAACATATGAATTCAGATGAATATAAATTCAGCCCGTTAATGCAGTGCATAGAGGTCAGGTCTCCAGATCCACCTTCTACCCTCTCCATCCTGTTTAGTGGAGAAGTGTAGAGGGTGGACTTGGGGGCACAGACAGAAGATAGCCAGCACTTAGCCCAATTTTTAAAAATAAGTTGAAATCTCCTTAAAATAGGCATTCAAAACTTTTAACCACCTGTCTACCGTATACTTTTCTAAGTGTAATCTAATTAGTTCTCCCACCCCCATTCTATAGCTATGTCAGTCAATTTGAAAACTGTAAGTTTCCACATTCTATTTTCAGGAACCCTCTTTCTTCATCTCTGCCTGGCTTCTCCAGTCTTTATACGATTGCTACCTTCCCTGTGCAGTCCTCTTCATCCATCTGAATTGCTGGCTCCCCAGAATATACGATTGCTACCTTCAAGTTTTTATACGATTGCTACCTTCCCTGTGCAGTCCTCTTCATCCATCTGAATTGCTGGCTCCCCAGAATATATCACCTCTACGTGATATGCCAAGGCTTGCCCCGGTGCACTACTCACTCCACTCTGAATAAGAGGAGTTCTGACTTCATGAAATTCCCGGCCACAGGGTAGGGAATGGGGCTTTTCTGAGAGGAGCAGAGATGTGACCAGTTTGGGACAAAACTCTTTTTCCTTTGAGGCCTCTTTTATGGGCCTGTTCTACCATTTCAGGATAAAAAAAAACAAACAAACAAAGGTGAGGATGAAGGGAAAAGTATAAAAGAACAGGCTGCATAAGATTCTTATTGAAAAAAAAAAGAGAGAAGAAAAAGAAGGAGGAGGAAGAGGAGAAATCATCATTATCACACATGGTCCAATCCCATTTTTAAGGGGAAGATTTCAAAACCCTGCCCTCCATTTGGCTTTTCTAGCTCAAAGTAAACATTTAGCAGGGTTTGGCGGAGCATGGCCAATGTTTGCACAAAGGACTGAGACTGAGGAGTTCGATTCGTGGATCTTAACAGCTGTACTTCTTGAGGGCAAATGCACATATGGAGAGAGCAAAGGTTCGCAAGCGTTATGAGACGACCTTGGTCATTGCCGCTAGTGGAATTCCAGTTTGCCAAGACTAAGTATTCATTTCAGGGACCAAGGACAGGTTCACTGGTGACATTCTAGCTGCAAGAGCAGCTGAATGCCTTGAGGCATAGAGTAAGTAAGGTTTTGATTTTGACTAAGAATAAATACCCACTGCTGGGCCCAGGTTAGGTCTATGCCAGGATCTCACACTGGAAGAGAAGTAAAACTTCTGCCTCCAAAGAGCCACATTATCATACAGGGTGTCAGCAGTGGGAAAGGGTCTGGGAGAAAGAATAATATTATAGAGATAGATATTTTATTTGGAAGTCAGGGCCACTTATTCATAAATCTCAAACAAGAACATCTGTAATCCTCATGGGCAGCTGGTATAGCTTTTGGGATCCTAATAACCTTCTTTCTTATCAGAAATATAAACAACAATCATTCTTTTTTTTTTTTTTTTTTGCTGTACGCGGGCCTCTCACTGTTGTGGCCTCTCCCGCTGCGGAGCACAGGCTCCGGACGCGCAGGCTCAGCGGCCATGGCTCACGGGCCCAGCCGCTCCGCGGCATGTGGGATCTTCCCGGACCGGGGCACGAACCCGCGTCCCCTGCATCGGTAGGCGGACTCTCAACCACTGCGCCACCAGGGAAGCCCCAACAATCATTCTTTTGATCCTTCTTTCCTTCCATTTTACCCCCAAAGTGTTTTGTTTTACATTTCTACCGTTACACATGCCATAGTCAAATACATATTATAATGGAGTTATGAGTCAGAAAGTATATAAGATGATAATCTTATATACCTTTGAGCTTTCTCAAGGCTAGCACATGTTTGTGGCATTGAATAATGAGGCATTCCCAAGATCACATTCAGGTCTTATAATTTCCTAATCAGCAATCTTTTTACTGTTGCACATACATACAATCCTATGAAATTATTTAGAAAATTTCTAGAAAAGACATAGACATATCTTATTTCTCAGCATAACTGAATGAAATAGGTTTGTTCATTTTTAACGTTTGTTAGTGTATTTATTAAATTAACACAATTCTTTAGGAGTAAGTGCCACAATGCAGCATAATAAACAGCAATTTATTGCATATTTTCCCCCAGGCAAAGACGACATAGTCCAAAATAGGAAAGCTGGGGGTGTTATGTGGCTTCAGCAAATTAAGAATAAATAGTCCAGTATTTTTTTTTTTTTTTTTTGCGGTACGTGGGCCTCTCACTGTTGCAGAGCACAGGCTCCGGACGCGCAGGCTCAGCGGCCATGGCTCGCGGGCCCAGCCGCTCCGCGGCATGTGGGATCTTCCCGGACCGGGGCACGAACCCGTGTCCCCTGCATCGGCAGGGGGACTCTCAACCACTGCGCCACCAGGGAAGCCCCAAGAGTCCACTATTTATTTGTATCCTTTAATCTAGATTTCTAGGTGTAGGCTGGATTGTCACATTTACTTTGTATGAACCGCAAACAGCTCTAGAAGGCTGCTACATTTGTTGCTTCCTCTAAAATGTCATGAGTAAAAATTTGGTGGATTTTGGACCATGGGGACAAGTGTAGTGGATACCTTTCAGAGACCTTTCATGATGACACCCCCCCCCCCACAGCAGCCATGTTTGTACTATTGATCCTGCCCCATAGCTCACCCACAGTTGATTTGACCAGAAATGGGATCTTGACCCAAGTGGGCTAATCAGAGGGTTATCCTTTGGAATATGGAATGGAGACGTAAAAACAAAGATATAGTCTCTCCACAGATCTGGGGACATAATGAGTAACAAACGTCCATTCTCTAGTCAACACCTTTTTGTTATATAGACAGAGAGTAAAGGAAGTGTGTTTTCAGAGAGAGAACCACCAAGAGTAAAGCAAAAAGCAGCAGAGATGAGAGGCAGATGAAGAACACTGCCGGGTCCAGGCCTTCCTGAGGTCTGATCTCTTTATTCCTACCCTTGTGCTCTGGAAGACATGTGCATTGTTACACTAAATTCTTTATTTTGATTAAGGTGCTTGAGATGCTTTCTTCCCCTGCAATCAGAGTGTCCTCACTAATACATTCAATGGCAAGTAGCTAACAGAAAGGTCAGAGAATGTATAATAAAATCCAGGAACCGCATCTCTAAAAACAGCTTTCAGAGTCTCGTTGCTGTGCTTAGCATTGTCTGAGCATGCAGTGCTCCCTCCTGTGTTTTTAAGAAATTAATACAAAAATGTTTCTTTCAAGTCACTGAAGGGCCTCTTATGCTACAGATTCTTTTTATAAAATCCAATGAAAAATCTTAAGGTTAAGGTTTATTTAGAGAGGATGATGAATTTCCTGCTCACATAAATTCCTGCCTATCTCAAGGTTTTGGTATTATTTTCAAGGTGAGTCACTGTTAACATTTAGCCATCTCTTGGCCAAGCATTCTAACTTGCTTTAGGGCTTAAAAGATTTCATGCAAAAAGACATTTTTTAAAAGTTAATGTGCAACATTTTAATTTATAAGTAATTAGTAGACACGAGCAATGTTTTTGTGATGGTCAGAAGTATGGATAATGTTCAATAAAGTATAGATAGCCTTAAATGGGCGTGTATTGGGTATCAGTTATTCATACAATGCTAGACACTGGGGATGTAAAGATACGAACTGGTTAATATGGAAATAGTTTAGTAGTAACACTACATAATGGAGCTATAACTGTCTTCTTTAGGATAACATTCTGACAACTCAGTGACTAACCCTGAAGGGATGCCAGGATATTTTTGCTTAGTTTCGAAAATACATCAGTTTGTATAGCTCTGCCAGGCAGAGGGTGTGAAAAGCCATGCACTTTGGGGAAATGGTGAGACTTTTCCCAAGGGTAGGGTGTATGTGGAGGGGGCAGATGGTGGAAAATTAAACTTGGTGCAGTGGTCTTTGAACCCTGCCACTTGAGTTTTCCCTAAAATAATTTAGAAAAATATGCATCTCCTCTTACATTTTCATGTTAATATCTAAAATTTTTATAAGTTTAGTGGCTGCAAAGAATATAATTTCTGAAATATTTTATATTGAGTTTTTTAAAATTATGGAATTTGCCTGCCATCTCATCTAAATGACAAAGCCAGTCCTGCTAACTATCCAATCAACCAAATCAAACTTAATTTTCAGAAAAAGACTGACTTCATTGTTAAACTCAGATGCATATGTTAAAATGTGTCCCAGGGAATCTAAAAGAAAATGGTACAAATGGACTTATTTAGAAAACAGAGAGACTCACAGACATAGAAAATAAACCAAAGGGGAAAGGGTGGGGGGAAGGGATAAATTAGGAGTTTGGGATTAACAGACACACACTACTGTATCTAAAATACTGTACTGTACTACTGCACTACTGTATGGTACAGGGAACTATATTTGATACCTTGTAAAAACCTATAATGGAAAGTAATCCGAAAAAGAATATATGTAATATACACATATAACTGCATCACTTTGCTGTACACCAGAAACTAATATGACGTTGTAAAACATACCTCAATTAAAAAAAAATCATGATTTCAAATTCTAAGTGGGAAAGGAGAGAAAGAGGACGAGAGACAGAGAAAGATTGGGAAACTGAGAAGATAAATTTGGCAAAGATTTATCTCCTGTTTCCCTTTCAATATTGCTTATCTCAAATCTCTTTTGCTACAGGAATCTCTTTTCGGTATGTTTCAGGATAAGTGTAAGGTAATGAGGACATCTGGGAAAGAAGAAACAGGAGAGGCAATGCCCTGGGGCCAAATGCACCCTTCTTAGAAGAGAATCTATGAAGTTTGAGCATCTGTAAATTGACTCCCTTGAAACTATTTGTGCCACAATTCCTTGGGAAGTGTCTGAGGCCTCAGGGTAAGCCTCCCCCAATCCAGAGGACTGGCAGAGGGATCGTGGTAGCTCTGGGTTGGGTCTTCCCCACCTTTGGGCCGAGGCAGGTCCAAAGTAGGAGCTTCCTCACTGTGGCCTCTGGGGCAGGGTGTGCAGTGAACAATTCAGGAGATCACTTACAAGAGAAATACAAATATCACTGTCTTGAGTGATATTTGTTTGGGGGAGTTATAGGGAATAAAACCACTGTCTTTAGATTTTGGAAATCAGAAGAGAAGGTACTAGTGAGAGAGAAGAGGACAGGGCAGTAAGTCAGCAGTGAGGAGCAAAGAGGAAGTGAAGGTATAAAATTACAGAAGAATGACAGAAATGGAGGAGAGAAAGGAGAGGTGGCTCTGTCAGGCTGGGCTGTGGTACCACCAATGTCTGCCTGAGAGGTCTCTCCATAGCCCTGACAGTCCAGGCTGTCCAGTAGGAAGCTGAAGAAGGTGTGAAATTTAGGGTTGTTTCTGAGGACTCCCACTGGTTGGGTTAATATGACAACTTATTTACATACTGCAATGATTAATTTTATATGTCTACTTGACTAGGCTATGGAGCTCAGCTGTTTGCTCAAACACTAGTCTAGATGTTGCTGAGAAGGAATTTGCAGATGTGATTAGCATTTACAGTCAGCAAACTTTAAGCAGGTTACCCTCCATAATGGGGGTGGGCCTCGTTCACTTATTTGAAGGCTGTATGAGTAAAGACTGAGATTTCTTGAAGAAGAAAGAATTCTGCCTCAAGACGGCAGCAGAAAATCCTACCTGTGTTTCCAGTCGGATAGCTTGTCTGGCAGACTTTGGACTCAAGCCTGCACCGTCAACCCTTACTTGAATTTCCGCTGCAAGTTTCATGCTTGCCAGTCCCCACTATTACAGGAGCAAATTCCTTGAAATAAATCCCTCTCTCTTAACATATTACATGATTAATTTTCTTATTAATACAATTAAAATATTGATTATTTCATTAATATTAATAAATATAACTTATGTAACTGATATTACATAAATGTAATATATGAATATCTAATTCTTTATATAGAGATATATGTTAATTTGAGATATCTTTATATATTATATACTGATATATTTAAACATGATAAGACAATATAGTAATATAACAATAGTTATATAATAATTACCAATATATTAATGATATATATTGTATAATATATTATGTTTATACATTAAATATATATTATGTATTTGATATTTAAAGATATATATATACACAGAGAGAAAGAGAGAAACAATAGGATATCTAACTAGCTAGCTATCTTTCTTTCTATCTATCTATCTATCTATCTATCTTATCTTTCTGTTTCTCTGGAGGACGCTAATACATGTATTTCCTAGCACAAAACCAGTATTTCACTTAGTAGCTTTGTTTCTGTTTTTCCCCACTACGTTAAGTCCAGACTGATTTTCATTCATATTTGTATCCACATTGTCTGACATATTTTAGGCACATAAGAAACAACTAAAGAATTAATAGGGGACTTCCCTGGTGGTGCAGTGGTTAAGAATCCGCCTGCTAATGCAGGGGACACGGGTTCAATCCCTGGTCCTGGAAGATCCCATGTGCCGTGGCGCAACTAAGCCCAGTGTGCCACAACTACTGAGCCTGCTCTCTAGAGCCCATGGGCCACAACTACTGAGCCCACATGCTGCAACTACTGAAGCCCATGCATTCTAGGGCCTGGGCTCCAAAACAAGAGAAGTCACTGCAATGAGAAGCCCACATACCACAACAAAGAGTAGCCACTGCTCACCACAACTAGAGAAAGCCCACGTGCAGCAACGAAGACCCAATGCAGCCAAAAATAAATTAAAAAAAGAATTAATAGTCGGGTAAGATCTTCTTAATAGTAATGGATTAAAATGTCATATTTTTTTCTAACAAACACTATCATTTTATAATAAATTTGCCTTAATTGATGATATCAAGATTGGTGTCTGCTAATTAACATGATTGCAGACTGGACATCTGAGGAGAATTCAAGTGGGAGGCACATACAAGTTGGCACCAATGAAAATGCAGTTATCCAGTGCTCTATGACACAGAGATTTGCAGCAAATCTAAATCTCTGACCACAAAATCAGGTGTGCAAGAGATAATTCATTTAAAGGAGGCAAGAACATACAATGGAGAAAAAACAGCCTCTTCAATAAGTGGTGCTGGGAAAACTGGACAGCTACATGTAAAAGAATGAAATTAGAACACTCCCTAACACCATACACAAAAATAAACTCCAAATGAATTAAAGACTTAATGTAAGGCCAGACACTATAAAACTCTTAGAGGAAAACATAGGTAAAACACTCTTTGACATAAACCACAGCAAGATCTTTTTTTGACCCACCTCCTAGAGTAATGGAAATAAAAACAAAAATAAACAAATGGGACCTAATGAAACTTCAAAGCTTTTGCACAGAAAAGGAAACCATAAACAAGATGAAAAGACAACCCTCAGAGTGGGAGAAAATATTTGCAAATGAAACAATGGACAAAGGATTAATCTCCAAAATATACAAAGAGCTCATGGAGCTCAATATCAAAAAAACAATTCAATTAAAAAATGGGCGGAAGACCTAAATAGACATTTCTCCAAAGAAGACATACAGATGGCCAACATGCACATGAAAAGATGCTCAACATCACTAATTATTAGAGAAATGCAAATCAAAACTACAATGAGGTATCACCTCACACCAGTCAGAATGGCCATTATCAAAAAATCTAGAAACCATAAATACTGGAAAGGGTGGGGTGAAAAAGGAACCCTCCTGCACTGTTGGTGGGAATGTAAATTGACACAAGGACTATGGAGAACAGTATGGAGTTTCCTTAAACAACTAAAAATAGAACTACCATATGACCCAGCAATCCCACTACTGGGCATATACCCTGAGAAAACCATACTTCAAAAAGAGTCATGTACCACAATGTTCACTGAAGCACTATTTCCAATATCCAGGACATGGAAACAACCTAAGTGTCCATCGACAGATGAATGGATAAAGAAGATGTGGCACATATATACAATGGAATATTACTCAGCCATAAAAAGAAATGAAATTGAGTTATTTGTAGCGAGGTGGATGGACCTAGAGTCTGCAATACAGAGTGAAGTAAGTCAGTAGGAGAAAAACAAATACCGTATGCTAACACATATATATGGAATCTAAAAAAAAAAAAAGAAAAAAAATGGTACTGATGAACCTAGGGGCAGGACAGGAATAAAGACGCAGATGTAGAGAATGGACTTGAGGACACAGGGAGGGGGAAGGGTAAGCTGGGATGAAGTGAGAGAGAGGCATGGACATATGTACACTACCAAATGTAAAATAGATAGCTAGTGGGAAGCAGCAGCATAGCACAGGGAGATCAGCTCGGTGCTTTGCAATGACCTAGAGACGTGGGATAGGGAGGGTGGGAGGGAGGCTCGAGAGGGAGGGGATATGGGGATATATGTATGCATATGGCTGATTCATTTTGTTGTACAACAGAAACTAACACAGTATTGTGAAACAGTTATACTCCAATAAAGATCCATTAAAAATTTTCATTAAATCTTATTCTGAGCCCTTACCTTGTTCAGTTTATGGGAAAGTCAATCGCTTTCATTATTGGGGTGATGTGTTTCCCACACAGGTGATGGGAAGATGGGTATTGGGTAGGAAGCCCCAGGGTCCTGAAAGGCACTGTAGGTTGTGAGGTCTTAGTTATGCATGAGCCCAGCCCACAGAGGTCCTCCAGCTGCAGCAGCTCTTGGCCTCTGTTCTGTATGTTGCCTAGAACATGGGAGTCTTGGTCTGAAACACTGGTGCTTAGAGCCAGCCTCCCTAAGCAAGTCAAGAAAGGATCCCTTTGGCAGTTGTGCTGCCTTCCCCGGGCACTACCTGAAAGTGGGACATCCAGCAGCTCATGCCTTTTTAATTTGGGGAGAATGTCAGATTCTGTTTTCTGGTGTCATCAAAAATGTTCCTAACAGAATTGGAAAAGTAAACTTAATGCTTTTTATTTAAAACAAGAGGGATTATCATTAAGTAGCTCTTGCTTTCTACTCAGAAAAATAAATCCATAAAGTATGGAAAACTAAAGTTACCAGTACGTAATATGGGATGAAATGAAAATATAGCAAATGAAATGTTTCAGAAAATTGGTCTGCCACAGCAATCAAAGGCATCACTTACCTTACTGGTACTTTTCTCTTGGCAAGAAAACACAAGACCGCTACTGTTATATGAGTCGTCAGGAAAGCGAATCCAATACCCAGGAGGGTCCATATATCTGGAATGTCAAACCAATGAAAAATGTAAATATTCAGTGAAAAATATTAGAGACTCCAAAACTCAAGTGACTGTGGTCAGAATGTAACCTACTGTTCTGAGTGTCCGTGAAATCAGCAATGGGAGGGTTAACCTTGACATGGCAACGATTTCCCTTCCATCCTTGTCCACATCTGGAAATGAGATAAAATGTAATAGTTGGCAAAAAAAGAAGTAGAAACATATGTTAGCAGTATTGTCATGGAATAAAATGATGAATGTCAATAAACAATGAGATACCAGGAATGTGGGTAACTTTGATACGAAACCAAAAATGTTAAACCAAAGCAAAAACATAATTAAATTGTATTCTTTTCACATTATTGTGTAAGATGATTTTTTAAAATATTTATTCCCTTCTTAACTTTATCTGTAAGGTGGGGGCTTGATTTCTTTATCTATAAGGTGAGAACAAGGCTAATTTCTTGCTTTCAAAAATTGACTTCACTTTTCACCAGTGTCCAATATTACTTTACTTTTTCATTTGTCTCAAACTCAAAAGCTACACATTTTTCAACAGTGAATGGATTTCAGTTCTTTCAGATACCAATAGAGAATATTCAAATTATAGATTAACATAAATATAAATCAGAGAGTATTTTTATTTCTCGTTACAAGGGGATGATCCTTCAAGTTCATGGATTTGGAATCAGGTTAAGGATCAAATTGGATATACCATCAGTCCTAGAGGATTTCACTACCTCTGCTATATTTAGCGATATACGTGATGAAACTTGTAACACTAGGGACATGTCCTCTGATATGGATGGCCTTCAGAAAGTTCAGAATTGGAGACTAGTTTGTGCCTCAAAGGGAGACGAGGTTTATTTCTAAGCAGTGAATGTGCCAGAATTTCTCTGGTGGAGTGTGTTTGCATATGAGTGTGAAAGCTTAGGTATACATTCTTGTTTACCAGAAATAACAGGATACAAGTTAACAAGGGTTTGGTTGAATTTCCTGCCAAATTCATGGTACATGCTATAAAACAGGATTAAAAACTAGCTTTTGAATGTGTGTGCTTAAAAGTGGTGTGTTAGAAGCAATGCTTCTTCGGCACACAGTTAATATATTTTTTTTCTCAGTCTCTCTTTTGAATTTGAAAATCTGAATGACCAATAGCAATTTCTTCAAAAAAGAAATAGCTTCTCTAAATATAAAAAGCTTAGTGTCTCCAAAGAAGATATACAGACTGCCAACGAACACATGAAAGAATGCTCAACATCATTAATCATTAGAGAAATGCAAATCAAAACGACAATGAGATATCATCTCACACCAGTCAGAATGGCCATCATCAAAAAATCTAGAAACAATAAATGCTGGAGAGGGTGTGGAGAAAAGGGAACACTCTTGCACTGCTGGTGGGAATGTGAATTGGTACAGCCACTATGGAGAACAGGAAGGAGGTTCCTTAAAAAACTACAAATAGAACTACCATATGACCCAGCAATCCTCTACTGGGCATATACCCTGAGAAAACCATAATTCAAAAAGAGTCATGTACCACAGTGTTCATTGCAGCTCTATTTACAATAGCCAGGAGATGGAAACAACCTAAGTGTCCATCGACAGATGAATGGATAAAGAAGATGTGGCACATATATACAATGGAATATTACTCAGCCATAAAAAGAAACGAAATTGATCTATTTGTAATGAGGTGGATGGACCTAGAGTCTGTCATACAGAGTGAAGTAAGTCAGAAAGAGAAAGACAAATACCATATTCTAACACATATATATGGAATTTAAGGGAAAAAAATGTCATGAAGAACCTAGGGGTAGGACAGGAATAAAGAGAGAGACCTACTAGAGAATGGACTTGAGGATATGGGGAGGGGGAAGGGTAAGCTGTGACAAAGTGAGAGAGTGGCACGGACATATATACACTACCAAACGTAAAATAGATAGCTAGTGGGAAGCAGCCGCATAGCACAGGGAGATCAACTCGGTGCTTAGTGACCACCTAGAGGTGTGGGATTGGGAGGGTGGGAGGAGGGAGACGTAAGAGGGAAGAGATATGGGAACATATGTATATGTATAACTGATTCACTTTGTTATAAAGCAGAAACACACCACTGTAAAGCAATTATACTCCAATAAAGATGTAAAAAAGTAAAATAAAATAAGATTAACACGAGATCTCATTCGTTAACCAACTAAACTTTCTGTTCTCCCTTCCCTTTGTTCTTTGATAAAAAAAAAAAAAAAGCTTAGTGGTTCAAGGAGGCCCATAAGAATGCCTTCTTTCCTTAGTAAATACTCTTTAAAAAGTAGAAATTTAAGATAATTTGATTGTTTTTGATGCCTCTGACATTCAAATTAAAATAAATTAGAATGTTTAAGATTGGAGTATTTGTTTTTTATTCTCATAAACTGTAATATGTATTCCTTATCAGTTCTCAGGTTGGCAATGTGAATCTGCATGTAAGTCCTTCACATTTTGCCTGGACTCCCTTAAAATCTTCCTGAATGGGGTGGGTCCTCAATTCTTGTCTTGGAACACGGAGACCTGTAGTGATGGTATGCTAGAATTGGCATGCTGAAGTTCCTTTTGCTTCGAGCAATGGCAGTGAAAGGAATTTCTCTGGTCCCATCTGCCTGAGGACTGCAAGCTAGAAGTGAAAATTGAGCATCCTGTCCTGTCTGCTCTGCAGTTTGGGGGACTCATCTCCTCCAAGGTGACCACAGATCTCTATTAAAGATCATTAAGACGTTTTAAAAAGAAAAGGCTAGTCATCTTCTTATTACTTTTCACAGGCAATCTTGGTAGGGAAGCGTAGATATTTCACTCAACTATTTATTTCTCCTTAGCAAATCAGCAATATTAGCATACCAAAGGAAAAATAAGAGACTGACTTTTCCTGAAGAGATAATGCGAAGATTGTTGTTTTTAGTAGTAGCGTGTTGGGTAATATTATAGTTGTTGGGGGTGAAGGGCAAAGGCTTTTGTGGGGAGAAATCAGATAGGGTAAGTGGATGAGATATTGGGAAGAACTGGGTGTGCTTTGGCTAAGCGGTCGCCAGCCAACCAGAGGAGACCAGTCCCAGTGGCCATTCCAGGCACAGCTGTGTGAAAGCTGGGTGGCTGTTAGAGTCCGGAGGGTGTGGGGAGTGCTGCATAATTGGTGCCAAGAGTGAGGTCCCTAAAAGAATGTGGCAATGAGAGTCACCTTATTTGCTTGACAATTAAGGACTAGATAGCCCTTTTTAGGTAATGTTTTAGCTATTTTATGATTAAACAAGATCGAATGCAATGGTGATTCCACCTATTGTGCAATCCAAAAGGATCCATGAGAATGATAAACATTTTATAATATTTGTGCTAAAGACTAGGATACCTCAGTCTAAATTAGAATGCATGTTTGTTTTGTTTTAATGTCAAGAAGAAAGAAATGTTAGATGTGATGAAATTATGTTGGAGGTCTTCTTTTTCATAATGAGTCATAAGAATCGGTTTAATGAAAAAAAATTAACTGATAACTTGACAAAAGGGAAGAAAATGACTTGTTTTTATTCAGAAAGCACCCATAAGAAAAAGCTTTTGAGGAAAATTTGATTTATTCTGAGCTAATCTGAGGCTGTGTGTTTTATCACTTATTTCATATACCTGATGGGTGTAAGTATAGCACTGGAGAATTTCAGTCTTATTTTTAGAATGGTGGAAGTTCACACTACCACTTAATTATCCCCCAGATTCATTTAACCACCCACACTCCTTCCCTTCCCTCCACCAAATCATAAGCATGTCTATGGTTTGGTTGGGAGGGAACCACAACCTGACCTCTAGAGTTAATCTCATTTTCCTTGGTGTAGCCTTTTGCCTCAGGACCCTGTCCAATGCATTCCTAAAATCAACAGTGATTGGTTCATAGAGAGACATGGACATAAGTTTGTCCAGTAAGAATTTTGTCACCAGTGGGTACATATTGATGGATACTTGTGGTAAGAAATGTCCTCTGCCCAACTCTGATGTGAAAAAGGAAGAGTATAGCCCTGTGAAGCTACCATTTTGCTACAAAAGCAAGCCTGAGGATAAAACAAACAGGAAGACAAGCCTAGGAAATCATGGAGAAATGGAGGAACAACCTTAATGGCATTGAAAACTTTCCAGTCCATTCCTGTTTCAAGCCTGCTCTGGGTTTAGACTTTTTAGATACATGAGTCAATAAATTCTTTATTTGTTTGAGCCAGTTTGAGTTTAGTCTTCTATTATGAGCACACACACAAAACCAGTTTTCCTACTCTTTCATTTTGATCCCTGAAGTTCTCCTCATTAAATCAATAATCCCTTATTCATAAAATATTTATTGAATGTCTACTATGTGCAAGGTGGTCTGCTAGATATAAAAAAGATGGGCAAGACATGCTTGAGAATTTATAGGAGCATAAACTTGGGAGATAAAAAACACATTTCAAAATAAATAAGAGACAAAGCAGAAAATAAAATATATGAAGTATAAGAAAGGTAAAGAAAAGTGCTAAAGAAGAAAATGAAAAAAATAGCTTTGGGCTTCCCTGGTGGCGCAGTGGTTGAGGGTCCGCCTGCCGAGGCAGGGGACACGGGTTTGTGCCCCGGTCCGGAAGGATCCCACGTGCTGTGGAGCGGCTGGGCCCGTGGGCCATGGCCGCTGGGTCTGCGCATCCTGAGCCTTTGCTCCGCGACGGGAGAGGCCACAGCAGTGAGAGGCCCGTGTACCGCAAAAAAAAAAAAAAAAAAAAAAAAAATAGCTTCAAGAATCTATTTTTCCAGAGCCAGAAAGTGAAAAAATGTGCAATCTCAACTAGACATGAATGGAACAGCTGATATATTAAGTTATATTTATTCCAAAGCATTACACATTTATGTATGTATTGTACAACAATGTTTCAGAGGAAAATGGTTATCTAAATATATAGAAATCATCTATGACTGATGGGATCTCGAGAGATATGTTTGAATTATGTTCAGATTATTAATGCGATGCTAAACTAACCTCTAGATTTCCCAATTCTTTACTGCAGTATATTTTTTCATCCATACTTACTCTAATTTTATAGTTTTTTTTTTTTTTTTGCGGTACGTGGGCCTCTCACTGCTGTGGCCTCTCCCGTTGCAGAGCACAGGCTCCGGACACGCAGGCTCAGCGGCCATGGCTCACGGGCCCAGCCACTCCGCGGCATGTGGGATCTTCCCGGACCGGGGCACGAACCCACGTCCCATGCATCGGCAGGCAGACTCTCAACCACTGAGCCACCAGGGAAGCCCATGAATATCATTTATAGAAACCAATAGCATCCTACAATGACATTCATGCTTCAGAAAACTACAATATACTAAGCCCCATAGAGATTGAATTGAACACCTGCTGTGTGCTAAACAATATTCTAAATGCTTTAATGTATTACTTGTGGAACACTAATGTTACAAGATAAGAGTTATTTCCCCATTTCATAGTTGAGGAAATAAAGGCCCAGAGTGGTTGAGCAGTAAGTCACCAGAGGTACACCCTGAACTAGACTTTAAACTACATCTCTTTGGCTCTCACGTGGCACTCTGTTCACTACATGGTTTTGCTTCCCCATGGTCTTCCTAAAGTTGGAATATAGTTGTTTATAATAGCAGTCAACCTCGCAATTTTTGTATGTTAGGAGAGAAACAGTGGAGATATTCGTGATCCTCATGGTCTGAAAACTCCCATTTATCACATTAAGCTTTACCCTGGAAACATCTAGGTGTAGGGGAGGCAGATGTAGAGCTGGGAAAAGAGTAAGTAATGAGAGTCAGGGCACCTGGGTTTCAGGCTAGACTCTGCCACTTTCTAGCTATGTGGCTTTAGGAGAGTCAAATCACTTCAGTTTCCTATTTATAAACAGTAAGAATTACAACTCACCTAACAAGAGGTGTAGGAGAATTAAATAAAACAATGCATGTGAAAGTACATTGCTAACTGTAAAGTATTATCTAGGTAAGGTAAAGTGTTATCTATGTCAGGCTCTTTGATACCCAGCCTCTTGCTTTCTGGTGTAAATCATGGTCCTGACCATTCCCTGACCTAACATACTGGCCCTCCAGGGAGCTGGCATCTGACAACTGCCCTGTCTCCATCCCTGCCTGAGCAACAGTAAGACTTAGGGAGTGGTGAAAAGACATTGCCACAGCTTCTATTTTCATGACTTATTAATTATGCCATTTAAAAAGCATTTTTACATCTGAATATGCCTGGAGGCTCTTGAGCCAGTTATACAGGGAGGGGAAGGAAGAGCAGGTGTTTAGGATGCTCGCTGCCTGTGATGAACATTTCTAACCCCCACCCCGCCCGCCCCATCCTCTGTGGTTTCTACCCATCGGAAGTACTCCAAGGGGGAGAAAGTAGTGCCGTCCCAACTTTGCATGAAAGCATCAGCTCAGACCGAGCGCTTTCTGATCCCTAGGCTGAGCCTGTGCCAGCAGAAGGGGAGTGGGACAATTGAGGTAGCCCCTAATGGGGCTACAATTCGGGTTCTCGAAACTGCTTCACCTATGCTCTTGTCATCGCACCGTATGAATATTTATAAAATTCTTACTATATTCCATTTCCTAACAAAAAAGCAGCGTATATGTGATCAGATTTTGTCCTTAGGGGATGATTACTTGAAAATACAAATCACAGGCTCCTGTGTGGCTTTTACTGCAATGTCCACTTGGATTGGTAGTCAAGTTGCACAGAATTGCAAAGGTAGGGAGGAGGCACATTCATGTTATTTCAAATTGTTACAATAGAAACAACTTTAACTACTTCAGAGAAGAAATAAAGCAGATAAAAATTGTCCTTCTTTTCCCCTTTTGCTCATACAGATAGCTGATGTGACACTAAAAAACCCCCAGAAAACTCCCAAAATTGATGTTTTGAGCTTCTCACGTCCGCTTTTTTCCTCAACTGTTATGAAGTATTATTTCCCTGGAGTTGGATGGAAGGGGGAAAGAACAGCAAAGAAACTAAATAATTCACAAACTGGGCAACTGAAAATGGCTGCAAGTCAACAGAAACCAGTCTTGTTCTAAGATAAAGATGATAAAGGCATTACGTTTTTGCTGTGGAGCGTAAACTAGCAAGAAATAGGTTTCTGAACTTTTTCTCCTGTCATCCTATGAAGTGTGAAAGAATTTTCCTTTAAAACACAGATTGTGACTTAATTCCAGCAAGTCTTTCTTCTTGCTTTCTCTCCTTCATTGAATATATGTGCCCTGAAGTACATACGAAAACACACAAGATGGTAAGGCTGAAAATTAGAAAGAACAAACACTGAATTGTCAGCCTCTGGAAGGAACGTCCACTAACCAGAGTACTCACAAAGCCCAGGGTGAGAATCCACGGGTGTTCAGGACCCACTTTGACCTTTTGGTGAAGTAACAAGGCCCTCTACTTGCTCAGTACAAAACAAAGAATCTTCTAATGACTTTCCAGTCCACTGAGAAAAAAGTCTAAACCCTGCACTCTTTGCTCAGTGAGTAATTATTGAACACCTTCTGTATGCTAGGCCTTCTAGGTGCATCGTAATCTATTAGACCACATGTTGTCTGGTAATGCTCTTCCCTAAACACACTAAGCTTGTTCTTGCCTCGGGGACTTCCTGTTCTCTGCTTTTCCTGACAGTTAAGTAGTGTGCCCAAATCTTGGAATAGCTTGAACTTCCATGGAATTGTGATCTTGACTCAAATTACACCTTCTCAGAGAGGCCTTGATCAGCAAGTTTATCTAAAATACATCACTGCCATCATCCCTTCCCCATCCCTTCCTAGCAACCTGCTTACCCTAATGATTTTTCTTCACTGCACTTGTTACTATTCAAATTTCATGCACACATGCACACACAAGCGTATATATTATACATGTATGTATATTTAACATATATTTGTAAGTGTAAATGTTAATATGTAAATATATATAGATTATATATAATGTATATAAAATAAATTTATTTATGTATTATATGTATATACATACATATTTATATACTAAGCTCTATAAACAGAAACTTGAAAACCTCAACGAAATGAATGATTTTGCAAGGATACTATAAATTATATAATTAATGTAAGCAGTAGAGATCTAGAGTAGTTCAATAACACATATGATACTGAAAAAGCCTTAAAAACTGCTTCAAGATCAGGCTATTCGGCTGCTTTGTCCTCTCCAAGTTTCTAGAAAAGGTAATTCTCATGCTTTATGTGCCGTTTCAGAGAATAAAAAGCTACCCAATTTACTTCAGAGATCTAACGCTTGTCTGGTAACAGAACCTCAAAAAATATCATGCACAGAAGAAAACCTGGGAGCAATGTCACTTAGAGATGCCAAAATCCTACATAAATTACCAACAATCTGAATATAAGAGTACATTGTGCTGTAAGATTTTTTAACTCATGGGTAAAAGGCAAATCAATCTGTACAAGAAGCAGAGGACCCTGTGAGAGAGAAGTAAAAATAGTAGAAGAACCTATTGTTCTAAATTATCCACAGATTCCTTTCAATAGAGTTTCTATCTCTAAATCACTATACTGATGAATTTTCTCAAGTTGTTAATGAATAAATAATCCTCATGTTATATAAACTCTTCTAAACGTAGAAAATGGATAATAACAATAGAACCGTTTTGTTATTAATGAAAAAGCTCCTAACGTATTTCCTGGTTTAGATCAATTTACTGGTGAATTCTCTCAAATGTTTAATAAACAGATAATTCCTAGCTAATTATCTCTGCCAGTTACTTACCCTCAAATTTCTTTATAAGATTTGTAATTAGAAATTTATAAAATTTATAAGATTTCTAATTCCCTTCTAATTCCTTTCTCAACATATGAAAAAGAAAGGTTAACTAATTTGTTCCATAAAGTTACATATCTCTGCTACATAAATCAAGTATAGCACACCCACAAAATCACAGATCGATCTCACTCAAAGATGTGCAAAAATCCCCAAATACAATACAGAAAAAAATGATTACACAAACACATATATTTCCATTGTTTATATATCTTTGTTGTTAGAGTATGTGATGATCTCTTAAAACTTCACACCCTTAGACATAATGAAGAATGATGGTCCTTCATGTGTAACACCTGGTGAGGATGGAGCTCTGGGTGACCACCTCTGTGGGTGGACTCTCTGAATAAGAATAGGGTGGTGCAGCTGGCAACGGAAGAAAAATGACTCTGTTAGAGGCTATTTCACCTTGTGAAAATCTCATAAATTTTAAGGATAACAGGTCGTTAACCACCTGGCTTGGGATACTCTAGGTACATAGCAGGAGAAAGAAATTGGAAAAAAGAAAAAGTCAGGGCAAGAACAAGCTGGTGATGCTGACGGATCTTTACCAAAGAGACGTTGCCTCATCTCTCCTTAGGTTTCAGCAGTTTCTGTTACAATAAATCCCGATATTAGACGATTTTGTGACGTCCCATCTACAGAGCAATAAGCATTTCCCGTTAAATTAAAAAAAAAAATATATATAGTTTAAATGATTTCTGAGCACCTTACTACATTTGCAAGGAAATAAACATGCACTAAAAATGGCATTTTTAAGCAATTAGAACTGACATGTAGCATGTATTGGTTGTGATTATGTTACTAAATATTTAACTATTTTTGTAGGATGTTATATTTATATATATAATATAAACATAGATTAGTGCAAAATAATTATGTCTTTTCATTTGATTTGCATTGCATATTTGTATTAAATCAAATGTATTTTTAAAAGTATTCAAGTAATTGTCATGCTGTATGTCCAATATTGTGTACCATATATTATGCACTAAAACATCTTTTTAAAAATCACTGTGTTGTTTTGAAACAAAGATTTGATACTTAATTCATTTGTTTGAAGATATTTATTGAGGGCCAGGTGCTATGCCCAAAGTGTTGGGATAGCAGCATAAAAGCCAAAGTCCTGTCCTCACAAAGTGTACATTTTATCGAGGGAGGGGGGTGTAGAGAAAGACAATAAGCAAATACATCAGTAACTACGTTTATGGTGGAATTAGAGAGGTTGCAGTGCCAATGGAAGGACCAAGTTGGAGACACTGAGCGTGGACAACACTTTGAAGAGGATAAGATGGATTTATTGGGAGCTGGAATAGCAAGTGGGAACAAGTGAGGGCTGTGTTGTCTTCTTTATTTTAAGGGTATAGCTAGAGAGCATGTTTGTTGATAATTCAGTAGATATGGAGAGGTTGCTGTCTGATAAAGAGAGAGGGGGTGATGAAATTCTTGGGGTGCGAGAAGGAATGGGCTCCAGAGCCCATGGGGAACGGGGTCTTTTCTGAGATAGGATATGGATAAGAATGGGTCATTTGCTGATGGAAAGACTTGGGAGTTCTCTGCTAACAAATCTTATAAAGAAATTTGAGGGTAATTAATTGGCAGTGATGGTACTTTGGGGTGGGGGGCTTGAGGAAGAGAGGAAAATGCATGAAACTGGAGTAATTTCTGACTCAAAAAGCACTCAATCTAGAAGCATATAACAGCATGTTCAAGCAGTGCTGAGTGCTCATTTGAGGTCATAAATATGACCTCAAACAGGGTTACGGTTAGGGTGTGTGTGTGTGTGTGTGTGTGTGTGTGTGTGTGTGTGATCCGGGGGACTTTGTTATATTTATATTTTCATTACAGTATTGCATGCATATGGTTCAAAAACTCAAGTTGCACTAAAAGTCTTAAGCTTCTAAGACAAATACTTTCAATCTCCTTAACTGTTTCTTCTAGTGTGAACCTCTATTTTTATTAATGATACACATATGTGGTGGTTTTGATTTATCTATTTTATTGTTATAGCTAAAAATTTCATTGTGTTATAAAACCAGCAGCTCCTTACTCACTGCCTCTTAGAGCCCTCCCTCCAGCATTCCATATAATTAAATCCATATTCAGAGTTTATAATATTATTACTACATAAATATTGCTGTTAACTGCTGAGCCAATAGTGTACGAAAATTAACCATCCGTTTACTTTTGTTGATTTTTTGCTTTTTTCCTGGAGCTAATTATCCAATTTATTTTAATTTGCTAAGTTTTCTAGGCTTTATGGCTGATTCTTAAACTCTCCAACAACTTCTTAATACAATTTTCCACTAGATTAAAATATCAGACAGACTATTAAGACACTATTTCTTTTGGAGACTTCCGAAGTCCCCTTTGGGTTGATTCTTTGGGCCAACCTGGACTGCTTACTCTCTAGACCTGCTTTCCAGGGACTTTTCTGGGACTTCTCTTGAACATCACCCCGGTGTCCTGGATCCCATTTCCTCCTCTTCCTCGGTTTCCTCCTTCATTTTGTTAGGGCACAGACTAGGTGGGATGTTCATTTTTTTTTTTTTTTTTCCAGTACTCGGGCCTCTCACTGTTGTGGCCTCTCCCGATGCGGAGCACAGGCTCCGGACGCGCAGGCTCAGTGGCCATGGATCACGGGCCCAGCTGCTCTGGGGCATGTGGGATCTTCCCGGACCGGGGCACGAACCCGTGTCCCCTGCATCGGCAGGCGGACTCTCAACCACTGCGCCACCAGGGAAGCCTGGGATGTTCATTTTTTGAGATCTTTTGTTTGAAATACAACACTCATATTCAATTTTTAGTTTGGAAGTCAGTTTTGAAAATCATGTTATCTAATAAATAAGCCAGAAGATGTATCGTCTTCCCTCCATTCTCTTCTAGTTTCCAGTGTTTCTCGGATTATTCCTCATTCTTTGTATGTGAACTGTTACATTCATGGAGAGTGTTGTCATTCCCAGGTTTTCTGAACTTCCCCCATGGACAGTCTTTGTAGGGTTCTTTTTTCACTCACTGTACCTGACACTTCATCAGTCTGGGGAAGTTTTTGCATTATTTCTTTCACAATTCTCTTCCTACTTTATTTTCTCTGTTCTTTCTTTCTGAAGCTCTTACTTTTTAGATACTAACCTTCTGAATTGATCCTTAAATTTTCTTATTTTTTATCACATATGTTGTCTTTATATTCTATTTTTTAGGAGAATTCTCTGCCTTTATCTGCCAACATTTTTATTAATGTTTTAAAATTCTGAGAGATACTTTAGATTTCTTTAGGCTCTTTTTTCTCTATTTATTTTTTATAGACACCGGGTATAATATATTTCCTAACTCTCTGAGCACATTAAACAGAATTAAACATTTTTCTTTAGATTCCCCACACTGTTTCTGTTTCATATGAATTCCATTTTTCTACTTGAATCTTTTGATTTATTAGTTTTATCTGTCTTTTATATTAGCATCTTTCCTCTACATTTGGTTATTCTTAGCTTTCTAGGTGCTAAGAGTAAAGCCCTGAAAAGATGATCACTGGGTCTCTGGCATGGGCTGAACTGGTTGACTAATGGGCTACGTTTTAAGGCAACAAGCCTCCTTTTCTTGGCACTGCCCTATTATAGAATTTGTACATCTTTATTCTGGTGTCATTTAGCCTCTCAACTGAGCGAGACTTCAGTCTTTCACTGTGTGGTGGTGGTGGAAGTTTGGCATGGGGAAGATATAAAGCTAACTGCCGGAGTTTGGGGGGCTGTGAAGGAAAAGGAAAAGAAAAACAAGGTTTTCATCATTAAAAATGCAAACTGGCAATTCTTGAAGCAGCAGCTCATGGCTGTTCTCTGCTGAACCTACTCTTCTTGCATCCAGAGTGACACAATTTCTCCAGAGAATACATCTCCTGAATGGGTGGGTACAGCTGGGGCTTGGATATCTAACAACTCCTTACGGGCTTTCAACAAGTTATTTTCCAACGTAGTGCTCCATTCTGCCATTGAGGTACTCAGTCCTCCAACTGTTGGGCCCTGTTGGGTGTCTATGGGGTGAATGCACTTATGCCTCATTGGAAGCCCCTTCTGCAGGTGCTTAGGCTTCAGCTTGTTCCACTCAGATAAGTCATCCTTCACCTATGTTTCCCTTTTAAAATGTTATCAACTTCTCTTATCTTTTGTTGTCTATTCATCACTGCCTCGTCCTTGTGGATTTTTACAATTTTTATTCTTTGTTGTTGTTATTTTGGTGAGTCTGGAAAAGAGATGGGGGTAAACATATATGCACGACCTACTAGCTTTGATAATTTTCTTCCTCTACATTTAGCTGCCCTGGTGTATTCACAGAAAGGACAGGCAGTTAGGTACATTTAGAAGTGGAGTTTTTCCCAGTAAATAGTTCAGAGAGAAATGGTGAAAAGGAGTTGACAATATTACCAAGAGAATACTTTTAATAATGGACCATAGGATTTAACTTTGGTAAGAATGCAAGTAAAGACACGAGGGAGATGAGGAAGAATGTAAAACCTAGTTTGGAGTCAATGGTTTGGGAATCTAAATAAGAACAAAGACTACTGTAGTGAATATGTTAGGTAGATTATGTAGTCTGGAAGTATTAGTCAGAAACAATGTTATTTGAAATCTAAATAATGAAGCTGTCAGTGGTGACAATGTCCAGGATATGCCCATAAGAAGGAAGAGATCTGCAAGTGTAGAAGGAAAGCTAATTGGGGAGAAGTCAGAGAATTGAAAGGACCGAGAGTATTCTGAAGATAAACTCACTGACCTTAGGCCACTAAGAATGATTACAGGACTGGCAACCCACACAGCTGAAAGCCACGATCAAAGGTGGGAAGGCAGATGCTAGCAACAACGAGGAGCGGCAAACAGCACAGGCAGAGGGCCGAGTTCTCAAGGCACAGCCTGTTTTCCGTGGTGGCCAGGAGGTGAAGTTGTTGAGGCTACGGGACATTTTGCTGACTGTACATCTAGAGACCGGGGGACAGAAGGAAAGAGTCTGGGAAAATGGACAGAGGTGGGGGACTGAGTTAGGTTAGCAAATATATCTTACAAAATGAGATTGAAAATCCTTGGCCATAATAAATGACCTAGGAAGAAAAATGTAGAAATACTAACGTTTAAGCTAAGGCCCGAAATGCCTAAGTTTTAGTAGGGCTCAGGGTAGCTCAGTAGTTTAAGAGGATGCGATGTCTTGCAGGAGGAAAAGAATTAACACAATCAACCCTAAATAGGTGCCTGTTTATCTACCAAGACTCTAGGTAATGGCCTTTGAATTAAGGCTAATGCTCAATGATATGTGAATAATTAATATTATTTTAAAATAACTTTTGAAATGAAATGCAAAAATAAGTTCATAAGATGTAAAGTACAAAAGGAAGAGTTCTGATAGTACACAGTGCAATCTTTTTTTTTTTAAACTGCATCTTTTTTTTGGAATAAATTTATTTATTTATTTTTGGCTGCCTTGGGTCTTTGTTGCTGCACGCGGGCTTTCTCTAGTTGCGGAGAGCAGGGGCTACTCTTTGTTGCAGTGTGCGGGCTTCTCATTGCGGTGGCTTCTCTTGTTGCAGAGCATGGGCTCTAGGCGTGTGGGCTTCAGTAGCTGTGGCACGAGGGCTCAGTAGTTGTGGCTTTCAGGCTCTAGAGCACAGGCTCGGCAGTTGTGGCTCACGGGTTTAGTTGCTCCTCTGGGTGTGGGATCTTCCCGGACCGGGGATCGAACCCATGCCCCCTGCATTGGCAGGTGGATTCTTAACCACTGCGCCACCAGGGAAGTCCATAATCTTAATTTTTAAAGCAAAGGTACATCAACCTATTAATTTTGATTATTTCTGAGGTTTTCTGTTTGATGTACTTCTCAATTTAAAATTTTTTCTATAATAAATACATTAAAATACTACTCTTTTATATGAAAGAAAAAAAGAAAAATCTTCAAAACTATACAACACTGTGCATTGAATCTTTTCTCTTACTTAGATGTGTGCTTACTTAAAAAAAAGTTATTATATAAAAACTTTAGATTAATAAACCAGTTTGCTTTGAGATACAGGAAGGCTATGACACTTCCATCCTGAAACTCAATTAACACTTAAAGCCAATGATTTCCAAATTAGACTCATCATCGGCATCCTCCTCTGAGATCCCATTAAAAGTCCTTCCTGCTCTCGGGCCCACAGAGCCCAGCCATGATCACACTCCTCTTCTGTGGGCTAACACGCCATGGAAGATGGAGAAAGGCCTCTTCTCTTGAGGGTTTTCACCTTGACTTTCTCTAGAGCAACCCAGCCATCTCCTCAGCCACTTATCTGCAAATTAAGGGCTATCACGGAGAGTTTTCAGAGTAATTTTGACTCACTTTCTTTACTCTCACTGCTTTTGTGAAGGAGGTGACTTCAGTGACAGGCAAAGCTTCACCTTGATGAACCATAATCATGAATCATGTTTTACTAAGTTTTATACAGATCTGTACAAAACAGTGCTAAAAGCTGAGCAGTTGGAAATTAAAAAACCCAACTTTTCTCTTTCCTTGGATAACTGGATGACCTTGAGTAAATCATTTAAACTCTCAAAACCTTTGTCTGCAAATACTCACAGTATACTTTTTAAATCTCAGAAATGCTGTAAAGGGACTTCCCTGGTGGTCCAGTGGTGGAGTCTTCACTTTCCAATGCAGGGGGTGTGGGTTTGATCCCTGGTCAGGGAGCTAAGATCCCACATGTCTCAGGGCCAAAAAAAAAAAAACCCAAAACAAAACCATAAAACAGAAGCAGTATTGTAACAAATGCAATAAAAACTTTAAAAATGGTCCACATCAAAAGAAAAAAAAGAGTCTTTAAAAAAAAAGGGGGGGGCTTCTTTGGTGGTGCAGTGGTTGAGAGTCCGCCTGCCGATGCAGGGGACACGGGTTTATGCCCCGGTCCGGGAAGATCCCACATGCCGCGGAGCGGCTGGGCCCGTGAGCCATGGCCGCCGAGCCTGAGCGTCCGGAGCCTGTGCTCCGCAACAGGAGAGGCCGCGACAGTGAGAGGCCCGCGTACCACACACACAAAAAAAGAAAACAAACGCTGTGAATATATAATTGTTTCCAGAGTCGGAAAATATTTTGAATTCTTCAAAAAGAATGATGCTATATAAACTCAACAATAATGTTTGATTTTGTTCTATAACAAGTGATGAATAAAAGGATTATTTATCTTTTTGCTTTTTTGCTCCTGCAAAGTACTGCTGCTCTGAAATGTACTTGGTGTTCTTTTTCAGTCTCCAGCAAAGAGCAGGTTAGGTAGACTCAATGAATACTTTCATCTTAAAGGTCCTTAAATTTCCATTCAAACCTTTAAATAATGTTAATCTACACGTATTCAATTATAAATACAATATAGTGCTGGTATTGAATAGTACCTAGTCAATATCTAGCAAAAATATATGACAAAACCTTGCCCAATTATTTTTTTCTTCCTAGGACTTAGTATGTGCTAATTATACTCTTTCATATTAAAGTAGTCTGTGATTGTATTAACAGATGCTACATTTTTAAGATACATTTTTTTTAAAGGAAATAATGAAGGAATGGGTGTTACATTGAATCCATCTGTAGGTTGGAAAGTTAATTCAAAACCTCAAATTTTCTATCTGAAGCAGCTATTTTGTCCATTGTGGTGCCTGCCATGGTGCCACAGCGGTATATGCACTGTTTCGCACAACAGAAAGTGAGGCTGTCTCCCTTGGTTTGCTCTCTGTGAGTGCATTGTTGTTAATATCAATCTGTCATTTGTTTTCCTTTCTACCAAAGAAAAATTGTTAGTGTGTTAGGAATGATGGCATTGGAATAACTGATGTTATCTACCACCTCCTCCCACAAGGAAACAAAAGAACCTGAAGAAAGATAGTTTAACAAGAAAGTCCAATTGTAAAACAGTCCTTTAAAGAACTATGATCACTGTAGCTAATTAGTTTCCTTTTTTAGGAAAACATAGGGAAGTAGAAAAACCTTCTAGAATTAATGCCACTATTTTCATAGCATGCTATTTTGTTTGATTGGGAGCTTATGGGAGAAAATATTTGATGCTTTCAAGTGATTACAATTACTGTGAACTCTCAAAAGCAAAGCAAACCAAAGAAAAAACAGAACAGTTTTTTTCAAATGGAGAAAGGGGAAGGTAGCTTATAAAATAATTTGGGCATTTTGAAATGATACCTGACTTCGGTAAATACACCTGGTATCCTCTTCTTCCATTTTCATACCCTCATCACGAACATGTAATAACCAGTTAAGAGCAGCTTTTCCCTCCCAGCCTCCAAGGCCCAGGACGGCCGCAGTAATGACTGTCTCGTTCACTGCTTTATCTGCAGCCTGGGACGAGAGGCGCTTTGTGGCCACTCAGTGCACACATTCTCAATTAAACTAGGCTGAATGCTTATAGCTCCTTGTATGGATATCTCTGATGACCCCCTAAAAGAAGAAAACTCAGAAATCCCAAACTAAAATTGATAGTCCCCCTTTTGCCAGAGACTGGGAGAAATTTCTTCAAATAACAATTCAGGCAGATTACAACAAACATACCCAAGCTTCGACATCTTGTGCAAGCAGACTTTAATTGTAAGCTTAGTCTGTGCCTAACGGAGAACAAGGAGTCATTTTATTACTGCCAAGGTGTGCTTTCACCTCTCTATGTCTTTTCAGTGGAGGGAACCCCCAGAAAGTACCATGACCCAAAGATACTGATTTTGGGGCACATTATGTCCTGTGAGATAAAGCCCTCACAGCTCAAGTCACAGAAGGTGACTATGGAATTAGGTAGAAAATCCTCCCATAGCTCAGGCTACGCTGTGCATTGTATCTTAAACAATTCAGCATCAAGTCAGCAACACATTCATCAAGTCGGCAGATCCAAGGACCAGTTAGCACCATGAGGGAGAGCTGAAAACGGGATGGCTTGTGCCCATCACCAAACGCCCCCATTTGATTGGAGATGGGCTTCATATCACCCAGGCAGAAGGGGAGTGGGGACGTGGGCGCCTGATATACTCTGTTTACTGACCTCAGTCCACAAGGAAAAATAAATATGCCACCTTAAATATGATGTTAGGAAAAGGTGAAAGGAACATTATCCAAAGATCCAGAGAATGATCTACTGTAAGAAGAAATGGCTTCTATGAAGCAGACAAGTGGTGGAGAGAGACGAAAATGAAATAAATATGAACAGGAATAAGATAAGGAAGAGTATGTGGAAATTTAGAACAAAAGAGTTAAAAAATTAAAATTAAACTATATGTTGGAGGTAATGAATATAGAAATAGGCATTTCAAAAAATAGTTTATTGATAAAGAAAATAAATTTGAGAATCTCATCCAGTATGTAGAAGATAAAGATAATTACTTAATTTGTGCTTCAGTTTCCTCATCTGTAAAATACGTAAACATAATAACACCTATACCTTAGGGCTTAATTCACTTAATATATGTCAAAGTGCTTATAATTGTACTTGATACATATTAAGCATTCTATGAATGTTAGCTCAATATTTTATTTATTGAGCTCAATAGCTCAATATTTTATTGAACTCCTAATATATGCAGTGTGCAGGGCTAATTATTAGAAATATAAAGGCTAAAGCAACTGACATATTGATGAAAAGTTAATCAAATGACTAGCAGAGCAAATATCAAAAGACTGAAATAGGTAGGAAAGAGCTCCCTATCCTAACATGACACTGAAGGCTACAGAGTAAAAACTAGGAAAATACACAGACGAGTCGTTGTTATAGTCAGTTCAGCAAACAGGCAGTTTTCTGCTTTGCCGATTAAAACACAAGATATCAAACCATTTGTCTTCCAGAGTTAGCTCAATTGATTTTTCATTTGTTCTTTAAAAAAATCATGATTGTTTTTAATGGCATTCCTCTAACGAAGCAGTGCAGCAATATGATTACTTATACAGGTAAACTACCAAGAGACATGTAGAGCTTTTTCACATGTTGTGTGGCCAACATGACAGTGAAAAAAAACTGGTATGAAATTAGAGGCTGCGCCGGGTCCCACGGTGGGTAAATAGGAGAGGGCGGTAAAACCTGCACTGGAAGCGCCTTTATTGCTCTTCTGGTCCGAGTTGCTGTCCCCGTTCCCATTTATATATAAGGAAATTGGAGATCAGAGAAGAGAATTAACTGCGTAGAAATGACCCAGTTGGGACTGCGGCCATCAGAGCCCACAACTCTTGCCTCTCAGTATCAAGATCTCCATCTGCATTATTTTGTCCAGTTCTCAAAATAGCCCTATGAAGCAGTCAAGACAAACACTGTCATCCCATTTTAAAGGTGGAGAAATGAGTGTTTATAGAAGTCTCGCAAGCAATAATAGCAGAAGACAAGCGTCACCTAAACTCCTAGTGAGGGGGATCATGAAGGTTTTTAATGATTCGTGACGTGTACGTTTTGAAAGTAGTGGTATATTTAACCGATTGTTGAATAAATGTGTATGTAATCTGTAATATTGATTCCTCTCTCTTAATTGCTTTATTTCTAAAGGAAACAAAAAAAACAGCTCTCCATTTGTCCTTGCAGTCACTTCTTGGTGACTGAAATGACTAGGTATTTCAATCACCAAGGTGGGGCTTCGCGTTGACTAGGTATCTGGACCACCAGTCCAGAGGTCCCGGATGTGGACACTGGAAAATGCTTTCATTGGGTTTTCTGGAGAAGCCACCCTGAACTCTGCACTCTCAAGAAAGAGAAAAGCAAAGGTCGGAGGATTGTGTGGGAGAATGCACATTGTTAGGATGTGGAGGAAGGGAATGAATTCAATGAAAAATAAAAATCCGATTAGTGCAAAGGCCAAATCAATCAACAAAGCAAAAGTTGAAGACAGGTTAAAGAGAAAAAAGATTGGATTAGATGATCAAGGGTGGTTGAACAACTGTGCCAGCAGACCAAAAGACACAGCGTAAAGGTATGAAAAGATTGGGAGGGAATGAGGATAGCAGGTTGAATGTACAAATGGAGAAATTTGGTGACGGAAGGTAGGAGATACACAAAAACATCACTAACCATTTTGGCCAAACACTGTTTGATCCATATCTATACTAGTATTATATATTGATTCAGCAGCAACTATTCGCTTAGATCCTATAAATTAAAAAAAGTCTGAAGAGATAGTTCACAATAGAATAGAACTCCAAGTGTTTGTAAGCAGAGTGAGGAAAACCAACTGAGTGAAAAAGATTGAGGATGTCATACAAAGAAGCATCCCAAAGGAAAATGGTTCATGAGGACAAGGTCAAGAACAGTACTGGGCAATCTGATGGACAGCCCTAATGAATACATTGTTGTCTGCTGTAAAATCATCATGCTACACATAACGCAGGTATATAGCTTAGAAACATTTCCTAGAATGCCAATTTTCTATCTATTTGGGAAGCTTTTGTAAGATTACATGGAGGTTGCAGATAAACAAATGCATGAGGCTGGAGGTTAGTTTTGAGTCAGACAGAAAAAACAAAGTTCATCTGTGAAATACTGCCAGAGTTCCCTAGGTCACAAGAGCTAAAGGAATACAGAGAATGAATGGTGGCAATTCAGCAAGAAGAAATTGGCCATTAATAGTACTTTAAATTCTATTTAATAAAGAAAAACATTTATTTATAGAATAGTAAATTGGAACTTTAGGTGAATCCGTTTCATTATTGTCTCAAAAATATTAACTATAGAAGCTATATATTGGCCATTGTGGACAATACCAAATAAAGCATTCCAAAAGAGTTGATCTATTATAGATATTTTTTTCAAATATGAGATGATAAATGGTTAGCATAATTAAATGTAAAAATGACCTGGGATGCTTAGACACTCCAATATATATTAGGTTTAATATTTAGGTCAAGACATCAGATACTCTGATTTTTGATAAGCTCTGTTAAAGGACAGAGTTTTTCTTAGTGCCAATCTACCAAATAATTATAATAGCTGCAAGAATCCAGCACTACCTATGTACTTGGCATTGTTTCAGCTGTTCTATCAGTATTAGCCTAGTTAACCTTTATACCTACATGATGAGGTAGGTTCTGTAACAATCTGCAATTTACACATGAAAATAGTGAAGAGAGAGTAATTAACTTGTCCAAACTCCTGCAGCCAGCTAGCATCAGAGTCAGGATATCAACTCAGACACCCTGAACCTTAAATTCTATACACTTAATGACACCGTACTGTCTCAAATCAAGTTCACACACAATTAAGGTAAGTGGCCCTCTAGTGGAGCAGAGGTGTGTGGAAAACTGTAAGAAGGGAAATCAGAAAGGTGGGAATAGGTCTTCCTACCAGAGTCACTACCTACCTTAAAAAATTGCCTTATCCTACTGGTGTTATTTTCAGCAATGGGTATGACATATGTCTAGATATATCTCACAGAGCAATCATTTTATTGCAGTTAGGTATAATGGGAATAATTGTGGATAAAACTATTGTCTTATCTCCACAAACGCACATGCCTTCTTGGGATCTGTAGGTTCTGTGATATCAAGTGTATCTTCAAATCATCAATAGTTACATTGAAGAAAGTCAGGCTCAGAGTAGTAAATATATGGAGAAATCAAGGCCATAAATGGTTTATAAAATCACTTCCCTCTTCCTGCATACAAAGGTCAAAATCCTAGAAACAGACCCTTCCAAGTCTTACTGCAGAAATTAAAAAATTCTTCAATTTGCATTTCATTTTTAGAATTAATTTGACCAGAAGACTGAGGCAGAACTGTAACAACACATCCCCAAACTGAGGCATATGTTTCTTTTTGAGCTCAGGTGCAGTTTCTGTAACTTTTGCAGCATTATTCTGTCTACAAATTCCCACTATTTGTAATTTTTATCCCACACAACAGGGCAAAATATTGGCCAACTACGTCATGTTCTTTGTTCTTTAAAATGAGTCTTTAGAGTCACATAAATTCTGTGATTATTGTAAAGTTACTACCAGCGGAGAAGGACTGATTCCTTTCTGTTAAATAAACAGGAAAAAAGTTGCAGTTCTTTACGTTCTACCAAAGCCAAATACCTCAAATCTTCATAAGACTTTCGTGTAGCAGGTGGGGCAGGAAGCTGAAACAGTCCATAAATATTCAAGCCCTCAGGCCCAGCACACACTGCTGTGTCTATCTTTTACATTTCTTTCTTGCACCTAATTCTCTTGATAGTCACTTCCTGATTTCCTCTCTGTATGAGGATATTTTCAGCTTCAATTTTCATCCTGCCTCATTTTCTCTTTTACTGTATTCAACGACAGGGAACTTTGTTCCCTAACCTCTTTTTACTTTAAGAACGTTGAATTTTAGATTCATCTGAAAGTTATTTGTTTGCAATTGGGAGTAAGTGAAAACATACAAATGTAGCCATTTATTACAACAAAGGTTTCCTTTCCAAAATATAGTGAGAACAAGAAACCCCACTATTTAATATGATTCTCCTTTTGGGTTCATCTATGTAGAAATATGGATAATGGTCATTTGTCCCAGCCAAAGACAGCCTTTATATCTGTTTACCCTGGTGCTTACCATATAAATCAGCAAAGCACGAATAACATGAAACAGGCCTTCACTTACAGGCTTGAATGATGACTGTGTTTGGTGAGATGTGTTATGCTACACATCTTGCTAATAAGATGCATTAAAAAAAAACTCCCCATTTTTTGATGAAATTTTTTTCCCTTTTCTTAATCTTGGTTTAGTTTTTTATCCAACAAAATTGTTTCTTCCCACCGGAGGGAGCAGGCTAGTGGAGACATTACTCCTGCCAGGTAGATGGCAGTGCATATGGGAGGTGATAAATCATTTTGTCATTTTGAGGAAATCACAAATTCATCTGCCGCACAGAAGACAATATAATGTTGTAAAGTCTACGGCTGCCTATTCTTAATGCTGTACATGTCAGGAAGCCACTCAGTATATCCATGATAACCCTGCTCATTGTTAACAAAAATATTCATTAAACTGTTAACGTGCGATTATAGTTCCGCTTGGATTTACCCATCTGGGTGACTGTTGGAATCAAGGATCATTTCTCAGCAACAAAGACATGTTCAAATCTCTCTCCATCAAGGATTCAAAAAAAAAAAAAAAATAGAGGAAGGAGAAAAGACCTATATGATATTTTAGGTTCCTCTCTATAATCTATACAAGTCTTTCTCTGTATTTCTATTATCCTGTTTCATTCATTATAAAGTTAATTAATTAATTAATTAGCTAATTAAACCCTGGACTGTGAGAGCTGTAATGGTGAAAAAAAGCCACATTTATCTTCATGGTTAGCTGGTATATCGGTGAATTGAGAGGCACCTGGGTTTAAGGGAATGACGTTCGTAATTTCTAGAATATCCAAGGGTGCCACAGCAAACGAAACTAGCGAAAGCCTTTAGACAACTGAAAACTTTATCCTGCATACATTTGCATATATATTCATAATGATAATTAGGAGCCACAAGCAATGCTGTGGAATTCAAAAGTTTTTTATTATTAATGGAAAAACTGTGTTAAAATGGATCATAATGGACCACCAAAGAACAACCTAGATATTATTCTGAAGTTCAGACAGACTGTTCAGAAGTTGCCTTTGAATTATCCACATAGAGGTAAAGAAGAACAAAGTCTTCTTAAAGTACCAAGAAAAAGAAAAGAAATTAACAAAGGTAAACGTGAATAGAGGAGGGCAAATGGACTTTAAACTCTTTCCCAAGGATTCTTCTCTGCTATTTTTTCTTCCCCATTTTTAAACCTACAGAAAAATGCAACTTGGAGGAAAAATCATCTTTAGTAATTGTTTAGGTTTATTCTTGCTAGGGATCAGAGGATTCTTTGCATTTTTAAACTGAAAGCAATTTTCATTTTTAAGAAATGTCATTAGCGTCTAATATTTACCCCATATGTTTTATTTTTGAAACACTTGTCAGGTCTATATCTCATGTACCTTTCCAATTCACGGAGCCTGCTCTGCATAAGGTGGCTGGTAGCATTCTAGTTGTTCACAAGTGGACGATTTCTAGGCTTTATCTTACTGGGCTCTTCACCATTTGACAGTTCAGACGACACTGGTTGAAATTCTCTAAGATTCTCTGGTTGAATCCTCCCTAGGACTTCATGACATCAACTCTCCCAGATATGGTCCTTACTCAGATTCTTCCTTATATTCTTTTCTGCATTCTGCCCATCCTTTGTGTTTATGTACTGATGATTCCAAAATTAAAACCTCTAGTTCTAAGTGTTGAGAACTACCTGCACATCATGATTGATACACATTATCCTGTTCTTTATATATATGAACCCTAGAGGTAGAAATTATTCTCATTTTATAATTGAAAAACTGAGGTTCAGAGAGGGTAAGTAACTTGCCTAGGTCATACACCTAGACAATTAGTAGAGTGGTAGCATTTTTTAATTACTAGAGTGATAACTCAAACCAAAGACAGTTTGTCCAAAAGCTCCAGCCCCGGCCATCACACCACACCGCTTCTGATCAAGAATCTCATCTAAGTGCCAGACGCTCATACTGAATTCCTAGAGGATACCTCCATGTAGATATTCCACAGGTGCTTCAGAATCAGTATATCCAAGATGGAATTCAACAACATCCTGCAAAACCTTCTAATGCACTTGCCTTTCTTAGTTCAGAGACTCTTATTCCTTGCAACCTAGTTCTAGAAATCTGAGTGTTATCTTTTTTTTTTTGGCCACACCACAGGCATGTGGGATCTTAGTTCCCCAACCAGGGATCGAACATGTGCCCCCTGCAGTGGAAGTGTGGAATCTTAACCACTGGACTGCCAGGGAAGTCCCCTGAGTGTTATCTTAAGCTATTCATTTTCACTCATCCCTATATCTGATCAGTTTTCAAGTCTCGCTGATTTCTCTTTTACATAGTTTTATTTTTGTAGCTTCCTGTTTGTTCTCACAGCCATAGCCATCATCCAGGCCCTCATCTTTCCTCACCTGAGTTTGATTCAGTGGCCTCCTAACTGATCCTTCTTGCTTCCGTGTACCACTGACACACACTCTATTCCCAGAGCAACCCCTATTGTGCGTAGGGATTTGTATAACATTCAGATCCAAGAATGTCCCTTCCCATTTCTCCCAGGCTTACCCTCCTATGTGGCACACAGGAACCTTTGTGATCTGCATACTGTCTGCCTTTAGAAGTTTAGCTCCCACGCCTTTCTCGCATGGGCCACGTACTTGATCAGCACATTGAGGAAATATGTCTTTACACATTTGCTCCCTTCTTCTCGGAATATGTAACTCCTTGCCTGTTTAGTAAACATCTATTTAATTTTCAAGATTCGTCTCAAAGGCACTTCATATAAGAAGTGAGAGGCACAGTGCACATCCCACATCCCCTTATAGAAATTGAACACTCCAGACTTTTGCTTTGCCAGTTTCCATGGCAGCTAAGATGTCAAATCCTGGCTTTGTTTGCTGCTAATGTTGTGACTTCTTTCAACGTTCTCATCCATAAAATGAGGATATCTATAGTATTACTCCACAGAGGAGTTTTGAGAATAAATTGAGATAATGCATAAAAAGTGCCCAGCAAAATGCCTGGCACTGAAAAACTCTAAAAAAAAAAATCATACCATCTAAATCATATGGATAACCTTCAGGAAAGCAAAAATGGGTCTGCTCTCTGAAAATAAAAACCTATATTATCAGAACTGTATTTTAAAAAAACTCATGTAGAAAGGATTCTTGTCACTCTTAATGCAGCATTAATAATAAGAGTGTTTACTCTAAATGGAAGTCTCACTATTTAGAAAGAGCTATGACAAAATCCCTGTTGGCAATAAACCAACAGAATATGTTTCCAGAATATAACTAGGAATGCACAGATATGCACCATCTACTTATATTGTTCATTTTTTTAAAAATAGAAAAGTAAATTAAACCTTAACTTTAATTAGCCTGACTAGAGGATTGTGGGTTTTATGCATCTTTGCAAAGAGCAGTCTTTTCATTGATTTTCTCTATTGTTCTGTTTTCAAATTCATTAATTTCTGCTCTAATTCTTATTATTTCTTTTCTTCTACTTACTTTGGTTTTAATTTGCTCTTCTTTTTAGTTTTCTAAGATAGAAACAGATTATTAATTTCAGATCTTCCTCTTTTCTAATATATTCATTCAATGCTATAATTCTCTCTCTAAGCACTGCTTTCACTGCATCCCGCAAATTTTGATGTTATATTTTTGTTTTCATTTAGTTCAAAATACTTTCCAATTTCCCTTGAGTTTCCTTCTTTGACCCATGTGTTATTTAGAAGCACATTGTTTACTGTCCATGTATTTTGGGATTTTCCAGTTATCTTTCTGTTACTGATTTCTGTTCTTTCAAATTGAAGGTGTGTTTTATGACCCAGAATGTGATCTATTGTTGAATGTTCCATGTGAGCTTGAGAAGAATGTGTTCTGCTATTGTTGGATGAAGTAGTCTATAAATGTCATTTAGATCTAGTTGATTGATGGTGTTGTTGAGTTCAACTATGTCCTTCTGATTTTCCTCTTGCTATATCTGTCCATTTCTGATAGAGGGGTATTGAAGTCTCCAACTATAATAATGGATTTACCTGTTTCTCCTTGCAGCTCAATCAGTTTTTGCTTCATGTATTTTAACACTCTATTGTTAGGTGCATAATACATTAAGGATTGTTATGTCTTGGAGAATTCACCCCTTTATCAATATGAAATTCCTTTCTTTATCCCTGATAATTCTCCTTGCTCTGAATGAAGTCTGTTGTGTCAGAAATTAACATAGCTACTCCTGCTTTCTCTTGATTAGTGCTAGCATGGTATGCTCTTCTCTATTCATTTACTTTATATATATGTGTGTTTTTATATTTAAAGTGGGTTTCTTGTAGAAAACATAGAGTTGGGTCTTGTTTTTGATCCACTCTGACAATCTCTATCTTTTAATTGGTGCATACAGACCATTCATGTTCAAAGTGATTATTGATAGTATTGGAATAATATCTACCATATTTGTTACTGTTTTCTAGTTGTTGCCCTTATTCTTTGTTGCTCTATTTTTTCTTCTATGCTTCTGCCTTTTTAATGAAACATTTAAAGAACTGCGTTTTCTCTCCGTTTTTAGCATATTGGTTATACTCTTTTTAAATTCTCTTTAGTGGTTGCCCTACAGTTGGCAGTACACATTTACAGTTAATCCAAGTCCACTTTTTTTTATTTTTTTTTGCGGTACGCGGGCCTCTCACTGTTGTGGCCTCTCCCGTTGCGGAGCACAGGCTCCGGACGCGCAGGCTCAGCGGCCATGGCTCACGGGCCCAGCCGCTCCGCGGCATGCGGGATCTTCCCGGACCGGGGCACGAACCCGCGTCCCCTGCATCGGCAGGCGGACCCTCAACCACTGCGCCACCAGGGAAGCCCCCAAGTCCACTTTCGAATAACACTAAGTGGTAACTTCACGAGTAGTGTGAGTATCTTTTAATAACAAAATAATCCTAATTCTCTTTCCTGTCCCTTGTATCATTGCTGTTATCTATTTCACTTATATATAAACATATATAATCAAATATATTGTTGCTATTATTTTCAACTGTCATCTGTTAGATTAAGAAAAATAAAAGTTTTTATTTTAGTTTCACTTATTCCTCCTTTGATGCTGTTCCTTATTTTGTGTAAGACCCTAACATATATTATTTTCCTTCTCTCTAAAGGACTTTTAACATTTGTTATAAGGCATGTCTTCTGGAAACAAATTCCCTCAATTTTTGTTTGTCTGAGAAAGTCAATCTTTCTCCTTCACTTTTGAAGAATAAATTCATGGGACCCAGAATTCTAGGTTGGTGATTTTTTTTCTCTCAACACTCGATTTCATTCCACTCTCTTCTTACTTGTGTGATTTCTGAGAAGTCAGATGTAATTCTTATCTTTGCTCCTCTATAAGTGTTTTTTTTTTTCCCCTGACTTCTTTCAGAATTGTTTATCTTTGATTTTCTGTAGTTTGAAAGTGATATGCCTAGGTGTAGTTCTGGGGGCATCTATTCTGCTTAGGGTTCTCTGAGCTTCCTGGATCTATGGTTTGGCGTCTGGCATTAATTTTAGGAAATTCTCAGCCATTTGTTTTTTTCAAATGTTTCTTCTGTTCCTTTCTTTGAGTATTTGAGAATTCCCATTATGCCTATGGTACACCTTTTGTAGTTGTCACATAGTCCTTGGATATTCTGTTCTGTTTTTTCTGAGTCTGTCCTCTTTGCTTTTTGGTTTTTGAGGATTCTAATGATATATATTCTAGCTCAGAGATTCTTTCCTCAGCAGTTTCCAGTCTACTAATGAGTCCATCAGAGGCATTCTCCACTTCTGTTACAGTGTTGTTTTTATTTTTTCTAGCATTTCTTTTGGTTCTTTCTTAGAATTTCCATCGCTCTACTTACACTGCCCGTCTCTTCTTGCGTATTGTTTGCTTTATGCATTAGAGCAATTAGCACATTAATCATAGTTGTTTTAAATTCCTAGTGTGATAATTCCAACATCTCTGCCATTTCTGGCTCTGATGCTTGCTAGGTCTCTTCAAATTGTGTTTTTTGCCTTTTGGTATGCCTCGTAATTTTTTTGTTGATAGCCAGGCATAATACATGGTAAAAGGAACTGCGATAAATGAGCCTTTAGTAATGTGGTAGTAAGGTGTGGGGGGATGGGAAGCATTCTATAGGTCTATGATTAGGTCTCAGTCTTTTAGTGAATCTATACCTCTGGACTGTGAACTTCACAAGTGTTTTTCAGGTTTTTTTTTTTCCCTCCCCCAGGTAAGACAGGATAGCTAGAACTGGCTGGAGTTTTTCCCCTGAGGGCAGGCTTTATTAAGAAGGACTGAGTGCTCTGAAGTATTCAAAATAGTTCCTTTTCCCCTCCCTCTGCTGGAAGCATGTGTGGATTTTTCTCTGATATTTACTGTGGGAAACTTCTTGAGCTCCTGGAGATAAATCTCACAGTATTGTGGGGGCTCCCTATGACTGAGTCCCTCTGGAGTTTTCAACTCTCAGACCTGTCCACACTGAGTCTCTGACAATCTGTCAATTAAAGTTCAGGCTTTCCTACCCCAGCACTGGTTCCTGCAGTGGTTTCTGCTTGTGATTTCTGCTTGGTAAACCTCGACTGCCTGTATTTGCCTGTCTCTGTAATCTTGGGAGCATCAGTTTGCCTTGTCCTCCCGTCTTTTAAGCTCCAAAAAGAGTTGTTGACTTTTCAGTCTGTTGAGCATTTTACTTGTTGTTATTATCTAGTCCATCTCGAATTTTTAACTTAGTATAGGTTCCAAATGTCTGTTCTGCAGTTGTTGGGTATAGCATTCTATAAATATCATTTAGGTTAAGTCGGTTGATAGTGTAGTTCAGATAATCTTTATACTTATTAAACTTTTATCAACTTGTTCTATCATTTACGGAGTGTGAATTTATCTATTTCTCACTTTAGTTTAGCCACTGTTGGCTTCGTGAATTCTGAAGCTCTGTATTAGTTGTACATGTATTTAGATAATTAAATCTTCTTAGTTAATCCCCCTCTTATCATTATAAATGTGTTTCTTTATTATAGTATTTTTTGTCTTGAAGTCTATTTTATCTGATATTAATAGAACCAAGCTTTCTCATTCTGTCTGTATAGTACATCCTTTCCAATTCTGTTACTTTCAACCTATTTGTGTCTTTTAAATTACTGAGTATCACTTGTAGACAGGATACAGTTGGGTCTTGATTTTCCACCCAATCTGAGAATCTTCCTTCTAATTTGAATGCTTAGTCCATTTACATTTAATGTAATTTTAAAATTAATTAATTTATTTATTTTTGGCTGCATTGGGTCTTCGTTGCTGCGTGCAGGCCCTCCTTAGTTGTGGTTAGTGGGGGCCACTCACTGCGGTGGTCTCTCCTGTTGCAGAACATGGGCTCCAGGTGCACAGGTCTCAGCAGTTGCGGCATGCGGGCTCCAGAGTGCAGGCTCAGCAACCATGGCACATGGGCCCAGCTGCTCCGCGGCATGTGGGATCCTTCCGGACCAGGGCTTGAACCCACGTCCCCTGCATTGGCAGGCAGACTCTCAACCACTGTGCCACCAGGGAAGCCCCATTTAATGTGACTATTGAGAATGTTATTTGTTTCCCATTTGTTTCTTCTTTTTGTTTTGTTTTTGGTTCCTTTAATGCTTCATCCCTACTTTTGCCTTCTCTGAATTAATTGAATATTTTTTGGTAGTCCATTTCAGTTCTTCTATTGACTTTTTAGCTATACCTTAAAAAATTGTTTTAGTAGCTGCTTAGGGCTACAAATATTCATCCTTAACTTATCAATTTCTAATTAGGGATACTTCAACGTCCACTTCTCAATTAAATTTCCTATTTCCATTTCACAAATGTAATAAACTCACAACTCCGTTTACCTGCCTCACCTGGTCCTTTTGCTATTGTTATTTACCTCACTGTATATCTCTTATTTCCTAACTTATAATCTTACTGTTTTGCTTTAAGCAGTCAGTTGTCTTTTAAAGAAAAATGAGTGGGGGGGAACTTTGTCTTTTATATATACTACTTAGTTGCCACTCCTAATGTTCTTATTTTTTCCCCATAGATGCAAGTTTCCACCTCATATTATTTCTCTTCAGCCTGAATGATATTCTTTTGCATTTCTTATAGTACATAGCTGCTGATGACAGATTTTCTTAGTTTTTGTTTATCTGACAATATACTGTATTTCACCTTTGTTTTGAATGATATTTTTACTGAACTGTTTCTTTGTCTTTCATTACTTTATATTTTGGTCCATTGTCTTACTGCTTCTGTTGCTTCTGACAGGAAGTCAACCTTCATTTGTTTCTTTGTTTCTCTGTATATAATGCATACTTTTTTTTCTCTAGCAGCTTTTAAGATTTTTCTCTTTAAGTTTGATTTTCAGCAGTTTTACTATAATGTGTTTAAATGTGGGCTTCATATGCATCTTGCTTGGGGTTTTCTGAGTTTCTTGAATCTATAAGTTGATGGTTTTCACTAAATTTGGCAATTTATTTGTCTTATGTCCTTAAATATTTTTATGGACAATTCTCATGCTCTTTTTCTGGGGCTCTTATTATAAATCTGTTAGATAATTTCATATGTTATACTATTTAACACATCCCTAAGGTTCTGTTCAATTTATTTGTCAATCTTTTTTTCTCCACATTTTTCAGATAGGATAATTTCTATACTCCAGGTGACTGAATCTTTCTTATGCCACCTCTAATCTCTTAACCTTATCCAGGGAATGTTTTATTCCAGATATTGGACTTTTACATTCTATAATTTCCATTCTGTTCTTTTTTATATTCTCTACTGAGATGCCATGTCTGCTTACAAATTAAGACCATATTTTCCTTTAATTCCTTGAACCTATTTATAATAGCTGCATTAAAGTCTTTGTTAAATGCAAAAGTCTTTGTTAAATGGAGTATTTGGGGGTTGGTTTCTGCTGACTAACTTTTCCCTTGATTGTGAGTTACCTTTTTCTTCATCTCTGCACATCTGTATACTGGATGTTGCTGATTATATATTGATGAGACTCTGGTCATCTCCCTCTGAAGAGTATTGTTTGCTTTTTTTTTTTTCCTAGTAGACAGCTCAATTATTAATTGATTACCTTGAAACTCATTGTCTTGATTTTTTTTTTTTTTTTTGCAGTATGCGGGCCTCTCACTGTTGTGGCCTCTCCCGTCGCGGAGCACAGGCTCCGGATGCGCAGGCTCAGTGGCCATGGCTCATGGGCCCAGCCGCTCCGCGGCATGTGGGATCTTCCCAGACTGGGGCATGAACCCATGTCCCCTGCATCGGCAGGCGGACTCTCAACCACTGCGCCACCAGGGAAGCCTTCGTTGTCTTGATTTTAAGCTGTGTTATGTGTTATGGTTGATCTGTGGGAAACCTAAGGAGTTCCCCAAGCTCCTCTAACTTGGCATGACTCAACCTTCAACTTTCTCTCCTTGGCACATTTGTCAAGGTTTGGTTTTAGGCCCTGTTGGGATGGTTTAGATTAGGCCTTATTCTGAGATGTGGTCCTTAATCCTAAAAGGAGGCTTTATCTCATGTCTGATTTTATGTATCTCAGATGAATAACAGTGGTGTTAACAAGGTGTTAATGAGGTCTTTCCACTGTGACTGAATTGGACTCCCAACACCCCACCCTTGACTTCTAGAATTTTTTTCCATTTTTGGCCTCATAACAGTTGTTCTCTGGTAATCCTTGAGTAGTTTCACACTGTGCATGTAGAGCCCAACCTCCACAGACTTCCAGACCTCTCATCTTCATAGCTTCCTTCTACCTGGTGCCTTGCTTTGCAAATTCCAGTAGCCTCAGTTGCCCTAATCATCATGCTCTGCTTAAACTCCTGCTTTCTGTGCCACAGTTGGGAAATTATGTCCAGGCAGAGAGCCTATGAAATTGTGAGCCTTGCCTCATGAGTGTACGTTCTCTCAGGGTTTGCGGACTTGTGCTGCCTATTAGTCCCATGTTTGAAAATATTTGCATCATGTATCTTACCCAGTTTTGTTGTTGTTTACAATGAGATGGCTAGTCTGGTATCAGTTGCTCCATAATAGCTAGAAGCAAAAGTCCTAATATTTTATATTGTTGATTAAAATATTCTATTTAGTATATTTCTGCAGTATTTTTGATACATAAGATATCTATATCCCGGGCTAAATCCTCTTGCTTTACCAGTTGCCCAATTTACTTTGAATTTCCATATATATATTAGATTACTCTATGTCCTGGTGTGATACAGTAAGAAATATATATTTTGGTCTTCGTCCTTAGTTTCTGACACAGAGTTTCTAAAACCTTTGGAGTTGCCTTAGTAACAGGGTTGACAGGAGCATCTTTTGATATTCATAACAACTCCTTTTGACCACATCTGAGTTTATGCTAATGAGGTGACTCCTGGTGGGCCCCTAGATAGCGTCAGCATATGGTGTAGTTGCCAGAGGAACCAACCACTGGATTAGATGGTTGGAACTTTCAGCCCTACCCCTGGACCTCAGGGAGGGGAGAGGAGCTGCAGATTTGAGTTCAAACACCAATGGCTAATGATTTAATCAACCATGCCTATGTCTTAGAACCTCGATAAAAACCCCTAAATGATGGCGTTTGGAGAGCTTCCAGGTTGGTGAACATATGGAGGTGCTGCACACCTCCAGCTGCACATATCCAGCACATTTTATGTCTTAAACAATAAAGCAGCACACACTTCTGTCCTTTTTTTACTCCTGAACCAGGACAAGTGAAAGGCGGTACATAGGTAACCCCATTCAACAAAGCAATGGCTTTATGAAAAAAATGTATTATCATTTGCTTTATTATTTTTTTAAAGTATGCATGTGCCAACAGTGCCCTGAGTGCCACGGACACAGACAAAAACAGTACTCAGCTCTGTAGCTGAGAAAATAACAGAGGGAAGCTTTAAAACCTACTTTAAACCTAAAATATTTTATATTCTACAAATATTTTGGGTCATTGGTTAACCAAAAGTTGGAAACAATGTAGTAGCCGAGATGTGGAATGAGTTTTCCTATTAATAATCCCAGCCAGCAGCCACATGCCAGCAGCCTCCCTAATGAACAGCTGAAAAAGGAAATGCTAACCTTTGGATGTGTCTCAGAGAAAATAAACAAAAGAAGAAACAGTGTCATCTTTTAAGAAGAAAAGAAAAGAAAATTGGTGAAAACTGGATCCATAATATAACTTAGCAAAACTTTGCTTTTCCTTGTTTACATGAGCTACAAAATTTGCATTTTAGTCAACAAAGAAAATGCCAATAAAGGAAAACCAGGATTTGTTTTTATAGGAAAAAAAGATACACCATTGTTTAATGTACTATTTAGGAGCTAAGAAAATAATTTGCTCCCTACCCATTTTTTAATATACTGAATTCAGAGATCATTGTTTAAGATTTTACAAGATATAATGGCACCGTTAAACAAGAAAAAAGGAAGAAAATTACCTGATAATGTCCTTCAATTAGAACTGATACATAGTTTATTCCAAGTTATAATCAGTACAAGATAATTATTTATATATCGTTATCAAAATACAGTTTTTACTTATCCCCAAAGACAACGTTTAGCTTTATAAATGGTTGCTTTTCTACATATGCACCAGAAGGCTAATTATAAGGGTTAAGGGTTAGGAGAATATTATTTATAGTCAGAATGGGCTTACTTTCTGTTGCTTGTTAGCTGCATGACTTCGGGGAAGATACTAAATGTGTTCGATCCTCACGTTCATCATCTGAAAACAACACCCTCGTGGTCTTTCTATTCTTAAAATTAAATGAGACAGTGGTACCTGACCCATAGTATTCAAAAGTGCTGCCATTTATCTTATTAAATGATAATACGTATCCACTAACACAACTGTTTTGGTCATGTCCTGAGCTCTTGTCATGAGATAAGATCTTGCTAAATGCTAATTTTTAAGGTGATCCTCACTTAAGAACTCTGTTCTATTACATAGAATCAGATGCTGTCTTGCCTATAAACACAAAGGTCATATATTTACATACAGCCACCCGCCCCCCCATCACTGCACACGATCCAGTTGAATGAACTGCTTCCCCGAGTCCATCTCTGATGCCCACAAGCAGAGCAATTGGAAGGGTAAGTTCCCTTCCACAAAGCAGATTGATAGGCAGTTATGGTGAGCATCTCCTAAACCTTGTCTCTTTCAAATGAATAACAATGGGGTTTCTTTATTAGATCACTTACCTAAAATGAGCTCAGAAGATAGTATCCCACAGGATCCCTGGTTCGTGTACTTCCAGGATCTATAAGCCTACAGAGCACTGTAGGAGAAGACTACCTTTGAGTCTTCTTCCCCTTTAAAATCAAGATTTGGGAAGGGAAGTGTTCGGTTAGGGTTTGGCAGAAAACAGATGACATAGTCCTTTCAGTTCACTGAAGAGGGTTTAGTAAAGGGATATCTTACAAAATGAAGGCAAGCCTAAGGCAAAGCTGCAGGGATAGAGCTGTATATCAGGACAATTAACAGTAGGAAGCTGAAGGGACCAGAGGAGAGGGCTCTTTCCTGAGCTCAGAAATAGAACTGTAGCAGAGGAGGGTTCCTGGTCAGAAGCTATGTCTTAGAAGGTACAGCCAGCCTGCAACAACCCAGGAGGTAGGGGTCCAGGAAAATAATATCATTCTCCTTCTGCTCTCTGATCTCCACCAGTGCATCCCCACAGCTGAATTCAATTAGAAGCCAAAGGGCAAGGGAGCCTGTTGACACAGTCCAGGAAGGTCGGCATCCCTGGAACAGAGCGTGGGAACAGAGAGTGGTGAATAGATATGGGGGCAAATGGAATACGTGCTGCAGCGAGGGGACAGAGTATGCAGTATTCCTGGTCTTGACACTGCATACTAATAAATACGCCTCTTTTCAAAAAATCCTAACGTCAAACATTTAATTTGATCTGTTAGTGGTGTCAGGGGCCAAAATAAGAAGAATGGGTGCTGATTTTCCCCCTCTATTAACAGAATTCATATGAGATTACATTGAAAAGTATGTTACATTTATTGGACAATTTAATCAAGTACAGTTTTGGTTAACTGAAGAAATAATATGCACAGTCTTATTCACACAAACTTACATCATTTTATCTTACCCAAATGACTAATAATTACCATACTAGTTGGTATGCAAAATTTTTCCTACAAAGGAGAGAATATACAAAAGAAATGCAAAGGCAAACTAGACTTGACCATTACCCACAAGGAGATGATAAGAAGCTATGTTCAAACTAACTACAAAATTCTTACAGCTCCTAAGTCACAATATGAATCAAGTTCAGTGAGACCCTGAAGAGACAGCTTTCTGGAGGCAATGGCAATGGCTTTGTTTGCATAACTCTGAGACCACTCCTTGAAAGCTCCCTCTAACCTCACAGCCATATCCCCTTGCTGACTAATACATGGGAGCCAATTATCCTTAGTTCTTCCACTCTAGACTCTCAAACTTGAGGCATCTAACCTAGGACTTCAAATTTTAAAAGGCCCAGATCTTCTCATAGGAACGTTGCCTAAATTGAACTTGAGGATTTCTGTGCAGATTATATATTTTTTGTTCTTAGCTCTTTCTAAATTACTCAGACTACTGCACCTAGCCTTAGAGATAGGTTTGTTCAGTTGGATTATATGTGTATTTACAGTACTGATTATTTTGATCTTTTCCCCCTGCCATTCTATTCAATAAATGTCTAGCTTGTTTTTATATTGTTTATTTTACCTTTGTTTTTTTTTCTTTTTTTTTACTTTTACTGAAAAATTGGTAACAATGTAGGTAGGTAGAGTTTTAAATAATAATAATAAAAAAACCCTCAATATGTTTGGTTGCTTAGGTTAGCTCTTTATAAGTAATTTCTATACCTCTAAGTGGATTTCAAAAGAAGAGGCACCAAGCCCCAGTCAAAAATGTATCCATTTTGCTAACTCTGAAGATCACAGAGTTCAATATACCTTCACAGAAGAGCGAGACGATTAGCCACTGAGACAGTCCAACAGATTTTCTGAAATAGTCTGTTATCCTGTTTCTACAATGATTCAAGCCAATATAGGGAGATGCATAAATATACAAACAAAAACATTGTTTTGCTGGCCTAACCCTTAAAAACAATGTGGTAAAGTTTCAAAAAATTTAGTTTGGGGTTGAGTTTGACATATATCATTCAAAAATACCTTAAAACTGTGCCACAAATGATGAAGATTAGTTTTAATTTTAAGGAAAAGTATGCATTAACCTTTATTCACTCAAAGATAATCTCTAGTTCCTACCATTATGGACTTACTTGTTATTATCAGTAACAAAAGGACAGGGTTTAGATGTATGGACTGTAATACTACTTGGGTCATTTAATATATGTTGAATTTACAATTTAACTCAGAGGAAGTCATGTCTAGTGGTTGGGAAATATTTTGTATATATACTTGTAATAAAATTTTGTATCAGGCATTAAAAATCAACTGAGGAGCTTGCATAAGAGACAGGCAATCTCACATTAGATTGTAAGATAGCTACAATGCTCATTCTCGCCTAACAAAGTATTCTCACTCCAAGAATATAACAAATGGTTTCTATCATTCCTTAAGGGTCTTACTTTTCCCATAATTTGTCTGTTGGATCCTATATGTAATCTGTAATGGAGAATTAGAGCACCACAAACAAAAGTTCTAAACAAAGTCTAATACTGTACTGGGGAAAAAAACATTTGGTCAAAAAGTAAAACAAAACTATTAATGTCTTAAGATGATGTCTTTGCTTGTAAGGACCATACTCTTTTATAAAGTATTATCCACTGCCATTTCCTTTCTGTATTTCAGAATTCACTTTTCCTTGTGAATGTAAAGCCTTTGTCTGATGATCAAAAAGCAATGGGTGTACATATAATTATTGCTTGGTACTCCAATACATATAGTTTATTTATAATATCTTTAGTGGTATTCATTACTCACTTTAACCATTTTATCTAACAATAAGATTTTGAATGTTAATTCTAGAATGTCCTTATGTATTACTTGCTGTTTATAAGATTCATCATACTATATATGCTATCATATAAAAAGATAACCCACCATCATAGGATTTATACTACATTAAACATACCTTTGGGATGTTTAAATCTGATCATTTTCTCTTTTCTTCTCTTATTTAAACCTATTTTTATCTTCCTTTGGGACCATTAGTAAAAATGAATGTACACGATAAAAAACACAGATGGCATTAAGATGATAATAATATGAGTAGAAAGCAATTCCTAAATGATTTCTAGTTGGATATGAAAATAAAATGAAAACCACATAGCAGTAATTTTTTTTTCAAAGACAAAACTCCATTATTCTGACAAATTCCTTCTTCATCTTTTTTTCTTTTCATATGAAAAACAAAAAATTATTATAGAATTTCCACATCTCAGCTCTTTTGCTGTGTAATACCATGAATACAGTTATTTCTGGATTGTGTAGAAAGGGGAAAGGGGGAAACTAGATAAGTTCAAGAAACAAAATGACAGGAACTTTTTAACCACAGAGTAGCAGTGACCCAGAGAGATACAAATTAGAATTAGATGCTGTTGGATACCACATTTTCCAAAACAGTCTACTGTTATGAGAATCCATAAAGTATCAGAATATTTTAAGTATAGAATATGGTTAGGATAGAAAGGAACATTAATAATATGTTGAGTGTTAAGTTTCAATTGTGGTTTTTGAAAGACCCCATAGACGTTTATCTATTTAAAAAATTAAAACAGACTTTTTTTTTCTCCTTCTTCTTTCTCAGGATTGGAGACTGCAACAGGACTTCAGGAAATAGCAGCTGAGGAGTAGGACACAATGAAGCAGTACTCCCTGGTGGGCATCATACTCAATGGGGGAATTACTGCAATACTTTCAAGTTGAGGGGAGGGGAGTCAACTTGCGCTAGTTTCATTTAATTTGCCCAGCTCTACTGTGAAAATCACCTCCATCTCTACTACCATCACTCCTAAAAAACATCCTATATATTCTGATACATGTGATATATAGACACAAAACCACACATTGACTCTTTAGGGCAATAGCAACTCTGAGGTTTATTTAATGGTGACTCAAACTATATCCTACCCTGCTAAGCTAAGAACATACAAATCATCTGTATTCTGAAAGTAATACAGTGGTTAGCTGCTGGCCAGAGGTGTATACATTGCAAATATGATCAGAGAAAATATTAATGTTCGATTGTTGTATATTCATACTCTCTTATTTAATGCCTTCTGCCAACGAAATAATTTGTATCTGTCATTTCTCACACTGATTTTACGGTGGAAGACTAGAGATGTATGCTCAGGTTCCTGTGCACTCAAGGAATGGAACACTGAGATCTCAGTGACCCTTTCAGGTATACTGTGGAGGGTCAAACTCGATTTTGAAGTGTTATTTATTTACTTATTTTTGAGTATTTCCCAAACGTATGGTGTGAGCTGGGGAAAAGTTGCTTTAAAGGGTATGGGAACCTCCATGTGTGGTGGGCAGAGAGTTATTTTACAGGATTCTTGTGGGGATCAAAGAGATGTGCCTGTTGAATTTGAACTACTTCATTTCAGCCATTTTTCTATTCAAGGCCGTGTAAAGATGACTACATCCTGCCAGCATCCTGCAGACAAATAAGCACATGAGTTTCATCCATCTATGTAGGATTGAACTCTATTTGGTGATGCGATGGACGTTTTTTCTAAAATAAAAGTGCAGTATCAAGATTAAATGTTTTTCTCTGCTATATAATTTTTTAAAGGAGAATAACACTGCACATTTTTGACACTGTATTTGTTTCTATGTTTGAACTTCTGGATCATTCCTCACTTCGACATCCTAACTTTTACTTTCTGTATAGTTGTATACCTTATGGAGCTCTGAGCTATTTCTTTTTTTTTTTTTTTTTGTTTCCCCTCAGATAAAGCAAAGTTTAAGAATTTAGTTTTCATGAGGCTTCAATTAAGAAGAAAAAACCCCTAGCCTTCCTGTTACTCTGGTCACCCACATGACAAAAAGGAAGTTAAACTGTTTGCTGACATGTCTCTTATGGTTTGAGTCTGGGCTTCCTTCTCTAGGACACTTGCCAAACACTCAGCTTCCACAGGCAATCTTTTGTGGGAGGTGACCTCATTGGAATCTAAGAGCAAAGGCTAAAAAAAATGCCATAATAATTGCAAACAAACCCTAGTTCTGGTGAGGATTGGTTGGTTCACATTCCTGAAGTAGCTGGAAATATACTTTCTGAAGATTTAATAGAATAGTAAGTAGGTCTCTTCTCTTGAAAACAACTCTTCTAGACTCTCAGGTTCCTGTTTACAGTACCACCACTTTCCAAGTTGTTAAAAAGGGTTAGGGTAATCTTTCATTCTTCCTTCTTCTTTATCATCTATCTCTCATATTTAATTAATTAGTAAGTTCTAAAATCTCTTTTCCAAAATTAATTTTCTTCTACTCCCTTAATGCAGTATCACTTTACTTTTGGGTGAATGGTGTGTCTGTAACTTTTATGATTAATTTCAGTCTCTTTAAGCATTCTCTCCACTTTCATCCCCACCTAACTTTTTGTTCTGTGCCTTTAACACACTTCACATGTTTTCATAGTTCATGGAGAGAAATCAATAGGGGGAAAAAAGTGACCTTACTCACTGCCTTTGTTTAAACATTTAGCTTTAAATATCCTTGGCATTCCTTTTGTTGATCTTTAGGACTAAAACTTTTGCCTTCTCTCCTGAATTCTTTGATCTGTTATGTGATGTTGTCTTTCTAGTACTGAGTGGTTCCTCTCTGGGAAAGTGATCTCAAATTTGTTTTGGAGATTACATCTTGGCATACTAGTATTGTGACTTAACCCCACGTGCCCACCCCAGCATGTGGCTGGTATGTTTGCTGATTCATTTCTTATTTCTGTAAATAAAATGGGACATTAACCTTCCTAAAACAGAACTTTGACCGTATGACTAACGTGTTATAAACCATCAATGACTCCCCTTTGACTCTGGTTCTGGAACCAGGTAGACCCGATATCCAGTTTTGTCATTCACTAGCACAGTGGCAATCTCCTGAACCTCACTAGGAATAAGTTACTTTATCTAGTAACAATTGATAAATTCAGTTTGAGTATTTCACTTTTGATTTTTGCCTTTGTCTTTAGAAGTAAACATGCTCGACACTTCCTTTGATTTGTCCTTATCATTGGTATCAATATTATCCTAAGTCTCATAAAGTAAATAGGATGGTTTTTCTATTTCCTTTTATTTTTCTGAAATCATCAGTATAAAATAGGGATAATTTTTCCATGAAGATTTGGTAAAGCTCATTTTAAAAACCATCAGATATGGGAATTTGCTTTGTAATTGTTTTTTAAATTAACATATGTTTTCTTCAATTTTCTAAATATATGATATATTTCACATTAAAAGAGGAAAGAAAAAAACTTGTTTGGTTTCAATGGCCACTTGACAGGAATATTTTTTGTTTATTTGACTTATCTAAGGTGATTATTTTTGTTTCTTCATAAGTCATTTTTGAAAATTTAATTTTTTGAGATAAATCTCAATTTTATGTATTTTAAAAAGGTATTAACAATGCACATAGTAATCTCATACTCTAAAAAATTAATTCAATCATGGAAATGAAGTTTCCTTGTAACTTGATCAATTTTTGCTATTATGTATTTTGATGCGGTCTTGTTATGTGCATTTAGGTTCATGAGGAATTATTCTTTTATACACCTTTATTCCTATATAATACTTTTTTTCCTTTTCATTCCTATTCTAATTTTTTGCCTCATTTTTATTTAGTTTACTTCTATATTAGCTTTATTCTTATTATTTTTTTCCTGGGTATGTTTTACATCCCCCCTTTTTCTCTTCAAACTTTTTGTATATATCCCCTTAAGCAGCATGTAATTGGATATTTTTTAAACCAATAATATAATTGATACCATTAAACAGTCAATTTTCATCTGTTTAAATGTACTGTGATTACTGTTGTTTCAATATTTTTATTATTTTATTTTGTGCTTCCTGTTTAGTATTGCTTTTATTTTCTTATGGTTTCTGTTGGTTTTTGTTGGTTCACAGACTACCATTTATTTTCTTCTCTCTTTTCCTTGGAAGTACACATTTTATTTTTATTCTTTGCTGGTTATCTTTATCTTTTAAAATATATTCATAGTTTGAAAGCAGGAACTCTAACAGATATTTGTATACCCATGTTAAGAGCAGTGTTATTCACAACAGCCAAAAGGTATAAGCAACCCAAGGGTCCATTGATGGATGAATGGATAAACAAAATGTGGTAGGTATATCCATATAATGGGATATTATTCAGCTTTAAAAATGAAGGGAATTGAGACACATGTTACAACATAGACGAACTTTGAGGGCATTATGCTAAGTGAAATAAGCCAGCGGACAACTACGATATGATTCCACTTATATGAGGCACCTAGAGTAGTCAAATATATAAGAGACAGAAAGTAGAATGGAGGTTGCCAAAGGATGGGGTTAGAATGGGAGTTATTGTTTAATGGGTACAGAATTTCAGTTTTATAAGATGAAAAGTGCTCTGCAGATGGATGGTAGTGATGGTTGCACAACAATGTGAATATACTACTTAACTCTACACCTAAAAATTGGTTATATTTTATGTTATGTATATTTACCACAATAAAACTATGAAAAAATATATTCATAACTAATATTTCTTAAGAAAATCCTAAAGTAATTTGGAATGTTTATCTTCTGAAATGAAAAAAGAATTTAGTCCATATAACTACCTTCTGAACTCTCTCTTTCCTCTTTAATGTTATTTCTTTCCAAATTTTAGTTCTGACTTTTAAAAACAGTATTATTTTTAGAGTTAATAGTTAATACATTTATAGAAGCGTTTACCAACTTCTTTAATCACCATTGTTTTGTGCATCTACACTTTCCCTTTGGGATAAAGTTTTCCCTTTGTTTAAGTACTCACCAAGGAATTGTTTCTTTTATTGGAAAGTCTATGGGTAATAAATATTCCTGATCTTCGTATGACTGACAATGTCAGTCATACGTATGACTTCGTATGACTGACAAGGCCTTATTTTAAAGAGTTTACTAGGGCATGAAATTCTAGTTTGACCGTTATGTTCCCTTGGCATTTTCCCTCTGTTGTCATTTGGCATCCTTAGTCTTGAGAGAAATCCATGGTCAATTTAATTGCTAAAGATTTATAAGTACTTTGTATCTTTTCTTCCAAATGCTTTTATCAATAAACCATTCTCTTTCCCCTGATATCCTGCAATTTTTCTATTACTCATTAAGGAGTGGATTTTGTTTTTTTGTTTTGTTTTTCATATTGTGTAGTACTTCATATGCTAAATTTGAAGTCATAATTTTACTCAAATCAAAAATATTCTTAGCATTTTCATTCTTTCAATATTGCTTTTCTAATATTCTATTTTTCTATGTTTCTAGAAATCATAGTGGTGTATACTGAAGCTCATCAATCTATCCTCCATATATCACAACTATCCTTTCATATCTTTAATTTTTTTGTTTTTCTGTGTTGTATTGAGTTAATTTGTTAATAATATCTTCCAATTTACTTATTCTCTCTTCAACTGTGTTCAACTTAGAACTAGATTTTATTTTAAATTTCCATGAGTAGTTTTCAGTTCATTTTTTGTTGAATCATAGTTGCCTTTTTACTTGAAAAAAATTATTTTGCTTTTTTGCGGGTCATACTTCTTCCTTTAGGTTTTTGAGGCTCTTTAACATTCCTATTTAAAATTTATTTTAAATTGCTTTTTTATTTCACCAGGAGTTTATTTCCAAATTGTTGATTTTCCTTACTCTCTCTCTTATCATTAGGTTTTCTTATTGCCTTAGAGTGTTATTTGGTGAGCTCATCATGAATTGGAGTTCTCTCTCATGATTCTCCCTTGTGTAGTGGTTTTAGGTTACCTTTCTTAGGTTGCCTTTCATTCTCCTATCAAGACTTATTGTTTCAAGGCTCCTGTGCTGTCATGATACCAGAGCTCTCAAATTTGTAGCTCTTGCTCCCATAGGTGGCTTGGCCAAGTACTAGGGGCAAGGCAATCTGTGCTCTTTACTGTGATAGGCATTCAGCTTTATAAAAGGTGCAGATCAAAACCACAATTGCAATTTTCTTTTATCCTAATTTCATGAGTGCAGAATCTTGCTTTCATATCTCATTTCATGTATTGAAATGGAAGTATTTCTACCACCAAACTGGAAGTACTTCTGGTACTGATTCTTCTTCAGGAGTTAAATGTCCAGTCAATTTTGCCCATTTTATGGTACTTTTTATTTGGCTCTCACCAAATAAGTCTCTGGAACCAAACTCTTCTTACTAAATTTTTATAGTTTACTTGCCTTTTAATAGCATATTATTTCTCATAGCTGTGCAGTCATATTTGAGGACCCTGAGTCTAGTTCATCCTGTTCAATCTGCATATGAGTTCTACGGAAGAAACTTCTGGGCACCATATCTGTTCTCTCCTCATTCTAAAGCAAACAAACAAACAAACAAAACCTTGAAAAATGCCCAACTGAAAACTAGTAAACCTGTGTATTGCACAAGCATGGCTTTTGGAATATAATAAAAATAAAATCCGTTTTGTCTTCCATGGTCTTTAAATCTAGTACAGATGAATAAAAATTCCAGTAGCCCTCATGACTTTCCTGCTCACTTTAGGTAAATCAATAATGTGATGGTCACTTTCAGTACCTTGTTTTGGTGATTTGAATGCTTAATCTTATGTAATAACCAAAAGCCCAAACTTAAACTTGTGTTTCTTTCCCTGCCTTAGCAGGGGCCAGCTTTAAGAGGGCTGCCCCATTGGAGAAAAGGTGAGCTGGCATTTTCTTTCTCCCTCAGCTGCTCCTCTCCCAGCTGCTTCTGGTCCACCTGGCCTGGGAGTCTGGGGAAGGCCAGGGGAAAACAGATAAAGTATATTCTTCCTTGAGTTGTTCCTCCAGTTCTCTGGGCCTGGCAAGTGTTGAAAGAATCTGGATTTTTCAGAAGGCTGTTTTGGAGTCCTTTCTCTTTGGGGTTCCCTCACCTTCTGGCAAAACCACCTTGAGGAAACCACTTTTAGAACCACTAGGCTGACATTACTAACATGAGTAGAACATTCTGTCTCCAGGATTTGTATACTTTTGACTTACTTGTAAGAGGAGGAATGCAGCTGTTTTCCTATGTCCCCTCTACTGCTTCACTCTGCCCTGACACTGTAGGACAACAGTCACTACCAACCACCTGTAGGTATCTCATGTGCATGACAAACTCCAGTCTGTGAGTTCTTAAATGATAGGAAACATATCAGTGCTCTCCAAGAGGTCTCTTTGAAGCCAATTTCACTGTGCTTTGCCTTGAGGGATGGAGTGGGGCTCAGCATAGCCAAGAAATCTTCATAAATCCACTCCTTCAAAATTCCCCTCTCAACAATTTTAATAGCCTCACTGTTGCACAAGGTGTCTAAAAGAGTCACAATATCTTAACAACTTGATAGTCTTACTGACCTTCACCCCTTAATCTAAACTGCCACTGAATATCTTGTCACAGGTCATTTCTTTGGAAAATGAGACAGATGTGGAAATTGTTAGGTGGGGCTTCTGGTTAAGTCTCTTTTCCCCGTCTGTCCTATCTTTTTTGAGTTGTCTGGAAAGGGCTCATGATGGAGGACCAGGCCCAGAATGTAAGGTCAGAAGAATTGTAGATTTGCTTTTGGCATCTTTGAAGAAGTGAAATAATGCCAGTAGTTATTTATCTCCAGAATTTTTATTATTAAAAAAATTTTTTTTCCCTTAGGTTTTTAAGTCACTGTAGTCAGATCGGTATCAGTAGAAACTGGATGGGCTTTCTAATTGATACATATACTATTGTTACTGAGTCTAAGCTCGTACTGCTTGCTGCATGACAGGCCAATAATCGAGAGATGAGTTGCCGGGGCAAGGAATAATGACTTTATTTGGAAAGCCAGCAAACCGAAAAAACAGTGGGCTCATGCCCGAAAGAACCATCTTGCCTGAATTAGAATTCAGGCTCCTTTTATGCTAAAAGGGGAGTAAATCAAACACTTCCTGCTTCCCATCAGCCTCCAGAGGGGATGTGTTCATTTCCTTCTCCCTGCAGTCATTCACAGGTGGGCCTGGTCAGGATGTTTCTTGTGAGCTAAACAAAGGTATTTTAGCTTAATGCTCATTACCTGGGAGTCAGGGTTCCCAGAGATGGGCCATTATGTATAATTTAAGCTTATAGGCAACATTCCTTTAGTAATTAGCTTGTAATAGAATACTACAAAAGTTTCTCCCCTATTACACTATGATAGAGACAGGTTAAAAGATCTACCGAGGTCATTCTACAGGTCACTCCCTTCTACGCCCTTATCTGTGGTCTGGGATAAGAACCACTATGGGTTACTTCCTTATCTATGGTCCCTGGTTGGCTTTCTGTTGGGTTTAGCCAAGGGGAGACAGAAGTTGGAGCTTGAAGGGCGGGAGAAGAGAGAATTTGCATATGTTTTATCTGTTTCCTCCAGCTTCTCTGCCAAGGCAGTTGCTTCTCCAACTCCCACTCCTCCTACAAAGCCCCCTCCCCACAGTTCCAGCTCTCACCAGGAACTGGGTATCTAGGACCTACTCCTTGTTCCCTCAATGTAGCCTTTCTACTGTTGCTAGTCTCTTGGAGTCTCAACATCACTTGTCATTTCTTAAACCTTGCCTATACCTTCATTAAAGTAAATATTCTTGAAAGTTTTGTTATTTTAGCCATCTGGAGTGAATTGTCTTTTCTGATAGACTTCTGACTAATACTGCTATATAATCATTAAATGTAGTTAAGGCAGATCTTCTAATTATAAGTCCACTCTTTCTTCTCTTACACCTCACAATATTTCACATACTTGACACTGAATAAATGACTAAGTTATGTACTGTGATGTTTTACCATAAAAATAAATTTTAAAAACAGCAAAATACTTGTCAATATGGATATATATTTGTTCCCCAGGGTGATTTATCCTAGTGAAAAATATACCATATAAAGAATATATTATATATCATCTATCAACATATACCTTTTTTTATAGAGAGCTTACGTCCCTCCATAACCAATAGGAAAAAACAATGCATTATAACTTACATTGCTACAGAGAAAATTCTCGTAATATTTTAAATTCCAACAAAATGGAAAAGAATAATATATGTAAAGCCTTGTTTCCTTTACTGAAGTCTTAATTCAAACTAAAAACATTCTCATTCTGACACTCTAACAAGAGAATAGTGTTTTTCAGTTTTATCTACAAAATGAAGCAATTATTAGAAAATATTCTTATTCCAAAATTAGAATTCCCCATGTATATTCAGAAAGCATGCCACTTTAGTCCTCTACATTGTCAGATAGTGGTGACACTAAAACGAAGGTTTTGCTGTGAAGGGATCTTCTATGTTTTCATTCTGGATCCCCAAGCAATAAATTCAAAGGGGATACATTTTTCTCTAACACCAAAATGCCTGTTCTCTCTTTTATCTTTTTTTCTTGCTACTCCTGTGGTATTTACTCCAGTGTATTTGTGTGGTCAGTCATTGCCCACAGAGAATGAAAAGGCAAGAACATCTACCGACACTATCATACTTTCCATAAAATTATTTGTTCCGTATTGTGTATTACTTTTTCTAGTTTTCATATATCTGACTCTCACAAGTTTTTACGTATCAATACATAGTAAACAGAAGGATAAGATGGACCTATAGACTTACCTATAGGCTTATATAAAATCTAGCCACTGATAATGAGTAGTGATAATTTAATCCTAAACTTAGAGACATAAACAAGTTCCGTTACCTCCTTCTTCCTCCTGGCGAAAATAAGGAAAATAAACAAAGTCTTTCTCTGAAGAATACAAAGGGATGCCGTACATCTCGGAGTTACAGATGGACAGCAGATTAAGGCAATGGCAAACATAAACGAGGACTTTCAGAGGATGAGAAAAGTCCCACGGGAGTTTCAAAATTAAAATGCATTGAACTACTTAGATGTGTCAACATTTCACTACGAAGAGGGAGAAGTTCAAAAAGTTCTACCTCATTTGCTAGTTTTCGCTTCTGTAAGGCAGAGATCAGCCACCTAGCAACACCACAAAAGATTCTACTCTGACATAGTTTAACTCATGCTGGCTGAGCAGGAAGAAAAGCTATGTAGGATCAGGGCAGAACTGGATGGCCTGTAGTTCCAGTGCCACTAGGGAGTCTGGTTTGGGAAATTGTGAAATTCAGTCTGAGGAATGACTTTTTGTCAGCATTCTTCGAAGCTCAGGTCTCTGAGCACCTCTGCTGGGCTCTTTATCTCCCATTCAATAGACTGCATTGGAAACACACACACACACACACACACACACACACACACACACTCATCACGCACGGTGAAGAAAGAAAACATGTCATTTCCAATCAATGACTATCCCATTAAAGTTCAATTGTGCATACGCTAGGAAAAGTGATAAAGTAAAAACTGTGTCGATTAAGAGGAAACATTTTCCTATGCAGCTATTTTAGGATTGGTGAAGTACTGAGCTTTTCCAAGTTCCTGATCTTCACAATATAGACAGCTATCTCTTGTTCTCTCTTTTAAAGCCAGTCCGTTGGCATTAGATCCTGCCCCAGAAATAACCCACCACTTTTCTTCCAGGAGAAGAGAAATATCTACTTAACAGTCAGGTCATACCAGAGACTTTGGAAAATATCTGGATCACAAACCCCTGTCAGCAACAGCCAGTGTATGAAATCTGGGCCATGTCCTTCCTTGGAGGATGTCCTCCCTGGATGAGTCCACAGGTCATTCAAGAGGCACTTGCATCAGATTGTCAAAGCAATGCCGTTTTCGGCTGTGAAAGCTTACGGCTGGCATGGAAAGTCTAAAAACAATTGGACAATTAAATGTACCAACACATCACAAGGCTTCCTTTCTGGGAAAGGGTCAGAGAAGGAAAATTAGGTATTACCGTGCTTTTGATTTTCATGACTCTCTGGGCATATGTGAGCGGAGAAGAATCCAACTCTGGGAGTGAGGCGGGGAGGGAGGCTTGGGGAGAGAGGTTATTTGCTTCATCTTCAATCGCATTCCTGGCTTGTCTGACTCTGCACGAGGCACAAAGTGTGTAATGCTTTCTGACAACAGGGGAGGAAAACCGAGGGACGGGCACATTTCATCTCAGAGCTGCTGCTGAAAGCAGCCAGCTGGCCCTGCCTTTTACTGTAAGAGGTGTTGTTATTTTTTAAATATTGTAACTGTTTTTAAGATCTTTTTGGAAAAATGCATTTCTAAGCTACTAAAGCAGTTCTTGTTAAAATACAAATGCAGAAACTAAAATATGAAACTGCCCTTTCCTCCAGAGCCAGGCTCCTTCTAGACAGGTCACTGACAGCTCTGAATACTTTGATGTGTATGCTGTTACACTTGTTTTGCATTTTCACATACTTTCTGTCCCCTGCATAGTATTTTAATACGCATATTATTTTGGAATTTGCACATTTCACCTAACAACACACATTCCTACGTCAGGATTTATATTTCCATTAAAAAAATTGTTACATAGTATCCTACATTTAAATTTGTTTTCAGAATAGTACTGCACAATATCAAAATCAACACATTTATCTGCATATTTCTTATTGATATGACAGTAGGCTAGATTCCTAGGATTGAGGTTGGCTGAGTTTAAGAGTATGAATATTAAATTCTTGAATGGATATTGCCACTTTGTCTCTCCTACAAGTTTCTTTTCCTAAATGTTGTATGTTTAGTTTCCTAAATATACGGGTTATAGTCCCATAATCTGTGTAAAAGAGGGTCAATGTTTCTACATTCTCACAAATAGTAGATATTACTAAACTTTTTTTTGTCACTTTGATGGGTTAAACCAAGGTTTCAAAGGTTTAACTTTGCACTTATTTATTAAACAGGGTTGCATTTTTTTTTTTTTTTTTTCTTTTCGGTATGCAGGCCTCTCACTGTTGTGGCCTCTCCCGTTGCGGAGCACAGGCTCCGGACGCGCAGGCTCAGTGGCCATGGCTCACGGGCCCAGCCGCTCCGCGGCATGTGGGATCTTCCCGGACCGGGGCACGAACCAGTGTCCCCTGCATCGGCAGGCGGACTCTCAACCACTGCGCCACCAGGGAAGCCCCATAAAGAGGGTTGAATTATTTTAGATATGTGTTGACCATTGATATTCCTTCTTCTGTGAATAATCTTTGTCTATCATTTATTGTATAATTTTTATTGCTTTGAGGGAACACTACATATTCTAGCTAATCCCCATTTATAGTATATACAGTATATCTTTCTTGTGGCCTGTAACTGTGTTTTTAAAAAATTTTGGTTATGGTGTCTTTCACCATTACTGCAGTTTTATTTTTGTTTAGGAACCATCCATGTGGTCAAATTTCCAAAGCTATTCATCTTTTCTTTTATGGCTGCCTAGTAAGCTTATAAATGACCTCTATTCGTCAAGATTTTAAGCTATTCCCTTATTGTATATTTTCTCTAAGAATTTTTGTAAGTTTTCCCTATTTATACCTTTCATAAATCTGGGATTAATTCCCTGGGTATAATGTCAATAACAATTTATATTTTAAACAAATGGCTAACCAACTGTCCTAACACCAATTATTACGTAGTTCAACCCATCCACTTTCATCAACTTGAAATGCCACCTATTTTACATTAATTTCACATAGCTACATCAACCTATTAGTAGACTCTGTACCTGTTCCAACAGTCTATTTGTCTCTTTCTGTCCCAGCTCCACAATATTTATTACCATGACTTTATGACAAGCTTTACTATGAAGTACAGCAAATACCAATCCTTAATTTTGTCTTTAAATATTATATTTATTTTTCTGGTGAACATTAAGACCCACTGGTCTATTTCAAAAATAAATAAAAATCTAAGACACTAAAAATGTCCTCTGTTAACTGTCATTTGTACACTACTGAATATGGTTAATTCCAGAAAGTAAGTTCATTTGCTTCTTTCTTATCCATTTGATCAGGTCTTTGAGTGTCCTTCATTTGTACCTTCAGTTTTCTTTATGTGGGTCTTAAACATTTACAGTTAAGTGTAGGCCTGCATATATTATAACACAGCTAGTTCAGAATGGAGCTCTTTTCTAATTATCTTTCTCAATTATTTTTCCTACTGATGAAAAGGAAATTTACTTAGTGTTGCATATTTACCTTGTATCCATCTACCCTGCTGAACCCTTTTTATCATTCTAATAGTGTCACAGTTAATTTGCTTGAATTTCCTAGTCTGTGAATATCTGCAATAATATTTGTCTTTCTTCTTTTTCAATATGTCTCACTCTTACTTCTTTTTCCTTATTCCTTTGCTTAAAACCTCTTGAGCAAATGGAATAATCTCAGTGGCAGCAGATCCTTTTTTTCTTATTCCTGGATTTAAGGGCAGATACTTTCAGTTTTTTAAAATAGATACACAATAGGAAGAGAGGGACTACATCTTTGTCTTTTAAAATTTCTACTGTGTCACTTAAGCTACTCAACTTTAATACCTCTGCTTGGGCCAATTTTGGTAATTTATATTTTCTCATAAAATTGTTTCTTCCATGTGTTGGATATGAAAAAACTACAACCACATGACCTCTTAAGCTTACTACACAGAAGATATCTAAATGCCCTCCTCTTTAAATTGACTTCTTGAAACTTTGAAATAATTTTCATTTACAGAACATTCAAGTGTTATATAAATATATTTGTTAGTCCTTAGCACTTGAGTGCTATGTTTGAAAAACATAACAGAGGCCATGACGTTAAATTTTGATCATTTGTTCTGTGTTCCACCAGTAAAGAACTATTGTTGGTTGCTATGGAGATGATTTCAACAATGTTAAATAAGAAACTGGCAAACGGATTACTAGTGCTTCCCACTTAGATACATTTTAAAAAGTGTTCTTAAGTCAATAAAATGATTATGAATTACACATTTCAGCAGTACAAAAGCTCTTTTCAATTCACAGCTCCCTCATGGCGGAGAATGTTGGTTTCTTAGCAAATGTTCATTTTCCCCTCCTCCTTATAAAAGGTTAGGTAATTTATTCAAAGTTATGGAGTTAGTAAATGCTGGATGGAGTTCATACCCAAACCCAGGTTTACTTGGTTTTAGGGTCATATCCCTGTCCTCTTTTGTATACTACATACAGGATACGACTCATATGTGTTGGTTCAGGAAAATAGAGAGGACGTTCTACACAAGTTGGGACCTAAAAGATAAATCTGGAGTTTTTCAGGTAGTCAAGGTGAGAAAGAGTAATATGGGCAAAAAGGAACAACACGAACACTCATAAGAATACTAGAAGTGCACAGTATGCTAAAGAACAGAAAACAGCCAAATGCAGATAAAGCTTCGTTCTAGAATTTCTTCAGGCATTTGATTCAAATCTATACTCATTGAATCTTGCAATCATAGAATCACAAGCCACCTAGTCAAATCCCCAGAGGCAAAATACCACGATGTTCATAACTTAGGAGTACAGACGCTGGCCAGAAGACTGAGGTTTAAACCTGAACTCCACCGCCTTTCTTGCACTTTGTCTTTGGTAAAATTACTTAATTTCACGGTCTCATCTCCTTACCTGCCAAATTAGACACCGTATCATCTGATCTGTAGGTTTATGTGAAGGCCAAAGGCATGTCAAACACTTAAGAGGTGCCTGATGTAAGCCAGTAGCATACCTCAGATTTTTAACATTTGCGTCAAATGAAAGAAAAGCCATAGGATGGTTCCAGCAACTATGACTACATATTTTCATTTTCCTTTAGCCTGCCCCAGGCAACACCTGCCCCACACCTGGTAGAATGGACACTCCTTAACTGTTCCACATTCCAATCGTACTCTGTTGTGTGGATGTACCATAGTTTATTCAGCCACTCTCCTATATGTGGGCATTTAGGTTGTTTCCAATATTTTGAAATTATAAAAATGCTTACAGCAAGTAACCTTGTGGACATTATTCTCATAGTGCTGGAATTGTACCAACAGTATAAATTCTAGAAGTGGAATCGTTAGGTTCAAAAAGTAAATGAATATGTAGTTTTTTTAGATGCTGCCGAAAACAAAATTATACCAATTTACCATAAAAATATATACCAATTTTTATACCATAAAAATTATACCAATTTGCATTTCTACTAGCCAAGTGCTTGTTTCTTTATATCCTTACCAACAGAATACGTTGCTCATCAGAGAGGTGGGGAATAGCAGCTTAGTATGGTTTTAATTTGTCTTTATCTCATGAATGAAGTTGAATTATTTTCATAGGTTTAAGCATAATTTTACATATTTTTAAACTAATCATTGTCCATTTTCTTAATGTGATGTTTGGACTTCCTCGTATTTTAAAACAGCTCATTAAGTATTAGGGATATTTTCATTTTTCTGAGATATATAATACAAGTATTTTCTCTCAGATTGCCAGCTGTCTTTTGATGTTGCATATTGTATATTTTGTGTCATGCAAAAGATTCTTTCTAACCAAAATTTATGTAGTCAAATTTATCAGTGTTATATTTGATTGCATTTGGACTTGAGTCATTGAAAAAAGCTTTATTCTTACATCCAGATTACAGAGGAATTCACCATGTATGTAAATGGTTTTAAATTCACCCTAGTATGTATAATTTCATTTTGAATTCTGATCTACCTGAAGTTTATTTTTATGTGTGTATGGCGTGAGGTGTGGTTCTAATTTTTATCTTTTTCCAAATAGCTAACTAGTTGCTCCAACACTGCTTGAAAGTCTATCCTGTTCAGTGACTTAAGATGCCATCTTTACCATTTACTAAATTTTCATGTGCAATTGGATATATTTCTAGAATTTTTACTCTATTCTGTTAGTCTGAAATGTCTATAATGCCTATTCAAGTTCCTGTACCACATTGCTTTAATAATAAGGACTTAATTCTGTTTATTCTAGGGCTACTCAGCCTCTAGTAGCTTGTCTTTTTCAGTGTTTAACCAGTTAATTCCATGTGTATTTTTCCATGGGAACTTTAGTACCAAATTGTTTACCCCAATTTGTGGGTATTTTTGTAGGGATTGTGTTAAATTTATAGATTAACCGAGGGAGAATCAAGGTCCTTAAGATGTTGCGTCAGCTACCCAGAAAAGGAAAATGTCTTTCTACTTGTTTAAGACTTTTGGGATTGTTTTTAATCATACAGGTTTGCTTTTATTTTTCAAATTTATTCCTAAATATTTTATCTTTTTATTTTTGTTGTGAGTAGGGTTTCCTTTTCTACTTTTTCCTCTAGTTTTGTGTATACAGACTATTGATTTCTGAATGCTAATTTTATATCCTCCAAACTTATTGAATTGATTTTAACTTTTGAATTAATATTTATGATTATTTTATAAGGTTTTCCAGGTATACTATCATGATAATTTAACTTCTTTCCTAATTTTTATGCTTCCTTTTTTGTTTTTTGGTCTTGTTTTGTTTTTGGTCAAATTGTATTGACTACTATCTCTCATAAAAATGTTAAATATCAGTGAAGATAGTGGTCATATGTGCCTTGTTCCTAACATCTTCATGGAAATGCCTTTTGTGATTCTCTATTAAGATGCTGATTTAGGAATAAAGAATTTATTTTTTATAATTTCAAGGAAGCATCAATTGGATATCAATTCATATTATCCTTAGTGCTTTTTTTGAAAAGACTTAAGACTTTTTTTTAAAACCCTGGAGAAAATCGTAATAGATTTCTTTGGCTCTCTGCTTTCAGAAGTTTAATGCTTGACTAATCCCTTTTCCTTATTATTTGGTCTTTTTCCCTAGAGGTCATGAGGATATTTTTCTTTGGTTTAGAGCTTAATATTTTTACTAGGATATATCTTGCAGTTGCTAGGTTTGTGTCAAATTTCCCAGGTAACTGTTGACCCTTTCATTATGTAAATTCAGGTTTTCTTTCATTGCTGAAAGTTTTCTTGGATTATAGTTTTAAATATTAATTCTGTTCCATTGTTTTGTTTTTCCTTTTTAGGGACTCAAACTGCAGTTGCTCTTTGAACAACTTGGGGTTTAAGAGTTCCAACTCCTGCACAGTTGGAAATCCATGCATAACTTTACGGTCAGCCCTCTGTATTTGAAGTTCCACATCCTCAGATCCAAGCATTCATGAAACGTGTTGTACTGTAGTGCATATTTTTTGGAAAAAATCTGCATGTAAGTGGACTTATAATCTGCATATAAGTTGTGTGCAGTTCAAATCCATGTTGTACAAGGGTCAACTGTACATCCATATTCTTTGTCTTCCACTTCAAATACTTTCTCTTTGATTCTTTTTACTTTATCTCATTTTCATTCCCTTGGTTATTTCCCCACCTTTGTTCACAATTCCTTAATAAATTTAATTTGAATATGTCCTCCCTTGGGAGAACTGTAATTTAGTCTTTCTTTCTTTTTTATTTAATTTTTTTCCTGAGTTCCATTGATTCTTATTCGATTCTTACTGTTTTGTTGTCCATTTGTACTTAGACTTTGAATTTCTCAATTAAGAGTTTTTTCCAATATCCCTAAATGTTTTTTCTGACAATATTTAATTTACTTTGGAGTTGGGATCTTAGAGTATTTTTTTTGCTTCATCTTTCTTTATTTCCTTCTTTCTTCCTTTTTCTCTTTCTTTCTTTTTTTGGTGGAGGAACGAGAGTGTTCCTAAGCTAAATTTTATTTTAAACAGTGGTTTTGTAGAGATGGAAATTGCATTTATTCTTCATTTCAAGCCTAGGGCTGTAATGAGGTAGTTTACAAGATTCCTAGTTTAAGAGCACCCTCTTCTGTCATTGTACAATTCCCAGAGTTTCTTTAATGGGTGACATTTTTCTTTTTTGGTATCCATGCTGTCCTACAAACTGTAGAGTAATTTCTTTTTAGTATAATGAGCACATCATAGGCTCACTCAATATATTGGGTTGGCCAAAAGATTAGTTTGGGTTTCTCCGTAAGATGTTATGGAAAAACCCAAATGAACTTTTTGGCCAACCCAATACTCCTTGCAGCACACATAGAAAGTACCCAATAGTTCCTCTGTGGTTGATAGTTTGGGTTATGGTGAGGCCATATGCTCATATCAATAATTTAAGAACATATTTAATATTGATATTTTTTCCTTGAAACTTCAGAACTTTCTATTTGTATTCATTTGTTCATCCTTCATTCAATATATCATTCAAATGGTTCTTACAATGTCAGGTATGAATTTGGTACTAGTCATGAAAAGGTATGGGAAACATACCTTTTGAAGACAATGGTCTTCAAAATGTTTGCCCACACACCCTAAAAGAGTTTTTGAAAAAACTTTGTAGTCCCTTTAATTTTAAGTCAAAGTTAAATTTTTTTCATCTTTAAGAAATTGCAAAGGATGCACTCTCCAGGCTACTATAAATAAAACTCTTAGACCGCTCAAATGTAGACACTGAAATGTAAATACCATAGTGATTGGATACACAACATCTTCCAACAAAAAATACATGAAGACATTTGCCTTTAATATTTAGAATTTTTAATAGTTCCTTTTCCTCCTTAAACTAGTATTTTGATTTCCCTTTCCAACTGATTTTTATCCTTCATATTATAGATTATTTTTTAAAATTTTCAGTGAGCATAACTGTCTAAGAGTTTATCCTTACATATAGAACTAGTAAAAATTGGGAAAAACAAATTTTGATAGTCATAAAAAATAAAATTGCATTGGAAATATATTTCTTAATAGGATAGGTAGGGCAGGTTTTAAATAGGTAATTTCGTAAAACAAACACTTGTAAAAAAACATAATGAGGGAAGCAATAGCGGAGCCCGGAAGGAGCAATGAGCCATTCTTCCTGGTTGGTATGGGAAAGGATTCCCAGAGAAAATGCCATTTATATTGGATCTTAAGCATTAAAAGGCATCCTTTGGGAAAATAGGGTAGAAAAAGAAAACTCTAGGCAGAGGGAACAGTGTGTGCAAAGCTTGGAGAAAGAGGAGAAGACCACCTGTCAAGGCAAAAGATCTTTTTGGACATGTTAAATTTGTGATGCCCATTAGATATCCAGATGCGATCTGGTGTCTTTTTGGGGACTGAATTTAAGAATGTGGAATTTAGTGGAATAGGTTTGGGCTGCTGATAGATTGTATTCAAAGCCAATAAATTAACCCAAGCTTAGATGAGATCATATAGTAAGTGAGGGTAGGAAGAAAAGAGAAGAATTTCAAGCACTGAGGATTGGAGTACTACAATATTGCAGGAAAGGGAAGGAACAAGTAAAGAACAGTGAGAGTGATGGCCAGTGATATCCCCCAAATCAGGTAAAGAAAAAGGGTAATTCACTCTCAAATACTCCCATGTAGAGAAGGTAAGAAATGAGAAATTACCGTTTTTATTGCCTTTTAAATCCCAGGTTAAAGTGCCTTTCTAATATAAGGGTTTCCTAGAAATGGTATTTAAAATTTCCGAAAGGTATTTTTTTTTTGTCACCCGTCTATTTTTTATTTCTTTTGGATATCTAGGAATTTTTGCTTTCTGTATTTTGTTACTATGTCATTTGATACACAGAGAGTTTTGCCTATTGTAACTTTTTAGAGTGTATCATTTTAATTTAAAATGATATAGCCTTTTAAAAACAATATAGCCTTTAAAAAATGTGCTTATACTATAATTCTGTGGGGTTTTTGATATTAATAAGGTCATTACTGTGTATTTTTATTTTTATTAGCCAAATCATTTTTTCTTACCTTTTGTTTCAGTCCTTCTTCTAGATATATTTCTTGTTTAAAATGAAATTATGCATGAAATATAATATGTTTATGTAATAAGAATATATATGAAATAAATATATATAGTAAAATTCTATATATGTATATAATTATATATGTATTTTAAATCTGATGCTGCTTCCTATTTCTCTCTTTTAGCCTGGCTAACTTCTTTTCTTTTCTTTCTTGTAACCTCTTTCCTGCCCTCCATATTAATTTGGATTTTATATTACATAGCTCACTCTATTTTTCTAATAAACATATTGGTATAATTGAAATAATGATCGAGCCTCCTTAAGTGAGGAATAATTTACCTCTTTCAGCTCACGGTTTGTGTCTTCAGCCCTCAAACATGCCAAGTTGTTAATGTTTCTCAAGTAATGGAAAACCATGGTTCACCTAGTAGTTTCTACTCCTGTGGATAATTACAAGCTCCCAGCAACACAAATGACCTTATACATTCTCTTTCCTCTGGATTATAGATAAAACCTTAGATTTCAAGAGGAAATCCAAAGGTTTTTGTGAGAGGCTTCCTCAGGAGAGCATGAAATTCTTGTATTCACAATGGCCTGGATGAGAGGGGGGCTTTGGCCTTCTGTCCTTACTTCTTTGGGTGCCAAAGACAATGAATTCCCACTCTTGGGAATAAGAGAATAGGGCTTGACATAAAGCCAAAACCTTTCCACAGTGCCCTATAGTTACTCTAAAACTATATTCTAAAGCTGTCTTCACTTAACCTTAAATCCAAAAATGAGTACCTGTATGTGACAAATGAACTGGACACTAAATTTAATTGGAAATGAATCTGACACTAAATGCAATTAGAAATAATCTAATCATTATTTGGCATTTCATTAAGACACATTATGCTTAAAGTAAGGAATTGTGCAAGGATAAGTCAAAGGATGGGTATTGCAAGATACTGTGAAACAAAATATTCAAGAACCAAATGACCAGGACTTCCCTGGTGGCACAGTGGTTAAGAATCCCCCTGCCAATGCAGGGGACATGGGTTCCATCCCTGGTCTGTGAAGATCCCACATGCCGCAGAGTGACTAAGCCTGTGAGCCACAACTACTGAGCCTGTGCTCTAGAGCCCGCGAGCCACAACTACGGAGCCTGCGTGCTGCAACTACGAAGCCCACGAGCCTACAGCCTGTGCTCCACAACAAGAGAAGCCACCGCAGTGAGAAGCCCGCGCACCGCAACGAAGAGTAGCCCCTGCTCGCTACAACTAGAGAAAACCCGCACACAGCAACGAGGACCCAAGGCAACCAAAAAATAAATAAATAAAATAAATTTACTAAAAAAAAAAATAAGAACCAAATAATCTGTAGTAGGATTAATGGGGTTAATTAAATGATGACAAGCCCATATATTAAATACTATATACTACACAGCATAAAACAGTGGCATAGTAATACTGATGGCTAGCATTCCTGTAATGTCTTTTATGTGTCAGGCTCTGTGCAGAATGTCTTACATATATTAACCCCTCTAAATCTCATAACTGCTCTATGAGGTAAGTGCTGTTATTTTCTCCATCTTATCAAAGAAGAAGCAGAAACACAGTCAGATTGAGGGATTTACCCAATATTAGACAGCTGGTAAGTAGTGGATCTAGAGTCATGTTTACTGACGTGGAAGAACAGCATGATATTTCATGAAGAGATTAAAAAAAACACAGCACAAAGTATACTGCAAAGTGTAATTCACATTTCAGTAAGAAATAAATGTACGCTCGTGTGTGCATGTTTGTGAAAGGAAAGCCACATGGATATAAGCCATATACTACTCAAGAGTAGGATTTAGGTGTTGGGATTTCTACTTTTTGCCTCATACACTATTTTATGCTTTTAAAAAATTTTATTGCAATACACATGTATCACTTTTGCAGTTCACAATTTAAAGAAATAAAAATTTGAATGAAGAGACTACCATATTATACTATGAAAAAAATATTCAAAAGTCTCTTTTTTTCACCCCTACATAGCAGAAAGCACTCAGTCCAGACAGTTATTTTGATGGTAATTACAGTTATTTAGCTATTCGCAAAGTATTATTTACTATCAAAAGTAACATATTAAAATACTTCATTAGCTTTCTGGTTAGTGAATTCCTCTATACATTTTGCTGCATTAATTTCCTTTCTTTGGTCCTTCTCTCTGTCAATCCTCCTGTCACATCTCCTCCCCACATTAGAGTTTTCTCACTTGAGAGAAAGAAGTTTCGAACATCACCATCTGGATTTCAACTTTTAAAGTTTATTTAAGTACATGAGGATGTTGCCAAGAAGGCAAAACTCTTTGCTTGCTCAGCTGAGACTAACTACAGCGGGGAGCTTTCCTGTCTAACCATCAGGGTTAGAGAAGACAAAAATTCAAATGTCCTTACTGTAAACAGCTGACAGCAAATAACATGACCCACTCAGTTGATGCTTAATAAACATTTACGCCATCATTCTCAATTTCTTCCAGGAGATTTTTAGAAATTAATATTACTTATTCTGTATTTCCATCAAGTTATAGTTTGTGGTAAGTTAATTTCCATGGAAACCGATACAGGGAAAAGTATAATTTTGCTAAGATGTTGTGAGATAAATTATGTAGTGCATTTGAGAGCCAAATACTTTGAGAAACCCATTAATATTTCCATTTCAACAATGTTAAAACAGTGTTATATTTCATCATAAAATTTTTTGTTGTTGTTTTACTTGGTAGAGGTTTTTGCATTTTTTAGGGATAAACAACTTTTCCTAAAATATGAGTGTTGACTCAGAAGGATATAAGAATGTAAACAACTATTAATCAGTTTTTTTTCCAGATACTCCTGCGTGCTTTGTTATGACTTGAGTATCAACCTGAAACCATTTCTCTAATAAGCAAGGCAATATATCCATCGGTCTGTTAGACTAACAAGTCATAAACACAAATATAATGGAATATGCATCATTTCCTTTAGAATTTATGAAACAGTTTGCACAATTTCCTAAAGGGTGAGCGAAAAAAAAAATCAAGTCATCTTTGATATGCAGTATAAATAATTCCCAGAAGAAATCACAAGGACTGTTTTTGTTTATTTTTGCTTTAAGTATGCAAGTATGTTCCTTATCTGTACCTTAGCTACTCATAAGCATCCACTGAAAAAACCGGAAAAAGCTTCTATTTATGAATTAATTTTATCCTTGTCTTGTTAGAAAAGAAAAATATGGAATTTGAAATAAAAAGGGAGATAGGAAATACAGACACTAAGTTCATCTGAAATAGGATGATACCCATATAAAACATTTTATAACCTTACATAAATATTAAAAAAAGGAATAATGAGTACTGTTAAAGCCAACTGTCCCATACAATATAAAATGTTGAGAGACATAAAATCATGTGAAATAACTGATATTTTTCTAAAATACACTCACATCTTCCTTTCTCTTATTCAGACAGATAAGTGTAAATGGTGTCATTATCCACTATTTTTACCTTAATAACCACATGTTCATTCATTAGATCAGCCTCAAGAAAAATAAAACGACAACAATACATGTTAAAAAAAAAAAAAAGGCAATGGTTCTTACCGACACACAGGACCGTTTTTCTCCACTACACAAGTCCCACCATTTCTGCAGTAACCTCTTGGACACTCTAAAACGAAGCATCCGAAAACCCACAGTTAATTATAAATATTACTAGGAAGAAGGAGAACGTATTACTGTTAGTCGTTGCATTAAATCTAATCATGGAGAGTAAATTGCTTCTAGTTGCTAAAAGCACAGAATTCTTTCAGGTTACTTTCCTGTACCCCCCAAATTTGTTCGATGCCGCCTGCTGTCCTGGACGTGTTCATTCTCTTTACATGCGCAGTGCTTGACCACAAGAGACTTTTTTTCTCCCGTGGATTAGGTACAATCTACTTATCTAGAACGTCTGCATGACATATTTGCCATTACCCTGAAATGTTTTCTTTACTGAAACATTTCTTCAGCTCCACACTGCTGTCACTGTACCACGGCAGATAAATGCTTTGCATGGGTGACTGTCATTTTGATAAGATGTCACTTGTGTGCACGCTCTTGTCCTAGCTCCACGTCCGTGACAGATGTCAGCACAGCTCAAATGGATCCTCGATGCCCTGGCCCTGCTTATTTTGCTGCTCGTATCATTCCTGAGTTCTAGGTTAGCATGAACATTTATTTTCAAAGGTGGTTTGTTTATAGGTTAAAAAGAAGCTAAATAGTTTCACGTAGTCACGGTTGTAGAAGTGATTAGTGATTTCAACTCTTTCCTTTACACCGTCTCCTTGTACTGTCACTACAAAATCCTGATCCATTAAGACCTGTCAATTTCCTTACTTAATCCCCTAGTTACTCTTCTTGGCTTTTTTAACACCTCCTCTCTTGTAGGAGACCATTCTTCCCCGGTTGGGCTACCATAACTCTAATACTTGATGGAAACCTACACTGCCTTTAGTTTGTAATTCAACACATCTATTCTGAGTCCCTGTTCAATGTCTGGCACTCGGCTAGGCACTGGATATGGAATGATAAATAATACAGGTAGCTTACACAGCTGTTAAGGCTGCGGGCACTGGAGCCAGATCACCTGAGTTGAAAGTTCAGCTCAATTTATTAGCTGTGTGATACTGAGTAAGGTAACTAACCTCTCTGTGCCTCAGGTTTCTCTCTGTTAAACAGGGTTAAAAAACAGTTCCTGTCTCACAGGGTTGTTGAGAATGTTAGAACACTAGGCTCATAGTACGTGTTTAAGAAATGCTGATCTAAAAATGATATAGGCACAGTCTCTGCTCTCACTGAACTTCCACCTTCATGGAGGATGCAAAAAAGTGACGAGGGGATTAAAATACAGTACTAAAAGTAGTCTAATTTGGGATGAATGTAACAAGGGTAATGGGAACACCAAGAGAGCACATAAGTCAAATTTGGGGAATAAGGAAAAGCTTTCCAGAAAAACTTTTACTTGGGCAGGTGTGCGTGCGTGTGTGTGTGTGTGTGTGTGTGTGTGTGTGTGTACCTGTGTGTAAAGGTAAGCATAGGGACACAGGCATGAGAAGACAGTGTGGTGTACTTGACAAACTGAGGGAAGTTCAGCCTGGTTGGATTGTTGGCAATATGAAGTATAGTAAGTATGAGAGAAGGTCAGAGACACACAGGGGCCAGATCATCTGGGTTCAGTGAGGAGTTTAAAGTTTATCCTAGGAGACCAGGATTTTAAGAAGGGAAGTAGTATGCTTTGTGCTTTAGAAAGATAATTCTGGCTACAGAGTTTACAGTCAACAGAAGGTCCAAGAGTAAAATCTGAGAACACAGTTAAGTCTTTTGTAGCAAATCCAGGAATGCCTGAATGAAAGGGATGGGGTGGAAGCATTCACAGTTGTGGGAATTTATAACATATTTAAATGTTGGGATTGAAACATCTTGGTGATTATTTGGGAAAGTCAAGGATGATGTTCAGATATCTGACTGGGCTCCTGGTTAATTGATGGCTTGATTCCTTGAGTTGGGGGATTTATGGGAAAAGGAAGATTTTAAAGGGAAAGATGCCGTGTTGTAGGTGCCTAAGGGACATTCGAGTGGAAGTATTCAGTGGGCAGGATTTGTAGGTCTGAAGCCAAGATGAAATATTAACACACAGAGAGAAGCCATTTACTTGGGTAGGGGAAGAATGATGATCGTGAGGCAGAGTAGGAAAGTAAAGAGGAGAAATAGAAACGTCATGTAGGCAATATTCATTGAAGGAAAACGTGGGAGGACAGGGCGTCTCGAGAGAGTCAGATTGTCATGCCAGTCTCTGAATGCTCAGAAGGGGATACAAGAGGCATTAGCAAAGAGGAAAATAGGGAAGGAGGGAGGGTGCATTTTGGGAAAAAACTTGAAATATACCATGTATTTGGTATCTTGTTTGCTTCAAAAGTTTTCAGTGTTTTGCTTTCCCAGGGGTATATTTCCCATCTTGCCTTCCTCAAATCTTCCCATTTAACTGTAAGAAGGAAGTGCAGTGCTGGAGATGGGTGTAAAGAGCTACACCCCTTAGGCTTCGGGGGCAGACTCAGCTGAACAGAGCAAATGTGAAACTTCCTTCATAAACAAGAAATTAGCTGGTCTGACTAAAAATAGCCCATCAATACGATAAAGCATAAATAGATACATACCTTGTTAGAGGAACCATTTTATGGTTATTTTGGGCCTTAGGTACAATTTTAATCTTCCTCAAATAAGAGTTGTATTTTAGCAAAAAATCAGTAGAGTGTCTGATACTGCACAACATCAAAATATACACAGCTGCACATTTTTTTCTGGGGTCATTAAAATTTGCTTTGATGCCTGCTTTACATCAGAATGATTCTGTGGGAATCTAAATATGTATTTTCTTGCACGAGATAGTGGAGCACAGTGGAAACAACACAGGCATTGGCTGCAATAAAGAGTGAATCCTGGTGTTTGGGTGGACAGAAGATTTGTAGATTATCTCTGCGAGAAGTTTTTCTAAGTTTCTGCCTTAGACCCAGGTTCTTTATCCAGAAGATGGGAAGACACAGTACAAGTATTTTCATCTTTAATCTACTCAAAACAATTTACAGCAGAGAGCAGATGAAATGGGGAAAGACATGGGTACACTAGGTAGTAATGAAGAGACTAAATATTTTTAGTAGATAATAGTTGGGACCTAGAAATCCATAAGTGTAATATTAGAATTAGCACTATTATTGTCTCACTGCCTTGTACCCTCTTGAATTGGTTATTATGACCATGTGTCTGCAAGCCAATAGGACTCACAGTTAACTACGTGGAAATATCATTCTGTAAAGGAGTTACATTCAATCCCACTCTGGTGTGTTACTTTGGACGAGCAGAAAAACACATATAAGCTGGACAAGTGAACAGTATAAAAACAAAAGTAACTTTTGAGCTTAAATCTAAATAATTTGCAGTTAGGCACACACACAAACATATATATATATATATTTTTTTTTTTTCCTTCTAAATTGCGTGGAGACTAGGGAAGTGATGGCTATTCCATGATGGACTGTTGGGAAGACTGATAATCATGTGAGTTCTGGTTTTTCCCTCTGTGATACTTGGTTTAGTTAATGAGTTATGTGTTGTCGTTGGGCTAGGTATTTTAGGTATAAGGTTCATCATGTTTAAAGTGAGGATGACCTTTTTTATAGGACTGTTGGGAGGATAAAATTAAATTTATTTATAACAATTTTACACTAGTGAATCGTATGCATAAAGTATTAAATGATTGTTCTCATCCATCTCTCTGTATTTGGAGGTTCTTTGAGTTTGCCATGAAACCTAATTTCTATTACCACTGCTCTCTCTCCAAATTCTTCTTTTTCTTTTCTTTTCCCTCTTCTATCATCATGATCACCATAACCACTACTGGTTACTGAAGACTTGCTCTATGTCAGAGACTGTCCCAAGAGTTTTACTGGTGTTACTTCATTTATTCCTCACAACATTATGTGGTATATCCCATACTTACCCTTTTTTTTTTTTTTTTACAGAGGAAGAAACTGGTCAATAATATAATGTGCTCAAGTTAATAGCAAGGGAGCACCAGATATTCATCTAAATTCTGGTCCTCTAATTCTAAAGCCTGTTAGTATAAAAATGTCAATTATTCAGTTCAGAATTTCTATCACCCCTTGTGTTTCTTGATATTATGGGATCAAGAACCCTTTTGAATTGTATGGTATTTATGCTTTGTCATGGATTAAATATATATATACACAATAAGCTACATGTAGTTTCAGGAGCTCCATGGATTATAAGAGTTCACCAGAAGCTTGTGCAGCAAACCAAATTCCTAGTGGGCACGGACTGTTTCTTTATCTTGAAATCTCAGCACAAGAACTGCAGGAGGGATTAACCATGTTTCAGAAACTTGAAGTTGCTTCACAGTACTTGTATGAGAAGTTTTGTGTTATGTTTTGGTTTGGTTTTCAAAAACTTCTGAAACTTTGTTAAGCTATATTGTTATTATTCATATATTAAGCTAATAATATCTCATCCTATAATTGTATATTTTTAGTGCCTTTCCCTAATTCTCCTTCAAACAGGTGATTATCATAATTACAGTATCACCTTAACATAACCTTTATTAACCTCTACTACTGCAAATGACTGGAAAAAGACTTTCAATTTACATTAACTCGGATGTATCCTGTTCAATAATTTGCTGTTGCCTAAGCAACCAAAAGTTGCAAATAATATGCCTTTTTAATGTAATTTGGGAATAGATAGGACTCACTGAAATATACTTAACCTGCAACACTCATGCAATGCCTGAGCTTGAGGTTTCTGTTAATGAGTTAAACCTTGAGGTGAGGGGAGACCAGATGCTCACCATCTGTTGTGTGACCACTGGGAGAATTACTGGATGCTGTAAGGACTGGCCTCATAAATGTCTATGAAATGCTGACCTTAAAAGAATATGATGCTTGAAAAGAGAGAGGAAGGTGGAATGTGCATGGGCACAGCATGGATGAGACTTAAAGGTTTTCTTAAAAACAGTGACTTTATCATATTTGATTGACAAACCAAAAAGCACAGAAAATATAAATAAGAGAATGCATAATGTAATACGGATCTTATTTCTGAGAACTGTTTCACTAGTTCTTTATTTCATTTTAACCCAATAGCTGTGGCAATATGACCTATACTTTGTAAATGAACTAAACGAATTGGTGAGTGACAGAAATGATGGACAACAAAAATGTGTTCTATATTATTACCTATAGGTTGTCTATCACGCAGGATGAATGGCAGGTCTTCTGTTTTCTGTTTCTTTGTATTTTTAAATATAGAACATGTCAAAGCAGACAATGAACTGTAACATGTTACAATATATTTGTTCTCATATAGGTCTATCCTGAAGAAAATCTCATTTTTATGTAAATACGTTTGGGTACTGGACATAAGTGCTGTGTCTTAATAGTTTCAAAGAATGGAATTATCTCATTAATATCTTTCTTACTCTGAAGAGAGTAACAGAATTTCCTTCTGGGTATCTAATCTGATGTATAAGCATGCATAGTAGAGAAGTAATGCCAAAGAGCATTCATCCTCACGTATTTTATGGAATCAGATTTGTGCCCTTCTTGATTTCCCTTTGTACTCATAAAATTCAGTGCTGCACAAGTACTCATTTTTAGTAGCATAAAAAAAGATATTTTTTGCACTATGATTTTATTTGAATTATCATGCTTTTGTCACTTATAACATTCTTCTATCTTGAAAGATACAAAAATATATTCTTTCCTAGTTTTGATATGAAATATCCCCAATTTATTTAGAAAATATGATTGAATACATCTTTTATCACCAATTTATATTATTGTTTAGTTGTGACATTTACATGGCCCCTAACTATCTTTTATTTTATATATCTCCTGCACGAAATAAAAATTCAATTACTCAGGAGAGATGTTAACAATGGACTATAATAAATTAGAGACTATTAAAGCAGTTTTGATAAAAGTATAATCACAAAAACACATTATCAGATCTTATAAATGTTCTAGGGTCAGAAGAAAGAAAATGTTTAAAAGTTAGTCTGAAGTTAAATAAATTGACTTTTAAGCATGACTAGATCATGCAAATAGGGAGCTCTTATGAAGAAGTGAGAAAAATTACAATTTAAAAAAATTAATAACATATTAGATTGTGTAGGGGTTTCCCTATTATAGAAACCAGCAATTTGCATAGAAGAGATTAAATGCTAATGATGTTAAGTTATATTATATTAAATTAAAATGGTTTGATTTTTATTTCATGAACATGGTTTATGTAGAGTACACATGAATTCATTATATTATATACTTGTACATTTTTTATAAATGTAGCAAATTAATGTTAACATTCTTCCTGCCCCCAAACCAATAATAGTAATTCAATTATTCCATGCTTGATATTATTTAGAATTTCAAGTTTTAATATTTTTATTGTGTGCAGGTTAAGTTATTGGCTTATATTACAAAGAATATTTTAATGGATATACAGTACCTAAGCAGCTGGACTCATCAGGCTGGAAATCCATGCAGTCGGCAGAACCATCACAGCGCTTGTGCACTGGGATACAGCTGTTAGAAGAGGCACACATCAAAGCTCCATCAGAACAATTTTCATTGGCTGAAAAAAAAACAATAATTATCACCGTTTTTAAAAAACAAATTTCTTCTAATAAAATAATAAGACAGTTTATTGTTTTACCCCTCATTTTGCTAGCCCTACATTTAAACTATATATTAGAGTTCTTGGTGAAGGAAACTTCAATTTATGAAATTAAAAATTTCTTCACAAAAAGTTTGTCCATAGAATCATCTCCCAGTTGTGCATTATGTAGTATTATTCGTGTATGTGTGTATAAAATGCATTGTATGTACTATATAGTCCAAACTGATTTTAGACTAGAGTCAACTTTAATAGCAAGGCAGATCTCTTTGTACTTCTGTTGCTCCCCTAACATCTCTATATTATGTGCAACTGAACTAACAGAGATTGTAATTTGTTTGAATGTTCATCCATTTCCAACTGGGTTATAAGTCACGGGTAGTCACTGGGTATCTGTTAGATCTGGGTAGTGATGTAGATCACTGCAGCCCAAGGTAATATGAGTATGTGCCTTTATAGCATTGCCAGTGCATGATGTAGGTATTTTACTAATTTCAGAGTCTCTTGTTGGCTTGATTTCAAGGGACAAGCATACATCTTGTGCATAGGACTTTGGTTGTTTCAGAAAATTGTCCTTATCAATGAACCCATCAATGATACTGACATTTCAATGGCAATCTATTTCTGCAAAGTACTTGACCTCTCTTGGATGCTACCCTTAGTCCTGTAACTGTTTTCTTGTGTTCCTTCCTCTTGCTCTCTAGTCTTTCCAGGATTATAACTTCCTGTAAGGCAGTGGACTGTTCTACACTCCTTTTACGAGTTAGGGCTAAACCAGAACCCTTCATTCCAGGCCACCATCATGCATTTCCAGTCTCCTGTTTGCTTCAGAACCTGCAAACCAGCAGGCTTGGTTCTATTCCAGTTTTGTTCCAGCCCTGTATTAATCATGTCCCTGAGCCTTTTTAGGGTCATTTCTTCTATCTAGCATTGTTATGTGCTTGGAGTAGAGGGAAAGTGTCAAAGAATGAACCTACTGCACCATCTTGTCAGGATTTCTGGATCGATTTCAAAAGCACTAAATAATAATGATATTGATCTAAGCTGCATTCCTATTCCTGTTCCTTTGAGCCCTGAGTTTCTGCAGAGATATGTGGAAGGCAGCAGTGAAGAGCCAGGGCTTTCTGGCACTTACCCCAAGTTCAACAAGAATAGCTCTGCTTCTCTCTGATGCACTTAATGGTTTCATATACAATATCTTATTTGAATATTTTAACCCAAACCTATTGCCAAAAATTTAAAAAGGATTTATCTGGAAAGTTACTTCTACTAGAATAAAGACAATTAAGTTCAAATTTCTCAAGCTAAATTGATAGTTTAGAAGACTCAGGAGTAAATATCCCCATGCATGGGTCTTGCATAGATTTTGTCAGTTCGGTCACAAATTTTTCTTTTTTTAAAGTATATTTATGGGCTGGAAGGAGTTGTCTATTTGAATTATCATAGGTTACTGACAAAGTTCAGTTTGAGAACCGCCTATCAAAAGTTATTGTCAAGTGGAACATAAAAATGTTTTTTAAGGCACCCTGATGTACATTGCAGCACTATTTACGATACCCAGGACATGAAAGCAAACTAAATGTCCATCAACAGAGGAATGGATAAAGATGTGGTACATATATACAGTGGAATATTACTCAGCCATAAAAAAGACCAAAACAATGCCATTTGCAGCAACATGGATGGACATAGAGATTGTCATACTGAGTGAAGTAAGTCAGACACAGAAAGCCAAATATCATATGATATCGCTTATATGTGGAATCTTAAAAAAGGATATAAATGAACTTATTTACAAAACAGAAGTAGAGTGACAGATATAGAAAACAAACTTATGGTTACCAGAGGACAAGGAGGGGGAGGGATAAACTGGGAGAGTGGGATGACATATACACACTACTATATATAAAACAGGTAACTAATAAGAACCTACTGTATAGCACAGGGAACTCTACTCAATACTCAGTAATGGCCTGTATGGGAAAAGAATCTAAAAAAAGAGTGGATATATGTATATGTATAACTGATTCACTTTGCTGTACACCTGAAACTAACACAACACTGTAAATCAGCTATACTCCAATAAAAAATTTAAAAAAAAGAGTATGTATTTCCATTGACTAAAAGTGCTGGGTCTGAAAAATCAAAGTGATACTCCTCACTGAGCAATTCTTCCTGCTAGAACATTAATTCACACCAATAAATATTATTGAGGTGCCACTATAAGTAAGACATTATGCTTAGCACTTCCACTGGTGAGTGCAGGAGAGAAATTTTTAAAAACAGTAACCAAAACATATACAGCAACAAAAGCAAGATAACAATATAAGAATGATTAATGGTTCAAAATAATAATAAGAGAAATGTCATACAGCCAGACTTAGAAAAGCATTGGTATAGATAAGTATGATAAAAATAAGAGATTCCGTTAGCATAGGGAAGTCTGTAAAGGGTGAAAGTAAGAATAGAGTCTTGAGATATGTTTTAAATTTTAATGTTTCCAGAGAATAGCCATTTAGCAGAGTGGGAATCAAGTCTACAGATTGGGAATCAATAAGTTTGATACTAGAACAGTGAGTAAAAGCAGTTTGCCTTGGACTGGGGAGTTTGTGTGAAGAGGTAGGACAGACAAATCTAAAAAATGAGGCTGAAACCGGATTGTAGAAATGGCTAAGGTGCCAGGAGAAGAGATGATCTTTAAGCTTTTCCAAAGGGTGACATAATTTAGGATATGTAATACATCAACAAGATAAATAATATTCCAAACCAAGTAAACTAAAAAATAGAATAATTTTCCAACTCCTATTAGATGAAGAGATGTTTGTAAAAAATGAATGTGTGAATATATACATGCCTCAATATATCCATGTATGTGTATGTATACATATTTTCTTATCATTGTTTTTCATTGCAAGGAGCTGAGGGACCATACAAGATAATAGTTTTATGATTTTAAACAATATAATGTGTTGAAATTTGTATACAAAGATGAGACATACTCACCTACTTGTAAAGCATTATTTTGGACCCTTCTTCTCTCAGAAATACTAATCCAATCCTTAACCTAATTTCCAGTGTGACTGAGAGCTTATTTTCAAGTTGACTGTACAATGAAGAGTTCTAACTTGTAAGCGGTATAAGTGCTCAACTATGGCCCAAACAGCATTGAAACACATAAAAAGTATATAAGAAAATAAATGGTTTCATTTGTAGAAAGTTTTACTTTTTCATTTTTATCGAAAGTTTAGATAGTTAAAAATTGGCCTTTCACTTTATGAAATTTGAAACAAAAATCTTAGTTTCCGTGGCATTTTAAATGGTATAACGTTAAAGTTAGTATTTATTAATTTCTTTTTAAAAGTGGGTTGAGGGCTTCCCTGGTGGCGCAGTGGTTGAGAGTCCGCCTGCCGATGCAGGGGACACGGGTTCGTGCCCCGGTCCGGGAAGATCCCACATGCCGCGGAGAGGCTAGGCCTGTGAGCCATGGCCGCTGAGCCTGCGCGTCCAGAGCCTGTGCTCCGCAACGGGAGAGGCCACAACAGTGAGAGGCCCTCGTACCGCAAAAAAAGAAAAAAAAAAAAGTGGGTTGAAAATAAATTATGTATGCAATTAATACTTACTGACACCTATACAGCAAAGGACTGAATGCAGCAAAGCAAATGGAATCATTAGTTTCTTTTTATCCTCCATTATTAACACATACACAACAAAAACATTTTCCAAAATTAGTCCAAATAAGTTATAAACAAAATTTATAGGAAGTTCAGGTTTCAAAATGTTGCCCTGGACAATACCTACTTTTGCCACATTCTCTTTCAAACATTATGGTTTAATGTCTATAAAAATACTTATTTCAATCTGTCATCATCCTAGAGGTTCATACTCTATCTAATCGAAATACACTAAGTTACACAGAGAATTTTATGGCTTTTAGCTCATTCACTCAGGTAGATGATACATTAAAGATAAACAATTCGTGAATGGCTCATCGGAGTTACTTCCATAAAGCAAAATCCCTTTTGAAGATTATAGTTGCTGCATAAGAAGTATACACAAAGTAAGGCATGTATGACTATGGGTGTATATCCATTTACTACTAAAATGAAACTCATGTATGTAGCAGATTAAGGTTTCTAACAGCAAAGAAACTATGATCTTGGCCATGGGAATAAAGGCTACAAACCCTTCAAGGCAGACACACACGTGGCACGGAGCAGGATGGATATGTGTTCTATCCCTGAACTAAAACCAATCACTACTCTTATTGAAATATCTTAGCAGCTTAAATAATTTTAATAAAACTATAAATATAATTTAAAGTGGAAAGGATAACAATGTATTACGTTTGTATTATGTACTTTACCATATTAATTCATTTAATTCTCCAATACCTCTGTAAAAAAGACTTGATCTCTATGATTTTAATGTTGAGTAAACTGAGGAACACTCTTGTTAGGAGCTGTCAGATGCAGAGGATGATCTTTACAGTGTGATGGAGAAGCACCAAAGGATGCTGAGATCCTAGCTAACGAACTGAAAGTCCAATAATAAAACTGTGGATGATCAAGGCTGATCCACAAGTCTTAGGAGCATGGTCCATTCCCAATCTTCAGAAGTGACGCTCCACTTGATAAGACGTATTGACTACCATTGGAACATAAAGTTAGATAGTAGGAAAACTATGCACTTCTCCATCTGTTTTTCCCATTATCTCTATTAGTGATGGATAATGTGCCTCTCCTGAGCCATTCTCCATCTTCTCTCCCTGCTCTGAGCCCTGGGAGGTTGAACTCTAAGGATACATCAACGTGCTTCTTTGCCTTCTAGCGTTGGTTGGGTTTGGTTGATAGGTAGCACCAGCAAGACGTTGATGCAGAGAGAAGAGACTGTGAGATTCCCACTGGTTAGCGGCTCCGTAACCAAATGCCACTCCTTCTATCAGGTAGCTCTCCTTGACTCTAGATTCAGGCAACTGTTCCCTCCTCTCACATCCTTTGTTCTATGGATAAAGGCCCCGCTGTTACTATTCCTTATGGTTTCCCTATGCATATTACTTCCTTAACAAATAATCCCTTTATTAAAACAATCTCAAATTATACAATATCAACGTGCCATCTATTTCTTGTTAGGATATTGGCCGATACATCTGATGAAATCAAAATCTTCTTGGTGAATAGATTGCTATCAGAGGAATATCAATGAGAAGAATGTTCCTGGTTTTGTGTTATTTTCCTATATAATTAAACCATACTTATTTTTCCATTTATTTTAGGGAAAGGAAATATTTTTGGTAAAGTATCACTTCAGTGTATAAAAAAACATGTTTCCAGTGGAAAGACAACATTAAATGTGAATTATTTTTAAATTTGGACTTATCACATGCTTTGTTTGAGCATTCTGATCACTAAACGTGTATTTTTGCAAGAATAAAAGGCTTTCAAATATCAATTGCTATCGATTTTCCAGCATAAAATTGCAAACTTCTCAGAATTCTATTCCTATAACATTTAACTATGTGCAAGCCTCACAAAACCAACAAACCAAAGAACCAAACCTCTTATTTTATCCTAGACCCCACTCGAAATGCCAACTTCTTGAAGTTTTCTGTAGCCGGTTTCCCTCTGCCATTTCCCACCTTCTCCACAAAAGACTGACATCACAATTCTGCTCCAAGACCACCAGCAACCATTTGTGCTTTTTCCCAGTCTGTATTTTTTAGTCCTAATCTTACATGATCTCTCAGACACGTGTGAACCTTTGAATACTCTCTGATACGTAGGCTTTCTACCTTTAATTGAAGATCATCACTCTCTTTTGGTTGCCCTCCTATGTCTATGACCACATCTCCGTGTCTTTCGACGTTTGGTTTTTCTTAACAGTCCTTTACGTGTTCCTTAGGATTCTGTCTGCCACCTTACCTTTTTCCTCTCTCCATTATCTCATCTATATCCGCAGCTTGAATCATCGTATGCTGATAGCTATGAATCTTTATATATCTTCCTTTAGCTCATTCCCGAGCTCCAGACATCCATTTATAAACACATCCTGAACGTTTCACATGGATGTGCCACAGATACCATAAATACAACATGTTTAAAAATGAAGCCACATTCTTACCCTAAGAGGTCCTTCCCCTCCTATTTTTCCCAGCTCAAGGAATGGCTGATTAGCCGTCTTGTTGCCCACATCAGAAACTTGGAAACTAGTTTTGATTACTTTCTCTTCCTCTTCACTTGAATGTCTCTTAAATCTATTCATAATCTTACCTCATGCCATTAATCTACTCAATCCCTTTATATTTCCACTGTAACATCTCCTAACCAGTCCCCCATCCTCACTGCAATCCATTCCATGTACTACTTAAACACTTCTTCCTGGCATGATGGGGTGGACTCTTTAAGACCTAGTCCCTGCTTATCTCTCCCAACCTATTTCTGCAAAAGTCCCTGTACCGCAAACTCTACTCTAGTTATGTGAAATATGTTTCAATCAAACAACTTTTTCTCTATTCTTGGAACATTCTCCACTGGAATCAAGCATCTCTACTTGCCTAATGACTACCTGTCTTTCCAAAATTGGCTCTGCAATCATTTTTCTTGCTAAAATTTATAGACTCCCTAGCACCATAGTTAGGGAGTACCCTATGTTATTCAATAACACTGTTTTTATCTCTGTCACAGAACTTATCACATGGTATTCCAACTATCACTAATCTCCTTCACTAATATGTAATGTATCTAACAACCTGAGCTTGTACCATGTCATGTCCATCTGGATCGCCAATGTCCAATACAACATGTGGCATAAATTACATCCTTAATGAAGATCTGTGATGAATGAAGGAAGGAAGGAAGGAGAGTTTATAAAATACCATTCTAAATAAATAGGTGAGCCCAGAGGGAGGGAAAAAAACCGTTATGCTTTCAGTTGTTTGGTAAATTGTCACCATCAGATGCTTTTATTCTGTAATTTTGCTCTAGCATTTTGTCCATGGTTTATTTTCATGCAATTTTCCCTACAGAGTCCCAACTCAATAAATATTTTGGACATGGAGAGAAGCAATTCTTTTACAATGCCGTCTATTCCTAATGTGGACTTATTTCCCCTTAGAAGCAGAATTTCATATATTACTATCTCATCGAACACCAATTTTCCAACATATGTCTAAAAGTATAAGGATACAGTACCTTCCTAAGCTTCTCTTTAAATAGCATTGTTATTTGAAGTCAAATACCATATGACTATATTGAACTTAATCTGATGTCTACCAGCCAAATTCCATTACAGCCTTGATGGGAACAGGGATAAGTAACTTGGCTTCCTCTTCCTCATTCACCTCCATTTGTTTAACTTGCTCTTAAGAAAATATTATAAGACCTCACAAATTGGCTTTATTATAGAAAGAATATACATGTAGGAAATAACAGGGAGATAGAAAGCCAATCTCCAAACCTAAACCAGCAAAAGAAATTCACTGATTTAAGGCAAAAACCTTCAAAAATCCAAAAGTCATCTTCCTTTTCCTTTATTCATCTTCACATTTTTTCCAGTAGTTATCATAATTCTGGATGCCCACAGAAAACAGGGCACTGAAATACTCTTCTATTTCTCCCAGTATCCCCCTCTTACAGTCACCTTCCAAACTTTACTGCTCCCCCCCCACAAAAAAGTGGCCACTAACATAGGGCTTATGGAGCTCTATCATTGCAGCCCCAAATACAGCACGTTATAATGTGAAACCAAGCAAACAAGGAATTAAATAAAATGTTAGTGATGCTTTGGCTCCACCACGATTATGTACTCACCTTAAAAATTTGTGTAATTTGTATAATTACTTAATTAACACTCTTCCTTCCCTATCTGACATAGGCTAATCATAATACAGACAGAAGTTGACGGATGCAGGACTGGGAATTTTACACTCATTCTCTCAAATCTGCACAGCCCTGTAAGTTAGGTATTACATGGATGGTAAGACTGACTCAAATAATGTTGCCCAGATTGTACAGGTAGTTAGTGATAAGGATAAGGTCAACCCTAATGTCCCACAGATTTACTTCTACATTAACTCTTTCCGGTTTTTTTTTTTTTTTTTTTTTTTTTTATCTTTGGCTGCGCTGGGTCTCCGCCACTGCGCGACAGCGCCCCCGACCGCGGAGAACCCCCCTGCCGTGGAGCACGGGCTCCAGGCGCACCGGCCCCAGCAGCTGTGGCACGCAGGCTCTGCAGCCGTGGCTGGCGGGCTCCAGAGCACAGGCCCAGCAGCCACGCCGCATGGGCCAAGCCGCTCTGCGGCATGCGGGACCCTCCCGGACCAGGGCCCGAACCCGCATCCCCCGCACTGGCAGGCGGACCCCATCTGCATTAACTCTAATGACGTAACATCTACCCAGGTCCAGGTCCTTCCCCTAGCTACATCTATTCACTACAATGGACATTTGCCCATTTGCTCGAGCCATCTTCATGAACATTTACGGTGGGAAGAAATTATAGTTACATGTCTTCAATCCATTCCCACAAACATTTGTTAAAAAGATAATGGATACATAAGAGCATCCCCTACATGAATGACCCAGTTGTAAATAAAAAAGGAAATCACACACATTTAACAGAGATTAGTGTGACTACCAACAAAATGTTTCCAGAAATGCTAAGCGAGGACAATATGCTTTGTTTAGCAATATAACACAAACAACTATGTTACTTCTGATACGATCATGGTAACACTCTAGAGAACTTTGCTTTATCTGTCATGCTCTCTCTATCATTTCCAAACAGCATTTCTCCCCTGGCACACTGAGTGAATGAAAATTACTCACAGCAGCCGGATTCGTCTTCATTAAGGTGACAGTCAGGCACTCCATCACATAGCAGGAGGGATGGGATACACTCGTTGGTAGAGCACTGGAACTTCATTTGACCACAGAGCTGAGGAGGGGGGCTGAGAGAACAATCCATTTCATCAGATCCATCTATGCAGTCTTCCTGTCCATTACATTTCCCCGAGAGGGGCACACACTGGAGTGTGTAGACACAGGAAAACTGATCAGCTTCACACGGTGACGGCTGTACTGAGACAGGACCTAAAAAGAGAGCCAGTCATTTTCACATTAGGGGAGTTGTCTCTCTGTCTAGTGTTGAAACATTATAGGATACTCTCATTCTCGCATAAACATGAAACATTTAGCTAATTTAAGTAAATCGATTTTCTATTAGGAGTAATATGAACTCTAACAAAACAGGCCAACATGATTAGAGAATACACCTTATCTTAACCTCAGAAACATTTATATAAAGGGCATCATTACTGTGAAAAAATGACACTTTCAAATTAAAGAAGAAATTTTGATTCATGCTCTTAAATTTGACCATCAGATTTTCCTTCAGGAGTAAAGATACCTTTATACAGTAAGTTAGGCACTTTGAAAAGTTGCAATCACAATTTTAAAATTTAATTGGCATTATGTCATTATATCAGTATACAGTTTAATAACTGTTTCTTAGTGGCCTCAGCTAGGGGAATTTGACTCCTGAGAACTTGGGGAGGACTGAGTCACAGAACTGAGGTCTGCTATGGTTTTGTCACACTGCTCTTTGCCCTTGAGTCATGATCACATTTCAAAGGTCTAAAGAGTGCAGATATGTGTAGCCATATCTAAAGTGCAGATGCAATCATAGTTTAAGCTAAGATATTACATTAGTGAGAATCTTCAAGATAATGTAATTCACACCTAACCAACCCATTTTATAGATGAGGATACTGAGGCTCATAAATTTTTAGCATCCAAAGACGTGATGTAAATTTAATGAGCTTTTATCATGTGAAACTGTTCCATAGCAATGGTTTAAGTCAACACTTAAAGCATGAGCAAAGAGTGTTGACTTGCTGCTGTTTCTAGAGGTCAGGGGATATCTGTGAACATAGAGGATTGCACTAATTTGCTGGAACGTTATTAGTGGAACAGTTCTTATACTTCGTATCGTCTCTGGGACAGATGTTGACGGGCTCATCAGTATTTTAAGGGAAAAGAAAATCGAAAGTAGTGGGGACCAGTTCAGGAACACCTTATTTTGTGTTCCTGATTATGTCACCACTCAGTAGTGGTGACATATCTAGAATATATTTAAATTCAAACTCTGTGATGAAAGTCATGTATATAAGACAATCTTTGTTCATGGAAATAAGCATATTTAAGTGGGAGAGGGATAAATGTATGACTTTGAGACTTTTGTGTCATGTTCTTATTTAACTACCTAAGTCATAGCAGTGCATACAATTGCAGTGCTCCAATGGTAACGTTCTGAATTCAAACTTAGAAAGTAAATTGGATTTCAATTTTTATAAATTTATATGTATAACATATATATATCTTTTGATATTTAACTATTTAACCATGGTCAAATAAATAGTTTCTCTTCATTCTTTTTATTAATCTCACATTGAAGACAGGACAGACATCCTTACTTTCATTTCTTTCTCAAATATTTTATGGACTAAACTTTCATCTTTATACACTCACCTCAAGGTTGAACCTCAACTGTAGGTTGAAAAGGCTGAATAAACGTTTTGCATGTGACGAAAATCTGGAACCAACCTTAGTAATACACCTATTACTTAGCTAAGCTAAGGTACCAACCTTTTGTTGGGAATAACAACAAAAGGGAATAATTTTCTCTATTTCAAGACAAGTTTCTCACCTTATTCAAAAGGAGTTGCATGTGTGTGTTCCTTTATATTTTTGCTTACAGCAGATATGCAAAGTAAAGTTCTCTCTTTTATTTGGAGGCAGCAATTCTGTTAAATTCTAGAATCATTTATATCAAAAGATACTCAAACTCACTTGTTCTAGGTCCTTCTTTACAAGAAAACTGGTGGGCTTTATTGTCTGTAGTGGATTCTGTCTTGAATTGTCCAGAGTTTTCTATCAAGGCCCTCATGCCCCCAGCTGCTGGGAGGTTACCAGATGACAGCTCACAGCTGAGTCTACCTCTAGGATTTTCCCTCTAAAGTCACACAGCCTCCCAGGATCGGCTCCCTTCATTGGCGAATTGGGGATAAGATGGTCCAGCCCCTATGCATCAGTTTGGGACCAGTGCAGCTCCCAAGCTCCCCATGGCATCAGCGTGAGACCCCCTATGGCACCTGTATCAGAGTTCAACCCTCCCTCTGCCCAGCCCTGCTTCCTTCACTTCACAGGGGTTGTTCCTGGGAGAATTTCCAATAAACCTTTTGCATAGGAATCAGGGCCTCAGAGTTCACTTCCCTGGGAACCTAAGATACTATCCCACCATCAAAATGCATCTTGTTTTAAATTAAACGCCCTCCCCACACTGTCGAATCACTTCTCAAATTTTCCGTGGAAATACTTTTGTTGCAAGAGGAACTTGAACTTGCACCCCTAAAGGGAGTCTAGGTAGACCCTTAGCCAGAAGTAGTTCTCCATAAGCTCAACATTTCTTTTAAGTCTCTTGTTTTATCTGATGAAAATTCTACATTCTACGACATAGGACATTCAAGCTTTTTCACTATAAAAGACTTCCTCCAGGAATTCAAATAAAATGAATACTCTTGGAAGATGTACTATGTATATCTTCTGAACTGAATGCCTTCTACTGCATACCCTCTTTGAGAAGTTAAGAAGGTTTCCCTAAAATTTTAATATTAACGTGTTTATTCTTGGGTATCAGCCATGGAGTTACCTAATTAAGACAGTTAATGTCTTTCTCATATAATTCTATGAAAAATGAACGATATTAATTGTTCTCTTTTATAACCTGAAAAACATTAGCACCACCTTAAATGCATATTACTAAGTGAAAACAGTCAATCTTAAAAGCCTACATATTGTCTGACTCCAGCTATATGATATTCTGGAAAAGGCAAACAGTGGATATTGTAAAATGGTCGTTGGTTACCCAGAGATGGTAGAAAGGAAGGGAGGAACAAGGGGGGACTTTTAGAGCTGTAAAACTCTTCTTTATGGCTCTGTAATGGTGGATGCATGCCATGGCACAGACTGAATGTTTACATCCCCCCCAAATTTCGTATGTTGAGACATAATTCCCAATGTGATGACATTTGGAGGTGGGGTTTTGGGAGCTGATTAGGTCATGAGAGTGGAGCCCTCAGGAATGCAATTAGTGCTCTTATTAAAACTGGCCCTTGCCCTTTCCACTTTGTGAGGACCCAGCAAGAAGGCACTGTTGAGGAAATAGTTTTGCACCAGACACCAAATCTGCCAGCATATTCGTCTTGGACTTCTTAGCCTCCAAAACTATGAGAAAGAAATATTTGTAGGCATCCAAGTCTATGATATTCCGTTACAGCATTCTGAACAGATTAAGACATGCCATTACACATTTGTCAAAACTAACAGAAATTATAATACCAAGAGTGAAAGCTAATGTAAACTATGGGCTTTGGGTGACAGGGATGTGTCAATGTTGATTAGTCAGCTGTAACAAACATAACATTATGGTGCTGGAAGGTTGATTATGGGGGAGGCAGGTGTACCCACACTCTGTAATTTACACCTAATTTTGCTGTGAACTGAAAACTGTTTTAAAAAATAAAATGTGTGTGTGTATGAATCTCAACACCAATATCCCTCAGAATCTACATTCTAGCCCAAGCTCTTCAGTAGTGATGGAAAGGGTGGAGGAGAGACACAGGGCAGTGGATGTTGGGTTACCTGCAACATGAAGCTGTGATGGAGCTCGCTCTCTCCCCCAACACACAGAGGCTCCAGACACGAAAGAAAATCAAGAATATATTTTCCGTGCTAGGGAAAATCAAGAGCTGAAGAAGCAGAACATATTAAGAGGCCCCCAAAGAGTTATCATTGTTACTCAGCATCAATATTTGCCACAATGATAGTGAATTCCTTCCTAACTATGAATAGCGATACCACTGCAAATGTCTGAAATTGCATAAAGGAAGAATTTTCTGCCTTCATATAACCTCAAATATCTAAAACATACATGAATGTGGAAACATATACAAAAATATGAAATGTTAGAGCAGTTGCTGGTCATTTCTTTCTTGTCATGAGGCCTGGAACCCAGAGAGACCCCAGAGGATAAGAGATACATTCCTCTTTTATCATCTCCAGATGGTCCTACACTATATTTCCTGGTCTGACATATCTGTGCTGGTATGGCCTCTTTTATATGCAATGTTGGGCCAGGTTATGTACTTGACCTAATTTAACGCTATTGTTCACTGACAGCTCTATTCCATATTAACTGAACTTTATTTAATAGTCAAAGAATTCCCCAAATGTTAAACACTTAACTTCTACTTTAGGGCCAATATTATTAAATAATTCCCCTTTTAATTCCTGCTTCACATTGCTTCCAAAATACATTTCCTAAAGGAAGAATCCTGTTCAAAACTGGTTCTCCAATGCCTCACAGGGTGGTCCGCTGTCCTTACCAGATTAAGGTCCACTGCTCTGTGGTTATTCAATGACCTAACTCCTGACTCAGCCTCACCTATATTCTCCCAATAAAGCCTAAAATTGCAGAGGAAATCATGACTATTTCAATTATGACTGTATTGTACTCTTTGCCGCCTGGGATGGGGCAGGAAGGAGAACGCCGTTGTCATTCCTGTGAGTGGGAAGGTTTTCACTTACAGATATCATGAGTGGGTGTTTTGGCACCTAAGATTACATCTTTGTCTCAGTGTAGAAGGCTTGAGATGGAGAGTGGAAAGCTGTCTCTTCATCACACACCACAAATATACACAATTGAAGGAAATCTAAGAGTCTGAGGCAATCATCTGTGAGGGAATATTGCCGAATTTCAAGTACACTTTGGGGACACCTGTTTTACATGTCTCAGGCAGGTGAAAGGAGAGAGAGGCAGGTACTGAGATGGAGATATCGAGGTGGGCAGTAGAGAAGACCACTCAGGAGTTAGACGTGGTGGTCTCTCAGAGATCTCCCAGCTGTACTGTCTCAACTGCCTCGATGAAAGAGAAACTAGAGAAAGTGGCTGTGATACCCCATAACTTCCAGTTAACAGGGCATTGGCACTAAACACAAATACATACAACTATGTTTAACTTCATATTAACTTCTGAGGAATATGAATAAGTAGCTTTACCTAAAGTTTGGAGTGTTCTACATGATTGAATTAGTTTTACTTTTAAAACCACATAATTTTAAGACTAATTTCTGCCTTTCTAATAAAATAATTTAAAATGTACAGCTGTATAGCTGAAACTAACACAACTATACCCCAATAAAAATTGAAAAAAAAGGAAAATACACTTGAAGTCAAAAAGAACTACTAGAAATAGTAGTTCATTCATTGCTTAATAATAAACAAAAATTGATTTATTGAGAAGATAAAAAAATGCTCACTTTAATGTGTGTTGGGTTATCTTGCCCCATATGAAACCCTACATGAGGCATACCCAACTAACATTACCTTAATTACATTGCAATCAGAAAGAGCAGAAAGGGCAAAATGCAAGATCTGGATGTTTCAGCACTTGAACTGACCTCCTAATTGATCAATCATCTGCTCCATCGGGCAGAGAAGACCAACCATGGGCCTGTCATTCCTTTAGACCCCTTTTTATCAAAAACTGGTTATTTCTCTAAACTCATGCTTTCTATTTTGACCAAGTTTATATTAGTGAAAATGATAACTCATACATATAAACCTATTTATTTACTCTTTGTTAAGCCAACAAACTTGTTCTTTGTTTTCTATTTTCCCATTTCCAACTATTTCCACAAAGAGTGACTGGTCTTCTCTAGGTAAAATGTTCTCATATGCCAATAAGATGCTCTCAGAAAAACTGGTCATTCTGTTGAAGTCACTTGTTTTCAATGAAAAAAAAAAAAAAAAACTTTTCTTAAAACAGATTTTTTTAGTGAAGCAGTGTCACTTTCTTATTTTATTTCTTAGGCAACAAACAAACAAGCTTGTTTTCATAAAGTCTGAATGTTTTCCAGATAACAACATATGTGTTCCAGGGAATCAGGAAACCCATAATAGAAGTAAACATTAATAGCCCAAGAGAACAAAACAGGCCCAGATTGACCTTGGCTATTGAAAAACTCCCAGAATCCCTCAGACACACTTGGTCTGGTAAAACACTGGCCCGCTGAATATTTCCAAATAAAAAGAAAAGAGTCAGCAAAGGTTATGATAATTTTCAAAAATGACTATATGGTAGACAAATGACTAACTCACCATACCATATTTTATTTTAAATATACATATATATTTATATACTATGGATACATAAATATATATGATTCTGTGGTAAACGTCCTTGTTCATATAAAAGCATTCACCTTTAAGACAGTGTTGGGACAGTGAACTGTGGTTTATCTTCACATTCAATATGAGGAACTTGTCAAACCCAGGCTAATGGAGTATGGTTCCTACTGGGACTGATTTTTCCATGGTTGTCATTTAGATTTCTTCCCCCTAATTCAATAAAATTCCTTCCAGCCTGAAGATCAGCAGGAAACCCAATAAGAACCACCTCACAGTATAACAGACAAGCTCCACCAGATGTAGTTAAGAGGGAATCCTGATCTTACTCCCATAAGCCTGCTTGGTATTAGCTTTTAATGCCATTTTCCAGTTTTTGTGTTTTTTCCTTCTAATCTAGTGTCCCTTCCAGGAATAAAGGGGAATTATCCCATCATTTGACAAACTGGGAGGACTTCATGGACTCTGACTGCAATAATAGATTTAAAACCTAATAATATTCTATAAGCCGATAAGTGAATCAGGATTGACTGATAATCAATTTCATTCAGCTTTTTGTACATTCATCACTATTTGTTTAAAAATTAGGCCCATGAATCACTAACTGAATCAAATTATGAAAATGACCCATGCGTTAAAACCGTGTTCTAAATCATTTATCTACAGTGCTATATCTCTTCCGATATAAAATGGATACCTACTCTATATCATACACATTTCAAATTTATATTTTTATCAATCAACCTAAAGTTAAAGATACTCATACTCACTAAAATTTTCTTTAAAAGACAAGATAATGACAATGGAGATTTTTCAATGGAGAGGAACTGAAAATGACAGAAAACAAGCTACACATATCACAAAATACCATGTAAGATATATCACAGGAGAGCTGCAAACTTAAGGCCTTAACAATCTGGAACAGAGTTTGCTTTCCTGCTGGGGATATTAAGGATAAATTCATGAAGAAGGTGGCTTTTGCTCTGCCCTTGAAAGTGAAAAAGGATTTACACAAGAGGAGATAAAGGGCAGGGCATCTCCAGCCTGAGAGCAGTAAGATTAAAGTCAATGAGATGAGAGGACAGAATATGGGACATGACTAGAGAAAGGCAAGAGGTCTTACTTTAAGGGATCATTTCATAACCAGAATCAGAGAGATAAGACAGGAGCTGCGACAAAGGATAAGAAACATATTCAGTAGGCAATTGACAGCCTCTAAGCATTTTTCTTCTTTACAACTTGTATGAATTTATGTATTTTGATTAGTCTCAGTTTTATTTCATCTCTCACCATTGGAGTATAGATAGAAAATTTATTGTTTCTCGTCAGCTTTGTAAATTGGTCCAGATGGTTGCAGAATATTCAAGCTCGATTATGATTTTTTAAAAAAGAAGAGGAATGGTCGTCAGCCAGAGGTGGTTGATGTGGAAATTAGAAATGGAAGTGTAACTTACAAGACTCTGAAGTGTAGACATATGATTTGGGCTTGGTCAACAGTATGCTTCCAACCAGCTCCTTTAATTTTAAGGGAGTGACAAAGGGACGATTAGAGATTACTCATAATGGTGGCAGGAAAGTAGATAGCCCAGCTCTGAAGGAAGTATTCACAGGCAGTGGACTTAGGTAGTTTCAACCTCTGGTTTACTCAGTCTTACTCACCTCCCACTTATTTTTCTGTCTTAGATTCTTAGTTTTACATTTAATTTTTGGAGCAATCAATATTCTTTCAATAAGCTTATTTTCTGCCTTTAAGTGAGTCCGAGTAAGGTTCTGTTGCTTGCAATAAAAAATTCTTTTTGTTATCGTGATGAATAAGAAAAATGCAAGGTCTACTTTTCTGGAACTTACACTATAGTAGGGACTAGAAGATTAAGCCGGTAGTTACGTGTGTGTGTAAATTAGATAGGTCTGTTATGCAGCCATAACAGGGATTCCGATGAGTAATAAGAAGGCCTTGAAGTAGAGTTTGAGCTGTAAAATGGAACTGGGGGGGAAAAAAGAAGGCAGAATCTCTGGTTTCAAAGTGGATATTGAGAAAAGGATAAAGGCACTAAAAACTTGATGACATCTCTTTATGGTTCATAACCAAGAGGTTTTTGAGGCTTTTCTAAAAAATATAAACTCATACAAATGGTACAAATATCCTTATTATGAGATAAGTTTTCATTAGCAAACTCTTCATCCATTATGAGAAGTAAATATGCTCATTCTTTGCCCTGGACCACAGCCATAGTTTTCACTCCTCTGTCTAGCTGGGAGGAAAGGAGCATCATTACCCCTGAGGCTCCTTCCTCTGACGCGTGTGTACGGCAGCCTGTTGTACTGCTTCACCAAAGCTGACTGTGTGCTTTTCTTCTCAAATACACCTTCAGTGAGGTCATACTGGCAACCTGAAATTAACCATGCTGGGGTATTTCACCAAGGAAATAGGGAAATGCTACACATCAGGGATTTTTTCCCCCTTGAGAGCTAGTCTACCAACACACCACTGAATATTTCTTATGAATATTCATTGATGGCTCAATAAGTTACTTCCATATACTTGATGCTGCCTTCAAGTCAAATGAAATCATCTTAGAACTATAGTTTTAGAGCTGAGAGAGTTTCAAATGCACTTTATAATATTTTAGGCTTCCACGTATGCATCATTATCCCAATATGTCCTTAGTTTGTAAATTCCTGGAGAGCTGGCGATAATATTATAGGCACATATGTCCTTCCAATCTAAATCCAGGGCAGCACACAGTAGATTCTCAACTTTGACTAAATGAAGGGCAGACTTACTCAAGTTCATAAATACAGCAAGTAGCAAGAAGTCTTCTGTGTCTTCCTGCAATGACATTTCTGCCATAACCCTAGATCCCTTTGAACTCCCTCCTCATTCTCTCTGGACTCTCTTCTTTTGTATGTCATTCTCTATGCCTTCCTTCTGCCTTCCTAATCCTCTTTTACAAACTTTTATGATCATAAAACGATAGACCTGAAAGGGACTTAAGAGATTGTCTATATCATTTCCCTGATGACAAAACATGGTCTAAGGAGTTTAAATTAGTTTCTTAAAATTATACAAGTATTTAGTGATACAGTCACGATTTAGACTCATGTCTCTAAATTTTTAGTATAGTTGTCATCTTTCTATCACTCAATATAGCCACACAGAATCTATTGGATTCTCTCTGTGTCTCTCTTCGTCTCTGTCTCTGTCTCTCTTACCTCCCAAACAAGGGTTTGAAAATAAGACTGGAGGCAGAGTTCATCGGTGGTAGTGAAAGGAGGTACCATATGTCGATAAATTCAGTTGATGACTTTTACTTATTCATCTACTCATTTGACATATTTCTTTATTCATAGGACATGTTTATTGAGTAGCTCCTGTACAACAGGACTCTGCTAGGCATGCAGAATACATCACTGAAGATGATATAAATGATGAAGATGATGAAAACAGACAAATGTCTCCATCTTTAAATAATTTGCATTCAAGAGAATAGACCTGTCCTGGAAATGCTCCAGAGTAATACTTATGAATTTCATTATTTGTCTGGCACCTTGCTAGTTACTCTCATTTTATACTTACCAAGTCAATTTAAAAAAGGATGCCCTAGGATAATATTTCTTTTCTTTGCATTCACTTCCTGAAGATCATTTTCTTTCAATTTAACAAAAAAATCTAGTTGGAAAGTTTGTTCATAAAGTGAATCCCTAAAACTGGAGTTTTCTTAGATTTAAAATCCACAGCAGCATCCCTTGTTATTTACTGTGTATTTACATAATGGAGCATCGGACTCAGTACATTTCATTTAGGAATGTTAATTAGCAGAAGACAAGATGTTGCAGAATTATTCTTAGGTTTTTTTTGCCTGAAATAGTTAATGCTTCACGAAACAGAAGTAAAGTCATGGATGTAGAAAACAAACTTATGGCTACCAGGGGATAAGTGGGGGGAGGGATAAATTGGGAGATTGGGATTGACATATACACACTACTATATACAAAATAGATTACTAATAAGAACCTGCTGTATAGCACAGGGAACTCTACTCAATACTCTATAATGGTCTGTGTGGGAAGAGAATCTAAAAAAAAAAAAAAGAGTGGATATATGTATATGTATAACTGATTCACTTTGCTGTACACCTGAAGCTAACACAACACTGTTAATCAACTACACTCCAATAAAAATTTTTTAAAAAATTAGTTACTGCAACTCTTTTCAGGAAAGGCACATTTCCTAAATCTTGATGATAATCATTTCATGGATAAGAAAAATGGGGTCAAGTGGGTAGTAAGTGTTTTAATGACAATTTGAACCCAGTTCTTGGTTATAAAGTAGACATCAGTGTTCCCAGTTGTGCTCGTTTCCTAGGGATGCCATAACAAAGTACCAAAAACTGGATGGCTTAAAATGATAGACATTTATTCTCTCACAGTGCCATAGGCCAGAAGTCTGAAATTCAAGGTGCTCACAGAGACACACTATCTCTGAAGGCTCTAGGGGAGAACCCAGTCCATTCCTTTCTCTTAGCTTCTGGTTTTCCTGGCCATCCTTGTCATGCCTTTACTCAGAGATGCATCACTTCAATCTCTGCCTCCTTCATCACATGATATTCTTCCTGTGTGTCTGTTGCTGTGTCCCTTCTCCTCTCCTTAGAATGACACCAGTCATATTATATTAAGGGCCAACCCTACTCCAGTATGACCTCCTCTTAACTCGCATCTTAATTACATCTGCAAAGACCTTACTTCCAAATAAGCTCACATTTTGAGGACCTGGGAAGGCCACGGATTTGGAGGAGGACACTATTCAACCCAGAACACCAAAACAATCTGCTTCCTACCTATCATTCCCCTTCCAGCTGTGTCTACCGGTATTTGCCCCCTTATTAGACTCCTGCAAAAAATTCTGTAGATATGCACCATATCTTCAAGTATGCTACATTTTCTCACTCACTGTTGCTTCAAATACTGTACAATGTCTTGTATAGTTTTAAAGGCAGGAATGTCCTACCAGCCCTGTAAAATGTTTCTTCACCAGGGAGAAAAATGTGTTCCTTCTTGTTTCAAATTATAGAACAAAAATAGAAAACACCTTCCACCCTGGAAACTCACATGGTTAAAAAAAACAGACTCTGTGAAAATAAATGCATTTCTCTGCCCACTCAGAATTGCTGGAGGTGCTTTGTTGCATAAAGGATGTCTCCATTCAGAAAATGTTTCCCTGGGAAACCTGAAGTAATTAAAGGAAGGATAGAGAAGTAATAACATAGAAACTAAAGATCTGTGGGGTAGGGAAGGGGTCGCCATTGTAGGGCAATCTTCTAAATGGAAAGAAAACTACAGGTAACTTATGGTGACAAATGCTGCAGTTCTACATCCCTTCATATTATGGGAGAGTGCATCTTATTGAGGGTGTGTGGGGAGAATGGTCAAAACAACCAAAAAACCTAATATGAGGTTGAAATGAAGTTGAGAGTTTTTAATCTTAGGATGCTGTTTTTAATCTTAGGATGTTAATCTGGACATCAGAAAATGTAATATGCTAAATGTAAAAATCTGGATGTCTTATTATAGATTTGGAGAATATTATCTAAGTTAATTTAGCTTGCTTAGTTCACTTGAATCGAGACTGAGCTAATTAAGGAAAGATGGAAGCAGCAAGTATTCAATAGTTTTGATGGTAGAGAATTTTTCACATTCTCTGAGAGCTGAATGAAGAAGGACACACATGGATGAATATTGGAAACATTTATCTAATCTTTCTCTTGCTTTGTTCAACAAATATTCATTGTAGAAGGCCGTGTACCACCTGAATTTTAACATTTTTTTACAACTATATTCCATTGGAAAACTGTGTCCATCCTGGGCATTTTCATTCAATAAAAATAGAATATTTGGAGAGAACTTCATTGAAATTTGATCAGTTTTAAATTTTATGTGATAATAATGCTTCCTTTATACAGTATTACTAGGAAATGAAGTTTTCCTTGCTAAGTGCTAACACTTCGAAGACCATTTTTACCAAACGTTTCGGAGGCATAAATATATAATTGCTATTTTTTTCTTTTTAAAAAACCTTTAAAAATTCCATGTGAGGAGAGTGACATCAGAAAGATGGTAGAATAGGAGGTCCCTTGCTCACATCCCTCCAACCCCAAACAAAAAACTAGCAGTCACCCATGGACAAAAGTGCCTTCGTGGGAGCTTCAGGCTATCCTGGCAGGAGTTGTGAAACTCTGGTGAAGCCCAAGACCAGGGAGAGCTGCTTGGAGAAGGGAGGCCCATGCTCTGGTGGCAGGTTCACTGAAAGTGGTCCTGGATACAGACCAAGAGTAGCCCCATTTCCCAGTGGACTCAGCTACAGCCATGCTTGGCCACACTTCTACAACCAGCCCACCATGCCCAGAGGTGGGGGAGGACCCATGCCTGTCCGTGCCCCATTAAGAGGCCGCCTGACCTTGGACGTGACTGAAGACCCTGCAGCAGTCCTATGACCCAGTTCCAGCCCTGCTCTACTGCATTCCAGGAGTTAGTCCTGCCTACACACATTTGTGCCCCTGGAAGCAGGCCCGCTGACGTCAGTCCTGGCTGTGGACCCTGGAGCTGTCCTGTGACTAGTTGCAACCCTGCTCTGCCACGGTTCAGTTCCTGCTCCCTCAGCAACCAGGAGGAGCCCTGTGTGTACTCCCAGTCACAGGCCTGCTGGCTTCAATCTGACCATGGTCCCTGAGGCGGCCTAGTGACCTGGCTTGAATCCCACATCATGTGATTCCCAGAGAACAAGAGAGAAAGAGAAAAAGGCAGAAAGTTTACCTAGAGAAATAATGGCCAAAAACATCCTAAATCTTGGAAAGGATATAGAAATACAGACTCATGAAGCTCAAAAGTGCCCAAACAGGGCTTCCCTGGTGGCGCAGTGGTTGGGAGTCTGCCTGCCGATGCAGGGGACACGGGTTCGTGCCCCGGTCCGGGAAGATCCCACATGCCGCGGAGCGGCTGGGCCCGTGAGCCATGGCCGCTGAGCCTGCGCGTCTGGAGCCTGTGCTCCGCAACGGGAGAGGCCTCAGCGGTGAGAGTCCCGCGTATGGGAAAAAAAAAAAAGTGCCCAAACAGGATCAACTCAAAGAAGTCTACCCAGGTACACATTATAATTAAATCATTAAGAGTCAAAGAAAAGAAAGAATTTTGAAAGCAGCAAGAGCAAAGTAACTTGCCACATACAAAAGAACCTCCATGAGGCTATCAGCAGATTTCTCAGCAGGATTTTTCAAGGGATTTTTTCCTGAGACGAACGGTGACAAAAATAATTTGGTTGCAGTTACAGGCACATTTGGAGGAAGGGAAGAGAAAATTAAGGAAGTTCATTATAAACGGGCTCTATTTTCTGTTCAAAGGATATAAGAACATTGGCAGAGTGAAGAAAGTTCAAGGAAGAGACGAGGATTTGAGGATTGTTGTAGAAAAGTAGCGCCAGGGAATGGTCCTAAACCTGCATCTGGGACTGTTGGGAGTCCAGCTAACGTGATAAGTTGACATTTTTAGTGGTCCCAACGAGTAGGACCAGTAGCAGTTTGGAAAATGCAAATGGCTACGGCTACTGTAAGTCAATTTCAGAGACTGATAAAGCCATTATAGGGAACATGAGCTAGATACTTGTATCTATTCTACAGGGGCGGTCTGATAAATAAATGTGTTAATACTTACAAACTACTTAGCAGAGTTCCTGGAACATAATTAGGACCCAAATTTATGTTAAAATGAAAAAAAGAGGACAGAATTCAAAGTGCTTGATTAAGAATGGAATTGAGGTGTTAGATCATTAAATCTGAGACCATTAGGGGAAAAGTATAAAAAGCTTGTTTTATGGAAAAAAACAGGAAACATTGCAAATCTAGAGTTGTATTTTTTCTTATTACTTACATTGGAAAACAGGTTTAGGAGGAGGAGAAGACATAAATGTAGAAGACATAATGATTAGATTATAGTTTTCAAAAAGTAGAAGACATAATGATTATATTATATTTTTTAACCCTAAATTTTCAGAGGGGATGATAAAGTTCAGAATATAACTATGGGAGTTGGTTAATGAGGAAAAATATTTATGAAAGTTACTAGAATTTAAGAGGCCAATGTTTCACAGTTTGATTCACCTGGAGGTTGAGATTGCCCAGGATTTAGAATCCAGTGGAAAACCATGAGAAAAAGAACCCAGATGTGTGGCTTTAAAAGAGAAGAAAAGTTTGAATAAAGGCTGTAAGAACAGAATTTTGAAAGAGGCATGGAGTAGTCTGAAAGGCAATGACCCTACTCTCTAATGTTGATAACGTGAAGAATTTATAAGAGAGCAAATAGCTACTTAAGTGGAAGCATCTTAAACATAAGAAATTCAGATTTCAGTTAAGGGGATGATTTCTAAGAAAAGGAGTTACTGACAAGATTTTTTTTTTCTTTATGCAATAGAATCAGAGTTCTAGATTGTAGTGTAGAAACAGAAGGGAAATGGCCCAGGGAAAGGGAAAAGCTAATATGGATGGAAAAGACAGTCTGGAAGATGACAGGTGAACAGAGGAATCTTTACCTCGTGCAGTTGTTGTGAACCTTTGGAAATAAAGAAAGTAGACAATAAAGCTATACTGATGGAACTAAATTTTCTCTGGGTTTCTTAAAGAATTTTAGTCTAAGCTATTCTGTTGCCTAGAGGATATGAAAATTTCATGATGAAGTTTCATGGGGAGAAAAACTTTACCTCCGGCAGTACATACTGTTCTTTCTACAATGTATGAGTAGGACTGGATGTGAAAAGAAATGCAATGCCTCAGAAATTCCCCATTCTTCTATATTCAGATATTTAAAACAATCCTTGAACATCCCATTTTCTGAAGGGATGGCTTACCTCCAAATCTACATTCTGGGGTAAAGGAGATGTCATCAAGGGCAATAAAGATGTTCTCTTTTCCGCTCAGATCAGCTTCAAATGCCACCTTAAATGGACTGTTACTGGAGAGAGGTACATGTCCATACATCCAACCGGTTCTTTTATTGCCAATCACTGACCACACCAGGATGCTTAGTCCAGATTCCTCAACAGTATACACCTAAAAATGGGGAAGAAAAAGAAACAAACAGAGAAAAATCAACTCTTCATTGTTTGGATGTTAGAGGCATATGGGCATCCAGGTTGTTGTTGAAAGAATGGAATCTAGCAATGCGACAGCTCAATAATAATACTTTTAATCATCCTTGATGTATAATCTGTTCTATAACATAGTGGGCAAGATCCAGCTTATACTCAGGCAAGGTGTGGTTATAAAGTGAGACTATGGATGTTATATTTCCTTTGGTGAGTTAGACCTTTGTTTAGTTTTGACATATCGATTTCCGTGTACCAAATTAGACATGGCCCCAAACTGTAACTATCTCAAGTATCTAAAAAGCTGGCGGAGGTGTACAACTAGAATTTTTCACCACTTAAAAAAACTTCATCCATCTCGACTAAGGTGTGTTACTGTAGAAAATCCTCATAGTAAATGAATATGAGAGTAAACAAGTCATTTCAGGAACCAATCTGTGGAAAATATTTAACATTTTGACAGACAGAAAATCTATCTGAATTAACTAACGTCAATATTCAGGACTTTTTAAAGTATAAGGACTAACAGATTCAAAAGGAAGAGAAATAGAAATAGAGCTTGTTTTGAAACCAACCACCATGACAAGTTCTGATTTTTTTTAAACAATAAAAACAATTCAGAACAAAATAAAAACAGACATTTCCTAGCGCTCTTCAAAAAAATCTATTTAAACAACAAAAAATAAAGTTGAAAAGATACTTTCCTACATTTTTTTGCACCAAAATTTTATGATTACCATTTCCTTAGTTGCTATACATATGTATAATATATACATATATATTATACATATATAATGTACTTTTAAGGTACTTCAGCAATCACTTATACAATCCTTTCTTTTACACGGGAAAAATAAGACTCAGAGTAAAGAATACTCATGGATAGTAATTTTCTCTATTGCAATATTCTTTTTCTTCAATGACATTTCCCTTTACTGAAAAACCTTACTTCCTCACTTTTTTCTTAGTGTCAAAATTTATCTACAGATAATTTATCCTATAAAAATCTATCCAAAATTTATACTATTAGAAGGAGAGGACAATATCACTCATCCTGTTACACATGATATTATATTGACATTCTAGGAGTCTTACCAAAAACCACTAAATAATTCAGACCAGAAATTAAGCATACTGCCAATGTGCACTACTACAAAAAGTCTAAGGTCAAGTCAGAAATCCAACTCTTAATGGACATTAAACATAATACCAAAAATAAATCAAGATGACAGACTAAAAAAAAAAAGAAAAGAAAAGAAAAACTTGCCTGAAACTTGGAAACCTGAAAAGTGAGACTTTATCACCAACATTTTGGAAAAGCAGACAGTTCTTAAGTAAAAATTACCTTTCATATTTGATTTCTTGAAAAATAAAATAAGCTAAGATTCAATATGAAAGGAATTCGGGTCAGTTGACTGTTTTCTGTCTCACACATAAGCAAACACTCACTCCAAAGAGTCTTCAGCTCCAAGATTTAGTGAATACTTAGTTTTCAAATTCATACAAATTTTCCCCATTTTTTAAAAGTTAAAAAGAAATATGTATGAAGCTTCTGACTGACCTTGATAACAGGACACCTCTACAAAATCAAACTAAGTTGAGCCCTCCTTTTGCATTAATCCTGGATTACATCACAGAGATTTAAAAAGAAATAGCTTTATTTTTATTTATTTTATAACTCTTTTTCTGGGAAAATCATCTCAGAAAACCAAATTTCATGAAAATATAACACAACCTTTTCTGGTTTTATCCAAAACTCTAGCATACGTGTGTTTTATTTATTAATGTATCATTTTTATTGTTTTAACACTTCATTTTATTCTCTGCTTTCAGTCTTTTAAATCTTCAATCGATCCTACATGCTCTTGACAGATTCCCTTTCCTTCCATTCTCCTTTTACTCTACTTCTCAAAACCCCACCATGACATCTCCTGCCCATCCCTCTTGTACCCTCTCATCATGAGAATTAACTCTCCAATATATGTCAACCTATTTTTATCCCATTATTTCATCCTACTACAGTCCAAATTAATTCTGGTTGAGTTTACTAACTCACTACTTAATTTCAACAAAACTTTTTGACAAGTTCATTAGTTGTTTCAATAGTAATATATATTTATGGAACCACCAGTGTATTAAATTGAACAATTGCATGTCATGTAAAGTGATTTTTGTAGCCACAGTGGCCAATGGAAAAACTAGAAGAATCATTTATGGACTCCTTTTAATGCTGGATTTTATTTATGGCCAATGGGCCACCCACTAAAGACTAAAATTATGGTATGTATTTTTTGCCTTTCAACAGAAATAATACTCACTGTCTCCTGAGACTTTTTGTGTGTGTATGTATATGATAATGCTCAGCAAAGTATTTATTTTAAAAAACTTTTAAACAACTATCACTTTTTTTTTTTGCGGTACGCGGGCCTCTCACTGTTGTGGCCTCTCCCATTGTGGAGCACAGGCTCCGGACGCGCAGGCTCAGCGGCCATGGCTCACGGGCCCAGCCGCTCCGCGGCATGCGGGATCCTCCCGGACCGCGGCACGAACCTGTGTCCCCTGCATCGGCAGGCGAACTCTCAACCACTGCGCCACCAGGGAAGCCCTAAACAACTATCACTTTGAAAAATTAAAGTGGCTAATGTCTTCAAAGCTAATTAATTCTAAATTCGTTTGTTTCTAATTTTGTATTTTAATACACACATTTTACTGAAAAGCAATTCATGTGGCAATAATAACATTATTTGAAATAGCTTTATAAAAATCAACTGCTAGATAAATAATCTGGTTACTTCTACTTTGATATTCTACATTTTGGTTGAACACTCACCATTAATATAATAATTGTTAACATTATATACTGTAAAACAACCATTGTTACCATGATTTTTATTATAAAAGCAAAATGTATTCAAATAATATATAAAGATATAATGAAGTTTATGTATTGATATTATAATCAAGTTTATATTATATTCAAAGGTGATATTATAATCCAAGCTTATAATGTAGGGTAGGAAAAACTTAAAGAGAACTTGCTAAATGAAAAACATAGATAGAATAAAATAATATTATACCATTTAAATTCAAATATTATAACATTAACCAGTTAAATTTATGTCAAGGATTTGAGAAAGCAACTCCTCAGCATTTGTTTAGAATGAACATTCCTCTGGAGGAGAACACTCAGCAACAGGTAATAGAAAATATGGGTGATGATGATTAAATTCCAGAAGAGTATGGCTCTTAGAGACCAGCTTCCTCAACAATATCCGTGTATCTAGGTTGTCCAGATAAAGAATTAAAAGAACTCGACCAGTAGCTTTTCCTAAAGTTCCTCTCCTGCAACTAGTCAGTCTCCAGGTTCCTGAAACACTGAAGGCAGGTCCCAGTGCCAATTTGGAGACTCTGAATGGACACTTTTGGATAATGGAAACATTTATCCATTTCATCACATACTTAGCTCATTAAAGTTAGGGTGTAAAATGCATCAGTGAGAGGAAACCTTGGCTTTACTTGGCCCTCAGTTAACTCTCAGCTGTTCTGCTAGGTGTCTGCTCTTTAATCACTACTGATAGGGCAAAGCAATGAACTGAACTGTGCTTAATCCTTAGCAGTGCACAATTTCTCATGGTTTCATTTGAAAACACTCAAATTTTATATGAGAGGAAAGAAAATAATCAAAAGTAATGAAAAGGGAAATTTCCCTCAAAAGGGAGTTTATAGGCTTTATATTCATTTAATAAAGGATAGAAATAACAATAATATTGCCCATATTAATAAAATTTAGAACATTCACATATGTTATGTTATATGAACACTACCACATGTGTAGATGTAGGGTAAGACTATTAACTTCCCTTAACAGATCTGGGTTAGAAATCTGGGGTAGAGAGAGGTTAAACAATTCATTACACGTGTACAGCACAGACCTCTAGTCTCCAGGACAGCAATGTAAGGAGCTTGAAATTGTTACTCTAGTCCTCACGACAAGAGAAAAGCTGAATAAACTGAAAATCAACAACTCTTCTTAAATTCTTCAGTGAATTGAGGTCACAGAGCAATCATAACTGCTGCCTCCAAAATTGGAGAGAGAGACAGGCAGATGCTGAGAATCACAACTTACTAAAACAGAAACCAAGGGACAGAAACCCCTGTGGGGACCAGTAATGAGGTCGAAAAGCCTAAACTGTAGTTGATGAATTGCTGGAGACTCACTGTGGACAAGTTTGAAAGTTAAAAAATCTTGGGTGGCAGGGGTCAGTGGGGAGGATCTCCAAACTTTTGTGAGTTAGACCTCCAGGAGTCCTAACAGGTCCTCACAGGGAAAAATCACAGAAAAATTTCCCTCAATTTTTTGGCAGGAGGAGGGGAAAATATACTCAGAAATATACCTAGAGCATTCTGTTCTTCTCAGCAAGGCCTACCCGCAAGACAAATTATTTAAAAAGAGTTTAACTGACTAGGTTCATCAGAGCCTAACCGAATTGGGGAAAAGAAAATACCCAACTCCAGTGCCTGGTAGTTTTCCATGCAGGGGGAAATTACCAATTCAGCTCCCTCTAGTCTTCCTGTATTACCTAAGGAGTGAAAAAAGTAAAAATCTGAGGGGAAATTATAAAGAATAAAACCCAGGGGTAGTAAAGGACTCACTAAAAGACTGAGACCTAATTGTAGCCCTACAGAGAGCTTTCTCTCACCCCACAACTTACCAACATATATGTAGGGCTTCTATGTAAAAATACGGGAATTCAACTTAAAGAACAGTACATTGTAGACCTTATTTAGGAAGAAATCTCTCTGGAAACCCAAAGATAGCAGAGGAGACAAAAACAAGGACAAAAGGGAAAATTAGAGCCCTGATCCTACAGCTAGAGCAAACAGCAAACACAGCTTAACCTCTAGCCAGATGAACATAAAACCTCATACTAAAGGCCTAATTTTTACCCAGTATATCATGTTAGGCTGTCAAGGCACAGACTAAGCATCAGAACCAGATTTAGGTATGGTGGAGATGTTGAAATTATCAGACAGGAAATTTAATACAAGTATGATTAATAAGCTAAGGGCTCTAATGGAAAAAGTGGACAACATGGAAGAACAGATGGACATGTAAGCAGAGAACTGGAAACTCTAAGAAAGAATCAAAAGGAAATGCTAGAAATTAAAAAAAAAAAACACTCTAACAGAAATGAAGCATGCTTCTGATGGGCTCATCAACAGACTGGACACAGCAGAGGAAAGAATCAGTGAGCTTGAAAGTACATCAATAGACAATTCCAAATCTGAAATGCAAAAAACAAACAAACAAAAGAATGGAACAGACTATCCAAGAATTGTGGAATGGTTATAAAAGGTATAACATGCATAATGTGAATACCAGTAGGAGAAGAAAGAAAGAACAGAAAAAATATTTAAAGTGATAATAAATATTTTCCCAAACTTAATGACAGACAACAAACCATGGATCCTGGAAGATCTGAGAACATCAACATGATAAATACCAGCACTAAAATTTATCTACACTGAGGCACATGATATTCAAACTTCAGAGAATCAAAGGTTAGAGAGAATCTATCTAATGAAAGAAGCCAGGGGGAGAAAACAACTTATAGAGCAGCAAGGATAAGAATGACATCAGACTTCTCTTCAGAAAACATGCCAACAAGAAGACAGTGAAACAAAATATTTATAGTGACGAAAGAAAAACTCCAACCTGGAATTCCATATCCAGCAAAATTATCCTTCAAAATAAAGGAGAAAGAAAGATTTTCTCAGACAAATAAAAATTGAGGAAATTTTTTGCTAGTAGATCTGTCTTGCAAGTAAAGTTAAAAGAAGTTCCTTAGAGAAAAGGAAAATGATGTGGTCAGAAAATCAGATTACATAAAAAAAAGAAGAGTGTTAGAGAAGGAATAAATAAAGGTAAATAAAATATTTTACTTTTCTTATTATTAATTGATGTAACAGATAATAGTTTAGTCAAAATAATAATAACAAGAATGTATTCAGTGATTTTAGCTTTTGGGCAAGTGAAATGTATGGCAGCACATTATAAGAGAAGGGAGGGAGGAATTGAGAATATTGTGTACTTGCACTACTCATGAAGTGGTATAGTGTTATTTGAAAGTGGACTTGGATTATTAGTAAATGCATGTTGCAAACTCATGGGCAAATAATAAAAAGGCTTTAAAAAGAAGACATGCTAAGAGAAGAGAAAAAAGGACTCATAAAAAATGCTCATTTAAAACAAAGGAAGCAAAAAAGAGTATAAGACACATGCACACAAAAAGAACAAAGTTAACAAATGTAAAACAGTAACAGATATGCTAGGTATTGACTCAACTATCAATAATCACTTTAAATGTCTGTTTTCTAAATATACCAATTAAAAGACAGAGATTGTCAGATTGTCAGATTGTCAGATTGTCAGAGATTGTCAGAAAAAACAAGCCTCAACTATGTATTGTCTATAAGAAACTTAAGTTAAATATAAAGACACGGGTAGATTAGAATTAAGGGGATGGAGAAAAATATACCATGCTAATACTAATGAACAGAAAGCTGGAAAAGCCATATTAATTTTGGGCAAAACAGACTTCGGAGAAAGAAAACTATTATGGATGAAGAGGGCATTACACAATGAGAAAGCGGTCAATTCTCTAAGAAGACAACAATCCCGAATGTGTATGCACCCAACAACAGAACGTCAAATACTTGAGACAGTACAACTCGAAAAGTGGTACAACTGCAAGGAGAAGTAGATGAATCCACTCTTCCAGTTGAAGACTTCAACATCCCTCTATAAGTAACTGACAGAGCGGGAGGCATTAAATCAGTAAGGGCATAGTTGAACTGAATAATATCAATCAACTAGATCTAATTCATTGGTAGACTACGTCATCCAGAAACAGCAGAATACACATTCTTCTCAGACTCATAGAGAACACTCACCAAGATTGAAGACATCTGGGTCATAAAACACACTATAGCAAATTTAAAAGAATAGAATCATACAATGTATCCTTTCAGATCACAGTGGAGTTTAACTAGAAATAAGTAACAGGAAAACAGCTGAAGAAAAAGGCCAAATACTTTTGAGATTATACAACACGCTTCTCAATAAAACATGGGTTAAAGAAGGAGTCACAAGAAAAACTAAAAGTATTTCAAACCAAATGAAAATGGAAATATAATCAAAGTTTGTGGGATAGTGAAGCCATGTTTACAGGGAAATTTCACAGAATTAAATTCATAAAGTAGAAATTAAGAAAGATCTAAAATCAATAATTTAAACTGGTCCTTGGAAGGGAACAATAAAACTGATAAACTTCTAGCTAGGTTACCTAAGGAAAAAAAGAGAGAAGATACAAATATAAATATCCGAAATGAAAGAGTAGCCATCATCATTGATCCCCTGAAAGAATAATAAAGGGTTATTAATTATTAACAACTCCATGCCCACAAATTTGATAATCTAGATGAAATTGATCAATTCCTTGAAAAGCACATCTATGAAAACTCACACAAGAAAAGCAGATAATGTGAATAGGCCTTTATCTATTAATGAAATTGAATCAATCATTAATAAACATTCCAAAAGAGAAAGCAATAAATCCAGATGGGTTTGATGGTGAATTCTACCAAAATTTTAAGGAAGAAATGGTATCAACTCTCTACAGTTGTATCCAGAAAATAGAAGCAGAGGAAACATTTCCAAATTCATTCTATGAGACCAGCTTTACCCTAATACCAAAATCAGACAGAGACTACTAGAAAGGAAAACTATAGGCCAATATCTTCCATGAACATAAATGCAAAAATCCTCTACAAAATATTAGCAAAATGAATCCAAAAATGTATAAATGAATTATACACAACCATGAGGTAGAATTTATTTCAGGTATGTTAAGTTGGTAAACATTAGAAAATTGATTAATGTAATCTACCGTATCAGCAAGCTAAAGAAGAAAAATCATATAATTTTATCAATAGATGCAGAGAAATCATATGACAAATTTTAACATCCATTCATGATAACAACTCTTAAGAAGCTAGGAATAGAGGGGAACTTCCTCAACTTGTAAAGAATATCCTACAAAAAACCTATAGCTAATCTCATTCTTATTTTTACGTCACCAGTTTTTATTTTTATTTTTTAATGAAGAACATAGATGTTTTATGTTCTGAGTCCTGTTTTTCATTGTCATCACACATTCATTTACCATTTCATTCATTCAGTTAATAAATATTTATTGAGTTTTGGCTAAGTACCAGGCATTGTTTCACGTACAGCAGAAAAATCTTAGCTCAGTCTTACAGTCTTACCATAGTAGTTAATTTGTGCTATCCAACTTAGATACTTATAAACTTCTTTTTCAATATATTTAAAGTTAAATATATTTTTTTTCAAGATGTGTCTGAAATTGGAGTTCTTTAAATCACTTTTGCCTGTATATGGTGAGAAACTGGAGACTTTCCTGTTCAGGTCAGGAACAAAGAAGGATGTCTGCTTTCACTGCTTCTATTAAACATTGTACTGGAAAACTGACATAATGCAATAAGAGAAGAAAAGGAAATAAGAGGTATACTGATTATAAAGAAATAAAAATGCTTCTGTTTGCAAGTGACATGACTGTCTATGTAGAAAATTTCAAAGATGCAACAACAATGAAAAAACTCCTGAAACTAATAAGCAATTATAGCAAGGTTGTAGGATACAAGGTTAATGTACAAAAGTCAGTTATTTTCTTATATTCCAGCAATGAACAGTTGGATTTGAAATTAAAAACATAATACCATTTATATTAGCACTGAAAAAAGAAATATAAATGTAAAAATGTAACAATAAAGTACATGGTCTATATGAAGAACACTACAAAACTGATGAAAAAACTATCTAAGTAAATGGATGATATTCCATGAGGAAGACTCAACATTGTCCAGATGTAAGTTCTTCCCTACTTGATGTATAGATTGAATTGAATCCCAGCCAAAATCTCAGCAAGTTATTTCAGGGCTATTGACAAATTCTTTCTAAAGTTTATAAGGAAAGTTAAAATACTTAGAATAGCCAACACAATATTGAAGGAGAAGAACAAAGTCAGAGGAGTGACACTACCTGACTGCAAGACTTTCTACAGAGGTACATTAATTAAGACAGTGTGGTACTGGTGAAAGAATAGACAAATTGATCAAAGGAACTGACTATAGAGCCCAAAACAGACCCACAAAAATATGGTCAACTGATCTCTGGCAAAGGAACAAAGGCAATTCAATGAGGAAGGTTAGTGTTTTCAACGAATGGTATTAGAACAACTAGATCCACGTGCAAAAAAGTGAATCTAGATTCAGAGCGTCCATGTTTCACCAAAATTAACTTGAAATGGTTCACAGACCTAGATGTCAACTGCAAACTATAAAACATCTAGAAGATAACATAAAAGAAACTATAGGTGATCTTGAGTTTTGCAATGACTTTTTAGATGGAAAACCAAAATCATGAACCATGAATGAAAAAATTGGTAATTGGACCTCAATGAAATTAAAAGCTTCTGCTCTGTGAAAGACACTGTTATAGGTATGAAAAGATGACCCAGAGATTGGAGAAAATATCTTAAAACACATATCTGATAAAGGACTATTACAAAATATACAAAGTACTTTTAAAGCTCAAAAATAAGAAAACAAACAACCCAATTTAAAAATACACAAAATGTCCAACAGATACCTCACTAAAGAAGCAATACAGGTGGCAAATAGGCATAGGATAAAATGTTCAACGTCATACGTCCTCAGAGAAATACAAATTAAAACAATTATAACACATATTAGAATGGCTAAAATCCAAATCACTGAAAATACCAAATTTTCTCAAGGAGCAACTGGAACTCTTTTTCATTGATGGTGGAAATGCAAACTGGTACAGCCACTCTAGAACACAGTCTGGCAGTTTCTCACAAAACTACACACATCCTTACCACATGATTCAGCAATTGCACTCCTTGATATTTACCCAAAGGATTTGAAAACTTATATCCACATAAAACCCTCCATATTAATGTGTATCGCACCTTTATTTATAATTGTCAAAACTTGGAAGCAACCAACAGGGTTTTCAACAGATGAATAGTTAAACTTTGGTACATCCATACACTAGAATCTTATTCAGTGATAAAAACAGAAGTGTGCTATCAAGCCACAAAAAAGACATGGATAAACGCATATCTCTAAGTGAAAGAAACCAATCTAAAAGGGCTACAGACTGTATGATTTTAACTATATGAATTTCTGGAAAAGATAAAACTGTGGACACAGTAAAAAATGATCAGTGGTTACCAGAAGTGTGGCAGAGGTAGGGAAGGATGAATAGATTGAGCCCAGGGGGATTTTAGGGCAGTGAAACTATTCTGTATGAAACTGTGTGTACACATCATTATACATTTGTGAAAACCCATGGAATGTACCGCATGAAGAGTGAAACTTAATGTAGACTATGGACTTTAGTTAATAATAAAGAGCTAATATTGGCTCATCGACTGTAACAAATATACTAGAGTAATGCAAGATGTTAATAATAGCGACAACTTGGAGCTGGGGGTAATGAGAGTGGGTACTGTATACAGGAACCGTCTGGGCATTCTGCTCAGTTTTTCTGTAAACCTAAAACTGCTAAAAGAAATAAAGTCTATGAATCTAAAGAATATTTTTAAAAACCCAAAATATTCACAGTAGAGAATGACCGAGCTAGTGTGGAATTTTCCTGATTTGCTTTGATTCACTCAATTTCCTATTCTGTTGGAAAAAAACAATTGCCTCATCCATTTCAATGCCAATTAAAGCAATTATTCAAATGGTCACTTGGTCTTCTAAACACATTTACTCACCCTCTCTTTCCTCCCTACCCTCTTTCCATCACACTTTCTATTTCCAATTTTGGACATTTAAAAAAGTCAAGTGGCACATCGCCTCTAAGCTTGCCAATGTCAGCTCCTTTTCCCAACTCCCTCTTTAAGACCAAGCTCCTTTGCCTGATCACAGGCAAGAATTATCAAAGTACCAGGTATATTAAGCTATCAAAGGAGGCGCTTAAGAACTCAGTAATAGCAACTTTCTAGAACTGGGTCTCACAACAAAGGTAATAAAAATGTCCTTCCAATGGTATGAAAGTTTTTTCAAGACCTCTCCCCATTCCCCTTCCTCTGTGTCTTCTTACTCTCTCCTCCTTCCCTGTGCTCTAGCCACAAGACTCCCTTGCCCATCTCCCTAAACCCCATGAACGCTCCTGACTTGGGTCTTTGTACTGTTTTTTTCTCTCTGTCTGTTCTCCCACTCCGGGCGCTGTATCTGCATGGCTCACAGCCTCACCTCCTTCAAGCGTTTGCTCTAAGCTTACACCCTTAAAGCGGCTCACTCTGCCCATACCCAGCCCGACCAATCCTCTTACACTGCTTTACTTTGTCACAGAGTCTTGAAAAAGAGTACTCAGCTTACTCACTGATCTCATTTCCTGCTGTTTAATGGGAGTTTCCCCATTATGACATAAATTCTACGGGAGCAAGGAGTTGTCTGTTTTGTTTATTTATGTATGCCTTGAACACTGCCAGGTACATAATAGGGGCTCAGTAAACATTTGCTAAAGAATGAAAGAATGAAAAAAGCTAAAGATTTAAGAACTTTGGAGTTGGACAGGATCTTGGAGATCATCTAGTCAAAAACTTTACAGGGCCTAGAGACCAAGTAACTCGCTGACCAGTGGTCGAAGAAGTAGCATTCTCATTGTTTCTCACTGCACAAGTTCTACCCTGGCAAATTCATCATTTTATCTGATAAAGAAAACGTATCTACTTATAAAAATCAGGATTATTCAGGTACTGCCGTGAGAGTTAGCAATACCCTAATCGCTATTTCTTACAAATAGTTTCTTGTTCTCACTAAAACATCACCACAATTTTCTTTCTGGGTTAGGCAGTCAGTGAGTTATAAATAAGCTATGGTGTCTTAAAATTTAAAAATACACCATAGGTAAGTAGGAGAATGGATGATTTTAAAAAAAAAAAAAACCTTAGAACGTCAGAATTTGAACTGCAGAACCATCTACATTTCAGCTCTGTCCCTGAAGGCTGAGGAAATAGATCACTCTTTTTTTCTTTGCCTTTCTCATTGGAGATGGGAAAAAGGGAATCCAGTTTGTTCTGTAACATCTCAGAGCAAATTAAATGAGTTCACTGACATGAAAACCCTGTTCAAACTATAAAGGACCAGCCAAATTGGCTGGTGAATATTTGTGGTAAAAGGAGGAATTTCTGGTCCCTCTATCATATTTAAAAAGCATATAACTTTCCTTCAGGGTTTTACCTCCCTATAAATAAGAAGGCTGAACAGTGTTATGGTCAGGGGCTAGGACGCAGATTCTAATCCTGGCTCTGCCAATACTAACTGGATGTCTTAGGCTAAATTACGTAACCTTTTCAAGCTTTGATTTCTCTTTTGTTAAATGGAAGAAATATTGATATCTTCCTGATATGTCTGTTATTAGGTTTAAATTAAAATAATGTATATAAAGTATCAAGACTAAATACATTTCCTTTTTATTATTATTTAAGAGCTTGCTATTACATATCATATATCATCCATTCAGAAAAAAAGAGTTAATATAGTAGGATGAGTCATGTTAATAAGAAAGTTAACTAGGCAATTTCACCATAACGAGCTGACACATTCACGGGATTTAAAAAAAAATGATTTCAGGGCACAATTTCAGATTTTTTACAAATGCGTCACTAGGGTGCTTGTAAACAAGGGGAACGAGAACCAGAGAGCTTTAGAAACTCTGTAAGTTTCTAGTCATTAGCAACTTAGAAAGCTGGGTCTAGGACATAGGTTTCCAGTTGATTGCCTTTCCTGAACATCACTTGTTTGCAAAAAACATCACTGGCTGTATCAGAGGAAGAAGAGCTGAGAAAAATTACAGCTACTACGCATGTGGAAATTGAAGTGGCTGACTTGTATTTAGCTCTACAACATTAACTTCACATTCTTTGAAAGAGACAGACTATTTAGGAGTAATCAGACATAAAGCACCAACCAAATATTTCTCAATAGTAGAATGACCTGTGTAGCATTCAGTGTTAGCCTGATACCTCCATGTTTTTTCTCCCAACTAATCACTGTACAGACTACCTTCAAAATGCCTTCAAAACATCTTCTCTCAAAATGAAGGAAATTTTAGACTGTAAAACAACAAACAGAAAAAAAAAAGGAAGTTTACTTTTTTTTAGTGTATTCTGCAGAATTGTAAATATTTGGAAAAATGGTTCCTGGTTCTGATGGCTAACTAAAAACATATGTTTACTTATATACCTCAAGAACGTTCCACTGCAAAGACAGGAAAAATACTGAAAGAAATCCACAGAAGCACAGGAAACTTAGGAGCACATCTACCAACATACAAAAATAGTAAGGACTTTCTGGAAGTTTTAAACCAAATGGAAACTGTTGGTTGAAATTACATAAACAAAACTGAGGAACTTGCAAACATCTACAGGTGAAAAAAAAGACCAACAAAAAAGTGACTGTTCGCAGTGGAATTCTGGAATAACTCTAAGAGGTGGACAGCATAGAGAAGAAGCTATGCATGTGTCACTAGCTCATAATTAATCAAAGGACTCCATAAAAAGCCAGATCAGTCCATATGTTAGGAGTTACTGATGCAGGCATTCATACCTAGGACACACAGGTGGATAAATACTGCTGGCGTGGGAGATCTGACACGGGAGTTTTCACGAAAGGGCACTGAGACCAAAGAAGTGAGGTGGTGGCCTTGTGACTGCCACAAAGTACTTGTACTTCCCTCGACAAATAAACAAGCCAGCAGTACATCAGAAATGTAAGTCCACTAGAAAATGCATCTCCTTCTTTACACCAGAGCAATAAAACTGGAGATCTTGAATTAGAATGCATATTCACCGCTAGGAAAAGAAAATTTCTTACTTGGTCTGATACAATAAAACACACATGGTAATATTATCCAATCTAGACGCATCCACATATAGGAATAGAAAACCAATAGTAGGTAACCTGACAGTTGAGGAAAATTCTGAAAGACAGGAATTAAATTGAGACCAGTACTGAACACCATGAGAACAACTGCTAATAGGATAAATGGGGAAATATATAAAGAAATGTAATTAATTCCCTTGAGAGATTCAAGTGTCCATCATATCTATAAAATAGAACAAACTAATGTGAAAAAGAAGCATTCAGAGTTCTTGGAAATTAACGAAATGATTGCTGAAGTAAAGCCCCCAGAGATGAACGGCATAGCAGCATCGATACAGATTAAATTTCACAAAGTGAACTGGAAAACGGAACCAAGTGATCCTCCCAAGACCACAGTGTCAGAGGACCAAGAGATGAAAACTTTGAGAATATATGGTAGGGGATAGCAAGGATAGATCCAGAAGTTTCCACATCAGTCTAATAGATGTCTTTAGAAGGAAATAATTAAATAAATTACAGATGAAAGCCTCCCGGAGGTGAAAAATGATGAGAGCCCATCAAATTCCCAGGAGAATTTATCAACTCTAAGGATTAAAAGAATATTTTACCCACTTCCTGCGAGAAAAGTAGGACGTGTGAAAATCCTGGAGGAGAAATAATCAGTCAGACAGCTGTCTTCTACATGGCAGATAGACACTGGACATTAGAATACAATGCAGGAGTGCCTTCAATTACTTAAGGAAAAATAATTTTGAACCTAGAAGTTCATACCCAAACTATCTTTCCAGTATGGATCCATGATATGTTTCTTTCAGCCAATCAGGAACTCAAAAAGCTTACCAGCCATGCACTGTTTCTGAAATACCTATGAATAAAACGTGCTATGGGCTGCATGTGACCCTCCAAAGTTCATATGTTGAACCCTAAACCCCAGTACTTTAAAGTGTGACTGTATTTAGAGATAGAGCTTTTAAAGAGGTAATTAAATTAAAAGGAGGCCCTTAAGGTGAACCCTAATCCAATCTTGCTGGTGTCCTCATAAGAAGAGGAAATTTGTACATTGGAGGAGATATGAAAAATGCACCCACGTAGAGGAAAGACCAGGACATGATGAGAAAGCAAACATCTGCAAGCAAAGGAAAGAGGACTCAGAAGAAATCAAAACCTCCGACTCCTTGATCTTGGACCACCAGCTTCCAGAACTGTGAGAAAATAAATGTCTCCTGTTTAAGCTGCCCACTTTGTGATATTTTGTTATGGCAGCCCTGAGCAAACTGATATACATATCAAACAAAAAGAATCCAATATAGCGGACTGCAGAGGAATTAATAAAGAGTAGTGAGCAAAGGTAACTGTAAAACATATAGTCTTACTTGATAATTATATACCGGTGAGGTCTAAGGCATTTTAAAGAATACGACTACCAGGGGAGTAGATGAATTATTTACACCATGACTCTAATGTTCCAACAAACTTTAGTAAGTCATAGAGTTGTTTCGGAGGATGAGCCAGGTCAGTAAAATTTTGCCAAAGGTCTTCTTTAATTTGAGGGGTGGATAGGTTAGAAGTATGCAATTAATTTTCAATAAAAATGGATAAATATTTTGAATAGATTTACTAAAAATTAAATGTCCACTTTAGAAAAAAGATACAGCAATTAAAACTTACAAACACTGGGAATAAGGAGGAATAAAGGAAATACAATCACTCTAATTAAAGGCAGAGGTAAAGGGGAAGATAATGAAACAAGAAAAAGACTAATAGAAAACACACACGAAAAACGTTTTGTACATATGTGAAAGGACTGAATTGATTTATTAAAAAAACAGAAGCTCAGATTACGGAAAAAATAATCCAGCCATATGCTGTTTATAACTGACATAACTAAAGTCAAGAGTCATGGGATTGTTAAAAATAAAGGGATGAGTAAGATGTTAAGGCATTTATTTTTATTTTTTAATTTTTTTAACATCTTTATTGGAGTATAATTGCTTTACAATGGTGTGCTAGTTTCTGCTTTATAACAAAGTGAATCAGCTATACATATACATATAACCCCATATCTCCTCCCTCTTGCATCTCCCTCCCACCCTCCCTATCCCACCCCTCTAGGTGGTCACAAAGCACGGAGCTGATTTCCCTCAGCTATGCGGCTGCTTCCCACTAGCTATCTATTTTACATTTGGTAGTGTATATATGTCCAGGGCATTTATTTTTTAAGTGGTAAGAATGTCCATATTATTAACAGACAAAATAAGATTTCAGGAAAATATAAAGGAGGTAATTAATATTGATAAAAGTTATAATTCCTTGAGCACCTATAACTGCCTTGAATCTTCATGCATTCAACCATATGGCTTTGAAATATAAGTGCTGAGACCAATAAGAACAGAAAGACAAACTGAGACTTTATACTGGAGGAACTTAAAACACCTTTTTTCCCTAAATTGACAAATTAAGTAGATAACAGTGAGTAAGGATGTAGAGGATTATGATTTAATTTATCTCTGTGTTTCTATCATCTCTCTGTGCATCTATCTTTGCATCCAATGAAGAAACAATCATTCTTTCATACATCTGTAGAAAGTTTACAAATGCATATATGAACTTAACGTATTATGAAAGCATGTCAAATCAACGGGGAGGACACAGTACTGAATCAGTGATGTTGGAAGAACGAGCTTCCTATTTGGAAAGAAAATCATGAATTTCTAACTTCTCACCATACATATGCAAAATCAATTATAAGTGGATGAATTAGTTAAATCTAAAAAGTCAAAATTATGAGATAACTTAAAAAAATGAGAATATTTTATTTTCTGACAGGAAAGGGCTTCCTAAGCAAAGTATTAAGGCCAAAATCTATAAAGAAAATAGAGACTGACAGATTTCACAAAATAAAAATGTAGAAGAAAAGTTGCTTTAACTATGAATCTGTTAAATGTTTTTTTTGGTTTTTTTTTTTGGTTTTTTTTTTTGGTTTTTTTTTTAAGAAGCAATATTCAGCTTGGGACCCAGACTTCTACGCGAAGCTGAGTTTTGGTTCTTTCTCAAGGTGACTTTGCACCTAGCCTGCTTGTAGGCAGGGGTAAGAAATACCTTCTTTTGCAAATTCCCATGTCTCTGTCCTAAAACGGTAACTTGATTTTAATTTTTAGCAGCATAACTCTTCAACCTGAGGTCACGTTTCTTTTCCTGCTTTTATTATACTCTAAAGGGAAAGTCTAATTTGAAGGTCATACTCGATTAGCTCCTTCTGAGTGTCACCCTTTGCATTTCATGTAGTGCCATCCCAGCCTGATAATTTATACTTTAATAGAAACTTGCAGCAGCGTTTTTTTTTTACCATCCTGAGGCTTATATGTCTACTATCTACAATAAAAGATACACAGCACATGTCAGCATCGTTTCCTCTACCTGTCCTATCCAAGTATCTTTGCTGTCAAGGTCTGTGTGCCCACCTTTGCTAAGTTGTTAACGTAAGCTCATGATTCTCACTATGTGATGGATGATATGTTGTGTTTGACGCACTCTCCTCGGTGTCCCTCATCACATGGTCCTGAGGGTCATGCAAACTGCTTGACAAAATGCCTGACACATCAGATACCCCCTTACATTTCTTCTCTTCTATTCAATAAGACCTGTCAGATTAAATACAGCACACTGATATAATACAGGGAGAATCTTGAATCTATACTCAAAAAAGGGAGGAAATCACTAAAAAGTACTTGGGTTCATTTTAACTACTGTTCTTGCGTATTCCCTGTGTCACATCTTACAAATGACTGCAACACAGCAGTGTGTGAGACACGTTGAGAATTACTGCCTTAGTACATTACTAGCTATGTTTATGCTAAATTAGTATGAAATGCTCAAATGTGGGGTATAATCTCGAGCTTCGACAAGTCTGTTTAGAGGGCAGAAATGTGCTAAGCTCGCTCAGTGACTCCTACACACACTTCCAACCTTTTATGCCTGGAGATGTCTGCATATATTATTGTTTCTGCTTTTAAGCACTATCGAGTGTTGTTCTCAAAAGCTGCCCTTGATAAGCAGTGTACCACCACCTGTGGAAATAATGACCATGAGGTTTAGCATGTGACAGGAATGAGAGGGAACTGGTTAGTCTGGGACAGTTAAAATGCATATAAAAAAGGAATAAAATTATTGACCGAATACTGATAGTGCCTCTCAACAACTTTCACAATAACATAACATCATAAAAAATGCATTGTTAAATTAAGCACTAATAATAAAGAAAAGGATTAAACAAAAAAATCTGATGTGTAAATTGTCTGAAGCATATGCCATACAAACTAGTACCTATTTAATTTTGTATATATATTTCTATATGAATACAAGTACATATTCAACTTTTTTTTTTTTTTTTTTTTTTTTTTTTTTGTGGTACGCGGGCCTCACTGTTGTGGCCTCTCCCGTTGCGGAGCACAGGCTCCGGACGCGCAGGCTCAGCGGCCATGGCTAACGGGCCCAGCCGCTCCGTGGCATGTGGGATCCTCCCGGACCGGGGCACGAACCCGCGTCCCCTGCATCGGCAGGCAGACTCTCAACCACTGCGCCACCAGGGAAGCCCCATATTCAACTTTTTAAAATATATTTTTTCCTTTTCGAAACTTAACATTTTCCTCCTTTCTCTCTCTCTCTTTTTTTTTTTTTTTTTGCGGTACGCGGGCCTCTCACTGTTGTGGCCTCTCCCGTTGCTGAGCACAGGCTCCGGATGCGCAGGCTCAGTGGCCATGGCTCACGGGCCCAGCCGCTCCGCGGCATGTGGGATCTTCCCGGACCGGGGCATGAACCCGTGTCCCCTGCATCGGCAGGCGGACTCTCAACCACTGCGCCACCAGGGAAGCCCCCTCCTTTCTCTTTTTACTCAACATATCACTGGAAGAATCTCTAGAGCACTAGTGATAATTAAGAAATGGGCCAGGTCCTCATCTATGTGGTAACATAACATCTCATGGTAATAACCAGAACCTTTGGGGCAAGTCATTAACACAGGTTACCGTCTTGTAAATTATTACTTCATTGCACTAAGTGGTAACCCAGTGCCCTGATTAAATGAATGTGAATCTAAAATGCATTTCCTTTGTTAACTAGAAACTGTTCATACACAATATTTCATTGATTCATTATTTAATTATTTCTGATTATATTATCATATATAGTGATAAGGGTAGTTGCTGATTGATGTATCAGAAGTCCTTTCCAGAATATCTCACAGTACCTGGCCCTCGCTGGTGCACTGTGCCTCTGCACCATCCCCCAGAGGGCCCAAGGCCATCCTGCATTTAAGAAACAAGGCTGAATTGAAGTGAGACTCTTTTCCTTCTCTGCTAAACTTCCCGTTCTGAAGTTCATGTGCCTGGAAACATCACAGGGAATAAACAGAAGTTCCTCCTGCATTTATCCTAGAAAACGGGCCCCTGAAAGGTCCAACTCTTCTAAAAGGACAGCTATAGTTCTAATGACAAACCCAAGAGGACTCCGAAACTGACCAGAGGAGGCCTGGATCAGTTTGACAAAGAGGATGTAGTCTGGTAGCTCTTATCCGTGGTGAACGGCTCATTCACAAGTTAATCATCAAAAGCAGCAGCACAGAAGGATTAGATGGTTTGTCACACAGGCAATTATAGGAAAAAGAAACACCGAAAGCGCCTCCCACACCACCTTCCACACACTACACGTTTAGGAGGACGGTTTAAATAACCGTTACACCGATTTTTTTTGTTTTTTGCTACATTTGTAATTCAAATCAAATTTATACTGAAAACTACAATACGTAGAACCGGAAACATGCAAAGCACCTTTTAAAGAACCAGATTTCAGTAACTATTGGTAGGAAATAAAAGATGATTTTGAATAATAAAATATGGAAAATAAAATACGCCATAAAAACCCCATCTAGTTCTGAGAGGCAGTAAGCATAGTAATTAAAAGCATATGCTGGAGCCATTTCGTAAATAGCTCTGTGACCTTGAACAAGTTCCTGAAGCTTTCTGTATCTCATTTTCCTCATCTGTTAAAATGTAGGTAATGTCATTACTTGCCTCACGGAAGGTGTGAGGACTAGATCAATCAATACATGTAAACGACTTCAGTGGATGGCATACAGTAACCCTCCGATATTATTCTCGGCTTTTTTCTTTTTTTTTCTCTGATCTTACTATCTTCCTAAATATCACATTAAAACAAAACAAAGCAGAATTCACAAGCATGCGGCCACCTCAATAATGGCTTCCCGAATGGAATATTTACATGCTAAATTCCATAGGTTTTAGCAGAAATCATGTAGCTCTAAAGCTCAACTTTAAAATAAAGACCACTTCAACCTGGTGGCTAACTGTTCTGATATATGAACAATAGCCTTCTAGAAGCCCATTTAGATATATTAACCCATCTGTTAACACTGAAAGAAGTTTTAGGAAATAGTTCATTTTTTCCCCCCTGAGCAATTAGAAATTTCTATAAATTACAAAAAGTATTGATTATAAAAGTTCACTTCCTTTTTGTATCTTTAAAAAATGAGTCTGGAGTAATCAAAGGATATTAGTCATTTGCAGAGACATTCTCTTGTCCTGTGTCAAACTTTACCTCTTTCCATAGATATTAAATAACTCACCTGAGCTAGCATTAAATATCAGAACAAGCCAGAAGCTAGAAAGATGAACTACTGAAACTAAATAATCTCATGGGAAATTAATTGGGTTTCACTTAGGGCTCTTTTGGCAATGTGAATCAGAAAGAGACCAGAACCATTTTAAAGAGTGCTTTTAATTTAATAGGTAGGTAGGTAATTGAAAGACAGAAAGAAACTGACCTAGAAAATAAAGTATGTATTAGCATTGTTCCATAATTTGTGAGCCTGTGAATCAAGGGATACTGATGCCTGTATAGATATCTTATTATTCTGAATATTATTCATTCACTATCCTGAATATTATTCACTTATTATACTACCAGGCTTTCCAGTTCCCGTAAAACCCTCCATCATGCAGCACTCTACTTTACAGGCTGGGATAAAACTGAATTGTTTGGCTTTTTACCCTAAAAAGTAATAGGGACGTCATAATTGAATTTCACTTTGATCTCATCAACTGTATGTCTTCTTTGACTGCCCTAGCTTTATATGATGTCCTTCACTAATACACTAATACAATTAAAGTGTGCTTTATTTAGAAAATAATCTTAATATGCCAGTGAAGATCTAAGTCATGTTCATTATTTGTAGCAATTGTTTTCCAGTTTATCCTTATACTCCACTTTAAACCAAGCTGTATCTTCTCTGCCAGAGACCCCTGGAAATCATCTTCTAACTTGTCTCCCTGTTTCACTTCCACTTTCTGGCCTCCTCTTACCCCCAGGTCCTGTCCTTTTCCCCCTCAGCAGCAAGACAGATCTTCTAAATTTTCAAATGAGGTGTTATTATCCCTCGATTTTAAACTCTCTGCTATGGACTTAATGAGTCTCCTCAAATTCATATGTTGAAGCCCTCATTCCCAATGTTTTGGTTTTGGGAGGTAGGGTCTTTGGGAGGTTATTAGCTCATGAGGGTGAGGACCCTGTGAATGAGATTAGTGTCCTTATAAGAAGAGACACAGAGAGATGATCTCCTTCTGACAGGTGAGCACATAGTGAAAAGTCAGGGAGAGGGTTCACAACAGGATCCAAATTGGCCCATACCTTGATCTTGAACTCCTCAACCTCCAGAACTGTGAGACATAAACTTCTGTTGTTTCAGTGATCTAGTCCATGTTAATTTGTTATAGCAGGCTAAGCTAAGAGACTCTCCAATGACTTCCCATGATTCTTACAATAAAATCTAATCTCTTTACCATCCTTACAAGGCCCTGAAGGAGCTGGTTCCTACCTATCTCTTAGCGTCTCTCGCTCTCTTGCTTATTTTGTGCCAGCTATACTGGCCTTCAGATACCTCCCACTTTTGAGCTTTTCCATTAGCTTGTTTCCTCTGTCTAGAACATTCTTACTTCAGTTATTCACAAGAATGGATCTTTCTGGTTTTTCAAATCTAAATTCAAACTTCGTATTTTTCAGAGAGACTTTCTTACCATTCAATATAAAATAACTCTCTCAGCAGACCATGAGTAATTATTTATAACAGAAAACAGTTTACTTTGCTCCAGAGTATTGTATCACAAATTGAAGTTTTCCTATTTGTGTTTCTTAAATTTGTTTTCTGTCCCCCCCTACTAAACAGTAAGTTTTTAATAAGTTAATGTAAGGAGGACAAGTTTAAACTGAATGAAACTCACTCAAAATTTTTCATTGTTTTATCAGTTAATGTCTTCAAAAGATTTGTGTTTTCATTGGGGTGGGCACTTAGACAGGGCTGAGTTAGATAATATAAACTAACATATTTCAAATAGAGGACCTTTAATATAGGGAATGGGTACCAAGTTTATGGAAGATATGAGAAACTACCAAGGAAATTATGAGGCAACCTCTAGGTTAGTATGTACAGGAAGATGTCTCCAAGCCGAAAACTAGAGGGTCAAAGGGAGGGAGTAGTGAAGCTAAGTTCCTGAAAGAAGATGGCATTTGGCAGGCATCCTTGGTGGGAGCCAGAGCCAGGGAAGCAGGGACTCTCTAGGGGAACTGAGTCACAGATGAGATGCAGCAGAAACTCAGCCAGAGAGACAGAGACAGAGACAGAGATATAGATATAGAGACAGAGAGACAGAGAGAAGGAGAGGGAGAGAGACAGAGAGAGGAGGAAGGCTTGTCTCCTCTTCCTGCCCTCAGATCTTTGGCCAGTACCTTCCGTTGGCCAAACTTATTCAGGAATGCAGACAGCAAAGGACTCGGGAAAGTGTAGTTCTCTGGGATACAGAACAGAGCACAGAAGGGCAAGGAATACATAGCACTTAATACAATTTCATAAAATTTGTGCTGACAAGAAAGCATTCTCTCACAATCTGCAATTTGAAATCTCTTTTAGGAATACCTTGTTATTTTTATGGCCTCATAGATGCTCTACCATGAAACTTCACTGTAGGTATTTTCTTTGTCATATCCTTTCTAAAGGATTTATGTAATCAGTGTAAGATATAGTTTCAGATTAGCACAGTTATAATCTACCATATGCTCCAGAATTATATTTGCTATTTATTAACTCAAGAAGTCACCTATTTATGGCATATCCTAGAGCAGTGTGTTTCAACCTTTTCAAACATGAAGACCCTTTAGAAATATATATTTTTCTCATTAGAAAGGTAATACATGTTTAATGTAGAAAAATTATAAAATAAATAAGAGTAAAAGTAATGAAAAAAATCTTTTCATTTCACCATCTAGAGGTAATTACTTTTACCATTGTAGTGTCTATCCTTCCATATATTTTTCATATATATATATATATATACACACACACACAGATACAGATACTTATTAAATTAATATATAGATATAGATATTCATATGTTAACATATACAAAACTAGATATATTTTTATATGGCATTTTAAAATACATATTTGTTGATTTGGTTACTTTGGTTATTAATGAATCATAAATACTTCTCTTTATCATTAATTATTCATTCATAGAATTAATTTCTCCATAGTATTTCATTGTAAGAGTGAATGTACTATATTTCACCAATTCTTAATATTTGACATACAGGTGGTTTCAAATATTTCCTACTATAAACAACAGTGAGATGAAGAACCTTATAAATAAAACACCATGCATATCTATCTTTATTTATAAATATTTATAGATGTAGAATGTTTTGGTAGGTAGTATAAAAATTAGAAAGCTTTTAATTTCCAAAATGCTCTTTATAATTGCATATTGATAGCAATGACTACCTATTTCTCCACATCCATGCCCTCAGTGGACATTATCATTTATTTTATTCTTTAAAAATTTCTTTTTAATATGAAAAAGAGGAGGTTCTTCCTCACCACAAATCCAGATAATATTAGTTGGACTTCTGGTTAATTTAGAAAATACATGCACAAAGTTGGGTTCTCAGACCTTTTGTAAGAAGCTATCTGTCCATCAGACTTGCCAACGCTGTAACTACAGGTTCTTTCAAATGAAACACATCAGTTGAAAAACCCCACCGTAGAAAATGTTGTAAAATGTGACACCGTTATACCCAAATTAGAGCTTAAAAGAAAGAATAAACTTGCATGTGAACAAACAGCATGTTGCTGGAAAGCCTTGATTTAAAGGGTAAAAAGAATGGGTTTCCACTTAATTGATTCACTCACATATAAAAATACGGCATACTCGGGAAGTTTTTCAGTCTGGGAATAATTCAAGATTAAAAGCAATAGTTGAGAAAGAGACCTGCCACAGGAACTGTGATCAGTCAGAGACATAAGGATACATTATGAAAACAGTTTCTCCTTGGGTGCCTGTCATAGTTAGGAATTTTTCAATAGCAAGTAACAAATAGAATTTTACTGGCTCAGGTAAAGCAGGCTCCAGGATTTAAACAAAACAGGCACAATTCTGTTTCCTCCTTTGTTTTTTTAGTCCTATGTCTCTCTGTGTGCTAGCTTCTTTCTCACACAATCTCTCTCCCCATATTGGGAAAGATGGCTTTCAATAGCCCCAGATTTAGCCTACTTCCTTGTGACTTGCAACACAGAAGAAAGAGAAAGCCTCTTATAAACATTGCATCAAATACTGTAAATGACTATGATTGACCCCACTTGGGTCATCTATGGAGGTGGTTAAAAAAAAAAAAAGCCATGGTGACAGTCAAACCTACCAAGACAATCTGGAGTAGGGTAGGGCAGTTCCTCTACAAAACCTGGGTGTCAACCTGACTACCATTGGCCTCCACTGTTCTTTCCAGTAGACCTCTATGAAGGCAGCCCAGAGTATAAAAGCATTGCTACACTTAACTGCTGGCCTCCAGTTAGAAAAACCTGTACTCACCAAAAGCAAGCTATCAGAAATCAAGACTTGAGGCCAAAATTTCCATTTCAAAGGTTATTTGTGGAAGCATGGATTAAAGCAGTGGGCTGTTTAACTAGGTAACTGAACTAGTTGACTGTCTTAGTTCGACTTTAACATTTGAATTTTGGGAGACAAAAACATTCAGTCTATAGCACTGAATGACCAGCTGGTGAAGAGCTAAAGGATATATGGACACTGTTTTTGAATTGAGGAAGCAACATTTTGTTAGACAGTGACTGGAATCTGCGTGCATTCCATTGAATGGTTCATTGGCCTTTCCATTTCTTATTTGCTTCCGTGTGTAACTAATAACCATTGACGAGTGTCCTCTTCAATTGCAGCATCGATGTTTTAAAATGTCGGTAAAAACAACATGTTAGAGAGTCTTTTTAAGATCAGTAGTTATAAATTACCCTGGACAAAATTTAGCATAAGCAAAAGGCTAATCTACTGAATATTCACATACTGTATGTAAAAACAATGAAAAAAAAAAGCAAACTTTTCTCATGATCTACATAGACTCACATGTATTGAAACTGTTAAAAATGAATCTCTTTTTCTGTTGGTTTTACTGGCTTCTCTTTAGGAAAATGGACATTTAAATAGAATCCATATAACTCCTCCACTTTCTTTGCATGTTTTTAGTTTTACTTAATAAGAGCTCTCTTTCCTATCAATGGCTAGAATTGATAAGGACGTTTATTCTTTCTTTCCCTCATGTTTTTCCTTAGACATCTCTGAATACTGCAGAAAATCTGAGAAACAATGCTGGATAAAGGATGTCAGACCTCTGAAATCAGATTTTTGGCTAGTTGTGTAATCATGGAAAAATTACTAAGTCACTTTGGGTTTCAGTTTCTTTACTAAAAATTTGGGAAAAAGATACTACCTCATCAGGTGAATGTGAGAATTAAAACGGATAACACATATAAAGTTAAAATGAACAGCCAGAAAGATAGGAATCACTTAATAATAGCTGTTATTATTTATAAGGGACAATGTTTGAGATAAAGACAAAAATTCCAAATTGTATTTATCCCAATAATAAATGACTGTATAATTTCAAAGCAATAACACTACATGTTGTGTTCTGATATACAATCTTTTAATTAGAAATTAAGATTTCAAAATTGGTTCCTAATGAATGAAAAGCTCATTCATTGATCTCTCATGCAATAAGAAGTATAAATGCAGCAACTTGTTTCTTTAAAGACATTTGCATTTGGTGCAGATTCTTATATTAAATTAGTTAAAAATGAAGCAGGTATGTTGTTTTTAGCGTGAGCTGATATATACTTATAATCTTAAGTGTGCTTTGCTTTTACTCTGTGGAAGAAAATTCTCTCCATTATTATCCCTCTCATCATATTTCTTCATTGTCCCTATCTAAGTTGTTATTAGAAGATATATGTAGAATCTGCCCATAATCTTTTATCTCTAGATAATCTTTTAAATAGCATGAACCATAATTGAGTTCAGGTGGCAGCAGTGAATGACATAAATCTTGAATGAGATTAAGATGAATGACAGCACTGCTTGTCAAAGTCCTATGGCCCCAGAAAGAAATGAGAAGTTAATAGAATCAGGATGGGTGTTGTCTGACTACCAAAAAAAAAAAAAAAAGTTTAAACACATGCTCTGAATATTTCAGTGAAAGACAAATCTCTATCTTCCTTTTGTACCTTTAATACTCCCAGGCTCCTGGGATCGACCATGTAGAACCAGAACCGAACAGTACACATTCCGAGGCTTGCTGGGAAGCATTGAGAAGTAGTGATTCTTGCAGTGTATCCTTCTTTGGGGCCAGATGAGTTGACATACAGGAAGTGCTGGCCACTACCTTGTAACAGATGAATATATTTTTTATTTAGTGAAATATGTTTTATAGCATGAGGCAGAATATATTTAAATCAAGTACAGATTTCATTTTTCTCCAAACACACACACACACACACACACACACACACACAAAATTAAACACAACTCATTTTCTTTTTCTCAGTTATATATTAATAATATTTAATTCTTTGAACCAATATTAAAAAGTGTCACTATGATTATGTGATTCATAAAATTCACCTTGGTATGCGACTTGTGCATAAAGTGGTCAAATAGTTGTGTTGACTCTGAAAGTGTATTTCTTTTCTCCTAGTTTGCTCAAACCTGTCTGTCAGTTTCAAGTACATAAAATATTTTGTGTGCTGCATGTAGAGCAGGTTCAGAGGCTGCTGGGGCTGATTGATATTGTATCTCATTTTTGGTTGTTCCGATTCCCACACTGACCAAAGTAACAGTGAATGGTAGGCAAGAACTGCAAAGTGAAATGTAATTCTTAAAGTCACCACGTTATTTTTCTGAGCAACAGATAACTACTGTTCTTCTCAACTGCATTAGTATGTGAAAGAGTTCTCCATTTAAACACAATTGGATTTTATTTTTCTGCCGACATCATCAAAATTCATCATAGTCATTATTTCCTCCGTGGCGTTTATTGGGGGAGAATGAAAAAAAAAATATATATATATATACACTTTCTTATGTTAAATATTTATTTGTAGTTCTAAACTAAGGTTATTAACATATTTTCTAATTAAAAGTATTTTTTTCCTGTGGTATTTATTATTGTTACTGAGATATATGTTCTTACATCATACATTGTGAGTTAACAGTATGCCTTTTCCAGAATGTCATATAGTTGGAATCATGCAGTACATAGCCTTTTTAGATTAGCTTCTTTCAGTTAGCAATATGTATCATTTAAGGTTCTTCCATGTCTTTCTGTGGCTTGATAGCTCATTTATTTTTATCACTGAATAACATTCCCTTGTATGGATGTACCACAGTTTGCTTATCCATTCACCTATGAAGAACATCTTGGTTTCTTCTAAGCTTTAGCAAATACGAATAAAGCTTGTGTAAGCATCAGTGTGTTAAGCTTTTGTGTAGACAGAAGTTTTCAATTCATTTGTGAGTATACCAAGGTACACAACAGCTGGATCTAATAGTAAGACTATGTTTAGTTTTGTATGAAACTGACAACCTGTCTTCCAAAGTTGGCTGTCCCATTTTGCAGTTCCATCAGCAATGAATGAGAGTTCCTGTTTCTTCTCATTCTCATCCACATTTGGTGTTATCAGTGATTTGGATTTAGCTACTCCAATAGCCAATACTTATTGGTGTTCTCTCTTGAGGGCAGGTCTTATTATTAAGAACACACTGTTCTGGGTAAATTTCAAAATGGCTACTTTTCCCTTCCACCAGCTCAAAGCAGAGAGGAGGTCTCTCTATCTTCACTGTGAGAAACGGCAGGACTACTGACGTTAAAACTTACACAAGTGTGGAGCCCCCTAACACTGAATCCCCTGGGATTTTTTAATCTCTCAAATGTGTGCACATTGAGCCTGCAACAATTCATCAGTTATAGTTTAGGATTTCCTAGCCCAGTTCTGATTCCTGCAGAGGTTTCTCTTCGTGAGCTTCTGCTCCAGGAAGCTGTGATTCTGTTTCTCCTGTTTGCCTCCAATTTGGAGGCAGTGGTTTGCCTTTGACCTCAATTCTCTAACAGGTCAGGAAGAGTTGTTGACTTTTAGTTTATTCAGCTTTTTGTCTTGTTATGCGGATGGGAATAATGACTTCCAAATGACTTACATGACAGATGAGAAACTGAAAGTGACTTGTATCTATTTTTTAAAAAATGTTCCTTACTGAAAATATTTCTCTTTGCTAAGAACCCTTATAAGGTCTGACAAAATAAAGAAAAAATATCTTAATCAAGAAAAATAACCAAGGAACATGACATGTGAATTATTATAGCAAGATTTTCCTCAATATAAAAGAATGGTAGTGGAAATAATTTGAAAAGTTGAAAAGTCTCCCTACTGCATCAGTGAACAGCCTTCTATCTTCATTGTCCTATGAAATATATTTTATGTGCTAGCAAATACTGGATTAGGAAAATTGTACACACTTTTAATTCAGCAATGAAATAGTTTTCTAAGTTTTCTTTCACATTTCTTTGCAAGGATGTCCCTTGTTTGTTTTCTTGTTTGGAAAATGAAGACATATATGTGGCATGCACAACCAAGATACACATACACTCCATCTGTCAAACCTACCAAGAACCATGGCTTATTCATTAAGAACATGCATTCTTTAAACCCATGCTATTTTTTAAAATTTAATTTAATTTATTTTTTATACAGCAGGTTCTTATTAGTTACCTATTTTATACATATTAGTGTATATATGTCAATCCCAATCACCCAATTCAACACACCACTACCACCACCACCCCCGTCACCTTCCCCCCTTGTAAACCCATGCTATTTTGATTAAACAAGATCATCTAAGTTTTCCTTCATCTTATTACTTTTTACACTCTTCATGACTTCCAGTACATTTAGACTACACTTTATGGAACATGCTTCAAAGCATTACCCTGAATGAGGAAATATAATACAATTAGCTATAATAATTACTTTTTTATATAGTTAAGACTTTATTGAAAATATAGAATCTATTCAACCTATACTAGATGTAAAGAAATAGGCTTGATCTAGTTCCAAATAAGGTAAATTAATGTTAACTATGTTTGTATGAAACTATTCCACATTTAGTAGCTCAGCTCTTAAATAGTATGGCATACATAATGAGACTGATGAACTTCTAACTCAAAAGCAGATTATGTTTAATTCAGACAGCAAATATATTTCATTCTATGCTTTACTGCTAACCTGATGCTGAAGGTCAAATGTTCACGGCACTGGGAAAAAAGTAATTGTGTTCACTGACACAAATTTAATCTTTACAAAGTTAGGAATTCTCCCAATACCTTTTTCACGGCAGCCCAGGTGGGGAGCAATACTGCAGTTTTGTTTATTAAGTATTTAAGTCCAAAGAACTTAATGCTTATTGGTATTCCAACAATATTACAGGCATTTAAAAACTAAAACATACAAACTGAAAACAAATTATTTCATTCTTAATTAGCCACAGTTACTTTCTATTGGAATGTGTGCCTACTGGGCACACATTCTTAAACCTTGAAATCAGATCGAATACCCTCACCTTCATTCCCTATTTCACATTTATCTTCCCCAGTACTTACTTTTTCTTACAGCGACTACTGAAAAGCAGTTTAGCAAAGATACATCACTGAAAAGAACGTGGGACAATCTGATGTTTGTATTTTAGGGCTATATCGTGGAACTCAGTGTAGGAAAAAAACAGCAAAAAAACTATAGTTCACTGGGGATGATAATTATCCATCATTTCACTGCAGTATACTTATTTCAGTACAAGACAAACAATGTTATATGCGGCGTAACATTAAAGTTAGCAATTCCAATTATTAGTTAGGGGACTCGGGGTGAGTTTCCAAAGCACACCCCTCCTGGCCTCTTCTGATTTGCATATTCAATTTTGGTCTCACAAAATCCCACAATCAAACACAAAAATTAGAAAGTCAATTCCTGTGTGATGTATTAGTGCGTGTAAATGTAAAGTTTTATCCATTAAAAAATTTAAGATTGCAAGACCGTGCATGGCAATTTAGAAGCCACCATTGCAAATTTGGTCTTTGGGGATTTTAAATTCTAGAACTCAAGCATCTGTAAGTCTGACTTTGTAAGTGGAATAGACTTGTTGCAATGTCATATTTTTTCTGGAGAATCATTAAGGTGAAAAGTTGCTTAGCCTCTTAAAATTATTAATAGAAATTTATGAATTATCCAGGAACTATGTACTGTATCACAAAATTATAAAACCTTACATTGAATTATATTTTCAGAAATAGACTCATTCTTTATCTAGCAAGCTCAGACTAGACCCACTGTCGAACATTTATAAACTTTTAGTTGCTTCACTGAGAATTACCTATTTATAGGTAAATTACCTATTTCTATCTAGCAAAATCCTTGGGGAAGATCAAGGGGAATCTAGCCTCCCACACAAAGTTCAGAACTTGTTAAAGCAGATAATAAAATTGAAAAGTCTCAGCTGCCACAACATAGTTAGAATTTAATGATAAATCATTAAACCAGCTTTATTTAAATGTAACTATATGGAATGATCAACAACATTCATTCGTGGGACAGATTTCTACAGAAGCGGAATTTTTTGTTTGTTGGTTTGATTTTGGACTGTTTCACAGCTTTCTACTGGGCATTTAAAATGTTACTTAACTCTCATATATTAGACAGTATGCATTCAATTAAGTTTGTAAAATCTATCATACTTTAATTAAACACTACTAGATGTAATACTCTAGAACATAGGCATTCACTAAATATTGTCTGAATTTCACCTCTCCCCATACTTTCTGCCTCCTGATATTTTCTGTAAATTTTCAGATTAATACTTCAATTTTGCTTGTACATGTGTAATGATTACAAGTTCTTAAGATTCTTAGGGTATAGCTTTTATATTTCACATCTTAGTTAAAATAAGAACTGGATAGAAATTTCTCATTAATGTTCAATTTTTTACCTTAAAAACTTTAAAGAATTGGACATGTTTTCAAAAATTGACTTAGTGTCAAATAGGGCAAATTCAGCATCGAAGTGTACTTTGTTCAAATCACTACTGTTTCTTGACGTTAGAGGCCAAAATATATTAGCCACATTCAGAATCCATCACCATGCTTCATGGACATTCTTTTTTAACTTTGGTGTCTGTAGAGAGTAAAGATTCTAATTTGTCTTTTAGATGTTATTAGCTACAATCTTGAGTTTTCAAAAATGTTTCATTGAGTTATTATGCCATAAGGTAATAAATTTGACATGTCTTTTTAAAATAGACAGTTAATACTTTTAAAAGAAAGCTGTATTTTTAAAGCTCCAGTGCCCTCAGCAGAACCATACTCGTTTGCCCTAGGGTCAAATCATAAAAGACAATCTCCCACTTCAAGTGATCTGAATTCATTCCCTGTTTTAAATTGTAGGCAATTTTCATCTTTTTTTTTTCTTGCTCATAAAATAAAGCTGCCTAATGTTTTTTTTTTTAAATGCGATGCAATATGTCTCTCAAGATAGCAAATTCTCCCTTCCTCAGAGTCAGACTTACTTAGCTGGGCTCTACATTCTCTATAATTTCTACCTGTCTCTCACTCTAAAATAGAAGGGTGCATAATGACTATCAGTTGAAATGCTCTCAATCTCTTTTTTTACTTTCATTCCCCCCGCCCCCAGATTTTCAAGGTGCCGTCTATTTGCATCTGCAAGTTTTACAGCCTGTGAAATGTAAACATACTCAGAGAACAAAAGTTTCCTCAAAGTTGTCAAAATGGCAACCACAGATACAGCGCCTCTCAAGTCAAATGAAATTTTCTCATGGTATTTGATAGACATTGTCTGTCATTATATCACTTCTATTTGCTTTTTGTAGAGCTGTGTAATGAATAGATTTGGCATTTCTTTATTTTTACCCTTTACAACAGTTTATTCTACAGACATTATTCTCTTGAGAGTCATTATTATCTATTTTTTAAAACATGTTTTTCAGCTGAATGTCTCATTTCAGTACTATTTACTATTATCAAATTTGGTGCTGCAAGTTTTTCCCCTCAGTATGCAATGTTCTGATATAAAAGTGAAGCTTCTAGTTGTGACAGGCCAACACAGGGTAGATTCATCTTATTTTGAAAGCTTCTAATTTGCTCAGAAGCAAGAATGTCTCAGTCACACGAAGATGAAATATGAATGGAATTGGCTGGTTCTTTCTATAAGTCTAGGAATTTCAAAGGACTCTGTAGTTCTTAATCCTCATACTAAAAGAACACTGAACAACATCTTTAGTTGTCTTTTCTTGTCAAGATGCCTTTGGAAACATTACTGGCTTAACAGCATTTCTGTAATGATTTCATTTGCCAAGTTGAGATTAAAAAGTAAAATAAAAATATAAATCATAAACCCTTTTCTTTAGGTAAGTGAGATATGGTAAGAACTTTGATTTTGTTTGATCCATTGTATGGAAAGCAAATAAGAAGAGAATATTTATTTTTATGGAAACAGAAAACAGGATTATCATATTCTTTTAATAAATAAATAGCAGAAACTGTGGGCTGGATTTTCCACTAGTTAAGTCTGCAGGTACTGGAGGCTTTGATTCACATCCTGACTCTTCCACTTATTAGGTATGTGACCTTGGGCAGCCTATTTAAATTCTCCAGGACTCAGAAGCAATAAGATAATTATAGTAGACATTTTAACCTCATGGGGTTGGAGTAAAGATTAAACGATACACTACATGTAAAGTGCTTAGAACACAGCTGCAAATTATTGTTACTCTCATGAAAAATTTAAAGAATAGATATAAATATGATTTTAGCAGTGGAAATAATTTAATAATTGATTAAATAATCAATCACAAGTTACTGATTGGATAACTATTATATAGAAGACACCGTGTCTTGCATTTGGATGTTAGGGAGATGGACAAGTTATGACTGGGAAAATATGAAACATACCCAAAAGACTCTAAGAAAAAAAGCTAACAATATGTACTATTTAGTAGATAAGCTCTGGGTCAGACTAGCTGGGTTCTAATCCAAACTCTGATACTCGTGAGCTTTATGACTTTGGGTGAAACACTAAATTCCCGCTGTCTCTCATATTCATCATCTATCAAATGGGGATGATAATAATAATGATATACAGCTCACTGGGGTTACTGTGAGCATATAATACCAAGTATTGATGTGGATCATAATTGCTATGCAGTTCAACAGATAAAAGATGGCTTAAATTTGGTGGATATAGAAAGACTTCATAAAAGATAGTAGATTATATTAGTATATTAAAGAATACAGTGGAGATGACGTAGGCAAAGAAGGTTGTATAGGAGTGGGAAAAGATTATTCTAAAAAAAAAAATTGGGGGAAGACTTCTGGTTTCCAGTCCAGCATGTAAGGAGCTTCGAAAGCATCAGTTTCATCTTCACAGCAACAAAAACTCAAAAAACTCTTCTTAGATCCTTCAGAGAATAGAGATCACAGGGGAAACTGCCGCCCCAAAACTGAAGAGACAACAGGCAGATATAGACAGTGACAACTTAGCAAAGCAGAAACTTGGGGAAAGGAATGGTGGCTGGAGCCTGTACTGGGTGAGGAAAAGGTAAACTGTAATTAACAAATTGCTGGAGGCTCAGTGTGGGAAAGCTGGAGGGATATGAACTCTAGCGGGACCAGTCTTAGGGGCACCCCAACAATGTTACCTCCAGGAGCCCTACCAAGTTCTCACGGTGAAGACTGGAGAGAAAAATCTCCTCTGCTTCTTACAGGGAGGGGGAAAAAGTAGCCATTTGGAAGTGTGCCTAATTTTCTTGGCAAATTCTAGATTTCCTATCTCACCTAAGGGGTCTGGGGTGGGGTCGGGTAGGGTGAGAGTAGTCACAGTGAAAGGACGCAGACTCACTAGAAGACTGAACTCAAACCATAGGATTGTAGAAAGCTTCCATTCCCCTGACCTTACACTCAGCACCTGTCCACCCCATCATCACATCCGTAGGGCTCCTACATACTAACAGGGAACTGTACTGAAAGAGCATCATCTCTCAGACCTTATTTAAGAAGTTTGGAACATGAAGATACAAGGGAGACAAAAACAAGGACACCAGAGGAAACTTTACCTTCTGTCATCTACAGCTGCAGTAACTAGTAAACACAACCTTACTCCTAGCCAGATAAACAAAAAACCTTATACTACAGGCCTGCTTACCTTGATTCCTTCAAACCAATTCATCATGTTCACCATTGACACAAAATTACAGGTCATACTAAAAAAATGATACGGCCCAAAGCTGACATTTATAATACCCAAAGCATGTTTGAGGGACAAGAACACAGTTTATAGAAGAATAATAGATGAAATCAGAAATGCAATTTGGGAAAGAACATAGGAAGACTTTAAAGCCAATGAAAAGGCAATGAAGAGCTTCTGATGATTTGGAGACCAGGCGTCATTATTTAGGGATATTAACCCTGCATCAGTGTGAAGAGTGGCCTGGTTTAGGAGAATATTTGCATGGAGATGAGTTGCCTTGACATGTGCAATAGCCCAGGAGTTAACTAAGATGACAGAGGTGGAGACGCAAAGAAAGAAAAGGATATAAGTTGAGAATGAAGAGGTGACAGTTTGCAATTCAGAGAGAATTAACTGTGTTGATGATAATGTCAATAACCGAAATAATAAAATCAGGAGTAGGAGATTCTTTCTTTCTTTTTTTTTTTAAACATCTTTATTGGAGTATAATTGCTTTACAATGGTGTGTTAGTTTCTGCTCTATAACAAAGTGAATCAGCTATACATATACATATATCCCCATATCTCCTCCCTCCCTCCCACCCTCCCTATCCCACCCCTGTAAGTGGTCACAAAGCACTGAGCTGATCTCCCTGTGCTATGAGGCTGCTTCCCACTAGCTATCTATTTTACATTTGGTAGTGTATATATGTCCATGCCACTCTCTTACTTCATCCCAGCTTACCCTTTCCCCTCCCCATGTCCTCAAGTCCATTCTCTACTTCTGAGTCTTTATTCCTGTCCTGCCCCTAGGTTCCTCAGAACTATTTTTTTTTTTTTTTTTTAGATTCCATATGTATGTTTGCATACGGTATTTGTTTTTCTCTTTCTGACTTACTTCACTCTGTATGACAGACTCTAGGTCCATCTACCTCACTACAAATAACTCCATTTATTTGATGGGAGATTCTTTCTTAAAGGAAGGTAAGTATGAGTCTGAATATGTGACTTGGAGATACTGGCAATTGAAAATATGGGACGAGGTTGTGGAAATAAGGGCTACATAAATGCAGGAATGAGCAAATTTTGAGCACTGAGAGAATAAAACCTCTAAGTAAGCAAAATATGTAGGAAAAGACATAAAAAGGCCAAAGTCAGAATATTGGGTGAGACTCACAATTAGGTCTTAGAAGGAGAAAGAAAAAGCACAAAATATAAATATAACGTTAGGGGAAAAATCACAGTCCTCTGTACTGAAAACACAGATGAACACTTCAAGAAGGTGTGGATTGATCAAATGCAGCATTAGAAGAATCAGGTCATTATGATTATGAAATCAATAAAGTCCTCAAAAATAGACAGAATACAAGCTCCATGAGGGTCAGGAATGTATCTGATAAACAATTATCTCTACAGTTTTACATCGGTGACCAAAAGTCAGTGACCAATAATTATATGCTGAAGAAATAATATTTTTTGCAGAAGACAGATTGTAGAGAGTCAAAGAAGATGTGTGTAGTGAGGTAGGGGATACAAACAATGTGTGGGAAATGGTAATTGGAGATTAAAACAATAAAAAACAATAATACTTAGATGGGAAACAAAGTTAAGGTTAGGTAGTTAGGTATTTCATTTTGTTTGTTTTTTAAGGTAAGAGAATTGTGATGCTTGAAGGCACAAAGTAGTGATAAAGAGGCATTTCAAAAAAAAGAAAGCATCATCTGGGTCCTACCAGAAACAATTATTAAGTATTCCTGGAAGTATTTTAAGTGAACACAGACAAAACTAAGACAAAGAAAAGAAAAACAGAAATTAAGATTTTGTTTCTCCCCAGAGGCAGAAAAATGTGATATAAATTGGTTGGGGTATTGATTCAAATGGTACATGTGGGGACTTCCCAGGTGGCGCCGTGGTTAAGAATCCGCCTGCCAATGAAGGGGACACAGGTTCGAGCCCTGGTCTGGGAAGATCCCACATGCCGCAGAACAACTAAGCCCGTGCGCCACAACTACTGAGCTTGTGCTCTAGAGCCCACGTGCCACAACTACTGAAGCCCGCGCGCCTAGAGCCGTGCTTCGCAACAAGAGAAGCCCACGCACCACAATGAAGAGTAGCTCCGCTCGCCGCAATTAGAGAAAGCCCACGCACAGCAACAGACCCAACGCAGCCATAAATAAAATAAATAAATAAAACACAAATGGTACATGTGGATGATTGGTAGTGGTTCAAGGTTTGACACCAGCATTGCTTTTTGCCAACAAAACGGAAATCACTGTCAGATCATGAGAGCTTAAGACACACAGAGGATTTATAGATGATCTGGGCTTGTTCTTGCTGTCTAAACATCACCGAAGTCAAGTTTACCCTTTGTCTCTGAGTAAAATAAGGAAAAGAGGAATAACCCTGGCTTAACCACTCACTTCATGAAGAGAACTACCCTTGTTTTCTCACTTCATGAAGATGAAGTGAGAAAGAGAATTGCCTTTATTCTAACTGGTTGACAAACACATGATGAGTGTCATTCATTGCCTTTCTGCAATGGTTTAGAGAAATCTAAACCTGCAAGACACGTTCTGAGATTTATCAGCCAAAAAAGTCTCCTGTTGTTTTTCCCTTGGCATTGCTGTATATCTGGAGTGGAATGTTTGTAGTTCTAAAAAGTAACACAAGACAAAGAGAGTAGAAATGATACTGAACTGTGGTAAGAAAATGGCAACTAGAGTAAATAAGAAATATAGAAAAAAATGCTTGCTTTGAGCTATTTTATACTGATAAAATGCCATCTTCCAACATTTTTGTGTTTTAGAAGAGAAACTACTGAGTATTCTTCACTTATCTGATCATCACATTTTCCATTTCAGTAAGTTTTGAGAATGTCATGTTAAGCCTTAGAGACGAAGGGTTACATGTAGGCTTTTGCTTTAGAGAGACATGGGTCCCAGTGCTGGATTCCACAAGTGTCTTCTGTGTGGCTGGGGGCAAGTTATTTATTCTCTCTGTGCACCCATTTCCTCTGCTGTAAAACTTCAAGGTATTGTGAGGATTAAACAAGAAAGCCAGAAGAAAGCCAGGGACCTGGTGATCGGCACTCAGTGGATACCAGCTACATAGACACAATTTTTGACAAGACTTGTTCTATTTAGTTACATTTAACAATTAGCAATTTTTAGTAGTAAAAAGAAATAAATGATAACAATAAAAAACTTCTCTTCATCTTACTGTATGAAAGTAGACTCTTTAGTACTCTTTCATTCTAAAGTATATAATTACTGAATTAATACATTTTTAGAAAATATCAGAGCCAAACTACTTCTATAAGATGATATTAAAGGTTACCAAAAGTTATAATAAAGTCAGAAAAATATGTTATGCTATTTATTATTACTCATTTTATCCTAATATCCTATGTCTCCTTTTACCTAATGCTTATATGTTTGGGGGGCAACACAGGAGAAAAGTAAAGGGGAAAGGAAAAGGAGGTACAAATAGCAGGAAATGAGAAAAAAATACTAATATTCATAATTTACATACATTCTATAATGTATAACTTGAGCATAAAGAAAAAATATTGACAATGAAAGAAAGTTAGAATAACTACATATTTTGTAGTTATGCTAAACATAAAGGGACCTGTCTAGGCCAAGTCAAAGAAACAGCTCTAAAATTAAGTAGAACAGAGAAAGCTTTCAAAAGAATCTGAGATAAATTCAGAGATCCCACATGATACCAGATCCAACTATGGGGATAATGCTGTCTAATTCATTGTTAAAACAGAGCATCCAAAGGAAATCAATTTATATGACCAGTAAAGGCCCAGGTGGCCGTGCTGGCCATGCTGATGATCATAGTTGTGGTGATGGCTGTAGTGGTGGTGGTGTTTGAGATTCATGATGCAGTGATTGCCACTATTTTCAACTCAATTCTGTAGTAAGACAAAGTTCTTCCTATTCAAGAAGCTTCAGAATATGGCTGTCTAGTTGTGAAACAACTAAATATCGTAAGGAAAGCATCATTCTACCAACAAAAATTACTGCATTATATAGTACTTAAGAAAAAAATTTAAGGGCTTCCCTGGTGGCGCAGTGGTTGAGAGTCCGCCTGCCGATGCAGGGGACATGGGTTCGTGCCCCGGGCCGGGAGGATCCCACATGCCGCGGAGCGGCTGGGCCCGTGAGCCATGGCTGCTGAGCCTGCGCGTCCGGAGCCTGTGCTCTGCAATGGGAGAGGCCACAACAGTGAGAGGCCCGCATACCGCAAAAAAACAAAAACAAAACCAAAAAAATTTAAGGTGATTACTTGAAAATTTAGGTCCTGTAAGAATTAATACACAACGTATACATACAGATCTGGGATCGTTTTGTATAGTGAGTTATGTAGACAAGACCTGTCATCATAGGGATGTTATCACACAGTCATAACTCTTGTCTAACTGGTATTTCCCAACTCTGTAATTTCATAAAAACAATAGACTATCGACTTTGAACCTTAACTACATATTAGGAAAAAAAACATATAGAAGACAAATGAAAGAAAATATGGAAATAAAGAAAGACATTGTTTTTTCTCTTTGAAAGTTATGGAACAAAAACCACCATATTTGGGCAATAATACAGAAAACCACTTTCTCTTTGAAAGTTATGGAACAAAAACCACCATATTTGGGCAATAATACAGAAATACAGAAAGCAGTATTTTTTAACATAGAGACGACTGATACCACAAGAAAAACTGCATGATAAGGTTTAATTATTAGGATGTAATATACACAATATAATATTATGAAGATAATCACCCCACTTTACTTTTTATATGTTCTTTTTTTTTCAAAGTACCTTTTGCTTAAAGTAGACTTGAAGTTAAATATAGATAATTTTTGCAGTTTCTAGTGGCAAGTGTGTGAATTCATAAGCAAGAGATTGCCCATCTTCGAAGACATCCAGATAGGGATACTTTTCAGTATCTCTTTAGTCAATTCAAGTGTTTTTTTTTCACTTGAGAGACAAGAAAGCCTTCTCTATGTACGCAATGTAATACAGAACAGAACTGTCCAACAGAAACAGTGAGTCACATGTGGTTTTAGAATTTTTAGCAACACATTTAAAAAAGTAAAAGGAAATAGGTTAATCCTTAGTAATACATTTTATTTAACCCCATGTTCCCCAAATGCTATCATTTCAACATATAATCAATGCACCAATTATTAATGAGATATTTTTAAAATTCTATTTTCTTTTGTACTCCATCTTCGAAATGCAGTATGTATTTTACACTTAAAGCACATCTCAATTTGAACCAGCCATATTTCAAGGATTCAACAGTTCCGTGTCACTGGTGGCTATCATATCAGACAGTGTAGGCTATAAAAGAAAGCCTTTTAGTCAGAGAGTTCAATATTCCAATCCCCCTGCCCACTTACCCTTGTGGCTTGGTCAAGTTTTTTAACCTTTCTAAGAATTTAGTATCCTCTACATCACAATGTATTAAAAGGATTAAATAAGATAACAGATGCAAATCTTTTACTGTTTCTGACTCTTGGGAAACATTTAACATATGTTAGTTCTCTTTTTCTAAATCCCTCTGAATTTTCTCCTTATATTTTTTGAAAAAAAAAATCCTTTTGTCTGGATTTTCGTGAAGATAAGAACAACAACTATTCAACAGCCATCCACAGCCCTTTAGAAAACAGCAATGCAGGTACCCTCATTCTAGTGGCTACACAGAAAAATGTCCCTAACTGACAGCACCTTCCCACCCTTGTAGCTCCTAGGCTACTCTCCACTGGTTCCTGGTTCCTGGTTGATCCTTCTTTGAAGGTTCCACTTTCCCTTATTTTCCTCCTAGTAATTAACTTCCCAGAAACTATACAAGCTTTTTATTTATAATGCTTGATATTGATTTTCTATTCCCCTCTGCTACAGTGTCAGCCACATGACAGCAGAGATCCTTTCTTGATTTATTCAATATATATTCCAAATAACTAGAACAGCAGCTAGCAAAAAATGGGCTCAACGACTATTTGTTGAATGAATGAATGACTGAAAAAACATTTTTTCACCATGCCAACGTAATTCATTTTATTTGCGCATCACGCACCTGTAGAAACGCTTCCATTTAGTCACATGCGTTTTTAAAGGGGTGGCTGAAGCACCACACAAATCCGAGCTGTTTTCCTTTAACCCTCTTCTCAGACTTTAATGTGATGATGATGATGCTGATGACGACGAAGAGTAGTAGTATGCAGAGTAGTAGTATGTTAGTAATTAACTTCCCTTGAAGTATCCAAAAAATTTCCATTTTAAGCAGAAATTTGCTGTGAACCAGTATCATAATAAATTCCAGTGTATTGTTTAAGGATCAGATAAAATAAAAGAAGTAGATATTTACAAATCATATACTTTGATTCTCTGAGTATCATCTGAAAATCTAGTGAAGAGCTTATTTTTATTATTGTTTTCATGTCTTCATTTCTACCTTGTGTACAAATCCCTTAGTGTTTTCTGAATATCCAGTTCTTATTTCATGCTAGATGTCATATTGCCAAGGCTTTTTCACTTAAGTTGCATTCATATTTTTGGGGAACTATTTTTTAAAACATCTTTATTTTGGGAAATTGCAAATTTATACTGAAGTATAAAAAACAGTATAATGAAATCCCATCTACCCAAAACCCAGCTTCAACAATTTCAACCCATGATCAGTCTTGTTTCCTCTATATTACCACCCACATCCTCAATACCACTAGATTACTTGAAAGTAACCCTAAATATCAAATTACATCATCTTTATATACTTCAGTATATATTTCTATAAGATTAGAACTCTTTTTTCATAACTATTATATCACATTTAAAGATGAACTATACTTCCTTACTATAATTAAATATTTAGTCAGTAGGAAGCATATTTTATATGTTAATACAGATATAAGTATATTTATTGGAACATATATGTATACATGGGAATATATATATATTCCCAACTTTTTATATAATGTCACCCATAGAAATGATTATACTCCTATAGCATGCTGCAATAAATGGAAGAGGGTAATTGCTGTTTGTTTCCAAAGCAAAGCCTTCCACATGGGCATCTGATTGGCAGTTTTCATCCTAAGCACATGACAAGTTGGGTGATACAGGACTCTAGAGGCTCAACAGTAAACAAACAGAGCAGTAGCTTTCTAAAGAGCGATGAGAACATATGACAAACGTCTACTACACCGAGTTATCTATTTCCTCCAGAGATAACTGTTCTCTTTTCACGTCCTTATCTTTCTCTTTCATGACATTGGTTTTCTTTAAATGCCTGGTAATTCTTGGTTATCCATTTCAACTTTTTGTTTTTTTCTTAAATTTTTATTGGAGTATAGCTGATTTACAATGTTGAGGTAGTTTCAGGTATACAGCAAAGTGAATCTGTTAATACATATACATATATCCACTCTTTTTTAGATTCTTTTCCCATACAGGCCATTACAGAGTACTGAGTAGAGTTCCTTGTGCTATACAGTAGGTCTTTATTAGTTATCTATTTAATATATAGTAGTGTGTATGTGTCAATCCCGATCTTCTAATTTATCCCCACCCCTTACCGCCGGTAACCATAAGTTTATTTTCTACATCTGTAACTCTATTTCTGTTTTGTAGATAAATTCATTTGTAGCCTTTTTTTAGATTCCACATATAAGTGATATCATATGATATTTGTCTTTCTCTGCCTGACTTACTTCACTCAGTATGACAATGTCTAGGTCCATCCATGTTGCTGCAAATGGCATTATTTCATTTCAACTTTTGAATGAAGGCCTCTGTTGCTTAGTATATAGGTAACAGGAAAGAATTTCCGCTGCTGTTATACAGAGCTGTTTCCCACCGAGCTCTCCTTTGATTGGAAGAATGAAGAGAAGGTGCTGGACAGGTGGGTTGGGCATGTAGCCACACAGACGTCCCTATGGGGCAGTAGTTCTCAACCTTGGATACACATTAGAAACTTATGGGGAGTTCTTAAAAATCTTGCTGCCCAGGCCACAACATTGACCAATTAAGTCAGAATCTTTGTGGGGGGATCCAGATATTAGTACTTTGTTTAAACTCTCCAGCTGATTCTAATATTCAGCCAAGATTGAGAACCACTGTCCTTGGTTGTGAGACCAAGGGGTCGGCAGGCATGCAAACTGCAACGCTCCAATTTTTTATTCTTGGACAGAGTTATCTTTCTTTACTTCCTCCTGCAAACCTATAGTGTTGATCCTGTGCAGCCCCATGTATGACCCTGCCTCTTTTTTCAGGATCTAATTATCTCATGATAATCCTTTCCCAGGCAGGCAGATACCCAGTTTTCTTTAGATGACAGTAGTCTGATTTTATCCTGGGAGAAAAAGCTACTTCTGTGAGCAGCTGTGTTTGAAACCCTGGTCCTGGCAGGGAAACATGAAGGGTGGGGCCAGGTTCCCAGCTCAGCCAGGTGTTCTGAGCGCTGTTCCTCAGTCAGTTACCCTCAATAATTCTTCATAACATTTCTCGGTATTTGTATTAGCTCGGGCTGACATAACAAAATACCACAGACTGGGAGCTTAAACAATAGAAAGTTATTTTCTCACTGTTCTAGAGGCTCAAAGTCCAAAATCAAGGTGCTGGCAGGGTTGGTTTCTCCTGAGGCCTCTCTCCTTGCTTGCAAACGGCCACCTTCACTGTGGGTTCTCACAGGGGCTTTACGCTGCGTAGGTGCCTCCTGGGGTCTCTTCCTCTTTTTATAAGGGCACAAGTTCTACTGGATGAAGGCCCCAAATTTATGACCTCACTTGACCTTAAAACCTCTTTAAAGGCCCTTTCTCCAAATGCAGTCACATTGGGGGTTAGGGCCTCAACATCTGAATTTGGGGGGGGGGACACAATTCCGTCCAGGACAGTGCTTTTGATTTTAATCTTAGAATATTTGTGTAGCTTCCTTGGGAAGATCTACAGTGAACCATGTTTCCCTAGGATGGGATTTCTGCTGTCTTTACTCCATTCATTCTGATCCTATCAGCTTTCTTTTATTCCCTTCTGGAATACCTCAAACATTTCTGGTCCAAGGATTGGAATTTTTAAAAATGTGTTACAGTACAGTTATTATCTCCTTCTGTATGTGTATGTATGTGTGCATGAGTGTGTGTGGACATGATCAAAGTGAGTGGTCTGATAAACATGTGATCGAGGGCTGGCTTTTGTGTATAACACACCATATCCCTGACCAAGCCTCCACCCTCCCTACTCTATCAGAGACCAGGGTGAGATGCTGATATAAACCTAGAAGGAATAGAGGTTAAGTGGTCCCAAATATGGATGTTAAGGAGATTCAGGCAGAGCTGTATAAGGATGAAGGAAGATAGTGATGTTCTGGGAACGGGCTTGGATGAGGCTTCAAACACCAGGGGTTCATTTCTGGCTTGGTCACTCAGTATACAGGCTCAGAGAAGACCTTTAACTTCTCTGGTTCCTCATCTCTAATGTAGGAATAATAACATCTGTCCTGTCTGCCCAATAGGAAGTACAGTTATCACCCGTTAGCCTGCAGGGCTCTGTCAACCAAGTACCAAGTAAGTTCTGTCTGTTGAACACTTAATACTTTAAACTGCTGTCATACACATTAGAGCATTAGTGTCACTAAGATTGTTTGCGGGTACTTTTTGACCTTGGGCTGTGAACACAGAATTGCACAACAGTAAGCATGTGGGTTATATCAGGCAGCATATTCCATTCCAGTTACCTTCCAAACATTTACTTAATTCAGTTCCCAACACATTGTGTGTGGTGTTTAGTAGGCACTCAGGAAATATACGTTGCCTTAATTAATCCAAAATATTTGCAATAAATACAGAAGCAGATAGATCCAGGTCCCGTGAGGCCTACACAAGTATTCATCAAGTGCTACTCAAGTTTAAATGCTGGAGAGAATATAAGCATAGCAAAAGATGTGACTTCTGCCCTACCGGAGTTTACAATCTAATTCTAGAGATGGTTAACTTATTATAACATTAAAAAGAAAATAAAGTTACGAGGGAAGGGAATAAAAAAGAGACAGCAGCCTTTTGAATTTTACCTCTGTTAATTCATGTCACGCAAATGTCATTCTTGCCATTAAATCCCGTATATACTAAGCCCAAACACTATTTATTCATGTGCAGACTGGAGAGTAGATTAATGCTTGAAGTTTCTCTCTACAGCTTTGGCAATGGCTCCAAAAAGACTCATAAACAGGTCTGCGATGGGCATTGAAAATGCCCTCCTTACGTATCTAATGCTTCATCTTGGTAACAATAAGTGAAAAGATACATAAATGCAGCTTTAATTAACAACGATGTTGTGATGCTTAGAAACAGACTGTAGGCTCTTTGAATCTGCTGGCCTTCTCATAAAGAATTTTGTTTTTCCCAGAAGGTGAACATTAATTAATGTCCTTATAATCTATTTAGCAGCCCATTGTCTCAGTGATGTCTAAACAAGTTTAGTGAGCCGTAGTGGTGTAGCCAGGATGATATAATCAGAGTGCTTTGAAAAGAGCAATCTGCAAAAATATACTGTCTTGTGTAGTGATTAGCAGGGAGGATAATAAAGGATTCTGTCAGAATGATTAGTTTTCCTTATCTGTGGATGACATTACTTGTATACCATATTGCATAAATAACCAGATGGAAAACTTTTCATGTGGTCTTTAATGAACTCACACAAGCTATAAAAGTTCAAAAAAAGAAAATAAACACAACTATTAATAGTCCTTAATTGTTGCATTAAAAGGTATCCATAGATTACTTATGCTTGTCTTTTGGGACAATGTGTGGAAACTTTCTCATGTCCATCGATTATACTTCTACTTTTTCTTAAACTGAGCCTACAATACTTTTTGTCCCATTAGCAGTATTATACAAGCAGACATGCTCGGTAATTTTCAAATATTGTCTTAAGAGAAGGAAAGATTGCAAAGGTTGCTGCAGATGTTATCAAAAGAACCCGCCAGCATTTGTTATCTAGATGTTACTGTCTGGATCTTAGTAGGAAATAAATATTGGTTTATTTCTTACAGTTTCTCAAGGAACAGAAACTGATATTTATCCTCAGGAACTATCGGAAAAGTAAAAAAAGTTCCATTTAAATGTATATTGATTACTGTGATGTTTAATATTAGGAAATAATTTAAGAATTTACCATTAGATAATTTTATAAATTATGGTATATCCAACAAGTAGAATACTATGATATAATAAAAACTATGTTGCTAAACATATTTCATAACATAAACTTGTTCGCACTATGTTTTTTAAATTACTAAATCAAGTAGAAACTTTCTTTTTATCGGCCAATATGTTCATTAAGGAAGAATGACAGGATACACAAATACGAAGCTTAAAGGTGGTTATATTACTCTACTGGAACAACTGGGGTTTTCTTTTTTCTGGTTATTTATATTTTTAAAATTTTAGAAAAAGATGTATTACTCAGTAATGTAAAATTGATGAAAAGAAATACTGAAGAAAAAATAAATATTAAAAGAGTGAAATACAATAGTTCAGGCTTTTTAAGGAGTAAAACTTGAAACTATCCACCACATTTTCCACACACATAAATGTGCTACCATCATGTACGTTAGAGTTTCTTTTGAGGTGTGATTCCTGGTTTCAATTATTTTCTTTTTCTTTTTGCATTTATTCCTCCTCTCCTCTACTCCAACCTTATCACCCATCCAAGTGATTCATGTTAATAAACGAGTATGTATCCTTTTTCATCCTCTTTTCCACGTTCACGTAGTTATTCTGGAAATATCTAGGTATGGAGTTATACATATGCACAGATGGGGGGGCAGTCATTGTTTGTTTTAGACATATTAGATCACACCGTATAATCATTTTGCACGTTGCTTTACTCCTTTTAGAATATCTTTTGGAAATCCCTGCAAATCAGCTGTATGGCACTAAACTCTCTTTTTAGTGGCTGCGTGATATTGTGTGTTGTGGATGTAACCAGTTATGTTGGCTGTTCCTCTAGGTTCTTAATTTTGGCCCCTTGGGGATAGTTGTCAATTTCTGAAGACATTTTTGAGTTGTCAGCAACCGGGAGAGGAGTGATGCTGGTATCAAGTGGGTAGAGGCCACGGATACTGCCAAGCATCATGCAGTGCACAGGGCAGCCGCACAACAATGAATTAGATTACCCAGAGCATCACTAGTGTCCAGGCTGAGTCACCCACCAGGCACACTCTGATCTCAGGGTGTTTGGCACTGGAGGTCCCTGGGGCTGGAACACTCTTTCCTTAGGTACCTACCTGTATCACTCTCTCACTTCCGTCAAGTCATTTTTCGAATGGCATTTTCTCAGTGCAGCCTATTCTGACCAGCTTATTTAAATTGCCATCCTCCCTCAACCCATCCCCTGGCCTTCCCGATCCTACTTCCTCTATTCTTTCTTTCCTCTACTTCTAACAGGCCATATAACTTATTTACTTATTATGTTTATTTATTATTGTTTCCCTCCGTCTAGAACGTGAACTCCACTGTGGCAGTGAATTTTGTCTGTTTTATTCACTAATGTATCCCCAGGACCTAGAACAGTGCCTGACACTTAATAAATGAATCAATAAAAGAAGAAAGGAATGAATGATTGTATGAATGATGCATGTTCATTTTATTTCTCATTTCTTTCAACTGCAAACAATGCTGACGTAAATATCCTTACACACATGTACTTATGTCTTGGTCCTTGTATTTCTATGTGGCCAGAATGCTTTCCAAAACAGAAAATTTCCCATAACCATTAATGAGTATCCTTCTGCTCCCCCCACTCCATCTCTCAATCATCTGTAAGTGGCTTTTGAAAATCTCTTCCCATCTGATTATTTTAATTTGCATTTTTCTGATGAGTTGTGAATTTGAGCATCATTTAATATATTTGTTGATTATTTGAATTTGATCATCTGTGAACTGGCTAGGCAAATCTTTCCTGGTTGTTAAAATTGCCATTTCTAATAAGTTTGTGAGAGTCATCTGTATATACAGTCTACCTGTAATACGTGAAGAAAAAAACTTCAAATCTATTATATGCCTGTTGATTTTGTTTATGAAATATTTAGATCATAGCTATAATTTTATATCTGGGCTTTTGGAAGTTTGATACTGCCTTTAAATTATACATAGTGTACCCTATGTTTTCTTGGTAAGAGTTTTATTATTTTAATTTGTTAGATCTACATCTTTAATCCATCTGGAATATATGTTGTATATGAAATATATAGAAGAAAAACTGGAATTTAATTTCATTTCCTTCCAGGTGGACAACCAGCTATGCCAGCATCATATTAAGTAATACAACTTCTTCCCACTGAATTGGCCTTTGTTATACACTAAATCCTCCTAATTACTTACCTAAGTGTCTTGATTCTCTGTCCTGTTCCATTAACCTATAACATGGTGTATACTAATCTCATTTTTTTTTTTTAAGGAAAAAACACTTGATGAAAGGCAGAAAAAATACAACTTGACAGGTCGAAAGGAATAGAAATATTCAATCTGAAGCTGAATTAGGAAACAGCTTTAAAATAAGAATGAACATCTATGCTGTAATTGAACATCATGATATTTTATCCCTAAGAAAAGTTTTGTCCCTAAGAAAAGTTATCACTGAAAAAAGTTATTTTTAATTCCTAAGAAAGTTAGATTCCTAAGAAAAGTGTTGAGTATCAGGCAAGATTTCAGGGTAAAAGCAAACAAGAATACAAGCTTCCTTCTACTCTGACTCTATTAATTGGAAAACCATTTAAGATTACATTGATCTCATGTCACAGGCAGGAAGCAAAACTTGTTCAGAGTTTGCTGATGCTCATTCTTTTTATCACCACTTACCTTTTAAATCTCTGCCCCTGTACTTCAGAGGGTCTGGAATGAAATTGGTGACAGGCTAGCGATCATCGTGGCAGCATGCCAACTATATACCTTTGTCTACTGCATGCATTAATCTGAATGTTCCCTACTTGTCCCTGCCCCAATTGGGGACTTTAAGGCCACCTTTAGGGTAGGGTAAATAAAATCTGTGAGTCTCTTAAATAGAGTCATTGATTTCCTTGTTGTGGCAATATCAGTTCTAGGTCTATTAAATAATTCAGGGGTTAAACGGAAGGAACTAACTTTCTTTTCATAAAGGCTATTGAGCTCTACCCCCACAAAGACATAAGGAAGGTGCTCTGACATTCACTCAAATAGTTAAAGCAAATTTCCAGCCCAGTGAACTACATGGCCTGACTATCTCTACTGCATTTACCTGGTGTGTGATCGAGGTCTGGACTCAGTGCTTCAGTAGGAATTCTGCTGCCAATGGCCCAATCCAAGTCATCTTGAGAGTCTTGAGTAAGACTGCAAGCTGTGGTCCAGCTTCCTGAAGTTATTTCAAAATTGCAGCTTCCCGTCGTGCTTGTATACTGGCCTAAGGAAACAAAAATATTAATGGAATGCTGTAGAAATGTATGTCACACTTGATATTATACTACATTTGCGATGATTTAAAATTAGTATTTGCATACTCTGTTTATTTAAAAATTTAAAGAACCAGGGTATTTGCACTCATTGGAAATATCAGTTGTACACCGAAACTTTTTTTATCACAGGGTCTAGAAGCAGTACATGAATACTGTCATTTAGCCATTAAGGATTTACATGGATTGACTAATAACATTTTAGATGATAGATAAAACTGTATCTACACATGAACAATGTACAAAACATTATGATAATTTGGATTATTCAGGTCAAATAAATCAGTATCTCCAGTTGTCTGGATGTTTAACTCCTTCCCTCTGTCCACTCTGGTGTTTGAACAGCATAGACCATTACAGAGGAAAAGTCATTTAACTAGAGAAAAGGTGCCTTTGGTAGAAGTAGTAAACCATATAGGATGCAAACCCTCTCAGCATTCCATACCCATCACCTACGTACAGCATTTCAGAGCCAGTCACTAAATTATTTCTCACTAAATAATGAAAGAAGTTCTCTTCTAAAAGTATTGATTCATAACTCATCAAAAAACTAAGTTGTTCACAATGAGAAAAATTACTAGATAACTGATTGTCTACTACCTAGTCATCTGTGAAAAGTGCCTTCATAATACCCTGATACTGCTTTCATTTTTCTTTAATTTTCTTTTTGCATAGCAGTTATTATTTTTGAGCATTCACTGTAAAAACTGTGTTATAGAGACAGAATGAATTATTGGATGGTTTAATCAGTATGAATCAACTGAGATTGTCATTGACTTTTTTTTTTTAGAAAGATGAAGTTTGTATTATTTTTAACGTTTCTTCTCCAGATGGTTTCTTGTTCATAACTTTTTCTTAACATAAAACTATTATTAGCATATATAGAAACTTTGTCAGCAAGGAAAAACTTGCTGTTAAAATGGATGCCAAACATTTGGCAAAACAAAGCTTTAATATTTTTATAGAAAATTTTCTGGATCTCTAAGAGTATTTTCATAAAATCTCAGCATTTTACTTCTCTGGCATGATTGCACCTTATCCCTAAAAACTAGAATCGTTTTTAATTATATACATTTCTTTCATTCATTCTACATGACTTATGCTCCATTGGTTTTTATATACTTATTTATGGGCTCTGTATATCCTTTTTATGCCATGCTTATACATAAGTTTATACCATGCTTATATAATATGGATAAAAGTGAGGAATGTGGTTCTCCAGGTGTTTAGTTAACACAACCGCAAACATGTGGAATCTTCCAATGTTACAAACAAGACAGCCATTGTGTGTTTGTTAGAATGATGTCACACACAGGTTCTATAGTATTTCTGTGTAACTGACTCCCAGGCACATAGCCCCTACAATAATTATTCTTTTTCTATTCTCTGTGACCACTCTTGTCCTTCCTCTTCCACCGTATTTAATATATGACTTTACCATTGACTCTAAAGATATCTACACAATCAGGATTCATTCTCTTCCATTTCAGCCTCCTTAACTCAAATTATATCACTTTTACTTTTCCCTTTTCTAGGGTTAACCTTGGTTTATGATCTCAACTGCTTACCAAACACTGTTATTAGCATTCCACAGCTGCATTTATTTCAAAGTTATACAACTTTTCCACATCTTTCAATCACACATTCTCTATTAATTCCTTTCTTATATTGCAGAGTTAGCTGGGGTGTCCCTCTTGTTAAAAAATTACATAATTGAAAAAAAGTCTCACTCTATGTATCTTCACTCATTCTTTCCCATAGCCTTTCATACTTTTGTGCAGATGACCTACAAATCTATAGCTACAATGAAATGCAGGTGTTTATCTACAAATGTTTGTTAAACATTCCACTTGGAATATGCAATTATCATCTCAAAACCAACAAGCCTAAAATGAACTCATCATTTACCCCACCAAATGGGTTCTTCTCTCTGAGATTATTGATTAATTTCATAGCATGAATCTTCTCTCTCTTTCTAAAGATTCAAACTATGAAGTTATCTTTGATTCTGCATTCTTTATTTCCATATCTAATCTATCACCAACAGCTATAGATTCTCCCTTCGAGAACTTGTTTGGTTCATTCCTTTCTTTGCAGCTCTATAGTTCCTGTTCCAGCTCCATTGGTTCAAGCCCCTGGTTTATGTTAAGAGCCTCTTTCTTTAGTGTAGCCTTCATCCTATCAACCTTATACACCCAAACCACATTATTAATCTTCAAGACTGCTCTCATGTTATTTCCCTTGCTCGAAATATTCAGGTGTTCACATTATTTGAAAATGCCCTCAAAACCTCTAGCCTTGAATACAATAACCTTTCTGTTGATGCAATGCTTTTTCAGGCTGAAATCTGTCTTGTCTCCAAAACTGCCTCTACTTCAATGAAATCTTTCAGAAAAATTTCTTTTGAATAAAACTGACTTTTTTCAACTTTTATGTTGAAGTACTTCTCTCTCTCTCTCTCTTTTTTGGCACATGTTCTCTAGCAATTCGATGCTCATTTGTCAGTCCTTCCTTCCCTCTCTTGTTCAGGACAGAACTGCAGTTTTATCTAGGAATTCACCTTCTTTCACTCAGATATTTGTTGGAAGAGTGAAACGGCCCCCTGTAACACCAGAGGCGGCTCGTGGTTTATCTAAGCAATCATGATGCGATGTTCAAACTTCCCTTGTCTTGAGTGGTTTAAGATAGTCTTGGGATGCTTTTCTAGACAATGAGACTTACTAGGGAAAAGACACCTAGGAAAAGGTTTCTTTATTCTTAAAAATAAATCAAAAGGAAGAAAACCTATTTGTCCTTTCTCAGGATATCATTGCAAAGATGCGATGCTTGGGACTAAAGAGATTCTATGGGGAGCTGACTTTATAAGAAAATCCATTATCTGAAGATGGCAGAACATAAAGAATGAAGGAGGGCATATAGTTCTATACGTTTGATGACAAAAGTTACTAAATTAACCAACTCTAGAGCGCCCTTGCTTTTGGACTTCTTGCTATTTGAGATAATACATTTTCCATACATTTCCATATCAGTTAGAGATGCATTTAGGTTCAAGTAACTGAAAACCCAAATAATAGTAGCTTAAACAGCTACTATTCATTCATCTCAATTAACAATACGTCAGGAAGGTGTCAGTTTAAGGTTGGCACTGTGACTGTGGTTCAAATGTGTAGTTGTGAAGCACACATTTTCCATCTTTCCTTTCTGTCATCTTTCCATCCTCATGCTCATTCATGGTTGCAAGATGATGCTGCACCTTCCAGCGTTGAAAAATCCAAATATTCAAGGCATTGAAAGGAGTGGGAAGAGGAAAGAAGAAAAAAGCGTTTTCCTATTCTGGTGCTTTTTCTTTTTGAAAGGGATACCTTCCCCAAATTCCCACATGTATCTCACTGGCGGGCGAGTGCTCACGGGCGGCTACAAAGAAGTTTGGAGGAGATGGTACCTGTGGCTGGTCATAATGTTGCCCTGGATAAAACTGCAGTTCTGTTTCTAAGGAACAAAAAGAAATGGATAGGCAACAAGCAGGGACTGCTATGAGGTCTACACCTGTCAAGGTTGGAATTTCTCTTACAAGTGTATTAATTAATGTATCTTCTCCATTCCATCTAGCAAATAATACTCTTTCTTGAATGTCCAACTTCTGTACTATCTTTCTCTTTCCAGATCATGTCAGTTCTCAGGGTCTGTGTGTGTGTTTTATAACAGTAATCATAGTTATGACTATTCGTTTGGCAACTTATGACCTTTTTATTTTGCACTGCCACCTTAATTGTTGTTTACTATTGAACTACTGTAAACATTTCCATGGGATCAGGTATTATTATTGAACTGCATTATATAAGCCGTGATTCCATACTAATTACTGAATGATAGATGATATGAAGACTTTGTAATATTAATATTTCTTGAAGATTAATATGTATCAATATTTTCAAAATGGCTATTGCTTTAGAAAAAATATTTTCCAAATTGTGATCTTTATTATGATCCCTTGAATGGATTCAAAGTATTACTAACATTGTTTTAAACGACTGGCACTTTTCCACTGGTACAATATTCAGCCATATTGTTGTAGGTCAGTATAAATATTAATCAATTCAGTTATATTAAAGAGATGGCCCCATAATGAATTATTTTTAATTCTCACATCCACATAGCAACCTTATTTTGCCATACCATGATATATAACATAGAACCATTAAACAGTTTCTCCTCATTGTGAAATGCCTTTTTGGAAAGCTGCACTGAGAAGGATTTTGGAGAATCTGGGTACAGTGGGGAAGAGTGACATGACTGACTAATGATGTTTATCACTGTAAGATGCAGGAGAGAAAGTACCCATCCCATTCTGCGCATCCCTAGCCTAGAATACAAGGCACGCTTACTACGTGTTTTAGGTAATAATTTCCTCCATGAAAAAAAGAGCATATTTTCTAACTTAACTGTTTCTTTTAAAAAGAATTGATCTTATTTGTTACCAACCATGCATTTTTGCAACAAGGGGTAGCAATGCAAAAGAAGATTTTATCTTTGCTCACAACCTAAGGTAAGAATTCAGTCATGAGGAATAGCTGCATTTATTGACTGATAAGTATAAAGGACATGTAAATAAGGCATTCACAATGACGGACAAATTTCAAGAGAATATAAAAATAATGGCATGGAAGAAGCTAACATTAATCCTGAAAGACTGAACAAATATATTCTTTACATTATTTCATTTAATTCTCAAAGCACTCTGTATGTTATTATATGTACTATATAGATAAGGAAATTGAGCCTCTGAAAATTTAAATAATTGCCCAACAAATGATGGTCAAAGTCAAAATGAAGACTTCAGTTTAATAACCCAAAGGTCAATTGTTTCCTTATATTTCTCCAAAGGTGACTTTGAAAATGTTGTAATTTATTCCATTATCCACGATAGATTCTCTGCCTGCAGGAATCCAGCCCTGATGCCTCCAATATTTCCCAAAGACCATCATATAAAATATTGATGGAGTCAATTTGCAGCATCAATAAGTCACCTGTATATCTCTGTGTGCTGTGCAATGTTCCTTTTGGAGGTGAACAAAATCTATCAAGTTTTAAGAAAAATGACTATTTCATTTGTCAACATATTGCCTTTATTTTAATAAATTCAAATACTTCTTGCAGTTGTCCATCAGAGTCATGGGTAACACTAACAGACATGGATATGTAACTGACTTCAGTTTCTGATAATCAAAACTGCCTTTGTGTGTTTTATATCAATACCTCAAATAGCTGTGGGAAAAAAATAAGAATCATATAAGGTACTCTGAGAAGAAAAATGGGTGAAGCAAAAAGAACATGGGCAGCATTCACATTTGAAAAACCAAAACATCTGTAACTCTTTCTGATGTTTTTAGGTCTATTTTTATATTTCATATACAGATGTACATACACACACACATATTTTTCTTCATATGTACTCCCCACATAAGCTGTGATAACCTTATTCCTGATAGCACTTGTTACATTTAAAAAATAATCAGGAATCTTTTCATTTACTAACTACCTTTTCAAAAAGCAAAGAACGTTATATTTAATGCATTTTTCCCTCTAGGTTTTTTTTTCCACAGTAGAAAGTGAATTTCTGAAGCCTAACACAATGTCTTGTTCATTTTTATATACCCAATGTTTAGAAAGTTGTTCCTAGTCCTACTAGGAATAGGAATAAACACAAGAGTATAATTTTTATATAAACTTTTCAATATATGTACATTTTTACATGAGAGGAAGGTATTTACTGTCTGTAATAAGTTTTCTATATGCATGTGATAGCTGTCCTTCTCACCCCACTGGATTATGTACGTCAATGCCATCATATTCAAATTATTTTTTCTTTAGAGCCTTCATAAATCTGGCCAAGTTTTTAATGTTTTGCTGGTGATTATTAAATGCTCTATTTGTTATGTCTTGTGGGGAAAATGGTGATTTCAAAATGCTTCAGAGCATTGTTTTAGAACTCCATTGAAATCAATTCTTAACAGTCAATATAAAAAAAATATATATTTTTGGTGCACTTAAAAGAAGCTAGAAATAACACTAGAAAGTATTATTTAATGTATTATAAATTTCATTTGAGAATATATATATTATAAAGGAAATATTTTGTGAAATTAAGATTACAATACTGTAGTATTCAAAATACAGTTTAAAAAAGTGCCAATCATTTTCACTTTCTTCTTTGCTTGACTTAAAATTAAAAGATGGGATGAATGTTGAGGATAATATGCTAAGTAAAATAAGCTAGTCACAAAAAGACAAACACTGTGATTCCACTTACATGAGGTACCTAGAGTTGTCAAATGCATAGAAACAGAAAGTAGAATGGTGGTTGTCAGGGGCTGGGGGTGGGGAGAAGAGAGGGTTATTGTTTAATTGGTACAGAGTTTCAATTTTTCAAGATAAAAAAAGTTCTGGATATGGGTTCTGGACTCCCTCTAAGGGAAAAACCTTTCCGATGACACTTACGCAAGCTGGCATAAGTGTGAAGCTGTGGTGTTGGCTGCACAACGATGCCAATATACTTAATGCCACCGAGTTGTACAGTTAAAAAGGTTAGAATAGTAAATTTTATGTTATGTATATTTTATGTATACTTTACCACAATTAAAAAAAATAGCGAATTCAAGAAAGAGAAATGAACACTTCAGAAGTAAACATCCCGAGGAATAAAAATAACACTGAGCTAAAAATAAACATTTAAACGTGCCTTGTGTAGTAAGCCTTCCCTGTGCATGTGTGATATTTTCCCACTGAGAAATGGAGTCTATTCCCTTCCTCTATTTGAATCTAGGCTAGACTTTGTTATTTGAATAACCATTAGGAAGAGCCAGGAGGGACATTCTGGAACTTCTGAGGCTAAGTCATACAAACTCTTTGCTATTTTTCCTCAGGCTCTTGGAATGTTTGCCCTTGGAACATTCTGTGAATGAAGAATGTTGCATGCCACGTCAGTAAACAAAGGACATTGCAGCCATCAGCCACTGCCCGCCCCCCCCCCCCCCCCCCCCCCCCCGCAAAGGTGCACCCTGAGGGAATTTAGGATGGGAAAAACCAGGGTGCTGGCCCTAGATAGCTAAGGTGTGTAGCAAAGGAATGACTTCACTGAACACAGTCTCTTGCATCTTCCCAAAAACAGAAAAGCACTAAATTCCTTAACTTGAGCTATCTGGTTTTCTTTAATTAACAGTTATTTTTTGATGTTTGGGCTCCCAAAACTCCTGTATATCCTGTCTCCCCCTCTACCTCTAGGGAGCAGTCCCTCAGAGGGATCTGAGAGGCTGCCTCCTGGGCTGAAGTCCTCATACTTCTTAACTTTTAGGTTGTGCATTCTTTTACAGTCGACACATGGTAAAAGCCAATCCCAGGTAAGATGTCTGACTAACTCGTGATAGCCCAAGCCACAGGGATTGCCCTGGAGGTTGATTCCATGTTGATCCAGACAGAGAAACCAAAGAGTACACATGTGCCAAACATGTAGGGGATAAAGGCATCTTGGAAGTGATCCTCCAGGTCCAGGGGTACCAGTCTGAGCCATGTGGATCAAAGACAAGCTGCCTAGCCCATTCCTTCCTTCCTGAATGATCCACAAAATTGCAAGCAAAATGAAACTTGTTTAGGCCACTAACTTTTAGGGTAGTTTGTTACGCTGCAAACATTAACGGCAACAGGCAGCCTGTATGGTATCAAGATTCCATATGAATGCTCACCGATAAGATATATGAAAAAAAATTCTTTGGATTTAAATATGTGTTCATATTTTAAAATTACACACTTGGCTTTATACATGAATTTAAAAATCATTTGAATTAAAGTTTGAATAAAAAAACCACAGTGGTTCTTGTATTCCTCTTTTTCCAGGGCAATGTAATTATTAAAATTAATCATTAAACTAGTATTTATTCAAAGTGTTCTTTTTTCACCTCATCTATAAAATCAGTCATTTTTTGGGGAAAAAGGAATGGAATCAGTCATGAGAACTGATGAAGAAATGTAGGCTCTGCTAGTTCAGTTTCTGACAATTTTAACCCTGACTCTGCACACAGTTCTATATAATGACATGATGGGAAATTTTTGTGACATGATTTGCTGTAGATCTGTTGCAGTTTTTAGTCTGGGGGTAAAAAGGATGGAAGGGCTGCCATTTAAATATTTGCATAGAGAAGTTGGAAAGATGTTTTGTCTATTCTAAATCTACTCTGGTGCATGAGAAGATCATTTCTTCTCAGTCATCAATGCCAATAAGGTACTCTGCTAACAAAGTGAAAATCTGTGCTGAACTGGCAGCATCAGAACAGACAAATACACTTACCACAGTGAGCTTCATCAGACCTATCAGAGCAGTCTGGTTGATAGTCACAGACCAGGTGGGATGCAATACACTTCTTGTTGTGGCACAAGAAATCAGTGGCTTCTGGGCAAATCTCAGAAGTCTCTCCCACTGGGGGGAAAACAAAATAACAAACACAAACATCATTTGGTAATTCTTTCATCAAATTTGAATACTCCTTTTAGTTGCCACACTATTAGATAAGTTAAAGATTTTAATTGTTGTCCAAGGTAGACTTGTAGACAACTCCCCATCTCTCAGTCCCACCTGGAACTGTTCAGCAAGTAACATAGATTGTACTTCCAAAATATCTTTTAACCAGTCAAGGGCTGACCATCGTCTATTACATAAACCCAAACTCCCAATCAAGGCATTAAAAATGTTTTGGTTTTTGGCTCCAGCTTAGTTTTCCAGGCTCATTTTCTGCAACTCTTCTCTTAAGCACCTGCAAGTAAATTATATCCTAGGACTGAGGGCTTCACAAATATGCCACTTGGTCTGCATTTTACCACATGTTCACAAATGCTGCTTCCTTTACCTGTACTGACCATTCATTCCCTCTCGTGGTCTTGGTGGTCTGTTCAACCTTAGGACTCAAGGAAACAACTTCTCTCTCTACCCTTGTCTTGCCTTTCTCTTTGCCATCCAAGCCTCTGGTCAGACACTCCCTATTACATGCTGCCTAAGGATACTTTTATTCCTATATTACATGCTTACCCCCTCGTATAAGAGCTGTTTACACTTCTGGCTGTCCTCCCAGACTCTAAGCTCCCTCGACACAGGAGTTTTTGCTGTGTTTTCTTGGGCCTAACACAGCACCTAATATACAATTTGTGCTTTATAAATGCTGGTTACAATAACTGAAGGCATAATGGTTTCATCTGAAGGGGACTTAGAAAAGCAAACTGACATAGAATTTTCAAAGCAATTCACATGTTGGCATATCATTTCAACTGATATGAAGTCTAATGATAATATTTTATAGCTTCAAAGTGATATACATTAAAGGTCTGAAACTATCTTTATCAAACTCAACAAATTAAATAAAGCTCAGCGGTTCCTTTGTTACATCGATTAGTATGGGTTCAGGATAGGGTGTCTGCGGTGGGGGTAGGTTACTCAAGGTTAGGGAGTATTTTCATGAAGGAAAATAGTAAAACTCTACAGATTTCATAAAAGTGCATTTCCAGAGTCTTTCCGTAGTCATCCCCATAATACAATAGCTAAAACCTCAATAATTTCCAGAAATAATTTACCAGTAAAATGTAGTCCCAATACGAAGATTGAGAGGAGGCATCTAAAAGAACAGCCAATATTTATTAGCTCGTGGGTATCAGTAAGGTGAAGAATGAAAGGTCGTGTTCTTTGAGTGATTTAGAAACTTTGCCACATAATTTTAATTAACACTAGTGAGAATTGACAGTTAACCCAGAGAACTATGTGGACATTGTTTAGTATGCAAGTCTATGCATTGGAGATTATTTTTCTATGCCACAGGCTGTGGAGTCATAAAATTACTCCACAGAGGATATGGGTTTTGACTTATAATCTAAATAATTGATTCTTTAGTTTTAAAAAAAAAGACTGAAATAGACTCCATCTCTAAATGAGGCTTATTACCTTAACAACATAGAATAGAAAAAACATGAAGAGGAATCAAGTCAATGCTTTGAAATATAGTAAACTGAGCATAAACCAGAGTATCTATGGTATATGGGTTGCACGGATTAAAAATAAAAAGAGACTGCAATTCTAAGAAAAGTAGATCTTCTTTAAGACAAGAATATAGTCAGTCAGACTGCTGTTAGCAAAAACAGCATGGTAAATAGAAGAGGAACATTATTTTAGTGAGAATGTCTTGCATGTGTTTAGCCATTTTCAATTTCTTCATTTAGCCAAAATGATAAAGGCAGTACCTATTAACCTGGTCAACAAATATATGAAATGAAAGATAATCTCACATATACTATAGTTAATGATATGAGAATAGAAAGAGCATTGGTGCTCATAAGAGCGAGTTGAAGATGACCTGCTGGCAGAATACGGCACATGAAACAGACTAAATATTTATTTTAGCTTAGAAAATAAAGGTTGACGGAGTCCAAAAGACCTAAAACTAAAACATGATAAATGGAAAAATCCTAGGAAGAAGAAAATGTCTGCAAAATAATGTAGCCATAAGAATCGAATACTTAATCCACTAAAAGCACGAGGAACATATAGGACTAATCCACTGTGGATTTGAATACACTGTCCCCAAAGTTAAAGTGACGTCCATTGAAAACTCACATTATTCTCCTTTGAAACAGAATTTACAGTAAAGAAATCCTTGCCCGTATAAATTTGTATTTGGACTAAAACAGCTTTGTGCACAGGATTCATTACATAGAATTAGATATAATCATTCTACAGATCATGTTTGTGGATACACACTTGTTTTATCATCTCCTTCAAGTGATGATATTCAGTATGCTCTGGGATTTCAGACAGTAAATTTCACGTGGGCACACATTTTTGGCACCTTTATTTCTCATGCAGAATATTACCACATGAAGGACATAAAAGACGTGATGGCAATGGCCAGACTCCCCCTCACTGAAGACCATGTTATTCAGGCTCCTTAGGCTGAAGGAGACTGAATAACCATGACCATGTCACGTCTCCTTAGGCTTCTCTTCACTGTGACAGTTTCTCAGATTTTCCTTGTCTTTGATAACTTTTACACTTTGGACAGTACTGGTCAAGTATTTTGTAGGATTTCTATTAGAATTTGATTTTTCCCCCTTATAATTTAGGTAGGATTATGGGTGTAGGGGAGGAAGACTACAGAAGTAAAGTGTTATTTTCATCACGTCATGACCAGGGCACGTACTATGACACAACTTGTCACCGTTCATGTTGACCTTGTCTACCTGGCTGATGTAGTTCTTGTCATATTTCTCCACTTTAAAGTTACTTTCTTTTTTCTATCCCTGTAAATACAATATTTCTTTGGAAGGAAGTCACTGTGTGCAGACCACATAGTGGAGAGGAAATCTATGCTTCCCTCCTTGAGGGTAGAGAATCTACGTAGATTAGTGTTCTTACATATGGGAGATTGGTCTTTTCCCTCCCATTTATACATTTATTTAGTAATTTATATCAATATGGACTCAAGGATATTTATTTTACAATTTGAGTCATAATACAATGCTATTTTATTTTTTTATTGCTCAAATTGGCAGAGGGGAGCTCTTTCCGTTGGCTTCTATGTCCCTTTGACATGCTACCATCAATGTAGCCTTTTTTTTTTTTTTTTTTGGCACACTGCTTTCTGTTCTAACACCATAAGTTGCCTAAGCCTTACCTTGTATTTTTCCCAGCCCAGTCCTAGAATCAGCCATCAGCCATTTCTCCAAGCAGCCCTGGTTCCTTTTATTGGAGAATGCTGTCGGAAACCAAAATCTGGGTACTAGGTTGCCCCCTGCTACTGGGGTGTCATTGTTTCTATGCTATGATGACTTGAGGAGTCATGCCATTTTTCAATTACAGAAAATGATCCATTTTATTTCTTCAAGTACTATCTTTCCCTAAGTCTCTGTTTTCTATTTCTGGAACTTTTTTTTTTTTTAACATCTTTATTGGAGTATAATTGCTTTACAATGGTGTGTTACTTTCTGCTTTATGACAAAGTGAATCAGCTATACATATACATATATCCCCACATCTCCTCCCTCTTGCGTCTCCCTCCCACCTTCCCTATCCCACCCCTCTAGGTGGTCACAAAGCACCGAGCTGATCTCCCTGTGCTATGCGGCTGCTATTACAAGTGTTAGATTCACTTATTCCATCTTCAATGTCTCAATTTCTGTTCATATTTTTCTTTCTCTTTACCTTGCTGTGTTGCATTTTGGTGAGTAAGCTCACGCTTATTTGATGAGTTATCCTTCAACTGTGCCTCTAATCTGTTTGTTTAACTTTTGCATTGATATTTATTTTCAGTTATAATTTCTGGAAGTGAAATTTAATTATTTTATTTAGTATCCTGCCTATTTTGTTTTATGCTTTCCTTTTTCTGTATTTTGATCCCAATAGCATGTGGTCCCAACAGCATAAATTTACACTGGCTTCATGCATTATCCTTGAAGTTTCAGTGGTTCTAGAAATTGTAATATTAATGTGTTATTTTTGAGTTCTCATTCTCACAGCATGTACTATCCTACGTGTGGTATGGCACAAGTTTTAGGGTTTTGGTTTCATGCTGGTAGCTCCTGTTCTGTTCATTTATTTTTCTTTAATTTTTTCCAACTTCCTGGACAGACAACAAATTTCTCTGGGCTTTCTCTGGAAAGGACCAGGCTTTATGCAAGGGTACATGTCTAGCTCTCCTATTCTGATATAGGGTTAAAACTTCCAGTCTCCAGATACCATTTTCTATGTCCAGGTTCCCAAGTCCTTTAAGCCCCTGGGAAGTTAGCTTTCATCTATGGTCTATGTTTGAGTCCCCTCTTTGGTTCTGGAACTGGTATATTTTGTTTTCTTTTTCAAATTTCAGTTTGGAGTATTAACAAGTGCTTTCTAAAGATATTTTTATATGTTTGTAGTGAGTGGAAAGCACATCCTATGATATGATTTTGTTAATTTTTCTGTAGTCTAATTTTCAATATAAATTTAATATTTAAAAACTTAAAACCTTATATCATGAATTCTAAAAATAATCTCAAGAAAGTCCCATAAAACAATTTTCTCCAAATCATGCTCCTTATTATAAAAAGAAACCCTCTGAAATTGGCATATATCATTTTCTTTACCTTGTGTTCCTATAAAGGTAAACATATATGAACATTTGAGTGCATTCATTGAAACAGAAACATAAAGATATATTTGTAGTGGCTAGAAGAGGGAACTTTTTCATAAACATAGTTTCTTTTTGTTTGTTAATATATACATTTTCCTTGTCATTTATCTGTTTTAACTTGTTAATAAATCATCTTTGGATAGCTTTTATTGTAGGTATGCTTCAAAAGTTTTATCATTCTAAGTAAAAGTTTCCCTCTAGTTAAAGCTGGTAATACTGGACAGTAAATATTGATTGCTAGTGGAAAGTCAAAATATGTGTGGCCAATGTATTGATCTGAACCTCCATTCTCATGAAAGCTCTGTAACCTTAGGTAACTCATTTACTATCAATCTCTAAATGAAAACAATGGTAATCACTCTCTCATACAAAGTACTATACCTTTAAATCTAGTGACATCATCCATTTAGTATCTTTACTTATTCATCCTAGAAACATATATTGAACAGTTGTCAGACACCATGGTGGATAGTTCTGACCATCAAAGAATTTATAATCCGGTAGTGAAAACTTATGTGTAAAACAGGCTGTTTAGGGCTGTAATGGAAGATATTTAATGGCTTGCTGTCAGAGGACAACAAAATATAGCCCTAGTTTGTACTGGTGTGTTAATAAATATTTAATACATTTATTCACCGCTGACCTTTCAAAATGCATATCATCTCAGCTTGTCATGTAGCCAATTAGAAAAAGAGGCCAGACCACTCAACTGAGAAGAAGCAGGTCCTTTATAAAACCCCATTCATTTCAGTTTCCTTATCAAGTACGTTTGACCACATGTTGCAAATACGGAAGACTCAATGTTATCTGAAGAATAACACTTGGGTAAAAAAAAAAAAAAAAAAGGGCGAAATAGGCTCAAGAAAAAAATATTTTGGGAAAGATCACACACCTGAAATCTTCCTTCACAGATGAACTGCCTATTTCACCTGACGGCGCTCTTGTTCTAGAAATAGGATCGGGACAAGTTTGCAAATCAAAGGAAATCTCAACACTGCTGATGACTACATATCTCATGACCAGGATTTTTAAATGTCCAGAAAATAACAATAAACACCTTTCGTATTTTCTATTCAGGGTGAGCGCTTAAATCTATCTTATGTTAGAAAGATTGCTAGGTTTCAAGAAGGTCACTGCACATATCAGACAACTGAGAGCAACACATCTGAATGTGTAACCTCCATGAGCTCAGTGACAGCAAAGTTCAGTTTGTGCCCAAATTATCGAAGTGTTATCAGAGTTACTGGACCATGTCTTAGAGGATAGCAAGAGCTTAGGAAAATATAAAAAACGCAAATCCACTTGTGCTACACAGAGGCAAGGTGTATACGAAGTGGAAAATATCTTAAAGATCAACTTTTCAGCTTTTTAAGCAAAATGGTGACTTTATAAACTGATTCTATACTTGTTTGAAAGAAAATTATATATGTCAACCTCTCTTTTCAGACATGCAACTCAGATTTTTGTCTTTAGCTTTTTTTAGATATGGATATATTTTAAATATCTAGTTTTCTAAATCATTCATTTAAAGGTTTAAGACAAAAATCCTTTTTAGAAGGTTTACAATGAAGGAAAAGGAAATAATAAGAAAATAAAGCAAAATCAACAACAAAATTCAGAAGTGATGTATTTGACAATGACCAGTATGCTTTTCAGCTTGAAGAAGCATTTTTAGTGGGTTAGTGATTCAAAAGTCCTCATCCATCCCTCATCTCTTTTCAGGTCCTAATGCTCCATTAAAAGAACGCTTGCTTCGTTTTCTGGTAATTTCCTAACTACCATTTTAAAAGAAATGTTGACCCTTTCCATTCTGGATTTTACTTCTGCATCTGATATACCAAAAATGTCTTCCTTTCTGTGACCCTCAACTCCTTTAGCTCCTGGCCACCGTATTCCTACTACTCCATCACAGCTCCATCACATCACAGCTTCCTTCTCTCTCTTGGTTCTTTTTCCAGTCCAGGCCTTCAATGCCAATGCAGCAAATTGTGACCCTCAACTCCTTTAGCTCCATCACACCGTATTCCTACTACTCCATCACAGCTCCATCACATCACAGCTTCCTTCTCTCTCTTGGTTCTTTTTCCAGTCCAGGCCTTCAATGCCAATGCAGCAAATTGTGACCCTATGTTCTTCTTTGGGCATGATATTTACTGTCATGATTTTACCTGACATCTGGGGGTTGATGACCTGATATCTACAACCCAATCTGTCCCTTCTCCTGAGTTTAGTCGCTTAGGATACATTTCCCGCTGGACTTTTCTATAACATATCAGACACACTAAACGTGACCAAAAAATGCACTTTTTTCTCTCTTTTTGCCTCCTACTTTATCTTCCTCTACTTCTTGACTCACAATAAACCTCACAATGCTCATCTGTGGATGGTCCACAGAAGCATAACATCTTTTCTCACCTACTTTGGTCCTTACTCTTGTTTTTACGCCTTCTTCCTGTCTCATCCGTGGGGTGGAGATGGCTGGCTGTTTACAACATATACCTTCAAATTTCTACAGCAGACAGTTGTTGCTGGGTAGCAGCTGCTCAGCCAGGCACTTGACTTCTCAACACCATATGCAACCAGGTGGGGCCACAAGGGTGAGTTCTAGCCAGTGGAGTGTGAGTGGAGGTGATACTCACTCACTTCCAGGCAAAGCCACACAAACTTCCACGCACAGCTCGTCATGTTCTTTTCCTCTCTCCGTTGGATAGAAACAATGTGATGTTCACTAGGGTGGACCTTGAAGGTCAGAGACTAAAGATCTGCCTGGGTCCCTGAATAAATGCATGAGAAGAGTGGTCCCCCTAATCTGTTCACTTGCTAACTACTGCAAGCTGAATAAGAAATGAACTTGAACTGTGATCTAGCTGTAGCCTCCCCTGCTACAACTGGTATGCAATGAGGATGATTCTGTTGATGAATATGGTGGCTCTGACTCTTAAGGAGACTAGATTGCATGTCTCATCCTGTTTAAGCACGTTATATATATAAACTCATTTAATTCCGAAGATAGCTCCACGAAGCAGGTACTATAATTTTTTGTCTTATTAAAATTACTGAAGGTCACACAACTACATCATAGCAAAGCCAGAATTCATGCTCTGACTACAGCCTTTACTCTTTTTTTTTTTTTTTTGCGGTACGTGGGCCTCTCACTGCTGTGGCCTCTCCCATTGCGGAGCACAGGCTCTGGACGCGCAGGCTCAGCGGCCATGGCTCACGGGCCCAGCCACTCCGCGGGGCACGTGGGATCCTCCCGGACCGGGACACGAACCCGCATCCCCTGCATCGGCAGGCGGACCCTCAACCACTGTGCCACCAGGGAAGCCCAGCCTTTACTCTTAACCAATAAACCCCATTCCTCCTCTCATCCTGCTCAAATATCCAATCCCATAAGCCATAAGTTAAGTGTTACTCTTTCAAAGTCCCATTTATCCATCCAGCTCTGCTCGTGCTCTGGATAATATAAATTATAGCACATGGTATTGAAATACAGTACACTGATATATTTCCTGTTGGATTTATCCACTATACAACAGAAAACTAGACATGTTTCTTCTGGGAAAAAAAGGAAAGAATCAAAGGAAGGAACTATATTGTACTCATTACTACATCCCTAATACATAGCAAAGATCCCAGGGACCTTTTGGTCATTAAGTAACATTTGCTGAACTGTGTTTAAATTTGTAAAATTGCCTGGACTTTACCACTACAATCAGAATAGGTGGTTAATTAAACATAAAATGAATTCTAAACATGCTATGAGTACTAAGGACTAAGAATTACATTGAATGAATTTAAACTATATTGGGCAAAATCATTCCTATAGAACTTCACAGTTAAAAATGGTTACAAGAAAACTGTCAACTCTTGAAAACTGTTTAGAGGATAAATAGGCTGTAGGATAACTACTGTCACTGCCTAAGATAATTTCTGAGATGTAATATATACTGTGAGCTTGATAGTCTATATAAGCACAGGTAATGATGCAATTTATTGGTTTCTACACAGAGAAGTAGGCCCATGGTGTGTGATGACACGAGACAAAGCAAAGATAATCTAAAGAAAAGTGAGGCACAGGAACCTGGAGTATTGAGACAATAAATACTCTTTGTGAGGAAGACGACTTTGGTGTGAGACATAAAATTGTAAGGAAAGAAAAAAACTCACCCAAGGAAATCGTAATCATCATTCACAAGTGGCCCTTTATTAAGGATGTCTGTCTACATGCTGGATTCCAACTCTAGCTTGAAGAAGACCCATAATGGATGGAATATGTCATCTGTTTAGACCTAATTAAAATGTTCTAATTGCTGTATTAAGAGGGGAGTACACACTTTGCTCAATTTTATCTCCATTCCACTGGAGATGAGGTGTAAGAGGAAACGTGCACATTAAAGCACATCAAAGCACCGATGTCATATGTATCTGACAGAAAATGGCACAGAAAGCAAATGCAATTGCTTATTGAGCTGTTGTCTCAAAATACTATTTGTTTTCCTTTGCTCAGGTAACTTTTGCATAGAAATTATACGGAAGTACTTGCGGATTTGCTCGAAATATTAATACATAGTAGGGATACACGCTTGTTTAAATATATTTTATAATAAATAGTTGATTCATTTTGACCAAATTGAAAACAACTATTTTTACACATCTTACTACCCAAGTCAGTAATTATCATGTGTGTTTGCTTCTTGTTCTCCTACACCTACTATGGAGTGACAGAATAATCAATAAATTGAGAGGCAATGAGCTGTATTTCTGTTCCCACAGTGTCAAACCTCCAAGTAAGCTGGAATGAAATCATTCAAACACTCTGGATCCCTAAAGTCTTTCCACTCTACAGTTCTAGGGGTTTTGAATACTATCTCAAAGACACTTTCTTAGTTAATTCACTAGAAATTCTCTGGTTGTTTTTAAAAAATATAAATGCAAGTACAAAAATGCTGTAAGAAGTAATCTAAGATTATTATTTTCAGCCACCCAAAAGCACATTTCTCTTATGAGCTAAAATGTAAGATGAAAATTCCATTAAAATTGTTGCGCATTGGGCTTCCGTGGTGGCGCAGTGGTTGAGAGTCCGCCTGCCGATGCAGGGGACGCGGGTTCGTGTCCCGGTCCGGGAAGATCCCACATGCCGCGGAGCGGCTGGGCCCGTGAGCCATGGCCGCTGAGCCTGCGCGTCCGGAGCCTGTGCTCCGCAACGGGAGAGTGAGTGGCCCGCGTACCGCAAAAAAAAAAAAAAAAAAAATTGTTGGGCATTAAAGAGTTAAAAGTTACTCATGTAGAATGTCTCAGCTATAGGCTGCCCCACTCCAATATCTATACTTCCACTAGAATGAAGAAATCAAGAGTTGCATAAAGCCCAAGAATTTACCAGCATTGATCCTATATAAATAAAATGTGGGAATAACTGGAAAAAACCAAAACACTAACATTTTTACATACAAAATACATAAAAATAATTAGGCAAAAAACTTAGTTTAATGAGATGGAGAATATGGGAGTGTGTGTTGAAATGTAGAGACATATTTCTGAAGTGTACATACCCCCCAAGAGCAGATTATGAATCATCTGTGTTTAATGTGTGAGAATATATCACATGGATATAAAACATGAATAGTTAGGGTCTTATAAAATATGTTATAGACTGATGTTCAAAATAAACACAAGGTGAATGAGCTTCCTGGTTCAAGGTGATGACGCAGGCTATGGCAATAGGTCCACCTTTAACATGCACAGGATCTGCTGTGGACACCCCAGTCTGTAGGTACAATCCCATCTTCATCTCCATAGTCATCTTGTAGCTAACCTTGCAGCTCAGGGTATGCATACCAGCAGTGCAGTCCCTCCATGAGAAGACAGAACTGGGGAAGACGTGAGGAAAGACCCCTGAAGCCAGCTTGGAGCTGCATGATCAGAGTAATCTGAGATTTAGAACCGGGAACATAGGCTCTGAGTGGGCACGTCCTTTTAGCTCTCAACAGACTCCTTGCCAAATGGGGTGGGGTGGGGCCTGAGGAAGAACAGAAAAGAGCCGGCTAATGTTCATCACCCAGAATCTCAGTGTGGTATTACATAGCTGATTGATCAAAGGAGAGATAACTGATTAAAGATAAGCCAACAGGATTATTGCATTTGGGATTGAATGTTGTACCAAGACACACAGAAATAGCAGTTCTGGGGGGCACAGGTGTCTAATGGGCACTTCACTGGAGCAACTTCCCACGAGCCCCTGTTACTTCGGTCCTTGGAGCTTATTCTTTTCAAGGACGGCTTCCACAATTGTTTCTTCAATTCTCTGATCCATCCCAGAATCTTTAGAAAAAATGACCTCTATTTATTTGATTGGTAAAATTGGTTTCTAGTACATGCATTAAAAAAGGACATAAACTGTTAACTGCATCTATTATTACCCTATCTTGGTCGCACTTTAGGAGTGCTGCAACCATAATCAATGATATGTGTAATAAAGGAAAACAATACCACTTCAAGGAAATATACGGCCCCCTAAAAATATAAGGTTCTAGAACCTCATTGATATTGATACCATTAATGAGTTTTAATGAAGAATAAGAGATTTTGAAGTGCTGAGCAATCTGATTCAGACTTCTGAATTAGTTTGTCTTTTCTATTATTTGTATAGTAAGGTCACTGCAGGACACTGTTAAATAATTTTCAATTTACATGCAAATTCCAGCATCAAACTGTGATCAAGTTATGTTTTTCTGCATAAAATGAATACAAATAAGTCTAATCACCACATAATATTATCTTTGACCCTTTCCTTTGAACTCTGCCATATATGTGAGATGTATAAAAATTTAATTTGCACTGTATTTTTGACATAATATTTCATTCAAATCTTCAGAATTTAATAAGTTTACTGTGGACTAAAGAAAAATATTTTGATGTACTTTTTAATTGTTTACAAAGAGTTTAGCCACAACAAAGAAACTTTATGATATTTTTAAACAAAATCTTAACATCTCCCTGAGTAATCTCTCTACCAGTTGTGTCATTTGGCTGAATTAATTAATCTCTCTGAGGCTCAGATTCCTCATCTGACGAATGGAGATACTGAAGTTCCAACATGAATAACAGAGGTGTATGAACATTAAATGAGATCATGTATGCAAGTTTTCAGTACATGCTTGACATTTACTAATTAGTTATTTAATGTTACTTTTTCCAAATTTTTTCTTGAATCTTGAGAACCTGCCCTCTCAGAACCTTAGTTTCTTTATCTATAAAGTGGGTTCTTATAAGATTTAGTGAAAGGACTTCCCTGGTGGCGCAGTGGTTAAGAATCCGCCTGCCAATGCAAGGGACACAGGTTCGAGCCCTGGTCTGGAAAGATCCCACATGCTGCGGAGCAGCTAAGCCCGTGCACCACAACTACTGAGCCTGCATGCCACAACTACTGAAACCTGCACGCCCAGAGCCTGTGCTCCGCAACAAGAGAAGCCACCGCAATGAGAAGCCTGTGCACTGCAACGAAGAGTAGCCTCTGCTCGCTGCAACCCCGCGTGCAGCAACGAAGACTCAACGCAGCCAAAAATAAAAATAAATAAGTAAATAAATAAATTTATATGTAAAAAAAACAAGATTTAGTGAAGGTAAAGCATATAAAGTTGGTAAAACTGTCATTGATTTAGAGATATTAAAAGTTCTAATTATTTTTGTAGTCATCCTAGGTCAGCATTCTCTCTACAACAAAACGCTTCTTTGAGGAATCATTAATAACATTTTACACTATTTCTAAATAGTGTTAGGAAATGCTATCAGTATTAAGAGATATTAATTTTTTACTTACAATGGATTGGGTACTGGTTTAATCACTTTGCAAGGATTAAATCAATAGATTTCCATAATAATTCAATTGTATAGAAAAGGCATAGAGTGGTGAAGTAACTTGTCCCAGGTCACACACCTGAGAAACAGTGAAGTTAAAATTCAAACTGAGCTAATGATTCCAATGCCCATCATGTTATATAACCTCTAAGCTATTGCTTTTCCAATCAAAATGGTGATGAAAGAATATAATTTAAATTGCATATCCCATGCTTTTAAGGAAATTTGAAAATGTTTAAAAGTATTTAAATATACAGGATTTCTTGGAATATGAGATAATCCTTAGACTAGAAACACCTGGAAGCTCACTTGATCCATTGTCAAATTCAACATAATATTTAAATTGCTTAATATGTTGCATAAGTTATTTTAAAGATAAACTCACCAAATAGTACATTATGTCCAAAATAATAAAGCAGGACATGACATCTTGAGAAAAGATGTACATTTTAAGTAGCTAAACATTAAAAAATGATATAATTTTCCATAAAATACATTATAAAACACTGCAAAATACCTTTGTGTTAGTAATGTATTTTACATTTTAAAGTATTTTAAATAATATTGATAGAAAATCTTTTTTTCACTTCCTTTTTTTGGCAGTATGAGATTTTAGTCACGGAATTAAGGCCAACTGAGAGAAAATATCTACAATCTACAATTCAGTAATAAAACACTGAAATACATTTTCAAATGCAAGACTCTTCAAAGTCAGAAATGAAATGAATTCAGCCAACTGGAATTTATATTGAAATCTGGAGATAACTTCACGGGCTAAGGACTACCCAGGGCAGGAGATTTACTGGAGGTTCCCACACAAAACTGGAATCAATAGGGTTTATATTTGCAGCTTTAGAGTAAATGAGAAAGAAACCTGCCTCTCAGAAGTGGTGGAGATATAGATATACATGAATCACCTGAATATCTATCTCTCTATCTGTCTATCTATCCATCTCTATAGATACATACCTATAGGAGATCTCCCTCCCCCCCCCATATATATGTATGTATATATCCTGAATCTAGAATTTATACAGAATAACAAAAGGCTAACAGGAGCCAAGACACTCCTGAAAAAGAAAATCAAAATCAAGAGACTATATACTTCAGGTAACAAAACTTATTTAAACATTATAATAAAGAAGAGGTGTGGAATAGCAGAGATAGACTCATAGACCAGAGAACATAATAGAAGACCTAGAATTGAACCCCATGTGTTTAGATATTTGATTTTTGGCAGACTTGGCATGTACATCAGAAGGGAAAGAATGGACCTATCATGTATTAGCAGTCTTCAGGCTAAGTTATGGGTGCACCAGAGAGTACATAAAAATTGTTGCAAGGGAGATAAAGGCATACAATTTTAAGGAAATCAATTTCTAGATCTTCATTTCCAAATATGAAGCTTCCTGAAATTGATGTGCCAAGAATGCACCTATGATCATCTTGGTTCTACTTTACACACTCTTTCACAACCACACTCCACACTTTATAGAAGATAGAGCTTTGTATCTTTCCCTCTATTTGACATTCAAAAGTATACATGGGCAAGTTGTGATAGTAGAAACATGATAATGTTTAGCTCATTTAAAGTCTCACTTCTTTTATTCCCTATTTTCAAAGAATGTTTCAGCCTGATGGAGTTTCATGAGATTGAAGGGAAAAAATATTAGCATGAAACAATTTTATAATACAATGCTATTTACTAACAATGCATTCATAACTAAAAATAAAGCTATCTTTTAAAATTAATAAATCTGAATATATAAGTACAAACATAAATAACTGATATTTTTAAGCTCCCATCGAAGTATGAAAGTTTGATACAAATTAGCATTGCTCACAGTGGAAGCTAGGGAAACATGCACATCCACAGAAAAATGACTGACGTACTGTTAATAGCCAGAAGTTAAATGTTCATTTCAGCATATCAGAAAGTTGATTCCCTGTAATGACATCACTGTGCTTCATGAATGAATGTGATGGCAGAAGCCATTGTTCAACAGAGTGCATCAAAAATCATGATAGAGGGGCTTCCCCGGTGGCGCAGCGGCTGAGAGTCCGCCTGCCGATGCAGGGGAACCGGGTTCGTGCCCCGGTCCGGGAAGATCCCACGTGCCGCGGAGCGGCTGGGCCCGTGAGCCATGGCCGCGGAGCCTGCGCGTGCGGAGCCTGTGCTCCGCAATGGGAGAGGCCACAACAGTGAGAGGCCCGCGTACCGCAAAAAAAAAAAAAAATCATGATAGATTAAAATAATGCTATGCCTTAGAGCAAAGAAAGGTATGTTACTACTGAGATTACAACAAGCGAAGAAGAACTTGTTGAAATTTAGACACTTTTGCACAAGTATATTTGGACTTACATTGGGAATAAGGTATTTTTATAAATGTTTATATATTTGTATTTATATCTGTTTATTTTTTCTGATACAGCTGCTCAATGACTAAGCAGAAGGGTGCCCTTATTGCTCATATTCATTCCTTTACTCTTTTTTAAAGTATTTGCTTAAAATTCAACAGCAAAAACACCAAATAACATGGACACAGGACTTGAAAGATATTCCTCCAAAAAAGATATACAAATGGCCAAGAAGCACTTGAAAAGATACTCACCATCACTAATGCAAAAGAAGGATATGCAAATCAAAACCAAAATGAGGTGTGACTTTACACCCATTAGGATGGCTACTATATTTTTTAAAACCCCAAAGACAAAAAACTCCAGAAAATAACAAGTTTTGGTGAGAATGTGGAGAAACTGGAATGCTTGTGTAGTGTTGGCAGGAATGTAAAATAGTGTGGTCACCATAAATAATATTGAGTTGGCCCTCAAAAAATTAAAAAGAGAACTACAATATGATCCAGCAACTCCACTTCTGAACATATACATAAAACAATTGAAAGCAGGAACAAGAACAGATATTTGCACACCCATGTTCATAGCGGCATTATTCACTATAGCCAAAAGGTGGAAGCAAACCAAGTGTCTATCTTTTTCTTTTAAAGATTTTTTGTATGTGGACCACTTTTAAAATCTTTATTAAATCTGTTACAATGTTGCTTCTGCTTTATGTTTTGTTTTTTTGGCCGTGAGGCATGTGGGATCTTAGCTCTCTGACCAGGGATCAAACCTGCACCCCCTGCATTAGAAGGCAAAGTCTTAACCACTGGACCGCCAGGGAAATCGCCCAAGTGTCTACTGACAGATGAATGGATAAACAAAAAGTGGTATATACGTATAATGGAATATTACTCAGCCTTAAAAAGGAGGAAAATTCTGATATATGGTACAACATGGATGAACTTTGAGGATATTATGCTAAGCAAAGTAAGCCAGTCACAAAAGAACAAATACTCTTATGAGTCCACTTGTATAAGGAAACTAGAGTAGTCAAATTCACAGAGAAAGAAGGTAGAATGGTGCTTGCCAGGGGCTGAGGGCAGGGGAAAATGGGGAGTTACTGTTTAATGGGTACAGAGTTTCAGTTTTGCAAGATGAAAAGATTTCTTGGATGGACGTTGGTGATGGCTGTACAACAATGTAAATATACTTAATGTTACTGAATTGTACACTTAAAAAGGATTAAGCTGGTCAATGTTATGTTCTGTGTATATTGCCACAATGTTTTTAAAAATTAAAAATATTTGCTGATTGTCTACTGATAGGCACTGCTCTAGGAGCAGGTGTTATGGCAGAGACTGACTTTATCCTCTGCTTCAATTTGGGAACATTTTTACTGACAAACAAGCTTTGGATTGCCAAAAACATTTAACCTTGATTTACACAGAATATAGGATATTGCCATTAAAATGGAAAATACTATGGGATATTAGGATATTAAACTTTCATATTTTTAAAATAGATATATAAGGAATAAGGGATAAATTAATATTCAGCAATTATTGCATCTAGAAGTGGGACAGCTGTCGTGAGGATGTGTATTTACACACTTATGTAAATTTTAAAAATACACTCAGGCTTATTAAGATGAAAACTCGCTGGTTTGAAAATGAGAACTGTTTTGAATTTTGTCTAAAGTTTTTCTGCACCTGTTGAGATGATCGTGTGTTTTTTTCCTTTATTTGTTAATGTGGTGTATCACATTGCTTGATTTGTGATACTGAACCATCCTGGCATCACTGGAACGAATCCCACTTGATCATGGTGTATAATCCTTTTACTGTGTTGCTGAATTCAGTTTGCTAATATTTTGTTGAGGATTTTTGTGTCTATATTCATCAGTGATATTAGACTGTAATTTTCTTTTTGTGTGATGTCTTTGTCTGGCTTTGGTATCAGGGTGATACTGGTTTCTTAAAATGAGTTTGAAAGCATTCCTTCCTCTTCAATTTTTTTTTTGAACAGTTTGAGAAGAAAAGGTGTTATGTCTTCTTAAAAGTTTGGTAGAATTCACCTGTGAAGCCATCTTTTCATGTACTTTTGTTGTTGTTGTTTTTTATTACTGATTCAACTTTATTACTGGTAACTGACCTATTCATATTTCCTTTTTCTTCCTGATTCAGTCTTGGGAGACTGTATGTTTTAAGGAATTTATCCATTTCTTCTAGGTTGTCCATTTCATTGGAGTTTAATTGTTCATAGTACTCTCTTACGATCATTTGTATTTCTATGGTGCTGGTTGTAACATCTCTTTCATTTCTGATTTTTATTTATTTATTTAAATAAATAAATATATTTATTTATTTTTGGCTGTTTTGGGTCTTCATTGCTGCGTGTGGGCTTTCTTTAGTAGTGGCAAGCGGGGGCTACTCTGCGGTGTGCAGGCTGCTCTTGTTGCAGAGCTTGGGCTCTAGGCGCGCAGGCTTCAGTAGTTGTGGCATGCAGGCTCAGTAGCTGTGGCACATGGGCTTAGATGCTCCGCAGCATGTGGGATCTTCCCAGACCAGGGCTGGAACCCATGTCCCCTGCATTGGCAGGTGGATTCTTAAACACTGCCCCACCAGGGAAGTCCCCATTTCTGATTTTATTAATTTGGGTGCTCTTTCTTTTTTCTTGATGAGTCTGGCTAAAGATTTAACAATTTTATTTATCTTTTCAAAGAACCAGCTGTTAGTTTCATTGATCTTTTTCTTTTTTTTAGTTCCCATTTCATCTATTTCTGATCTCTATTATTTCTACTAACTTTAGGTTTTGTTTATTCTTCTTTTTCTAGTTCTCTTAGATGTATGGTTAGATTGTTTACTTGAGAATTTCCTTGTTTCTTGAGGTAGGTCTGTATTGTTATAAATGTCCTTCCTGGAACTGCTTTTGCTGTGTCTCATAGATCCTGGATTGTTGTGTTTCCATTTTCATTTGTCTCCAGTTTGTTTTTTTTTTAATTTCCTCTTTGATTTTTTCAGTGACCCACTGGTTGTTTAGTAACATGTAAAGTATGCTTGAATCATGTGGTGAATAAACTTACTTTATCACAAATAATTGACAAAGGTATATTATTTGTTTCAAATTTCTCATATCTTTGAGTATATTATGTTAAAAAAGGAGCCACTAAATGGAAGAGGAAAAAGGATTACTAATAGTGTCTTTTTAAGTCTTGTTAGGTAAATCATTCTTGGATATTATTCCCAGAAATTGAGAGAATGAATAATTCTACTGACTATATTGTAAAAAATGCTTTTATAAGTCAAGTGGTTTCTAACTTGTCGCTTCCAAAAATTTGAACAGTGACTTAGTTTTCAGATGCTAGATCAAAACATAATTTTTGATTATAAAATATTGTGATTTTTGACTTATATTTTTGGCAATCCAGTTCAAGCACTTGAAGGACGATGCTGTAACAAAATTCAGTCTTAACAAACATCACAATCATATGCGAATATGGTTTCTTTGCACTTATTTCAGTAAAAGCAAAAATTAGAAATAGAACTAAATTCTTTCTTATTCTAGGAATATTCATTCATAAATACATAAAATTGAGGTAATGAATGAGTCACAGTTTCATGCATAGTGAAGAATCTCAAAAAAACTTTAGCTAAAAAAGAAACAAGTCACCAAAAATACATACAATTTTACGGTATGACTCTATTTACATAAAGTATGAAACTGGACAAAATTAAGTAATATGATTTAGGAATATAGTTATGCCAAAATTAAAATTAAATTCAAGAAGATGATTATCATAAAAGGCAGGGTAATGATTTCCTCTAGTGGAAAAATACATGATTGGAGAAGTGCATATAAGGATTTCTGAAGTACAGGTAATATGCATAATTTCTGTAGAGTAACTTGGGGGAATCATTTTATTTTAATATTAAGCTAAAGATACACATTTAAAATACACTTTTATATGTATAATAAGGGCTCATACAGCTGGCTGCACATTAGAATTATCTGAAGCTTTAAAAATTATGGATGCCTGGAACTCACATCCCGAGATAATGATTTAATCGGTCTGGAATGGGGCCTGGGAAGAGAGATTCTTTTAAGCTCCCCAAGAGATTTTGGTGTGAGGCCAGAGTTAAGGGCCACAAACACTGATGCATTTCACAATAGAAAGCAAACATGGTTAAAAAAAAAGAAAGAAAAAGAAAAAAAGAAAGAGTGGGGGAAAAAGAGAGAGAGAGAGAGAAAGAGGTTGACCAATCCTGGAAAGTTGGAGATTCTGAATTTTTCAGATCATCTAAACACTGGGGCTGTTTTATGCCTTTTTGAAGGCCTCCATATGCTTTACTGAGCATATGTTATGTTCTCATGATCTCTTTCAGACACTGCATAACGTATTGGGCAATCGCATCCAATGCTCAAAGAAAGCTGTGTTCCACTAAATTTCATCTCAATGTGTTTATAATATTTAATATATGAGATAACTTTCAATGATTCAACCCATAAAAATATATCTAGGCATAAAATAACACACTAAAATGACCTAGAAATATATTAACAAGAGTAAAAAATCAATTAATGAATAATAAAATTATTAATTAATACTTTCATATTTTTCTTTTCTTTTTTTATTAGTTCAACCAACACATTTAGCTTTTTATAGATTAAAAGACCCTTTTAATACTTTGGGCTATGCTTATATTTAAAGCAATTAAGAAAATGAAAGCATCACCCTTCCAAATGAATTTCCATGAGTCTTTGATAATCAGGATAATCACCTAATTCCACGTTTTAATTTCCATTAGATTGGGACAATTAAGAGAATTCTAATTAACCACTAAGAACTAAAAAACTGAAATGAATGTAGGGTGTTCCCTCAGTGCAAAGTACAACAGATTAAAAAAGAAAAGAGTAGATTACAATACTAGGAAAGTAAAATGTACCAGCATGTTGCAAAGGAAAAAAGCAAACAAACAAACAAACAAACAATCTTACAGTGACTTTTCTTTTTGGTAGAACACTTGGGAAGAAGGAATAACCAAAAATATAAAGCATAATTAAAGTTAATAAAAATATATGTGGTGATGAAGTATTATGGTTCAAGAACATTTAAATATAAGCACCAAAATGTAAAGATGGAAAACAGAAAGAAACATGAAGAGTATTTAATCTGAGGGTGTTTCTTAAGCTAAACAACAAAGCAAACTTATAAAGTAAAATCTTGATTAAATTAGATTAAATAAATTGGATGAGGATGTCTTCATCAAAAGTACCATAAACAATATCAAAGGACAATAAAAAGCAAGAAAAGCATACTTAAAATATATCTTATAAAAGAATGTTTATATAATTAGTGAAGAAAAAGCATGTCCAAATCAATACAAGAAGCAAACAGCTCAACAGAAATTTTTGACGAGGAAATGAATGGGCAGTTCTCAAAAGATGAAATGTGAATGATCAACAACAGGCTTACTGGTTTAGAAAGAGATTTAACTGCATTATTAACCACATATGTAAATTAAAATGCTATATCATTTCATCTACTAAATTAGAAAAAAAAACTCCTTGCAGAAATCGAATGAAAACCAATGTTGAGCAGGATTTAAAGAAATAGATAAATTAATTTATCTAAACTAAAAAGGGAAAGCAATCTTGATGGAAGAGATGGGGGTTTAAGAAAGGTTCAAGGTGTTGCATTATGGAGACAGGCGAACATGGACAAAGGCTGAGGAGAACAAAGCAATGAGCAACCTTAACGGGTGGCATGTGAAGAAACAGCAAAAACAGTGGATGAAGGGTTGCCAGTGGAAATTTACATTTTAATAATCATTCTTTTTTTTTTTTTTTTTTTTTTTTTTTTTTTTGCGGTACGCGGGCCTCTCACTGCTGCGGCCCCTCCCGTTGCGGAGCACAGGCTCCGGACGCGCAGGCTCAGCGGCCATGGCTCACGGGCCCAGCCGCTCGCAGCATGTGGGATCTTCCCAGACCGGGGCATGAACCCGTGTCCCCCGCATCGACAGGTGGACTCTCAACCACTGCGCCACCAGGGAAGCCCTTAATAATCATTCTTATTGACAATATATATTAAAGTCATAATTTCGTATACCCTTAGGCTGGGATATTACCTAGTAGGAACTGGTGGTCGGCTAGTCACTCTCTAAACAAATGTTCATTTCCTTCCTCATCCTTAGTTTTGAATAAACACATTTCATAGATTTCCTTCCAGTTTGACCATGCAACAAAATTTTGGCTAATTAGTTATAGGTGGAATTGACGTGCAACAGCTTCAAGGAAACCTTTTAAAGGCCAGTTGGTGTGTGCCCTTTGCTGTTTTCTCCTAGCTTATTTTTTTCCTGCCAGCTGGGAGCTTGACAGGCATCCATCCTGAGCTAGAGTCTCCCCCGACTAGTTCATTCAGCCATCTTCCCCTCTCTATTTCTATTGCAATACTCTAGCACAATTTATTACTTTTTACCTACTCCATTAGACCAGCCATCTATTGGAATAACCAACTCATCTGTATACTTATTTGTGGAGGTATTGTACTTGTTGAATGAATACTATTCTAAGAATACGTGTTCAGTGAGTCTAGAGGGGACTTGTTTACCCCACTCCCTTCATCTGATGACTCCCTCTCATACCCTCATCCATATGGTCACCAAGGTGGGAGCTCAGTAGGCATGTTGGTACATATCCCTGACATCAGACTAGTTAACTAGTCTGAAGATGGCTGTTTGACCCAAGATAGGTCAATTGTAAGCACCTACCAGAGAATTTAGAAATATAACTACTGGGTTTTTGCAACAGCGTTTTGAGGCTCTTGAATCCTGCACTGTAGTCACATTTCCTGCCTATGTATGGTGAAGCATAGAAAGCTGGTTCCACAGAGAGGGGCCCGAAACAGATGTGCAGAGGGAAGCAGTTGAGAGAGACAAGAGGCACAGAAAGATCACAGCTCAAGTTCGCTCTTTTCAATCCCTGGTTTTAGAACCTTCCTGAAGCTGAACTGCACTCCTGAGCTCGGCTTTCCTGAGGTTCCTCATACCCTTAAATAAACTCTTTATGTTTGACGCTACTGGCAATTAAACTAGATATGATTAAACTAGAGGTTTCCCAGAAATGATCATGAGGATGTATAAAGACTGAAAGGCCAAAAAGTACATGAGTGGAAAGAAATCCAAACCACACTTTTTTTTTTTTGCTGAGCTCCTTCCTGACCTTTTAACCAACAGTTTAAAACTGTATTTCCCAGTTCCTCTGAGGCAACTTTCCAAACAATTTGTGTGACTCATTTTGCTCAAATCCCTCAAGAACCCCTTCTGTATTAAACATCTTTATTCCCTTCTTAAAAGAGATGTGCTGGGTCTAGTTTCATGATGTCACCCACAATGGTAGGTGTTCAATATATATTAGTTTCCTTCTATTGTCTTGAAGTTCACGTATGCTACGCAGGTCTGTAAAACAGTGACGTTCGTATGCAACTAATCAGCAAAGGAATTAAGTCAATACAACACAGAATTTGTGTCGATGCCTGCATGATTCTTCCCTCTACAGTAATGTCTTGTGCCTCCAAGGCATAGCAGATGAGAGGGAAGGACACTAACACAGCTGAGCCGGAGAGCCACAGAAGAATGACGGGCTGTTGAGTACGCACCTCACCCCGTCTTTCTTTTCTCTGTTTCTCCACATGCTCTCTTGGAAATGCTTATTTGTTGTATGTTTTTAAAAATTTTTCCTAGTCTTTTGTCACTCTTCCCATGTCTCCATAATTCAACAGTCTTAAACTCTTTTTTATACCACCCTTTCATCAAGATTCCTTGCATCGTACCCTACCCACCTTTTTAGGTAAAGTAGCACATTTGGTGAAAAGTTCCTCTATTTATTAGGATTTTAACATGCTTTAAACTGTGCCTGTATTTTTATTATGGTTGCTTTTGTTTATGCTAGTGCTATATAACTCAGTTATCTATGCTTATAGTGGTTTGACCTAATCCTGTTTTCCCATAAGCCCTTTTATGTGATCATTCAAAATAGGAGACTTTTTAGAAACTCATGCATGCCTCTGTGTATAGGTATGTGTGTGTGTGTTTCATCAAATAGACAAAAAATTGGTTTCTGGTCCTGGCCTAATATTTGTGCATGTATAAATACCTGTGGATTTAGTTGAAACCTATTTATGTTGGAACCACCTGGATATAAATTTATTGAGTTCCACATCTACTTATTTTGAGTACCACCTGTAGCTACACACATTTGTTTCAGGACTGAAGAGTTTATCTTTCAATAGTGTAATGAAAAAAGTATATCTATATCAGTGTAAAATGGAAGTCTCATTGATAAACATTAATATTCATTTTGATTAGAAAATAATTAATAAAACATAATTCAGTAAAAATTGAAATGCCATATTGTCACAAATTTTCTATGTGATGGTCTTACCGACCTAGATATTAAGTGGGGAAATGTTCATTGTAATTGAAACAAATTCTACTTAGAAATTGCATGAACAGAGGATAATGTTAGGATTCAGCTTTACAGCAGCCTTCATTTGAACCTAGGGACATTTCAAGGGCTATTTAAGGCTTACTAAAACGTATGTTCAAGTAATTGTATTTTCTTAATATTATGAGCGAGCCAAGTTATATCACTGTGCTTGATTATAATCAAGTATAATCACATTAATTATAATATTCAGTTTATCACTATGATATGATTACAGTTACATCTTTAAATGTAGACCTTTTGACATTGAAATGCTAATTTTATCAAGCTTATTGAAAGATAAAGTAATATCTGATATTTTCTAGGTATATAATAATGATTGCCTTAAACACAACATTAATTAGATCCATTCATGGTTTTGATTTTTTAATTAAAAATAGTGATTAAAGATATAATAAACTCAATTACTTAGTTCTATTGTCTAAAATATGGTCATGGAACCAGAATAAGAATCTATTCCCTGATTTTATGAGAAGCAAATAACTTGGCTCTCAGGCTTAATGAAGAGCAATGTTGTTGGTTGACCATGACATAGAAGTCTCTCCCCTGAGGCCTGGCTCAAATCAATTCAAGCAGTAAAGCAAAGTGAGGGCTACAGCTGTCAATGACCGGAAGGAGAGGGTTGATGCCACAAGGACTCTCTCTACTTATTGGTTTTGAATTTTGCTTAGTGTGGACTTCATTTTCTGACTATTTTCCCCATAAGACTGGAGCCAGGGATGCTGTTAGATGTTCTTTCTTAACATATTTGGAGTATTAGAAACTGAAGGGTACATATATTTTTTATATCATAGCCCTAACTGTAAATAATATTCTTCTATTTAAGGTAGGAAATTGCATGGTGTGTTAGTTAGATCTGACTAGATTATAAGACACTTGAAAGATAATCTCCATATCTCAAAAACACCATTTTTTGGGTCATTTGCTATATATGTCTAAAACAAGTTGGCAGAGGGACTTTCCTCTACAGACTCAAGGGGACCAGGCAGATGTAGACACTTCACCTGGAAAATGAGGTGTCCTCTACCACAGCAGCAGAAGGGAGACCAGGTGGGCTGTACACCAGCTTGGAAATGCTTCAACCTGGAAGTGACACACCTTACTTCCTCACAGCACTCTGGCCAGAGCTTTTTGACACAGATCCACCTACCCGAAAGGGTCTGGGACACACAGGGAAGAAAATGGATATTTTGAAAATAGTAAATATCTCTATAACGTACAATGGTAGGTTTAAAAATTTTGTAGTCATTTGTTTATAAATCAGTGAATTGAGATCACCATTCTTCCCTTTAGATAAAGAATTAAACTTTTGAATCAATAAAAATTAGTTACCTTTCTTTGACTGAAAAGTCAAAATGCTTAATTTCTGCATAATATACGGTATATACTTAGTAAAGATGCATTTCTGTATGGATGGATATCTTATTGATACTGATATGTAAGTTGGGAGAGGATATAATCAGGATATATATTTATTATAATGAAATATCTTTAAGCATGACTTTGATACTTTCTGTTAATCAAGAAAAGATATTTGCAGAAATGTAAAGTAGTTACTTCAAGTAAAGTCTACTTTTTCATCATCTTTTTCAGGACTATTTGAGAACCACTGGGCATTTCACCAGCCAACAGATAAAGTTTCACAGAAAGTATCAGGTTTAATTTAAAGATATGAATTGGCTCTGACATACAGAATATATTTAACAAATTACTTCAATTCTTGGCAGAAATTTTTAGCCTTATGTACAAAAGGTGTATAAGCAAACCTAGAACAAAAATAGTTACATATAATCAGAAAGAAACTGCTGTGAACTGGATCTCATAAGTCCTATAACATTCGTTCATAAAGCCTGTTTTATTTTCCCTCCCTCCTCTTACTGAAAAACTTTCTGAATCCAAAATAAAACAAGTATGTAACAATGAAGACTGGCTGAACATTAAATTTTTAAAAAACAGGATTTACCACGTTTAAAATATTTCAACTAGTGTTACTAAAACACATCATTGTTAGGAGTACAAGTGATATGTCTGATAGCGCCTGTTTTCTTTCAAGAGCATTTGAAACTACTGGCAAACTAGATGTGGCAGGTGTTGTCTGATTGCTTTCACGCCATAGTATTCATCATGATTTTAGTAGTATTTTATGCTGTTACGGCTAAATATGGCTGTTTCTGTGCCATTAAGCATCAGTAAAGAAATCAAGCTGGCTGGTATTGTTTAGTGTAACCTCTGGATCCCTCAATTTTCCAGAGTTGTAATGAAGATGAAATTAAACATGACAGTGAGGATTTCAATGATAATCATGTCTAACACTTACTGAGTCGTTACTACGAAGAGAGTTACTGTTCAAAGCTCTTGGCGTCTATTAACTTGTTAAATCCTCACAATTACCCTATAAAGCAGGTTCGATTTTTCCTGCCATAAAGAAACTGAGGTAAAGAGCTGATAAGCACTTATTCAAGGTCACACAGCAGCTAAGTGGCAGAGACAGGATTTAAACCCAGGAAGGCTGACTCGGGAGTCTGCTTGCTTACCCTCTGTGCTGTGAGATGATCGCTAGTACAGAGCAGGTGTTTCTGATGACGAAGTTCTGCATGATGAGGCCCCCTGCCATCTCCCCACCCTTACTTTCTTCTGCTTCAGCAAAACGCTCCCTCCTAGTAAGTCTGCCTTGCTGGTCCCGAGACCTGGAGTGCTTTATTCAGGGCATTTGCGTGGTTGCCTCTTAGTACATTTAAGCCTTTGCTCAACTGTAACTTTCAGAGACTGTTTCTGACTAATCAGGGTGATAATCCTCCCTCACTTCCTCCCTATCTCATTCACAGCACCTAATACTACATGACACAGTATTACACATTACTTTGCTTACTGTCTGCATCTGCTGGCAGAACGTAACTCAATGAAGGCTCTGTTCTGAATTTTAACACATATAACAAGATTTGGATAAATGTTTTCTATTAATCCATCTGTCTGCCCATCTATTTGTCCATCTATCTATCCATCCATCCATCCACCCATTCATCCATCATTTATGTACCCTTACGTTATACGCACTACATATTATCTAGCCATTAGTTATTAAAAATAAAAGTCACTTTTAATTACTTCATTAGGGTGAGATATTTATTTTTTCTACTGACTATCATCTTCCTTTCTTTTTTCTTTTCTGACACACATTTACTTTAAAAGAAAATTGTGGGAGACCTAAATGCAGCACTTGGAACACTCACGTGTTGAGAAGAAATACAGCTTTTCATCTAAACTAAGTGAAGAAGCTAAGTTTTGAAGTCACTCTACAGGGTTCTGTGCATAGATTTATGTATTTGTGAACTCTGTATAGAGCAATCACTGCTTTGTGATCTCCCAAGTTCAGTTTAATTCAGAGTGATGCTACACCGAAATCATTATCATCAAGCCACTATTTTTCACTCCAAATCTATCACTGCTGACAGTACACTTAGAAGTCATACATACAGTTTTTAAGGGGTTACAACCAAAAGGAAAGTCTTTTCAAGTTATGTGTGAAGACAATCTACTAAACATCTGAAATTATAATGATTCTGTCTTCTCTGACTTTATCCCCAAGGTTTTTCCTTCCTTTCACATTTAGGATTATCTGGGGAACATGATGTGCTTTGCTCTGTATGAATTTAGAGACAGAGAAGCTACTGTGCTACTGTCTACTTAGAAGATTTTATTGACTTCTGGAAGCATTTGCTGGTCCCTGAATTATTTCTTCCTTTTCCCCCAATGGAAAACTGGTCATCATTCAGTTGGATCTTCTAGATTTTTCAGTGGAAAAGGCAACGTCTTATAATGTTATCGGCTCCCACCCTGAGGTCCTGGGTTTACCAGTGTCTTGAAGACTGTTCACAGAGCAGTCCTGGCAGCAGAAGGCATGGTGGCGGGGGAGAGGCACACGGGGAAGAGGAGGAAATGCCGGGCGTCAAGAAAGGGGCAGTGAAAGTGGAAATGGAAAAATCAGGAAAGCCAAACGCTGTGCGACACAGGCATTTCAGCCCTGCTCCGAGGAGGTGCACACAGTTCATTGCACAGAGTTCTCTGCGGACTAGCCAAGCGATAAAGGCTTGCTGGACATGTGAACGGAACAGAACAAGTTTTTAAACGTTGATATGTTTAAAGGCGTTGTGCCTAGAACAATGTCAAGTTTTTTGCCAATGTTGTCCATCTATATTTTAGCTAAAAATATTCAGTGCTTTCTGTACACCATGCATTCTTCAAAGTACTTCGTATAAAGTAAATGATTTAATCCTTGTGAGAGTTCTATGAGGTGGAAGCAGTATTCTTACCATTTTCCGGCTGAGAAAAATAAGACAAAGGAAGATTACATAATTTACCTAAAACCATGGAGCAGGTAGCAAGTGGGTAAACCAGGATTTGCACCTAATGGTCTTGTTGCAAAGCTGACATAAATGCTATTTAGTATTAATAGTAGACTCAGCTGGATGGCTGTATGTAATAAACGATTGCACTTAATAACTAATGTTGATTGAACATGAGTAACCACTTAAATTTAGAATTGGCACTTTTATAAATTACAGTGATGGAATATTCCTTTCCTCTCTACATGAATTTTCTTTCCACTTTTCTATTCCATAGAATTGGTGGTTGCATTTTATAAGATTTTTGTACAAATCATCTTTAAATCAACTTGAATTTAAACAGAGGAAGCACTGAATTCATAACGTCACTTTTTAAAAATGAATAAGCTACTTGCTTCCAAAAAGGAGACACGCTTCTTACTGTATCTTTGGACAGGACAAAGATACGCCTATTCTTGTATTTTATTTTTCTTTTTAGAAAAATACAATAAATTTGATAGCAAATTGAAGATAGCACCATGATGTGTTCAGAATGCAAAGAAATAAAAAAGCATATATCTAGCTTTATGTTGGCCATGTACTAAATATTATCTAATAAACTGAGTTCTGTGTTTCTGAATGGAAAGTAAAAAATAAATATGAAGCTCAAGTAGCTTTCTTATTTGCAGGTAAGGTAGATAACCATCAAATATATATCTCATCTATATCCTCTACCTTCTCCACTTTCACTCTTAATCAATTTAAAACTTTGTTCTGCATTACTCTGAGGTCTAAAAAAATACGCAAAGATTACAGAGTTGTCAGAAAGTCCAAGAAAAATTTCAGAGGTGGTCTCTTAGGACCCTAAAAAGGATTATAAGTCTATAGATTCTATATAAATCTATAAAAATATGATTTGCTTTTTGAAATTTTCTGGCTCTATTCCCCTCCAACGCTTTGATGTGGGTCCTCACTATCTTTCATCTGTATTTAGTCTATTCAATTTTGATGCTACTCCCAGGGATGTTTTTATTTGTTTGTTCATTTTTTGTTTTGTTTTTGAATGCGGGCTACTGTCCTAGAAAGGAATCCTGATGGATCCATTTGAGTTTTCATGGGGTCTAGACTGCTCTAGCCCCACAGACCTAACCACAGACCCCTTGGACCCACTTATTCTAAAAGTGGATGAAACCCCTCCCGGTTTTACCTGTCATTCTCAAACCACGTGACTGCATTTTTCCAGTGAATATCTGTTGGGCCTTTCATGATTCTCCTGGCTTCTCTCTTATAGACATAAACAGCATAGAGATCCTGTTTATACTGGGTTTTATAGGGATGTATTTTCACTTAATTTTGTTGCATATGTTTTCCATAGCTTATAGGCTTTGTTAACTAGGCTTTGACTTTAAAAAAATTATTTGAAATACTTTTTAAAAATTGAAGTATCATTTACATACCATTAAGTTCACCCATATAAAGTTTACAATTTAATGGGTTTAGTATATTTATGAAATTGTATTACAATCACAATAAAAATTTAGAATATTTTCATCACCCCATAAAGAAACCCCATATTCATTAGCAGTCACTCCCTACCCCATGCTCTTCAGCCTTAAGTAACCACTAATCTACTTCTGTCTCTACACATCTGCTATCCCAGGCATTTCATATAAATGGTATCATACAGTATGTGCTCTATTGTGATTGGAAGGATGTGACAGAGAAATAAACACTGTCATTTTTTAAGTTCTTCATCTCGAATGGGGAACAGCAACAATTCCATGATAGATTTTATGGTGACCGGTTTGCATATGATTTGAAGCTGGTTTCCTAATACGGGACAATAAAGCACCACTTGAAAATATGGCAGAGTTAATAATAATGATGATGGAATATAACAATAAAATGGAATACATAAATTTTACTATGTGCCAAGACTATTCTAAGCACTTCTCATATATCAACATATTTAACATTCACAGAAATCTATGATGGAAGTGCTATTTTTATCAACCCCATTTTATTGATGAAGAAACTGAGGAAAAGTGAAATGAAGAAACTCACCCAAGCTAGTCGGTGGCAGAGCCAGAGTCCACGTCCAGGTAGTCTGACTGGACACCTTGTTCCTAACCACTATTCTACACTGCCTCTCTGATGTTTAGGTGTTTTGTCAGATATCATTCTCTTCCAAGTTGGCAATACTAGAAAACAACATAGGGTAACTTATGCTCTAATTTGCTTTCTTGTTACTCATTTTTCACAGCACTGCTATTTTAGTGGCATATAAAAACTAGGGGGACAAAAAAAGTCATTGTTTTTTAGTTCCAAACATAGTCTTTTAAACTTTTGCAAAATACTTTCTTTTCCTATCTTAACTAAAACATAATCTGAAAATCCTCGTTATTTGTAGCAGGCTGGCTATTTAAAAAATGGTTTCTTCCTAAAATATATTCGACATACAGTTCACCATATTCACTACGATTAAACAAAATTTGCCTTTTTATTTATAACAAAGAAAGCCTTAAAGTAGTGTATCACTAAATGTATAAGACATTAAAGTATTAGTCAGTACGGTGAATGTTTGATCAACTTGAACGAAATGAGTTTTAATCATGTAAATTTTCACAGGACTTTAAGAGAAGAAGGGAAAGAAATAGTCCACATTTCTACATGAAACTTGGCAGAGCTGGGATAATAGCTCTCATTTTTCTTCTGTCCTGAATCGGCCCATCCAAGAATCATTCTGCTTCCCTTGAGAGGAAAAGAATCTCTCCTGTTTAATAAGTTACTAGAAAAGAGTTTCAAAAGCATGATCTAAGATACCTTTTCATGATTATATTTTCAGATCCCCTTTTCTGTGGTCCAGGAACCCTCTCCTAAACGTCTCCAAGCCCAAACCCTGTCTTTTGCTTGACATAGAGACCTGGAGCTCTGTGACCCCTGTGCTCACCTAGGGTGCATGAATTCTGATTTTATGTAATATGTATGTACCTATGCATATGTGTGTGTATGTATGCATGTATATATATATATATAGTAGCTGAGTATCAGCTGCCTTTGCTGGAAACATGGTGGGGTGTGTGGGAGAGACTCAAACTCCAGAAGACTGACTCCTAAGCAGAATCCTTTTCACCAGCCCTGGTCATAAAGAGAGCAAATGCTTTAACAGCACCAAAAACCAAAGTCACATTTTTGCACTGCCTTGGTGTAGTGATATTTTAATATGAAAGCAGCAACGGAATTAAACAGCATTCAGGTTTAGCTCTTGAGTCCCAGGGGCTTGCCTCTAAGTGAATCAGTGTAAGACACCACAGAAGGCGTATCTTTCATGGGCAGGATATATCACACTGTACTATTTTGGAAATCAGATAGAATGACTCCTCAGAAAGCAACTGTGCCAGCTGTGAAACTGTACAAATGTATTTATAATTATTTTTGACATTTTCTGGGTAGTTTTGTAAAGAAAATCTAAGTGTAATTATACTTCACATTTAGCAGCATGATAAGTGATAGCATATTTTTTCAAGTTACTATTCACTTGCTAGGGTAGCATTTTAAATCCCTTAAGCAGAGCTCTCAATTTAAGTTCTGCTTGAATTATACTTGGTTGCATGTATTTCTTATATATCCACTAACTTCCAGCTTTCTAACCCTTTTTACTGATTCATTTAAAATTAATTAAATTACATAAATGTATGTGAGTATTAGGCTTACATTTTAAATTTTGTTGAAAATTAATTCAAAGGACAACACTGCTGCATGTTAGAAAGGGGATGATGCAGAAGGAAGAGAGGAATTACTTGTGTAATTAAAGGATGGAGAAACTATTATCTCTTAACATGTAGCTAAGTCCAACCATTATGAAATGATCTCTTTCGATTGATTTTTACGTATGTACAAAATACGTAACTGCAGAACATTTTATAAATATGAAGCAAAGATAAAATGGCTAGATTATAAATGTGCTTCCAAACGGCAGTCCTTTCCAGAAACTTACCAGTCGTGCAGTTTTCAAATTCAATGTCATCAATTGCAGCTCCTCCTCGCAGATCCCTCGTTCTGATACCTTGAAATATGACTTCAAAATTCCTTAACTTTCCTAGAAGGATGACAGCCTTTTGCCAATGATCACCAGAGTTCTGCTTACTTCCTTGCCATACTTTTGATAGTCCTTTCTCTGTCTGAAGGTAGAGAAGTTTGCATTAGGCAGATGATTAAACACAAAAGAAGGAAAAAAACACAACTACAATTATTTAGAACAGAAGCATTTGATCAATGAAAACTGATTAAAAAAACTGATAATATTCATGATATATTTTACCTCATCCAAACAGAAGCTCCTTAATCTACTAGGTACTCCCAAAAGCAATACTAGCAAGACTAGCAGCAAACTTGTTTGGCTATTTTCAGAGACATCATTATTAGAAAGTGGCCTACTCAGTTCAATCCACTTCTCCTTGCTTGCCCACAAAATTCTCAATGGATATTTAGTGGAATCTGAACAGTTTACAGGTGCCCTGGGTTTACAGCTCTAGGTACCCTTCCCACCAACTTTCTACTCACGTTCTTGAATCATTGGTATTGCACCTTCCTTTACAGAGCTTAAATAACTTATATAAGGAAAGAGAAGAGAGAGATAAGAGGAGGAATATGTGGGAGAAATCACATATCCCTGATGGATATGATAAGAAATTGTGAAGTGAATTGAGCACAGAGGGAAAGTGATCATTTCTAGGACCAGATTTCAAAAATTCTATTATATGATTTTGGATATTTATAAAATTCTACTATAATGATTATATGAGCACCAACAATAATTATTTTATACCAAATTATTCAATGGTAAAGGAAAAATTAATTTTCTAAGAAAAATTATTTAAATATCTCCTCTTGAGACAAAAGTTTCCTTCAGCAACAGAATACAAAGAAACTATAAGGGACGCATGCATGCACAGTTGGGGCAAATTATGAACAATAAGATACAAGACGACTGAAACCCAACTGCCACTTCTGAGGTGCCAGAAGCAAAAAGCAGGGGACTGTGAATGATTCCTGCGCACAGCACCACCAAGGGGGTGGGCAGACCACCTAAGCCATTCCTCCAGCCCGACCCCATACCCTCACGCCATTTAAGGGACCCCCTCCCCCACCACCCCCCCGCCTCAGGGAGCGAGCAAGGGAACCTGGCACTCGTTTTCACTCGCTTGTGCTGTAGCATGAGTCCCAATAAAGCCTTGCCTGAATTTCTTGTCTGACCTCTTCTCAATTTCTATTGATTAAAGAGTGCAAGAACCTGGGTCAGTAACACTCTGAATGTGTAAGGTTGGTCTGCTAGCAGTACAATATCCTAATATATGAACAATCCTGGTATAACATGACATGACATGGTATGACATGACATGTAGCATAACCCTAATGACACAAAAAAATGAGACCAAGAGTAAACCAGAATATAAGTCAGTCGAGCACAAGGACAAGGCTTAGACTGTATGTGTTGCTCTTTGCTATTCTGGGCATAGTCCTTATTGGGAATTAGAGGTTAACACATCATGATGATGGATATATAGGAAAGAAAGAGAAAAAATATATAGAATTATGTTTATGGTTACGCCCCCAAAATTAATATTTCAGGGTCCGGTATTGTGTTTTCATGACGAATTCACAAGTAAACTTTGTCACTGAAGCTTATAATCAAAACAGTGGAATAGAAGAGAATATTTAATGGAACGGCATCTAGAAAAGCAAGCAAGATGTTCCAACTGATTTATAGCACACAACTGTGATATACATAATTTACGGATTTCTAAAAAAATGTACACTAAAGAAAAAAGAGAAATGCTTGAAGAGGGGATCTAAAAGAGTTACACATTCATAGACCCATGCTTTAGGGGAACTAATGTTAATAAATGTGGCTGACACCTTGTTCTGTTAAAGGAGAGACAGATCAATCAAGCAGCTCTTCTGTAGAATAACAGAGAGAAAGTAGAACTCTGTATCCGTTACTCTAAAACTAACTTTGCAAAACAACTAACAGTGCATAGACAGAGCTTTCAACATCCTCCCCAAAACAACAAACACATTTTTACACCCAGAGACACACGTAGCTTCTTCACTGAAGGGGATGGGAAAGTCACACCTTATTAATGGAATTTCGTATCTGTTTAATGACTAAGGAAGAGAAGCTTTTTCAGCGTTAGTCTTTGACTGTCAGTGATGTCTTAGTGATTTGGAACCAAAGGAATTATTAGTTAAATTAAAGATTAAAGTAGAGGGCATCTAACACTTAGCAATATAACAGGCATAGATAAAAGTCTGTTTTAATTAACAAACTTAATTCACTTTGCTAATTTTTCCTATTAGTCGGTTTCAGCAACTCATACACTATGCCAATCCCCAAAAGGGTTTTCAACAAAGAAGGTTGTGTGATCACTTTAACCAATAAAATACAAACCATTTCTTAAATCTGACACCTGGCTTTCTAATAAATGAGATTTAAATAATATACTCATTGTCATTTTATGTGGTAGGAAAAAAATGAGGGTTAAGTCTTTAAGAAAACCAACCATGGATCAACCTAATGATGGGTTATTATAATATATCACTCTAACATATTTGCTCTCATTCAACTCTGGATATAACATACCAAATCATATTCCCACGACTATCAAAAGTATTAATCCAAATGTGCAATGGAGATTTATTTATTTATTGACTTATCCAGCCAGTCCTTTTCATCACTTATTCAGCAAATATTTGATGCTCACACAGTTGCCATATACTACATTAGACACCAGGAATAAGAAGGTGAAAAGAGAGGAAGCCTACCCTGTGATGGTAATCATTTAATAGAGGTGAGTCATAAAAGTAAATTACCATAAAATTACTATAGAAACATAAAACAGAGCAACTTTTAAAGAAGTGGTTATATATCCATTCCCCCAATTGTTGTTCTGCACACACTGTTGCTTTATTTAGTTAAAATTCTGATAACAATTCTTTCTAAATACTTTAAGAGAAAAATCTCTCAATTCCAATCATGACTTTGCTACTGCCCAAGGATACATTTATGGCGTTCATGTGGTTGTTACGTTCAAGAACCCAAGGCAGTAAACATTTGAAAAGTGAGTAAACACACTAATAACTGTAAAAAATAGACACTAATACGATAATGGTTAAGTTATAGAAATTGAAAAAATACTTTCTTCTTACAATTCAACATTTTACACAACTTTGAATTTATTTCCCGAAAGTATTATGCATATCGATGATTTACCTTATGTATTGCATATTTGTTTTGGCAATATGCTTGTCTTCCTGCTTTATGCCAGTCTCATTCCCTTTGGGTTATGTAAAGAAAGGCAGTAAGGAATGCTAAAAAGATAGAGCCACTTCAAGTTATAGATATGTATTAATGGAGTATAGCCACTTGGAATTTGTTTCATATGTTTGAGGTAAAGATATAAATTAGCCCCAAATTATGAACCAATATTTCTAAAACCAATTGATCAAAACTCTTTCCTCCACTGACACCTTTAACATATTTTGAACCTGTTTCTACAGTTTCTAGGTGAATTTCTGATTTCTATTCCTCCATCAATGTCATACTTATTAAGCCACTAGATTTTCTTCTTCTGGGAAGATTTGAGTGGACTTCCTTTTCTATATTCCTCCTGCTATGAACAACTAAAACCCCCAGAGATCATATATAATTATGTATAAACAGAAGAAGACTCTGAAAAGTGGAGAGAAGGCAGATTAGCTAGGGACCTTGGGACTCAAGGGAGCACAAGGTGGTGTTTCCTAGCTTTTCCTTTTGCATCATATATTCCAAAATTGACACGAAAATCTGACAACCTGGAAATGAAACGTGAGCAGACTACTTTCTTTAGCCAAGGGACCAGGAAAGGGGAAGTCCAGCGAGAATGAAAATATTTAGATAATAATAGCTCTACAACAGCCAAATACCATAGAAAAATTACTATCTGACCCCCACTCCCAATAGCAAAGGCTGACCAGACAGCCTAGACTTTCACCTATATCATGCCCCAAGGGCCCCAAGACCTCTCCTCCCAAGTTTTTTTTTTTAAATGAAGGAAAACTAAAAGAATACATCACCTTTAGACCTACCCTAAAAGAATGGCTAAAGGAACATTTTAAACAGAAAGAAAATGATAAAAAAAAGAAATCTTGGAACACCAGGAAGGAAGAAAAAATAGCAAAGATATTAGTAAATACAATAAAATTTCCTTATCCTCTTTAATTTCTAAGTTATGTTTGATTGGTTAAGAAAAAATTAAAACACTGTCTAATATGATTCTAAATGTATATAAAGGAAATAATTAAGACATAAATATTATAAGTGGGTGAGAATAAAGACATGTAAAGGGAGTTAAGCTTTCTACACTTGAGTTGGTTAAACCTTAACATTAAAATTTAATAGGTCACATTTTTATCCTCAAAAATTTTTTTTTATTCTTTTGGTTTTCTCATACATTCACTCTCCCAAATGAATCTTAGAATAATTTAATGCATAACTGAAATATTTAAATATCAAATTATTTTACCCTGAGATATCATTTATGTTTCAACTTGTTTAGGTCTCTTTTCATGCTACTAACTAAAATTTTAGAGTCTTTAATATAAATAGCTTAACACTTATTATAAATTTATCTCTAGATATATTACAGTGTGTGTTATAATGGTGATACTTCTCCATTACTGTTTTCTGACTACTGATAATACAAAGAAACAATCATATTGTCAGGATGGTGAGCTAACGATGGCTGGTGGCTCCATCACCCACTATCAATCCTGAAAAACTACGGAATCTATTGGGAAGGATGGATTTGGGGAACAGTAAAAGGAAAAGAAAGGGGGGGAAGGAAGGAAGGAGGGAAGGAAGGAAGGGAGGGAGGGAGGGAGGGAGGGAAGGAGGGAGGAAGGAAGAAAAGAAGGAAGAAAGGAAGAAAGAGACAAAAACTGAGAAACACCTGGGAAGGCTATACGTTGTCTTGAACACGGGTGTCGAATAGTGGGGGTGGTGATGGTGGTGGTTTGCAGCAGTCTGGGGAAGAAGGGGGCTGAAAATAGCAATAAGAGTGTAGGTTGTAGTCGAGAGCTCCTGTATGGTCATGTTTTCCTTCCTCCTTGCTTGGAACAATGATTGCCAGACTCTTCAGAAAACAGTAATTCAACTTCAGGCTGTAATTTCTGTGAGGTATCAAAGCAGTTAAAAACCTTGCTCAAATGAAGAGGTGATAAGTCCACTCTTCCTACACAATTCCCCTTAAAATTCTTAGGGATGTGAATTACAATCTACAGAGTTTGCCACCTACACTTCTGCTTCCAATATTTAAAGGTTCAAATGATGATAGGAGAAGAGATGCTGCCCAGTGGAAACTAATGGAAGTGATCAATAGTTGTTTTGTGGTACTTAGGTCTCTCTGCTGTAAGGCTCACCCTTCATTCACATTTCCTTAAATTCACCTGGATGGACACAGGCAAAGGGCTGGTATTCTGCTTTTTCCTAAATCACCGGAGAGCACCTCACATTACTATAGATGCAAGAGTTCACAGGCCAAAGTAACTGGACTCTAAGAGGCCAAATATCTACTAGAGGATGAGAATAAACTGAACAACATATAACATCTGAAGCAGAATTTTAAAAACAGATGGAATCAGAGTTTTAAAAGGCTTTGTGCAAGGTTTCCTCTGCTGGGCAAAAGCTTTTAAGTTTAATTAGGTCCCATTTGTTTATTTTTGTTTTTATTTTCCTTATTCTAGGAGACGGATCCAAAAAAATATTGCTGTGATTTATGTCAAAGAGTGTTCTGCCTAGTTTTCCTCTAGTTTTATAGTATTCGGTCTTGCATTTAGGTCTTTAATCTATTTTGAGTTTATTTTTGTATATGGTGCTAGAGAATGTTCTAATTTCTTGGATAATGATGCCTTTTAAGATACAACAAAACACCAAGGACATGATCTATGAAAAAAATAATTGTTAAACTGGAGTTCATTAAAATTAGAAACTTCTAGCCTGTGAAAGGTAAAATCAAAAGAATTAGAGACAAGCCACAAACTGGGGGAAAATATTTGTAAAAAATATTTCTGAGAAAGACTGTTATCCAAAATACACAAAAACGCCTAAAACTCAAAAATAAAACAAACAACCTGATTTAAAAATAGGGCGAAGACCTTAACAGATACCCCACCAAGGATGATATAGCAAATACACATATAAAAGGATGCCCCACATTATATGTCATTAGAGAAAAGCAAATTGAAACAGTAATGATATACTACTGCACAGAGGAGAAAGGCCAAAATCCAGATCACTGACAACACCAAACGCTGGTAAGGAAGTACAGCAACAGGAATTCTCAGATTGCTAGTGGAAATGCCAAAAGCCAAATAGTAGAGCTACTTTGGAAGACATTTTGGCAGCTTCTTACAAAACTAGTCATACTCTTATCATATGATCCAGCAATCTCACTCCTGGGTATTTATCCAAAGATTGCAAACTTATTTCCATACAAAAACTTGCACATGGATGTTTATAGCAACTTTATTCAGAATCGTCAAAACTCAGAAGAAACCAAGATGTCCTTCAGTAGGTGAATGGATAAATAAACTGTGGTGCATTCTTACAATGGGATTTTTTTTCAGTGCTAAAACGAAATGAGCCATCAAGCCATGGAGGAAACGTAAATGCATATTACTAAGTGAAAAATGCCAATCTGGAAAAGCTACATACTATATGATTTCCACTATTGTAGGAAAGGCAAAATCATGCAGACAGTAAAAGGATCAGTGGTCACCAGGAGGAGGGGGAGAAGAGATGAAGAGACAAAGCACATAGGATTTTTAGGACAGTGAAAATATTCAGCATGGTATTACATATACCACTATATACTTTTGTCCATACCCATAGAATGTACACCACCAAGAGTGAACCCTAAAGTAATGGACTTTGGGTGATGATGACGTATCCAAGTAGGTTTAATATACTTAGTAAAAAAAAAAATGTACCATTTTGGTGAGTGATGTTGATCATGAGGGAGACAGGGAGTAGATGGGAAATCTCATTTGTTGTAAACCTAAAATTGTTCTTTAAAAAATAGTTTTTTTTTTTTTTTAAAAAGAAACTACCAGAAATCTTAAGGAAGTTTAAGAAGTAGTCGAAATGGGTAATTTGAGAACAAGAAGGATTGAGGGATATTAAAAAATAATTGATTTCAGAAAATAACTGAACTAGGATTGAAACTTCTAGAAGCCAGATATGAGATATGAAAGATGATATGGAATTATTATCTCAAAATACAGTATGTGTCCTACTGATGTGCCTCCAGGCTGTGAAGTCAGACAGTCAGGTTGAAACCTGAGCTCTGCCCCTACTAGCAGTTATTTCACCTATAAAATGGAGAGTAAATGTGTTTACCTCACAGCATTGCTGTGAGGATTAAAATAAGTAATGTTAACAGAGAACCTACATTAGTTGTTGGTATTATATTGTGACAATATTTACTACTAACAAATGCAAAAATGCTAAATGCAAAAATAAAAAGAATTAAACATTATGAGTGAAAAGATAAGAGATGTGAGTAGATTTAGACAGTCCACATTTGAATGCAAGAGTTCCAGGAAAAAAGAGAGAATAGATTTTGGAGAAGCAATAATCAGAAAGAACCATAAACGAAATTTCTGAGATAGGAAAACAGCTCAAGGTTTTAACATCAAGGCACTTCCTGGTGAAATCTCTAAACTCAGAGTTGAAAAGAAAATGTCTCAAACTTCCAGAAATAGGAAGTAGTTGACTTACAAAAAATGAGAATTATATTGGTAATCAGGGTCCTCTCAACTAAAATACTAAGTATAGAAAACAGTGGAACAAAATTTTCAGGCTTCTGAGGAAAACAAAGCAGAAGCGAAAGAAAACAAAGGCTAAACAAAAATGGTGATCCTAGAACCTACACCTAAGCCAACAGATCTGTGTTAACTACAAAGGTAAAAGCATAAAAATTGTGTTCTTGTCCTTTTGAGGGGCTTGTCATTTATTCCTGCTGTGGAAAGGTCTAGAACAAATCACACTCCCTTTGCCAATATTCATAGCACCTCTAATGTTAGAAGGATCATTATATTCACTCTGATATACTCTAGAATACCACTGCCATGAAAATTGTCATGACATTCTGGAAAAGCCAGAACTATAGAGATGGTAAACATATCAGTGGCCGCCAGTGATTCAGGGTGTGTGAAGGGAATTGAATAGTAAAGCACGGGGGATCTTTTAAGGCCGTGAAACTTTTCTGTAGAGCATTATAATGGTAAATGTAAGACACCGAGCATTTGTCAAAACCCACAGAATTTTACAGTAAGAAAGTAACCTTAATGTATGCAATTAAAAAAACATCTTTAGGAGGTTGCAATATCCCAGGAAGGAAGGCAAAATGTGACCCAACTATATAAATGTATTACAAATGTATGAAACAAGGTCATTGAGGCTAAGACTCACGTCTATTGCAACAGAAAAATGATATTAAGGAAAAATAGAAGATCTGAATAAAGTATGGACTTCAGTCACTAATAATGTATTACACTGGTTCATTAATTGTGACAAACATGTCATCCTAATAATGTAAGATATTAATAATGGGGGAACTTGGGTGTGGGGTATACAGGAACTCTCTGTGCAATCTTTGAAACAATTACATGAATCTAAAAGTATTCTAAAATAAAACATTTAAATAAATGTCATTTTAAAATATATAAATGTATATATCTATATAAAAATATATAGTGTAATTTCCACGAGTAACTAAAAATTATTAAGTCAAATTTGAGAAAGTCAGAAAAAGTAAGAACTATAAGAACTATTTGATCTCTACTCATTTTTAAGATAATAGAGCACAGCTTCCAAATATTCCACTTAAATAAAACTTTCTTTTTGTGTTTGGCATGTTCATGAGTTATTTTTGCTATCAATTATTTTGAAATTTCATCAACTTTTAAAAAATTTAAAATACTTTTAAATAAACATAATGCTCACAAAACATTAAGCACATAAAAAAGATGCAATGTCGTACAGGAATCATTCTGAACCAAAGTCATTTAATACATGTTTGGTCCTAATCACTGGTATAGCAACCAAATTTTGTCTTCTGCCTCTAGATAAGACTAAAATATTGATTAATGATGCCACATGGTATTAAAACCCTTCATTGCCATAATAAAATATTTTTAAAATATCTTTTAAGAAATGGAAAGGAGTGGCTAGAATTTAGTATAATATCTGTATCTAGCAGATAAATATTGATAATTCTTTAAATCATCTAAATATTAAGTATTTGAAAAAGTAAATACTAGAAATTTATAGTCTTTAAACCTCCAAACATTTTCAAATATTTAAAGTTTATATATAGTTTAATCCTATTTTGAATTTTCAAAAATAGAATGAAATCAAGTACAGGCTATTTTAAATGTGCATCAAATCTCTTCCACAGAAATATCTTGCAAACAGCTATTTTTCTGGGAGTAAAATCTGTGGTCAGTGGCTCTTGTGCTTACAGGAGGTTTTCTGCTCTGACAGAATGATTTTGAAGTTTTGACTAATATGCTCACTGAACAGACACGTGTGGTTTTAGACGTACATTCGCTGAAAACATTTTAAACAGTATGTCCTCATGTTTTCCTAGAATAATGCTCCTTTAAATTTAAAACATTTATTTCTTGATAATTTTCTTTAAAATTTTAGGCAACCAATATGGGGGTCTTAGGCAAGGTAGGCAGTTTAATGCAAAGCACAGAGATCAATAAAGCTGCAGTTGTATAATTTCTTACAATCACTGTTTTGTTTTTTTTTTCTTCACTGTTGTTTTGTTTTTTTTGTTTTTTTTCTTACCATTCCAATCTTTCTGTTTTCCAGGGTTTCCAACTACAGAATCATAACATCATTTACGCTGTACAAGATGGAAAGTTTAGTTTCTCTTTCATTTATACACATACACAAATTTGACATATATATTTCCCAGTATGAGTGATTATCTTTTTCCCTTCAAATGTCACCTTGGAGAAGCCTTCCCAGGACCTTCAGGGTGGGTTCCCTTCTCACGCATATGGCATCACCCTGCTTTAATGTTTATTGCACTTTCACCTCTCGTTTTCCAGTATCATCTCGTGTTTTAATTATTTCAATAACTCTTCATTGTCTGTCTTCACCACTACAAGTTAAAGTCCATGAGGACAAAAGCTTTCTCCATCTTATTAACCTCTGCATCTCCCATGCCTTTGGCACCGTGTAGGCACTATAAAAGCATTTGTTTAATCAATGAATACATACTTAATTCAAACTGGGGAATTAAGATGTTGCGTGGAACTGTTAGTCCTGGCTGAAAATAGCCTTCTTTATAAAAATTCTACTGGATTTCCGATTCTTTCTCTGATACAGGTAAAAACTAGTTTTAATGTGTTTAAATTGAATACCTTGTCATAACAAACATTTAAAAATCCACTAACAGGTATGTTCTCTAAACAGTGAGTTACTATATTCATAGAGGTAATTTCCTCAGACATAAACTGTAATTGTTTTAAATCTTAGTTGACACAAAAAGGAGTAAGAATTATGTATAATAAGAAATAGGCTGTGGAGCTGATTGTTCTGACAAAGTTACATTCAGAATGAGTCTTGCGAGGTCTTTACTCACTTTAAAGAAAGGGCTCGCTAACCCAATAAAACTTCCCAATCTATGATATTCAAGGTGATTTCCTACTTAGTGGTTGATGGCTTGTTTCTACTGTCTTTCACACTACCTTTGGTTCCTGAAGGAGAAAAACATTCATATGGTTGAACATAGAAGAATAATGGGAAAAAATAAAAAATGAGGAGTATTTAGGAAGCATCTGGCAGGAAGAATAATAAGAGGTGGCAGCAAGGTCTGGAACAGAATGTCAGTCATGAATGATTGTATGGCATGCTGCCATTCATGAGGGCTGATAACCACTCGATGCAAACAGAACAGCATTTTATGACAAAATTATTGGACATAACTCAGCTCACTGCCTTCCTCCAGGGGTGGGGAATAATGAGAGAGAGAATAAAACAAACATATGTGTGTGAAACAGCAAATGTGTACAGAGCAATGACAAACCTCAAGGTAAGATCCTTGTGCAAAGTTTTCTTCCAAAAGGGACACTGGTATACAGTGTTTATACAATGTGAATAATGGTCTTTCAGTAGAGTACTTAAAAAATAAAATTCCCAATTTAAAATAGTAAATAGTAGGCACAAAATTATAGGTATAAAGGTATTACTACCCAGAAAAATATATATTATGTGTGTATAAAGAATGAGAATGTCTGACTTGCATAAATCATTGGATTCACCAAAACAGGAATGCTGTTTGGTATTTAACAAAGTCAAATATATCCACACTTTTACTCTGAAAATATATTAACGAAATAAAAAGTAAATTGAATAAAGGATTACAAACCTAAAATCTGAGCATAAAGATGAAAAGATAATATTAGTATGAGAATTAAATTAATAACAAAAGAATAAGTCTAGTCATCAATTCACACGGGATAGGAATTAAGTAGGATAAACAAAGGTTTATTAATTACAGATTAGAACCCCAACATGATAAAATGAATTTATCATTTTTCTACTTACTTAACCCGTATACTGAGTATCAAGTCTAGGTTAGACACCCTTCTATTTGCTGATAAAATGTTATAATGATAGAAACACAACCTAATATTCAGCTTGTTTTAAATAATCTCAAAGCAGACATGTTTAACTTGCTCACTACATTTTAATATTCCCTATTGCAAGTAATGAAAGAAATGAATAGCTATGATTCACATGAATGTTGAATTTTAATTTAAGTCAATTATTATTAGGTTCTTGTATAGGCCATTAATTGACACGGGTGTCAAGAAGAAAAGTAAGAAGCTGTTATGATTTAAGGGACTCACAAATAAATGGAAACAAAACCACCATGCAACTATTTAACTTGAATGTGAGCAAATCCTATTATATTACAGAAAAATAATATAGTACTTTGGTGGGGTTTCAGTAAACTGAAGGACCTGTGTGAAATTAGGAAGGTGTGATAAAGAGTATAGCATTTGAACTGGGCTTTGAAACCGAACAGAATATCACCAAGTACATAAAGTATATGAGGACATTCCAAGTAAAGAAAATCACATGACTGCAGACAGTGGGATATGGAAGTACTGGAATATTTGGGGAACCCTGAATAGTCTGATATGGTTAGAATATCAAAAGTATGTTAAAGACTGAGGATGTAAGACTCAGACATAGAGACCAAGACCATACAATGGAAAGTGTCTTTAATTCCTTTGTGAGGGTTTAAGAGCTCAATCCTATAGCCAATGGAAAGCCACCTAAAATTTTTTTTTTTAAAGTTCTCCTAACTAGGGATCAAACCTGGGGCCCAGCAGTGAGAGTGCCAAATCCCAACAACTGGACCACCAGGGAATTCCCTACAATTTTTAAATAAGGGAGTAACCTGACCAGATCTGCTTTAGAAAGATCTGCTCTTTAGTAGAAAGAGCTGAAGACCCTGGGCAGGATGGATTCATGGCAATTAATCCTGGAGCGATGGAGGAAAGAAATGGATGCAATATATAAGTAGACTGGGATAGGGCAGGTGTCATCAAGAAGGTATGAAATGTGGGGAGCAAAGGCTGAGGGCTCTAAGAGTAGATATTTCTATGGAATGAATGGGAGACATATGGGGCTGCACTGAAGATCTAGTTGAAATTGGAAATCAAATTCCTAATGGAACTGATATAATACACAGCTTTCTCAGTAGTCCAAAAGCAAAAACTAGAAATCAGATAAAGATTGTGGAAAATGTGGATGTAAAGTGTGTAAAGCAGAGCTGAGAAAACTTAGGGCTACAGCATTTGTCAGAAGAAGGCACATGCTTAGAAATCAGCCTTTTCATACAGAGTGACTCTGAATCTTAGCTGTGTCACTTACTAGTGGGTGACTTTGGGCAATCACTCAATTTATTCCAGCCTCTGTTTCCTTAGCTGTGAAATGGAGATGACAGCAAAACTCATTCACAACCCTTTATTTCAAACCTCTATGACAAAAAATGAGATTTTTTAATTCAGAATTTTTCAAAATTTGGGCAGATATTATGGTTCACATACTATATTTTAGGTGTATATCCAGCAAGTTTATACTATCAATTCCCTAATAAAATATATGAATACTTTGGAAGTAAAATATATGACTATTTACATTCAATGGGATAAATAAAGACTACCAATAGCCTCATGTCAGTTTGTATCAGGTTTTCATGTTGAGTGAGTTAAAACGTTTTTTAAAAAATTTCAGAGCTTTTTATATTTTGAATTTATAGGTAGGGTAGTGTGTGAACCGGTAGCATCTAATTCATAGGGCTGTGATGATTAAAAGAGTATGTAAAGTATATGTAAAGGATTTTGAAGATCATCTACCACACGGGAAATGATAGCTCTTACGATGGCTGTGACCATGACAAAGAAGAGGCAGAGATTAAGAGAATAAGGAGGATTGGGGGTCACCATGAGATAGAAGATAATGATTAGTAATTTGAGAAATAAAGTAACAAAAGGTAGTATTCAGAGATTAGTATTTCAGAGTTAAAGAATTCAGAATTAGAGCAATTTCAAGTAAAGAAATGTTTTCCAAGGTGTTGCTGGAAGCAGGTAAACATATTGCTTGTGCTTTATAAAGAAGGAATACCTTTGAGGAAATTAACAAAAAATGTAGCATGTAGTGAAAAGTAGGTAAAATTTTTAGAGACTGTCCATCCACTCACCTCCTAATCACCAGCACTTCATCTCCCAAAGGTTCTCTCTCCCTACCTGAAGAAGACATGAAGGTAGTAATGGAAAGTGCTATTAGGTCAAACTGTTCTTTATTCTGTCCACAAGGGGGGGACATTGACCTAGAACAGTTGACACTGGTTGGAGCTTCTCGACAGGTGGTGAGCTCCTGATGTTTCTAGTTCAGGAAGTTATTGTATGTGATTTGATATGTGGCCATCTTGCACATGTATGTGTATGGGTCTATGTAGTATACATATGTATCTTTTGGGGATGAACTCATTCATGGGAAATTCCATGTCTTATTTCTCTGTGTTCCTCTATCAAAGATGCCTAGTACAATTTGTCTTATATAGAAGATGCTCAATAAATCATAAAATAACTGATCCTCTTTGGCTTTCACGCGTATGTACTGCATATAAATTATAATAATACTAATATAGGAGCTACAATTACACTGGGGTCTTAGGTACAGTCTCTATGATGCTCGTAACAATCCTGAAAAGTACCTATTATGAATCCATTTTATAAATAAGAAAACTGAGGCTCAGAGTACTTAGGACTCTTGAGACTGAGAACACATACCAAGAAATGTAAGGATAGAGCAGAGGTTGGACTCAGACTTGTCTGAATCTAATGCTCATGCCACCACCTGCTACCTGGAACAGGAAAGCCACGCTAACAAGAGGCCTAATGCCGTATGGTTTAAGCCTCTGCGAAGCCAAATGGAATATTTCTCTTTAAAAAGGTAATAACAGGGCTTCCCTGGTGGCGCAGTGGTTGAGAGTCCGCCTGCCGATGCAGGGGACACGGGTTTGTGCCCTGGTCCGGGAAGATTCCACATGCCGCGGAGCAGCTAGGCCCGTGAGCCATGGCCACTGAGCCTGTGGTCTGCAACGGGAGAGGCCACAACAGTGAGAGGCCCGCGTACCACACAAAAAAATAAATAAATAAAAGGTAATAACAACACTCAGTCTACAATTTATTATCTGGACATTTTAACTGCTGAAATGCCAGGGTAAGAACTAAAAAATGAAAGTTTAATTTGGTTTAGCCTTTCAATTTATTATGCATATAAAAAATATGAGAGACATGCTCATTAAGGTTTAATATAAAGAGCTGTGCATGTCCCTTGAAGCCTCAGACAATAGTACCGAGACCCAAATGCCTATGAATGGCGGATTAATTACTCAGCAATAAATGGTAAGACGTTTACTAAGGACAATAAGAAATAATTATCGCATTTATTTATTCATGTCCTTGTTCCAAGGATGAAAGGTGGGGATACTAGAGTATAACAAGATGAAACTAAGTGATAAAAACGTGGTTAAGGGAAAACTCATGCGGTAAAAATTGGGCAAATCCTAGTACACTGACCTAGACGTTGGCCGCAGATATTCTTCGTAGTCACACCTGTTAGTAAAAAGAAGCTGCAAACACACACACGATCTAAAAGAGGGGGGTAATTAGAAAAGGGAGAACATATTTAAAAGGATGAAAAAAACATAAAGTTCTATCCATAGATTTGAGGGGCTAGAATTTCCTCTCATCTATGAAAAGAAGTATTCCAAAACTGCTTGTGGGCTTAGCAGTAAACAATGTCACAACTTCCAAGAATGACGTTTCGATGGGAGGACAGTGCTGCTTTCTCTAGGTATTTCCTATCCCTTAAACCACATGGTAAGTGATAAATGAATTAAAATCTCTCACTATTTTCAAACTTGACTTATCTATACTTACTTTATTCTGAGCACAATGGAGTATAATGGAAATAACCCAGATCTGTACTAATTAGGTATGTTTTTCAACCACTACGAGCCTCATTTTCCTCATCTGAAAACTATCATATTAACCTTGCAGTCTTTTGTAAGGACTGGAGATCAAGTGCTTGAAGCATCTAACACAATGTCTGACATAGAAGACATTCACATTTTACCAATATATGTTCATACATGAATATTTTATTATTAAGATCTATAGTAAATTAAAAATATATTTTTAAAATATAAATCATAATTGTTTAAACAGTAACATCTCTCACCCTATTTATTTCCAGTGAGATGTTTTGGGAGTGAGATGAAGAAAAATAAAAATAAGAAAAAAATATATATATATATACATCTTCATACTCAAGAATTAGATTAGTGCCCTAGGATTTGGTGGGGAGGGGAGACTAATGAATGGGCTGGTAGCTTGTGGCTCAAAGGAGACTCTAAGGACAAACAGTTTCTCTGCAATCATCCCACTCCACAATGCCCAGGACCACAGAGTCTCCACATAAAATCCATCTGTCCTCTCAAGAAGTAGAGCCAAATACCCACTGAAGGTCTTTTCCCTCTTATTTCCCTCTCCAGTTCTAAGCAACTCAGGACAATGTATGGAGCACTTCTTACACAATAGACAGAAAAGGCGCAGAATCATTCTTTTTTTTTTTTTTTTTGCAGTACACGGGCCTTTCACTGCTGTGGCCTCTCCCGTTGCGGAGCACAGGCTCTGGACGCACAGGCCCAGTGGCCATGGCTCACGGGCCCAGCCGCTCTGCGGCATGTGGGATCTTCCCGGACCGGGCACGAACCCGTGTCCCCTGCATTGGTAGGCGGACTCTCAACCACTGCGCCACCAGGGAAGCCCGGAATCATTCATTTTTTGATTCACCCTTGCAGTTCACAACAACCCACCAACAACAATCACACCCTTTTTCTGATTCCACACTTGTCAACCTCTAGTTTAAAAAAATATATATATATAAACACATGTAGATACGTATGTATACATATACATGTACATACACATAACACCATACTGAGTATATATACACACACATATGTATATCTACCATAACTTATTCAATGCTACTATTTCTTGAGAGTCACTAGAAGCCATTCTTTCTTTCCACAGGGGGAGGCACTAACAATAAAGGGAAGAAGGAAGAAATCATGAATACCAGGTGAAGTAAAAACTGAGGTAAAAATCAAAATAAACAGCCAAACCTCTACTATTAGGCTAAGAATAAGGAAAAGACTGATTTTTTTCTTGACATCTTGATTGGGGTATAATTGCTTTACATTGTTGTGTTAGTTGCTGCTGTATAACAAAGTGAATCACCTATACATATACATATATCTCCATATCCCCTCTCTCTTGAGTCTCCCTCCCACCCTCCCTACCCCATCCCTCTCTGTGGTCACAAAGCACCTAGTTGATCTCCCTGTGCTATGCGACTGCTTCCCACTAGCTATCTATTTTACATTTGGTAGTGTATACATGTCAATGCCATTCTCTCACTTCATCCCAGCTTACCCTTCCCCCTCCCCGTGTTCTCAAGTCCATTTTCTACGTCTGCATCTTATTCCTGTCCTGCCCCTAGGTTCTTCAGAACCTTTTTCCCCCCTAGATTCCATATATATGTGTTAGCATATGGTATTTGTTTTTCTCTTTCTGACGTACTTCACTCTGTATGACACACTCTACGTCCATCCACCTCACTACAAATAACTCAATTTCATTTCTTTTTAAGGCTGAGTAATATTCCATTGTATATATGTGCCACATCTTCTTTATCCATTCATCTGTCGATGGACACTTAGGTTGCTTCCATGTCCTGGCTACTGTAAATAGTGCTGCAATGAACATTGTGGTACATGACTCTTTTAGAATTATGGTTTTCTCAGGGTATATGCCCAGAAGTGGGAGGGCTGGGTCATATGGTAGTTCTATTTTTAGTTTTTTAAGGAACCCCCATAGTGTTCTCCATAGTTGCTGTATCAATTTACATTCCCACCAATAGCGCAAGAAGGTTCCCTTTCCTCCACACCCACTCCAGCATTTATTGTTTGTAGATTTTTTGATGATGGCCATTCTGACCAGTGTGAGGTGATACCTCATTGTAGTTTTGATTTGCGTTTCTCTAAAGATAGTGATGTTGAGCATCTTTTCATGTGTTTGTTGGCAATCTGTATATCTTCTTTGGAGAAATGTCTGTTTAGGACTTCTGACCATTTTTGGATTGGGTTGTGTGTTTCTTTGATATTGAGCTGCATACGCTGCTTCTATATTTTAGAGATTAATGTTTTGTCAGTTGCTTTGTTTGCAAATATGCTCTGCCATTCTGACGGGTGTCTTTTCATCTTGTTTATGGTTTCCTTTGCTGTGCAAAAGCTTGTAAGGTTCATTAGGTCCCATTTGTTTATTTTTGTTTTTATTTCCATTTCGCTAGGGGGTGGGTCAAAAAGGATCTTGCTGTGATTTATGTCATAGAGTGTTCCGCCTATGTTTTCCTCTAAGAGTTTTATAGTGTCTGGCCTTATATTTAGGTCTTTAATCCATTTTGAGTTTATTTTTGTGTATGGTATTAGGGAGGGTTCTAATTTCATTCTTTTACATGTAGCTGTCCAGTTTTCCCAGCACCACTTATTGAAGAGACTGTCTTTTCTCCATTGTATACTCTTGCCTCCTTTATCAGTGAAAAGGTAACCATACGTGCATGGGTTTATCTCTTGCCTTTCTATCCTGTTCCATTGATCTATATTTCTGTTTTTGTGCCAGTACCATACTATCTTGATTACTGTAGCTTTGTAGTATAGTCTGAAGTTCAGGAGCCTGATTCCTCCAGCTCAGTTTCTATTCCTGAAGATTGCTTTGGCTGTTTAGGGTCTTTTGTGTTTCCATACAAATTGTGCAATATTTTGTTCTAGTTCTATGAAAAATGCTATTGGTAGATTGATAGGGATTGCATTGAATCTGTAGATTGCTTTGGGTAATATAGTCATGTTCACATCGTTGATTCTTCCAATCCAAGAACATGGTATATCTCTCCATCTGTTGGTATCATCTTTAATTTCTTTCATCAGTGTCTTATAGTTTTCTGCATACAGGTCTTTTGTCTCCTTAGGTAGGTTTAGTCCTAGGTAATTTATTCTTTCTGTTGCAATGGTAAAAGGGAGTGTTTCCTTAATTTATTTCAGATTTTCATCATTAGTGTGAAGACATGCAAAAGATTTCTGTACATTAATTCTGTATTCTGCTACTTTACCAAATTCATTGATTAGCTCTAGTAGTTTTCTGGTAGCATCTTTAGGATTCTCTATGTATAGTATCATGTCATCTGCAAATAGTGACAGTTTTACTTCTTTTCTGATTTGGATTCCTTTTATTTCTTTTTCTTCTCTGATTGCTGTAGCTAGGACTTCCAAAACTATGTTGAATAACAGTGGTGAGAGTGGGCAACCTTGTCTTGTTCCTGATCTTAGTGGAAATGGTTTCAGCTTTTCACCATTGAGAATGATGTTGGCTGTGGTTTTGTCATATATTGCCTTTCTTATGTTGAGGTAAGCTCCCTCTATGCCTACTTTCTGGAGAGTTTTTATCACAAATTGGTATGGAATTTTGTCAGAAGCTTTTTCTGCATCTGTTGAGATTATCATATTGTTTTTCACCTTCAATTTGCTAATATGGTGTATTGTAATGGTTGATTGGCATATATTGAAGAATCCTTGCCTTCCTGGGATAAACCCCACTTGATCATGGTGTATGATCCTTTTAATGTGATGCTGAATTCTGTTTGCTAGTATTTTGTTGAGGATTTTTGCATCGATGTTCATCAGTGATACTGACCTGTAGTTTTCCTTTTCTGTGACATCTTAGTCTGGTTTTGGTATCAGGGTGATGGTGGCCTCGTAGAAAGAGTTTGGGAGTGTTCCTCCCTCTGCTATATTTTGGAAGAGTTTGAGAAAGATAAGTGTTAGCTCCTCTCTAATGTTTGATAGAATTTGCATGTGAAGCCATCTGGTCCTGGGCTTTGGTTTGTTGGAAGATTTTTAATCACAGCCTCAATTTCAGTGCTTGTGATTGGTCTGTTTATATTTTCTATTTCTTCCTCGTTCAGTCTTGGAAGGTTGTGCTTTTCTAAGAATTTGTCCATTTCTTCCAGGTTGTCCATTTTACTGGCATATAGTTGCTTGTAGTAATCTCTCATGATTCTTTGCATTTCTGCAGTGTCAGTTGTTACTTCTTTTTCATTTCTAATTCTATTGATTTGAGTCTTCTCAAATCTCTTTTTCTTGATGAGTCTGGCTAATGGTTTATCAATTTTGTTTATCTTCTCAAAGAACAAGCTTTTAGTTTTATTGATCATTGCTATCGTTTCCTTCATTTCTTTTTCATTTATTTCTGATCTGATCTTTATGATTTCTTTCCTTCTGCTAACTTTGGGGTTTTTTTGTTGTTCTTCTTTCTCTAACTGCTTTAGGCGTAAGGTTAGGTTGTCTACTTGAGATTTTTCTTGTTTCTTGAGGTAGGATTGTATTGCTATAAACTTCCCTCTTAGAACTGCTTTTGCTGCATCCCATAGGTTTTGGGCTGTTGTGTTTTCATTGTCATTTGTTTCTAGGTATTTTTTGATTTCCTCTTTGATTTCTTCAGTGATCTCTTGGTTATTTAGTAGCATATTGTTAGCCTCCATTTGGTTTATATTTTTTTATAGTGTTTTTCCTGTAATCGACATCTAGTGTCATAGCGTTGTGGTTGGAAAAACTACGTGATATGATTTCAGTTTGCTTAAGTTTACCAATGCTTGATTTGTGACTCAAGATATGATCTATCCTGGAGAATGTTCCATGAGCACTTGAGAAGAAAGTGTATTTTGTTGGTTTTGGATGGAATGTCCTATAGATATCAATTAAGAACATCTTGTTTAATGTATCATTTAAAGCTTGTGTTTCCTTAGTTATTTTCATTTTGGATGATCTGTCCATTGGTGAAAGTCGGTGTTAAAGTCCCCTACAATTATTGTGTTATTCGCGTTTTCCCCTTTTATGGCTGCTAGCATTTGCTGTATATATTGAGGTGCTCCTCTGTTGGGTGCATAAATATTTACAGTTGTTATATCTTCTTCTTGGATTGACCCCTTGATCATTATGTAGTGTTCTTCTTTGTCTCTTGTAATAGTCTTAATTTAAAGTCTATTTTGTATGATATGAGAATTGCTACTCCAGCTTTCTTTTGATTTCCCTTTGCATGGAATATCTTTTTCCATCCCTTCACTTTCAGTCTTTATGCATCCCTAGGTCTGAAGTGGGTCTCTTATAGACAGCATATATATGGGTCTTGTTTTTGTATTATTCAGCCAGTGTATGTCTTCTGGTTGGAGGATTTAATCCATTTACATTTAAGGTAATTAATTACATGTATGTTCTTATTACCATTTTCTTAATTGTTTCATGTTTGTTTTTGTAGGTCTTTACCTTCTCTTGTGTTTCCTGCCTAGAGAAGTTCCTTTAGCACTTGTTGTAAAGCTGGTTTGGTGGTGCTGAATTCTCTTAACTTTTGCTTGTCTGTAAAGCTTTTGATTTCTCCATCGAATCTGAATGAGATCCTTGCTGCGTAGAGTAACCTTGATTGTAGGTTTTTCCCTTTCATCACTTTAAATATGTCCTGCCACTCTCTTCTGGCTTGCAGAGTTTCTGCTGAAAGATCAGCTGTTAACCTTATGGGGATTCCCTTGTATGTTATTTGTTTCCTTTCCCTTGCTGCTTTTAATATTTTTTCTTTGTATTTAATTTTTGATAGTTTGATTAATGTGTCTTGGCGTGTTTCTCCTTGGATTTATCCTGTATGCGATTCTCTGTGCTTCCTGGACTTGATTGACTATTTCCTTTCCCATATTAGGGAAGTTCTCAACTATAATTTTTTCAAATATTTTCTCAGTCTGTTTCTTTTTCTCTTCTTCTTCTGGGACTGCTATATTTCAAATGTTGTTGCATTTAATGTTGTCTCAGAGGTCTCCTAGACTGTCCTCAACTCTTTTCATTCTTTTTTCTTTATTCTGCTCTGTGCTTGTTATTTCCACTATTTTATCTTCCAGGTCACTTATCCGTTCTTGTACCTCAGTTATTCTGCCATTGATTCCTTCTAGAGAAATGTAAATTTCATTTATTGTGTTGTTCATCATTGTTTGTTTGCTGTTTAGTTCTCCCAGGTCCTTTTTAAACGTTTCTTGTATTTTCTCCATTCTATTTCCAGGCTTTTGGATCATCTTTGCTATCATTACTCTGAATTCTTTTCCAGGTAGACTGCCTATTTCCTCTTCATTTGTTTGGTCTGGTGGGTTTTTACCTTGCTCCTTCATCTGCTGCATATTTCTCTGTCTTCTCATTTTGCTTAACTCACTGTGTTTGGGGTCCCCTTTTTGCAGGCCACAGGTTCGTAGTTCCCGTTGTTTTTGGTGTCTGCCCCCAGTGGGTAACGTTGGTTCAGTGGGTTGTGTAGGCATCCTGGTGGAGGGGACTAGTGCCTGTGTTCTGGTGGATGAAGTTGGATCTTTTCTTTCTGGTGGGCAGGATCACGTCTGGTGGTGTGTTTTGGTGTGTCTATGAACTTAATATGATTTTAGGCAGCCTCTCTGCTAATGGGTGGGGTTGTGTTCCTGCCTTGCTAGTCATTTGGCATGGGATGTCCAGCACTGGAGCTTGCTGGTCATTGAGTGGACCTCAGTCTTAGCACTGAGACAGAGATCTCTGTGAGTGCTGTAGTCAATTGATAGTATGTGGGGCTAGGAAGTCTCTGGTAGTCCAGTGTCCTGAACTTGGCTCTCCCACCTCAGAGGCTTAGGCCTGACACCCAGCTGGAGCACCAAGGCCCTGTCAGCCACACAGCTCACAGCTCAGAAGAAAGGGGAGAACAAAAAGAAGAAAGAAAGAAAAATAAAATAAAGTTATTAAAATAAAAAAAATTAAATAATTATTAAAATTAAGTAATAAAAAAAGCAACCAAACTAATAAACAAATCCACCAATGATAACATGTGCCAAAAACTAAACTAAGATAAACATATAAATCAGAAGCTAGTCAGTCGCATACAGCAAACCCTAAGTCTACAGTTGCTCCCAAAGTCCACCTCCTCAGTTTTGGTATGATTCGTTGTCTATTCAGGTATTCCACAGACGCAGGCTACATCAAGTTGACTGTGGGGATTTAATCTGCTGCTTCTGAGGCTGCACGGAGAAAATTCCCTTTCTCTCTGTTTGCACAGCTCCTGGAGTTCAGCTTTGGATTTGGCCCTGCCTCTGCATGTAGGTCGCCCTCTGGCGTCTCTTCTTCACCCAGACAGGAGAGGGTTAAAGGAACAGCTGATTAGGGGGCTCTGGCTCACTCAGGCCAGAGGGAGGGAGGGGTACGGATGTGGGGCGAGCCTGCGGCGCCAGAGGCGGCATGACATTGCACCAGCCTGAGGCGCACCGTGCGTTCTGCCAGGGAAGCTGTCCCTGGATCACGGGACCCTGGCAGTGGTGGGCTGCACAGGCTCCTGGGAGGGGAGGTGTGGATAGTGACCTGTGCTTGAACACAGGCCTCTTGGTGGCTGCAGCAGCAGCCTTAGCATCTCATGCCCGTCTCTGGGGTCCGCACTGATAGCTGCAGCTCACACCAGTCTCTGGAGCTCCTTTAGCAGCGCTCTTAATCCCCGCTCCTCGCGCACCAGGAAACAATGTTCTCTTGCCTCTTAGGCAGTTCCAGACTTTTCCCTGGACTCCCTCCCGGCTAGCTGTGGCGCACTAGCACCCTTCAGGCTGTGTTCATGCAGCCAACCCCAGTCCTCTCCCTGGGATCTGACCTCTGAAGCCTGAGCCTTAGCTCTCAGCCCCCACCTGCCCGGCGGGTGAGCAGACAAGCCTCTCGGACTGGTGAGTGCCGGTCGGCCCTGATCCCCTGTGCGGGAATCTCTCCGCTTTGCCACCCGCACCCCTGTTGTTGCGCTCTACTCCACGGCCCCGAAGCTTCCCCCCTCTGCCACCAGCAGTCTCCATCCGCGAAGGGGCTTCCTAGTGTGTGGAAACCTTTCCTCCTTCACAGCTCCCTCCCACTGGTGCAGGTCCGTCCCTATCCTTTTGTCTCTGTTTATTCTCTTTTTCTTTTCCCTACCCAGGTATGTGGGGAGTTTCTTGGCTTCTGGGAAGTCTGAGGTCTTCTGCCAGCATTGAGTAGGTGTTCTGTAGGAGCCGTTCCACGTGTAGATGTATTTCTGGTGTACCTGTGGGGAGGAAGGTGATCTCCACGTCTTACTCCTCTGCCATCTCGAAGGTCCTCTAATTTCTTATTTATTTATTTTTCAGCTGATAGGAACTCTGAAGCTCAGATGCTCTCCTCAGAAAGTTCAAGATTCAGATTCCAACTATGGCATGGATAGCAGCCAACAGCAAGATGGCACAGAGGCAAATTCCGCACCTGTCAACTCTACTGCCTGTTGTGGGGGGGGGGGCAAGACTGATTTTTAAAGACTAATTGAAAGGGCTGGGGTTTACTTCACATTGTCATTAGCTGTTTAAGGGCAGCTCACCACTGTCTTGCAAAGCCCCTCTGGCAGATGAAAAGATAGGGAGGAAATAGCCCCCAATCATTTTTTTTTAATGATGTGATTAAATATACAACTACAATATGTAAGAAGACAGAGGCGAAAATCATTCAGGTCAACCATTCCTACGCTTTTTGGAAAAGTGGTCCCCCCATTCCAATCCTATCCTCTTACCCTTTGTTGCATTATGTTTCAAATTGTATTTCTTTGAATCTCTTGACATTCAGTTTTAATGAGCCATCCTTTTAGAGACCCAGACTTCCCTGGTACCTGATGTTGATCTGGTGGCTGGTATTGGCTGCCAAGCAAACTCAGCTCAGAATTTTATCACTTTTGGATGAAGGCCATTTCAAGACTCAGAGAGCAAGAACTAATGTGATTTTTAAAGCAAATGTTAATACTTAAAGCCAACACAATTGGGGCACATTCTGAGTACAAAAGTGGATTATGTCCATTTCACAAAAGCAGCAAATACCTTTCTGTAATATTTTAATTGTGGCACTGAAAGTGACTTGAGCTCTGGTTTTTGAAGTGTCCCAAGTAAAGAGGCAAACCTCATGATAATGTATGTTTCTGTGTAGGACAGTCAGTGATGTCTCTTTTTTTAGTTTTATTTGAGTTGAAATCAGTTAAGATTACATTAAGGAACAATTGTCATCATTCCAGAAATATGAGCTAGATTTCCCAACTCTTGGCTCAATTGATGTAACTGACTGTATATTCTAAACAAATTGCTTTTCTTGTTTTCTTTTGGCTGTACATCAGTCTCTTCTGTGATTGGTTTCATCCATATTTTTATGTCATCCCTGTTAGATGAATGCCCAACATAAATGATTCACATGACATAATCATCTCATTTCACGCTTACTTTTCATCCTGTTCCTATGTCAAACTGTGTTCATTGTTAGAATGGTCGTCCTTATGCTGATTGCATCCTGGCCCCCATGAATGACAGAAGGAAGTGCTTCAGGGTGACATGAAGCTGCAAGGTTTTTTCAGCCTTGTTAATAGCTAGGCTCTTCGCATCACGTGCGGAAGGAACACACAGCCTTCCACCCCAGGCCTCAACCCCTGATTTCTCCTCCTTTCATTACTGACACCAAGGTTAGTTGTCTCATCTCTCTAAAAGCCTGATGACCTGCCACTAGAGTCCCTCAATACTCTGATATTCTTCCATGGACACTCAAAGTGCCACATGTACTGTACTTCTTGCAGGCAGAATGACTCAATGCTTACTGCACTTAGTTTATACCTTAGCATCACCATTTGCATAGAGGACTTCATTGTAGGGTCATTTTTTTGTGATTTTAGTATCATATTAACTTGAAACCCTATTACTCCTAAATCATGATCATTTGAGTTAAACTACCTTAAAGATAACAAAAATAATTATTATGATATTTGTGCTTAGAGTAGTAGTAAATTTTTATCTCCCGAAGAAACAGTTTTACTTAGTAAAACTAAGTAAATTTCATTTTACTATAAAATGGTGAGAATACACAATATCTATATCTGTGCTTTGTTGGAAGAGTATAAACAATTACAACTTTATAAAATATTCTAAGCCAGATTTAGCTGAACCTCATACAGCAATTATTAGGCTTCACAAAACTTCTTCAGTTGGAATGAGTACTTTTTTTGGTCAAATCTCAGTCTTTCCATTCTAAGGGGCATCTTCCAACCTGACAGCATGGCCCAGGCAGCCATGAGTGCAGAGTGAGCACTGCACGGTCTCAAGAATCTCATTATGGGCTCCACTCTCAGGAGTGGATTAGTTACAAACACGACCAGTAGGAGCATAGCCTGATTAGTGATGGAATTGCCCAAAAGTGGGACAGAAAGTGAGTGCAGACCCAAACTACTTCTCCTGGGGGCCTTTTTGGAGCACACGAGTGAAGAATGAAAATGCTAGCATTATTCTGCACTTTGCATTTTAGAAATGTCCAGCCCAATTAGTGAGGCTTCATAAACGTCCCACATGGAAAGGAAAATGGAAATCCAGATGAATAAACTTCAGGAAAGCAATCTAGAGGGAAAGTGAAATCTGGCTTAGAAGATTATATAATGCATTAACTGTTTTACATTGTTCCAATAAACCATAGATCCAGAATATGCTACATCTCATCACTAGGTATAAAAAAATGCAATTCTCATTTGGTACATTTCACTCTGAACCTGTAGCTTTGGAGCCAGAAAGTAATTACTACACTATGCACAGATATTATGGGGTAATAATTATCTTTGTCATTCTTAAATTCTTTCTAGCAGGCTGGCTCATAAGCCTTCAAGCTTTCGTTTCATGACTTCTCCAAAAATTGTAGCTATCCTATGTGTTGCTGTGTTTATTTTTTGCATATGGCGTTTTTAACATCTAAAAGATATTTATCTTGCTAATACTATTGTTTTGTCTGAAATTCATTTCTCATACATTGATTACTATGTTCTGGAATAAGGGTATTTTATTGATCATAAAATTGCAAAGATATTGCAGAGTGACATTCCATCTCAGGGCTTCACCGTCAATTTTAATGAATATTATTAGTGCCAACATGAGGTTAGGAGAGAATGTAAATGTGACAGAGCCCACAGAGAAGCCATGAGACTTTAAAAGTTAAAGAAATGGATTTTCCTTTTCAAAATTTCTTCCTGGAAGAAATGTTATGTTTTCTGCACTAGTATCTTTATCGGTCTTCCAGAGGATCTTGTTCATGACTGGAATCATTCACTGTTCTTTGCTGTGTTTTCATTATTTTTTGTCGCATCATCAAAGGCAGTTTGCTACAGATGGGTCCAGTCATATGCTCCTTCCACCCTTCTTCTTGGCACGAGCACTCTAACCTTGGCTCTGGTCTTTGAAATCCCTGTCTCTAAGCCAAACGCTGGACATGTCTTTCAAGTTAAGGGTTTTAACCCTGTCCTGGTCCAAAAAAAAAATGCCATAATAATCTGTCATTGAAGACTAGAGATGGATAGGATGAATTACCAAAATATTCTTTCTTACTGACAAGCTGGCACTCTGATAGTAGAAAAAGCATAAATGGTATTTTTAGCTATATTAATTTTAGTGGATTATACAGGATATTTTAACTAGAGCAGTAATTAATCATTGCTGCATTTGGTCAGATTTGCAGTCATAAAATGTGTTTCTTTCTTATACTTGTCAGTGTGCAAAGCTTTTAAACATTCTCTACTTCTGGAGTAATTACCCAGGGAAACAGTAATTATAGGACTTTGGTGTCTGTAATATCTTGTACTCATTTCACTGTGGCCTCCAATCAAGAATTAAAAGTACTCTCTTTTACGATTGCCTGTCTTGTCCTACAATGACTTCAGGTGAATTCGGTATTACTTATTATTCCCTATTTAAGTTAGTGAGTTTCTTTACACATCTCCAAAGCCAGGATTATAATGTCAGTGCTTAGCACCAGAATGCATTAGAGAGCCAGGGTTCAAATGCTGCCTCTTATTAGCAGAGTTTCTGGAATATAGTGTGTAACAAATTCTACATTTAACACACACACACACACGCAGACAGAGCCATCAGAAATGTCTATGGTGACAGGAAAAGATAACAATGAATATTAAAACTTGTATTCTTCCACTTAATAAAGGGCAGTGAAAGTAACAGATACAATTCTGATTATTGAAATTCCTACAAAATGAGGACTTGCCTTATTCTATACATTAAACACAAGCAAAAGTTTCTTTCAGAGTCACACAGAGAAGATGTCTTCTCCTCTATGTAAGAAAAAAAAATGTATATTTATATTCCCAAAGTCATACCTAGAAGTAGTGTATTAGGCTAAAAAATATAACCTTTAACTATTTTTAGTTTAGAATCTTCTAAACCATGGCATTTATGTTTGAAAGCAATGCTACATGTGTGTGGCAGTGAGGTGGGGCGAGTGGTGTGTATTTTATCCGTCTACCTAGCCATCTTTCTATGTCATTTAGCTACCTAGGTTACTAGATGGCTAGCTGAATATATCTATCTCCTAAGCTCAAATATAACAATAGCTTATCAGCACACAGTTATTTTTGGAGATCTACATTTATACTAAGATTTTGCATTCTTTATGATGAATTCACAGGAGTTCATGAATACAGAGAAAGTTGTCAAGACCTTTCATAGGTTAGTATGTTTGCCTTAAGAGAAGTGAATCCATAGTGCAGGGGGGTCTATGCATGTGTTTGCTGTTGTAACCCCAGTGCCACGCACACTACAGGTACTCAGTAACTATTTGTTGAAAGATAAGGAAATGGTATTTCCACTACATCACATATTTACATGATGTGATATGTAACATAATACATGTTACATTACGTATATACATATATCTAACATATACACACATGTATGATGTATGTACACTATATATTAGATATAAATTATATATATTACATATACATTTTATATCTGTACCTATATACAGCCACTCTGAACTGAGATCTCTACACTCTACACTGTGGTAAAGGAATGAGTAAAAATAGCACTCAGCAACTATACAAATCATACACAAAAATGAATGATGTCCGTCTAGAAAAAGCATCTTGTATTCATCTAAGGATATTTCTTAAAGCATATTCTATCCATTTAGATGCGTTATGTATGCTTACTTAAGTTACAGTGTTAGATATTTGTGCTCATGTGAATTATTACAGTAAGGTTAATTAACAACTTCACTTAGAAGTAAATTTGGTTCACTGCCTAGAATTGAGATAGCCTTTATTTTATAGGGTATACTTGTCCTGTCATATTGATATATTATTTGATTTCAATGGGTATTAAGCACCAAATAGTTCCCTCTCATTGTGTTATGTGTCATAACAAATATAAAAGTGTAAAATGCATTTTTGAAACTCTATTTACAACCACTCTGGGAAACATAAGTCATATACACATGAAGCTATTATAAAATCAGGGAACTTAAAAGCATGCACCAAAATCAAAGTTTAATTTGTGTATGTTAAACTTATTGGAAATTCAATTCATTAAGTCATTTGATGTGAGACAAGGAACAAAACAGTCAACATTTAAAGCTATATGAAGAACAAGATAACATAAGGAGACTTGAATAATGAGAATAAGGAGGCAAAGATCCTGGAAGAAGAGTTAGGAAAAGATATGAAGAGGAAAAGATGGAGAAGTTAGAGTATAACCATGAAGGTACAGTATCCCATAAGCTAAGACAAGGAAAAGAAAGTGTTTCTAAGCAAGGATGGCCACAGATGTCAAATACTGCTGAACTGCCAAGCAATTTGGGCCTAGAAAAGTGCTAATTGGCTTTGGTGAGATGAAACTGGTAACCTTTCCAAGAGAAGATTTAGTGGAGTTTTGGGAAGGTGAATATGAGTTGGCTGAGGAGTGAATATAAGCTGAAGAAATGAGAGCAAGAATAACAACTTCTTAAGAAGTTTTACTGTGAAGGGAAAAGCCAAGTGAAGAGGTGGTAACTAAAGCAAGAAATTACATAGATAAAGGAGTTTTAAAAGATTGAAAAAGCTGATTGGATGATGCAGTGAGAGGGTGAGACTGAAAACAGAAGAAAGAGCAGCATCGTGGGAGCAAGTACAGAAGGAAGGAGGATTACAATCCAGAACATACACAGATGCTAACTGGAGAGGAACTGTATGAGTAGGGATGTCACAGTTGGTCAGTGCCAACGGCTCAGAGTAATATGCGAGCTTTACAGGTTTGAATTTTTTTTTTTTTTCAGCTGGGAATGAGAAACTGCTGAATATATATGAGCAAATGAGAACACTTAGCATTTACATCAATGACGTTTAAGCTGGGAGTGGATATCAGGATGTCCCTGTGGCAGCCAGCCTCCAAAATGACCCCACTCTCCATCCTCTTGTATTTCCTGAGTTCTAGCCTGACAGACCTTTGTGTAGCCCCCTCTCACACTGAAGAGTGCTGGCCTATATAACCATGGGTAATTGTGGAAATGACAGTGTGTGACTTCTGAGACTAGGTTGTAAAGACATTGTGACTCCTGTCTTGTTCCCTTAGGCAAATTCGTTGACTATAACCAGTGCTATCTTAGAAACATAGTTTGTTTACAGCCAGAAACAAGCCACAAAACATCCCTTACTTAGATTACATCATTTTTCCTTAAAAACCCCCTTTCATTTAGTAAGTGAATATTTGAGTACCTCTCTTTATCAAGCCCAATTCCTGATGCTTGGGATCCATCTGTGAACAAAATAGATGAAAGTCCCTCACTACTTCCAAACAAAGTTTATTGTCCAGAGATTACAAAGACCATGAGCACACCCTTTCCTATTGGCAGTATTACATAGCCAGGGTTTTTCCGCTTCTTAAAATTCTTAAACTATCCCCATAAAACATGAAAACTAAACTAGGATATTTTTAATAAATACTTCTGTGAAAGCCTACGAAATTATCCATTCTCTAGGATCTATTTCTTAATTAAAACAAAAAATACCCTACCATTAACATGGTCTGGTAATTTGTGTATGTCCTATTAAAAAAAAAATCCTGCTTCCTTGTCTGGTCTACATGTAGAAATGGCATTTTGATTGCCATTTATCATGTTTAAATATGCTAATTAACTTAATTAGCCTGAAGACAGTGTAATAATACATTATTTATGAAAATACAAATCATCTTTAACAGATTCTCAATTAGAGGGATTATATCTTTGAATTATTGATTTTACCTAATAACTCAGAAGGGGAATCCCAATATCATTAATTATTTTTTTTGAAAAGTTTATTTAACCAACCTTCATTTAAATGAATACAAATCTTATACAGATCTGAAGGTATGATCAATGCCCAAACAGAAGAATCCTCTTACGGCTGTGTCGTATTAGGATATGTGTTTAGCTGGCTGGCAGTATGTGGGTGGCTGTTGAGGTTCTTATCACGCCCACCCAAGTTCCCCATACCCTGCCCGTTTCCTGGTGGGCATCTATTAATTTTAGCTCTTTGACTCAAAAGACTCGTGAACCACCCTTCATGCCCACAATACCTGATTTAGAAGTCTCCTTCTCATTCCAATCTACTTCTTTGGTTTTGAAGATATGATGCTATTTTTGGTAAGAGTCCATAGTGTCCCATGACCAATTCCTTAGAGCATGTCTCTAGAATCTCCATAACGGCTTAGGTCCATGGTTTAGTTTAAACCTCTGGGGTGGAGGAACCTCAACATGGGACTGGAAAGTGCCAGCAGTCTGAGTTTCTTCTAGAGGGTTACCTGCCTCAGGGAGGGACACCGTGTGAAGACCTGGGACTCAGCTCAGAATCTTGCGGCTAAAAACTGAGGTCTGGCCAGAGACACAAAATAAAACAAACAAAGAATACGTAAATGAAAAATGAGAATACTGATGTGTCAGGAAGGATCTACCACTGAGGGAGAAAATAAAAAAAAATTAAGGAAAATACAGAAAAGTAAGGTAGAGAAAATCAATCCAAGGGAGAATAAAGAAGGAATTTTTAATTATGAAGGATTAGGGGAGGCGGTTAGTTAGAAAAGTTTGGTGTTTTCAAATAAAAATGTTTCCTTCAATTAAAATTCAAATAAATAAAATGAACCTAATTGTTGGTGTGGGCAATATACCAATACCAAGCGGAAAAAAATGAAAAGTGTTGAAATACAATTAAATAAACAGAAAAGTACAATAAACATTCAAGGACTTTGCGATTGCTCATGAGTTCCCTTTAGTCTCCACATCTCTCCATCTACTTTATCACTCCCAAAATAAATTTAATTTTCCTCACATGTCAACATTCAAAAGTAAATCTAATAATTAGTGATGTTGAGCATCTTTTCATGTGCCTCTTGGCCATCTGTATGTCTTCTTTGGTGAAATGTCTATTTAGGTCTTCCGCCCATTTTTTAATTGAGTTGTTTGTTTTTTTGATACTGAGCCCCATGAGTTTATACATTTTGGAGATTAATCTTTTGTCCGGTGTTTCATGTGCAAATGTTCTCTCCCATTCTGAGGGTTGTCTTTTCGTCTTGTTTATGGTTTCCTTTGCTGTGCAAAAGCTTTTAAGTTTAATTAGGTCCCACTTGTTTATTTTTGTTGTTATTTTCATTAATTCAGGAGGTGGGTCAAAAAAAATCTTGCTGTGGTTTATGTCAGAGTGTTTTTCCTATGTTTTCCTCTAAGAGTTTTATACTGTCTGGCCTTACATTTAGGTCTTTAACCCGTTTGGAGTTTATTTTTGTGTATGGTGTTAGGACACGGGATGGGGGAAGGGGAAGCTGGGGTGAAGTAAGAGTAGTAATGACATAAATACACTACCAAATGTAAAATAGATAGCTAGTGGGAAGCAGCAGCATAGCACAGGGAGATCAGCTCGGCGCTTTGCAACGACTTAGAGGGGTGAGGTAGAGAGAGTTGGAGAGAGGATCAGGAGGGAGGGGATATGGGGATATATGTATGCATATGGCTGATTCACTCTGTTGTACAACAGAAACTTAGCACAGCATTGTGAAGCAATTATACTCCAATAAAGATGTATGTGTGTGTGTATATATATATATATAAAGTAAATCTAAAAACTCATCTTATTCAGGGCATGTTTCCCACTTGGTTTAGTTATCTCTAACTCAACACATTTAAAAATCATTGTATCCACCAAAGATTATTCTGACTGCCCCATGTGCTTAATTATATTTTTGGCATTAATTATATTTTTGGCATTTAAAAGAAAAAAAGATGTTTTCTCTACCTATTATTATTATTATTTTGTGGTACGCAGGCCTCTCACCATTGTGGCCTCTCCCGTTGCGGAGCACAGGCTCCGGACGCGCAGGCTCAGCGGCCATGGCTCACGGGCCTAGCCGCTCCGCGGCATGTGGGATCTTCCCGGACCGGGACACGAACCCGTGTCCCCTGCATCGGCAGGCGGACTCTCAACCACTGCGCCACCAGGGAAGCCCTATACCTATTATTTTAATTTCAGATGTAGAGCCATATTATGGTTTCAATAGTGTTTTACAGACTAGTTTCTGAAACAAACCATGATTTACAATATTGTTTCTACAGAAAAATGTGTTGCAAGTCCCAACCAGTGGATTTACTGATGATATTTTGGAAAATAAATCATTCACACATTTGAGGCTGCCTAAGAACAATATGAGGTCTGAAGTATTTGGCCTGTAGTAAAGTATTATAGCGCATCAAGATACTCCCTGCATTTTTCATATTTATGTAGAAAATTAAGCCATGTATAAGTTTTCCAAGCAATTTCGTAACACCCCGATTGTTCAAAAAAATTGCTAGGGCTTCCCTGGTGGCGCAGTGGTTAAGAGTCCGCCTGCCGATGGAGGGGACATGGGTTCGTGCCCCTGTCTGGGAAGATCCCACATGCCGCGGAGCGGCTGAGCCCATGAGCCATGGCCGCTGAGCCTGCGCTCTGCAACGGGAGAGGCCACAACAGTGAGAGTCCCGCGTACCGCAAAAAAAAGAGAAAGAAACAAAATTGCTAACCTACAGAATTCTTGGGGGGAAGAGGTGACTCAGAGGACGCTGGTTACAATACTGATTATCAATAGCTATCATTAAGTCCTTACACTTGCCCTATATACTGAAATGTAATCATTACATCCTTTCCCAGAACTTTAATATATTTCTGAGAGTAACTACCAAATTTTCACTTCCAACTCCAACATCTTTTGGCCACACGTACATAATTCAAATTACAAGCTGTGTGTCATGTAAACACTAAAACACAACCTAACACTAATTCATCAGCTTCGTCCCCCACACTAGGTTGATCTTCCTGATTTCTCTATTCTTCCTACTTATAATTTTTTACCCTAATCACTCACACTAAAAGTTAGGATTATTATACCTCTCTTTACCTGGCTTCCCAATTTCAATTCACAAACCACTTAGCTGACAATGTGTTTTCAAAAATGTACCCTATGGTTTCCATCCTATTTGTGACAAAATGGTTTATCAATTATTTCTTTATGACAGTTTTAAATTACACCTGAATGGATTTTACTCTTTCCCCCCTTATAGTGCATCCCATGTGTTAACCATGCAATAACCTGCTGGAAAAGGAGTAGAGATAATTTATCCAGGAGTCTAATTACTGAACACAGTATGCCATCATACAAAACTCTGCATGGTCTAGAACTAGGAGACCTTCACTGAAAAAAACTACTAAACGATGTACCACATTTAAAAGGAAATTGAACTCAGAGGGAAGGAGTTAGGAGCAATGATGGGGAAAGAAACTGGTAAACACACTATTTAAAAAAAAACTCACTGGCTATGTAGTGGGGGTAGAAAAACAAGGAGAAAATAGAGAAAAATAATCTGGTAGATGGGTGGAAAAGGGTGGGGATATACATTAATGTTTCCTAACATTCTTATATTTTTCATGATTAAAAGAGAAATAGTCAAATTAAATTGTGTCCACTAAATAAACAGATATTTAACATATAATTTTCAAAGCACAGGTCAAAAATTGCAAACAAGAGAATCTCTCAAAAGCAATCTAATAGAAAGCAGGAAATTGGCAAAAGAAGCCCAGGGCAAGCATAGTAACTGAGAATTATTATTGAAGTATTTTTTTTGTGCTTTCTCTGAGAACATAAATCTATCAGTGTCTCAGACCTAAATCTGTAGTGTTGCGAAACAATAAAAAGTTAAAGCCATTTTACAAAATGTCAGTGTAAAATTATTAATAGGCCCCAAATTTCAAAACTATCTAGTAGTAGTTCATCGTTATCACGGGCTATGAAGTCAGAGAGACTTAAAAATTTTGAGCTTACGTTCCTCATTTGTAACATGGATAACTGTTTCATAATACTTTTAAGGGAATTATAGTACATCATGTATTGATATATGGCATGCCTGCACATAGAACGTACTCCAAAGTTGATGTTTATTATCACTTTTTTCCCCAAAGGTTTCAATCCATCTATAGGAGTTCAATTTATAGGAATAAAATTATCTTCTAAAATACATCATACAAGAATGACATTTTTTCCCTGTAAAATGAAATCTTTGATCTACATAGTAATAACTTTTAATTTACTCAATGCATTAAGTATCTATACTTAACATTACTATGAGAGAGAATAAATAATACACAAATCATGGATTTCCCTCAACAATGAGTAGGATTTTCATGGGAAAAATGGCAAGAGATTACTATTTTTATTGGTAAAAAGAACATGATAATTCTCTGGCTTTCTAGTGTCTGACCCATCCTCCTCATGGCTCATTTTCCTACATTGATTTGTGAGTTCATTTCATTAGGCTGTGTGTTTAGATTCTGAATGTGTCCCTATGGGGCTTTAAGTTCAACCCTACAGGTTCCAGTTGTCCTACATTTATTTTAATGCTAATTTCTTAGCTCAGCATGTCTCCATCATGCAGATAGTATACACTGGGATTTCTCATTGAAGCATTTTACAAATCGGGGTTTTCAAGTTATTTCGGAGACTTTTTAGCCCCACAAAAGACTCCTGAAAAATGGCAAACTTCCCTGTTGCTTTTCTTTGCTGGTTGACAGAGTTTTTCTAGTACTGTTTTTATTAATTATTGATTCAATTTATGCAGGGTAATTTATGTGAACCCAAACCCACTTGCCCTTCTTTAGAAGGGTAGATTCCATTCTAAGCTTTTTCTAAGACAGTCAGATATTATGCAATTTACTTACGCAATGATCAATATGAAGTAAAGAGATCTGAGAACGTGCGTGTACCGTTCTCCCACAGAGCTCATACTTTCTTTCAAATTCTTTAATATAGTTTTATAATGAAATAGCAAAATTTTCTCATACCAAACTCCAAATCACTGTTATGCTTAGAGAAGCCTAGGAAAGTACTTAGTGTCTCTTGGTTGTCTGCCTGCTAGTTGTTGAGTGAAGGCTGTGTGTGGAATTCATAAATCTCTACATCCTACAAACTGAGAGACAGCCTCATGTGATGGTTAAGAGCTTGAGTCCTCAAGCTGGACTGTCTAGATGTACACTCCAGCTCAGCCTCTTCCTCAATTTAGCAAGTTAATGAGTACTCTGTAATGTAGTTAACCCATCTTAAGAAGAGTATTACAGTAACACCCTTTTCATCGAGTTAGTGTAAAGAATAAATGAGATAATGCATTTAGTTTAAAAGGTGCTTAGTTAATAGGAAGAGAGTAAGAAGAGCCACCATTCATTGCTCCATTAAGCACACATTTATGCCTATTACCTGTTAGGTGGGGCTTGGATAATACTGGTATTAGAGAACCCTAGGTAAATGCTAGCAGCTGCTGCAGCTACCAGTTTTCAGAATTATCTATTCACAGACCTAAATATTTTAAATTATGATCTTCACATCTTAGCTGAAAAGGGTAAGATGATGGAGTCTAAACAATATCTCCCTATAACTCTGAATTTGATACATTCAGGGCTGGTCCCTACATCATGGTAGACAATTGCTACAGCGTACTTTAAAAACATCCTTCTTCCACTCACTGTTGCCTAAGAGGGTGACCCAATATTCAACTTCTTTCAACCCCAAAACTGTCCACCATCATACCATACTAAATCATGTACTCATTGACAATACTTTCCTGAAAATCAAATTGTAGCACATTTACCAAAAACGTCCAACTGAGAGACAGTTAATGAAACTAACCTGGAAAAAAACCTTTATGGTCAAATAACATCAAGAGAGACTATGTTGCTAGGAAACATTGACACCAAGAAGGTTCTTTCTTTAATGTTCTTTTACCAAAGTTCAATTTTTGATAGAGTGGTTGTTCAGGTCTGTAACCTCTGAGCTATCACACAAGTTAAATGGAATTCTTAGAATAATAAATTAATGATCAATTTGCTGCTATCATGTAACATTTATTCCCAGCTATGGCTGGTTTAAAACAGGTCCTCACTAAACACTGGAAGGAAGGAAGGAAGGAAGGAAGGAGGGAAGGAAGGAAGGAAGGAAGGAAGGAAGGAAAGGGAGGGAAAGGACGGAAGACAGTTCACTAACTTCTATTTCCACTCTCCGCTCTCCCTGCTTTTACCACCAAGGTTATTTCCTGAAGTGTACAATGTTCACACTTAACTGAGAGATTTAATTTAGATTTCCAGAGGTCAAGAGCCAGGCTTGTACTACGCAATTCTTTTGATTTGAAATGCCTGACTACAGCTTCATCCCAAATGCAAATTTTAAAGTAGTGAGAAGAGTGTCTGTTTCCTAGACTTGACATTCACAAGGACTGCTTCAAGGTTCATTTAGCGTGATTTGAAATGAGGTTAAAAAAAATATAAACTAAACTTGGGTACAAAGTATCAAAAACTATTTACCCAACATTACTAATTTTTTAGAGAAATGAAAATCAAAACTACAATGAGGTATCATCTCATAACAGTCAGAATGGCCATCATCAAAAAGTCTACAAATAATAAATGCTGGAGAGGGTGTGGAGAAAAATGAACCCTCCTACACTGTGGGTGGGAATGTAAATTGGTGCAGCCACTGTGGAAAACAGTATGGGGGTTCCTTTAAAAAACTAAAAATAGAACTATCATATGATCCTGCAATCCCACTCCTGGGCATATATCCAGAGAAAACCATAATTTGAAAAGATAAATGCACCTTAATGTTCATTGCAGCACTATTTACAATAGCCAAGACATGGAAGCAACCTAAATGTCCATCGACAGATGAATAAAGAAGACGTAATACGTACACATGATGGAATATTACTCAGTCATAAAAAATAAACAAATGAAATAATGCCATTTGCAGCAACATGGATGGACCTAGAGATTATCATACTAAGTGAAGTCAGAGAAAGACAAATATCATATGATATCACTTATATGTGGCATCTAAAAAAAAATGATACAAATGAACTTATTTACAAAACAGAAGCAGACTCACAGACAAAGAAAACAAATTTATGGTTACCAAAGGGAAAAGGTGGTGGGGAGGGATAAATTAGGAACTTGGAAGTAACACATATACTCTACTATATATAAAATAGATAATCAACAAAGACCTACTACATAGCACAGGGAACTATACTCAATATTCCGTAATAAGCTGTATGGGAAAAGAATCTGAAAAAGAATATATATATGCATACATATATGTAGCTGAATCACTTTGCTGTACACCTGAATCTAACAACATTGTTAATCAACTGTACTTCAATAGAAAAACTAATTAATTAAAAAGAAATATTTACCATACTATCAGCTAAAATCTAAAACCCAACATGGGATAATATAGGCAATATGAAAAGCAAAATGTGTGAAAATAATACATTTGAAAATAAGGATTGCTAAAATAAGAGTAAAGTTGAACTGTAAGTAGCCACAAATATTATCTGTGTATTAATTTCAGAACACGGCTTATAACAGACACAGAGCAAGCTACCAATCAACCAAAATCTGGAACACCATAAACTAAGATTATTACAGTGTCCATTTGTGGTAATATAATGACCTACAGATTCCACAGAGCTAAATATAATGTCATGATTATGAAGATGGAAATACTTTCACATTGTATAAATTGCAGAGAAAGTTTAGCTGTATATAAAATGAAACAAATCACCATTTGGATTTGAATCTAACATTTAATGATTATTTTAAATTAAACTTCTTATTCTGAGATAATTGTAGATTCACAGTTTTAAGAAATAATAGAGAGATACCCTTTGCTCAGATCCCCCAGTGAAAACATCTTGTAAAACTCTAGTACAGTATCATCACCAGGATGCTGACATCGGTACACAACATTCTGTCACCACAAGGATCACTCCTATCCCTCACTGTCCTCTTGTAGCTGCACCCACTTCTCTCCTACCTCCATCCCCTCCTTAACTCTTAGCAAGTATGAATCTGTTCATTTTTTAATAAATTCATCATTTCAAAAATGTTATATAAATGGAATCATGTGGTCTACAAACTTTGGGGGTTAACTTCTTTCACTCAGCATAATTCTCTGGAGATAGATCCAGGTTCTTGCATATATCAATAATATGTTCTTTTATCACTGAGTCAGTATCCACGGATATACCATAGTTCATTTATCCACTCACCCACTGAAGGACATATGGGTTATTTCTAGTTTTTGGCTATGACAAATAATGCTGCTATAAACATTTGTGTACAAGTTTTTGTGGGAACATAAGTCTTCCTTTCTCAGGAAGGAACACCTGGGAGTTTAATGACTAGATCATATGGTAGTTGCATGCCTATTTTTTTTTAATTTGTTTAAGCCAAACTGTTTTCCAGAGTGGCTGTACCATTTTGTAGTCTCCTCAGGAACATATGAGTGACCTAGTGTCTCTACATCCTTCTTAGACTTTGGTGTTGACAATTATTTATTTATTTTTATTTTAACCATTCTGATAGGTGTGTAGTGATATTTCATTGTGGATTTAACTTGCATTTCCCTAATAGCTAATAATGTTGAAAACCCTTTCATAATTTTTTTGTCATCTATTATAGTCTCTTTAGTGAAATGTCTCTTCATGTCTTTTGCCCGTTATCTAATTAAATTGTTTATTTTGTTTGTTAATGTATTTCACTAATTCATGATTTTCATTGTTTGAACATACCACATGTTATTTGATGGAGTCTATATATGCATTAGGAGGATAGCATATGTGTGATTCCTTGAAAAGACTCAAAGGAGGGTCAAAACTGAAGTGAAGGAGCAAAGATGGGAACTAGAACGTGCTGAAGGAAGAGCATGTGTGAAAATTTGATATTTGCTTTTCCTTTTGTGCTATGGGAATAGTCATATTCAGTCATTCTTCTATTGACTGACATTTGGGTCAGTCCTAGCTTAGAGCTTTTATAAACTCTCTGCTTTGAATTCTTTTCATGACTCTTGGACACACAAGCAATTATTTCTCTAGAGAATATACAAACAAGAAACAGAGCTGGATAATGGGATATATGCCATCTCAATTTTACTTACTATTGCAGTTATTTTCCAAAATTGTTATACCAATTTACACTCCTACTGAGAATATACAAACATTTCATTGCTTGTTCTACTTTCTTGGCAACACTTGGTATTGCCTTTTAAATTTCTGCTCAGCAATTGCATACAGGTACTAGCTGCTTGTGTTTTGATTTGCATTATCCTGATTACTACAGTGGGGGAGCATCTCTTCATATGTTTAGTGGCCGTCTGTACCTTCTCTTAGGTGGAATACCTACTTATGTCTTTTGCCCATTGGCTATGCTTTAGCAATCTGCAGGAATTCTTTCCTTATTTATAGAGGAAATAGGGTAAGTTGGTTTAAAGTACAGATTCTGGATCTTAACGCTTGAGACTTAATCCAGGCTTATATCCAGCCAGGTTTTAGAATGGATGGGGGTACAATCAAGACCAGAGGTGAAGGAGTTAGCCTTCATCAGCTAAGAGAGATCCCACCTCATTTAAAATAGGAAGAAAAGTTGTACATTTATTTGGAGAAAGAAGGTGGACACAAGGGTTATACATAGAAAACTAAAAAAAAAATATAAAATCATATTAATTATTAGATTATCCTCCTCATATTCAGTGCTTTATTGGAGAACCGGTACTCTGATAACAAAGTGTGGGCACTGGATTTTTCCTCCGTACAGAACTACTGAATGAGTTGTCTATGGCACTACATCATGTTAACACACTTCTATCTGTGAGATATGGTGATTATTTGAACATCTGTCATGTGGGAGATGGGGAATCATGTTTTTCTAATGGACTATGTTGGCATATCTCAATGCCCTTCCTTTACTTTAAAAATGAATATCTTGGGGCTTCCCTGGTGGTGCAGTGGTTGAGAATCTGCCTGCTAATGCAGGAGACATGGGTTCGAGCCCTGGTCTGGGAGGATCCCACATGCCGCAGAGCAACTAGGCCCGTGAGCCGCAACTACTGAGCCTGCGCGTCTGGAGCCTGTGCTCCACAACAAGAGAGGCCGTGATAGTGAGAGGCCCGCGCACCGCAATGAAGAGTGGCCCCTGCTTGACGCAACTAGAGAAAGCCCTCGCACAGAAATGAAGACCCAACACAGCAAAAATAAATAAATTAATTAAAAACCTATGCTTATCAATTCAAACTACAATGACATGAAATTAAAAAAACAAAACAAAACAACGAATATCTTAGTTTTACCTAGGTATGTATCTGTCATGAATAACCCACCTCATGACAACATTCTGCTTTTCTAAACATTATCTCCTAAATGACAGACATCCTTAGCCACGTTATGGGAAGCAAACAATAGCAGCCTGTGCTCTAAGCTTAACGCCTGATGGAATCTCATCATGGCTCAGCTATCAGTGAACACAGGCACAAAGTACTATGCATCCAAACAGACAATGTGTGAAAATAAACACAGGTAATGAATTCTGGCATCAAAGAGGACACTTAAACGGAAATAATATGAAAGCTCCTGTTTAGACAAGTGACAGAACACATTTTTGGATGATACATATATTCATACAGTTTATTTTTAACAAAAGAACAAAAGTATATGTTCTAAATTTTACTTTTTTTCCCTTTCCTAAGCTCACTTTTCATTAGAAATTAATAGAAAAAAATGACCTAAAACTTGTTAAATGCTTTATAGTTTCCAAAGCACACTCTCACCTATTATTATTTGGGTTTGATGATCCTAAAACTGCTTTACCTCATATTATGACCATCATTTTATACATATACATATATATATATATATATATATATGGTGGCTCATAGATGCAAAGTGATTTACCCAAGGTCATGAGTAATAAGTGGCACATCTGGGATTCAAATCTAAGTCTTTCTCTCTGGCTACATGTCCGGTAATCTTCTGACATATCCTGAAGCCCACTATGAAATTCTGTCAGTTAAATACCTCACACCTTGGGAGATGAGCTGATACAAGTTGTGGTGTCTTTTATCACTCTGGCAAAAAGGGGAAAAAATGCATCCAAAGTCAAGAACAACTGCTATGTTTAGGAGTGGTGTTATCTGAAACTGGCATCTCCCTATGCATTGGAGGGACAGATCATGTGATTCCTTGAAAGGCTCAAAGGAAGGTCAAAACTGAAGCAAAAAAAAAAAAAGCAAAAAAAACTGAAGCAAAGGAGTAAGACTGAGAACTAATTTTGTTTCCCTTCTTACTTTCCAAAATACTCATTAGATCCAACCCTTCTGTAAAATCTATGACATACACCTAAGTCTTGTGTTGGTGGTTTTGTTTTCAATGAATGGATAAGATCAAAGGGGAATATGGTTTTCTATGTTTAGTGAAAACAGCAAGGTAATTGTAGCAGAGCATCAAGTCAGGGGTCTCAGAGTCCCAGACAGAAACTAGAACAGAATAATCAATGGCTGAAAACATTGTTGAGAGTTTCAGGTAAAAGTACACAATGCTGAGAAGCAGCTTCCTGGTAAGCAATTCACTGGGGAATATAAAAATAAGCTCAAAAATATTAGATAATGGTTACCCTTCAAAGGGGAGATGGCCCTTCTTATGAACATAAATTTCCATGAAAGTAATGATTTTGTTCACGCATCTCCTTCTACATTCTACTTGTAGTTCTTACTTCCTTCTTCAGATATAGCAAGGAAGATTTTTTTTTAAAGATTTTTTTGATGTGGACCATTTTTAAAGTCTTTATTGAATTTATTACAGTATTGCTTCTCTTTTTATATGTTTTGGTTTTTTGGCCACGAGGCATGTGGGATCTTAGCTCCCCAATCAGGGATCAAACCTGCACCTCTTGCTTTGGAAGGCGAAGTCTTAACCACTCAAACACCAAGGAAGTCCCAAGGAAGATGTTTTAAATATTCTTACCAAATTCAGAAATATTAAGAAAATTAAAGTAATGTCAATACATGCAAAAGACTACCAATGCCTCATTTCCAGTCTCTTCTCAGAAATTAAACTTTTGCAAGATTTTTTTGTTGTCATTATGAAATTCCTACTGAATAAAATGCTAATTATTTTCATGAATACATACATAGACTTTTTATTCACATAGATATATTCATAGGCCATTACAAGGAAAAAATTAGTAAGTTTCTTTCTCTTCTCTGTGTATAGAATTTCATGTATTTTCAAAGCAATTATCATACATGAGACGGTACAGATGGATGAATTGAGTATTGTGCCTTGTATAATGATTCTGATCCTAGTGATTCACTTGGAAGTTTCTAAATTTAACAGAACTTTTCAAAAGTGCTGACTTAAAAAAAGTTAATACACGTTATGTGTGTGCAAAAATATAATACGGAGCTATCACTTCCCCCCAGAGGCCTAGGAAAACAAAGTGAACCTATAGTCATCCATCAGTCATTCAAAACCATGCACTGCCATTTATTTGGCTCTAGGTCACTGTCCAGCTATGCTTGCATTTATAAAATTTTCTTAGAAATTTAATAGTATCTAAGCTACTCAGAAAAATACTATATGTTTGGGGCTAAGAAAGTTTCGAGGAAAAAAATGGGAGATTTTCAAGAAAGCAGGATATCTCAGAAACTTCTAATGTGAAATAGAAAATACCACATCTTAGCTACAAATACATTATCTGGAGCTCCAGATCAACAGTGTGCCTTCAACCATTTTATAAAGTATAAAAATATTTTTCAAGTACTGAGGTATCTGAAATATTGTATGAGTTTTTGCAAGTGATGTTTATTGCTGTGTGGATAGAGTAGTAATAAAAAAGCATAAATGCACTATAAAATAACTACTAACTGTATATCTGTAAAAATAAAACTGTTCACAATCTTTCCTCATCTAAGTAAACAAAGTAAATTGCAAAAAAAAAAAAAAATTCAACTATATGTCCCCATCATATTTTGTGCTCAAATGTAGAAAGAAAATGAAAAAGAAAAATATGTCCTTTAATTTTGACTATTTCTTTTTCTTAATTTATCTTCTGTTTAGACATCTTTAGGAAAAAAAAACTTTAAAAAGAAAAAAATTGCTTGGCAAAAACTTAGCTTGTTTAGTGCCATTTGAAGTATTATTTTCTGCTTTTCAATATATGTATGTTCCCATATGTGTGTTTCTGTATGTTTTTTGACTACAAAGAAAAATTAGCTCCAATTTTAATGAAGCTAAGAAAGTTATTATTTTCATCCTAACATAACTTTTCTCAAAAATAATTTAAATATCCCCCCCTTCAAAATTGAGTCCTCCTCTAAACTAAATAATTTTCTCACCATTCTGTCATAATTCAGAAGACATATGCATCTCTAACTTTGGTGAGATTTTATTTGCTGCATGACCCCAGTGAAGTCAAAAAGAGTCAAGTTAACTCATTAAAAATATGACTGCTAAAAGTCCTTAGGGCTCATGAATGCTGATGAAAAGAAATCCATAAATTCACAGAAAATATTATTTCACCCTTCCCTTTGACCTCAAGTCTCTATGTCACTTCAATTGCTAACACTCAGAATAATGATCCCTCAGCTCGTAATACTGAAGAGGTATATGCTCTCTTGCCACCAGGAGGTTAGCATAAAAGAGGACAAAGCAATGTACAATGACCATCTGTAGGATGCAGTAAATGGCGCATCTTGAATTGAAAATAATATTGATCTGTATCTGTAATCCGCAACAGTCTTCAGTGACTCAGTCATGGAAATGTGCATGTTAAAGTCTTAATATATGACTATATGATACAGGAAATAAAATGTTAAATTCTTGATCCATAAAGTAAATCCATAAATAAATGGTCTAATTCATAAAAAGAACAGTAATTCAGTCCATGCTTATCTTTCTATTTTTCCATTCTTGAGAGAATGACATCAACCACAAGATGATACAGGATTTTAAATTAGGACCACAAAGGTAGTTGTTTTGTAAAGAATAAAGACTCAGTCTAGACTGCATAGACAATTCCATCTTTATGTCCCACCCCAAATATTCCCCCAGATCTTCCATTTTGTAAATTCCTTTTATTATATCCTTACATATTGTTCTCCTTGTTTATATTTAAGTTCACTGAGATATTGGAAATCTGTCTTATTTATTCTAACAGGTACTTTATGTGCCTAAAACGAACTATTTATTATGGAGGAAACAAAAATAAATTGTACTTGTATCCTACCTTCAAGATAGTGGTAGAAAATGACAAGGGCCAGAAGAATGTAGAAAAAGTCATAGATTTTTAAAAGTTATGGATAATGAAAAGGCATAGATAAGAGCATAGAAGATAAATGTGAATGGATAACATGTGGCACTATTTACTGGATGAGAAATATTTTAAGGGAAAAATTAAGTTTAGCAATGGTGTTAAAAGTTGGAAAGCTTGCCCTTACAAATGATGCAGAATCATGTCCCTCACAAAAGAAGGAGGGTTCCCAGAACACCACAAATGGGACTTGCAGAGAGGCGTGTAGGAGGGTATAACATACATTTTTTAATGGGGTTAAAAATTAGTTCTTGGGGAGTAAAATCTTAGACATTATAATGGTGTGTGGCCTTCCAAAGTTCAATGTTACCCAGAAAAATTTTATTCTTCAATATTTAATTAATCTTGTTGGGGTTTTTTAATATCACATGAGCAGCACTGATACGGAAAATTACATAAAATGTATGCAAGGCGAGTGCTACAAAATGCTGGTGAATAGATGGTTCTGACTGGAGAATCTTCTCTTGATTGATTGTTCAATCTTACGGTCATATCATGAGAAGTAACCACTGTGGGCCTATTGGCTGCCATTGACTGTTTTGTCAAGGCTGTTTATGTTTAACCTAAGTGATTTTGTATATAACTTGGGCTATAAGAACTAAATGAAGAATTTATATATTTTTAATTTAAATCTACAAAAGCTATTCAACCCATCATGTCAATTGCTGAAAAGAAAATAATGTCAACCACGCTTGAATGAATATCTAGCAGCTAAGCTGAAATGTGTTTTCTCATTCAAGTAGAAGTTAAAGTTAAGTTCATTAAAAATAATCTTTAAGAATTTGATTTTTCAATTGATTTTCTTCTGCTGTTCAAAAAGCAGTTTGGGATTATTTTAAATTTGATTAACGCTATGACTAGTGTTTATACAAATTGCTAATCTGCATTTATAATTTGGAACATTATTTAATATAAATGTATTACAAGTTACTCAATAAATATGGTTATAAAGTTAAAGCTAAAGATAATAAAAAGTCAGAAATGACTGAAAATGACAAACACAGTAAATGTAAGCAATACTGTATTAAATAACAAAAATAACTTCATAGTACCAGATAAACAAATGTATGCTGTAAACTTTAAAGGGTCAAATAATTGCTTACTTTATTATTATCATTAATATTATATCTTTAATCACTACCTGATAATTGGTAAATTCAGGATCCACTGAAAACATCTTAGACTTCTCTACCTTTATGCATTCTTTCATTTGAAATATTCTCCCTTCTTTCCTCTATTTATCCAAATTCTTCTTACCTTTCAAGGTCCAGTTCAAATTTCTCTTATTTCCTCTAAACACTTTCATTCCACAAATATTTTAATAGCTTTTGAATTCCTAGAATATTGGATGGTTTGTTCTCTATAGTCGGCATTTAATTATATATGGAAATCCTGTACGTTCACTCATTCATTTCAAACACCTATTATACGTTATACACGAGGCCCTATGCTACATGCTACAGATAAGACAGGAAGCAAGGCAGGTACAGTCTCTGTACCATGAAAGCTCCCTAGCCATCAGACAACAGAGCTCTACACGTAGACAGTCAAGATGCAGTGTGGTGGGGTCATGAGACGTAGACTCAGTGGTATGGGAACACATACCACTCATCTAGGACCCACCCTGTGGACCTCAGAGAGCTTCCTGTTCCAGGAATATGGCACAGCAAGTCATAAGTCATCCTCTCAGAAAGAGGACAACTTCAAAAGAGGGTAATTAAATATCAAAGAACATTCAGTTTTGGTGGGAGAGCTCCAACTGTTTCTGATAGACTGAGTACCACACTGCTGCTTTTTGCCAACAGTTAAGTCCACTCTAAACTCACAAGCTCCATGAGCACAAGGCATGTATATTCAGTAGGAGTTCACGGAAGATTGATTTGAATGCATGAACGGAAGCAAGGGGTGAAAAGAGTTGGGATTGAGCTTGCAAAGAAAAGTTGTAGTCCTAAACTAGGAATATTGTTAATTAGCAGTAAACAGTCTAAGTTAGTACACAGTACATCCAAACTGCCCAGCTTTCCTTTATTTACATCTCTCACATAATGGGATCCACAGAGGTAGGATCACAGCAGAATTTGCTACACTGCTTTGTTGGCACAATTTACAGATTATTAGAAAATATTCCTGACTTCTTTAGAAGACGTGGAGAGATGCACCAATCTGGAAAAAGTAAATTAAATATTTCTTCATTGTTAAAAATAGGTTTTAAACATTTGTTGTAACTAAAATTCACCAGAGATTACAGATAGGAATGTGTTACCTATTCATCTCTTGTAGAGATAAGATTGCCAACGTTATTCGGATTTTCACGTTCAGTTTGATATGAATCATAGGGTTTTTCTCTACTCCAATTCTGTGATCTATAATTGGTAAAACATATCACCAACCTTGTAGCAGCCTCTGAGTCAGGCGTGTGATTCAGTTACAGCAGTCAGCCCACAGATAAGCAATTCTAACCAATTTTAGTAGAAACGTGTGTCGCAAACTCCAAAGAAAATGAACTGAGCAGGCGTTAAAAATTAATTGATGAGAACTTATGAGTTCCAGAAAGAGTTACTCTCATGTGCTGAGGACTATTTTAATTTTTCAGGCACTGCCCTCACTCCCCCAAATGAAATAAAATGAAAAGGAATGTTTTGCCATGGTAAATTGGTTTTAAACAGTTAAGATGCAAATATTATCGGGAAGTAAGCAAAAGTTGAAAGGAAATTAACCTGCCCTCAGGATTCCTACATAGGGCAGTCCACATACAACAATCGCACCTATGAAGTTTCTGCCGGCAGATAAGGAGTAAGCAAGTGAAGCTACTGGCCAATTATACCTTAAAATTAATTTAAAAATTAAAGTTAAATTTAAAAATGAGGTAAGTTACAATATTGTTTTTCTTCCCTTTCTCCTCCCAGATCTTATATTACACAGAAAGTCAATAGCGTGACTACTTAACGACATTTGAAAAGACACTCCTGAATCTGGGTGACAAATCTCGCAGTATTTTAATCCATCAGCAGTCAGTTTGGAAGTTGCTGACTCTACCTGGCCGTGAGCCTGATAACCAGCGACTGAAACAGCTCTTTGCTGTGGCAGCACCTAAGCCCATTTAAAACTACCCTGCTCTGAACTTGGTTCAGATTGAATGTTATCTTCATTTTATGTTTATGTTTCAATGCTTTTATGTTTCAATTATTGGGAACTGGAGTTGCTTTTCCATGCAGAAAGTTCCTACTCAGATAAGGTATTTGATTATAAATATAAACACTGAACATATAAGGTAGATACCCTTACAAAATAAAAGATTCTCAAGACCCCTTATATACAGAATATTGGTTTTCAAGAGGGTTGGAACATGGATGAGGGAAATACATCTTTATTTTTACTAACTTCAACTAAAATTTGGTATTTTCTTCAATCGTGAATACAGGCAACAAATCATAAGTATTAATAGTACCTGTGACTTTCTCACCAATAATAATAACAAATATTTTAATATCACTTTAAAGTGCCATGATTATCTCAAAAATATCACTTATGCTTATATCACCCTTTGAAATAGTAGCAGTTATCTCATCCTCTGCTAGATTTTGTCATTTAACACAAGTTTACTAAGTCACCATTTTGGATTTTAAAAAATATTTTAATAATTAGTATTAATTTAACTTGTTTCTTTGTAATTCTAGTATTTTATGCATTATAAGAGTATGCTGAGAAGTAATGCAGAAGTTCATCAGACTGTCAAAGAGGTCTGTAACACACACAAACACATACACAGACTATTGATTAAGAGCCCCTGATCTTGAAGATTTCTGCTTTTAATTTAGACGTCTCAGTTTTCAAAGAGGGAAAAACAGTTATCAAGTTTGATCATACTAGAAAGCAGAGAGAAAGAGAGAGAGAGAGAGAGAGAGGGGAAGATTCTGAAAGGATAGATGGTTGCAAGTTTTAAAGATTTCGTGTTTGAATAAAAATTAAGAGCTTTCATCTAGCTAGTTTTGTTCTTATAAAAATCAAATTACATTGCTTCCAATTCATTCTTTCTTCACCAACATTAAAGTGTAACTATTAAACATGATTTTGAAATTTTTATTTTAGAATTTTAGAATTTTTAGAATTTTTTAGAATTTTTTTAGAATTTTATTTTAGAATTTATTTTTATTTTATTTTATTTAGATATGAGGTAGAGTGATTTAGATAAATACGGTTATTATTACTAGATGTTCACAAGCTGTTAAAAAAACAAATAAAACTACAGAAGCCGCTAAACACAAAGTAATCCCCTCCCCTCTCTAACATGTGTGGGGACAGGCCTGTGGATTTATTAATATGCAGAGATGGAAATCTCTAATTTGTATGATCTCAGAGCCACTGGAAAACTTTGATGAACAGTAATATATTTGCCTCCTGGGTATGAGAATGTTTTAAAATCTAAGAGCAGAAGTTGAGTGCAGTGGTTTAGAGCATGGATTTTGGAGTTAGAATTGGCTTTAATCCTGAGAACACCACTTATTATTTATGTGACCTGGGTCTCAATTTCATGGTCTGTTAAATTAGGACAAAATATCTACCTTACAGATTTACTCTGAAGATTAAGTGAATTACTATGTGTAAAAAAAGACTTAGCACATTGTATAGAAAAAAGAAATTGGCCACGATATGGAAGTAACCTAAGTGTCAATCGACAGATGAATGGATAAAGAAGATGTGGTGTGTGTGTGTGTATATATATATATGTATATACACATATACATACATATATATATATATAAAGGAATATTACTCAGCCATTAATAAATGAAATTTTGCCATTTGCAACAACATGGACGGACATAGAGAATATTATGCTACGTGAAATAAGTTAGAGAAAGACAAATACTGTATGTTTTCACTTATATGTGGAACCTGAAAAATAAAACAAAATGAATGAATATAAGAAAACAAAAACAGACTCATAGATACAGACAACAAACTGGTGGTTACCAGTGGGGAGAGGGGCAAGATAGAAGAAGGGATTAAGAGGTAAAAAGTACCAGGCAGGGCTTCCCTGGTGGCGCAGTGGTTGAGAGTACGCCTGCCGATGCAAAGGACGCGGGTTCGTGCCCCGGTCTGGGAAGATCCCACATGCCGCGGAGCGGCTGGGCCCGTGAGCCATGGCCACTGAGCCTGCGCGTCCGGAGCCTGTGCTCCGCAACGGGAGAGGCCACAACAGTGAGAGGCCTGCATACCACACACACACACACACACACACACACACAAAAAGTACCAGGCATAAAATAAATGAGATACGTGGATGAAATGTACAGCATAGTGGAAATAACCAATACTTTATAATAGCCTTGAATGGAGTATAACCTATAAAAATATTGAATCACTCTGTTGTACACCTGAAACTTACATAACACTGTAAATCAACTACACTTCAATTAATAAAAAGAAATCAGTCAATAACTAGAGGCTTGTCACAAGAGCAGTAGCAGTAGTGGGAACAGAGAGGGAAGTGAAACAGCAGTAATAGTAGTGAGAACAATCTTTAGAGCTGACCCTATGAGTCTCTTGAAAAGTAAAACTCTGGGATCAATTTAACTAAGTTGTTAGCATCTTAATAGCAATCTTAATAGAAGGGACTCCACTGGCTGCCTGTGAGTCATAGGGGGCAGCACTAGGAGGTAAAGGAAGAAGTGAGAAGTTTAGAAAAATCTCACTTAGTCAAAAATAAACCTGAAATAAACATTGCCATGTTCTCTAAGGAACATTTATTTTACATAAATCATGGCACTGTGATCTTGTGGGAACTAATTAATAAAACTCTGGGTGTGTTGATCTCTTGCAAGGCTATAGCTTGAAATGCAAAGATCAACTTTTCTCCCTTGATTTGGTCAAGGTCACTAATATAGTAGCGCCCAATCTACGCAGATTGAATTGTTAATGTGCTGAAACAATGCCAGAAAAGCAAATAAAGTTCTGGTACTAAAGTTTAGTTTAATGGATTTACAGCCCCCAATGCACGTGACAGTCTTTGAAAAATCGATTTTCTCTATCCAGCTTCCATGTATCCTCTCTACCCATATTCTCTACATCCTTTACTCTGAAATAATGAATAAAATCCCAACAATGTGACTAAAATAGCATCATATATTCAGTAGGCCGAAGAGATCAAAAGATGCGTAAATATAAAAATCTGTCTGACATACTCTTAGGCACGTTAGTATTAGCAATTAGTTGTAAACCTTCTGTGGTGAGTGTGTGTGCCGGGGACAGGGTAGTGGTGGGTTAGGATGGATGGAGAATGCCCACTTTTTCCAGTTGACTCTTAAACCCAACTGATGCTCATTGTTTGCTAGGTTGAGGGTAAAACAGAACCAGAACTTCCAGGCTTCTAAGTAGGCAAAGGAATCTGGCCTTTCCTTTGTTGATCTGACATTTTCCACTGCCTATTGAACAAAATCTGTATTTCCATATTGAATATGATTTTTAGATAGAATTTCCAGGAAGTATGTAAGAGCTCTGAATTAGAAGTCAGAAAAATTGGATTTACATCTTAACTTTTTTCTTAAAATACCGTATGAGCTGGGACAAGAAATACAACCTCATAATCTTAATTCCTTCATCTGCAAAATGAAGAGTTTAAACATATTTCGAAGGACCCCACCAGCTCTAAAATTCTCTGAATCACTAAGCAAGATAAAGCAATAAGCTAATTTAATTACGTTCTTGCATCATAACTAGGTTGCTATAATCAGGAGGGCTCTCCTGAAATACATTATTTTTCTCCACTTCTGGCTTGAATATATTATGTTTTCTATCATGATGGCATAATGGATAGTCCTGAATGCCTTCAGTCAAATAGATTCAAATTCCCTACAGCACGCAGTCATCTTGATTAAAATATCAACAGTTTATCAAAGATGGAGTATTTCTAAAACACAATAATGCCCTTCAGGTAGCAGGTGTTCCTGCATTTTATTCACATGGCTAGTTGAAAAGATGCAAAGGTCTTTTGTTTTGTGATGAGACTAGATAGACTTTTTACCTATGAAAACACTTTATCAAACACAAGTAAATTTTAAAATTCCCCCAAAATTCTTTTTAGCATATTAAAATCAACATATTACTCATAATTAACCCCATCAGAAAACAAGTGACCAGAAAAATGTGTAAAATTAAATATAATTGTAAAAACAAGTTAATTTTTATGTGGAACTCTTACTCTACCCCTGAACATTTGTTTCATATTTTGTTTTAAATCTTAGATGGTTTGAAAAGTAATACATTTAAATGTAATGCAAAATTTAATACTGAATGTAAATGAGTTAAATGGTAGGTAAAAATGATAGATGTTTTCAAGAACAAACATACTATTTTAAAAATGAATTATTACTACATTCAGAAAAAGATATGACCCATGTATTTTAATTTAGATGATCAACTTTCAATCTTCTCTCACAGAAAGACAGAAATCAGATTGTGTAACATTCTAATCTTAATTTTTATAATACCTGAGTTCAAGTCCTAGCTCATCCACTTACTTATAACCTTGGACTTCCTACTTAGCCCATCTGAGTTTTGACTGACTCACCCATTAAATGAACACAGTGGAATGGCAGGGATCACAAGCAATTCCCATGGACTAAATCCCACTTACAAAGTGGCTTGGTCCAAGCAGTGAGGGATAGCTAATAATCCTTCTACCTGGTAGACTCTTTGTTCTCATTTAAAAAAAAAAAAAAAAAAGCAAACTATTGTATTTAAAAAAGTAATTTCTCTTGAAAAACTGTAGCTACTTCATTTTATTGTGTGTGCTTTACATTTATAACTGAAGCAGACTTCAAGGAAAGAAAAAAATTAAGGTTAATTTCTCAATAAGATGCTCTTTCCATCTCCTCAGAATTCACCAATCACTTTAAGACACAAAGATTACATTTGATTTAATCACATCTCTTTAGTGAAAAGTCTTCACGTGACTGAAAGCAGGAAATATAGAAGGAAAATGTAATATAGACAATATGTAAAATAGTACTGCTCTTCACTGAGTGTTTCCCTGAATTCACTCCTTTGTAACAGGATAGTTTAAGAATCACACATATCCATTATAGGAATTCTTATTCATTTTTCCCTGAATTGCTGGGGTTTTCCTGGGGTTTCCCTGAATTCACTCCTTTGTAACAGGATAGTTTAAGAATCACACATATCCATTATAGGAATTCTTATTCATTTTTCCCCTTAAAAAATGATTCTGTGCAATGAATATAGATCTCAGGAAAACAGAATCTCTATTTCATTATGAAGAGTAGAAAACTCAGTATTATCAGTGAGGAACACTGGGGAGAAGGGTGAGGGGTGAACACATAAGTTTGGGATGTAAACATACCTGGATTCAAACTCCCACCTGTCACTGACTGGCTATGTGGCTATAGGGTGGTTAGGTTCTTTCTAGGGGACCCTCTTCAGTAAAATGGGGCTCACTTTATTTACCTCAGAGGCTTGTGCTAAGAATTACATGAAATAGTGTGTGTGGGTAAATGTAACTCTCAGTATGTATTATTCTGGTTGTGATCTGTAATCGATACTACCGTTTAAAACTAGATTGTCATTAAATTATTGGTCAGTGGTTACATGCCTTTTGCATCTGATTGCATGTATATATTTCAGACCTAGGTTTCAGATTCTCCAGATTAGACTTTAATGTCGTGCATAACAGCCATTCCTGCACAAGCATTAACTCAAACAAGGGGTGTCCTGAGCCCAGCACTGGGCTCTGGGAGGGAACTACTCCCCTCTTGCAATCCCTTCATCCAGCAGTCCCTTCTCTGAAGAACTTAGAGACATAAGGACTAAAGCCTCAAGGCTTTGCCTTAAATATTTTATAATGTATCTATTGAAATAGAATAAATATAAATGAACAGCCAGTGAGCAGGAAGAATTTCTGGAGTTGTGAGGGACACTCAGAAAAAAAGGAATAATCATGGTGGGCAAAAGCGGTCAAGGAATGTTTTGTGAAAGGCTGAATCTACCAGGTTGTGCTGGACTTGGTATGGAGGGAAGAGGGGAACACAGAAGGAGGCATTCCTGAGGAAAGGCAGAGGAAACTGGGCCAGGGGCAACATATGTATAGATCGGGAACATTTTAAAAGATGAGGAATAAAGAAAGAAAGAAAAGGTAGCATCCCTGACCCTACTGTGCTTGCCATCTGGCTAGGACAATTTCCAACTAATGAGCAAGGTAAAAATCCAGCATGGTTCCACACAGAGAGAAGCCTAAGAAGTACTTTGAAATGATGATCAGAAATATGTATTGTTAATTACCAAAAATGGAACAATTGACCTAAAATTCATGAATATAAAATCAATATACATTATGAAAGATTTCTCTCCTTTGTAATAAATGTCACTGAATAACAGGCGTATATATATATATATATATTTTTTTAATACGGTAGGAAAACGGGTCTCTAAAGATGCTGTTAAATGTCCATAGGAATCAACTGGAGGAAACACGGGAGCTCAACGTGACTTGATAGGAAGACTTATATCTCAAAATAGTTCAATTTTACATTTTATACTAATATACTATAAGAGAGGAGAAATGTAAATATGAGTGAAACAAATAATAAAAGCAAAATCCAGTGTACCAAGTCCTTCACATGGTACTGTTGAAAAAAGAGAAAAGAGGCTCAAAATGGAGTCACTTGTGCTAAGCCCCATGACAGGAAACTAACACTTAACACTTAACCTAACTGCAGTTTCAAGTTGCTTCAGGACTGTAGTCATAACCAGTCAGCACTAGGAAAGTAATCTGCCCAACAGAACCCTTCCATCCTCCTCAGAAGTGCAACCTTCCCTGAAGCAATGCATGTTTTGCTAGTAATTTCCTTTTTCTGCCCCCTTTCTGCCTTTAAAAACCTTTCCTTTTCCACAACTTGGCAGGGCTCCTTTCTATTTATTTGCTACATGGGATGCTGTCCAATTCATAAATCGTTCAATAAAGCAATTTGATCTTTAAATTTACTCAGTTGAATTTTTGTTATTGAGCAGTACAGACCATATAATCCAGTATCCCATTCAATAGAGTACTGGCAAAATACTCTTACAAGAACTTGAAGCCTTACATACATTTCAGTAAGTTTTCATATTTAAATATAAGAATAAATCACTGTGGTACTGCTGCATGTATTTTATTACGCAGGCTTTTCTGCATTATTATGGAAGAGTCCTAAAACACAAAGTTAACTCAGGTTTTAGATAAAACATGAACTATGCAGCATTAGCTATTCACATATATGAGGGCTTTGGTATTCTGGTCAGGCATTTTCTATCAGTGTCAGGACACTTCACCGAAGCCCAGTGTGTGATAAAACAGCAATGGCCTCTAGAGCATGGTTTTAGAGTAAGCTTTCTTGGAATTCTAACGAGATTCTTGAAATGAACACACGTGTGCGCGCGCGCGCGCGCACACACACACACACACACACACATACACACGCGCACACACACTTATCTCCTTTTTGCTGCTGTTGTAACTTGCCAAAGAGTAAAGGTATATGAACCATGTCTCATTAATATTAATGTATACTTTGGTATTTTGGTCCCTGAACACTGTCACTCTGTTAAATGAAATTAAAGCCCTGACAGAGACATCTAATTAACCCACAGTAAGAAAATGCATTACTGTGTCATAGTTAATAAGCAGTTCAATGTAATCATACCTTCCTCATTCTCCTGATCGGTTCTGTCCTTTGCACGGTGTGTGCTTAGAACCAGAATGTCTAATATTAATTCCCTTAATGATTGCTCATACATGAGTTAAAATGGATAGCTGCTGTCCTTTCAGATGTACAAATAATCTAGTTTCTTTTACTGAGAAGGACTGGGAAAGAAATACCTAAACTTGTGTGTCTTAGACTAATTGTTACCGTAAAAGGAGTCTCTGGGATTCAGTCATAACCACAGGGTACAACGCTGGGCTCAAAGCTTGTTCCCACGCCCAGTTTACCAAACTCCGCAGAGCATCTGAACCACAAGTAGCAGCTCCCTCTGATGGGAGGAGGCTTCCCAGGGCCAGGTAAGCAAAGTTGGGATAATCTCCTTTTGGCCATGTGCCGTCTCTAGGAAACTTCACTAAGCTCAGAGGCATTGCAGGAGAAGATCCTACCTTAATGAGGACCTGAATGGACCCTGTGGCTTTTGTGGATATAAAATACCAGAAGCTCATGGTGCAGGCAGCGCTGGCTTCTTGCCACAGACCACTCTTGAGGTGTGCTTCTTCGCCCCGAAGGCCCACCGGAGTAGCCTCCAGATACAAGAAGTGCCCTGGGAACAAGACGGGATTCAGATAACGCAAAACTGACATCGAGGGCATTATGTTAGCTTTTCCATCTTCGGGTTTTTAATTACATTTCTAGGATCTGAACTGCCAAAGGTATTTCTGCTTGAAAGAGAAAGGAAATCTAATAGCGTTGCCTCTGGCTCACTGACAGAGCAATATCCAACTGTCTCTGTTTTAGCAAAGTACTTCACAGTATGCAGATTAACTGACCTGACGGGGTATTTATGCCATGGACTCAACGAGATAGTTATAGGAATTATTTCATGGACTCCCCAACCTCTCCAGTTGTTGTACAACAATGCAAAGACTGTCTATGAAATACAAATAGAGGGATATGACATACTTTCAAGAATTCAGTCATCTGTTGCGTACATAAAGGAAAGGCTGAGGATTTTAATATACAACACACAAGGAAAGATACTGAGTTTTCTGCTTGTGTATCCAAGTATCCAAAACATTTTAGGTATGTATAGCCGAGTGTCTGAATGAAACTGACACCTACCTTTCTTTGTCATGGTTGGTCTGGCTTGGAGAGCTTTGTTTTATCCCAGGCCTGTGAAATGTCACTATTTCCTACTCTGTAGCATCCAGGAATTCAGGATGCCTTCTTTATTCTCCTAATGTCTTTTGCCCCTTGACCAATGAATCTGAGACCTGACCTCAGCTCACTGTAAAAGTGAGCCATACCTAGCACCCTTCACATAGATGATCTTACAGCTACGACTGCACGTCTCTACAGCTTCCTAACTGCTTTCCCCTTCATACAGATCATCTCATTTGATCTTGACAATCCCTGTTTGGCACACAGGGCAAATTCTATTATCTCCATGGGACAGATGAGAAGTTTGAGAATCTGAAAAGTTAAATGACTCTCTAATGATCAAATGAGTGGCAGAATTCACGGTTACTGATGACAAGTATGTGTCATTTAGGAAAGGTACCTGAGAGCAGCGTATATTATCATCTATCTACAATTATCAAAGTAATATTCAATTTTAATTACTCACTGTTATACGTTAAATGGTGTCCCCCCAAAGATGTGAAAGTCCTAATTCCAGTCCCTGTGACTGTGACCTTGTTAGGAAATAGGGTCTGTGCTGATGATCGAGTTAAAATAAAGTCATGAGGGTGGGCCCTAGTCTAGTAAGACTGTTATAATAAAAAGGGGAAATTTAGACACAGAGATGGACATGCATAGAGGGAAGACAATGCAAAGACAGAAGGAGAGTACCACCTACAAGCCAAGTAGTGACTGAAGCTACCAGAAGCTAGGTGAGAGGCATGGAACAGATGATTCTCCTTCAAGGACCTCAAAAGGAACTAGCCCTACTGACACCTTGATTTCAGATTTCTAAGCTCCAAAACTGTGAGACAATAAACGTCTGCTGTTTACACCACCCAGTCTGTGGCAGTCTGTTATGCAGTCCCAGGAGACAAATACACTTGTTAAACGTTTGACTTAGTTGCCCTGGCACCACGGTGGTCTCTCCAGATGCTCTCAGGGAAGATAACGTGATGCTCACTGTGAATGCGATTAGAGTGACTGGAACAACCTAATAACTTACCATTTTCATTTCCAAGTGTGTGGTCTCTGGGAGGTCTTAGGCTTTGAGGAGAGCCAACCCCCAAAACCCAATCAAAGTTTTCAGCCAAAGAGTTTTGCCAACCACACCAGCCTTTTTCAAAAGTACAGGAGCTACCGCAGTCATTTTCATCAGTATAATCTCCACAGTCGTCTACAAAATTACAGCTTTGCTCCGGTTTATAACATTTGCCATTCTGACATTCCCGATAACCATATGGACAGTAACCTAAAAAACAGAAAACAAACAAAGAAAGGATGAGGAAACACTCCTAACACATTAGTGAGCTTAAAAGGTAGTAAGAGTAGATTCCCTTGAAAATGTAAAGAAACACGGTGTCCTTAGGAGTTTGGGACGTCTGACCCCTACTCTCTCTCTCCTAATCCCCTCTAGGTTCTGGTCTATAGATCCCTCACAAGCATCATTCAAAATGGAAAAAAAAAAAAATTAAGCATCAATTTATTGATCTAGGAAAGTATCCCAGTCCTCCCCAAATACAGCACTTCCTGTAAGCTATACTCAAAAAATATAAAAGCCAAAGTGAGGCTTTCCATTTTTTATCCTGAAACAAAATCTTCAGGGTAATAAGAGTTTATATATTACAGGGTATTTGAAAGTACATTCCATCAGCATCCTTGCACTCCAACATTTATCAGAAGCCAAACATATATGATACTTCCTCAGAAGCAGGGACATGAATATACAAGTAATATCCAACTTTCCAACAGATTTTTTTTTTCTCCAAAACATTTATTTGTCAGTTGTTTGGAATTTTAGGAGCAATTTCCCGACAAAGCAATGTCAACCATAAAGACCTTTCCACAGAGTTTAAGATAAAGAGCAATGCTTTTGAACAGCTGAGCTCAAACTGATTCTGCTACTTCTCAGTTATGCCACTTGGATCATACACTTGATGATCTAAAGAGAAAGAAAAACAGTAAAAACTAGACAAGTTAAGCTAATTAGAGAGACTTGTTTATATCACCAGTGCCTAGAACAGTGCCTGGCCCTTCATAGGCAATCAGTAAATATTAGTTAAATAAATGAATGAGCAAAAGTGTTTTGGAAATGATAAACCAGTTCGATATGCACAGTCAAGGTACTATTATTGTCCTGCTCCAATATTACAATAGAACATCACCACCACGGGTGAAAATATTTCAGCAGGAAAAGCTGTTCCGAGATCCAGCTTGGGACATCAGTTTCACATTTGCTTTGTGACACTATAGTACCTGAAAGTTTTTTCCTTCCCATCTTCCTTGTCTGCCAGTTAGGGGAGCTGGTAATACCACTTGCTACTTCATTTTTAGATGGTAGCTTCCATGGCCTGAGGCAGAGTGTCTGAAGATTGAGGATTGGTGTGCATTAGAGGTAGGAAGTGATTCAGGGATTTAATGGAAGGTGTTCTGGGAATTGGAAACTCCTGCTGATAAAATCTCATAGAAAAGCTTTTGTGTTCTGGATCGGTCTCACATTTCAGAAAATAGATGGCTAAGAGAGAAGAAGTGGCAGGAGAGGAATGGAAGGCCATGTAGAAACCACTGGGGAGGAGGCTGGTGTTCTGAAGCCTCCTAGCCATTTTGTGTGCTAAACCCTTCTTGGACTGCACACTCAAGATTGCCTAATTAAATGGCCTTTACACTCGCAAAGCCTTCGAAAATAAGTTTCAACCATGCATTCTGTCTCTAACAAAACTTTCTTGTCTGGGTTAATTGCTACCATTTTCTTTTCTTGCAGTGTGGGATTAAACTATTTTTATTTAGGTGCCCAGTTCAGCTAGCAGATTGGAGGTTAAGACAAAATACCTTTGATGTTTCAATTACAGAGCTTGACTCAGAATTGTAACATTAAAGCATTTTTGAGCTTTAATGGAAATGGAGATCACTTACATTAACCCTCTCATTTATAGATGAGAAAACTGAGGATTATAGATGTTAAATGACTTGCTGATTTTTCAAGAGCAGAAATGCAATTTGGACCCAGGTCTGTTGTCTTCAGAATTATTTTTTAAAAATCCATTGACCTGAAGCGCAGTGATAGGTCAACTATCGCAAACACAAGACCACCGAGGGACAGAAATGGTGGTGTTGACTACTAGATGCAGTATCTCTCATGGATCTGCTGAGAACCTGAGAAATTACTAGATCATTTGATGTTATACAATTGATATTTATATTGATTCTGTCAATTCCAATTTGTTTGGGGAGTAAAAACAAATTTACTGGTTTTAAAGATGCTTTTCTCCAAAGCAAGTGAATCAAGCTAAAATCTAATTCTTTTAAAACACACAAGAAAATAATTTGGATGTGTTTCTAAATGGAAACATAGAGCCTGATATATTCCACAATCAATATAGCTAGTATTTTAAGATAGTCACAGTGATTAAGTTTTATCGATCTAAAACATAAATACCTGCATAATTTAAAAATACAGTAATTCGAATATTACCCAAGATTAATTTTGAACAGAAAGCCCTCTATGTTAATAAAGAAAATTTCACTGCTTTAATGCATTCTATTCATAAAATAACAAAAAGCACTTTTGGTAAACATCAAGGGAAGTTATCAACTAATGTTATTTACCTATTTCTAAATTATTTTCCATGCCTGTTGTTTTGTCCAAAGAAATCAGCTACTTGAAAGTAGGGTGTATACCTTTAAATGATTCTGATATTAAGGCTCTTATGAAACTGTGTTCATTTTTACAGAAAAAAATATTGTTTCAATTAGGCAGTGACCCTGTTGAGAGGCAGTTTAATTTTGTAAGAAAGAACAAATTATAAAAGTTAAAAACCTCCCGTGTAAACCTTAGAGACATCTGAAACGTAATACGCTTAAATTCAAACTCTGATTCTTCTCCTCCAAACTTTCTCACTGAACAGTCTTTCTCATCTGTATTAATGGCAACTCCAGTTATTCAGAGAAAAAATATCTTGTAAGGAGCTCTGTATGGTAGAGTCTGACTCCACTTTTTGATGTATGACTTGATTGCTAAGAGCCCTTCCCATTGTGTTCCACATCTGGGAAAGCTGGTAAGAAAGTCCAGGTGCTCCCCCTGTTGGTAGAAGATTCAACCTACGCAAGCCCCTACCTGTGCACCGGAATCCTCAGCCAGGTCCCACCACCTAACCACCATAAAACTCTATCCCAGTTTTCTTTCCTCGTTCTCTAAAACTACTTTTGGACATGCCTAGGAGCTACCTTGATTTCCTAGAAAGCCTCATTATGTGAGTAACAGACATTTTCAAACCATCTTGGTGTGTATGTGCTGTCATCAGTCTTGATATCTGAACCAAATTTTGGATGACGGACCATCTTGTAATTGAGGATGGCCCCAAGTTCTAGGAGCTGTAATAATAATATATACAACATTTTATCTCATAACTCACATGTAACCTTTCAGTGAATTCTGTCAATTGTCAATCCTACCATTGGAATATATCTCATTACCTCTACCGTTACTATTTTGGTTCAAGCCACTATCATTTTTTTGTGATTTTTTTGCATTGCAGTGCTTTCCTTCCTGATCTCTGCACCCTACCCTTGCCCTGTATGGTCCATTAAACAATAAAGAACCATGCTGAGGTTAACAGATATAAGCTATTATATACAGAATGGATAAAAAACAAAGTCCTATTGTATAGCACATTCAATATCCTATGATAAACCATAATGGAAAAGAATAAAGAATGTGTGTATGTGTGTATATATATACACATAAATGAATCACTTTGCTGTACAGCAGAAATTAACACATTATGCATCAACTATACATCAATAAAAATATTACAAATATTTACAAAAATATTTACATGGTGATATTTGAAATAAATTGAATGTTACTTCTCTGCCCCAAACTCTACGTTATTTAAATACTATTCCCCATTACAAGGAACTAGGTCTTCTTGGGAAAATGGTCTGTCTGGGGCTAAGGAAAAGAAAGTCCAAGATGAGCCTGGGAATTTTTGTGTGCGTGTGTCAAAAATTAATGAAGTTCTCCAAAAATTACATCATTATGATGAAAGGTTGAACTACTGGTCAGAAATAATTTCAACATCAAAATAAGTAATGAGAGGACTCTGGCTCTTAGCACACGGAGTAAGAAGGTATGAAATTACCCTCCAGCCATAAGCAACTAGAAGCCTGGGAAAAATCTATGAAACAAGTGTTCGCAGACACTGCACAACAGAAAGCACAGGATTGTGATCTCTTAGAGAAAGGGGAAAAAAAGGCAAATCCTATACAGGATCATGCCAGACTTCTTCTTGGAGGAACCTTCTAGACTGTAGCTCCAAAATGGTCAGCACAGCAGAAAGTGAGGTTGCAGTGAGTTGAGACGACAGTGTCTCAGACAGATAGAATTTGCAAGGCAGGGTGGTGGAGAAACAGGAGGTATGTAGCTAAGGAGATCCAGAGATATGCTTAAGGCTTTGCTGAATTCTAATTTTCATGTTTGCGGGGTAAAATCCACGAAGAGAGATAGAGAACAACTTCTAAGAAAACAATAACTAGGAGATATAAGCTGAAAAATTACCAGAATTTACAGAAGACCGGATATCTTTGAGTTACTGCCAGCCAGAGTGGAGAGTCCTTGGCAAATAAACAGGGCATTCAGTAGGAAATCCAGAAAGGGTACAATTTAGTAACAAGCAAAGAGACTCTAGCAGGAAGTAGTCTCTAGACCATGGATTGGAACTATAGTCTCAGGACCAAATCTGGTCTACCACTTGTTTAAGTAAATAACATTTTATTGGGACTTAGCCATGCCCACTTGTTTATATATTGATATTATCTATGGTTATTTTCACATTGAAATGGTAGTTGAGTAGTTTCAGTCAGGACCATATGACCTGCACAGCTGAACATATTCACTCTCTGAACATACTGTTTTCTTAACCTCAACTTGTTTTTATTTATTTATTGTTATTTTAAATTTTTTAATTTTTTGATAAGAATACTTAAGTTCAACTCTTAGCAAATTAATTTTAATTATACAACACAGTGTTATCAGCTATAGTCACCATGTTATACATTAGGTTCTTATTCATCTTTTTTTTCTTTTAATATTTATTTATTTATTTGGTTGCACTGAGTCTTAGTTGCAGCAGGCAGGCTCCTTAGTTGTGGCTCCAGGACTCCTAAGTTGCGGCTCACCAGCTCCTTAGTTGCAACACGTGGGCTCCTTAGTTGTGGCATGCGAACTCTTAGTTGCATGCATGGGGGATCTAGTTCCCTGACCAGGGATTGAACCTGGGCCCCCTGCAGTACGAGCGCAGAGTCATCCACTGAGCCCCCAGGGAAGTCCCTCAACTTGTTTTTAAACTAGACTGCTTTAAAAAGAATACTAAATAAAGTTTCCTTTAAGTTAAAAAAAAAATTGACTGTAAAAATCTGCTGACTTCTATCTTAAACCTGTCTTTACAAAGACTTAAAAATAAGACTTAAATGGACCATAAAGAACTGTAAGCAACTTAAGTGTCTCTAGAACAAAGTTCAATGCTTCTTAAAGGAATTTACCAAACTTCAGCACTTAGCAACATAGAATTCACAATGTCCAGCATCAAATTAAAAATTAAGAGCATATGAGGAAGTAGGAAAATGTGATCTAAACCCAGGAGAAAAATCAGTCAATAGAAGCAAATATAGATAAAACAGAGGTGACGCAATTGTCAAAGAAGTTAAAGCAGCTATCATAAATTTGCTCAATGTGTTCACCTACAATTCTATAAAATTACAAAAAAGCTATTTGTACCAGCAAGTAAGTTTAGCAAGGTTACATGTCATCACCATACAAAAATAAATTACATTTCCATATGCTAGAAATAAGTAACTGGAATCTGAAATTTTAAAAAAATCCTTTAAAATGGCATCCCCGAACATGAAATTCTAGGGATAAATTCAACAAAATACATGCCCGGCCTTTACACTGATAACTACAAAATATTGATAGGAAAAGAGACCCTGAATAGATGGAGATACGTATCAGTTTTATGGATTATAAAACTCAATATTGTTAAGAACTCAATTCTCTCCAAATTTAACTATAATTTCAATATAACCCCAATGAAAATTTCAGTAGGATTTTGTATAAATTAACAAAATGATTCTAAAATGTGTATGGAAATGCAAAGCACCTACATTAGCTAAAAAGTTGGCAGATTTACAGTACCTGCTTTCTATATACACTGTAAAGCTATAAAAATTAACACTGTATGGTACTGACTTATGTACCGACAGATTGCTTAGTGGATCTGGATGTACAGTTCAGAAATAGACTCACAAATATATGATCAACTAATTTCCAAAAAAGCTGACAAGTCATTTTCACCCAAAAATGCATAAACTGAATCTAATTATGAGGAGAAATCAAAAAACACGAATTGAGGGATATTCTACAAAATAAAAGGCCTATACTTCTCAAAGATATCAATGTCAAAAAAGACAAAGAAAGGCTGAGTAACTGTTTAGATTAAAGAAATCTAGAGCTACATAAAAACTAAATGTAATGCATGATCCTTGAGTGGATCCTGAAAAAATTAGTCAACAGAAGCAAAAATAGACATGACAGAAATGACGGAATTTTCAAAGAAGTTAAAGCAGTTATCATAGATATGCTCAATGTGTTCATCTATGATTCAGGTAAAAAGCAAAAATTACATAAAGGATATTTTTGGGGCAATTGGTAAAGTCTGAATGAGGCCTATACATTGGATAATAATATTGTATAAATATTAAATTTTCGGATTTAATCATTATACATTAAATGACTGTCCTCTATTTTAGAAAACAGACTATGAATTATTTAGAGGTAAAAGGACGTGATGATGTCTGCAATTTACTCTGAAATGACTCAGAAGAAAATAAGTTTATATATAAAACGAATGGGCAAACTGATAATAATCTGTGAATCTGTACGTAGTATATGTTTGAGTTCTCTGTATAGTTCTTGCAGTGTCTCTCTCAATTGGAAACTACTACAAAAATTTTTTAAACATAAACTTTTGAAAGTTAAAAAAGTAAAATCTTCCAATGGCACCCCATCTCACTCAGAGTAAAAACCTCAGTCCTCGAAGTGGCCCACACATACTGTACAGTCTTGCCCCATTCTCTCTCTGGTACCACTGCCCTCCAGCAAAGGACTACAAGGCACACATCTATAGCTGAAAGTAAGTTGGGTTTATTACTCATTGTAGTGATGGAGCACAAATACCCTCGGGAACCACAAGGCAGCTCAGTAAGAGAGCATTAGAAATGACTTATTACAGGATGAGGGCTTTGGTTAAGTTATTTTGGGGAGGCTCCAAGAAAGTGGAGTTTTGCTCCAGATTGGGTGCTGTCAGGAAGCAGGGATAACTGGGTGCTGTCAGGAAGCAGGTATCTTAATAATTCTTATATAACAAAGGGAAGACTAGAATAGGCTAAAGTTATAATTGGTTAGGAACAGGTTTCATTCATATGAGTAAAGATAGCGGAATGTTTGGTCATACTTTTTGCTGAAACAATGTCCATGTTTTTGTCTGTGTTCAAGCACAGTCACAGAGTGATCTTGTTTTCGTCTTGCTCCATCATGGTACCAGAATGGCTTTGTCTGATGCTGACACCCTGTGAAATTGGTTACATTAAACAGGAGAAACACCAGCTCGTAGCAACCCCAAGGCCTAGCTGACAGTTCCAGGCCGGGTCCTGAATGTCAGGGGCTGCATTTCTTTTTCTCACTTTGTAATTCTATTTATGTGGCAAGAGAGTTCAGTGGAGCAGCAAAGCCTTCTAGGTGATATGAGGATAGAAAATAAAACCCTTCTGGCTATGGTCTTTGCAGTAGGTAAACATGGCAGACCAGGTGCTTTGGGAGATGCTGAAACATGTGAAAGCCCTTCCTATTTGTTATTTTTTAAGCATCTTGATATTTTCCCAGAGTAACTTGCAGCAAAAACTTGAAAATACCAAGTTGCTGCGGGACCTCCTTTAATATTAGCATGAAGGAGAGAATACGTGGAAAGAAATTCCATAAAATAGATCATGGTAGCCTTAAAGAATTGACAAAACAAAACAAAACAGGTAGAGGATTCATGATTTGCATTAAGAAAAAGAGGAAAGCATGGAAGGAAGTCTAAACAGAAAAGAAGCCTCCAGGGTTTAAGGAGAAGGAACTAACGTGATTCCAACGGACTGTGACTGCAGTACTGCTGAGGCTTTAGTTTGGAACAGCAGCATTCCATACTTGCATGTTTCCTGGGCAATGCTTACTAGCCACAGGCTCAGTCCTCAACTGGCAACAAACTGCCTATTAGCCAAAATATTGTGCCTGCAGCCTCCACCTTCTTCATTGCAAATAAAAGCAATCCAAATACTCAAAGAGCACTTTCTAACTGTCTTGCTCAGCGTGACAAAATTTATACTAACGAAGTTACCACTCATGTCCATTCAAAAAGATATCTGCAGAAAGAACAGTTTATTTCTCAACTTCCTAATGACTCATTTTTAATACTTTACATCGAAGAAATGTTAGGCTGACATTACATGCTAACATTCACCTAATTCTATTAGAAGAGCACACAAATAAGAAATACAAAGGAACCTATAAAGATAAATGTTTCTTAATAATTCTGACTTGGAGACAATTACTAATGTCTTGGTGGTGAACAGTTTGCATACCTTGAGTTCTGAGTGTATCATATTTAGTAAGGTAATGAGTTTAATCATTAAGCACCATCATTTTCTGAAGTCTTAAATTCAACTATCAGAGAAGGGACATGAAGACAGTCCAGTGGATTATTTTTGCTGTCAGGAAATGTAAACTATAATAATCCTTTGTTTTCTTTCAGTGTACCTAATAGAGGCTTTGCATATTTACAGAGAATTATTTTTATGTAAGACATCGCAAATGGAGCTGCTGCCATGACACAGAGCTAGAGCCACAAGTACGACCTAGGGCTAAATCTCAAGATAAAAATCACTTTAGGAAAATTATATTGTACTTTTATGCAGTTGAATTTTTCAATCCTTCCTTGAATGGTTTTTTTTTTTTTTTTTTTTTGCGGTACGCGGGTCTCTCACTGCTGTGGCCTCCTCCGTTGCAGAGCACAGGCTCCGGACGCGCAGGCCCAGCGGCCATGGCTCACGGGCCCAACCGCTCCGCGGCATGGGGGATCCTCCCGGACCGGGGCACGAACCCGCGTCCTCTGCATCAGCAGGCGGACTCTCAACCACTGCGCCACCAGGGAAACCCTTGAATGGTTTTTGACAATCCAACATTAAATAAAAATCTTCCATATGTTTTCTAGTGTTATACGATTACTATATGTTATATGATCCATTTTTTTAAAAGATTTTAAACCTTTGATGCACCTGAAATTTACTTTGGCTACAAATGAACAAGATTTTTAAAGTGAAAAAGAGGAATACATACACAGGCACAACATACACATGTGCCCGTGTATTTATTGAACATCTCTGGAAAGATACATAAGCAATAAACAATTCCTCTGGAATTAGAAACATAAAGACTGAAGTCAGAAGAAAATGATTTTTTTTTAATCTATGCCCCTTTTTGGTTATACCGTGTGTGTGTGTAATGAAATAAATATTTGTTTTACTTTAAAAAGAAATAGGCTAGAACAAAGGCCTGAACACACCAAGGGCCTTATCCCAGGTTAAAGAAAGGGTTGAAGTAGTAAAGTTATACTATAATTGGGAAATCCAAAGGCTGAAGCTCCTTTGAGGAGTATTAACCTGAAATGAGTGGCAACAATGTTGACAATTTTCTGGACACCACGGTTTATGGGAATTGGAAGACTGAACCCTCCACTCCAGATGGCTATGGAAGAAATGTTGAAATTAAGGGAGAACCAAATTTCAGTTTTCAAAAGGAGATATAAGGAATGAAATGCCCTGTGAAAATATCTAAGATCTATACTAAATATAGGGTAGTTTATGAGTTGCAAAAGGTAGAGGAAGGGCTTCCCTGGTGGCGCAGTGGTTGAGAGTCCGCCTACCGATGCAGGGGACACGGGTTCGTGTCTCGGTCCGGGAAGATGCCACATGCCACGGAGCGGCAGAGCAAAAAGGGAAAGTGAGTAGTGATAAAAGAGAACCTGGGAGAAATTCAGTAGTCCCCCTTGATCCCTGTTTCTCCCTCATTTCCCATATTCAATCAGTCACTAACAGTTTCTCGTTTTACCTTCTAAATATCTCTTAAATCATCCACTTCTCTCAAGGGATACTCATCTCTCTCCTTGACTAATGAAACAGCTTCCTAATTGATTGCTCTGCATCTATTCTGGTCCTCCTGAAATTCATATCCCACGTTGCAAGTCCAGTGATGTTTTCAAAATGCACATTGGATCACCACCCTGCTTGAAAGCTTTTCATGGGTACCTATCACAGTTAGGGAAAAGACCAAATTTGCTAAGTTGATGGAGAATCAACTCAAAGTCTGTTCGCTACGCACCTTTCCAGCCTTCTCTCTGATCATGCTCTCCCCCTCAACTCCCCACCACAAACCTACTGGCCTGTTTCCAGCCCCGCCAGCCACAGACACTTTATACATGCTGGACCACCTGCCTCCTGAACTCTCTCTTTGAAAATCTTGCAGATTTCAGCTCAGTCTCTACTTCCTGCAGGAAGTCTTGGTTGTTCAAATCCGTCTACTATAACCTCTTAACATAACAGGCAGCTCTTCTTCAAAGGACTTTAATAACATCGTGTTATACTTGTCTGCATGGTTATTTGCATTATGACTTTTTCCACTGCTAGTCAGTAGGGTCCACAGGGTATAGAAACTGGCACGTATTTCAAAGGACTCACTATACATTTGCTGGCTGAACAAAAAAATGAATGAGTGAGTATGAACGAACTGAATAAAGCAAGGAGGAGGGAATATAGTGCGCGAGTGAGAGCCTCCTAGGAGATGGTTGACTGGAAGATGAGTTGAAATTCTGGTTGTTGGACAAAGATGACAGGGATAGGGCTGTGTTTGGATTGATGAACTTTGAGATACCAAGACTGAGGCTATTATACAGAGTCAATCACCTTGGACCTATTTGCTGTGATGAAAATAAACATTTCTGGTTTTTTTTCCTTTTGTTTTGGAAAGTGACAGTAGCTATTCAGTTTGTTCAAAATATACATTTTTTAATACTTTAAGCAAAGATTTACCTATTATGTCTATAGATAGAATTCATTATAGTCACAATCCCAATTTAATACTACCTTTATACAATTTGATCCTATAACAAAGCAATTTCCATTTGTAAACACTGCTGACCTGGTTAATAAAAATTCTATGTAATGAAACTGAGACAATCATCTAATTCAAAGGGGAAAATAAAACAGACCATCTAAGCTAAATTCTATTAATAGGAAGCAAAACAAATCCACGGTATTTGTGTGCCTAAATGCTACTCCCATTTGTGCAGTATATTATGTTTGAATTTGTTTTGGTTTATGTATTTTTGACTTAGTATACATCATTCATAGTGAGTAGAGTGCAAAATCCTTTTAAAACAGGATTAAAATATAGGCTCCCTTTCCTTAAAATATATACCATCTAACTCGGGTAAAACTAGTTTTCAGTATTTGTGTGTATGCACCTGTGTGCATGTGTATATATGTTACATATGTGTTGCACAATTCGCACATATTACATATATACATGTGTGTATATTTTGTGTATGTACATATGAACGTATTACATACATGAATATGCATATATATTAAAATATGGTTAAAATGACTGAAGAGCAATTTTAAAGTGAATGGTAAAATTAATCATAATGATAACTACTATTTATTAATCACCTCCTATATGCTGTGCTTTGCACTAAGGATTTTATGAATATTATCTCTAATATTCATAACAACATTGTAAGAAATGTTATCTCCATTTTCAAATGTGGCAATTGAGGATAAGAAGGCTAAAGTACAATTTCCAATGTTGTAAAATCAACCTTGCAATATATATAACATATACATACATATGTGTCTGAAAAATTTTCCTAAATTTATCACACATGTACAAAACAAAATAATACCATATTAATAACAGGTTGTAATGGCTAATGATCGAATTATCAAATATTTAATTCTGTCTGGCTCTGTGGTAGGTGTTTGCTGTGCATAAATCATGTCATCAACAAAATCACCCGTCTGGTACACTGAACATCTATTACAGTGTTGGACTAGACAATGTATCTCATATGATCAAATACCTAATCTGATTAACCCACTCCAATCCAATATGCTCCAGAGAAAGGCTAAAAGCCCTAATCTCAGATGTCCATTTGAGCCGTGAAGTTTGGTTGCTGTGTCACCAATGACTCTCAAGAGCATAACGGGAATAGTATGACCGTTCCATTCCTTTGTGTGGGGATGACAAGAGAGAGAATACCCAAAGCCCCTTGATTAACACTGAATGGGCAGCAACGATCATCAACATGAGAGCCCTGAGTGCACTGCTTCCAGATTTGTTGGAGAATTTTCCAACAAAATGTAAGAATAAACAAATCAAGGAGCTAAAATGGTTAGGATCACCAAATATTTCATCCGGCCAACGCCAGCCTCTTGTATTGACGGCAAGTCCTTTTGTCTATTACTTTAAAGCCTGTTGAGTTGATACACATGACAAAGAATGAATAAACAGAATCTCAGAGGTTGCTATAGGTACAGTCTATTAGTATTTTAATATTTTATTTCTTTTCAGTAAGAATTGAAGTGGCCAAATGGGTAAACTGATGGAATCGGAAGATAAAGAGAAACTAGTACAATGAATCTAGTTACAAGCTTACAACACAAAAATCATCCTGCAGAGTTATAATAATTGGGCTACAAGAGCAGCACTCTGAGAGTATTACAAAAGGGAGGCATAAGGAATTATTAAAAAATCAGTATCTGTAAGATTAAAGTCACAATATTTGCTTAGGAGAACCACAGCATTCCCTCACACAAGGTTGTAAAGAAATTCCTCTCATGGGTCTTCATTATTGTAAAGTATATACATATTAAGAAAATAAAAAAGAAGAAGAAGTAAGCTAAAGCTAAGGAGCTAAGGGAATTAATCTTTATAACAAGCTTACACTAAGACCAGAAGTATCACAAGAGTCTTCATGCATTGTTCCATTTATTCCTTTATACAATAAAGAATTAACAATCACCTCCTCTGTACCAGGCACATTGCTTTGGCACAGGGAGTATAGCAGTGGGGAAGTCAGTGTTTGTCCTTATGGTGTTTCTCCTCCACTGGAGAAGAAAGACAATGACGGAACACACATATAGAGAGAATGATAGTAAATGGAGTGTGGGTGGAAGAAGGGGTGGTCCTTTGTTGTCATCTTTAAAGAAATAATACTTAAGTAGAGAACCTGAATAGAGTGAAGGAGAAAGCCATGCAAGTTGGCTGAGGGAATCACAAGTTCAAGGTCCTATGGTGGGAAAGAGCTTAGAGTCATGGAGGGTCGTCAAGAAGGCCATATGGCTAGATCCTAATGAGCATGGTTCTGAGCTGTGGGAGGGGATTTAGACGGGGCCAGGAGGAGGGCTCTGTGTTCACAGTAAGGACCTTGGCTTTACTCTGAGATGGGAAGCCATTGGCAGCTTTTGCCTATAATTAATGCCACCCAGAAACAAATATTTAAAAAAAAATCCTTGACTGGAACATGGAAAGAGTAGCATGACTACCTAAAAGGAGACGCATTAGGAGGCTATTATAGTTAGGGATGAAGTAGGTTCAGACTAGCAGGAATAAGAGTATTAAATAAGCAGCGCCTGGAACAAAATGAGTAATCAACACATGTGAGTTGTTATCATTGGCATTAGAAGGGTAGCAGCGCTGATGGGGAAAACTGGCTGAAATCGGGAAATATTTTAAAGACAGAGCCACAGAAATTTCTGATAGATTAAACCAGCATGGGAGAGGTCAAGAACTGCTTTTAGGTTTTTGGTATGAAAATCTGGCTGAATGATTTCAGCATTTACTCACGTGGGGGTTTTGAGTAAAATCTGAGGCAGAATAAGCTCCTATTCCATTATTATTTGCAAAAAAAGAGAAATTAATATCATACTAGATAATAACATAAATACCTTATTTTTATAGAACATTAACATGTATTATCTCATATTACCCTCATCTCAATTCCCAGGGAGATTAGAGACCAGGATTCCTTTGTATAGATGAGAAAATTGAGCTTGAGGGAGGTGTAAATGGCTTCAAAGACTATAAATCCACCAAGACATATTATCATGGCATAGCACGCATTGGCAAATATTGACTATCTGCTGTTTTCAAGTGTTCTCTCTGGAGAATGATAATGCTGAATCTTCCTTGAAATTTACTGACAAGTAACCATCTATATGATGTATTTAAAAAGAGAAGGGGGAAGAGTCATACATTGTGTGGGATAAGTTGAGAGATGGAATGAAGGCTGAAACAATTTAAGTCATGAAGCTAATCAAAGGTAAACAAATAATTTCCTCCTGAAGCGTTTGAAAAATACAAGAAAAAACTTAAGTAACAGGCAAAGAATCAATGGGAAAAAAATCTAGATTTTTTTCAGGTTGTCTGCTGCAAAATCGAGAGGCCAAAAGATTTTGATGAATATATGTAAATGTCAGATAGTTTTAGGACTATGAATTCCAGTTTTGGTGAGAGAAGGCTAATTGCTAATAGTTAACTAAGCATAGCAGCTAAAGTCATCACATTTAGGTCAATTCATAGACCTTAGTGATTCAAAGTCTGGTCTTAATCACTTCCTTTAACTTTCCTGTACAAAATTTTCCATTACTAAAATTGTTGTTAAAACTGACTTCATTTACAAGGCTGTTTTGAAATATAAATAAATGATTGTAAGATGTTTTGGAAAAAATGGATCACTACTTAAATAACTATGTAAAACCAAATTTAGGTGAACACATGCTTTGGTTAAAAAAAATGAAAACACCATTTAATAGTCATCACTTTCATTATCATAACTAAAATTAATTGAATGCCAACCAAAGCTGGACATTTTATACATATTATCCCTAATTCTCACAACACTGAAAAATAAATATTATCTTGATTTTACACCAATATTAACTAACTTGTGCAAATTCACATTATTGGTATGTGGCAGAGCTGGGATTTAGACCCAGATGGATCTAACACTGAGGTGTGTGTTCTTTTTCATTATAGCTCATTACATAAAATCCTAGGCCAAATAGAAAAACTAACAAACAACAAGAATCAAAAGACGACATCTCTGTCCTAATAGAGTTTATAAATAACAACAATGTACACAGTTAAACTAAAGGTTCACTGAGAATACAAATCAATACATGATGGGAGAATTGAATGGCATAAGTGAATTCTATGAAAGATCAGTGACACCAGGAGACGTAGCACTGGGGTCACCAGCGATGGCTCCACAGAGGAGTGCGGTACTTAACAACCTTAAAAGGAAGAGTAGGATTCATGGAAGAAACACAGAGAACAGAAAATGCCTTTCCAGCAATCAGCAAGTGGTATGAATAATGAGAAGTATGATTCACAGCATGCTTGTGGATAAGAATTAAATCAACCTTGTTTGAGATCCAAACTAATATTTTTATACCATTTATAATTTACAAAGCACTTTCATGTGTGTATGTACCTGTAGAAGTGTATACGCACGTACATGCATGTACACATGTGTATGACGGTACTTATCCTGCATCGAACCTTAAGAGCAATCATGTAGAGAGTAAACTAGTCAATACTGGAGCCAGAACTAAAAATCTGTGTCCTCTCACTCCAAAATTCATGTATGGAATTAGGAGAGATATGATCATATAGGATTCTCAGCTGTCTGCTTGGTGGTCAAAACATTTCCTCACTCCTCTTCTTTAATGGGATTTAGTCTAAACTCCTGAGCACATCATTCAAAGACATTCACATGCCAGTCCCAGCCCATCTTCTAGCATCATTATTTCAAATCCTCACTATACCATCACCTTTTCATTCAACCAGATATCTGTCCATTCCTCTAAACACACATGGACCTTTATGTCCCTGAGTCCTTGATCATGTTCTTCCTAGTTTTAAGTATATATTTCTCTCTCTATTAAAAGGCTACTATTCCATTAGATCAAACTAATCCCACTTTACCAAATCCCTCATTCTTTAGGAAAAAAATGTAAAGAAAGAAACTGGGTGTGGTAGTCTGAACAATGACTCATCATAATGTTCCGGCCCAAATCTCTAGTACCTGTGAATATGTTACTTTGTGTGTGGGGGGTAGGGGTGGGGGGAAGGTGTGATTTTGGCAAATGTGATTAAAGGTAAGGATCTTGGGATGGGAATATTATCCTGGATTATCCAGGTGGGCCTGATCACATCACATAAGTCCTTAAAATCAAAAGAGGAAGGCAGAAGAGTGAAGTACAAAAACTGAAGAAGAGGCAGAAAAGAGTCAAATGATGAGAGGGACTTGACCCACTATTACCAGCTTTGAAGATGCAGCAAGAGGGCCACTAGCCAGGGAATGCGGGTGGCCTTGAAAAGCTGGGTATGACCTGCAACTGATAGCCAGCTAGGAAATGGGGACCTCAGCCCTACAACCACAAGGAACTGAATTCCATCAAAGACATGAATGAGCAAAGAGGCAGATTCTATCCTAGAGCCTCTGGCAGGAGTACGTCCCTAAAGACACTGTGATTTTTCACTCAGTGGGACCCTTGCCAGACTTCTGACCTAAACAGCTGTAAGATAATAAATTTGTTTTCTTTTAAAGCCACTAAACTCGTGGTATTTTGTTATGGCAACCATATAAAACTAATACAGTGGGACATGGATGTTGTAATTAGGCAAATATGAGTCTGAATCTCACTTTTATTCATACGCTTTTGGGTAAGTCATGTTTTCATTGAGTTATATCATTTGTAAAAGGAAGATAATCTTACACACACACAAAAATGCATCTAAAGTGCCAAACAGTGCCCTGGTACACCATACATGGCAGACTATCAACAAATGATGGCTGTTATCATTATCACTATTACTTTATTATTTATTTATTTGGGGGTGACCCTTATAACCCTGATGTTTATCATAATACTAAAGCACACAGCAGGACTTTTAAAAGTCATTATTCATTTACAAGGATGCCTCTTCTACTAAACCCTAAGCTCCTTAGAGAAGAGCAAGAGGCCTATGATATTTATCTTTGCATCACTAGAGCCTAGAACACTTTCATATATACACTGTCCACTCAATAAATATATGTTGAATAGAACCAAAGTGGAATACCCATCTAAGAAGTCTGAACTTTAACTTTTAGCATAGGAAAGCTATTCAGTAATTCTCAGCAGAGAGTGATGTGGTCAGAGTATTGTTCTAGAAAGTTTAATCTTTTTAAACTGACCGATGAATTGAAACTGGCAGTGACTGGAGGCAGTGAGACTAGTTAGGTTTCAATTAGTTAGTCTCTTTCATTTGATACTTAACATATGAGGAAGCTGATGCAGAGAGGTGAAGGGACTTACTTAAGGCTCTATTTTTAACTCTGAGTTGACAAAGGGCTAAAACTCATTAAAAAAAAATCAAGTCCAATATTCTTCCCACTATATAGCATTGCTACCTGTGGTTCAGAGTCTGATGGTGAACTTTAATGCAGAATCCTAAAAAGCACCTGCCAGACAGTACCCACTTTTCAAAGTATAATGGGAAATTAACCAGGGAGAGCCTCCCCTGGTCCAGCTTAATTCCCAAGGAAGCACCAATTCAGAGGACTGAAACTGGACATAAAATCATGTAAAGCTATTCCTGTGAGTATATGCCTACAGTAATTTCTGGTTACATTAAGTCTCATAAGACTAATAATATTAAGAATAATGAAGAACCAAGTATAATAATAATTACTGGAGACAGAATTATAAATAGAGATCATTTAGCCTAATAGGATTCTTTGAATCAAAGGGAATTGTTGTGGGCCTTAGGATGGTTTTTAGAAAAACCAAACCAGGATGCAAATAAACTAGATTATATGTTGCAAATACACTGAGGCAAAATATAAAATAAAAATATTCTTAAAAAATTTTAAGATTAAGTTTAAATTCAGCTATAATAAATGATAAATTCTTTTAAAATATATATCTTGAATTGGAGTCCAATTCACGTTGGACCTGGCAGGAAACGTACAATTTAAGCTATGATCCCTACCTTCTATGAGCTTAAAGTCTTCCTAGTAGAATAAGACATTCATACACGAAACATAAACAATAAAGACTTGTTTGCCTATATCTGGTCCAAGGCAAGAGTCTTTTAAAGTAGTTATTGGGGCTGGATGGCTGCTGCCACCCAGTGGACATTATCAGCTTTCAGTTTGGCCAAGCCATTGATAAACCAAGTCCACGCATACGTGAGAAATTCCTGGAAGGACTACCGGGGTGCCAAGGTAGTCAAGGCTTCCTCTGTTACTGATCGAGGGGGAGCTAAAGGTTCTAAGGATGTGCCTGTGACATTTTTACCTAAGGAAGACACAAGTGCAGAACCAGATGGGGGTGTCTCTTGGGTATACCATCTCCATCTCATAAGAGAAGATGGTTGAACCTTTCCAACTCCATGGTTAGCACCTGAATGGCCCCCCAAGCTGGTATGGGAATATCTGGACACAGTGTTACCTGGAAATCCTCTGAAAGGTACTTGGTCTCCAAAAGTTCCCATCAGCAGACCGGTGTCTATTTCTTGAATGAATGTATTGGGTAGACCTACAGAGAGGCACTGAGTCCAGTACCTAAAGGGAACATCCAGGCAGAAGCTGCCTCCAATTGCCAGAGGCTGAAATCAGTTTAGTTATCAGTAACAGACACCTGTAGTTCAGAGGGGGCCCTGGGGAATTTAGGCCCCAAGAGGAATGATGCTGAGACAGCCTGTTCCACTGTCTCTAGCGCTGTGTGCCGCTCAAGACCCCAGCTAAAAAGCTGGCACATTTTCTGGTCAACTTGTACAAAATCCTTAGATGAGGCAAACATTGTTTCTAATACCCAAACAGTTGACTTGGTGCTGGACTTCCTTTTTGCTGGTAGAGGGGGACACAGGGCAAGTACATTTATTCTTTCCCATCTTAGGGATCAATCTCTGAGCCTCAGCTTATATTGTTTCTCACAATTTGACCTGTATGTCAAGAATTGTGAAGGGTCTGAGATTTTACCTGAATTGCAAGCTAATAAGTAAGCCTGTCATTGTTTTAGTGGATGCTACTTATTAGAAAACAGAAGACTCCTGGATCAGAGATGGACAGTTTATCATTCACAGTAATAGAAGCAGACAGAGTATCATCACTTTCGCATGTGTTAGTTCTCTGAATCTCAATTTCCACAGGATGATGTGAAGAAGAATATACAGCACCTGCACAAGTAAAGGGCTGTATTACAAGAGAGAAACTCTGAGCATAAAGAACCTGAATCTTGATAATGGGCAGTAAGCATGCCTGCCCTTTGCTTCAGAAAGAGAAACTTGACATTCCAAGGCTCTTAGCAAACCTGAACTTTGCTTTGGGGGGAGACAATGCTTGTATTTTCCAAGGCCGTTTATTATACAAACATCCATATAAAGATGGCTCAAAACAAAGAACAGAAATGTGCAGAAATGCAAGACAAGCATGGAAAATTGTCTCCCAACATTGGGTGATGGGTCCCTAATATTTCACCAGTACTAATGAGTCATTTCTGGGGTCTCATGTGAGTTAGTATCCACTCTAAAGCCGTTGTCATTTATTCTTTTTGAGGCCTATCATCATTATATCATCTACAAAATAGAGCCAATTAACCTGTAAGGGAGAGGGCTGTTTGTTCTATGTCTCAGTCCATCCACTGGTGAATTCAAACGCTCTTGTTGCTTGCCTGTTTCACTTAAAATAAAATAGGTGAATTCAAGCTCTGTTAGCATATTAATTATGTTTTGGAGGCCTAACCAGGTGATGTCAAATTGATCTTGATCTGGTACCAAAGGGATCAAGACAAAGGCATGAGCAACGGCCCTGGTGGCATAACAGATACTGTCAGTTGTACATTTGCTTCAGTTATAGTCACAATGTCTGTAAAGCTAGGGCTACCTTAGCCACACTAAATTCAACTGGTAACAGTCAACGGTACACTTTTCACTGGGCACACAGGGTTGATATTTTGAGATACTGCATCTTTCAGCAAAGGAGCTCTGCCGTCTTGAAGTCATTAATGAAAGCTGTGGTCTCCTTTTCTCCCCCTGGAATGCTGTATTGTTTTTAATATAACGTGGGAAGCCTATCTGGTGGTCTGTTAGGCACTGGTCCCACTACTGCCTCCCAACAAGATGCTCTTTGCAGTCAGCTAAGTCCCACCTGGACTTGATGAGCAGGTAAAACATCACCGCCAATTATACTTTCAGAGGCCTCCATGGTGGAAGAAAACAAATGTCTGGATCATCTTCCCCAAGTGGCTGCAGTTACTGCCCTTACTGATTCTATTTCATTTCCAAATCCAGCCAAATTAATGCCTGGCTCTCACCTTTCAAGAGAACATGACATGCAAATAACATAAACGTTTGTATCCACCACTTTTTACCTGTACCCTGTTGTACCTTCACTGGGATGTAGGGACTTCTGTTTCACCTGGAGATGGGAAACCTGAGGCCCACCCTTGATCTCCCTTTTCCTTAAAAGCTGTCAAATCAGGATATTGGGACCTAGGGTCAGATAGTGGAGGAGCTAAAGGAGTAATTTGTTCTAAGGGCCACAACCTTGCCTTAGTTTCTCCAGTATAGGAAGATTCATCTCTATGGAAGAGTTTGGTCCTGTAGAGGCACCTTCTGTTTCAACCAGTTGCACAATTGCCTGATTGCCTTGGATTACAGATTTTGCTGGCTTAGGGGACGGTCTATCTTGATTCTGGGCATCTTTTTGCTCAAAATATAATCAACCAGGATCCTATGGGGCCTTCTGTGACAGACCCCTTCCTCCGTGTCCTCTGCCTGCCTCTTGTTTGTAGAAAGCTGTAATCACAAAAGCCTGATTCAAGAATTAATGATTGAAAGGATGTGAACATGTAGTGACAAAAGTAGCAGTTGGGCCAGGAGAACTGGTAAGAATTTAAACAGTAAATCAGCCATACGGCAGTCACAGAATCTTTAGCTCCTCCCTGAAGTACCCAGATAACAGTATCTGATGCACATTTCCTGTGTTGTTTTACAGATGCTAAAACCCCCAGCAAACAGGAGTTAACTACTTGATGACCATGAGCACATAGCTGTTAGACCTACCAAAGCCTGAGGGTTGATAATGTTGACTCCTGTGTCACTGCCCTATTACCTCACCATCAACAAATCAGAAAACTGTACAAGCTGATCACATACCTTGCGACTCCATTCTCTCACCTTGCCATTAAAATTGCTTCTCTGAAACCCATCCAGGAGTTCGGGTCTTTTGAGCATGAGCTGCTCTGCTCTCCTTGCTTGGCCCTGAAATAAAACTTTCTCGGCTCCAAAATCTGACATTTTGGTGTGTTTGGCCTCACCATATGTTGGGCACACGAATGTAGTAAGTTCAAAAACAAAAATGATCACAGCCTCCTACATAGGGTCTCCTGGTACCTACGACAAATTTAGTGGAGTCCTTCACATTGGGGAGTAGGGTGGTTGGAGCAGATCTTAAAATTTATCAGTTATTCTCTGTGTGAGGGACTCATGATCAGGGCTGTCATTCTATCAAATTATATAGGCAGAATGAAGCAGCTTTGACTAACATCCTCCACGGGATCGTATAAAATTTTACTGGCCTTGGAGAAGTATCCCTGTGTTAGTTATAATATAGTCATAGAAAGAGAAATCCAAAGTAGCGAGCTTTGTTGTGGGGCGGATTCTGTTCCCAACTGTATCATTGTGGCTTGTAGCATGAGGTCACATGTGAGATGACCCAGGTGCTGCCATTCACCCTCTAAGAACATAACCTTTCTCATCTTCTCAGAGAGGCACCAGCAAAGGCTCAAACAGCTCTGCAGTCTATTGTCTAAAGTGGTCCTGGATTTCCCTTCCTTTTCTCTAATTATAGGTCAGCATCTCAGTATTACACAGTCACCCTGACATCCAGTCATGGCTCTACACGTGCTACCTCGGAGGCACCTAAGACCTCAGGCTCAACTCTTTTTGAAACAAGCAGCAAACAAGGCAGTTCCTCTCCCCCATGGAGGAACCAGTCATACTATATATAGTCACTCTCTGGTCACTTGACCTACTTAATTGCCTTTGTGACAAGCTACAGAGACTGCTCAACATCAAGGCACACGTTGGCACACTGAACAAGGACATGAGTAGTGCTGATGGTACTTTCTCTCCCAACAATAGATGAAAACTAAGGAGTAGTTGTTATTTGCAGAAGCAATGGTAAAATGGAGTCAACTATTATCACATGATGCATGCTATGCTAAACTCTACTTTTCTGGATTTTAATACTATATATTGTAATAAAGTTGATAAACTTTGAGATGGCAAAGTAAAGCCAATACAAATACACATCTATCAACTTGAAAAAAGTCCTAATTTTTTCGTTGATTTAAGGGACTGCTTTTTAGTAAAGGATACAAAGTTAACACAAACATTAGTCTAAGAATATATGAGGGCTTCCCTGGTGGCGCAGTGGTTGAGAGTCCGCCTGCCAATGCAGGGGACACGGGTTCGTGCCCCAGTCCGGGAAGATCCCACATGCCGTGGAGCGGCTGGGCCCCTGAGCCATGGCCGCTGAGCCTGCACGTCCGGAGCCTGTGCTCTGCAACGGGAGAGGCCACAGCAGTGAGAGGCCCGCGTACCAAAAAAAAAGAATATATGAGTTTGTTCCTTTGCCCAAGGGGATAACCAATCACTGCATATGTGAAATGTGCTTATTTGACTCCCTCCTCCCTAAAGCCCAACCCCAACTCCTTTCTTGACAATGAGAAACAGGAAATATAAACAAAACCCAGAAAGGAACCTCCTTTGTCCCTTTCTCACATTTACTTCATAAGACAACAACTCAAACATACTCATCACCTGAGCCTCTTGTTCCTATTACCTTAAGCAATACCCACCACGTTTCATGACTACAAAGGCATCAGTAAAAAAAACCATCTGATACACAATCAAAATGGGGACTGAGTAAATACAAAATATTTTTGATGTATCATCTAAAACCAACATTCCATTTCTAGGATTGTATATGAGGAATTCGATAGCAATTACAGCTCACATGTGTCTTGCACATTGTAAGCACTCTAAATACTTAAGTTGAACTGCAAGCTGGTCCTAAGAATATTCACAATTTTGATGAGAATTGCTTGTTGGTCTTGGAGTAGTCAGAATACACGTAGAAAATGAATAAGATGAAACACAATGAATACTAGTCAAACTATCACAAAATATTTTAAGTAGCGCAGTAGATACATAGAAAACCACTTGGAGAGCTATGATTTTCATTAAATTAGCAAAGACAGCTGAGGAAATCTTATGATTTATTTTGATGTTCTTTCAATGCAATTTCCCAAGTGGGTAAAGGTCATGCTTCCAGTTTTACTATCCATAGCAAGCATGTATTATTTAAAGAGAGGATAAGAGGGCAGGATGGAAGAGGGAAAAGGGAAGAGGGGGGATGAGTTTATTTAAAAATACAAACTTATTCTTAGCTCTTTATTGCTGAAATAAATAGTATTAACAACCAAGAGTAACAATGACATGGTACACAACCACATCCTCATTAACTGTAGTCTTCCTTATTTCTGTGACTTCTGCAGTTAAGGCTCTGGTGTTTGGTGCGTTTTATGGTTCCTAGCTCTCCAGGCACATGAGGCTTAATTCTATTTCCCGTTATGTACTCACTAAATATTTCTCCTCTATAAACTTGCCCACCATTTAAGGGTTCTTGTAGAGAAGGAAATGAATGGCAGCATAACCTCAAGCAGGTATTTATCTGGTAGCCTTATATGCCGGTTTTAGTATATAAGACAAACTACTCTGTGGCTAGTTTGTAAAAAAGAGCTCTTGAGTATTCTCCATGGTACATAAAGTGAGAGTGGAGCAATGCATTTACTTCCTATTCCTTTAGTGTTATACTGGTCTCTGGGCTGTGCACTCACTTGACAGGACAGCAAAGGAAAGTGCTCTCACTCCCAGCAACAGAGTGTACAAAGGACTCAGGAAACATTTTTAGAAGAGATTGGAATTAGGAGAATATAGGTAAAATGGACACGTTTAAAACTGACTGAGAGATGCACGAGAGTGGCACCTACTGAAACCATTTTGATAGGCAGTATTTTCATGTCAATTCAGTTCAAAATGTTTTTGAGTTTCTCTTGTGATGTCTTCATTGAAAACTGATTTATTTAGAAGAGTATGACAATTTTGTGTATTTGGAATATTCCAGATACGACGATATTAATGCCTAATTAACTTCCATTGTGTTTACAGAACATGCTCTGTATGGTTTCCATTCATTTAAATTTACTGCGACTAGATTTAGGGTCCAACATCTTGCCAAATGTTCCAGGCGCCCTTGAAATCAGTGTTTCTTCTACCATTGCATGTAAGTTTTCTATTCTCATGTTACAGATTTCCACAAATTTGACAGCTTACACAACACACATTTAGCTCCAAGTTCTGGTTGTTAGAAGTCTGGACAGGCTATACTGGGTTCTCTGCTTAAGGTCTCACAAGGCTGAAGTCAAGGTGTTGGTTGGGCGGGGATCTTATCTGAAGACTTTGGGAAAAATATTCTTGGAAGGTCATTCAGGTTATTGGCAGAGTCCAGTTACTTGAAACCGTAGGTGTGAGATCCCAGTTTTCTTGCTGGTTGTCACCCAGGGACTGCTGTTCCGCTCCTACAAGCGACCTGCACTTCATTCTCAAAATCAACAATAACTTCTACCTACCACCCAGAGAAAATGCTCTGCTTTTAAAGGGCTCACCTGAGTCAAGCTCAAGGGATAAACTGACTGGAGACTTTCATCACACAGGTAAAACACCTGGATTAGTGTCTGACTGAACAAACATGGAACAGGAATTTTGGTGGGGATGGAAGGGCACCATTACAATTCTTCCAGCCACACTGGGTGAAGGGTCCCATAACTGTGAATTATGACAAAATGGTTGATAATGTTTTATAAGTCTTCAACGTCTTTACTGATTTATATCTTTTGTTCTTTCAATTACTGAGAACAGAATACTAAAATTTCCTAGTACAATTGTAATTTTTCCATTTCTCCTTTCAGTTCTCTCAGTTTTCCATGTATTTTGCTGTTGAGTGCATACTCTTTTAGGAATGTATCCTTTTCTTATTAGCTGATCCTTTTGTGGTTATACAATTTCCCTTTTTTACAGCTGGTAATATTTCTCGTTTGGAAATATATTTTGTGTGAAATTATTATAGCCACTCCAGCTTTCTTATTATTAGTGTTTTCATGCTATATCATTTTCTATCCCTTTTTGAGATTTAAATATTTTTTACCTTTTTTAAAAAAAATTATTTGCTTATTTATTTTTATTTTTGGCTGAGTTGGGTCTTCATTGCTGCGTGCAGGTTTTCTCTAGTTGCGGCGAGTGGGGGCTACTCTTTGTTGTGGTGTGCAGGCTTCTCATTGCGGTGGCTTCTCTTATTGCAGAGCACAGGCTCTGGGTGCAGGCAGGCTCAGTAGTTGTGGCTCGTGGGCTCTAGAGCGCAAGCTCAGTAGTTGTGGTGCACGGGCTTAGTTGCTCCACTACATGTGGGAACTTCCCAGACCAGGGCTCGAACCCATGTCCCCTGCAATGACAGGCGGATTCTTAACCACTGCGCCACCAAGGAAGCCCTGTTTCTTTGTTTTTAAAGTGAGTTTCTTGTAGCAGCATGTAGTTGGATCTTGCTTTTTAACCCAATACCCGCTTTTTGATTGTTTAAGGTATTTAAAATAATTGACGATTGTACTTAAATCTCCCTTATTATTAATTGTTTTCTATTTGCCCCATGGAATCTTTCTTGCCTGTCTTTCTCACACTTTCCTTAGCTTCTATTTTGTATTTTTTTTATTATACAAGTATTATTTTGCATTTTCTTTCTTGCATTATGTCCTTACTTTCCTTTTCTTCCTCTTTTTTAAGTTTCTTTTGAGTATTTTTTAATAATTCACTTTATCACCTCTATTGACTTATTACTTTACTATAATTTTTATTTTGGTTTAAAATTATGTACCTTTAACTTATACTAATAGTCTACTCTCAACTAATATTATCTCTGTTCAAATATAAGAATCTGACAAAAGTATGCTTTATTATCCACGCCCTCCCTTGTGCTTGTGCTCCACGTATTTTACTACTTTATTGTTTTTGTTAAATCCCACAATTCCTTGTAGATATCATCCTCTTAAACAATTATGTCTTAAAGTCTTTTTAACGAGGAAAAATATACAATAGTTATACACATATTTAGTATTTCTGGTGTTCTTTATTTCTTGTTTAGATCTGAAGATATCTAGATGATAGCATTTCCTTCCACTTGTGGAAATCCCATAAACAATTCTGTAGTGTGTCTAGGGTGTGTGAAGAATTCTCTCAGCTTTTAAAAAAGTTTCAGTTTCATTTTGATGGCTTTTACAATCCTTTCTTGGTTTGTTTCAGCATTTTTTTTACTTATGTCTTAGTGGCTTTCTTTTTATGTGACCTACTTGGTATCCACCAAGATTCTTGAATCAGTGGGTATACAGAATTCACCAAATATGTGGGTGTTGTAGACATTGTTTCAAATTATTTCCTACCCTCTGCTTCATTCTAGGGTTCAAACTACCTGTATTTTAATTCAGTTGATAATGTATTGCAGGTCACTAAAGCTCTGTTTATTTATTTTTCAACCTTTTTCTCTTTCTCTGCTTTAATTTGGATTATTCCTATTGCTCTGTCTTCAAGTTCACTGATCTTTATTTTCTGTCGTGTCTAACCTTCTGTTAATCCTACCTACTGAATTTTTATTTAGTATTATTTTCATCTCTATAAATTCCATTTATTTTTTCTATGTATCTTCCATTTTTCCTCATTATGTTCATGTTTTTCTTTAAAATTTTGATTATATTTATAACTAATGTCTTCATTTCCTTCTCTACTAGTAATTCTATCATCTCTGTCTTTTTTGAGTCTATTGATTAATTTTTCTTGTTATTGTTCCTTTTTTGGCTTTTTTTAAATCATATCTAGTAAGTTTTGATTGCATAATGGACATTGAAAATGTAACTTTATTGAGTATCTCATTGTTTCTTTCATTTAAAGAGTCTGGCCTTGAGAGTGGCATCAGCAAGATGGCAGAATAGGAAGTCCTAGCCCTTCTCACCCACAGAAACACCAATTTGATAATGAAATATGAACCAAAATACCTTTATGAGAATTCTAGAAGCCAGGTAAGTAGTTACAGTACTCCAGGCAAGCACAAAACTGACAACAGCCACATTGCAATGGATAGCAGAGCAATTTCACTTTACTTGCATCAGCCCCTCCCCACAACTGGCACAGCTCAGTACCAAGAGAGATTTCATTAGCCTTCAATTTCCTTCTTGGGGGAAAGAGAGAGTGGAGTGTGCATCCAATGTCCTAGCCTTTCCCTGCACTGCCTGAGGGATGGGTTTCTATCTCACCTCACACATAGCATTGATAAAACTGGCATAGTTTTGATGTCTGGAGGCTGCTAAGAACACATAAATGGTGCTGGCAGCTTACCGCTGCCAGCATGACTGTAAGATTGGGAGAAGATGCACACCTTGTGGCTTATGGATGTAGGGAAAGAGTGGAGCTTATCTCCAACATCCTGCCCTTTCAGTGCACTGACCTAGCGACCAGTTTCTGTCTTGCCTCACCTGGAGTGCTGAGGGAATTGGCATAGCTTGGATGTGTTGGAGCAGCTAAAATAAAGTAAAGGGCTGGAAATCTTACTGTATCCACCATGGCTCTGCAAGACTGGGAAAAGGTGCACAACCTTAGGCTTCTCCCCAGGCAGAAGGGAAAGGAGTGGAGTATGCTTGCAACATCCCATCCTTTCAGTGCACAGCGCAAGGGACTGGTTTCTATCTCACCTCACCTGAAATGCTGATGGAACTAGCGTGGTTTAGTGGGGCCAAATAAAAACAAAGGAAAAGGGACTGGTAGCTTACCATGCCCAGCACAGCCTTGAAACATAGGGAGAAGGTGCAGAACTCAAGGTTCTCCACAAGTGAGGACGGAGAGCCCACACTACAGCAGTAAGACATGAGAAGGTGCAAGAGATTATGGTATCTTGTGAAAAAAGAAACCAGTACATCTTTCTATTTAGGAATTTATACTCACAAGTCCAGAAAACACAATCCATAGAAAAATTTTGAGAAGCTCCTAGACTCTCTAGCTGGGCTCACTGTTGAAGGTCTTTTCCTGTTGAAACTAGCCTATAAGACTGGGAGAGGTGAACATTTCTTCAAAGGAACCAAACAGAATTTCTGGAGCTGAAGAATATAATAATGTACTGAAAAATTCAATAGAGAGCTTCAGCAGTAGACTTGATCAAGCAGAAGAATCAGCAAACTCAGACAGAAGTCATTTAAAATTATCCAGGTGAAGGAACAAAAAGAAGGAAAACCAGAAAATTCACAGATATGTGAAATTTAACATATTCTTGAACAACCAATGGGTCAAAGAAGAAATAAAAAAAGAAACTAGGAAATATCTCAAGAAAAATGAAAACATAACATAACAAAATTTGAACTACAGCAAAAGTAGTACCAAGAGGGAATTTAGAGTGATAAATGGCTACATTAGAAAGACCAAATAATTCAAGCAACCTAACTTTACACCTCAAGGAACCAGAAAAAGAAGAACAAATTGAGCCCCAAAATAAGCAGAGGTATTAGAGTAGAAATAAATGAAATTGAGACTAGGAAGAAAATAGAAAGGATCAAAGAAACTAAGAGTTTTTTTTTTAAAGATAAGCAAAGTTGACAAAGTCTTAGTCTGACAAAGAAAAAAGAAAGAAGACAAAACCTGAAATGAAAAGAGAAGACATTATAACAAACGTCACAGAAATACAAAGGATCATAAGAAACTGCTATGAACAATTATACGCCAACCAAGATAATCTAGAAGTTAATAAACTCCTAGAAACACACAACCTACCAAGACTAAATGATGAGGAAATAGAAAATCTGAACAGAGCAATTACTGGTAAGGATTCAGTTGAAAAGCTCCCAACAAACAAAAGTTAAGAACCAGATCACTTCACTGGTGAATTCTACTAAATACTTAAAGAAAAAGTATCACCAATCCCTCTCAAACTCTTCCCAAAAGTTGAATAGGAGGAACATTTCCAAACTAATTTTAAGGCCAGCATTACCCTGATACCAAAACCAGACAAAGACACTAAAAGAATAAAACTACAGGCCAATGTGGTTGATAAATATATATGCAAAAATCCTCAACAAAAATACTATTATATCAAATTCAGCAGCACATTAAAAGGATCACACACAATGAACAAGTGGAGTTTATCCCTGCAATGCAACTGATGGTTTAAATTATGCAAATAAATTAATATGATATCCTGCATTAATAAAATAGAAGATAAAAATCACATAATCATCTCAGAGGAAAAAAATCATTTGACAAAATTCAAAATCCGTTCATAATAAAAGCTCTCAACAAGTTAGATATAGAAGAAAGATACTTCAACATAATATAGGGCGTATATGACAAGCCCCCAGCTAACATCATACTCAATGGTGAAAAACTGAAAGCTTTTCCTTTAAGATCAGGAACAAGGAGAGGAAGCCTGCTTTCTATCCAACATAGTACATCTCTGTTTTCAGATGGTATGATCTCACGTTTAGAAAACCTTAAAGACTCCATTAAAAACTGTTAGAATTAACAAACAAATTCAGTAAATTAGCAGGACACAAAGTAAAAAAAAATTTAGTTGTGTTTTTATACTCTAACAACAAACTACCTGAAAAGGAAATTAAGAAATAATCTCCTTTACAATAACATCAAAAAGAATTAAATACTTAGAAATAAACTTAACCAAGGAAGTGACAGACTTGTACACTGAATTATAAAACATCCATGAAGGAAATTTTAAAAGATACAAATAAATGGAAAGATATCCCTTGTTCATGGATTGGAAGAATTAAGATTGTTAAAATTACCACAAAAAGCAATCTACAGATTCAGTGAAATACTTATCAAAATCCCAATGTCATTTGTCACAAAAAAATCAGTCCTAAAATTCAAATGGAATCACAAAAGCCTCTGAATAGCTGAGTGAATGCTGATAAAGAGAAGCAAAGTTGATGGCTACATATTTTCTGATTTCAAAATATATTGCAAAGTTCCAGTAATAAAAACAGCATGGTACTGGCATAAAGACAAACATATAGACTGAAGGAACACAATGGACAGCCCAGATATAACTCAGGCATATGTGTTCAACTGATCTTCAACGTGAGTGCCAAGAATACACAATGGGAAAAGGATATCCCCTTCATCAAATGGTTTAATTGATTAAACACTCCCCTAAATTTTGCTCAGAACTTTTACAAAATCATTGTTTCTCTCAAAAATTTTGTTATAAAACAATGTGATGGTTTGTGTTCTTCCAGAAGGTGACTCGAGACAAGGATTTGCACTGGAGTAGTTTAATTGAGATAATTATTTGAGAGGTAAAGAAAACACACTAAGTGAGTAGAGAAATAAAAAGGAAAGATAGGCAAGCAATTAAGATGGATAATCAAGCTATTTGCGACTATGGATAAGAGGTTACTTCCACTCAAGAATATGGGGGCAAGCTTAGAACATGTTTTAGATATTTGCCCCCCTACACCATATGCAGGCAAGAAAACAGGGTATTTATACACCTGCTCACATCACTCATGGGCTCAGCCTGCTGGGCAGCCAGGCATTGATTTCCTGGTACTACTTACCTGACCTATTCTGTCGGCCAATAAATTCGTTCGGTTTTAAGTAACTATAAAAGACACATTTTTCATTTTCACAAAGAACTTTATTGCACGTATTCACTAACCGAATGAACTTTCTGGCCAATCCAATACTTGGCTTCTGCGGTCAGAGGATGCTCACAAGCAAAGCAATGCAAGTTCTGGCATTTGGAAGCCGGGTTTCATACTCTGAAGTCGTAAGGATAAGGGGTTATGGATAGGGGGCTGCCAGGGTCCACTCTTTTGATTCCTTAGTGCTATGTAATCATTCTGAGTGGTGGACTCTTTTTCACACATCCTTACAGCGTGTACCCTGGGGAGATTTAATTCATCTCTCCAAGATTACTTAACACTACCTACCTCATGGAGTTTATACCAAGATCAAATGAGAGAATGTTTATCTCAGAGACAGGCACATAGTAAAAAGCTGATCGTTTTTTGGCCATCTTCTAATTCTTATTGAGGGAAGTACAGGGATGCTCAGTATTGGGTGTTGTGATCGATTTGGAAATTTCATGGGTCCCTGCTTGATTTTTAATGAATGATCAAGCAACCTCAGGTGGTGACTAAGTGTCAGCAGAAGAGCAGGAAAAAGCACTATTTTTGAGGTTTTCTAGCTGAGAGCTTCATGTCTCTGCTAGAGGATTTTTGTTTTGTTTGTTGTTTGGGTCTCCTGCCACCCCCTGTTTGACACGGTAACAGAAATTATTGGTGGCCCTATATTTTGACCTGGCACAATTGTCCAAATTAATTATGAGCAGAAGTGCACAGCCTCTTGTGTCTCCATCCCCAAGTGTCCTTAAATACCTCCATTGCCTCCTCCATTCCGGCAACTGCTTATAGGAATTAGCAGCTGCCACCTGGTTTCTTCTGGAGTCTCTTCCACTGATGTCCTATAGAAGGTGTCTTTGTTCACATGTGTAGAGCATGGGATGAGCTATCCTTTTCTCCAGATGTTCCTCTCTGAAGTACACTGAGAAGAAATTCCTCAGTAAGTCTGGTCTGGACATGCTGCCTGTACCCAGTTTCCAATGCTCATGCAGATTCCTACTCGCCCCCGGCCACTATTCATATTATAGGGCCCATGGCAAGAGCATCTGAAGAAGTCTTCCTTTATAATTTTTTAGACCTACTAATTTAAAACATAGTAATCGTGCTATACCATTTTGTACCTAATTCTTCTCTACTTATTTTCATATTAGGACTTGTCTTTCCAACGTTTCTGCAAGTCCCTTGAAGACCAGTGCATAAAGTTATTTTGTTTATATCAAAGTCAACCACAGAAGTGTTTGTATAGGTACTTGTCAATGAATATTTCATTGATTATATTATATATTCTTTTTGTTATTGAGTTTAAGAGTTCAGTTACATTCTGCTTGAGGTACAATATGCTCTCTTTGTTCCTCTAGAAAATATGATTAAAATGGGCCTTATTTACCGTTAACGCTATGGTCTCCAGATAGTAGCCACTTTGACTAAAGATGCTATAAACTTGTAGGGATCTAGCAATAGATGCCTATCTAAATTGGCTTGGTATTCTAGTATGCATAATAAATAATAGATTGAATATCACTATTGCTTGATTTCAACATCTTGAAGATGCCTTGTCAAACTATTATATAAACACATTGGAAATCATCTTAAAACAAACAAAAAATAAATTTGTTCAAGATGCTCTACACCATTATTATTGAATCACATCCATACTATCAACTGTAGAAATCTTTAATGTGCTCTTATCTTAATTGAAAATATGAATATCATATTTCTTCTTCCTTTACATAACACTGAATTGAACTACCAATATGTCTCTCTTTAGGACATAAAATGTGTTAAGGAACATGTTGGATGTGTGTTAAACATGTTAAGCCTTAGATCAGTAGAATTTTTACGTATAATTAAAAGAGATGCCAATGGACACTAACATTTAGTTACCACTAAATACCACTTAAACAAAGGATTCTTCAAAAGTAAAGACTTTCCTTGGTGAGGAAAAAAAATGTATCATGCTTCTTGCCTCTCCATCCTATTTCAATACCACCATCATTAACATAAACTTGAATATTACTTTTCAAAAGAATTATGTGTAAAAATATCTGGCCCATACAATCCACCTTGGCTTGTCTACATATACCAATGCACCCAAGGCTTCTTAGCTCCTCTATCCACTTCCCAGTAAGATTAGCTTACAAGAATTAGAAATACCTACTTCTACTAAGCACAATGATTAACAAAAATTCAAACATAAAGGAACTAACCAGATATTACTTATGTGTCATGTTTTTTTCTTGTGTCTCACTTTGTATGGTGTCTTTAAGATCTTAGCACATTAATCAGTTCTTGCTTTTGCACCTATAGCAGAATGCTTATCTTTACATCTTTATATCCAATGCCCTTAGCTTTATTTTGTGCCCATTTTTCTTTACTTTCCATTTTAAGATACACTGTATTTTTATATTTATACACATTTGTCTGACAAAAGAAGTTTTAACTTTAAATTGTGACAATACTCCCACGTTCATTGAACTTAGTAAGAAGAGGAACCAGCTAAGAGTAACTTTATGCTATTGAACTCATTCTATCATCCCTGCAACAAACATTAACTTAGGTCTGTTTGTCCAGAACAATGTTAAGCACAGTGGTTAAAAATACAGAATACTCTATTGTAAAACTGGATTTCTCTAGTATCTGGAGGATTACAAGAATTGCTTGTCTCTATAATGTCTTATTTACATTCAGCTGTAAATATTTCTGACAGTTTTTTTAATCTTCCATTCCTGTTATGAGATTGAAGCCTATGACTACATTGGAACGGTCATGCTACATAGCACATGGACACAAAATATTTGCCTGATGGCCTCACTGAAAGGTTAGTCATAAAAAATAAAAGAAAATAGCTATAAAATTTGGCTGCCTCATGTTTATGTTTTGTATTAAGCGTTGGCTGTTTTCAGCTTATTCTCGTGGCCTTCATTTCAGGCCTCCTGTCAATTTTTTCTGTCCTTTCAGCTTGGCATGCCTTCGTTAGGCAAATAACCCATACAAAAACATTGTTTTGTAAGTGTGTGTATGCTTCTGTCAACTGTTAAAGGTCAACGTTTACCAAATTGTTTAATGTTTTAAAAAAAATTTTTTGCAACTTCCTATTGCATCTTGCGTCTTACATACAAAGCATGTCTGTCAGCAAGAAGCCAAACGTACATGACCATCACAAAGGTAGTGGAATTAGCAAAGGTTTTTTGTAGAATATGCTAGGAGGGGAATTGTGGTTTTGCCTCTGTCTTAGCTCTCTTAATCTGTTTAACACTCAGGAAAATGTCTTTGGTAAACTGTAACCTACCAGTGTATTTGTAAGGACTAGTAAAGGTAAATTTTCTAGCAATGTCGCTGTTATAGTTACTCATGTTTTCTCTCCTCCTTCTCTCCTCACATCATTCTGTTGGGGAGGGTATGTGTCTATTATGATGTAACCAAGACTACTCCCATCTAGTTATCAAAATGCCTCCAGATTTCTGGGGTCACTGTTATGGAAAACCTAGAGATTTCTCTGGATTATAAACATGTGTAATTCATGGGTTCCTCACTCACATAAATTCTACCTATTCTCCCTTTTAGTAAAAGTAAAATACAGACTACTATGTTTCTTATGCCAGAAACCCAAGCTTTGTCTTGATTATATCCCAGATTCTACCAATCTCTATGTCCAGTTGCTTCTACAACCTAAATATCTCTTTAATCCATTTCTCACCATAGTGGGCAACAATCAATTACTCTCTGGCCTATTGCATTAGGGAAAATTATCCAATACTTGAGAATAAAACACAAAAGAGGACTGTACGTCCTTTCAGTATCATACTGGGACACTAATAAGCCCACCCAAAGATTATTTGATATTTTAGGAGCATGTATCATTTTTGGCTTTGCTATTTACTATTGATGGATAGACTCTAGGAAATTACATAGTAACTTGTAGGCTCGTGATCAGTAGAGATACAAATAATTTCTGACCAAAAAAAACCTCACCAAAAACCAAAAAAAAAAAAAGTTCCAAAAAAGTTCTCTAGATTTTTGTCCTTTAGGAAATTAACCAAATTTGTCTCTAACCAAAACAATTTTTTTTTTTTTTTGGTTCCTCAAATGCTGTTTGAATTCATTTTAAGATCTTGGTGAGTTCACTCATTAATTTACTGGTTAAATAATTTTGACATTTATTTCTTTTCTATTTCCATGAGAGTTATGTTTTAACTTTTGAAAATTATACTGTGATGACTGTAACAGTCTTTATTGCTCATCCTAATCTGGTCACCACACTATTGCTGGAGTGATATATCTAATAAGCAAATCTCATCATACATGTATGTGCATATATACTTCAATATAAGTATCATTTAAGTGCTTCCTCAAATCAATTATAAAATAAGATGCAACATTAGAATATGTAACTTCCTCTAAAAATGTACATAGAGCTTCAGAAAATATACTAACTAGACTTGTGACACCTTGAAGAAAACAGCCTGTACCATTTGTGCTGCTGCGCTTTATACTAATTTTCAAATCTTTAATGTGAACATTTATCATGAAGAATATTACACTGAAATTTTTTTTGAACTCCTCTGTCACCTCAACTGAGTGCTTTTTATTTTATTATTATTATTTTTTTATTGGCATATAGTTGTTTTACAATGTTGTGTTAGTTTTTACTGTACAGTGGAGTTTCCTGTGCTACACAGCAGGTTCTTATTAGTTATCTATTTTATACATATTAGTGCATATATATGTCAATCCCAATCTCCCAATTCATGCCACCACTACCCTCCTGCTTCCCCCCCTTAGTATACACTGAAATTTTTATTTTATCTGAAATAGGCTATAGTATTAATATAAATTGAAATCTGAGCTGCATACACTGGCAAGATTATGCAATATAATTTCCAGTATATTAAAATGTTCTCTGTATTATCAGAAAATGGATTTCTGCATCACTATTTTATTGTACCATGCATGCAGTCTAAGTAACTAAATCATTGAAAGAAACAGTACTGTGTGTTTATAAATGCAGTCTAAGTCATTGAAAACATTTAAAAAGTAGCTAACGCATGCACATATTTAAGTAATCTTTCTTTGGAAAGGCAATAAAGATGCCAAAATTAAAGTCCTTTCACAAATAGCTTCTCAAACAACTTCCTGTACAAACAATAATTTATGCTAAGTGAGGAGTAAAGAACTGCAATTCATTCAGTTCAATTGCTTTTGCATTATCCAATGTGAGGGAGAAAGAACCTAGTAAGAAATTGTTTTGAATTCATAAATGCATGTTCTTGTATATTCAGTACAAATCTAACCAACAGAAAGTTCCAATTTTTCAGTTTCCATGCTGACCTATATTTTCACTCTGAAGTCTGGGTCAGAGGCACAAAACCGTGTGAAAACTGCCAAAGATTCTTGGCCAACTGACATTCATAATTTTTAGAAAAACATTGTAAATAATGTCCAGCCTATAGATCCAAGGACAATTAATTCAAAGTGAGGAACAATACATATTAAAGTGTGAAGAAACTTAGAAGTCATTTCCTTAAAAAGTGTTACAGAGATGTTTTCCCTTACACTTTACCTTGTCATTCATTTGGTGTGTGTTTAGAATATACTAAAATGCAAGAAGTAGATTTTCTGGAAAAAACTGAGATCAACTTCTGTCTTTCTTTTCTGTCTATTGAAACAACATAAATTTCAGCAATGGCTTATTTTTTTCCACAAAAGTGTAAATTCACCTTTTTAAAGAATTTTAATCTTTAAAAGTCTACTTGAGGATAAGCATTTGGCCAGGGGACTTTAATTCACAAGCATACTCCTTTTATCAACATCAATGGTCTTACTATAGATTATCTATGAAGACTATAATCACAATGAAAAATACATGGTTTGATGGTAATTCCAGTCTTGAGAAACCTAATGATTTTTTTAATAACTAGCACAGTCTTATCTATTCATCATACATAACCTCTCTTATCCTGATAAAATTTCCTTTAAATTACTTGTAATTTTTATTAAAATGATACATAAATGGAGTTTTAAACGTTGAAGACTATTTCAAGTAACCCATGTCTCGTTCCACACTCACTATATTGCCTTACTTTGCATACATTCATTTTTAACTCTTTTCTATTTTGTTTGGTATTTTCTGATGTGTCTAAATAAGATATTTATAATGTTAATTCTTGATTTTTCAATTTTAGGCATAATCTATTGCTTCTGTCCTATGGGGAATAAGGATATAAGTCATGCTACTCCCTTCCCCAACACATATATTCTCTTTCCACATATATTCATGAATTGTTATAATTTTTTTGTTAAATTCATACTTATTATATTGTGCATATATGAATATATGTTCATATTATAACTATACAAATATTGTTCTTGACTTAATCACATACGTATATTTACATTTATAATACAGTAAAGTTCTTAAACAATTATTATTTTTTCCTGTACTTAACTATTTCCTATTTTTCTTTCACTTGAATATATAAATTAGATATAAAATTCCTCTAACCAGAGTCAAATCTATGAAGTAATTGTCCACTTGTATGTTTTCTGGAAGATATTGCTATTGCAATTTATGCCTCCTAACCCAATCTTAGTTGACTGCCTTGTGGACCTCCTGCATGCCCATATCTGTGGGAGTTCCCCTTGGCTTTCTTGTCAATCTATTTAGGAAATAATTACTGATCTCCTACTATGTGACAGGCAGTAAAAAAAAAAGAACAAAAAACAAAAACAAAATGGGGGCAATTTAAAATATGCTTTTAAAGCAATTTAAAAAATGCAACTTAAATTTCTGTGAGAGGAAATACAAAGTAAATCTATAAATATATATGATATATATGCTATGAAAGATGAAGTCACTATAAAAAAATTACCAAAATAGGAAGTTACAAAGCAATGTTTTTCATTAATATAAATGCAAAGATACTCAAAAACGTTATCAGCTAAAATGTAGCAATACGTAGGGAGGATAATACATTCTAATCAAGTGGGTTTAATTCTAAGAATACAAGGCTTACTCAAGATTTGAAAATCAATTAAGGTAATATCTGCAGTTAGATAATAAAGAACAAATATTATGTGATTTTATTCTTCACAGATTCAAAAAGAACATTTGACAAAATTTAATACCCAATCATGATTAAATGTCTTAGAAGATTAGGAATAGGAGGAAACGTCTTTCAACTTTAGATAAAGCTGTACATTAAGAATGCACAGGTAGCATCATACTTAATGGAAGAAAGAATGCTCCCTGCTAAAATCTGAAACAAGGCAAAATGTATCTGACCACCACTTATTCTAGATATTGTACTGGATATTCTAACCAGCAAGAAAAATAAACAAAAGCTTGAAGTTTGGAAAGAAAGAGTAACACTGTGTTTTATCACATGTTCCATGATTTGAAGTTATAAAAAACTTATGAAAAGGCTACTATTAGAATATGTCAATTCTGCAAAGATATAAATTTATCACACAAAAATTAATTATAGTTTCATAAATTAGCAATGAACCTCATAAAATAAGATAAAATAAAACATTACCAATAACAATAGCACTAAAACATTTAAAAGTTAGAGGTATTTTTTGGAGAATTTTTTGTAAGTGGACAAGATTGATACAATTAAACTACAAAGCATGGTTTAACAACCACGAATCAATCAACATGATACACATTAATGTTATCACATTAACAAAACAAAGGATAGAAATCATATGATTATCTCAGTAGACACAGAAAAAACTTTTGACAAAATTCAACATTCATTTATGATAAAAACTCTGAGCAAAGTGGGTATAGAGGGAACGTACATCAACACAATAAAGGCCATATATGACAAACCCACAATTAACCTCACACTCAGTAGTGAAAAGCAGAAAGCTTTCATCTAAAATCAGAAACAACACAAGGATGCCCACTCTTGACCACTTTTATTCAACACAGTATTGGAAGTTCTAGCCACAGCAATTAGGCAAGACAAGAAAAAGAGGCATCCAAACTGGAAAGAAGTAAAACTGTCACTATTTACAGATGACATACCATACGTAGTAAACCCCAAACACTCCAGCAAAAAACTATTAGAACTAATAAATGAATTCCATAAAGTTGTAGAATACAAAATTAATTAATATCCAGAAATTTGTTGCATTTCTATACATTAATAATGATATATCAAAAGAGATGGAAAAAAATCCCATTTATAATTTCATCAAAAAGAATAAAATACCTAGGAAACATCTGTATTATGGAAACTATAACACAGTCAGGAAAGAAATTGAAGATGACACAAATAAATGGAAACATATACAGTGCTCATGGATTGGAAGTATCAATATTGTTAAAATGTCCATACTATCCAAAGCAATCTACAGATTCAGTGGAACCCCTATCAAAATACCAATGAGATTTTCCAAAGAACTAGAAAAAATAAACCTAAAATTTGTATAGAACAACAAAAGACCCTGAATAATCAAAGCAGTCTTGATAAAGTAAAACAAAGGTGGAGGTATCACAACACCAGACTTGAAACTATACTACAAAATTCTAGTAATCAAACCTGTGTGGTTCTAGCACAAAAACAGACACATAGATCAATGAAACAGGAGAGAGAGCCCAGAAATAAACCCATGCTCATATGGTCAATTAATCTATACCAAAGGAAGCAAGAATATACAATGGTGAAAGGAGAGTCTCTTCAAAAAATGGTGATGGGAAAACTGGAGAGCTAAATGCAAAAGAATAACACTGTACCACTTCCTTACACTACATATAAAAATAAACTCAAAATGGATTAAAAACTTGAATAGAACACCTTAAATTGTAAAACTCATAGAAGAAAACATTGGCAGTAATCTCTTAGACCTTGGTCTTAGCAATGTTTTTGTCGGATCTGATTCCTTAGGCAAAGGAAAGAAAAGCAAAAATAAACAAATGGGACTACATCAAACTAAAAAGCTTTTGCACAGCAAAGGAAACCACCACCAACAACAAAATGCCACCTACTGAATAGGAGAGGATATCTGCAAATGATATATTGGATAAAGGGTTGATAGCCAAAACATATAAAGAACTCATACAACTCAGTATAAAAATCAAAAACAAAGAAACCAATTAAAAAATGAGCAGAGAAGCTGAATAGACATTTTTCCAAAGAAGCATGCAGATGGCCAACAGGCACATGAAAACATGCTCAATATCACTCATCATCAGGGAAATGCAGTTAGAAAACACAAGCTATCACTTCACACCAGTCAGAATGGCTATTATCAAAAAGGCAAGAAACAACAAGTGTTGGTGAGGATGTGAAGAAAACAGAAGCCTTTTGCACAGTTGGTGAGAATGTAAACTGGTGCAGCCACTGTGTGAAACAGTATGGAGATCCCTAAAAATTTAAAAATAGAACTATCAAAGAATCCAGAAATTCCATTTCTGTGCATTTATATGAAGAAAACAAAAACACTAATTCAAAAAGATATATGTACCCCTTTATTTATTGCAGTACTACATGTACATGCAATAGCCAAAATATGGAAGCAACCTAACTGTCTATCAATAGATGAATGGATAAAGAAATTGTGAATAAGGGAATTCCCCGGCAGTCCAGTGGTTAGGACTCCACACTCTCACTGCTGAGGACCTGGGTTCAATCCCTGGTTGGGGATCTAAGATCCCACAAGCTGCATGATGTGGCCAAAAAATAAAATGAAGTGAAATGAAATGAAATGAAATGAAATAAAGTAAAATAATAAAGCTTCTTTTTTTAAAAAAGAGATTGTGAATATGACTCAGCCGTTAAAAAAAAACAAAATGAAATGTTGCCATTTGTAGCAACATGGATGGACCTGGAGGGTATTAAGTAAAATAAGTAAGACAGAGAAAAACAAATACTGTATAATTTTACTTATATGTGGAATCTAAAAAACCAAAGGAAATGAACAAACAAATAAAAACAGAAACAGAATCATAGAGAACAAATTGGTGGTTGCCAGAGGGGAGTAGGTTGGGTTGAAGGGTGAAATAGGTGAAGGGGATTAAGACATACAAACTTCCAGCCATAAAATAAGTAAGTTATGGTGATGTAATGCACAGCATAGGGAATATAGTCAATAATAGTGTTAACAACTTTGCATAGTGACAGATGGTAACTAGACAATGTGGTAATCATTTAATAATGTATAAAAATATTGAATTACGTTAGTTTCATTGTACACCTGAAACTAATATAATATTGTATGTTAATCATAATACAATTAAATAAGTAGTTGGAATAGAGTTACTTGTTCCAGTACTTTACTATTGGATTCCTATATAGAGTAGGTTTCAAAAATAATATTTTAAAATATTGTATGATTCCACCCACATCAGGTACCTAGAGCAATCGAATTCTTAGAGATAGGAAGGAAAATGGTGGTTACCAGGGGCTGGGAGCACTGGTAAATGGGGAGGTATTGTTTTATGGTTATAGCATTTCAGTTTGGGATGATAAACAGTCCTGGAGATGGATGCAGCGATGATTACACAACGTGAATGTACTTAACGTCATACAACCATACATTAAAAATAGTTAAAATGGTAAATTTTATGTTACATATTTTTTTACCACAATAAAAATTAAAACTAAAAAAATATCTAAAAGAAAACAATGGCCAAATTAAATCTGGATATCCAGTGCAACTACCTTTCAAACATTTATGTTGAAATTAAAACATTTAATCTAATTAGAATTTACTATCGAAAGATGGTCACCAAAGCATCTTCTTCTAGATATATTTCAAGGAGCAAGGAGATAATTTCAGAAGGAAAATCAGAGATCCAAATAGAAACAAATAAGGAAGAAAACTGGATCTAAAAATTTTACGCCTTTTTCCTTTACTAAAATCTTTTTAGGTAAGAAGATTTCAAAGAAATAATATGTTTATCTTGACACAAAATTTGATATCAGCAATTTGGGGCTTTTAAATGACATTTTGAATAGATAATTTTATTTTGATTATCTATCCATATGTCTGTTAAAGCAGACAATGTACAATAATAAGATCAAATATCAGTTAAAATAATAGCACCAGATATTCTAATTCCCAATATTCTTTCCACAAAGTAACAGAAATAATTTATGTAGAAAAAAATCCTAAATTGAATAAAGGACATGTTCTTGGAACAATGATATAGTTAAAAATTAAACTGCATATTCCTCCTCTACTACATTAGTAGAATAGAGCCAATTGACATTTCAAATGAAGCTGAAATTTTCCAACATATTAAGTTCATTGGGACATAAAATGTATTTGATTTCACACGATCATATTTTTCTTCCAAGAGAAATGTAATCTATGTTGTTTCACTTACATTCAACCATTAAAATAGCTTATCATACAACCTTTCTTGGTTTTCATTTAACTAGAATGTACTTCGGGGGCTCAAACAGTAAAAACAGTTTAATTTTAGCTTGATAACCAAGATAATGCCAACAACATTGTAACTTCTAAATTTGCTTATAATATAAATATTTCAGTAAGGATCAAGTTTATGAGAAACACAAACACATATATTATTTAAGAGAATGCAAATGTAGGGTTTTGTTTTAGAGTTCCTAAGAACCAAATTGTAAATGTAAAGGAACATATCTAAGATACAAAAGCATATTATTGAGAATTATGTAACAATATCACTATTACCAATCATTTAACAGGAAATGAGATAATCATTACAAGCTAGTATATCAGGTACTAAAATTTAAATCATTTCAGTAGTTATTCAACAAATACAGTGTAAGGCATTACCAGTTCAAAGTTCACAGGACACTGTCTTTAGATAATTCCATCCTTGACTTTCATTATGATCCTAACACTTTAACCAAAAAGAAGTGATTTCCAGGTCCCAGTCATTTCTTATTCTCTCATACAAACACTGGGTTTTCCTTCCTTCTCCCATGCTTTTTTTTCTTTCTGTTTCCCTTCCCAATCTTTTCCATCATGCCCTATGATTCAATTTGTAAAGAAACTCACTATATTTTCAAGGCTGGTGATCCTCCAAACTACAGTCTACAGCCAAAGTTATCCTTTCTAAATGGAAGTCAGATCATGTCACTCCTTTTAAAATGTTGCATGGCTCTTCATTTCATTCAGAGTAAAAGCCAAAGTCCTTATAATAACCCACAAAACCTACCTCTCCATTGTGTCTCTGATCTCCTATTTCACCACTTTCACTCTGAATCCTCTCCAGCTACACTGGCCTCTTTTTATACATGTCAGGCATGCCCTGCCTTGGGGACATTCGCCTTCCTATTCTTGGAATGCCCTTTGATAATCGATTGGCTAATACCCAAGCCTCCTTCAAGTCTTTGCTCAAATAACCTCATTACATTAAATTTTCATTGTCTGTTTTTATCTGTATTATTTACATGATCTGATTAGATTCAGAAGAAGTGAGGTTCTGTTACCATTAGAAGAAAGTTATTACTAGCACTCCACTCTACTCAGTTATCATTTAAATATTACCTGTAGTTACTTAGAAAGCAGTGTTCATTAAAAGCGAAACTGTACAAATCCAAGTGGTAGTTTCCGTAGGACAATGTGCAACGCATAAGAAATTCAGGCATTACTGGAGTGAGCTAGCTACACTGGGGTTTATAGCCAGAGAGTTTATAAAAAGAAATTACTGGCTCAGAACTTTCAGTTCTTGGTTTAAGGCTTGGTCAGAGATTCAGGATGTTGCTGCGATGGCCCTAAAGGGATTTCTTTTTGCCTGTAGGCACGAGGTTGATGTAGGCAAAAATCAGACACAGAGTTTGACTTAACAGATTGCAGGATTATAACAGAGGGTTGAAATCAAAGCTGGCAAGCAAGGTTTTTTAAGTGACATTTGGCACACTGTCTGGGAAGAAGTTCTATCATTAGAATCAGAATGGCATGTTTAGAAAATTCATACAAACACAAGTGATCCAAACAATAAAATCAAACGTTTGGTACCAAATGCTGAGATCAGTCAGCATTTAAAAGCAGATAATACAAATCACTCTAAATATTTTAAACAGAAAGTGATTTCACAGAGAGACTTACATATCTAAAAAACTGTTGAAAGAGTTGGAGAAGCGATGTACAGTGAGTTCCCACAGGAATGACTCCTGTAATTGACTCCCCAAGAGACCAACTGCCGATACAGAGATCACAGAACATTGTTCTTGGTGACAGGTGGAAAATTAGAGATCTTCTAAGAGTAACTAGGGACAAGCCAACATCCAAATAAACATCATAATTACATATCATGTAACAACTGAAAATAATAAGTTCCTTTATTAAGAAATACATTTTGGCTGCTGTTCCAAACCACAAGATGACAGTGACAAAGTGAGAGTTTTTTCCCCTCTCACTTACTAGGGTGAGCTGAACAACCATGGGCGGATGTCCTAGCTCTTTGGTGTTTGGGAGACCAGACTCCTTCTATTTGTTGGGTGCTAAAGAGGCAATTACTCAACCTCATGAACTAAGATCACAAACATATTCCAGCCTGTGGGGAGAAGAGATGGAAAATGGAGGGAATGTCTCTTCTTTTTAATTGTACAACCTATAGGGTGCATGTAGTATCTGTTCAGATTTCACTGGCTAAAATTTAGTCACATGGTCTATACCCACTGAAAGGGAAACTGAGAAACATAGGGTTTTTTTTCCGAATTAAAGATGGGTTGATAAGAGTATATGGTCAACATATAAAAGGCAATTATATTTGCATATACCAGTAACAAAAACAAAGAGAAAATGAAATATTAAGAGACTAGTTTTGAAAATCATTTGCCTTTAGCATTTAAAATATTATATAATAATGCTCCTTCCATAAAAACTATAAAACATTACTGAGGAAAATTAAAGATTACCTAAATATATGTGTTTATCCTTACCATATATAAGGTTAATATTTTAAAAATCAATTGCTTTTCTATATTACAGCAGCAAAAAGAAAACAAAAATTTAAAGATACCACTTACAAAAATTATAATTTTCAAAAGCATAAAAAATATTAAATACCCTTACCATAAATTATAATACATTATTGAATATTTCAACCTACGGAAATAACATGTTTTTCCATTTATTGCAGCAGTGAAATGTTCAGCCATGTGCCTATCTAAATATAGGTATATCTTACATACTACAAGAAAAGAAAATGGGTATTTCAGAACAAACAGCAGACTACCACAGCTTCAGGCTTGGGTGATTCAATAAAAAATGACACCTTGTTTAGACAGCAGAACTTACTTTTATATAGTTAACTTGTATAATAATCCTACTGTAGTAAAGCTATATGAAAGAATAAACTTCAATAAAAATTCATTAGTTGCTTACCAAATAAAGAGAATTTAAAAATTGATATTATGCCAATATTAACTAATATGAATAAATAACAATATGCAACATTATTAACACTTTATTATTATGACTTTATATTAAAACATTCTAAGATTTGTAAATAAGACATAATGATGTCACTTATTTAAATTTCATTCAGCAGCTTCTCCCTCATAAGTAATGAGGGAGAGACTGCTGGACAAATATTTATAAAACACCTTATCAAAATTAATTTTATTATTTTTTTCTTTTCTTTACTGAGGTATATTTGATGTACAATATTACATAAATTTCAGGTGTACAACATAGCGATTCACAAGTTTTAAAGCTTATATTCTATTTATAGTAATTATAAGATATTGGCTATATTTTCTGTGTTGTACAGTATATCCTTGTAGCTTATTCATTTTAAAAATAGTAGTTTGTACCTCTTAATCCCCATCCCTATCTTGCCCCTTCCCCCTAACCTCTCCCCACTGATAACCACTAGTTTTTTCTCTATGTCTGTGAGTCTTTTTCTTTTTTGTTAGATTCACTAGTTTGTTTTATTTTTTAAATACACACACACACACACACACACACACACACACACACAGAGACATAACAAGATGAAATTTTGCCATTTACAATGGCATGGATGGACTTGGAGGGCATTATGCTAAGTGAAATGAGTCAGATAGAGAAAGACAAATACTGTATGACATCACTTATATGTGGAATCTTAAAAATAAAACAATAAATAAAACCATAGCTAATTTTAAATACTCTAAAAATGTTGCCTAGCATTTTCAGGAATGTTCTTTATACAAATTGTAGAGAACTTTTTACAATATCTGTTCTATTATATCTGAAATTAGAAGAAGGACAATTTATAAACTATAGTTATCACTGGCAATAGAGAGATTTGGGACATAAGAAAGAGGAAGGCTGAGCAGGCACCTTGCTACCATAGTGAGGAAATTTTAGTTCTCCTTGGAACAAATACATAAAAAAGCAGAAGGATTCCAGAAAAAAAAAATGTATTGTACTAAAGGAGAAAGGAGAGGCTATAGAGTTACTTAGGCTATTATTATTACATCCATGAACACGAGATGAGTATTTTTTCAACAGACGTAGGCAGCACAAAAGAAATACAGCTTTCAGACTTTATAAGTCCCAGTCCATTTCTGCCAATTCAAATCTGAACCCTCACAAGTCCAAGAGCTGTCCAAACGTATCTACCATCATGTCCCCTTGAAAACTTCAAGTATAGCTCCTTCCTACATACCGTTAGTAATGTATTTCTAAAATTCAGACGTTCTGTTTTGAAATGTTATATCCATAGCCAATTTCCCATTATTTAAGTGTGAAAAATTATAATGTATGACACATCTACCCATCTAACCCCAACTAAGTTCTAAAAATGCAAATGAAACACAGAGGAACACCAATAAAGGTGTTATGTTTATCCCTACATTTATAAGAGCCATAAATTCTTTCAAGCCAGTGACGTCTATCATTTTGATTAGCTGGTGTTTTGAGTCTTCCTTAGACTAACATTACATGTTTACATGAACAAACTTAGTAGTGAATCCTTCAGTGAGATATTATAAGAGCTCTTTAATTATTTTTTAAATCTACGTCTTCGAAGCCAGCTCTTTTGTGAGTAAATTCTTTGAAGGGAATAGGAGGGGCAGAGGAGGTCTGAACCTTTGCTTTAAGCAATGAATGGAACATGATGAAGGAAAACTAGCAAGTATACAACATACTTTTAAGAAATTTCAACTTATGCACACTTTAATTACATAATCTCTTCAGCAGGGAAGAGGACTTGCTGAAAAAAGGGGGATAACATTTACTAAACACTGACTGTATGCCAATGGTTGTTTAAAACATACTATACATGATCTCAATTATCTTTCAAATCACTCAGATTTGATAGCCCCATTTTTATAGATAAGTAATATAGATAAGAAATAGGTAAGAGATAAGAGAGAGGTTAGTAGATCAGGTGACATTTCATGGGCAGTAAGCAGTACAAAAGTCCAAATTCATCTCTAAACCTCAAACACGTGCACTTTTCACTAAACATTGTGTACAGGGTTCACTAAATTATAAAGCTGAGTACAATCAGCCAGATTTCCCTAAATCAGGCCTCTGAGTTGCTATGTCAGCACTCTCATCAGTAGAATGGATAAATGAATAAATTACTGCCAAGTATTTCAGGGAAATCCTTGACCTCAAAGAGAAGCTAATCCATTCAGCCCCCACTGCCTTACATACTTAAACAAAAGTTGATTCCCATGTTATATCCCAAAATATGATTGCTGTATAACTCACATTTGGAAATTACTATGGGGACTTAAAATACACATGCACATGTCCCACACAAAGTAAGACTTCATCCCTGTCCTTATTATACTGAAACTTTTTATTAAATATCTGCCAATAACACAGAGAATACGATAGTGGCTGAATCTGCATATGGACATTTAGGAGAGGAATCTTGGTTATCTTTTTCTTATTAAAATTCTTTAAACAATTATTTTTATCCATCATCATTTAGCAATTAACAAAATTGCCATCAAAATACGCTCTTAAATATAACTTCTAGAGACTCAATAATAACTTAAAATTACTTTTGCTAAAAAAAACTCTGGGTCTAATTTAACTGATTAGAATCACTGACTCCAGATTCAGTTCAATTGCATCTTCCTAAATATATATGTTTTGCCTCCTCTTGTCGTTTCTATTTTAACCTGTCCTTGACGATGTTGTTAGCCTACGTACACGAATATAGGTGAAAAGTGTGCATGAATTAAAGTCACTTCCAAAAGTTTAATGGATGTAGCCACTGCTTGTGGAACATAATGCCATTTAGCCTTCTTTAATCTGTGAAAGTCCCAAGTTAAGTGTTTTTGAAGTAATGAGAAACTGAGAAACATTTCAAAGATACACACACATCAGTCACGACAAATCAAAAATACTGAATTAGAGATGTTTTCAATAAATGATAAGATTGAGTGATTACAATGTAATATAAAATAATTATATGTTTGTGATCTCTGCAAGAAAGAAAATTTTGCTAACACAAATGGTAGAAATATATCCTTAATAAAATGCAAATAATGGAGGCTTACACTCAAATGCCTACTCCGTCTAAGGAATACTGGTAAAGATGCCCAAAGTATAGGATAATGTAAAATGATATGATTCTTATTGAATAAATGCCTACCGTATACCAGACATGAGACTAGGTAAATTATGTAGGTGATTACCTCTTTTTATTTTTAAGAGTCTAAGAACCTAAGAAATAGGTCCTCTCTGCTTTATAGATGAGGAAATTGAGTCTCAGAGAAGTTGTACAACATATAGCTAGTAAGAAGAAAGTCTGAAATTAGTACCTAGTCCACTAGAACATGGTACCTGTGCTTTCCCATTTAGCCTGGGAGTATATTTTTTTGCTTCTATTCAAATAAGAATACAATTGCAATTCTTGAGAATTCACAAATTTTACCCTGACTAATGGAACCCCATTGTCAGGGACAGACATGAAAGTGCCCTACAGTATTCACTTCATCTCCTGTGCTGTCCACTGGGGTAGCCACTAGCCACGAGAAGCTACTGAACAATCAAAATGTGGCTAATCCAAATTGAGATGGGTTGCAGGTATAAAATATACACTGGATTTAAAGACTTAATATGAAAACAAGAATATAAAATAACTCATTATTATCTTACATTGCTTTTGTGTTAAAATGATAATATTTTGGGTATACTGAGTTAATGCAAATATATTCTAAAAATTAACTTCACTTTTTTTAAACATAACTACTAGCAAATGTAAAATTACACATGTGGCTTACATTTGTGGCTTGTATTATACTTCTGCTAAACGTCGGTGTTATTCCTGAATTCTCTTGCACCAACTTTCATTAAGATCAGTAAAAATCAGTTTGGTTTTTCCTTTTTATTTGTTCAGGATACCCCGCCAGGTATATTTAAATACATATATACTTATATACACAAGTGTATACATATATACTTATATACACAAGTGTATACACTTATATACATATATGTACACATACATACTGCCTTCCTTTAAAATGTCAAAGACTCCAAAAAGAGTCCTCTGAACTCACGATGCAGTCATAGTTTTTCTGAATCATTTCACAGTTTGAGTCTGAAAATGCTTAGCTTTTCACTCCTACCAAGAGAAAGGCATATACTTTGAATTTCTGGAGGTACATAAAGGTACATCGAGTAGTTTTTAGGAATGTTAACTCCATAAGCATTTTTTTTATTTACTGCATTTGAATGTAAGCGTCACAGCTGAGATAGCTATGAAAACATTAAATTATTTCACCTCAATTTTCAGAATGCTCCTGATAATATAAATAATGGCAATTGGTTTTTTCAGTTCATTGTTTTTTTTTTTTTTGGCTCAGATTCTTTCTACTGCAGCCATCCCTACCAGTTATCATACCTCCGATGAATGAATACTGTATCTCTTTTGGGCTCACTTTGTATTCTTTCATTCTTTTTTGTATGCTTGTTTTCTAAGACCATTCAATATCCTTTCAGTGTATGTTCATTTTGAGGAAAAAAACTGATACTCAAGGTGGTCCCAGTGTAGTTCCCGTTTCAAACCCAGTTTAGCTTTATAAAGGAAATTATCTGAGATACTTCTACACAAGGTCCTGCTTCAGTCAAACTACCCGCCCACATCCACCTCCAAGGTTTGCATGACACAATCTCTGCTCTGCCTTGTGCCTTAGGGCCTGCCCACAGTGCTCTCCCCACCTCATTCATTATATGGTCCAACTGTGCTCACGCTTGGTCTCCCTGTGCCGCAAAGGGTTTCCCTTCTATGAGCTCCAAGTGTGTTTTCAAACTCCTGCCCATCCTGTGCAGAAGTCTCAAATTAGCTCCCTCCACTGGATGTTTTATCTTCTTTACATCCTCATAAAGTTTTATATATTTTTCCTGGCACTTTATTATATCCAATCTAATATTAGAGTTATTTGAGATGTTTTTCCCATTCTCCATTACCATATTGAGATATTCTTAAGAGCAGAGATTCTCTTATTTTCTATTCATCAAAATTTTTAATAAACACCTAAAATAGCAAAAGGATATACAAATTACTCTAGCAATATATGCCCTTAATTTTATAATTAATATATAATTTATACCATTTTGTATATATTTTTAAATTTTCCTTTTGGAAGCTTTTTTTGTTCAAGAAACTTTATTCCAGATTTCACAGATTTAAAAATTTTAAATTCCCAATGAGATTGGTTTGTTCCTCTGACATCCCACTTAGTAGCTGTTCGCTAAAGTTTAATGTGGTTCAACATAAAACTTTTGCTCCCTCACTACTTGGATGCTATGAGATTACTTTTTATTATGATCAAAAATTTCTTATTTGAAAGGCCAGACCTGTACAAGAGCTAGCATAGCTGCCAACAAACCTCCTACACAGAATGAAAGGTGAAGGTTTTCTCAAGAAAATAGATTAGGGGTGGAGTCAAGTTGGCATACTAGGAGGATGCGGAATTCGCATCTCCTCACAACTAGGGCACCTACCAGGCACCAGTGGGGGACCACGGACACCTAAGGGGACAGGAGGAAGCCCCAGTGACCAGGTAGGATGTGGGGTATGGGGGGAGTGAAGGGGGAGGAGAAGTGGAGGCAGGTGCCCCTGAGGGGTGGCTGGGGGAGAGGAAGGGATCCCATGCCCAAAGGGGGAAATTGGGGAACCGCTGGGAGAGCAGAGGATCAAAAGAGAGCGTGGCCAGGTTTCCCATGCCCACTTGGGCGCCCAGGAACCTGCTGAGATCCCGGGCCTGATCCTCTGCCCACTGAGGCCCCCTCCAGCCACGCAGGTCCTGAGGGAGTGGGAGGGAGGGAAGCGGGGAGTAAAAGTAAAGGCCGGACCTCTGGGATCAGCACGCTTGAGGGGCAGCAAGGGAGGGTAGGAGTTCCTACACCCAGCGGAACCCACCCACGGTTAGGGGTAGAAGGGTGACGGGGAGACACTGGTGGAGATGGTGGGGGAGGGGCACAAAGGAACAGAAGGGAACGCTGCCAGTGCTTTCCTTGTCCACTTAGGCACCGGGGAGCCTGTTGGGTTCCTGGGCCTAAACCTCTGCCCTCGGAGCCTCCCTCCTGCCCCGTAGAGTCCAAGCCCTGACCCTACACCCCCACCTAGGGCCCCACCTCTACACTTGGAGATCCCCTCCAATGCACTGGGCCTAAACCCCACCCACATACCCTCACCCAGCGCCTTATCTCCAAACTCCAGAACCCCACACTCCAGAGGTACTCCTTTCGACATGCTGCCTCTCCCCTTCTGTATAGGCACTAAGCAGAGGACCCGCCACATACTTGAACATCACTCCCCCACCTGCCTAGGTCCCGCCCCACCCTAAACCATGCCCCTGCCTAAGTTCCAGCCCCACTTAAACTCCGCCCCCACAGCCAAGGTTTTTTTTTTTATCTTTTTTCCCCTCTTTTAGATTGGGGTTCTGTTTTACCTTGTAGATTCATTCTTATTGATTCTTTTATATTTTTCCTAATAAATCTTTTATTTTTCTATTTTATTTTATTCTTTATACTTCGTTATTTTGTCCTTATACTTCTGTCCTTTTGGCTTATTCCCCACCCCCTTTTTTGAAATTTTTAAAAATTTTTTATATTTTCTGTTGTGGATTTATTGTACCTTGTTGCAGTTATTTCCATTACAGTGCTATTTTTCCTAATATATTTTTTATCTTTCTAATTTTATTTTATTTTTTATTCTTTGATATTGTACTGCTCCTTTTTTTCTTTCCTCCATCATTTTTTTTTTTTTTAACTGTGCCACAAAGCTTGCAGGATTTTGGTTCCCAGGCCAGAGGTTGGACCGGAACACCTATGGTGGGAGCTGTGAGTCCAAAATGCTGGACTAAAAGAGAACCTCAGACCCAAGGGAATATTAATCAGAGTGAGGCCTCCTGGAGGTCCTCATCTCAGCACCAAGAACAGGCTCTATCCAACTGCCTGCAAACTCCAGTGCTGGACGTCTCAGGCCAAACAACAAGTAAGAGAGGAATACAGCATCACCCATCAAAGAAGAAAAAAAAAAGACAAAATAATATGTTACAGAAGAAGGAGCAAGGTAAAAATCTACAAAACCAAATAAATGAAGAAGAAATAGGCAACCTACCTGAAAAAGAATTGAGAGTAATGATAGTAAAGATGATCCAAAATTGCAGAAATAGAATGGAGAAAATAAAAGAAACATTTAAAAAAGATCTAGAAGAACTAAAGAACAAATGATGAACAACACAGCTGCTGAAATTAAAAATACTCTAGAAGAAATCAATAGCAGAATAAATGAGGAAGAAGAACAGATAAGTGACCTGGAAGATAAAATAGTGGAAATAACTACCACAGAGCACAATAAAGAAAAAAGAATGAAAAGAATTGAGGACAGTCTCAGAGACCTCTGGGACAACATTAAATGAACCAATATTCAAATTATATGGGTCCAGAAGGAGAAGAGAAAAAGAAAGGGTATGAGAAAATATTTGAAGAGATTATAGTTGAAAACTTCCCTAACATGGGAAGAAAGGAAATAGTGAATCAAGTCCAGGAAGCACAGAGAGTCCCATATAGGATAAATCCAAAGAGAAACATGCCAAGACACATATTAATCAAACTATCAAAAATTAAACACAAAGAAAAAATACTAAAGGCAGCAAGGGAAAAGCAACAAATAACATACAAGGGAATCCCCATAAGATTAACAACTGAACTTTCAGCAGAAACTCTGCAAGACAGAAGGGAGTGGCAGGACATATTTAAAGTGATGAAAGGGAAAAACCTACAACCAAGGTTACTCTACCCAACAAGGATCTCATTCAGATTCGATGGAGAAATTAAAACCCTTACAGACAAGCAAAAGTTAATAAGATAATTCAGCACCACCAAACCACCTTTATAACAAATGCTAAAGGAACTTCTCTAGGCAGGAAACACAAGGGAAGGAAAAGACCTACAAAAACAAACACAAAACAATTAAGAAAACGGTAATAGAACATACATATTGATAATTACCTTAAATGTAAATGGATTAAATGCTCCAACCAAAAGACACAGACTGACTGAATGGATACAAAATCAAACCCATATATGTGCTGTCTACAAGAGATGCACTTCAGACCTAGGGACACAAAAAGACTGAAAGTGAGGGGATGGAAAAAGATTACCCATGCAAATGGAAATCAAAAGAAAGCTGGAGTAGCAATTCTCATATCAGGCAAAATAGACTTTACAAGAGACAAAGAAGGACACTACATAATGATCAAGGGATCAATCCAAGAAGATGATATAACAACTGTAAATATTTATGCACCCAACATAGGGGCACCTCAATACATAAGACAAATGCTAACAGCCATAAAAGAGGAAATTGACAGTAACACAGATATAGTAGGGGACTTTAACATCCCACTTTCACCAATGGACAGGTCATCCAAAATGAAAATAAATAAGGAAACACAAGCTTTAAATGACACATTAAACAAGATGGACTTAATTGATATTTATAGGACATTCCATCCAAAAAACAATAGAATACACATTCTTCTCAAGTGCTCATGGAACATTCTCCAGGATAGATCATATCTTGGGTCACAAATCAAGCCTTGGTAAATTTAAGAAAATTGGAATCATATCAAGTATCTTTTCTGATCACAATGCTATGAGACTAGATATCACTTACAGGATAAAATCTGGAAAAATACAAGCACATGGAGGTTAAACAATACACTACTAAATAACCAAAAGATCACTGAAGAAATCAAAGAGGAAATCAAAAAATACCTAGAAACAAAAGACAATGAAAACACGATGGCCTAAAACCTATGGGATGCAGCAAAAGCAGTTCTAAGAGGGAAGTTTAATGCAATACAATCCTACCTCAAGTAAAAAACATCTCAAAAAACCAACCTAACCTTAAACCTAAAGGAATTAGAGGAAGAAGAACAAAAAACCGCAAAGTTAGCAGAAGGAAAGAAACCATAAAGGTCAGATCAGAAATAAAAAAGAAATGAAGCAAATGACAGCAAAGATCAATAAAACTAAACGCTGGTTTTTTGAGATGATAAACAAAATTGATAAAACATTAGCCAGACTCATCAAGACAAAAAGGGAGAAGACTGAAATCAACAGAATTAGAAATGAAAAAGGAGAAGTAACAATTGACACGGCAGAAATACAAAGGATCATGAGAGATTACTACAAGCCAACTATATGCCAATAAAATGGACAACCTGGAAGAAATGGACAAATTCTTAGAAATGTACAACCTTCCGAGACAGAACCAGGAAGAAATAGAAAATATGAACAGGCCAATCACAAGCACTGAAATTGAAACTGTAATTAAAAATCTTCCAACAAACAAAAGCCCAGGACCAGATGGCTTCACAGGAGAATTCTATCAAACATTTAGAGAAGAGCTAACACCTCTCCTTCTCAAACTCTTCCAAAATATAGCAGAGGGAGGAACACTCCCAAACTCATTCTATGAGGCAACCATCACTCTGATACCAAAACCAGACTAAGATGTCACAATGAAAGAAAACTACAGGCCAATATCACTGAAGAACATACATGCAAAAATCCTCAACAAAATACTAGCAAGCAGAATCCAACAGCACATTAAAAGGATCATACACCATGATCAAGTGGGCTTATCCCAGGAATGCAAGGATTCTTCAATATACTCAAATCAATGAATGCGATATACTATATTAACAAATAGAAGGCTAAAAACCATATGATAATCTCAATAGATGCAGAAAAAGCTTTCGACAAAGATCAACACCCGTTTATGATAAAAAGTTTCTAGAAAGTAGGCACAGAGGGAACTTACCTCAACATAATAAAGGCCATATATGACAAACCCACAGCCAACATCATTCGCAATGGTGAAAAACCGAAGCCATTTCCTCTAAGATCAGAAACAAGACAAGATTGCCCGCTCTCAACACTATTATTCAACATAGTTTTGCAAGTTTTAGCAACAACAATCAGAAGAGAAAAAGAAATAAAAGGAATCCAAATTGTAAAAGAAGTTATACTGTCACTGTTTGCAGATGATATGATACTATACATAGAGAATCCTAAAGACACCACCAGAAAACTACTAGAGCTAATCAATGAATTTGGTAGAGTAGCAGGATACAAAATTAATGCACAGAAATCTCTTGCATTCCTATACACTAATGATGAAAAATCTGAAACAGAAATTAAGTAAACGCTCCCATTTACCACTGCAACAAAAAGAGTAAAATACCTAGGAGTAAACCTACTTAAGGAGAAAAAAGACCTATATGTATACAGAAAACTATAAGACACTGATGAAAGAAATTAAAGATGATACAAACAGAGGGAGAGATATACCATGTTCTTGGATTGGCAGAATCAACACTATGAAAATGACTATACTACCCAAAGCAATCTACAGATTCAGCACAATCCTTACCAATGGCATTTTTCACAGAACTAAAACAAAATCTTTCACAATTTGTATGGAAACACAAAAGACCCCTAATAGCCAAAGCAATCTTGAAAAAGAAAAATGTAGCTGGAGGTATCAGCCTCCTTGACTTCAAGCTCTACTACAAAGCTACAGTAATCAAGACAGTATGGTACTGGCACAAAAACAGAAATATAGATCAGTGGAACAGGATAGAAAGCCCAGAGATAAACCCATGCACATATGGTCACCTTATCTTTGATAAAGGAGGCAAGAGTATATACAATGGAGAAAAGACAGCCTCTTCAATAAGTGGTGCTGGGAAAACTGGACAGCTACATGTGAAAGAATGAAATTAGAACACTTCCTAACACCATACACAAAAATAAACTCAAAATGGATTAAAGACCTAAATGTAAGGCCATACACTATCAAACTCTTAGAGGAAAACATAGGCAGAACACCCCATGACATAAATCACAGCAAGATCCTTTTCGACCCACATCCTAGAGAAATAGAAATAAATACAAAAATAAACAAATGGGACCTAATGAAACTTAAAAGCTTTTGCACAGCAAAGGAAACCATAAACAAGATGAAAAGACAACCCTCAGAATGGGAGAAAATATTGGCAAATGAAGCAACTGACAAAGGATTAATCTCCAAAATTCACAAGGAGCTCACGTAGCTCAATATCAAAAAACAAACAACCCAATCCAAAAATGGGCAGAACACCTAAATAGACATTTCTCCAAAGAAGATATACAGATTGCCAACAAGTACATGAAAGAATGCTCAACATCATTAATCATTAGAGAAATGCAAATCAATACTACAACAAGGTATCACCTCATACCAGTCAGAATGGCCATCATCAAAATATCTACAAACAGTAAAGGCTGGAGAGGGTGTGGAGAGAAGGGAACCCTCTTGCACTGTTGGTGGGAATGTAAATTGATACAGCTAGTACAGAGAACAGTAAGGAAATTCCTTAAAAACTAAAAATAGAGCTACCATATGACCCAGCAATCCTACTACTGGGCATATACCCTGAGAAAACCATAATTCAAAAAGTGTCATGTACCACAATGTTCATTGCAGCTCTATTTACAATAGCCAGGACATGGAAGCAACCTAGGTGTCCATCGACAGATGAATGGATAAAGAAGATGTGGCACATATATACAATGGAATATTACTCAGCCATAAAAAGAAATGAAATTGAGTTATTTGTAGCGATGCGGATGGACCTAGAGTCTCTCATACAGAGTGAAGTAACTCAGAAAGAGAAAAACAAATACTGTATGCTAACACATATATATGGAGTTTTAAAAAATGGTTCTGATGAACCCAGGGGCAGTTCTGGAATAAAGACACAGATACGGAGACTGGACTTGAGGACACGGGGTGGGGGAAGGTAAGCTGGTACGAAGTGAAAGAGCGACACTGACCTATATACATTACCAAATGTAAAATAGATAACTAGTGGGAAGCAGCTGCATAGCACAGGGAGATCAGTTCAGTGCTTTGTGACCACCTAGAGGGGTGGGATAAGGAGGGTGGGAGGGAGACTCAAAAGGGAGGGGATATGGGGATATACGTTTGCATATAACTGATTCACTTTGTTATACAGCAGAAACTAACACAACATTGTACAGCAATTATACTCCAATAAAGATGTTAAAAAAGAAAAAGAAAGTAGATTAGTCTGAGGTATCTGAAATTCTTTTACATTAAATTCACATAAGTATACTTACCCCTCAACAGAGTCTTGAAATGTTTCTTTTCCTCTGTACTATTCCATATAGTGCTGGAAACATCAGGCAAGGAGCCTGGCTTAACTATGTGTCAATGGGAAAATATTTATCTAGAAACCTACTCTTAACCAAATTAAAACACTCCCTTTAAAATGTATGAGGAAGTTATGGCAGAAATGGCAGTGTTCCCCATTCCACCCACCATGTTAAAAATCAGTACAAACAAATTAGGTCATTCTTCTTAAAGCACTTCTGTTTTTGTTAGTTACAAGATATAATTTATATACAGAATGAATGGCACTTTTATTTTCTACTCCAAACTCATGGTTTAAATATTAATATATGCCATATTATCAACTGATAAAATTTGTTTTTTGCCACACCATGCAGCATGTGGGAGCTTAGTTTCCAGGCCAGGGATTGAACCCATGGCCCCTACATTGAGAGTGCAGAGTCTTAACCACTGGACCTCCAGGGAAGTCCCCAAATTTGTTCTTTTGTCATTGTAACACTATATACTGCATTTTCATCTCATCCTCTAATATTTTATATGAATTAATGCTACTTGCTATTTCCACTTCTTACAATACTGTCACTGTATGTATAATATTGGACATCTACCAATAATCTAATTATTTAGACAAATTACCCCTAAATTTTTAGGTGAATGGATGGACATATTCAATCATCTAAACTATTTAAATATATAAACTCAACATTCAAATGAATAAAGTATTGGTCTAAAAAGAATAAAGTAAATAACATAATCACAGTAACATCTAATTAAAATTGAGTAAGTCTGTTCTTGATGTTCTTATATTGTATTAAGAGTGAATCAATATTTACTAAGAACTGAATTATGAATCAGACTGAAAACAAAGGAGTCTTAGTTTATTGATCTAAGAAGAAATTGACTAAACTAGGAACTGGGGAACGGGTAAATATACCAAAGCTTGGAGAAATGTTGGAAGACAAGTTTATGAGTAAAGCCTTGAAAGATAACATTTTAGGTTCAAAACGATTTTTCTTTATGAAAACAATGATTTACTAGGTGTTTATGTCACTTCTTTTCCATTTCCTTCCTTCCCACCTACCACTCTGCAAAAGCACCACAGAAACAAATTAAAATGTACCTGCTGGAAGAGGCACTTTGAGTTCTTCTTTCATGGAGTGATGGAATGATAGACAGTTCTTTGTAAGCACAATGTCATCCAGTGCAATATCTCCATGGTGGCCTTTCCCAACTCTGCCTTCAAATTTGAGTTGGAAGTCCTCATCACCAGACAGGGATAATTCTTCCCGCTGCCAGAAATTGCCTTGTTCTACAGTGAGGTTAAGTAGGACCTTCGTTTGGTTTGAGACTGACACCTGGATCAAAGTGAGCGCTCCAATGCCATGTCCATACATGTGATAATGAAAAATTATCTGTAACCAAGAATCAGAATATTATATATAATTAGTACAATTAATTTCACCTTATTTTCAATTATATCATATTGTCCTCTCCTTTCTTAACAGATTCCTGAAGGAAAATTAGATCTGTATGTTCTACTGCTCTGTGAGTGCTCTACCAATGAATGAAGTTAGGCCAGCCTTAAATCATATGTTGCAAAACATGGAAAATAGTACAATAAGGATCAAATAGAAACTTAGTTGAAAAATGAGCAGAGTTCACTTCCTTTCTGTGACTTATAAAAGTAGGATTCCTCCACAAACTCTTAAGATCCACTGTCAAAGGAATAAAAATATCATTAAAAAGTGATGTATTATATAGAAAGACTTTTCATGATTAAGAAATATCAGGTACTAAAGAAAATCATTTCTAATCTCATGAAACTTAAATCATTTTCTTCAAAATAGCAGAGTACTTTATTGCTTATTCTACCACATCCTTGCACTTGAAACACATTTTCAGTTCTACAAGATCCTCAGGGCTGTACTATACATAGCAAACCACCAGAATAGCGATTTCTAAATTTTACTTGAAACGCTTTAGAAGAGCAGACTTGAGAGTTGTACCCCCAAGTAAAAATTAATGTAAGTATTTCCAGGGATTAACATTTCAATGTTTCAAAGATGTAGTTTACCAGATTTTTAGTGATTGTTACGCAGATGGAGAAAGTCAGGGGACATTCTAGGAGGAAGAAGAATATGAGTTAGGAACAACAGGGACTGAGAGTGTTTTTAAGCTTTTGTCTTGTCTTTTTTATGAATGAGGGAAAAGAGTAATGGTGGGTGATCTTCACACAGGAAAATCACATTTTGGAAAGACTAGCACTCATGGATATTATATTCTAGAGAAAGAAAAATGAATGTGTTTAAAGGGTAAAGAATGTGATTAGACAATATATGCAATGCATACTTCAAAGAGCACCAAGAAGAGCTAAGCCATGTAAATAACTCTATGCAAATTTCCTAGCTGATGAATAATACCTGAATTTCAGGTATTATTCTATGATCCAAAAATGTTTCTTCTATTGATTAATCCATTACTGTTGGAAAACATGAGCTCTATGACCACTTTGGCTTGTTTGGGGAGGACTGGTCAAACCTGAGTGTCACAAAGTGAGAAAGACAAAGAGTCTGAGGTCAGCCACTTGAGCAGCATCAATAGGCAAGAGAGGAAACTACCCAACAGGCATAGCACGTCTGTCTGGAGCCCTTGCAGTCATAGGTGTGGTCTTCCCAGTATTCTCCCTTGTTTTGTCTTCTTATTTGCACAGAAAGCATAAGCCATATGTTTTATGTCAGAGTAAATACTTCCTTATCTTCTTGAGGCCATTTTCTGAATGATGCCATTGGGTCAACATGCAAACAAGCATCTAAATACTCCATTTCTACAGAGAACACTTGATGACAATGTAACCTAATCACAGGGCAACATGAGTGAATGAAAATCTCTTAAGTATTAAATTCTTCTAAGGAGGCATTTTCACCGGAAATTTCAGTTACTCAGAGTTTTGATCTCTACCCTCATCAATCTATGTCTGCATCCCTTCATACCTCTCAACCATCCCTCAAAAGGAAGAAAAATCTCCAATTCGATTTTTTCTCCCTGAAGTTTTCCACAAGGTCAAGTGACAGAAAGGATTTTCATGAAATTATGGAAGGGCACACTGCTTAGCTGATAAACAAATGTTTATATATGAGAGACCCAATCATTCCCAGCATGACCTTTCCTTACTTCTTTGTATTCAATCTATATCATAAATATTCATAAAATGAACCATTCATCATTAATTTTTTGACATTTCTCCTAGGCATACTTCATTATTCTCACACAGGTGTTTAAAACAGTGGGAACTATAGTGCTGGGACCAGGGAAAAATAGAGATGAATGAGATCCTTAGTAACTACAGTATGAAAAAAAAAATCTTTTGAACATTCTTAGAGGAAGTCTGAAAAGAAAAGCTAGGGAGTCTGTTTTTGATGTCTTTCAAATTACTCAATATTTTCTTGAAAATAAACCCCAGCATACCAGATTTTATATATGTTGAGTCTATATCTATAAATCTATATACCCATATTCTGAAATTTGTAAATTAGTTCTAGTCTTAAAAGCTGATTAAAAATTAAACATGAAATATATACAATTTCAGTTTGACTTTTTTGCTTTTCTAAAACTCAGTGTTTGCCAAACTGATTAAATAAAGTTTAATATAATTGTGTATGATTCATTACATCCATTCTGGACTGCTGAGTTACGTCTTTAAAACTCTGAGAGTGTCACTTTCTTGCAGAAAATCTATGAAATTTGCCTGAAGAGAGAAGAGATATGTGATTATTCCCTGAGAATTAAACTATGAAATCAATTTAAGATGACACAGGAAAGCTCCTAACACAAACTAAAGGTTTAACATGTCTTAAGACTGGGGAAATGGTAGGATGTAAAGGATGGTCAGTATAAAACAGAGGAACAAACATCTGTGATAAGTACAGGTACAGCTGGGGAGCCTTCGAGCAAAGATTTAATATGTCCCCTTCTGGGGTTAGGGCTGTCTATTGAGGAGACAGGTACACAAGAATAATACAATTTGAAGAGAATAAAGGTTTAAATCATGTTATTGTCTCCCAGCCTGTTTCTTTGATTGGCTAGCAACTTTCTGAATATAATTTGTTTTCCTTTCAGTGTTCAGACATTGGGGAATACACCAGTCAGAATACATGTGTTCAGAGCTTATGGAGATTGCATTTCTTGCTGTAAATATAAATAAATGGCAAATGTATTCACGCATTAATCTCTTATAAGCAAGATTCTGTGAAGTCATCTCTGAGTGCTTAATTTATATGTAAAGATAACTTTAGCCCCTAGCCTAGCTGACTCAAATCCTTTGGGGAATAAAAATAGACAATCATGCAAACAATAAATAGTGAAGGTCCTTGCAAATGCATAGTCATCATACGAAGATCCATACAACTCTATTTATACTTTAAACACTCTTATGTTTTCTTCAAATTTCCACAGCATAATGGCCAAACCATTTTTTCTTCCTGCCCCTAGAAATTCTACTTTTTAAAGGGTCAATTTCAGTCTTTCCTTTTCCATGAAGACGTCTTCAACCATTTTATCATGGTGCCAACTATGACGCATATTAGTTCTTGGAAATACTTAACTTTATACTATTTCTCATTGTCCAATTCTCTTTCTTATGGTGAAATTCCCATAATTCCAATAAGTACCAAGTTCCCTGAGTGGACACAACTGATATTTCACTTCTTTTGTTCTACCCGTGGTTATGGATAATAAGCATGACATTTTCCAATGGTTTCCAAAATTCCTTATCTATGGAACTTATCCACAGGATAAATTCTTCCAACAGCTCTAATGGTCCTTCCCTTTCACCCTTACTTCACTTTCTACCTCCCTCACATATTCCAAGTTGAATACGTTCAAACTCATTTGTTGGTCTGGTGCTGGCCGTTTCATTTTCTGTACTTAACTCCATCAGAAGTTGTTCATAATATTTCTGTTTTTTTCCCCATACCTTGCAGTTTTTGCTTCTTCTGCTTATGACTGGGCTTGAAATTCTGGCTGCTCTCATGGGCTGCTGCGGGAACAAGCTCTTTATAAAGATGTAATGACCAGATGAATTTCGCAAGGTGTGATCAGCAGCCGGCTGTGTGCCTGAGGCAGGGATGCCGCTAGCCTTCAGAGTCCAGTCAAAGTCATCATCCTGTTCCTGCTCCCAGGCACAAAGATCAAACTCAAAATCACAGCAGCCACTGGAGGTACCTGGAAAACATTTTCCAATTTATGGTGGAGAGAAAAAGGAAATTAGTAGATAAAGCATGCAATCACAAATTACAGTAATCTTATTAAACACACTCATGTTTCAGGATCTTTGAACTTGCTACTCTCTCTGCCTGGATTCTTTCCCAAATGGCCTGTCCACTCACTTCTATCAGATCTGTATTTGAGCATCACCTTCTCAGTGGGTCCTTATTTATCAGTGTACGTAAAATCTCCTATCCTCAACTCTGTCCTGCTTCACTGTTTATTTTTATTTTGGGCACTTTTCTAACACATTATATGTTTTACCGACTTATTTTTTGTCTTCCCCCACTCCTCACTCATCAGAATGCATGTGTTATGAAGGAGAGAATTTGCTCAGTTTTGTTGTTATATTCCCAGTGCCTGGCAAATAATTGCTCAATTTGCTGAATAAATAAATGAACTTTTAAAAAAGAAAAAAAATACAGTAATCTTATGTAGCTTTTTTTTTTTTTTTTTTTTTGCGGTACGCGGGCCTCTCACTGTTGTGGCCTCTCCCGTTGCAGAGCACAGGCTCCGGACGCGCAGGCTCAGCGGCCATGGCTCACGGGCCTAGCTGCTCCATGGCATGCGAGATCTTCCTGGACCGGGGCACGAACCCGTGTTCCCTGCATCGGCAGGCAGACTCTCAACCACTGCGCCACCAGGGAAGCCCTTATGTAGCTTTTATATATAGAAGGGATAAACAAGGTCCTACTCTATAGCACAGAGAACTATATTCAATATCCTGTGATAAACTATAATGGAAAAGAATATAAAAAAGAATGTATATATATGTATAATGGAATCACTTTGCTGTACAGCAGTAATTAACACAACATTGTAAATCAACAATACTTCAATTAAAAAAATTGAAAAAATTGCAGTAATCCTGCCACATCATGTAATGTTAGAAACCTTACAATATTATCCTGACTGCAACATTAAAATAGAATAGTTTAGTTTGTTACACACAGCTATTTCCATGGCTCATTTAAGTTTGTTTCTTCAATAGTCTGGTCCCTGTGTCAAAATCCATGAGAAAATATTCCAGCATTACACACATTTCCTCCTGCAAACACCTATTTGGTCAATGTAATTTATTTCTTCTCTCTTCTCATCTCTGCTTCTCAGATCTTGGTAGGCAATTTAGGACGTTTATTATTCTGCAACACAGTTTAGCTGGGAAATACTTCCTAAAGCAAAAGTTATTAATCATTGTAATTATTTTTTAAAACATAGACTTATTTTAGAGATAAGAAAATTGTGAAACAGAAAAGGTTAAAACTGTAATGATTTAATTTATTATAATAAGTTGCAGAAATTAAATATATTGAGTTACATTAAATATCAACTATCTCCCAGGTATTTTAAAAATATTTTATTATTAACGTTGCTTAAGTTTTTCTTCCATTTCCAGGATAGTAAGAATTCTAAGTCCAACTATGCCCTTATTGATTTTCTGCTTGCTGGATCTATCCATTTCTGATAGAGGGGTGTGAAAATCTCCAACTATGATAGTGGATTCATCTCTTTTCTTTGCAGTTCTAGAAGTTTTTTATGTCACACAGGTTGACATTCTGTTGTTAGGTACATACACATTAGGGATTGTCATGTCTTCTTAGAAAAGTGACCTCTTTACTGTTGTGTAATGCCCTTATTTATCCCTGATAATGTTCATTGCTTTGAAGTCTGTTCTGTCTGAAATTAAAATAGCTGTTCCTGCTTTCTTTCCATTCATGTAAGCATGGTATATATTTCTGCATACGTTTACCTTTAACCTATAAATATCTTTATATTCAAAGTGGGTTTCTTGTAGACAACATGTAGTTGGGTCCTATTTTCTATTCAATTGTTAATTCAGTTTCTAAATTACATTTGAAACTTCTTTTGAAAATTTACTCTGTCCTAAAATAGACTGTAATTCCTACAGCCTCTTTTAGTTCAGAATGCTAAAGTTCTCCTAAGTATCCTCTCAAAGGACTGGGAAGTAAATCTCACTAAAATAATAATGAACCCCAACTCACCATCTTGTTTATAATCTGAACTCTTATCTTGGTTAAGAATATAAAATGAAGTAACTAATTCAGTTGCCCTTATGTTGGAAAACTTAGCAGCCCATGAGGACCAGATTTCCATATAGACCAGCATCTAGAAAGGCCATTTGTATAGGAAATGATGTGTGTTGCTGAAAAACAGATTTGTTAAAAAAAAATCATACAAATACTGCTATATGAATCTCTATAGTGTAAACCATATTTTTGCTTTTGATATTTACTATAGTTTTGAAGATATATTTCCTTGGAAAGTTTAATTCTAAAATACCAGTGGAGGAAAACACAGCAAGCAGGGCCTAAGTGGTTTGAATTACACATCACTATGGTAAGAGGGAGCAACTTATAATTTCATTTTCTACTATTTCCCACAGGTGCCATGCGAGACAAGTAGCAAATAGTCTTCTGTGCAGATGCCAATTCCTGGCATTTCATGGAGCAATTAATGCCCGTGCCAGACAGGTGTGCCGTCAGGAAGAAAATGATCCCTTCGTCTACAGCTGTATCATCAATCAAACCAGTTTCTCCCTTCCAAATGCTATAATTTTTCCATCGATCAATATCTTTATAAGTATAAAAATGTTTCATTTAAAACAGACATAATTTTGAAAGAACACAACCTAATGCCTTTTAAGATCCTACCATCAAATTTTTAAAAGATATCATTCTATTCATTTATTCATTTCATATAAAATTTTTACTTATTTTTTAAATTGATATATAGTTTCTGTAAAAGAGTGTATAGGTGTAAAATATAGTGATTCACAATTTTTAAGTTATACTCCATTTATAGTTATTATAAAATATTGGCTGGGGCTTCCCTGGTGGCGCAGTGGATTTTTGCTACCACCCTTTGCAATTCCTATCATCTGGAACCTTCTTTACTATTCTTTATTTAACCAACTCCCTATTCATTCTTCATAGATATAATCAACACAAGGCTAACTAAAGAAATAAAAACTAAAGTATTAAAATTCTTAAGATGTGTGAATGTTATCTTATGCAAAAAATGACACAATATTGTGATAATTTACTCATAATTAGAGTACTGTGGTATTTGATGAATATTTAATTCCCATGTTTATGGGAAACTTTGAGAATTTAAACCATCCAATGAGAGGGATACTAGATAATAGAGGCCTTGAACTGTGCATATAAAATGCTACTAAAGGATTCTAAGAATATATATATTGACATCATAACTATGAACATGAGAAAGGGGAATGTGAAAAAACGTGCAGAATCAATGGTACCTGTTTCTAAATCTTAAAGTTGTATTATTATGAAGAACTACAAGTAGTAAGAAATATTATCATCAAAAACTCATACTGAAAAAAGATGGAAATGTAGATTCAATATTAGGAAAATCATTATATCAAGGGGTGCCTGACAGTTGAAAAGGCTTTTTATGTGAGACAGAGTATTCTCTCCTATGAAAGTGTTCAAACAGCAATCAGGTTATTTTTCCTTTCCCACCTCCATTGTCTGCCAGATCAGAGAAGTTACAGAAATGATTCTTTGATTGGTTGGTGACTCAGTTACCAATTCAATCAATAGCAATTCAGTAGATGTGATTCATCAATAAACATGTCTTAGTGGCGTTCTCTCATATATTAATAGACTGTGATAAGTGCTAGGATATAGATAAAAAATTTACGATCAATTGTAACTGAGCAAAAGTGAATCCTTCACAGAAGTCTTAGTGTTAGATCCCTGTTTCAAAGAGCATGGAGTAACTTCTTTTTTTCTCTCCAACTCTATGATTCTTTGATTTTATGGTTCAATAACTTGAACTTTATATCATATTTTGACAAGTTGTTTATATTGTATTTATAAAAAGGTTAGTAGCTAGATCTATTTCTAGATTTTTCTTCTTAATGAATTAGTATTTTCAGTCTCAAATGAATGTCAAAGAAAAGAGAAAACACAGATTACCTATGACAGGAATGAAACGGGATATAATAGACCCTATGGATATTAAAAGGATGATATAAGATTACTATTAATAACTCTAATGCACTAAATTGACAACTTCTATGAAATGGACCTATTCCTTGCAAAGAACAAACACAAAATGATTTGAGCAGCTTTATAACTTTTAAGGAAATGGAACTCATAATTTTAAAATTCCTGAAAAAGAAATATCCAGGCTCCGATAGTCTCATTGGAGATTTCTACCAAAACTTTAAGGCACACAGATCAGAAAGGAAGACATAAAACTGTCCCAATTTTCAGATGACATGGCTGTCAACATAGAAAACCTAAGGAATGTATTATAAAAATTTGAGAATACATGACTCAGCAAGGTTGCAGAACACATGATCTACATATATAATTAATTGTGTTTTTATATATCATCATTGAATATGTAGAAACCAAAATTTAAAATATAATATCATTTATAATCCCTTAAAAAATGAAATACTTAGGTGTAAATCTTATAAAATATGTACAGGACTTGTAAGCCAAAAACTACAAAACACAGGTGAAAAGAAATCAAAGTCTAAACAATGGAGAGACAAACTGCTCATGGATTGGAAGACATCCTATTAAAGATGTTATTTCTCCCAAACTGATATATGTATTTAATAAAATTCTTGTCAAAGTTACATCACTTTTTTGGTAGATATAGCGATGATATTTTTTTAAAGTGAAAGCAAAGCCAAAGGAACCTGAATAACTAAGGCTATATAGTTGAAAAAGAAAAATAAACTAGAAGGACTCTCTCTACCTAATTTTAAGATTTATTATAAAGCTTTAATTTTCAAGACTGTGTGGTACCGATGAAGGAACAGACACTTGGATCAATGGAACAGAACCCAAAACAGCTTCACACAAGCACAACCAACTAACATTTGACAAAGATGCAGATGCAGTTAAATGAAGGGAGGACAGCTTTGTTAACGGTGATGAAGCAACTGGATAACTATTGACCAAAAAAAAAAAAAAAAAATGACCCAAACCTCATAACTTAAACAAAAATTAACAAAATGGAGCATACACTTAAATATAATACTATGCAACTTTTAGAAGGAAAAATAGAAGAAAATCTGGGACCTAGACCTCAGTGAAGTGTTTTTGACCGTGATATCAAAAGCATGATCCCTAAAAGGAATGATCAATAAACTGGACTTCATCAAAATTACTCTTTCCCTGTAAAGAGAATGTTAAGATAATCTAAATCCTATGAGAGAACATTTGTCACTCACACATCTGCCGAAGGACTTATATCTATAATATATGAAGAACTCTCAAAACTCAACAGTTTGAAAACTTCTGATTAGAAAATGGGCAGAAGACATGAAGAAACATTTCACCAAAGAGGATATACAGATAACAAAGAAACACATGATAAGATGTTCAACACCACTAACTATCAGGGAAAACGCAAATTAAGACCCTGACGAGATATTAACCTATACCTATAAGAAGAGCAATAATAAAGATAAAATAGCTACAATACCAAATGCTCACAAGGATGTGGACAAACTGGATCTCTCACACATTGTTGGTGGTAACGTAAAATGGCATAACCGCTCTGGAAAATAGTACTATGGTCTGTTACATCCATGCCATGGAACATGAGTCAGCAATAAAAAGGAACAAATGATTTACACACACATCAACTTGGATGGCTCTCAAGGAGATTATGCTGAATGAAAAAAAGACAGTCTCAAAAGGTCACAAACTGCATTTACATATTTATATAACTTTCTCAATATTACGAACTATAGGGATGGAGAACAAAATAGTGGTTTCCCAAGGTTAGGGATGGTGAGAATAAATGTAATTATAAAGGAATAGCTCAGGGGAGATTTTGGTGGAGACAGGATATTTGATTGTAGTGTGATGATTACATGAGTTTTCACATATAATAAAATGCCATAGAACTATACACATACATTGAACCATATTGTTTCCTGGTTTTGATATTATACTATACTATAAAATGTAACCACTGAGGGAAGCTACATGAAGGGTACACAGAATTTCTCTGTACTATCTTTGTAACTTCCTATGAACCCACAATTATTTCAAAATTCAAAAAATTAATGTCATGTGCCAATTATTATTCGGTGACATCATCAGGAAATTGTGATACAGTGATTTCCTTTGTATTGCCTTATTCTATGAAGTAATAATAAATTCTGTAAATAATACTTTCCAAACTGTTTCACAGAACAATTGTTCTATAAGGAGTATACTTAATTCCATGTAAAAAAAAGAGTTTCTGGGTAATTTGGAAAAATCCTATTTATAATACCAGGTTTTCAAAAATTGTCATAATTTTTTCTTCAGTGATGACTACCTGATTTCATAATTCTGAAAATATTACCCTAATGCGTGTCACTTTACAACACTGAGTTCATGAGAAAGGGATCAGTGTTGATAATCTTGGAAAGACAGTGAAAGCTTTCTAAACCTCAGTCACTAGGCTACAGCCTGCAAATAATGAATTCCTGACGCTTAAGACAGCAGATCCTTCACAGGAAGCCTGGTTTATTAACCTTATGATACCTGACCTACTTTTGAACATAATCTCCCAAAGAAAACAAAAGCTATTCATAGTGCATGATTAATAAAGTCTCTGAAAATACACTAGCTGTTTTCAAGGTGATGTAAAAATCCATGTTGGGATTAGTATTTAAATACCCTAACTAAATTACTTTTCCCTCACCCATCCAAAAGTGCTTTGTACTTATTCTAACTCCCATTCGCAAGGTGAATGTTTATGTACCTATTTCTCTAGCTAGACAAGAAGCTCCACAATTCTTCAGGTAATATCTTATTTTTCTTTGTTTTTGCTCCAGGGCCACTTATATTAGAGATGCCCAATGTTTAACCAAATAAATAAATGTCCAGTATGCAAGGCTAGGCCAGGATGGTGTACACTGGTGCCAGTAGAGTCCCACAGAGGCACTCTACACCTTTAAATTCATTTTTTGCCACAACTGAGCACAAATTCTGATATGCTAAAAAATTTTAGATGGAGCACTGGATATGGTGTAGAAGTAACAGCTATAATATAACCTTGCTGTGAGTAAAAAGTCACATATATATCATAGCATCAAACAATAGCCCCTTCGCCCCCCAAAATTCATCAGTTTACTTGAAACAGAGAAAATTCTGCTATAACAAATGAGAAAGGGTAGTCATGATGTAAATGAGTCAACTCAAATATGTCCTGAAGGATAACTATTTAGGGGAATTACAGTTATACATTCATAGAAATCAAAGGAAATTGTTAGTGATGTGGTGATAATATAGAAAGGACCGTGTTTTAACTATTGCTGACTTTTTAAATGTTTTTGAATTTTTTAAAAATTCATTCAAATACATCAAATATCACTTGGCTCAAATCCATTATTTGTTCCATCTTTTTTGTTTGTTTGTTTTTTAACATCTTTATTGGAGTATAATTGCTTTACAATGTTGTGTTAGTTTCTGCTGTATAACAAAGTGAATCAGCTATATGTATGCATATATCCCCATATCCCCTTCTATCTTTACTTAAATGTCAATTTCTCAGTGAGAACTTTTCCGATGGCCCTATTTAAAACTATAACCACCACTCCAAGCATCTTCTTTCTCACTTTTCCCTATTTTACTTTTTGCCAGAGCACTTGTCATTATGAAATATGCTGTGTTATTTTACTTACTCTGTTTTGTCTGTGTCCCCTTCCACTACCACCAAACATAAAGCAAGCTCCATGAGAGCAGGAAATTTGTCTGTACTGTTCACAGCATTATTCTTAGTAACTAGAACCCTCGCACATAGTAGATGCTCAGTAAATATTTGCTGAATAAATGCATGAACGTTCATTCTTTAAAACTTCTTAAAATCGCCAATAAATTATATCAGGCAATTAAATACATACGTAGGCATTAAATCTTGACTTAACTATAAATGGTTCAATTAAATTCATTAAGAAAATATACACAGAATCATTTTTAATACTTAAAAAGCTAATTATTGCCCCTATTAAAATCCTGATATATTTGTATATGTCAATAAGGAAACAAAGAATAAAATAATAGCTCTTCCTTCTCACCAGAAAACTTTTTCAAATGTTTGTATTGTTTAGATGAGTGCCTCTCAAATTTTAGTGCACATATACTTGTTAAAATGCAGTTTACGATTAAGTCTGGGGTGGGGCCTGACTTCCGACAAAAATGCTGTTTGTCTCTAGACCAAGATTTGAGTAACTGAGTTTAGATAACTTTTCAGCAGTGTTAAATTGCACATTGATGTAACATTAAAAAATGATATTTTTAGAAACATTCATCCAATAGGAAAAAATGTGTTTAAAAATATTTGTAATGACTTTAGCAAGGTTACTATAAGTAACTGAGTATAAGAGTTTGATTTATTGTTAATCACGTGCTCTTTCACCAAGAGGGAACCCTAACGTAAACTATGGACTGGTGATAATGACATCTCCCGTGTAACAAATCACCACTCTGGTGGGGGACATGATAGTCTGGGGGGGGCGCGGCTGTGCATGTATGGGGATTAAGTTTTGCTGTGAACCTACAACTCCTTTAAAAAATAAATTCTATTGAAAAATTTAAAAGGCAGCCTCCAGAATGAGAGAAGATATTTGCAAATCATACATATGATAAGGGCTTAATATCCAGAATATATAAATAACTCTTACAACTCTACAATAAAAAACACACAATTCTGTAAAGAAAAGCACAAAGTACTTTGACAGTTCTCCAAAGAACATACACAAATGGCCAATAAGCACAAGAAAAGATGATTAACGTTGTAGTCATTAGGGAAGGACAAATCAAAACCACAATGAGATTCTACTTCATACACACTAAGATGGCTATAATTTAAAAAAAAAAAAAAAAGAAAAGAAAACAACAAGTATTGGCTAAGTCCCAGATCTCCTTCAAGAATCTGCCCAGGAGGGGGAATTAGATGAAGGGAGTCCAAAGGTACACACTTCCAGTTACAAGATAAATAAGTACTAGGGCTGTAATGTACAACACGATGACTATAGTTAGCACTGTTGTATGGTATATTTGAAAGAGATTAGATCCTAAGAGTCCTCATTTCAAGGGAAAAAACATTTTTTTCCTCTTTTTATTTTTTTGTACCTATATGAGAAAATGGATGTCAATGGATTACCACTAAACTTACTGTGGTAATCATTTCACAATATAAATAAGTCACAATGATGTATACCTTAAACTTATACAGGGCTGTATGTTAATCATATCTCAGTAAAACTGGGGGGGGGAATAAATAAGTAAAATGAAAAAAATTGTTTAAATATCTTTCATCAGGCCTATCCTCATCAAGCTCCCTAACATTGCTATTTTCTCTCTCTCCATTTTTCATCTCCTTTAATTTACTCTATATTTTCTCATAGAAAATGTATCACTTATCAACTTCTGACAAACTCTGTAATATACATACACACACACATGGATATTCTGTGTGTGTGTGTGTATGTGTGTGTGTGTGTGTGTGTGTGTAGAAGAAGAGAGAATATTTTCTGTTTAACACAGGGGAATGGGTAATATGATTTTTGTCTGTTTCATTTATGGATGTACACTAGATGTCTCAAACACTGCTTGACATATACCTTTTCAGTAAATATATGTTAAATTAATTCGATATTTTGTCTTCTCGATTTCTCTTGATCATTCTTGACAGCGTCTTGAAAATGTTATCAGTCTTTCCAAATCCTCTCTCTCTGACATTTGTGTTCTATTCTATTAATCTGTATTATTAGCTAATTACTTTCTTTGGTAAGGATTTAAGCATATAAATTTTTCACTAAGCATTTTCTTAACTAAATACCACAGGTTTTTTAATGCACTATTATTATTATTATTTATTTAAAACATTTTCTAATTTTACTGTAATTTTTTTGGTGGGGAGATGGGTTATCAAATGTGTCTTCTAACTAACAGGGAATTTTCTAGCTTTTGTCTTACAACTGATTTCCAGCCTAATTCAAAAGATGTAATCCATTTCACTTTAATCCATTTAAAATTACTGAAGTTTGCTTAGTGCTTAATAACATATATTCTGTGTGTACTTGAAATAGATGTCTGCAGTTGGGAAATACAGTATTACATGTGCCCATTAGGTTCCGATTACTTACTAATTATTCTGGTCAAATATCCTGCATCCTTACTAATCACAGTGCAGAATTAAATTATTTTGAGCATGCCTGAGATACTCTTGTGTATCACCAATAAATATGCTAATTGGAAAGTACAGAGAAACAAAAATATGATTGTTTGCCAAAGGAGCCTCTGTACCAATGGCAAAATATGTTCAACTAAAATTTCAGATTTCTCAGATACACCAATCACTTTCTTTTTGACTATGTCCTATATTTTAGATATATTTATATTATAAAGCAAAAAAAGAAACCAGTTAATCTTTCTTCCAAATCTTGCTTTATGAGCCTATATTGGTCTACAGAAAATTAAAGCCACAGGTACTTTTGTTTTATAAAGGATTATTTTCTTTTCCTTTGTCAGAGATAGTCTATGCCTTTACAAAGAGCTCAGCAGTTTCATTCTTTCTTCTATTCCTAGGTGGTGTATTTATACCAAATGATATTTTAGACGTTTTTTTAGAGTTGTGATGCATGTTCAGCCTTTACTTAGACTTCTCACCAAAAAAAAAAAAAAAAAAAAAAAACAACCCAAAACAAACCAAAATAACCTCACACAAGTTCCAAAGATCATGAAACCTAAGCCTAAATTCTTGGTTGGTTGTCAGCCAAACTTCTGAGATCAGTTGCTATGGTGATTTTTTTTTTTAAGTTTTTCTTCCTATTCTTCTGGGTCTAATTAAGAATCAAAGTTTATAGTATATGCAGGAAAAATAACAGCACTCATATTTCATATAGCAGGTTCTAGCCACTCTATAATTAAAACATTTAAAACCATTAACGTAGGAATACAATTGAATTTTTAAATACATAATAAAATAAGCAGTGTTATATAAAAAGAAATTATATTCATGTAATAAGAACCAATATCAAAATGTGGGTTACTTTTAAGGTTTGTTCCAACTTTTTGGTTGTTTATTTGTTCTAAGGAGCTGAAAAAATTTTCTTCTCCTTATATAATATCTGGAACTAATTCATCTCTCTTGCTCCAGTATTACTGATATCACAGCCCCATTCAAATGTTACAGTGATTTGGCAATCAGTTCACCAGAAAGCACCTTCTGATAAAACTTTCCCTCCAAGGGCTTGTAATTACTTTTGTCTTTATTTTCCATACAAAAGAACCACCAAGACAATAAATTTCAGTACATTTCTCTGACCCTCTTAGTATATCAGTATACCCTCCCAAACACAGATAGAGGATTCCTAGAAATATTTGCAAAGTTATTATCTAAGTACAAAGAGTTCAAGGAAAATTTAGCCAGAAATAAAATACTTTAAACACTGAAAACATTGCATTAAATCATATCTTGGGAAAGAGATAAGTTGGCAACATGACAAATAAAATTCAAAAGCATAGTATCTGTTCTGTTCGACTGATTAGCTAATAGATTTGTGACTCAAATGAAAATGGCAATGAAGAAAATGTAAAAGCATTTGATGCAGAAAATAACAAAAAACGCAGCAAAAATATTCATAAGATAAAGGTAAAAATTAATACAGAATACAAGATTAGCCAAACAGTTTTGCTTGGTTCATATAATAGTAATAATTGATATTATAAGATATAATCCACACTTGAAGAAACAAACAGTTATTGGATATACACAGGATTTCTACATCCACAACTTTTTTGCTTTTCCTAAGATTCAGTTGTACACAGAAGTGGTATGGTGGCTTGGGCAAAGCAGTGAATCATAAATCAAAGTACCTGGAAACTAGGATCAACTCTGTCAGTACCAGTTTTATGAAATTTGACCAAATCTTAGCCACTCTTGTTCAGCAGCTTTATCCATGGAATGCACTAATAATATCTGTCCCACTTACTCGTCGGGTTTCTGTGAAGATCAAGTGGAGATCAGTAGATAGAAGGGCTTTGAAAGTTAAAAGTTCTATGTAAATGTGAGCTCTTAATATACTGACGTTGTTCTTGTGATTCCAGATTTGGTTTCAAGAGGCAAAAAAGAGATCAAACTGTAGTACGCTAGCTCAGAAATTATTATTGGTAATAGTGGAATAATTTGTCAACCTTAATTCTGACAATTTGCATTCACTTCATTTGCAGTGAAATGAGGCAACCGTGCACTGTGTTCCATGATTTTACAGGCTTCCCTGAATGAGCACATATGGCCCATTTAGCTAAGGATATTTTAATAGGTGTCATTTATTATGAGTTGATCTCTTGTAACAATATTACACAGCTGATATGTGTTTCCCTTAGGAGATCACGTTGCCTATTTTATACATTATCTGGATATTGATTTTTTGTTTTTTTAGCCACTTATCCCAGCTCATAATCGACCCAAGGGAATGACAACTCCCTGAAATCCGTCAAAGCACAAAGGCATGAATTGCCGTTTATGGACGTTTTGCTTGCCTTCTTTCCAAAAATTTATTTCATATGGAAAATACTTGCTTGCATACCGTTTGTCTTTGAAGACACCTGTTTTCCAGTTAATCTCCAATTCTTCACATACAAACAGAAAGCCATTGATTAGTTTTAAATGACTTTCGGTTCTAAATTAAGTACTGAGAGGGAGAAAGGAATGTATTTAAATGGTTAAATCACCTTACCTGCCTTGGCTGCTGAGTTATATATACTCTGTATTTTTCATCGATGAACCCATTGCACAGAGGAAGGTTGTGGGAGACAAAGGCAAAAGTAAGGAGACAGAACACTTCCACTCACCACAGATGAAAGGAGTCTCATCTGAATTATCAGCACAATCGTTCACAAAATCACACAGCTTGTCCCTGGCGATGCAGTGCTTGTTAGCGCATGTGAATTCTTGAGCCGTACACGTTCTGTCTGTGCTAAGCAGGGGGGCACAATCTTGAAAGGAAATATCATCCACTGCCACATCTCCTATGTAACTGATACCACGTTTTGCCCTGAAGACAACCTTTAAAAAAAATAAAGCCAATATCAGTTGACTCGTCCATCAGGAACCCAAAACTTGGGGCAAACAGTAAATACAGTACAGAACATAAGGGCTTGAATCTGATAAAAATGACCCCGTAATCCCTACGATGAAACTGGCCCAGGAAGTTTGAGGGACATCGAAGATCTCTACCACACTCACCAGGTAAGGATGTGGGAGTGGCAACACCATTGTCTCTTGTCTAGATTTTCAGGATACAGGGCCTAAGAAACTGGCAGGAGTCACCTACCACTGCAGCCTCTGCAACTCGCAGACCCAAAACAAAACCTGCTCACTTCTGACAGCCTCATCACACGTGGAAGCAGGTCAACCAGGTGACGGAATGCACCAAGAGACAGAAGATGCAAGCATATCTTTTACTTTATTTCATCCACTTCTTGCCATTCCTCTGATCTGTTCAGCTCAACTATTTGAAATCGAAAATATGTCGAACCTCAAAACTATGAATTTTTTTAATTGGCCGCATCTTTGGACTTGAAATGATTGTGATGTGCCTTTGATTAATGTATGTGATGAATGAAATCCTCCTGTGTGCCACTGCTGGACGGTGAGATCCCACTTCTACAGACTTTGATAGAACTGATGAAACTTAGTCACAGGACTCACTACAGTTTTCAAAGTGAAACTAATTGAGACAGCTTCTATTGAATTTGTCTGCAAGTTAAATATATATTTGTGTGTTAGCATAAGAAATATTCATATATTTTAAAGTAAATTTAGGACAATTAGAGATGCATTAACAAGAAATACCTATTTACTTCCATGATTTTTATACAAAATAGTTATCGTCATCAAACTCCCAAACATCTTTTTACCAAATCTAATCAATTACTTTTCTTGAAAGAAGTAGTTTTTCCTTAAGATGTGTTATGCTTTTATACTATTGTATGAAAACCTAGTTGTTTTCCTTTTAAGATGAGAGAATAGAATAACTGAAAATCATGCCTTTCACATTATTATAAAAAAGCAAATAAATGTACAATTTTTATATAAATTCATGTATCAAATTTACATAAAAGGCATACATTTGTTTTCTTCAGAGAAGATGTGCTAGAAAAGAAAAATAAATTTGTAAGATAGATTAAGAGCTTGGATGTGATTAAGACGAGGTGAAACTAGAAAGAATAATGACTACAACTCTTTTATAAGAAAATTGAGCCCAACAAAAACATGGATACACAAATTGAAAAAGGTACTGTATTATCTGGATATATCTGAACATTTAATTTAAATCTGTGAGACAATGCTCTGTGATTAAGAAATCAGATAATCCAATGCCACACGATGTTGGTTAAGATTCCACAGACTTTAATACTGAATGTGATTAAACTTTTTTTCAAGAGCAATTATGATATATTTTTTTCTGGTAAAATAAAAGCTGGGTCAATCATTTTGTAAAATTTAGGAAGCAATAGAGCATAGCATTTGTATTATGGACTTGTAGATGACCTGCCTGTGTTTAAAGCGTATCACTGCCATTGTAGTTATATAAGTAGGGCAAGTTATCCAAGTTCTAGGTATTTCTGTGCCTAATCTATAAAATGCAGGTAATAAAGGTAGGTACCTCATACAGTTACAGGAGTAAATTTTTTGTTCATAGAACAGAACTTAGCACTTAGTAAGTGCCAGGTATGTGATTGCTCTAGTTATAAAAATTATTATAATTAAATGCTATGCTTAAATTGGGGGTTCCCAAATATAACTGTGAAAACTACCCAATGCTGTATGCTTTTACTCAAGGGTTAAAGGCGCTCATGTTTCTGAGGCTAAAGGGACTGATACTGTAAAAATGGAAGAAGCATGGATAGTATGTGCGTCTCACTACTATTTCTCCAGTGCATAGTAAGGTGCTTGCACATAGTAGGTTCTTGGTATGTTTTTACTGAAGGAATGAATCACATTAAACATCAAATATTCAGAAACCATTAATATTTCATTTTAAGATTCAAACAACATGGGCATATTTCTCTTCAAATTTCAATGTGAAAAATGAAATTTCAGAAAGACTAAATCAATAATTGATTCCACTGCTTAAATCCCTCTTAATGTTTTTTTTGTTTGTTTGTTTTTGTTTTGTTTTGTTTTGTTTTTTGCGGTACACGGGCCTCTCACTGTTGTAGCCTCTCCCGTTGCGGAGCACAGGCTCCAGATGCGCAGGCTCAGCGGCCATGGCTCACGGACCCAGCCGCTCCGCGGCATGTGGGATCCTTCCGGACCGGGGCACGAACCCATGTCCCCTGCATCGGCAGGCAGACTGTCAACCACTGCGCCACCAGGGAAGCCCTTAATGTTGCTCTGAACATGATTTTACCACGCAAATATTCTACTTGCGCAGACTAGTTAAGAATTCACTGCCTGAAGTGGAAGCCGATGCCCGGCAGCAGCACAGCCTTCTGCATGTTCTTGCGGATGATTCTTCTTGCCTCAGTTAAAAGGTCTTGGAGGTTAAACAGGTGGAATCCTCTTAATGATAAATTTCATACTGTGCAAGGCCACTAAACTGCTGTCTAGTCTTTTCTTCTTCAGGTTGAACTTACTTCTTATCCATTTCCTAAATTATCTACAAATGACCCATAAGAAAACTGGGTCCCAGCAAGAGGTCAAAAATATATGGGATTTATTATAGCTAACATTCTAAGAAATTGGGGATAATGTTGTATCAATGCCTTTAAACAGCTGTATCTAGCCTGTGCTTCCAGTGGAGTTGAAAGGGGCTGGTCTATCAGATATGGCATGTGATTGTAGATACAGTTACTGAATATTCACAGCTGAGTTGGTTACTCTCGCTACATATTGCATTTCCAGTCCTCTGTATAATTAGCAAAGATATTATAGCTTGTATCTATAGATAAGTGGCTCTAAATTCAAGGAATTAAGCCCTGTGCAGTTATGACTAAGAAAAAATGTTCTCTGACATAAATGGCTCTGGATTCCCACTCTCCCTTATCTAATCTTAAATCTTAATAGCTAAGTTTTACCTTCCAATAAACAACCCTTCTGTCAAAAACAAAACAAAACAAAACAAGCAAAAACTCCAAAAGCAAAACACACACACACCCATGGAGCTCCTGTTTTCCTGATAATCCATAAAAAAATAAAATTCACACTAAATATCCTGGCATATAATTACTTTCAGTTTAAACCTTTTATTCTATGTATTACTTGTTCTTTCCCTTTATTTTTGGGTCTTATCCTCCTAATATTATTGTAATCTACATGAAGACAAATACAGCATCACCCAATTTTGTGCCTCTGAAAATATTTTTCAGTCTAGTAAATCTATTTCCTCTAATAAGGTTCAACAATATAGTATGCTTTCAAAGGTCTCTTTAATTGGGTTTGAAATAAACTAATGTAATTACTCTGCAGTCTCTGAGAATATATTTGCAAAATAGTGGGAGGTGTTCTTAACATGTAGGAGCCTGATTGTGGAGGCAGGAGATGGTTGTCACTAAAATGAGATGTTCCTAGAAAAATGGTTGCCTCTTTGGGAAAAAAAATTAGGGCATTTCAGAACCGCAAATTCCTTATGGAAAATGCTGTATGGAGTGGTGAGCGTTCATACAGTACATCAGAAAGGGAAAGAGAGACAAGAAGACAAGGGGTAGAGGAAATAAATTAAAATTAAAGAATCAACAAAACTCAATCATCACCTAAATACTTGGATTACAAACCTGTATATGCGAATGAACGCCTAAAAACACCTCTATTTTTTTCCACTGTGCACCTTGCTGTCCGCTTTGAGCCCACAGTTTAGAAGTAACATTGTCTATCTTGCTGAGTACCTGCAGAGATAAATCAAGTAAGAAGTGTTGAAATATGTTACCTTGACAAATTCTAAACATATAGAATTCTCCCAGTAATTTTTTTTCATTTTAATAACATGAATCCCTGAGAGAAAAGCTCAGACATTTTTCATTAGATGTCTTTGTTTTCTACAACAGCACTGTGTCCCCAGGGTACCTCATGAGCTTCGTGTAATAAAGTTGTGCATGAATATCTGTCAGTCAAGTCTGAAGTTACCTGGCACCATTTGATTAAGAACTTTTAACTACCTTAATTTTTAAAAATCTGACAGCAAGAACAATTGGACGTCTCAATATTAAATAATATTCATGTAGTCACATGAAAAGCACAGAATTGTTTACTAAACACAGTTTTGAGAATGACATTAGGTTCAGTGGGGATGGTGATGTTACAATGGGAGTCCATTCAATTCCAACAGCACATACGGGTGATATGAGTGGGCACCTACTCATCTAAGCCAGTAAGAGCTCCCCAACCAACAAATGGACCCTCATTCTAAAGGGAAATTGAGAATCATCTCAGCAAACAAATTATCATGGCTCTTCTTTTAGAATGACACAAAATGAGCCATGAAGAAAGTAATTAAATAGGGAAGAGCAGTAGAGTTCCACATTTTAAAATAACTGACTTAGAGGATGTATTTAATAGATGACGTATTAGATGTATTAGATGATGTACTTAGATGATGTATTTAACTGTGTTCATGCAACATAATAATGCAACATTTAATGTTATTTTACTCAGCTGTGCACAAAATAAGGATCATATGTATTACCATTTTAATTATTTTATAATTAACTACTTATAAAATTTTAAGGCTGTTTTATAATTTTTCATCTACTAACACAAAATCTTATTCTGAAAAAATGAAAGCCTATTTCAGATAATTAATCTCAACCACAAAATATACCTGGTAAGTAATTCTCATTTTTCTGATGCAAACCCTGTAGTTAGCTGTATTGATTGTTTTGTCTAAAAGCATTTTTAAAAACTCAATGAGACACAAATGGTAAATGGTCACATCAATCCACAAGACTACTTGGATGCTTTCAGATTATTAAACATGCACACATACATATACACAAACAAGTTTACTCTTAAACTGTTTTTGGTGAGAAGTCTCACCTATAATAAATAAAACTATTCTTCCAAAATTACTTTATACATTTTAACATGTTTCCAATTAAAAAAAAGTAACAGCATTTTTAAAATATGTTTTTCTAATTTGGGGAGGAAAATAATATTTAATATGGCCAGGAAAATCGTAGAATAAGACAGTTAAAAAATAAAAAAAAATACCTAATATTAAAATTACATCAAGCTACTAGGAAAGAAGTGGTTAAGCAGCTGATCTGCAGTCTACTTCTATTTACTGGGGAAAAATAAAGCAGGCAGCCCAAGTGTAATCTCTTTGCAAATATACTAAACACAGACTTTTTGGAAAACAAATTAATGCTATTTGACAGGGGGAGAGACCTTACCTATGGCTGCTTTTAGCGAGATATCCCTGGTCTAAAACTGCTCATGTAAACAATTCTGAAATCTGGGGATTTATTTTTCAGACATGGCTTCTTGGAAAATGTCACATAAGCTATGAAACAGAGTATAAACGGAGATGCTTCAAAATTGAGTTGGCTTCTCTGTGTAAATGATGTGTCTATACATATACTTACAAACCTTATCTATTATATAAGGCATGTCTAATAGGGGAAGACAGGATCTAGGGGATCTGCATTAAAATTGCAGAACCTCTTTCTGTTTTGTCCGTATAACTTGGTCATCTAAAAGAAACCAGGACCCTCTGGAAAAATAGTTACCTCCAAGGATGGAACAGGATAACAAAAAGATGAGTCTGGAACATCTTCTTGGCCAGAAAGAAAGGAAATGATCAAAGAATGATTGGACTTGTCAAAGAGACATAGAAGTCAGTTTAAAGGGTCTCCTATAACTGAATCTGGGACAATGTAAGAACCAATAAATAGTAATAGTGTTGACAACAAATTGGATAAAATAGGAATCCATGAGTCCACACTGATATAAATCAATAAATGGAGAATTTTTCTAACAAGAGAAAACCAACCTACAAATGTAGACAGAATAATGGAGTTAGACACAAATAGGCAATCATCATAGTAAAATTAATGTGGCAAAAAATACTAAAGGAAGCAAAAATTAGTGGGTATAATTGAGTTGAGATCAGGATTTTACATACTCTCAAAATATCTCATCACAAAATATTTATTGATAACAAAGGGAACAAAAGTACTGAGACCAATAGACATCATGTACTAACCAATGGGATACAATAAAAATAATACAATATTGGTGATATTACAGGGAAAAACATGCTTAACATTGAACAAATCCAATTTGAAGGACGTTTCACAAAATGACTGGATTATAACCTTTAAAAATATCAAGATCATAAAGTTTAAGGGAAATGAAGGAATTACTTCAGTTTTAAAGACACTAGGGACTTCCCTGGTGGTGTGGTGGTTGAGAATCCACCTGCCAATGCAGGGGACACGGGTTCCATCCCTGGTCCGGGAAGATCCCACATGCCACGGAGCAACTAAGCCCATGTGCCACAACTACTGAGCCTGAGCTCTAGAGCCTGCGAGCCACAGCTACTGAGCCCACGTGCCACACGACTGAAGCCTGCGTGCCTAGAGCCTATGCCCCACAACAAGAAGCCACTGCAATGAGAAGCCTGTGCACCATAACGAAGAGTAGCCCCCCTGCTTGCCACAACTAGAGAAAGCCCGCATGCAACAACGAAGACCCAACGCAGCCAAAAATAAAATAAAAATAAATAAATTTATAAAAAATAAAGACACTAGAAAGAAATAACAATGGAGTGTGATAAGTAATTCTGTATTCAACTCAATTTTTCCTATAAAAGATGTTATTGGGACAATGGGCAAAAAACCAGAATCTCTGAGTGAAAGGTAGAATGCAGTTGTCTGTGAGATTCTTGCAACCTTTTGTGAGTATGAAACAATTTAATTTCTTTTTTTACAAAAAAACAATTTGAAAGAGAATATTGGAGAATGTAGCACCACTATATCAAAGACAGCAAGAAGGCACATCCGAATATCACCAAAATGTATATATTCACTTGATTGTGTTATTCTCAGAATATTGATACTGAAACCTATATGACATATTTCAAGGGTAAAACAGTATTACACAGAAGCTGCAACCTCAGAATAAAGACCATAATCATAAATAGAATAGTTTAAAGAAATCCTATTAGCCATTCAGGTCCAATTCTACTAAAGTTTTTTTTCAATCATACTGTTTTCAAACCAGTGAAGTGTTGATAACTGTCCATTTTCATTTATTAGCAGACTACATATTTTAATAACACTGAATTATACAATATAAATTTTTGTAGAAGAAATTCAGAAAATGCAATTGCCTAAGCAGTACCTGGAGAGAACCAACTGTGGCACCATTCATATGAGTCCAGAATACCAGGGTACATTTTGGTCCCGTGCGTGAAATAACAGGAGTGAGAATGTCAGCCATGTCACCAAACTTTCCATTGGAGCTATCAGCATACAGGTACCAGCCATCTGCGGTATTTCTGGGGAAGGAATGATGCACTTATCAGGTAAAAAAAGAAAATCATAAAATACAGTTTGTCATTAACCATATTTTATTGTTCTAAAATTTCTCCTAAAAGTATAACAATGTTTTTAGAACAATGGTGATGCATAAATAATTCTACTATTTTGATTTTGAATCCATGTGTCCATTGGTACAATGTACAAAAATTATGGTAAAGGTTGAAATCATTAGGTCTAATATGTAATAACTTGGTTGATTGTTTTATAATAATACTGCTGATACTCTGATCAGTTTTGTAGAGTTTTTTTATGTGGGCAAAATGAGACATTGAAGCACTGAATACATTTAGAAGAGGCATAAAAAGAACAAAAATATAAATAATTAAAGTATGAAAAAGAGAAAGGAAACTGTCTTGGAGTTCTATTCACTGGTCTAAAAGGCTTTCAGGTTCAAATTTATTTTATCTAATAATTTAGGTAAGTTTTACTTAAACATATTTTAATAAGCAGGTAGATAACCTTTTAATGTTGTTTTAAGTAAAGAAGGGTATTTATTAGTTCACACAACTGAAAAGTACAGGGGATACACCAGCTTCAGGCACAGTTGGATCCAGGGGCACAAACACTGTTATCAGGACTCAAGTCTCTCCATCATCTGGCTTAAGTGGGTAGATAATTTTTAAAGTGTGTCTTTTTTTCCCCCTAGTTCCAAACCAGAGAGGGAAAATAATGATGGAAACACTTAAATATCAACGTAATCTTGCCATAAGGGATAGAGTTTATGCCCCCACTTTAATTACCAATTCAAAAAAGAGATAATAAAACATTAAAGACATGCTATTTTTGAAATATTAAATAAGGAAGTGATTCCTCAAAATTCGGACTTTCTGGCACTCTTTAATTTCTTTGATTAATTATATTTCACACCACTTTTTCACCACATGTGATACTGGTACCATGGAGTTTAAACCTGCTACTTATTAAAACCATTTTGAAAGTTTTATCTTTTTTTTTTTTGAGGAAAGACATGAATCATTAATAGAAAATAGATGGAGAGAAAGAGAGAGGTATTCATTCAGTCACCATGTATTTACTGAGTCAGTCTTTCCAGTGTTACTTGTCCAAGGCACTGGGAATGTGCTGTGGGCAAAAGACATGGCAGGGCTGGCCTCTGACCTCAGCACTTACTAGACGGGCAACATTAGGCAGGTTATTCAACCTCTCTGAACCTATCGGTTTCTTCATTTATAAAACAGGATAGCTCCATGTTACTACTAGGAGAAATAAAATAAGTGGACTTTCTATCCCAGTACTGGCCCATCTTACATATTTAATAAATGGTAGTTGTGATTTGTGGTTATGTTTATGTCATTAGTTGCTGCTAATAAAGAATTCAGTGCCCTGTGAACTACACAGGGTATGAATTAAGACTGCTTTGAAGAGCTAGGATTATTATATTAATTTGTCTGAATTGTGTGTCAATGAATAAAAAGTTCCAGCTTTGTTCCTTGTGTGTGTTTAATATCCCAGGACCCCACAGATGCTGAGAACAAAGATGAATACATGAATTCTTCATTGGTTCACAGATTCACTGTGATCCAGCATAATTTTAGTAGATATATTTTCCCCAAAATTGACAAACTGATTCTAAGTTTAATATGGAAATCCAAAGGACTAAGAATAGCCAATTTCATCACAAAGGAGAACAAAGTTAGACAATTTACTCTATCAGATACTGATTCATTATAATGGTAGAATAATCAAGACAGGGTGGTATTGAAGTAAAGACGGAAAAATGGGCCAGAGAAATGGATAAAAGAGTCCTGAAAATTCTACATATATTTATACATCTGATTTATGAAAAGCTTAGCTCTTCAGAGCTGTGAAGGAAAGGACAATCTTTTCAATGTGGATTGAATAAATTAGGTAGCCTTGTGGGGAAAAAACAAACCTTGACCCCTATTTCACAGCATTCAAAAATAATAAACTGCAGGTAGAATGTACCTGAAATGTGAAAGGTAAGACAACAAAGCTTGCCTAAGATACATAACAATATCTTCATGATATGAGACTGAGAATTTTTAATAATATATAAGGATTACTATCCATAAGGGGAAATACAAAAAATAGGACTGTATTCAAATTAAGGATTTCAGTTTATCAGAGATACCAATATGATGATCAAGGCCAACGAGTGAATGGGAGAAAACATTTGCATCCCATTTAACGAATGTTACGCTTACTATCTACTATATGTCATGCACTATGCCAGACGTTCAGCAATGCCTGTGTGTTTGTAGTGTGTGTATGTCTTTATACATACATATCATATAACTACATACATACAAGGAAGAACAGAATGAAACGTCCCCAAATGCTAATATGTTTTTATCTTTGTTTGGGGGCCATGGCTATTTTCTTTCCTACACAGTGCCTGGTTCACAGTAGACTCTCCAAAAGTACTTGATAAACAAAACACACAAGGTAGTTTAAAATCAGTACAGCACATGTGGCAATAAATAGACCAATGGAGTGACAGAACTGTAGAGTCAGATAAAATTACACAGGAAAAGTTGATAATAATATATTCCAGGCTGGGGGAGAAAAAAACATAAAAAGACAGAACAATGTTAGAGACCATGGAAGAATTAAGTGACTAAAAGTCACAATTCTAGTAATGATAAAAGCATCTACTCAATGGTTCTTCAACTGGAGGTCCCTGTACTAATTTCCCAGAAACTACACGATGAAAAATGTTAATGTTTAATTTCCTCAATACAGTATAACTTGAGAAAATTCAGTCCCAATAATAAATTTAAAATAAATTATTGAAACAATTCTTTATAATTATATATCCTTGAAATATATATATTTCAACTGCAAGGAAAACGAAAAAAGGGAGACATGCCAGGAGATCAATTTGAAAAATGCAAATAACAAAACTACATTTGTGTTTTTACACCGCCCCACAAACACCGGACTAGTGTAAAAGTATATCATTCGGTCGCCAGTCTTTTATGCATTAATTGGGGACACATGATGTATGCATGATTCCTAATGGAAAAATGAAGAATTATACGAACACTGGCCTATGTCTGAGATGAGATTATCTGAGCACGTACCTGCAAAGGAAATCAACTGCCCTCCTGGGATGAATACAGCAGTAATGATCACACCTAACAGTGCTGTCACTCGTAAAGTATCAGCATCTCTCTACCAGCCTTCAAATTGTCATTTCTCAAACAGGGCTGGAAGGAGGATGTTTTATAGAAATATACCTTTCCTAACAAAACACATCATAAACCACACAGTAGTAAAGGTTTAAAGAAAGCAGTGCTTTACACTCAGGTGTTGCGAAAATAAAGATCCCAGGCGATGACGTATAAGTCATTAAAAAGTCACTTATTAAAAGAGATCTGATTTATAGTCCAAGCTATTTTAAAGAACGTTGCCTAAGCCTCATAGGATAATCAGTTTCTAAAGTCTTAATATTACACAAATTAAGCAATTTAAAAATTGACATTTTTTCCCCCTTATTTGAGACTCTCCTGAGTATTCACCCTAATTAAATTAATAAGAAAAAATACCCTTGCATGGACAAATAAAAATATTCTTGAGTTAGGTCAATTGACCTTTAATACTTGTACAGTATAAGGGACATATTCTCCAGGCTTATCCTTTGGGTTGAGATATAGCCTGTGATCGATTATGATGATGTAGGCTGTTATAACATACCTGATGGGATATGAGCTACTGAAAGTTGTCATGAACTTGATTACTTTCATGAGAAACAGAAAATACAAACTGTGCAGTAAAATTGAAGCTTTGTTCTCACCCAGGAACTCCAAGGACAAAGCTAGTGGCAGAAGCTGAGCTCTGCTGAGGTAAAGAGATAAGGTGCCCATTCCTGAGGTTAAGGAAGACTTCCCTCTGCGCATGTGCAGGAAGGCTTCTTGGGGGTCAAAAAGGGAGGGGGGCACCACCCCATAATATGTGTGCACGTGCACCCACAGGCCTCTGTGGTGGGATCAAGCTTAGCAAAAAGTTGAGCACGCATGTTGGGGACGGTCCTGGAAACATTCAGGTGTGAAAAAACACGAGAAAATTGGCCAAAGGTAAACAAAGACCTGGAAGGACTGTCCTGTGTAAGTGAATTAAATCATGTCTTTCCAGCACTCTTCATTCAGGATGCCCCCAGTCCCCTCCAGGTGTGTATCCCTGCTTTGCTTCTGACTTACTGTTCTCCTTCTTAGAGAGGACACCATACCCCTTCTCTCTGGATGTGTATTTCTGCCTTGCTGCTGCCTTAAATAAACAAACTGTTTGTGTGCTCTTCCACATGTTATGCTGTGTCTCCAATAATAAACTTTGTACTGTTTTTACAGTTTTTGCCTCCTTAAACATTCTTGCTTTCAAATGGGGGAAAGAGCTAGGGCCACTTTGCTTCTAGCCCCTAGCCCCTGGTGGTCTAGTGGCTAGGATTCCTGGTTTTCATCCAGGCTACCCAGGTTCAATTCCTGGGCAAGAAACTAAGATCTCCCTTCAGGACCACTCACTGCTGTCTTCTCCGAGATCACCCAGAGTGGTCTTTCATGCTGAATTGGTATATAACCGGGATCAGAGGATATTTTTCTGTAAAGGCCATACGGTAAATATTTTAGGCTTTGTGGGCTATACGGTCTTTGTTACAATTATCAGCTCTGTCTTTGTGGCATAAAAGCATCTATGGACTGCTTAAATGAATGATTATAGCCATGTTCCCAATACAACTATATTAACAAAAACAGGCATCAGAGCAGAATTGGCCCACAGGCCATAATTTGTTCACCACCATTCTATGGATAAAATTCTCAATTCATCAGGATCTGAGAAATAACTTTCTATACTGATATCCAGCTTCATCTTTCATATATTACTTTACTCAGACACCGAGATTTATACCCATCGTATGTGTTCATGCAGTTACTTGGATACATCATGTACATGTACATCTCTGTCTCCCTTACACTGGTCTTTCTCCTGAGCACACATATAACCTCTACTCTTGGTCTTTCCCCTATACTACTTTGATTTACCTTCCACAACATATCTCAAGTACACTCTCATTTCCAAGCCTTCTTAAATTCCTACACTCAAAATCCCGATTCAACATCACCCCCTCACTTAAGAATTCCATAGCATTTTATATATAACTTTATTTTTATTGTATTTTATTTTATTTTTATTATTTTTTTTTTGCGGTACGCGGGCCTCTCATTGTTGTGGCCTCTCCCGTTGCGGAGCACAGGCTCCGGACGCGCAGGCTCAGCGGCCATGGCTCATGGGCCCAGCCGCTCCGCGGCATGTGGGATCCTCCCAGACCAGGGCACGAACCCACGTCCCCTGCATCAGCAGGTGGACTCTCAACCACTGCGCCACCAGGGAAGCCCTATACATAACTTTTTAGATGCATTTTTCATATTAGATTTTAATTCACTGAATATGAAGTTATATGCCCCACTAGATCATAAATATACCAAGGCACATATTTTAACTTATTAAAGTATCTAGAATACCTTATAAAATGGCTTAAACTCAATTGGTGCTTAATAAATATTTCCTGAATATGTTGCTAAATAAGCAGGAGATATTTCTTGCTTTTCTATAACAAAATTCTCCTTTACACATACAATTTGCATCTCAATTTTGAAAAAGGATTTACAATTTTAGCAGCTTTTGGATTTCTCTTTCCTAGTCTTATGAAACCAAAAATGAAGAAAAAGCATTTGTTGAAATTTTATATAACCACCTGTTTTACCAATTCAAATTCAATAACAAAGGTATTACAGTCAACTACTTTAATTAGGAGCACCCATGGTTCTTGTTTCAATATTGTACGACATTCACTGGAGAATAGCTCTTTGTGAGGCAAGAAGAAACACATTTAAAAAAAAACCAACTGATAAATTTAAAACTCTAAGAAATTACACAATGTAGTTATATTTATTTATGATCTAATTCCAAAACAGGAATTCAGAAGGCTCACTAAAATATGTATATTCTTTGTGAAATAGATTTCAGGTCAAAGAAACACTAGCTTCTACAATGTATAAAATATGGGAATTTTTAGAATCAGTCTTTAAATTAGTACGCCTTTAAATTAGGGAGTATTAAATAATAGTTTATTATTTGATACTTGCAACAAACCTAAGAAGGTAGGATTATACATTACTATTTCATACATGAGATATCTAAAATTAAACAATGTGCCAATGGTAATTCCCTTGGTAAATACTGAAGTCAGGACTAGAGTTAGATTCCTCTCCCCATATTTCATACTCTACACTAGTTGTCCTCTAAGGATGGTTCTGGACCAGCAGCATCAGCATCACCTGGAAACTTATTTAAAGTGCCAATTCTTGGGCCCTATCTCAGACCTACTGAATCAGGAACTCTGGGGTAGGGCTCAGCAATCTGTTTAAAAATTGTTTCAGGGGCTTTCCTGGTGGCACAGTGGTTGAGAGTCTGCCTGCCGATGCAGGGGACACGGGTTCGTGCCCCGATCCAGGAAGATCCCGCATGCCATGGAGCAGCTAGGCCCGTGAGCCATGGCCGCTGAGCCTGCGCGTCCGGAGCCTGTGCTCCGCAACGGGAGAGGCCACAACAGTGAGAGGTCCGCATACTGCAAAAAAAAAAAAAAAAAAAAAAATTGTTTCAGCTTATTCTGCTGCATGCTAAATTTTGAGACCCACTGCTCAAAACCACTGACACTAACAGTTAAGAGTATTTACAATTCCAAGTTGTTAAATCAAGATGCGAATCCAAAAGGAATATGTAGAAAAACAGCTATTCAAGCTTTATTATCCTTGCTACAATAAACACTGTGGGGAAAATAACTGTAAGATTAAAGAATTTTTTGACATTTGTTATTACAATACCTCATTTTCCATTACGTAATGTGTAGAAAACAGCTCCTATGTTCTAATAGTAGAAGGAGAAGAAGAAGAAGAGGAGGAGGAAGGAAGGAGAAATGAGGAAGAAGAAAGAGAGGAAGAGAGGAGAAGAAGAAGGGCAAGGAGAACAAGAAGGAGAAGGAGAAGGAGGAGAGGGAGGAGAAGGAGGAGAGGGAGGAGAAGGAGGAGAAGAAGAAGAAGAGGAAGAAGAGGAAGAGGAAGAAGAGGAAGAAAGAGGAGGAGGAGGAGGAGGAGAAAATGGTTGGGAGAATTACGGGTTGAAATTCTTAGTCGAGTGTATTTGAGAAACACAGGGCACAACTCAAGGGTTCCATTTAAACACACACACACACACACACACACACACACACACACACAGTTTGATGTAAATAGTCCTTCAGGAGTTCTGTAGACAAGAACTGTAGCCATTATATTCTTTTTTTTTTTTTTAACTCATGGATCCCTAATGTATTTGAACAACACCAAAAATAGTCTGGCACATGGTAAGTACTCAATAAGTATTTGTCAGCTGAGTAAATAAAAATACTAATGACTTGTGTTTGAGAATCACTAAATACCTTTTAATAAAATTTTTTGACCTAGCTCTCAAAACAAGTTAGAATAATTTAAATTTTTGAGAATTTTTAAATAATTTTAAAATTAAAAAACGCATCAGAGTTATAAGAAATGACTCATATTTATGCAAGAATTTACTCACATGTAATTGTGTATGAAAACTCTATTTGCTCCAGACAAAACAGACTTCAAAGTAAAGAAAGTTATCAGGGATAAAGAAGGTATTACATAATGACAAAAAGTTCAATAGTTCAAGAAGACATAACAATCCTCAACATATCTGAGCCTAACAAGAGTGTCAAAGTGAGGCAAAAACTAATAAAACAGCAAACAGAAATAAATGAATCCACTATAGTTGTTAGAGACTTCAACACCCCTTTATCAAAGATGAACACAAACAGCAGGCAAAAGAACAGTATTTGCAAAATAATGAAGTTGGACCTTTACCTTATATCATACACAAATATGAACTCAGACTAAATCACAACCCCAAACATAAGAGCTATAAAACTCTCAGAACAAAGCCAGGGGAAAAGCCTCATGACATTGAATTTGGCAGCTATGTCTTGGATATGACCCCAAAAGCAAAGGCAACAAAAGAAAAAATAGATAAACTGAACTACATCGAAATTAAAGATGTTGTGCATCAATGAACACTATCAACAGAGTGAAAAGTCAACCCATAGAATCTGAGAAAATATCTGCAAATCATAGTCTGATAAGAGATTAATATCCAGAATATATAAAGAACTCCTACAACTCAACAACAAGAAAGCAAAAAACCCAATTCAAAGTGAGCAAAAGAACTTAACAGATATGCAAATTACCAATAAGCACATAGAAAGACGGTCAATGTCACTAGCATTAGGGAGATGCAAATCAAAACCGCAATGTGATATGACTTCACACCCATTATCTTGGCTACTGTAAAACAAAACAAAACAAAAAATAAATGTTGTCAAGAACGTGGAGGAAGAAATGCTTGTTATATATGTAAAATTTTATGTTACATATATTTTATCATAATAAAATTTTTTTTAAGATTTATTTTAATACGAAGCAAATTAAAGATCTTATCACCTTTCAGGAGAGAAAAAGCATTAGCTCTATTCAAATCCAATATTTAATATCTTCCAATACTTTGCTTTATTCCTCTTACCATAATTATATAAAGAAAACATAAAGACTTTTTATCTTAAGTATCATATATATAAGTATGCCCTCAAATCTCTAATTTACCCAGTGGATATTACCTGTATTATCATTTTCTATAGGTTCCATGTCATGAAAAAGATTGAGAAGCCCAGCTATATTCCAGCTTCCTTTCCTATCTATTGGCTAGTTAATTTAGTTGTAGGAATATAGGAATTGGAAGTCAAAGGAGAAATGAGAGTAAGCAGACGTATAGCACTCTCTCTCAAAAAAGTAATATCTGTAATGGAGAGATAACAACTGCTAGGAAAATCTTCCTTTGAAAAGCAGTTTGGCTTATTCCATAATCTAAAATCAGTATAAGCCTGCTAACGTCAAGGGGATAAAATCTATGTACAAGCAGTCTACGTTAACAGGTAATAGGCTTGTCAGATGTAAATGAAAATCACAAGTATGCAAATAAGTCAGGTTTTCCAGTCATATTCTGACTCCTCAACATTACCAGGGTCTGAAAAAAAGTGAGCTGTCCTATGCTCAAAATTTAAATGATTTCTGTATTTGAATACTTTTCAAGATGATTAAAGCTATGATGCCTTGAGATTAAACACTTCTTCCTTTGCAGCACTGTTTTCTAAAATGCCACACTGTACTACAGATTAAATTAGTAATAAAGCATGAGTAAGAAACAGCTATGATGTCTGAAACTACCTGCTGTCCTGTGTTACACACAGAAAGCTGACCCTCAGATTTGTGCATTTGTAGAGAGAGATGATGTGGTTCTGGTTCTTAACCTCCTTACAATCACATTTATCAAAGGGGATTCGTGTTGTGCCATTTCTTCTCTGTGAGCTGCCACCAGAGTTCAACATCAGTATTTTAACACCTGTATACTTTGTTAAGGATGGTCATGAATTACCATTCTTTGACCTTTACATTATTCTACAGCATTGCTCATCAGCAACTGCTGTTATCAGTTATTTATAGTATCACTGGTCTGTGATGGAAAGGGCAATCTAAATTCTGAATATATAAAAGACGGAGATCATGTTAGAAGCATGTGAAAATGTAAACAAACACTACCACAGTGTTTTGTGGCTGATTCTGTTTTTCTAATGACGTGAATACAGAATGTCACAACTGGAATCTATACTAAGGCAATGCTAGTAATGAAACAGAAATGGTACAAGCTATGACAGTTAAGTGCTGTTAAGAGGGAAATCTTTTTTGAATGGAACATGAATAGTGAATGGGTCTAGTCCAGGATAATTCTGGAGCAGATTTTTCCACTCTATAAAAAGCCTCTCATGTCCTTTCATTTTACACCGGACTTTGAAATACACCAATTCTATTGATTAGAACTACTGGCTGTCCATATTTATGTTTCAGAAATTTTGTTGATAAACACTGAATTACTGAATTTAATATTTAAATTAAAAAATAATTTAATAGTAAATAAAATAAAAATCATTTAATTTTTAAAACCTACGTTTTCTAATTAACTCACTAAAAGCTTTCCCAGAATACTATTTTGAGTTTATGACATCCTAACCAACAGTATAACTGTGTTTGGTTAGAAAACTTTGTATTTAACTTAAAAGAGACTGAAAACTAATCCCTGGCAGGAAATTTAGATCCCACTTTAAAGAGAATATGAGAAAATTTTATTTTAAACTTAGTGATTTCCCCAAAGAAATTCTAGGTCAAGATATTTTTCTGTGTCTTTCTTCTCTTTTACAAGAAACTGCATTCATCTCATGTAAAATACATCCAAAGTTAATAAAAGTAATATATCCATGCATATGAGTTAAAAACATAACAGATCAGGAAATAATCCATAAAAGCACTATAATTCTATCTATAGCAGCTTAGAAAAGAGAACTAATTTTATCCTCAAAATTTTATTATTGCCACCAATCTCCTGTGGCTTTGCTTTCAGCTTCACTTTATCTTTTAAGGACTCCTACATTGGTCCAAATATTAAATGTTTCAACTGTGTTGTCTTATCTTTTCATCACTCCTCTTCTCACAGTCACTTGGTATGAGACCAGCACTATGGTAGGTGTTATAAAACAGTCAAATTGTCAGCACCCTTTTCCTTGAGATACTTACAGTATCATGAAGGAGTTAGACAAGTAAATTAACATTGGTGGTATTCTGGGACACGTGCTGTACTACAGCTAATGCCCAAAGAAGAACTATTTGGATTTGACTGGAGAGAGGGATCAGTGAAAGTTTCCCAGAAAAACTGACTTTCAACTAAGATTGAAAGGATGGTTAGGAGACAGTCGAATGAAAGTACCATGGCATGACAGAGAGTCACATTTAGAGAATAAATAGATTGGCTGGATGAACGGGAGAGTGGGCTGTTGATGATGAGACCAAAATAAGGAGCCTGAGTCAGACAAGAAAACATCTTAATGATGGATGTATTAACTAACCTTACTCTGGTAATCATTTTGCAACATGTATACATATGTAGAATCATTACATTGTACAACCTAAGCTTACACAATGTTATATGTCAGTTTTATCTCAATAAAGTTGGAAACAACAAAAAAATTACAATACCAAGCTAAGGCGATGAAGAACATCGACTTGGATATTTGCTAAAGAACTCAAAAACAAAATCAGGTATCTTTTTCTGTTCCCACAGAAAGTCCAACCTTGGGTTGGACTTCTGCCAACCCTGGCTTCCAAGTTAAAAACTAACAGTGCTCGTTAGCAGCTCTTTGTTTTTTGCCTTACATTTCCAATTAATCCAACTGTACTGCATTCATGTGATACATGTATTACATCAAATTATATAGCCATTCCTCTTTTTTGTCCTTCCTAATTTCACTCCTTACTCATCACTTAAGAGTATTTCAACAATGGAATAGCTATCAAGCACAAAGTGACATGCTACTCCAGTCAGTCACTGTTACCAATAATTTTAGAAAAGCAAATCCAAGCACACCTTTCCCTTCATTAACTGTCTCTTTTATCACTCTACTATTGCAGAATAGCCCCAACTCTGAAGACTGCTATACAATGAATCACCCAGGTTCCATTAGCTTCTAACTTCCAATTAGAACTGGCTGGTGTAAGACACCGGCAGAAGACTGTAGGGTGGAAGGAAAGAGCATTCAGGGTATTTATTCCCACAAACCCATCCCCTTCCCTCTCTGCCTCATCATGGTTGTGGCAGGGAGACACAAAGTGAAGAGGAGGTGGGTAGCCTACCTGAAAAAGAATTCAGAGTAATGATAGTAAAGATGATCCAAGATCTCGAAAAATGAATGGAGGCTCAGACCGAGAGGATACAAAAAATGTTTAATAAAGAGATAAAAGCTTTAAATTACAGAGATGAACAATACAGTAACTGAAATGAAAAATACACTAGAAGGAATCAATAGCACAATAAATGAGTCAGAAGAAAGAATAAGTGAGCTGGAAGACAGATGGTGGAAATCACTGCTGCAGAACAGAATAAAGGAAAATGTAAAGAAATGAGGACATGAGCTGCTTGTAAATTTTGGAGATTAATCCTTTGTCAGTTGCTTCATCTGCAAATATTTTCTGCCATTCTGAGGGTTGTCTTTTGGTCTTGTTTATCGTTTCCTTTGCTGTGCAAAAGCTTTGAAGTTTCATTAGGTCCCATTTGTTTACTTTTGTTTTTATTTCCATTTCTCTAGGAGGTGGGTCAAAAAGGATATTGCTCTGATTTATGTCATAGAGTGTTCTGCCTATGTTTTGCTCTAAGAATTTGATAGTTTCTGGCCTTACATTTAGGTCTTTAATCCATTTTGAGCTTATTTTTGGGTACAGTGTTAGGGAGTGTTCTAATCTCATACTTTTACATGTACCTGTCCAGTTTTCTCAGCACCACTTATTGAAGAGGCTGTCTTTTCTCCACTGTACATTCCTGCCTCCTTTATCAAAGATAAGGTGACCATATGTGCATGGGTTTACCTCTGGGCTTTCTATCCTGTTCCATTGATCTATATTTCTGTTTCTGTGCCAGCACCATACTGTCTTGATTACTGTAGCTCATGCAGCTCAATAACAAAAAAACAAACAACCCAATCCAAAAATGGGCAGAAGACCTAAATCGACATTTCTCCAAAGAAGATATACAGATTGCCAACAAACATATGAAAGAATGCTCAACATCATTAATCATTAGAGAAATGCAAATCAAAACTACAATGAGATATCATCTCACACCGGTCAGAATGGCCATCATCAAAAAATCTAGAAACAATAAATGCTGGAGAGGGTGTGGAGAAAAGGGAACACTTTTGCACTGCTGGTGGGAATGTGAATTAGTACAGCCACTATGAAGAACAGTACGGAGGTTCCTTAAAAAACTACAAATAGAACTACCATATGACCCAGCAATCCTACTACTGGGATATACCCTGAGAAAACCATAATTCAAAAAGAGTCACGTCCCAAAATGTTCACTGCAGCTCTATTTACAATAGCCAGGAGATGGAAGCAACCTAAGTGTCCATCATCAGATGAGTGGATAAAGAAGATGTGGCACATATATATAATGGAATATTACTCAGCCATAAAAGGAAACAAAATTGAGTTATTTGTAGTGAGGTGGATGGACCTAGAGTCTGTCATACAGAGTGAAGTAAGTCAGAAAGAGAAAGACAAATACCGTATGCTCACACATATATATGGAATCTAAGAAAAAAAAATGTCATGAAGAACCTAGGGGTAAGACGGGAATAAAGACACAGACCTACTAGAGAATGGACTTGAGGATATGGGGTGGGGGAAGGGTAAGCTGTGACAAAGTGAGAGAGTGGCATGGACATATATACACTACCGAACGTAAAATAGATAGCTAGTGGGAAGCAGCTGCATAGCACAGGGAGATCAGCTCGGTGCTTTGTGACCACCTAGAGGGGTGGAATAGGAAGGGTGGGAGGGAGGGAGACTCAAGAGAGAAGAGATATGGGGATATATGTACATGTCTAACTGATTCACTTTATTATAAAGCAGAAATTAACACACCATTGTAAAGCAATTATTCTCCAATAAAGATATAAAAAAAAAAAATGAGAACAGTCTAAGAAACCTCTGGAACAACATTAAACTCACTGACATTCACATTATAGAGGTCCCAGAAGGACCTCCCAGAAGGAGAGAGAGAAAAAGGGTCTGAGAAAATATTTGAAGAGATAATAAACTGAAAACTTCCCTAACATGGGAAAGGAAACACTCACTCAAATCCAGGAAGCGCAGAGAGTCCCAGGAAGGATAAACCGAAGGAGGAACACTTCGAGACACATATTAATCAAATTGACAAAAGTTAATGACAAAGAGAAAACTAACAGTTATTACGGCTCCATGATGGGTATAACTGCTACTTTATCTTTTCCTGGTGAATTTCTGTGCAGCTCTTTAAAGCCAGCTCAAAAATTACTTCTCGTAACAATTTTTTTCTTTGTGTACTATCAACCCTCCTTCCTCTGCACCCAAATAACACTGTACCTTCTTTATGATCCTTGTATTGTTTTAAATGATATTTAATATTTAAAATTTCTCTTATCTCTTAGATTTTAAAATCCTTGCATCTCCTTCTATTACTTGCATAAAGTATTTCTCATAACTGGTATGCAAAAATATCTCTTAAATTGCATTATAATGTGTCTTCAGAAGTAACCTCTTAGGGAATAAAAATGATGTTATGAATATAGTTTACACATTTATGAAGCTGTGTATGATGTCATTACAGTCATAAAAATTTGACTAGATATACAGAGACAAATCTGAAAAAAAACAATGATGATACAGTTTTTAAAATCTGGAATCTGACCCAAACATTTTCCCAGAATGTATTATTTGTACTGTTAGGCCACAAATGAAATATCTAAATATTTTTAGTTGTCTAAAGAAAACATCATGTATATATACTTGTTCTTTTAATCTTATGATTATAGAATTTAAAGAACTCTATTTTATGCTGAATAGTAATAATGAGGAAAATGGAATTACTTTATAAAAATGAAAATAGTTATGTCAATAATAAATTATTCCAGTTAAAACAAAGTTCAGGGCTTCCCTGGTGGCGCAGTGGTTGAGAGTCCGCCTGCCGATGAAGGAGACACGGGTTCGTGCCCCGGTCCGGGAAGATCCCACATGCCGTGGAGAGGCTAGGCCCGTGAGCCATGGCTGCTGAGCCTGCACGTCTGGAGCCTGTGCTCCGCAACGGGAGAGGCCACAACAGTGAGAGGCCCACGTACCGCAAAAGAAAAACAAAAACAAAGTTCACAGAACTAGTGCATTTTAGTGAGATCATTAATATTACTTACACCTCCTTAACTTAATTTTTATTATTATTGTTAACTCTCACCTTGTTCTCAAAATGTACTGCTATTTACAAAATATGTGATATGGTATAATATCATGAACTAAAAGATACATATACACAAATATATATATTTTGTTCTTACCTCGTATATACATATGAGGTAAGAACGAAAGAAAATAAGGATTCAGACACTAAATGGAGCCACATGTAAAACTGGATCACAAAATGCATTCTGTAAGTTTTACAGAATCACTAATATTAGATTAAAATTTTCATTCTTTCTGTGAGTCAATATGAACAGGGAAGTATAAATAGTAAAGTAATTCAGAGCCTCAAGAAAATGCGAAGCCAACGTGATTGTATTAGCCTTTGGCATCAATGATTTCTTACAGTCACAGGGAACATACACACACTCTTGATGGTCTACCTTTCTCAATATGACAGAAAGTTGATAAAGTAAAAAAAATAAGTTAGAAACGCATTTTTGGAGCCATTCATGTATGAGTACCAGGGCAAAAAAAAAATAATCCCCGGAGGTTATGTTTTGGGTTATTGGTATATTTAAGAGTGTCTCCAGGTTAAGTCCAATGTGCTGCCAATCTTGAGAACTGGAGCTTGACTAAACAAATGGGTCTTCAAAGTGTGGCTGCCAGACCAGCAGCACCAGCATCACCTGGGAACTTAAAAATGTAATATTAGGGTCGACCTCAGACCTACTTAATCAGAAATTCTGGAGTGAGCCCAAGATTCCTGTGTTTTAATAAGCTCTCCAGGTGATTCTGATGCGTGCTTGAGAACCTCTGGACTAAAACAATCCCCAGCAAAGCAGAGTAAGATTGCCTCACACCAACAAAATTTGTGTTTTGTACATTAAGAACAAAAGAAGGCAAGAATGGATTTGGGCACTGGACATTTCTTATTATTGTTTTCTCTCCAGGTTACTGTCACTAACACTTCACCTATCTTCCCTTCCTTTTTCTTCAGAATTATTTATAGAGTACCAGTTTTCTGTTTCTCCATCTCCTGTGGCATAAAACTGCAATCAAATCAGGTCAGAACCACCTAGAGGGGTGGGATAGGGAGGGTGGGAGGGAGACGCAAGAGGGAGGGGATATGGGGATATAGGTATACATATATTCACTTTGTTATACAGCAGAAACTAACACAACATTGTAAAGCAATTATGTTCCAATAAAGACGTTTAAAAAATAATCAAGTCAGAAATCTTAAAAATGTTTGGTTTTTAAGCAGGAGATATTCCCAAGATGTGGGATAGTGTTTAAGAGCACAGATTTGAGCATCTGTGATTTGGATTCAAAGGTTCCAGTTCCCAAGCTTACTAAATAGTGTGCACAAAGGCAAGCTGTTTAACATCTTTAAACCTTGGTTTGCTGACGTGTAAACAGGGATAATTATACAAGCCTGCAAAGTTCACTGGGAGGACTTAATGTGGATTATGTATGAAAGGCATCCACCTAATGCCTATCACATAATAAACACTCAATTAGTACTGCTTTCACTTCTAAGATGCTTCACTATATGAAAGCTACCACTGCTCATTTGTCAGACCTCCCCGTTAGTTTTGTGTAGTCAAAGAGGACATGCTGGTGAACACAAGCCTATTAAATATCAGAATTTATACATTTATAAACTTGGCATTTTTCCCTTTTCATTAACAGCCTCCACTTAACTGTTTAGGTATTATTCTTTGAAATAGGCAAATCAAAGGTAGATTTTAAGTATAAATTAGATATAATTTTTAATTCTATTTAAAGTTTATTAATCATAAATAAATCACCTGAAGTTTCCGGAGAAAAAATGATTTAAAGAAGATATAATTGAACTCATATAACATCCTTCCATTAGCCAATACATTATCGACGAATTGGTGAGCATATTGGCATTAGTACCTATTATGTATAAAACTATGCATGTTTTTTAATAAATATATTTAAAGTACTTTTTGTAGATACTTTTAAAATAAGCACCGTGGAGTCAATCTGTGAAGAGATATATTCATTTATTTGGGCATGAAAAGATAATAGTTATTATATATTCTTGTCATATCTCAACCTTTCGTCCTTTGGTTATTTGGCCATTAGTACAGAACAGAAATAAAACAAACATTTTTTGTAAACTATTTTTAATAAACTATTTTTAGTTGATCTGCTCCACCAGATAACTCAGGCAAAACTACACTTCTTGGATAGTAATGTTATGAAGAACTTGAAGAAAATTAGTTCCAAACAGCAAATTTACTGAGTTTTACTCAAACCATGAGATTAAGGAACTATGTTTTGAATTTCATTATGTCTGTAATTTCTAAAAGATAGACTTTGTAACCTCAATGTAAATAATTCTTTGGAGAAAGGCTGTGCCAGATAGGATTACTAAATAAAAACTACCTTTGCTTATAGTTTACGGTTGAATTTAAGTATCATATAAACTCTCAGGAACAATTTATGTTCTTAATGTCAGAGATATTTGAGTGGCTACCTTAAAGTCATATCACCTTGCAAATAAATATCTTTTTCAATATGCACACACAGGCATCACATTTAAGCAAAAACCTTCACACCATAAAGAAAATGCACTGTCTTCCCTTACTTGTATCTCTGTGTCTATTGAATGAACACACAACAAATGTAGGAGATAATAGAGACAATAAAAAAATAAATTTTTTTTATTCTAAAGTCTTATGTAGACTTTGGTAACTCTTGTTCCATTTATTTTATTATCTCAAAACTTAAAGTTTAAATTCAATTCAGTAAATTTCTTTTAAATAGACAGAAATTTAAAAACCCACTTTTATGGTAATCCTTTGTGACTGAAAACGTTAAACTAAGTTAATAATGTTTACAATGAAGTTCAAAATGTCAAATTGAAAGTAGAACTAAATCAAGCTGGTTCAGGTGAAGAAATGTTTCCTTTAGAATAAAATTACCTAAGAAGTTCAAATACAGATTACAGTAAGAGATGAATTTAGCTAAATAGGAAGGCATTTTATAAACTCAAAAGAAGCATCTTCAAAGCACTCTACTTTTTTTTTTTTAGTATATGTGCTGTCAAAGCAAGCACAAAAGCACTTTACTGATTGCTTGTATTTAGGAAAAGGGAAAATACTAAGATGACTGGATTCTAATGAGACTTACAACCTAGTGGAAAAAGGAAAATAAACCCAGATGCATACATGCAGAAAACTCAATTGATGGAATTAATGTTAAATATTTGGAAAGTAACAATAGCCATGAAGAATATTACTGAAATAAATTACAACTCTAAACAGAAAAACGTTCTCTCATTACATCTCAACCACTTGTATCCTCTACTTGCAAATACAGTTTTCTTAACAAATATTCTGAAGTTTAAATGATACTATTTCCTTCCTGGCATCTTCATCACAGCAAAATATGTTCTCCACTACCACCATCAACTTCTGGTCAAGGTTCTCATTTGACTTAATTTTGATATCAATACTCAGTGCCCTTAAACCTTAATATAATGGCATTGCTTTGGGGATTTATAATGTTATTTTCTAGACATATTCTGCACATAATACTTTTTCACACTGCTTTCCACTGCCATCAAAGATATGATGCCGACATCAGAAGCAAGTTACTGTTACTTTCTCTAGAGTGATAACTTGTTTGCATTTTTTCCTTTATTTTTGTGAATTTTTCTATTCCCTTTTAGAGAATCATCCTCCTCCCCTTATGCTTGATAGTAATTCATAGTGTATTGTGGGTGGAATGTGTTACAACATAGCAGAAAATTCTTCTCTGGTACCCTAAAGAGGCAATCACTCATCATCAATGATAAGCAAAATGGCATTACCTCTGCCCTCCTGAGCTTGTGGTCCAGGAAAGACATATAAGGTCTTTACTTTATAGAAATACTGTTTCTCTCTAGTTCATGTCAACAAAACCCCTTCACACAGTTGGGAGAAATAACTATGTACATCCTAAGAATTGTAAGATGTCAAAAATATGATAAACAGTAACAAAAGGCCAATAAAAAATTGGGGAAAATCTCTACAACATTCGTAACAGATAAAAAATAACCTCATTGCTTTAAAAGATCTTATAAATCAGTAAGAAAAAAGCAAGCACTGCAAACTGAAAACCAAGGAAAGAGCACAAACAGGAAACACACACACAGAAATAAACTTGGACAAGGTACAAAGAAAAAAAGAGGTTACCCTCTCTTTGTATTAAAGAAATGAAAAAATACAATTAGCTGCTACTTTAACCTATTAAATTGGAAAATACAAAAAAAAAATTAAACATTCAAGTGTTTGGCAAGCATACAGAAAAACAGACACCATCATGCACTGCTTTCAAAAATGGTACATTTTGCAAAGTAACACAAAATATAAATCAAATGTTTTAACGTATAAATAACAACAAATATAAAAATTCTACTCTGTACTCTCAAGATATAATCTACAATGTGTGTAAAGCTGCATAGTGTTCAGTGCAGATTGATTAAATCTGTGTATAATCAAAAGGAACTCAGAAATCAAATAGTGAGGAATTAAATTAGTCAATTATGGTACATCCTATTAATGGAAAACTACTGCCCCATTAAAAAAAAGTATTGGTAAATAATTGCTTATAGATTGTAAATGAAATTAAAAGCATATTAAAAAATGTGATTGATAGAACCTATTTTTTGCTAAATATATATGTATATATGCATAGTGTTTTTATCATAGTGGCAAGATTATAGTTGTTAACATTACTTCCCTTTCTTATCTATATTTAAATATTTTCCTACAGTAAAAATACATTTCTTCATTTATGGAAAAAAAGTATTTTTGTAACAATAAAAATGTCAAATTCTTAGAATAATAAGTAAATGGTCTTTACCCATAGTATTATTTTAGTTCATTTATATTAGCCACTAAAATTCAGTTGGAGAGTCTTTTCAGGTATTATTCAATACAGAGACACAACCAAGATAGACCCACAGACCTGAGTGTCCACCGTGGGCCTCTCTTTCTGCTGGGCATTACACATCTATTCATGTGTATGCTGGTTTCATGTCTGATTAAGCTTACTATTCTCACAGACCAGATGCTCAGGAAATACATGACTAATGTAAGAATTAATTGTGTGCCTAGTCAAGGCTACTTCTCCTCCAGACCATAAGGATCTTTGAGTATTTGGTGTATCTGCATATACAAATGTCATTAGATCATATTGATGTTGGTTCATATGTGATATATACATATATCACATATATCACATATATATATCATATATATATACATAAGTGGTTCATATGTGATATAGTATGTTCATATTTTCAAGTCCTTGTCTTAATATAGGAATTAAATCTAATTTATCTTTACTTAGTTGAGAAAACATATTTTTTCCTCCACATTTTGTATAACTATAACAATTTTGTGCAGGAGTTGGAATGCAAATAAATTTACTTCGTCTTAACGTGGTTAAAGGGAAGGCACATTCAAAAATTATATAATGAGGGCTTCCCTGGTGGCGCAGTGGTTGAGAGTCCACCTGCAGATGCAGCGGACACGGGTTCGTGCCCCAGTCTGGGAAGATACCATATGACGCGGAGCGGCTAGGCCCGTGAGCCATGGCCGCTGAGCCTGAGCCTGTGCTCCACAACGGGAGAGGCCACAACAGTGAGAGGCCCGCGTACCGCAAAAAAAAAAAAAAAAAAAATTATATAATGAAAATGTTAATTTCAGAATGCAATTGTAACCATGATATAAAAGTTATTATTTTATTATTAAACAGTGATCTTTGGTAACATAACATAAATCATACACTGTATTATGAATATATTCTTAAAACCTTACCATGTACAGCAAATATATATTACCTAACCTCTGTATATATATTATTTTAGGTACGGTTTACAAGTATTTTCAGCATAGATTTCTCTTAAATTCCATGTTTTCAAGTCACTGTAGTTAATTTTTTAAATTATTATCAAGCTAAAATACACTGAAATAAAATTAAAGTGATTTAAAACAAATTACTGATATGTATGCAAAAATAAAGAATAGGTGCTTAACTCAAGGTCAGTCTAAAATAAAAGCAATTTTTCCTGTGTTTTAGAGGTGCAATTATGCTTTATATTCAGTCCTGTGAAAACACTGCCGGAAATGCTATTTCCCACCAGTATTAAAACACTTAAGAGAAAATTACTACGGTTAATTTTTATTTTGCCTGTTTGTATTTTTATTTTAGCAAAACTGTTTCTAAAGCCTGGTATTTAACCATTACTCTGGATTTATAAAACTGGATCTTTTTGAAATTATATTGGGAGAGTGTTAAGGCATCTAAATTGGCCTATTAAAAATTGGCTTACCAGAGAAGGCTCTGAGAAAGCAGTAATTCTGGCATTTAATGTCTGAGACTAAAGCTTTGAAAATTGTTACTGTTGCAGAGCAGAAAACATTCAAATATTTTCAGTTTTACTGAAGCTTTATCCACATTTATATCTAGCACTTAGATACATTACGATATGCACAGTTATATCACAGAAACAACTTGCATTATTTATGTGGCTTTTAGTTTATAATGGTGTCAAGCCTGTACAAATGCATAATGTAGATAGGAATGTAGGTGTATCTGCAGCAGTGGGGACTATAACTCATTTCCACCTGAAAGACCATGATCAGTGTGGTGAAATGAAAAGAAAAATCTAAGAAAAAGTACTTCTACTTCATAAACAAGCAGCACAAAACTGTGTTCTATCTAGTCTGCATTTTGAATGAGATGGCTCATATTCAAGTAGTTTCTCAACAATCTGTAAGCAAACCTAAAAATGCAAAATATTTAAAAATATCTGTTTTTTCCAGATGATAATAAAATTGGTATGCTTGGTTTTGATCCAAAAGAAAGACTGAGATCATTTTTTAGAGGTAGAGAAGAGAACACATAGGCAAAAAGATTTGAGAGAAATGGCTGGGTGTTTTACAGTGAAAGAGGCAGCATAGAGGGTGTCTTGAGTTACATATCTTTTATTTATTTATTTTTAATGTATTTATTTATTTATTTTTGGCTGTGTTGGGTCTTCACTGCTGCGCGCAGGCTTTCCCTAGTTGTGGCGAGCAGGGGCTACTCTTCGTTGCGGTGCGCGGGCTTCTCGTTGTGGTGGCTTCTCTTGTTGTGGAGCACGGGCTCTAGGCACATGGGCTTCAGTAGTTGTGGCATGGGCTCAGTAGTTGTGGCTCGCAGGCTCTAGAGTGCAGGCTCAGTAGTTGTGGCACACGGGTCTAGTTGCTCCGCCGCATGTGGGATCTTCCCAGACCAGGGCTTGAATCCATGTCCCCTGCACTGGCAGGCGGGTTCTCAACCACTGCGCCACCAGAGAAGCCCACATGCCTTTTAGATTAACACAGGGTAGAGTTTTCTCCCAAATGATTTCTCAATTATATGTTACTTTATAACACACAAATTTTATTTTTAAGAAAAATCATCTTAGAATATTTTTTATTGTTTTTTCCTGAAATATTTTGTACTACTTTTTTTTAATTAGTCACTGGATTTAGAGGAAAATGAGTCTGCTCTGATCAAAATTGGAATCAGTTAATAAGAAAGCCACCCTCTGTCTTTTAGCAATACCCTCCCCACTTTCTGTTATGGAGGGCCCCTAAGAATGAGGTTCTAGAACCACCTAGGAGTTACACTAAAAATACAGAGCCCCAGCTCTATTCCCAAGATTCTGGTTCAAGTGTCAGAATCTGCTTTTAAATGTATTACATATTTAAATATTAATAAACCACAAACATTTTCGGAGGTACTTGATCCACACTTTAAGAAACTTCCCTAAAGCTTCTGTGAGCACAGTTAGAAACTACAGACCCAGAATATGCATACGTACTCTACTAGGTATACTTCCATATGAACAATAAATAGCAATAAATAGGAAGAGCTTAATCTTGCTTGAGGGAATGACTTAAGACTCCTAAAACATCTTAATATTAAACCTTATTTAACCAGTAGATGGGCATTTACTGCAGTCAAATAAAATGGATTTGAGGGCCAAGGGCTCAAAATGTTGCTCTCCTTGGCTTCCAGCTGTGAAAAGGAAGTTGGGTGAAAAAAAGGCTTTCCTATGAGTAAAAAATGATCATAAAATTTATGGTATTTAGCTACAAGCTAATTTACCAATTTGCGTACTAACGTAAAACTGCCTTGTGGCTTCTCTGGTGGCGCAGTGGTTGAGAGTTCACCTGCCGATGCAGGGGACACGGGTTCGTGCCCCGGTCCGGTCCGGGAGGATCCCACATGCCGCGGAGCGGCTGGGCCCGTGAGCCATGGCCGCTGAGCCTGCGCGTCCGGAGCCCGTGCCCCGCAACGGGAGAGGCCACAACAGTGAGAGGCCCGCCTACCGCAAACAAAACAAAACAAAACTGCCTTGGCTTATTGAACTGATTATGGAGGTCAGAGTACAGGATTCTGAGATCTTATGAAATTACAAACCGTGAGGAATCATTACACAACACTTCCAAATCTTCAATGTTCTAAACATATTTAAATTTGAATTAGCTACAAAGCTCAGATGCTAGGTAATCCAAATACCTTGATTCAATAAGCAAATAATTTTTTTAAACAATTCTCAGCTGAGTAAGACTAATGTTTTTGCCAAGTTTCCTAGTAGTTCCTGGAGCACGAATGGATATAAACTCATTTTTCTTCTGTGGTGTGTGTGCGTGTGTTGTTGTTGTTGTTTAACTAGATTAGGGTGCTTTTCCCAAAATACCAAGAAAAGAAATTTTCTATTAAATATTCCCTCTCACTGCATAAGTTAGAGGAAACAGAAATTTCATCCAACTCCAATCTCAAAAGAACATGCAAATTGCAACTGATGATATTTACATTGAAGGGATTTTACTTTATTTTTTCTCTGGTTGTAGTTGAGAACAATATTTATTTCTAAATAAATATTTAGATTCCAATTCTAGGAAAAAAAATCATGCCAGGTGCCCTTAGTTGGTCCCTGCTGAGCGGGATGAAGGGAGAATCCACTCACCATGCCCCGTGTTAAGACCATGGCCACACAGAAGAAGCCCTAGAAGAAGAGATGACTATTTCTAATTCATATACAAATGCTGAATGCACCAGCTGTATGGAATGGTGTTACTCTCCCACAAACAAACAAGTAAAAAATAAAGATGCAACCCTTAATTTAGACCCAGAGTGCACTTTAGATCCTCAGGTACAAAGAATAGTCCATTGAAGTGTGAACACAAAACAATAGATTGTGGCTTAGACTATGACTTTACTTGTTTTTCATCATGGAAATGAAATGGTAAAAGCTGAGACCTTACTGAAGACTCATCTGCACAATGAAAACTTCCCTGCATATTCCTACCCCACCATGACTCTTCTAGATGTTTTATTGCTTCATTAGGTGTATGAAGTGAGAGAATATTTTGAAATATAGTAATGTGATTTTTTTTTCTTTTGCACTTGCTTATGAATATTCCTTACCAACCCAAGCCAGAAGCAATCTTTACTTAGGGTGAAGTGGAATCATAGAAAGTAAAGAGACAGAAAGAACTGGTGTTGAGCTTTTTGATTTTCAAAACTGGTCTTAAAAACTGTTTCAGACACAGTAGTCTAAAAACCTGGCTTTAAATCTCTAGAGCCAGATACCTGAGAGAGAAAAGCATTTTCTAAATGGAAAATCTCCCCTTTAAATATAAAAAACAAAACAACCCATAATTTGGACAAGCTGAGCTTGGAGTTCTACTATAAGCCATAGAGTAGAATAAATGATATATAAGAACTGTTTCACAAAGTAAAAAATGTCAGACCTTCCTTGGCTGAAGAAAGGACCTAGAGGGAAGGGGAGAGGAAAACTAGAGGAGAAAGCAGTTTAGGAACTGCCCCCTTCTCCAGGATTTTGTCATGTAGAGCACATCCATTCATGATTATCTGATTATTAAGTATTCCTATTTAAAATATATTTAATTTTGTGCCTTGTAGCCTTTAATTCTAAAGCAAAAATATATTGATCCTAATCATCAACTAACTCACTCAACAAATAATTACTGGGACTTAATACATAATAAGCCTTAGAAATAATGCAATAAGTGGGAATCACAGTCCTTGAAATTCCTCAAGGAATTTGCAGTCTATTGGAGGCAGAGGGTGAGGGTCAGAGACAAGTTAAAAGCCGATTATATTCCTTTGCTTATATGCTGCCATGTTTCTGTTTATACTTTTACCACCTAGAAGTGAGATTCTAGTCTGCCTTTTTCCTTACAGAAATATAGTTTATTAATGAAGTATGGCTTATTTGCACGAGCCACAGAAACTTTCTGAAATTACCCTGTGCTTTTTTACGTCAGAAGCAGCCCAAGGAAATTTTGTATTCTGAAATTTCAAAAATTACTTGCCAACTGTCAAATGTGATCAAAACAAAGCAGTATGAATATCTACTACTCTATTACTTTGGGCATCCTGGCTGCAGACGTTTAAATAAAATGATGGTAAAACTGGAACCATTTTAATAGAACAAAAGGGAGCTCAGAAAACCAGGGTGAAAAAGTCAGCCCAGGGAAAGAAAAATCATTGTACACTTAAGATACCGTGGTCCCCTTGAGTACAAGGTCAAATTGGCCAGGGCAATGATGGACTGGACAGTGGATATACCTTTAGTTTTCTTTGAAGCAGCAACCTAGGAACTGGGGGTCATGAAGCTTTAATGAGGAGAAGTGTGAAGGCATAAAGGTTTGGAAAAGATTCTCTGTAATATAAATGGGGATTCCTTTGTTGTCTTCAGTAACATTTCCTTGAAATCAATAAAAGGAAAGAGGAAGAATGGGATCTTGTAGGAAGTGAGCACTCAATATATTTGTGGACAACAAAACAGGGGAAAGGTATGAGTTATTAAACCTCGAAAGAAAAGACCAAAATAAATGATGATAAAGAGCAAAGACTGGAAGAAGAGGGAAAGGGGCAAGGTGTTGGAGGAGCAGCTGAAAAAGGAAGAAAAGGAGAAAAGAAATTTGGAGGGGAAGGAAAGAATAGATAATTCTAAAACAACATATTAACAGTGCTTTTCGATGAGTGGTGATACTACAAATAATTTTTCTTTATTTACTCATGCTTTTCTCTGGTTTCTATGACTTTTATAAGAGCATTTAGTATTTTTTAATTAAAATTTTTTTTTAATTTTGTAAGGAAGAGTACACTTAGCCCACTTATGCTCTCACTTAAACCTTCATCTTTACAAGAGCATTAACTTAGGGTAAGGTGGTGTGGCAGGAATTTGGGAACTGCCTAATAAATAGTCCCTAACAGACATGTTCCAAATGCGTGTTCACTTACGTTGTATGATCCACCGACGGCCTGTGATTTTCCTCCCCATGATGAATACTGGTTCCATTACCAAGTCCCCACCTGAATGTGTTTGAATCTTGAATTAGTTTTTCTGAGATTGGCTGGTACCATCTACACAGGCTTCCTTTTTCAAAGCTGCAAACTTCCATAGCTTGAATAGGACGGGACAGAGATAAGATGAGCTAATAACAATAAATGTATTAATAAATGGTGATTTCCATCTGCATCAGCACTTTCTTACTCTTGGGGTTTCCTTAAATTATAATCTAACTTTTAAGCATAACTGAAAGAATTAGGCGAATTGTTTACATAATCACTAGAAAAGTTTTAAAGAAATCTAGGTGTATTATATTCAAATATCTATATTAACTGAAATATGGAAATAAATGCACATACTGAAGATTCTGCTTTCATAAAGAAGTGAGATTTTAATTCGCTTTGAAAGCAGCAATTTAAGAATCGCCACTCTGTTCTGACACAACACTTACATTGCTTATATGACCTCCAAGTTCTGATAGGTCTGTTCTTTTTTCACAGTATTATCGCAAAGCTAAATCCCAAATTCCAAATTACTTAAATTCAAAGCTATAAGATTTACAACAGCTTTTAGATTGAACCTCTTTCCTTGAAAGTTTTCAATATTCTTGTAATGACTGTATTCTAATATCAAACAAAATTAAAAGTCCAGTGATTTTTTAAATATATAAGTTGTGTGTGAAAACAAATGTTTCTTTTTCTCTCCTTCTCTCTCTCCTTCTCTCTCTGATGTGTTCATGTGTCTGTCTGTCTTAAATCCTCTACTTCTTGAATAAAAGAAAAGATTCAACTCAATGAGGTCTTGTGTATACAATGGAAAGCCTGGTGTGTACTCCAGGTTTTAAACGGCATAAACGGTGACAGCGTAGGCTACCACTACTATGGACTGTGGTACTTGGATTCACGATTTAACATAAAATTCATGATTTAACATAAAATTTGAGAAGGAAAACTCCATCAAAAAAAGTGATTTTAATCACGACATTCAGGTGTGTTATTTAATCTCTGATGTTAATATTGATCATATAATTATACTTATTTTGTGAAGAGATTTAGAATTCAATAGACTCCTGTTCATATTATTAAACAAGATTTTAAAAATTATAGATTTTTTAAAAATTAGAGGACATAGAGTTTCAGGCAACCTAAGATCTGCTGTACAACATTGTACCTACAGTCAACAATACTGTATTGTACACTTAAAAATTTATTAAGAGGGTAGATCTTATATTGTATTCTTATCACAATGAAAAAATTACAAAATATGACTGTAGATGACAAGCAGATTTATCACAATAGTTCATTTTACAAAGAGGTGGCGAAGACAAGACACAATTTGTTCAGAACTAAATGGTAATAATTCATGTTTAATCAAAATAAATAAATATCCCCATGATTTTAATAATTTAATAGTAGACATTCATTCAGGACATTTACAGAACTTATCAAAACTTCCCATCCAATCATAAATGGCATTACTAAAATTTCAAAGTTGAACTAAGAAGAAAGTCAGTATTTACTAAAGATGCTCACTAGGTGTAATTAATTAGATTTTGTGAAAACTTTTACAAAGTCGACTTATGTGTGATCAGAAGAGCATTTTAGTGTCTTCCCATGAGGGAGTCTGAATACCACAGCATCGTCCATTATATTACCTTACATCTGTGATGCACAGTACATCCTTCTGACCAACTCGAGTTAATTACTGTCCCATCTTATTCACAGAGTGAATTAGCTTTGATTTTATGAGGTTTTTTGGCCTGGATTAGTTTATTGTGTATTTGTATTTTTTAAGTTTTAGAATTCCTTGACGAGGCTGACATAAGATAAATTAGAATTTCACTATACGCTATATTATCTGTATGTTCTAAACCGTCAGTATTATCAAGACACTTGATCAATATTATGGTAAATTCACATACAACTTAATAAAGAGCAAGGAAGGGGAAAAAAATCACAAGTGTTTATTCCTTCTGATCCTGTGTTTTGCCCACTCAGACACAGATTAATTTTTCTCCTCTCAGTTTGTATCTTTGACTGAGAAGTTCACTTCTAAATTAAATAATTTGCCTTGATCCATTCAGGAGAAGCCATAGATTGGCAAGTGTCAATAAATGAAAACCATCTTTCAACAGTACCTAGCCGTTGAAGTGTCCACACGTATTAGGATTGGTTTTCTTATTAACTCTGCACATTTGACATAGTATTCATTTTATGTGTGCATTTTGACAAGGGTAAAATTTGAGCAGATTCATCTAATTTGAGGGTATTATGCTTCTTCCCTAAACATTTCTATTTAGTGATTGTGACAAGCAGAGACAAAAAGGGGGATGAATAAAAATGATAAATGATAGCTCTGGAATCAAGCTAAGTCCATGAAAACAAGTATTTTGAATTTAAATATTAATTTAAAGACACTTCTTGTTGGACATGATACAAGAATGTATGCTGATTCTTCTATCATTTTCTATACAAATAGTCCTTATGTTAAGACACTGCTTTAAGCCAGGTTGAAATTTTCTAACTAGGACATTATGCCACGCTACTTGAGATAACACTAGTATTTTCTTATCAGTTTTATGGCTATATTTAATGCAAAATTTGGGAATTCACGTACCACAGGATGATTCATCTGATTTGTCAGGGCAGTCATATCTAAAATCACATTTCTGGATATTTTCAACACATTGACCATCAGAGCTGCAAACAAATTCATTGTCGGTACAGTTGTGTGGAGGTAAGTTTACTGGAACTAAAGTTTCTGGTGGAGTTGGAAGGTTCACTGGCAAATTACCTTGAAATAATAGACAAGTATCATTTTGCAGATTTTTCCATTTCTTTAAAGATTTCACACAATAAACTTTATTAAGTATGCTTCACACTCAACATTATAAAGAATATTTGATAGTATTTGCTAGTCTGCTGAACTTCTTTATGTAAGCATATAAGTTGGGGTTCATGGCTTTAGTAATGGCAAATAACTTTAGATATCTTTGATTATAAAAATAAGTGAAGGTGCAGATGGAGATTATTGAAAAGCTCTTCAGAGCTCACTGAACAAATGAGAGGCTCAAGAACAGGGCTTGGAAGATCAGCAGGAAAAAGTGAATCCCAAGTACTGGCGTTAGGAACCAGAGTCAAGGTCAGGTTAAACCTTCTAGTTCACTAGGTGAATAAACTTTGTTCTTCCACTGCTACAACGAACTTAACATCTCCTCTTTGTTTCAGATATCCCCACATAGCTGGGAATCAAGGTTGCAAGATAGACCCAAACCAAAAGTATTCACCCAGAAATATTTAAATAAGCTATAATTTCTGATATTACAGAGTTTAGAAGAAATTTATAGAAGTTGATTAATTTAGACAGTAAGCTATCCAATAAGCACTTATTAATAACATCTCTGTGTCATATACATGGTAGATGTAGTGGATTTAAAGCCAAACATGCTGTCACTGCCATAAAAGAGTTTACAGACTAGTGGATAAGGCAGTCAGGAAATTCTTTCATTACAGTTCCATGGGATAAGTTTAGGATAGAGATTTTAACATGATGGAGGCAAAAATGACACCTATCCCTTAACTCCTGTATTCACATCCTCAGACCATGGTATATGGTGGGTACACTATCATTGTGAAGTGAGTGAATACATATACAGATGGATAGAAGGATGAAGGAGGGATGGAAGGATGGTAGAAGGGATAGAAGGATGGATGGATGACAGAGTGAGTGAATGAATAGATGAACAAAGGTTAAGATTGTACAGTATATTAAGAGAACACAGGAAAATTCTGTCTCAGATGGGGAAGACTTCCTGGCATGGTGATGTTTAAACTAAGTTTTTAGTTTTCATTTTTTTTAAACTTTTTATTTTATATTCGAGTATAGTTGATTAACAATGTTGTATTATTTTCAGGTGTAAAGCAAAGTGATGCAGTTATACATATACACTTTTTAGTTTTAAAGGATGATTTGCTGCTGGGTAGATAAAGAAGGGTACAAGGTCTTTTGAGGCAAGGAGAAAAGACTCATGTGAAGACAGAGGAATGTATTTTCCTGTTGTTTTCTGGAATACTGTGAGAGTTTGACAAGAAGACTATCTTGGGATATGGTAAGAATGCATCTGATGGAGTCATCAGATACGGGACTAGAGAGGAGAGGGTTACCAGGTCACAGAGAGCTAAGTGGGACCAACCAGGATTTTGAAGTAAATATAAAAAGCTGTGGAGAAACACCAAGATATAAAATTTCCACTTCAAGAAATACTTATCAGGCATTAGCGTGGAGAATGATTTGCTGGTGGCTCTGACATGGGGAAGAGAGAACAGCTGAGCTTCCAGGCAACTAATAAACCAAAGCAGAGATGTTTTGCAGGGGACAGAAAAGACCTGAGCAATATTACACATCCAGTGTCTAGAGGACTGGGGATGTGGGTGCTTTGGGGAACTTGAGGAGAGTCCAATAAATAGTACTTTATTTCTTAGCTCAGGCTTTGAAGCAATTAAGGACTAAGACTGAAGCGTAGGGCAGCTAGTAGATCAAAATATCAACCTTTTTACGGATGAAGTTGATACTGGAAAAAAATAGCCTGTATCTGTAGGCAGGTAATCTTTCAGAGTGTGAAACACAGACTAAGTTATAACCTGTGCTGGAAATTTCTATACAGAAGCTGACCATTGTGAACTACAGCAGGGAAGAGCTGAGCACATCTCAGGCTGCACATCTCAGGCTTCCTTCAGCTAACTCTCTCCACAAAAAGAGGAAACTAAGAGACCAGGTATGCATGTGCAGGCTCTCCTTGCAAACTCAACAATCCATTGTTGCTTTTCCACAGTTTACATTAGCGTTCACTGTTGGTGTTTTACATTCTGTGGGTTTTAATAAATGTATAATGACAAGCTTCCACCATTAGCGTGTCATACAGAATAGTTTCACTACACTAAAAAACCTCTAGGCTCTGCTTTTCTGTCCGTCCCTGCCCCCAATCCCTGGCAAATATTGATCCTTTTACTGTCCCCATAGTGTTTTCCAGAATGTTATATAATTAGAATCATACAGTATGTAGGCTTTTCACGTTGGTTTCTTCCACTTATTAATATGTATTTAAGTTTACTCCAAGTCTTTTCAATGGCTTAATAGTACATTTCTTTCCAGCACTGAATAGTATTCATTGTCTGGATATTAATCCAGCACTGAATAGTATATCCATTGTCTGGATATACCACAGTTTATTAATCTCCTACTGAAGGACATCTTGGTTGACTGGGCATCTTTTCATATACTCATTTGACATCGATGTATCTGCTGTGGTGAGATGTCTGCTCAGATCTTTTGCCTGTTTCTTAACCTGTTGATTTTCTCACTGTTGAGCTTACAGTGTTCCTTGTATATGTTGGATAACGCCTTCATCAGATAGGTCTTCTCCCAGTCTGTGAACTGTCTTCTCCATCCCTTAAAAATGTCGTTCACAGAGAAGTTTTCAATTTTAATCAAGTATAATTTATCAATTATTTCTTTAAATGATTGTCTTTGGTGTAGTATCTAAAAAGTCATCACTATAACCAAAGTCATCTAGATTTTCTCCTATGTTATCTTAGGAATTTTATAGTTTTGCATTTTAGATTTAGGTCTACAATCCACTCTGAGTTCACTTTTGCGAAGGATATAAAGTCTGTGTCTAGATTCTTTTTTTTTTTTTTTCACATGGATGTCTAGTTCCAGAACCAGTTTTGGAAAAGACCATCTTTTTCCCATTGAATTGCCTTTACTCCTTTGTCAAGGATTAGTTGACTATATTTACATGGGTAGATTTCTGGCTCTCTATGCTCCTCCAATGATACAGTTCTCTGTTTTTCACCAATACCACACTGTCTCGATTACTGTAGCTTTATAATAAGTCTTGAAGTTGGGTAGTGTCAGTCCTCCAACTTCGTTCTCCTTCAATATTGTGTTGGATATTCTGGGTCTTTTGCCTCTCAATATACACTTCAGAATTAGTTTTTCTATATTCACAAAATAATTTGCTGGGATTTTGATTGAGATTACATTAACTCTATAGATCAAGTTAGGAAGAATTAACATCCTGAATATAGTGCGTCTTCATGCATGTTTTTGTATCCTTATTTCAAACATACATGTTCCATTTAAAACATACACTATTTTGTGTCTTAGAAAATTTTACATAAATAATATTCATATTTCTTTTGAATTTGCAATCTTGACTCCAAACATATTTTTCAGATTTATCTCTATTGTTACATAGAGAATCAATTCATTCATTTAACTGGTTAGGGTATTCAATTAAATGAATACCTGGAGTCAAATATTTATTGTACGAATATTCTGTAGCTGGTATATCTCTTCTCAAGCAGGACAGTAACAATATCTATAAAGTGCGCTACAATGGATGTCTTTGTACATTTCTCTTTGCAAACATATGCCAGAGTATTTCCAAGGCAAGGTACCTTGAAATGAAATTTCAAAGTTATAGGGTATGTAATCAGTCAACTTAAGTAGTTTTCAAAGGTGGTTTACCCATTTCCACCCAGAAACGTGTGCATTTCTCATATTCCAGCCAACACTTGGCATCATCAGATTTTTTTTAATGTTTGCCAGGGTAAGAGGTCTGAAATAATAATTCCTTGATATTCTAACTTGTATTTCCCTAATTATTGAGACTTTTTTTAGGGGCCACACAAGTATCTTACTCTCGTTTTTGACTAACTATTCACATACCCTGCTCTTTTTCTCTACTAAATCCATTGTCTTTTTCTTATTAATTTACAGGTTTAAATTAATCCCATATTCTCCATACTAATCCTCAATCATTTGTCTAAGTGACAAATATGCTCTCCTAATCTAGTCTTGCCATTTTCTATGGTGTCTTTCAGAATAAAAAAACTCTAATTTTAATATATCAATCATTGCCTTTATGCTTTGTGCTTTAAAATTTCACTAAAAGTAATCTTCCCTATTCTAATATCATAAATATGTTTTCTATAATTTCCATGAAATTTTGATAGTTTTATTTTTCATATTTAGATCTGTCCTCCCTCTGGGCTCTACTGTTATCTATTATCTGTGATGAGAATCTAAATACAATTTTTTTTCACATGAATGGCCACTTTTTGATCTATTAGTCTATTGGTGCAACTCACACTTCTCTCATTTATCATTGTATATTTTATTATGAAATATATTATACATATATAAGAATGAACATAAAATATATGCCTGGTTTAAAGAAGAAGAATAGCCATATATTTACCTTCCAGTTTATGGAAATGAAATTCACAAACAGTTTTGAACCCTCCAGTGTTTCCCCGCTGACTCCATCCCCTCATTGGCATCTCTCCTGGTTCACAGTACACTGAAATTTGTGTTTTATTTCTTTGCTTTCATTTGTGTCTACATTTTCCTCATTTGCATATATACCAAATAACGTCTTACAGTGCTTACTTATTAGCTTATGTGACTAAATAACTTATTGTGAAATTCTTAGAATAGTGACCATATACATGGAGCACCATGTAGGTCCTTTTTAAATAAATAAAATGTTGTTTAGATTCAAACTTTAGATGAATGGACTCCATTCTCTATATAATCTGCAACTTGATTTTTTTCTAAACATTGTACATTCATCCATCCAAACTAATGTGTGTTCTTGCAGTTTAGCTGTGTTGACTGCTGTATAATGTTTCACTATATGAATATGTAACATATGTTATATAGCCATTCTACCATCGGTGGTTTTTGAGTTGACTCTGAGGTTTTGTTTCTTTGTACATTTCTCCTGAGGTACCTACATGTGGAATCGCTTGGTCACAGAGGATGCACATCTAAATTTACTAGATAATGCCAAACTGCTTTCGAAAGTAATTGTATCAATTTCTATACTTCTCAGTAGTGTATAAACATTCTGGTCATACCACATGCTCATTATCCACTGGTATATCTAGAATTACCCACATTTTTTTTTTTTTTTTGCCATTTTCTTTGCTGTCTCTTCCCTTTTGCATCTCAGCCCTTGTTGAGCTCATTTTGTCTCCTTTAAATGTTCACATTTACATAGTTCATTTGGTAGGAGTCTGGTGCAGTGAAATCATTTTTTGTTTGTTTTTGGATGTCATGCTCTGAGTGCCGATTTTCACCCTCATTCCTGAAAGAATTTTGCTTTGCTCTAGACTGTTATTTTTTCTCAGAACTTTGAAAATAATTTCAACTGTCTTCCTACTTCCATTCTTGCTATTGTGAAGTCATCTATTAATCTGATTGCAGTTCTCTTTTAACTGTATTTTAATCTCTGGCTATTTTTACCATAATCTTCCCTTTCATTTATTTTTTTCTAATTCATTTCCATAAGCCTAGACCTGGATTTATTCTAATATTTTGTATGAGGTTGAATAGGCTTCTTAAATCTTATGTTAATTCTTAGCCATTATATCTTTGAAAATTGCTTCTCCTCCATTTTCTTTATTCTCTCTCTGGAACTCCATTAGCTTTTATGATCTATCCTTCAAGTAAATCTATCCCTTCCATTTTCCTTTTCTATCTCTCTCTGCTGCTCCCTGAAATTTCCTCATAGTTATTCTCCAGAAGACTAATCACATTATTGATTCAGCTATTTAATTCATCCGCTGGGATTTTTATTTCATTGATTTTATTTCTCACTTCATGATGGCCAATTTGCTACTTCTTTAAAAATTTTCTGGTTTTTTTCTTTTTTTGGACAACATCATGCTATTTTCTTATGTCTTAGAGTCCTTTAATATTTTAAATTATTTATTAGTTTTCTATTTTTTGCATAACAAATTTCCACAAACCTTAGAATTTTAAACTAATAAACACTTATTATCTCACACAACTTATGTAAGTCTGAAACACAGAAGAGGCTTAGCTTGGTGGGTTCTAATTCAGGGTCTCATAAGATTACTGTCAAGATGTCAGCCAAGGCTGCAGTCATCTGAAGGCTTGACTGGGGATGGAAGACCTGCTTTCCAAGGGGGCTCATGCCTGGGAAGTTAGGCTACTGTTGGCAGGAGGTCTCAGTCCCTGGGCTTTCTCCAAAGGGCTGCTTGTGTATCCTTCAGACATGGTGTCTGACTTCCCCCAGAGTGAGTGACCCAAAGGAAGACAGCAGAAGCCTAGCTTTGGAAATCACACCCAGTCACTGCCACATGGGTCATTAGTTACCCAGGTCAGTCCTACTCATTACGGGAGGTGCCTGGTCCACAGATCATGAATACCAAGAGGTGGGGATTACTGGGGGCTATTTTGGAGGTTGGCAACCATAATTTTTTGTGCTTGATTTTTATGTGAGAATCCTTTATCATCTAGTTTGTAGAAGAGTCCTTCTAGATTAACTTTGAGTTGTTTCTAGATTAACTAGTTGTTAATTAGTTGTTAATCTAGTTGTTTCTAGATTAACTTTGAGTTGAACCCCACTGGTACCTCCACCCAGGGATGATATACCCCTTTTGGCCCTCCTCTCCCCTTTTCCTGCCTCTCATCCATCCTATATTCTCTTTACTCCCTAACTCTGGCAATCACATTATGCTTTATGTTCTATTTTTCTATTTCTCTCATGTGGGCATTTCTCTTTTGTAACCTCAGCTTAACATTTAAAAAAATGCATGTTACATTTGACATTTCTAGGTATATGTAGTGTTACAGTTTTCAGATCATCTGGTCTGCCACATTATTAAAATCAGTAGTCTTAATTGCATCTTTAGGCCTGGTTTCAATTTATACTAGGAAACAGTCCCTCACTTAAGAAGAAATCATACACATGCATGGCTATCTTAGAAAAAGGAGGTAGATGAGTCTATATTCAGGAAAAATAGAGACAACTCATTTTCTATCTCAGAAATGATCCAGGTAAAATGACCTGGATCCCAGGTAGGTAAAAATATCACTACTCTAAAAAAGAAATAGGAAAACCTTAAAATTCTTTGTCCTTTCCTCATTACTCTTTGTTATTCTACCAGAATTAGTGAATCTTAAAAGATAAGTGTAATATGTTTGTATCTGAGAGCACCAAAAGAATTATTGGAAGAAAGTGTTTCTTACTCCAAAGTCCAATTCTGGAAATGGTGGTATAACTGGAAAGATGGAGTTGCCACTGATTCCTTGGGATCTGCCATGTAGAAGTAAAACAGAGCCCAGACACATGGTTAGACCAAGACATCATGTGGAGCCTGAGGCATGGCAAGGACTGCAAGCCTCCTGACACATCTCTGACCCTCACAGATGGTTTATACTTTCATGTAAGGAACACGAAGTCAGTTTGTTTTACTTTGCTATGACTCAGAGCAGTATTTCTTATTAAAAAATCCTGCTCTTAACTCAGGTGAGAGGCCCGCGTACCGCAAAAAAATATACATATATATATAAATTGTGAACAACCTTAATAGTAAAACATACCTAGAACAATAAGCCCATCTTAGTCAGTCTGGGCTGCCATAATAGAATCCCACAGACTGAGGGGCTTAGACAACAATTTATTTCTCACAGTTCTAGAGGCTGAAAGTCCAATATCAGGGTACCAACGTGGCTGGGTTCTGAGGGCTCTATTCCAGGTTATGTCCTTACGTGGCCTCCCTTGGTATATGCATGCAGAGAGAAAGAGATCTCACATCTTTTCCTCTTCTTATAAAAGCACTAATCCCATCATGAGGGCATCAACTTCAACAACCCAAATTACCTTCCAAAGGCCCCACCTCCAAATACCATCACATTGGGGGTTAAGGTTTCAACATATGAATATTGGAACATTCACTCCATAGCAAAACTTGTGATTTTTTTTAAACCTATGATTGTTTAGAAATGCTGAAGTTGGTAGCAATGGTAGAGTTAATGCTCTTAAAATAAAAAAAAAACACTAAAAGCTTTGCAGATGAGACAAAATTGAAAGGTGAAATGCAAATAACTGAACACCAAGAAGCAGAGATTAGTCTGGTTTGATCTGATTTTCTTCCACATCCCTAAGCCAAAGGGAAACCAACTCACCTGCACAGCTGTCACCCTAGATGACTCAGGCTCCAGATGGACTCAATGTTCTAATTCCTTGCTCTGTGAATTCCTTGTAACAAATATGATATACTTCATGCTACCCTAGTATAATCTTTCCGGTAAAAATAGATTTTCCAACTTCTTTTATACTAGACTTCCCTCCCGACAGCTATTCCCACACTGGTAATTAAATAAGTAAAAATTTTAACATCCTAAGCCCTTGATAAATTATTGCCAGCTTTAGACATATCACAACTGTGTGAATTACTTGACTAATATGCATGGTTGTTCTTTATCTCCAAGTAACAATGCGTATGTTTTTCTTGTGACTTCTGATGTTAAGAAATACATTTAATTTAAAAATCTAAAAGTCTACTTGAGGTTTAAACATAATCAATCTTCAGAAAAATTAAAAATTTGAAATATCTACAGCACCAGAAGAAAAGCGTTTCCTATTGTTCCTATTGCACTTAACATAATAACCTGGGGTTATAACCACAAGCTGAAACGACTATATTTAGCATAATCATACTAAAGTGTCTGTGCTAGGTCTACTTCCTAGGATAGTAGGTTTTACTGAAACATAGCTACTCTTTGGATATGATTTATTAACAATTGTGACACAGCTCTTTGCCTCATATGATGCACTGTCTCTTTTTTTTTTCTTTCTCCAGTAGCAAATCAGCTCTTTTTTGAAATATTTTTGCTCTACCACATGGATTCAATAAAATTTTCCAGGTAGCACAAGATATTTTCCATATTTAAAGACATTCTACTATCTTTGAAAGTGACTAAAAATAAACTTAACTAGCAGTTGGACAATTTTCAAGCTAAAATTTAAGTATTTCAACAGCCTTCTCCACTTTTGGTATTTAGCATTTCCTTCAATTAAAAGATGACAAAATTTTAAAGTTTTAAATTTAAAATAGGTTAAACCAGTTATTTGTCAAATTTTATTTTCTAGAAACTTATTGGGTTGGCCAATAAGTTCATTTGGGTTTTTCATAAGATCTTATAAATAAAATACTAAGTTGCATGGACCATAGGCTTTGGGCAAAATTTTTCCCTAGGTATATGCTCAATCACTTTACGACACTACACCAAAGACAATAAAACCAGAATATTTTAGATTACAATCACTGAGTCTCAAATTTCTTCATTTTTGCCTTGAAGTGTTTTACTGAACTGCAAATATTTCCAACATTTCTAAAATTTTCTTCAGAGGCTATATTTCCTTCTGAAAAATACGGATAAAAGAGGACCTCAAAGCAAAATGCTTTCATTTAATTTACTATCCTGATAAAAATGTAATGGATACACCAAAGCTTAGTATTAGAAGGTAAAAAGCTGCAGGTGGGGCTTCCCTGGTGGCGCAGTGGTTGAGAGTCTGCCTGCTGATGCAGAGGACGCGGGTTCGTGCCCCGGTCCGGGAAGATCCCACATGCTGCGGAGCGGCTGGGCCTGTGAGTCATGGCTGCTGAGCCTGCGTGTCCAGAGTCTGTGCTCCGCAACGGGAGAGGCCACAGCAGTGAGAGGCCCGTGTACCGCAAAAAAAAAAAACCCAAAAAACTTGCAGATGATATCTGAAAAATGAACACAAAAGAACTCACACATTTTGCCACTAAAACAAACATCACTCTTTGCAGAAAGAAGGGAGACTTGATCAAGCACAAATAAAGCTGGTGAGATATTGAGGTGAAGGAGGAGGGATGTCAAAAATTCAATCAACTCAGCCAGTTTAGCAATAACAACAACAAAAACCATTCAGTGGGTAGGGGAGGAACATCATAAAAATTGTTAAGCATTCTCTAAAGAGTTACCATACTTTCTCAATTTTAAGGTATCATCAGTTGCAAGATATGTCACTGACTTAGTAACAACTTTCCTGGGAAAAGAAAAACACTAATTCCTTGGACAGTGATACTCATTCTAATAATTAGTAGTTCTAGTAACTAATAAATCTAATACACATGCTGAATTCTGAAATTTTAACTTTGATGAAAAGTGCGTAGGTATTTTTTTTCAGTTTGCAAACAGTGTGTTGTGATGCTATGTCGTCACAGATTTATTTTTCCAAATAACCCAGCTATCTCACCAATAATCTTGGACACAAGAAAGAAAACTCCTGTTGCATGTATTCTGCTAAAAGACACACACTCCTTGCTTTTCTGATGGAAGATGGAAGGAATAATGCAAAACAGATACTTCCTTTGGGATAATATTTTAAAATCTGAATGTCTGGCAACAGTTCTTCCTAAATCTACTCTGAAGGTCTAATTCAAGGTGAAGGGAAAGCTATTTAACTTTGCCATTATTCCACATCATTATCTACTCTGGGAACAGACAACATCATCACACACCGATGCAAAGAATCATAGGATTCTATTGCATGGTTAAGATTGTCTACTTTCCCTAGAAATGTAATTAATCTTGCATAAACAGCTGTTTCTCTATTTTCCTCCTGAATTAGATTTAAAATGATAATCTACATCATCGAAGTATTGAAACAAAGGAGATACGATCCATTATTGAGAAGGGATTTGAAAATTGTTGGAAACAACTAGAAGTTAGAAAATGAGAGACAACCTAACCTAGAGGAACAAGTAATGATGGTCTAGGACAAAGTGAAAAGAAACTAAGTTTATGGCATAAAAACTATTGAGGAAAATTAATAAAAGTTTGCAGTTAAGAAGCTCAGTCATTCGAGTCAACAGCGTTTTGAACCAAGGTCATGGCAGAGGTAATGGAAAAAGTAGAACAGATGTGAGAAATATTTTGGAGTTTAAGGGGAAACTTAAAAGTTTAAGGGGAAAGCCAAAGATGACTATAATATTTCAATCCTGGGTTGCTCGAGGATACTGAGGTCATCAAAAGGAACAAGGGAGACGTAGGGGAAAGAGAAGTTGATTTTGAGGAAATAGGTAAAAATGAAATAATCTCCTCCTTTTTAGTCACTTTTAGTATAAAATAAAATTACAGGTTACAAATCTGCTCTTTGGACATGAGGTCAATAGTTTGTGTTTTTTTTAGTTTTTTATTTGTTTTGTTTTGTTAATCAAGGAGGAAACATGCTGTGGATAATGTTCATATTGAAAGCAAATCAATGTCTGTAAGTGAACCTACGCGGACTGATCCCACCTCAGCTAACATGATGTCATGACAAAACACTGACTGATAATCAAGAGCAATATTTCTATTAAAAACCTAATTTTTATTTTCGTTTTCATCTTACGGTAAGATCACATCAGCTTCCTTTATGAAACCTATGGCTTCAGCAGGCTTTGTGGTTTCTGTCCAGAGTTTCTTTTGCTATGAAGCCAACATGAAAACCATGCAGTTCAGTCTTTAAAATTCCATATTTTTCTTCCAAAACTTAAAGCAGAAAATTGAGACTAATAGTGTGTAACTGATATTTCACATCTCTGCCCTTGTTTCTGGCAGCTCTCTTCCCTCTACCTTGGAAACATCAGCCCCAGAATGCATGTAGCAGGATAATTAAAGCAGCAACAGTAGCAACAATGACTTGTGTTCCCTTTCTGTATTCTTTTTTGTTCCCCTCTGCCACTGGGGTCACAGCCATTCTCCCTAAGCAAAGACTGGGCGGCGATTTGGCCCTGAAATCAGACCCCTTAGGTGAAAAATCTCATTCCTACCCTCAATTGTGCATTCTTACCCAGGTCACCGATGCCCTTTAAGTTTAGTTTTTCACACCCATAAAATGGAAATTGCTTTCTCTTCCTTGGGTGGTTAATGTATTTGATGAACAATATAATAACAGTGATAAACATTATGATCCAAAGAAGCAGACATTGTACTCTGCCACTTTATAGCTAGAGAGCCTTGGGCTGGTTAGCTCCTTCTCAGTTTGCTCCATAAACTTGGGATAACAAAGGCATCCATCCTATTCAACATTCAAGATCTCTTCACCTGTGATGGACCAGGCACTATTTTGTACTCTTAAAAGAAAACAGGATTATGTGAGATGATACACAGAGTGATATATGGTATTAATGTAACCATTTATCAGCTCCCTCCCTTCTAAGGACTTTCTGTATTCTCGGCCCCTGCCAAGTTCCCTGTCTGTGGCAAATACTTCCCTGAGCCATTGTCGGGCTTGGTCACTTGACTTGCTCTGACCAATGGAAATGAATACACATGACGCCCTAATAAAAGCTTTAAGTATGCTTTCTTTTTCCAACCCTCTGACTTAAAAACAGAATGTGTCAGACAGGGACTTGGTCCATCAGCCTGGGTCGCATATAGACAGGACCCACAGAACAGAGATACATAAATTGAACTACATAGAATTATACAGAGCTATGAACAAGAATTACATGCTGCTATTCTTCTATGCCAAACCACACACTTAAGAGTAAGAAATAAATGCTTGTGATTGTAAGCCACTGAGATTTGACTGTCAACAGAAGCTGACATACAACATAGTGTCTTACATATAGAAGTAATTAACATTTTAACAATAATAATAAATTAAAATATATAAACACTTAAAAAGATATAAACATCTCTCCACCTATCCACCCACCTATCCAACAGATGTTTATCGAGTATTACTATGTGTCAGATACTGTTTATGCTACTGAAGGTATGGCAGTGATCAGATAAAATCCCTGCTCTCATGCCACTAACGTTATTATGGCGGAAATAAAATTTGACTATAAGGGGATGCGTGTTGTGGAGAAAACACAGGGGAAGGAGACAGAAAATGTCAGGTAAGGAGATAAGAAGAGGTGTGTGTGTGTGTGTGTGTGTGTGTGTGTGTGTGTGTGTGTGAAAGAGAGAGAGAGAGAGAGAGATTGAGAGAAGGTTTCACTAGAGAAATTTTCCAACAGAGATCAGAAAGAAGTAAGGGGGTGAAGGGGATATCTGAGGGAAGTACATTCCAGGAAGAGAGAATAGCAGGTATAAAAGCCCTGAGGCATGAATGGGTTGGAGTGCTCAAGGACCAGCCAAGAGGTCTTGTAGTTGAGAGACATCAATTAGAGGCACATTGGCAGAAAGTAAAGTCAGAGCCGTATGAGAGGGCCGGTCATTTATTCCTTGGAAGTTATTGGAAGAAGTTTGGCTTTTGTTCTGAATGAGATGGGATGTCATAGGAAGACTCATGATAGGGTAACATGAGCTTATGTAAGTTTGAAAAGGATCATTCTGGCTGCTGTTTTGAGAAGAGATTATGTGGTTCAAGGGTAGAAGCAGATAGATCATTGACAAAGCAACCACAATAATCTGTATAGAGACGACAGTGGCTTGGACCAAGGGGAGAGTATCAAGAGCAACGAGAAGCAGTAGACTCCGGATATATGTGAAGGTAGTGGCTCATCAGATTTGTTGATGAAGAAGAAGCAACTGGAGATAAACTATCATTTACTGAGACAGGGAGGCGTGCAAGAATGATCGGATTGAGGGAGCAATGGGTCATCAAGAATTTACTTTTAGACACTGAGGGATAAAGGTAAACTTGTTGAATTCTGATTTCCTTCTGCTGGCTTTCCAGAGAAGCATTTGGCTTTCTGCAGAGTTTCATAGAAACCACTGCACAGAGAATGGTAATTAATCCTGCCAGAATGATGAGGTGGAGAATCAGAGGTATGACATTAGCTACAGCAGAAAGAACTGGAATCCAGCCCTCTGATTATGTCTGGGGAGAGGCTGGTACTCCTCTGACCAATAACGCTACACTGTGATGGACCAGAGCTGCAGGTTAAGTTTTCAGCACTTGAAAGTGCTCTCCACATGGATTATTGTGATTGATTTTTAAATTATCCAGCCTCTGATCACTCTAGGAAGGAGACTGTGCTTTCTCTTGTCATGCAATGAGAGAGTCTACAACCTCAGTCCCAGGAGTTTGAATTTCAGCCCTTTTAGATCATTATGCACTGCCTAGAATGAGTTTCCCCTGGGGTGTGTTTGTTTTAGGTTATTTTCCCTAGTTATCTTTGAGATGCCTAGTACATCTAAGTTTGGATGTTGAGTAGGTGGTTAGTATCTAAGTCAGGAGTTCAGGTGAAAGGTTGAGGATGGAGATATAAATCTGGAAGATATGTATTAGATTTTTAATGGAAAGAAGTCCATAACTTGGAAGGGAAATGGCTGGCAACAATCCTCAGGAATATTTGAAGTGCAGCCCGAGAGTAAAACATCACTGAAGGTACCTGAGAGGCTATTAAAGTCTCCAAAACAATGTGATTATAAGGCAACCAATTCTGTTCTCATAACCCCCCAAATATGATGGAATTACAGTTTAACTTCAAACACGATTTCCTAATATTTTGCATATGATAAGACACAAACACAACTGATTCAAACCTCTCTACTATGTTTGCAAAGATTTTAGACTAATTACTAGAAAAGATTCACAACCTTTTCCAGGGTTAATAGATTAGTAGAATAGAATAGAACTGAGAGTATTTTTGAATATTTCTGGAAATGAAATATTGATTTCCTTGGCAGTTGTTTCAAGTAAACAGGTTTGAAAAAACTCATATACTAAAATATCCTTCCTTACCAGGGTAGAGGGTGCAGTCCATAAATGACAAATCATCAATTGCAATGTCTCCAGTGAAGCCATCTCCCACTGAAGCTTCCACTGAAATCTAAGAACAATATAAGAAATTTGTTAATACTGTGAAGGAAATTAATTTCTGGAAACTCATGGTTGAAAAGGAATCCAGAATTTACCTAAAGAAAACTCTCTTCTGAACCATTAAAAACATAGTTTGCAAAAGTCTCCATAAGTAGGTATCTTGTCTCTACCTGAATACTTCCAGTAATAGGAAGCTCCACACCATACTGGGCCCATTAAATCCATGAAGCCCATTCTGTTTCTGGTGAGTATTGATTTTTTGAAATTTCAGCATATCAGATTGATATCTACTTCCTTTTAACTTTCAACCATTAATTCCAGACTGGTCCTGCTTTCTTCTGAGCCTTTAAGTATCTGAAGGCAAATTACGGAACCTTTTCCCACCGTTGCCCCAGTAGTTCAGCTGTTTCCAAGGTTAAACCTCTTCATCCTTCAAGAAACCAAATTTGTTGCCAGAGGTACTCCCTACAATGCACATTTTGAAGAGCTTTAAAATTTTTCTCCCGTCGACCTTATTCTGTAACATTTTATGGAACTGGCTAATCGTTATTAGATCTCCTTCAGAACCTCATTAATCACAGTGAACTCAGATGACATCGGTGCTTACAGGAGCTGCAGTTCCACTGAAACTCCAGTAAAATGTGAAATACTGACAAACCACTATAGTATATGGCAGATTGTGATTAGGGCTGAGATTTACTATAATAGAATTAATCATGATGAATTATTTTAATACTCATGCAAATATGCTGCATACTTACTAGGAATCCTGCTATAATTTAATAATGAAGAACATTAAGCAAACTCAAACTTAAAAAACACATTCCTTTTTTCCACTATTACATGAATATATGTTTCTGTTTCATTTTTCCTCACAAATGCTATATGTGGAAGTTGAAATTTTATTTCATTTTTCAAATTCTCTCCTCCATTAAAAGTTGTTTCATACATTATTTATTCCTAATTAAAGAAGATAATTAAAAGGTCAAATTACTGACCTTAAGCCTCTTGACATCTTCCACCAACTTTCTAGGTTTTCTTGAGAACTACCAGAATTTTCTCCTTTATTTGTCACTGAGGAAATGACTCCATTTGGAAAAGGTTTATTCATTTAATTAATGGGCAAATATAGTTCACCTAATACTGCCTGGGGAACAGGCAGTCTCCTACTGCTTTAAAATGGGTCACCGCAAATATAAAATGCACCCTTCTTTTCACCACCAGCATGATTAAAAGAAATAAGCAGAGAAAACAAAAACACAAAAAGAATACTCAGTACAAAATCATACAATTATTCTAATAAACAAAAAGCCAGCAGTCAGAATTTGGCAGAACATACTGTAATAAAATATCTTCTGTTTTATAGGGAAAAAAGACTGCAGTTGGGTGAACAATAGGGAAAAGGTGTAAGCAAGGACTGATTAATAACTAATACACTAATTAATTACAAATACATTCTTTGGATCAATATTTGTCTATCCCAATACAATACAGGACATGGTAATCAAAAGCTCAGAAGATGCAAGAAAAAGGAAAAACTAGGATAAATAAAAATAAACACTACCAACGTGACTACACTGCTCATGATTATCTTAGTTTATTCATGAGAAGGGATAGAAAATTGATATAAAAGAATCTCAAGTCTATGAAAAGCATACCTGTACATATGAATATCTGTAAGCTAACTTTAGGGATATATACACATACATAGCTCCATTTGAGTGTGTAGGTGGACTTAACTGTTCCAAAGCATTCCTTTTATTGTCTTTATATGGTCACAAGTTAAAGAATTGGCCATTTGTGAAAGTTACAAATTTTCTCATTTATGGTCTACACCAGGTGAGCAGCATTTCTGAGTGGATGTTGTCTGCACAAGGAGTATCCATATTGGAGTTTACTTCATATTACATGATAAGCATTTTGATATTGCTTCTACTAGCATTCACTGCCAAAGGGAAGACACAGAAAAAATCCAAGGCAGTGACAGTTGGGTCTTGCTCTAAGACACAATTTAATTACAATTTTTTACCAAAATATCTTCAATTTTCTAGTCTCTAAATGGTAGCATTCTTGAGAAACAGTGAACAATAATTTCAAGCTGAGATACTAAAAAAATGTCAATTTGTATATATAACTGCAATCTCAGCCTCTTTTGAATATTTAATTAAGCCAGCCATTAAAAAAAAGCCTACCTGATAACAAATCACATCTTGAGAAAAAGTTATGAATGCTGAAGTTCAATTTTACTTCTGTCCTGTATTTAATTTAGTCTTGCAAAAAGTTTTGCAACTTACCCTAAGAAACTAGTCACAAAAAAAGAGCAAACCCAAGTGTGTCTCTTCTGGAAAATCCACTTTCATTTTTGGTGTTTTTCCAATAAATGGAAGGGTATTAAAACACTAATGTTATTGTATGTGAGGCAGTATTGCCACTCAGACATTAGGGACGCCAAATTTTACTCTTAAGTTTCATTAGCACCTTACTGAATGACTTAAAGGGCAACTGAAAATTCCAGTTTGGTCTGATGACCTGCATTATCTGCAGAGGCCAATTCTACTTACATTAGAACTACTACTGCTGTGGAAGTTTTCTAAAGTAATCCAGCTATTCTAAGTTGTTCTTCTCATGGGCTGGTGCATGCTCCAAATAAAGATGGAGTGGCCTTGTCAACTACCTTGGAAATATTAGTTCTAATATAACCAAAGACTATAATATAAATAAGGCTCTAAAGACTTAACAGATTTTTTTTTCTATATTTAGGAAACTTTGAATTATTCATCAAAATATTTAAATGATATGAAAACTATTATCATACATATGTAAGACAGAATTTAATCATAATTTTTACCAAAATATCTTCGATTTCCTAACATATATAATTAACACACATCTATATACACACTTATAAATAAAATAGTCTCTATTAACTCATAAGAAAGAAAAATGGAATTGACTCAGCCTGCCAGCTAGTTTTACCAACCTGTGTTTGGAAAAAAATATGAAATTCCAGCATAATATACCAATTTTTAATATAACACATCTTCAGAAAGACTTGAAAGAAAGGAATTGTTGTTTAAAATGTATAAAAAGCATGTATCCTATGTGGAGCAACTGGAACTCCAATGCATTACTGATGGGAGTCCAAAATGGTACGGCCACTTTGGAAAATGGTTTGGCAGAGATAAACCCATGCACTTATGGTCAATTAATCTATGACAAAAGAGGTAAAGACAGTTTCTTCAATAAGTGGTACTGGAAAACTGGAGAGCTACATATAAAAGAATGAATTCACAACATTCTCTAACTCCCTATATAAACTCAAAATGGATTAAGGACCTAAATCTAAGACCAGAAACCATAAAACTCCTAGAGGAAAATATAGGCAGAACACTCTTCGACAAAAAATCGTAGCAATATTTTTTTTGGATCTGTCTCCTAAAACAAAGACAATAAAAAGTAAACAAATGGGACCTAATTAAACTTAAAAGCTTTTGAAAGCAAAGGAAACCACGGACAAAATGAAAAGACAACCTACTGAATGGGAGAAAATATTTGCAAATGATGTGACCTATCACGGGTTAATATCCAATGTATATAAACAGCTCATACAACTCAACAACAGTAAAACAAATAACCCAATTAAAAAATGGGCAGAAGAACTGAATTTTTCAAAGAGGAAATGCAGATGGCCAACAGGCACATGAAAAGATGCTCAACATCACTAAGCATGAGGAAAATGCAAATCGAAACCACAATGAGATATCACCTCATACCTGTCAGAATGGCTATCATCAAAAAGAACACAAATAAATGCTGGTGCGGACGCAATGAAAAGGGAACCGTCCTACACTGTTTGTGGGAAAGTAAATTGGTGCAGTCACTGTGGGAAACAGTATGGAGATTTCTCAAAAAACTAAAAATAGAACTACCATATGACCCAGCAATTCCATTCCTGGGTATATATCTGAAAAAAAAAATACTGTATTTCTTCTTCGCTAATGCCAGGCTTTACAATATATGGATTGCTAAGAATTTTTTTTCTTTGAGTGTCTACTTGGGTATTGTGCCAACTGTTTCCTTGGTTACAAAGCAGGAAAAAAGTCTGGAGTTTCTCACCATCAACGACAGAAGAGACTAAATGGTGATGACCCAATTCCCATGAGTTTAACCCAAACAGTGCTTTCAAGTAGAATAGTTTGCCACGTACTTTTAGAGTAGGATATTTCACAAGAAGATACTGCCTGTAGTTGCCACAATCCCCATTACTCCCTATCACACCTAACTCTAAGGCGAGTGTCAGTTGCCATTAATTATTTTACACCTGAGCTACTTCTCTTAATTCACATCCCTTGCTTCCAGGGGCACTTGGGTTTGCAATTCCTTTTGCATACTAGTTAGGTCAGAAACCACGAAGGGTCTGAGACTTTACCCTACTCGCAAGCTAACGTCAGGCTGCCACTGTTTCATATACGTTTACTGACAGAAGACACAAGATCCTTGATTTACAGAGATAGCAAAACTCATCAGCCAGAGAAAAATCTTCCACTGGTTCCCCACTTCCCACAGGGAAACATAAGTGCCAGCTGTTTCCCTGCATGAGTAATGGGTTGCACCATAGAAGAAGAACCCCAACATTAGGAATTTCTAGCTGTTATAGGCTGCTGGCACATCTGAGGGAGAGGGAGGAGGAAAAGGAGGAGGTGAAGCAAGAGGGAAGGAAGGGGAGGGGCAGTAGGTAGGTAAATTACTCCAGAATGTAAGCAAATGTCTCAGGGTAGACTCCATGCAATACATCCTTTGCTCAGAAGCTGAATAATGCAGGACACAAGAAATGCATGGAGAACCGTCTCCCAATGGGGAAGCTGGACAGTGCTACATTGCTGATGTATTTAACTTGTAGGAGTATGATGATCCCTTCATGTATGTGTAAATTGAAACGTTTATCTAAATTCAGCCTCCTTTCCTCTTATACCTCATTTTATACTATTCTGAACTGAATGACTGTAACTTGTTGGAGTCTCTCAGAGATGGCCACTCAGCTGCTGTTAGCCCAGGTCCTTTTCCACCGACAAGATCTTTTCCCATCAGAGCTTCTGCTATATTAAGAGTAGAGATTGTTTTTTTTTTAAATAAATTTATTTATTTATTTTTGGCTGCGTTGGGTCTTCATTGCTGCATGTAGGCTTTTCTCTAATTTAGGCAATTGGGGGCTACTCTTTGTTGCAGTGCACAGGCTTCTCAATGCGGTGGCTTCTCTTGTTGCAGAGCATGGGCTCGAGGTGTGCGGGCTCAGTAGTTGCAGCACGCAGGCTCTAGAGAGCAGGATTAAGAGCACAGGCTCAGTAGTTGTGGCACATGAGCTTAGTTGCTCCACGGCATGTGGGATCTACCCAGACCAGGGATCGAACTATTGTCCCCTACACTGGCAGGCAGATTCTTAACCACTGCACCACCAGGGAAGTCCGAGAGTAGAGATTTTAAAAAAGGGAAAAAAAATCAAGGAGGGAAGGATGTGGTTGAAGAAATAAGGTCACTGAAAATTTCATTCAGGTTTATTTAGACAGAATTTTGTTATTCATCTTGAATGAAAGAAACCTAAAAAAATTATCTCTGAGTTATTCAGGTCATATTAGATTGATTTGCTTTCCACGGTTTTACAGGGTTGGCAAGTCACAAAGATTACGTCTGCTACTTTTTTCTCTAAGCCATTTTAGATGTACAGGAAGGGCCAAAATTTGGGTGAGTTTTTTCCCCCTCTAATTCTTCACAGTGCCTTTGTGGAACTTGCCTAAGTGGATTTTAAAAGGGATAAATGTTAAAAAAAAAAAAAAGGGATAAATGTTGATTTGAAATTAATTTGCTACGTGAAACTCTACAAACTCACGTTATTTTAAAGCATCTTCCAAGGACTCATATAGCACATGACCCATTTCACATCTCATCTATTATGTGATGAAGACAAATAAATAGTTCTCAATTTCCCTAGTTCTAAGAATTTATACGGAACCTATTTGATTGGAGGTTACAAAGATACATTTAATTGAAAAAAGCCTGATCAATATTAGAGAGAGAAAAGGGATGCACGTTTAAAATTATTGACTTAAAAGTTTGGAAAACTGTGTTTTTATTATTTTAAAATGATGCAATATGGTATAATAGGATTTTTTAAACTTCTTTATTAGAGTATAATTGCTTTACAATGGTGTGTTACTTTCTGCTTTATAACAAAGTGAATCAGTTATACATATACATATGTCCCCATATTTCTTCCCTCTTGCATCTCCCTCCCTCCCACCCTCCCTATCTCACCTCTCTAGGTGGTCACAAAGCACTGAGCTGATCTTCCTGTGCTATGCGGCTGCTTCCCACTAGCTATCTATTTTACGTTTGGTAGTGTATATATGTCCATGCCACTCTCTCACTTGGTCCCAACTTACCCTTCCCCCTCCCCGTATCCTCAACTCCATTCTCTAGTAGGTCTGCATCCTTATTCCCATCTTGCCCCTAGGTTCTTCTGACCATTTTCTTTTCTTTCTTTTTTTTAGATTCCATATACATGTATTAGCATATGGTAGTAGTTCTTCTCTTTCTGACTTACTTCACTTTGTATGACAGCCTGTAGGTCATCCACCTCACTACAAATAACAGTTTCGTTCTTTTCATGGATGAGTAATACTTCATTGTATATATGTGCCACATCTTTATACATTCATCTGTTGATGGACACTTAGGTTGCTTCCACGTCCTGGCTATTGTAAATAGAGCTGCAATGAACATTTTTGGACATGACTCTTTTTGAATTATGGTTTTCTCAGGGTATATGCCCAGTAGTGGGATTGCAGGGTTGTATGGTAGTTCTATTTTTAGTTTTTTAAGGAACCTCCATACTGCTTTCCATAGTGGCTGTATCAATTTAAATTCCCACCAACAGTGCAAGAGGGTTCCCTTTTCTCCACACCCTCTCCAGCATTTATTGTTTGTAAATTTTTTGATGATGGCCATTCTGACTGGTGTGAGATGATATCTCATTGTAGTTTTGATTTTCATTTCTCTAATGATTAATGATGTTGAGCATTCTTTCACGTGTTTGTCGGCAATCTATATATCTTCTTTGGAGAAACGTCTATTTAGGTCTTCTGCCCATTTTTGGATTGGGTTGTTTGTTTTTTTGATATTGAGCTGCATATGTTGCTTGTACGTTTTGGAGATTAATCCTTTGTCAGTTGCTTCATTTGCAAATATTTCCTCCCATTCTGAGGGTTGTCTTTTTGTCTTGTTTATGGTTTCTTTTGCTGTGCAAAAGCTTTTAAATTTCATTAGGTCCCATTTGTTTATTTTTGTTCTTATTTCCATTTCACTAGAATGTGGGTCAAAAAGAATCTTGCTGTGATTTATATCATAGAGTGTTCTGCCTATGTTTTCCTCTAAGAGTTTGATAGTGCCTGGCTTTACATTTAGGTCTTCAATCCATTTTGAGTTTATTTTTGTATATGGTGTTAGGGAGTGTCCTAATTTCATTCTTCTATATGTAGTTATCCAGTTTTCCCCACATCACTTATTGAAGAGGCTGTCCCTTCTCCAGTGTATATTCGTGCCTCCTTTATCAAAGATAAGGTGACCATATGTGAATGGGGTTATCTCTGGGCTTTCTATCCTGTTCCATTGATCTATATTTCTATTTTTGTGCCAGTGCCATACTGTCTTGATTACTGTAGCTTTGCAATATAGTCTGAAGACAGGGAGCCTGATTCCTATAGCTCCATTTTTCTTTCTCAAGATTGCTTTGGCTATTCGAGGTCTTTTGTGTTTCCATACAAATTGTGAAATTTTTTGTTCTAGTTCCATGAAAAATGCCAGTGGTAGTTTGATAGGGATTGCATTGAATCTGCAGATTGCTTTGGGTAGTAGAGTCATTTTCACAATGTTAATTCTTCCAATCCAAGAACATGGTATATCTCTCCATCTATTTGTATCATCTTTAATTTCGATCATCAGTGTCTTATAATTTTCTGCATACAGGTCTTTTGTCTCCTTAGGTAGGTTTATTCCTAGATATTTTATTCTTTTTGTTCCAATGGTAAATGGGAGTGTTTTCTTCATTTCACTTTCAGATTTTTCATCATTAGTGTATAGGAATGCAAGAGATTTCTGTGTATTAATTTTATATCCTGCTATTTTACCAAATTCATTGATTAGCTCTAGTAGCTTTCTGGTAGCATCTTTCGAATTATCTATATATAGTATCATGTCATCTGCAAACAGTGACAGCTTTACTTCTTTTCTAATTTGGATTCCTTTTATTTCTTTTTCTTCTCAAATTGCTGTGGTTAAAACTTCCAAAACATGTTGAATAATAGTGGTGTGAGTAGGCAACCTTGCCTTGCTCCTGATCTGAGTGGAAATGGTTTCAGCTGTGAAACACTGAGGACAATGTTGGCTGTGGGTTTGTCATATATGGCCTTTATTATATTGAGGAAAGTTCCATCTATGCCTGCTTTCTGGAGGGATTTTACCATAAATGGGTGTTGAATTTTGTTGAAAGCTTTCTCTGCATCTATTGAGATGATCATACGGTTTTTCTCCTTCAATTTGTTAATATGGTGTATTATGTTGATTGATTTGCGTATATTGAAGAATCCTTGCATTCCTGAGATAAGCCCCACTTGATCATAGTGTATGATCCTTTTAATGTGCTGTTAGATTCTGTTTGCTAGTATTTTGTTGAGGATTTTTGCATCTATGTTCATCAGTGATATTGGCCTGTAGTTTTCTTTCTTTGTGACATCTTTGTCTGGTTTTGGTATCAGAATGATGGTGGCCTCGTAAAATGAGTTTAGGAGTATTCCTCCCTCTGCTACATTTTGGAAGAGTTTGAGAAGGATAGGTGTTAGCTCTTCTCTAAATGTTTGATAGAATTCGTCTGTGAAGCCATCTGGTCCTGGGCTTTTGTTTGTTGGAAGATTTTTAATCACAGTTTCAATTTCAGTGCTTGTCACTGGTCTGTTCATATTTTTTATTTCTTCCTGCTTCAGTCTCGGAAGGTTGTGCCTTTCTAAGAATTTGTCCATTTCTTTCAGGTTGTCCATTTTATTGGCATATAGTTGCTTGTAGTAATCTCTCATGATCCTTTGTATTTCTGCAGTGTCAGTTGTTTGTTCTCCTTTTTCATTTCTCATTGTATTCATCTGAGTCTTCTCCATTTTTTTTGATAAGTCTGGCTAATGGTTTATCAATTTTATCTTCTCAAAGAACTACCTTTTAGTTTTATTGATCTTTGCTATTGTTTCCTTCATTTCTTTTTCATTTATTTCTGATCTGATCTTTATGATTTCTTTCCTTCTGCTAACTTTTGGGGTGTTTTTGTTCTTCTTTCTCTAATTGCTTTAGGTGCAAGGTTCGGTTGTTTATTTGAGATGTTTCTTGTTTTTTTAAGGTAGGATTGTAATGCTATAAACGTCCCTCTTAGAACTGCTTTTAGAGCATCCCATAGGTTTTGGATCATTGTGCTTTCATTGTCATTTGTTTCTAGGTATTTTTTGATTTCCTCGTTGATTTCTTCAATGATCTCTTGGTTATTAAGTAGTGTGTTGTTTAGCCTCCATGTGTTCGTATTTCTTACAGATTTTTTCCTGTAATTGTTATCTAGTCTCATAGCATTGTGGTCAGAAAATATACTTGATATGATTTCAATTTTCTTAAATTTACCAATGCTTGATTTGTGACCTGAGATATGATTTATCCTCGAGAATGTTCCATGAGCACTTGAGAAGAATGTGTATTCTGTTGTTTTTGGATGGAATGTCCTATAAATATCAATTAAGTCCATCTTGTTTAACGTATCATTTAAAGCTTGTGTTTCCTTATTTATTTTCATTTTGGATTATCTGTCCATTGGTGAAAGCTGGGTGTTAAAGTCCCATACTATGATTGTATTACTGTCAATTTCCCCTTTTATGGCTGTTAGTATTTGCCTTATGTATTGAGGTGCTCCTATGTTGGGTGCATAAATATTTACAATGGTTATCTCTCCTTCTTGGATTGATCCCTTGATCATTATGTAGTGTCCTTCTTTGTCTCTTGTAATAATCTTTGTTTTACAGTCTATTTTGTCTGATATGAGAATTACTACTCCAACTTTCTTTTGATTTCCATTTGCATGGAATATCTTTTTACATCCCCTCACCTTCAGTCTGTATGTTTCCCTAGGTCTGAAGTGGGTCTCTTGTAGACAGCATATATACGGGTTTGGTTTCGTATCCATTCAGCCAGTCTATGTCTTTTGCTTGGAGCATTTAATCCATTTACATTTAAGGTAATTATCAATATGTACATTGCTATTACCATTTTCTTACTTGTTTTGGGTTTATTATTGTAGGTCTTTTCTTTCTCTTGTGTTTCCTGCCTAGAGATGTTCCCTTAGCATTTGTTATAAAGCTGGTTTGGTGGTGCTGAATTCTCTTAGCTTTTGCTTGTCTGTAAAGGTCTTAATTTCTCCATCAAATCTGAATGAGATCCTTGCTGGATAGAGTAATCTTGGTTGTAGGTTTTTCTCCTTCATCATTTTAAATACGCCCTGCCACTCCCTTCTGGCTAGGAGATTTTCTGCTGAAAGATCAGTTGTTAACCTTATGGGGATTCCCATATGTGTTGTTTTTTTTCCCTTGCTGCTTTTAATATTTGTACTTTGTTTTTAATTTTTTATAGTTTGATTAATATGTATCTTGGCATGTGTCTCCTTTGATTTATCCTGTATGGGACTCTCTGGGCTTCCTGGACTTAACTATTTCCTTTCCCATATTAGGGAAGTTTTCAACTATAATCTCTTCAAATATTTTCTCAATCCCTTTCTTTTTCTCTTCTTCTTCTGGGACCCCTATAATTGAATGTTGGTGCATTTAATGTTGTCCCAGAGGTCTCTGAAACTGTCCTCAATTCTTTTCATTCTTTTTTCTTTATTCTGCTCTGCAGTAGTTACTTCCACTATTTTATCTTCCAGGTCACTTATCCGTTCTTCTGCCTCAGTTATTCTGAATTGATTCCTTCTAGAGAGCTTTTAATTTCATTTATTGTGTTGTTCATCACTGTTTGTTTGCTCTTTAGTTCTTCTAGGTCCTTGTTAAACGTTTCTTGTATTCTCTCCATTCTATTTCCAAGATTTTGGATCATCTTTACTATCATTATTCAGAATTCTTTTTCAGGTAGACTGCCTATTTCCTCTTCATTTGTTAGGTCTGGTGGGTTTTTGCCTTGCTCCTTCATCTGCTGTGTGCTGCTCTGTCTTCTCATTTTGCTTACCTTACTGTGTTAGGGGTGCCCTTTTCACAGGCTGTACTTTCATAGCTCCCATTATTTTTGGTGTCTGTCCCCAGTGGCTAAGGTTGGTTCAGTGGGTTGTGTAGGCTTCCTGGTAGAGGGGACTAGTGCATGTGTTCTGGTGGATGAGGCTGGATATTGTCTTTCTGGTGGGCAGGTCCATGTCTGGTGGTGTGTTTTGGGGTGTCTGTGGCCTTATTATGATTTTTGGCAGCCTCTGTGCTAATGGATGGGGTTGTGTTCCTGTCTTCCGAGTTGCTTGGCATAGGGTGTCCAGCACTGTATCTTGCTGGTCGCTGAGTGGAGCTGGGTCTTGGCATTGAGATGGAGATCTCTGGGAGATTTTTGCCATTTGATATTACGTGGAGCTGGGAGGTCTCTTGTGGACCAGTGTCCTGAACTTGGCTCTCCCACCTCAGTGGCACAGCCCTGATGCCTCGCTGGAGCACCAAGAGCCTGTCCTCCACACAGCTCAGAATAAAAGGGATAACAAAAAGAAAGAAAAAAAGAAGATAAAATCAAATCAAATCAAGTTATTAAAAATAAAAGATAATTATTGGACTTCCCTGGTGGCGCAGTGGTTGAGAGTCCACCTGCCGATGCAGGGGACACAGGTTCATGCCCCGGTCCAGGAAGATCCCACATGCCGCTGAGCAGGTAGGCCCGTGAGCCATGGCCACTGAGCCTGCGCTCCGAAACAGGAGAGGCCACAACAGTGAGAGGCCCGCGTACCAAAAAAAAAAAAAAAAGAAAATTAAGAAAAAAAATTTTTTAAGTAATTAAAAAAAAAAATGGACAGAACCCTAGGACAAATGGTGAAAGCAAAGCTATACAGACAAAATCACACACAGAAGCGCACACACACACACACACACACACACACACACTCACCAAAAGAGAAAAAGGGAAAAAATATATATATATCGTTGCTCCCAAATTCCACCTCCTCAATTTGCAATGATTCATTGTCTATTCAGGTATTCCACAGATGCAGGGTCCATCAAGTTCATTGTGGAGCTTTAATCCGCTGCTCCTGAGGCTGCTGGGAGAGATTTCCCTTTCTCTTCTTTGTTCGCACAGCTCCTGGGGTTCAGGTTTGGATTTGGACCTGCCTCTGCGTGTAGGTCGCCTGAGGGCGTCTGTTCCCACTCAGACAGGACGGGATTAAAGGAGCAGCTGATTCCGGGGCTCTGGCTCACTCAGGCCCGGGGGGAGGGAGGGGCCCTCGCAGTGGCAGGCTGTACAGGCTCCCGGGAGGGGCGGCGTGGATAGTGACCTATGCTCGCACACGGGCTTCTTGTTGGCTGCAGCAGAGGCCTTAGCGTCTCATGCCCGTCTCTGGGGTCCGTGCTGATAGCCGCGGCTCGCGCCCGTCTCTGGAGCTCCTTTAAGCAGCACTCTGAATCCCCTCTCCTCGCGCACCAGGAAACAAAGAGGCAAGAAAAAGTCTCTTGCCTCTTCGGCAGCTCCAGACCTTTTCCCGTACTCCCTCCCGGCTAGCTGTGGCGCACTAGCCCCTTTCAGGCTGTGTTCACGCCGCCAACCCCAGTCCTCTCCCTGGGATCTGACCTCTGAAGCCTGAGCCTCAGCTCGCAGCCCCGCCCGCCCCGGCGGGGGAGCAGACAAGCCTCTCGGGCTGGTGAGTGCCGGTCGGCACCAACCCTCTGTGCGGGAATCTCTCCACTTTGCCCTCCGCAGCCCTGCAGCTGCGCTCTCCTCCGCGGCTCCGAAGCTTCCCCCTCCGCCACCCACAGTCTCCACCCGCGAAGGGGCTTCTAGTGTGTGGAAACCTTTCCTCCTTCACAGCTCCCTCCCACTGGTGTGGGTCCCATCCCTATTGTTTTGTCTCTGTTTTTTCTTTTTTCTTTTGCCCTACCTGGGTACATGGGGAGTTTCTTGCCTTTTGGGATGTCTGAGGTCTTTTGCCAGTGTTCAGTAGGTGTTCTGTAGGAGTTGTTCCACACGTAGATGTATTTCTGATGTATTTGTGGGGAGGAAGGTGATCTCCACGTCTTACTCTTTCGCCATCTTGAAGCTCTTCCAATAGGATTTTAATAGAATAGCATGTAATACTTTCCGAGTGGTTGGTTCACATGTGCCAAAATTAAATTCTCATTTAAGAAACACTAAAATTCCTAAAGGTTCTCTTTCTTCAATTAACACTCATTTTTTCTACCCTCCACATCATTAAAAATAATATTTAGAGGAAAAGGAGTGGAACTGCAATGTATTATTTTAATATACAGTAAGCCTTTTTATAAAACTAATCACGTGCCCCTCATTCTCCTCATGAAAGGAAGCTCCAAATTTACCTCCACCTCTATGCAGGTGCTTCTTAAAACTGATCTCGACCCAAAGTGAGAAAATCAGATCACACATTTAAACCCAAATGATAATACACATCTGTCCTTTGTTCTAGTTCTGCATCTCATAATAGCCACCCAATGATGAGTGTGAATTAAAAATCCCATTTCAAGTCTCAGTTTAGATATTACTTCCTCAGAAAAACCTTCCTTAATCACTCAAGCTGAAGGTATTTTCCTTTAAAAACTTCTCACAATTTTTAATTATATCGGTATGTGTGCATTTCAATGTCTGTCTCTTCTTGGAGATTTTAAGGACAAGCAACATGAAGCTCACTGAGGGACACACAAAGCTGTACACACGTCACCCAGCACCCTGAGTGCGTGGTGAGCACTTGACTGTGTTAGGGAAAAACAAAACTTCTCATTTCAACTAAAACTATAGATGTTACTCTTGATGTCATACTTCACTGCCCACATTTCAAATGGCAAATGATTATTAAAGAGACAAAAAGGTGCAACATATACTGATTTGTCCCAGTATTTCATATGATACACCTAAACTGTTGACAAATCCTGATTCTTTTTTCTTTTACAATTCCCTGTGTCTTTCTCTTCTTTACACAGCCCTCTTCCTGGATTCCAACACAGTGTCTACTTGTATTTATATGGTTTTGCTAACTTCTTTCCTCTTTTTCCTAAATTTACTTCTACATTTCCAGACCCTTCTTCCCTTCAACTTCCAGCTATTCTCAAGCATAACTTTCTATCTGGAATAATACAAAGTTTATTTATTGGAGGATTTCTTCTAAGCTATCTATACACATTTGATAGCTATATCAATTATATGCACACTTATGCAACATTTTAAAAGATCTTTTAAATTATTTAAATTTACGTGCAGAATGGGTCCTTAAAGAGCATTTAGAATCCAAAACCTTTATTTTCTATTTGAATAAATGAGACCCAGAAAGTTTAAATAATTCACCCATAGTCTACAGATACGCTCAGCTGGTAAAATAATGTCCAAAATATTTTAAAAAGTCTCATTCTTGACTGGTTTAAAAATCTCAAATGCTTTAATCAAATTTTCACTTTTCATTTTTCCTTCTACTTTTATTAGGCTTTAAACTTTTTTACTAATCTGATAGTAATGATAGGAGTTAAACAATGGGGGAAGCTATGCAAATAATACAAGACCAATTCAGGTAGTTCTTTGTATTTAGATAATAATGAATCCTGATTACAAATATGTAACATCTACTAAGTGTTTAGCACTGTAATAATATTAATAATAAAATATCTTCTATATTTGTGACACTAAGTTTTTGTGGCACATTAATACTCATTATGTCATTTGTATTTCAAAGTCTTAGCATAGATGAGAACGTCCCATATAAATATTCTTCCAAAGCAAACACTTTTTTCATTTTAGATTTTTAAAAGTATCACATTAGTTAAAATAACTGGTTTTGAAACCAGTGCTTTTAATAACATTTTTTCTTTAAAAAGTTATGATATGTCATTTGAGATTTATCTTTTAAGTATTTGCTATTGTCAGATACATGTGCATTTTCTAATTGTTCTTCAAATTTGACTTCTTGAAATAAAAATCTGATTTTATAGTTATCTTTCTTATTACTTACAGGGGGAAATGTAAGTATCCCCATGGGGGATAGTAAAATGGTGTTTGAGTGTATTTTGATTGTTAACTTTAACACAATGAGCATTATAATGTAGTTTAGGGGGGAAATATCTAGCTCATAAAAATCCATAATTTTACAGATATTTGTGCTTAGGATAAGGCTAAAGTATATAACAGACCTTATTACTGAACTGCAGAATTACAAGAACAGCATACAGGAATATCCATAAGTGTTGCAAACTCTTTAACATAGTAACTAAATATCACTCCCTAACTGCTTGGAAAGTGGATTATTTTAATTATAGAAATCTAAAGCAAAATCTACATAGTGTCTTACACCCTGGGAAGTCCTTGCAACCCGAGTTATGCTTGAATATTTAAGAAATATCTTTATTAAGTTGTATTATTTCTTACCATAAAAATATTAAGAGAATATTTTAATGAAGCTATTAAATTTTCTATCATGCTAAGGGTCATTAATTTCTTAAGTTTAAAATTTTTTTCTCAGTTTGAGAAGATGTGGCAGCTAGCACAAAAACTATGCTTTCAGTGTGAAAGCTCTTCAGCTTTTCTATGTAAAAAATCTTTATACGTCGATCTATGTGTAGGAAGAACTTTCTGGATCTTGAGTCTGTGAGATTGGGTGTGTTATCTAGTCTGGCCGGGCAAATTCAATTTTCTTGTGCGTGTGTGTGTGTGAGTACTCAAAATTTTGCCATATATTGTTCATAAAAATGTTCACCAAACGGGGTAGCAGCCCTTCTCACTACACACATTTGTATAATAGGATTCCCAATGTTGGCCAAAAGCAAAACAAAAACAAACACACACATCACTGATACAAAGCCACATCTTCACATTAAACTAAGTGATAGAGAACATCCCTCACTTCTGATGATTTTGCTCACTAACTTTTTTCTAAACTCATAAAGCATTGCATTTTTTGTACAAACAAGGATAAAAATCAAATACCAATTTCTGACAAATTAGTGTATCACTTCCCCTTGAAAACAGGGAACGTATTCTCAAAGCTCTCTCTTTGCACCCTCTGATGGCTCAGCAGGACAGCTTTCATCCCAGTTCTGCCTGAGGAAAATATCCACACTCAGTCACCTCGTCTACATCTGACAGGAGCTAAGCCTAAGTTTTCTTTTTCGTTCTTGCCTTCTGGTGTCCAGTCTCTGTCCCCGGGTTTCTTTTTAAGAGGATGAGTTAGTCTCCAGCAGTACCTCAAACCAGAACTGACTCTAGGGCACTGGGTCAGAAATCCCAGATCGATTTCCTACCGGGGTTTTCTCCTTCATACTGAGCCATTCTGCAGCAGAAGAAAACATGCACTAGTGTCTCAAGCCAGCCTTCTCTCAGTGTCTGCTTCCTGACACAGTCACCTTGGGTCTGGTCTTCAGTGACCCAGGCAGTTTCTCCAGAAACTGAAAATAAACTAAAAATGCCAATTTATTAATGTAATATAAAAACATAACTAGAAATGTGTCTATCTACGCCAGCTGGTCATCAAATTAAGGTCATCAAATTAAGGTCATCAGGAGAGGAAATCTTAAACAAAATCAAGATCAGAAGCATGTTTGGTGAATAGACAGTAGAGGGAAGGCAGTGTGGAATATTGTGAAGAGACAGTATCAGCAAAGCTAACACAGTCAGTTGTCTATCAGATAGAAAGGGAGAGTGTCCTTTGGCAGAATTAAAAACTGATAAAACCTTCACCAGTAAGCAAAGCTTGTGCTAGAAGTGTAAAACGTCATAATTTATTATAATTCAGCTATCTTCTATTAACTACATTTAAGTTGGTGTTTTTAAATACAGTTTAAGAGAGAAAATAGGCCTCTTGATGCCATTTAAGAGATAAGCTTGAATGAATAGTCACACTTACAGTACATCTCCAGGTATTTTAAAAATAAATTCAGACATGAAATAACTGTGACACCTAATTTAGATATCATTTAATATTTCCTAAACTTGTCTTACCATCAGAATCACCAAGGGTTTTTATTAAAAATGCAGGTTCTTAGGACTCTCCTCTGGGGCTTCTGATATAGCACATGTAAAGATTGAGAATCTGTATTTTTTTTTAAATGCTCCAGGTGGTTCTGATAATTAGGAACATTTGAGAACTACTAGTCTAATCCTAATGTTGTGTTTGAAAGGATAAAGTGGATTCCTAGAGAAATAAAATCCCTCGCTAGATAACTTAGACACTTTACACACACACACACACACACACACACACACACGCTTTAGAGATAAAAAGTATTCTACCTAGTAACTGAGATAAGACATAGTATATGAATGCGTCTTAAACCAGATTCTGTCTACTCAGTGCTACCAGGAGAACGTCATTACGCACAGATTTGTTTCTCAAAAGGAAAAGTTTGCTGTCTTTTTCCTAAACTCTGGAGATCTTTAGTTTTATCTTGTAGCCTCCTGTATATCAACTGAAGCCTTGAGAGAAAATTATTTTCAATTTTGATACGCCCCCTCTTTCTACTTCCTAAGAATCTATTCCTCTAGGTGTCTACCATCACCTCTGCTATACCTAAAAATAATACCGCATCTCACAGTGAGCTCTCAGCACTCAGGCTTATGCAGAATATAAGCCTCCTTTAACGGCAATATTTCAATGTTGAAAGAATATTAAAACTAGCACAATATGCAAGCCACTTAGTACAGACTTCATTTAAACCTGCTTCTCATCTCCAGGATTTTAAAAGGTATGCTGGGCAATGCTGCAAGTTCACGGATAGAAATCAACAGTTACCCTAATACAATGAAAATCAGTTGAGATACCATCCTCACTGCCCTGTCCTCACTGTCCTGGTTCAGTGGGGCCTCTGCAGGAGGTACAGACAGGCATGCACAGGACAGGGACAGCTGTCCTTGTTCTTAACTCACACCCAAGGACACAACGTTTTCAACAGGCGTTAAAGAGACCAAGACACAAAACCATTAGTCTACTTTTTTTCTGGTAGGTAGATGAACTTTGCAATAATTAAGTCTCAAAGTAAATCTAAAATCTAAATATACATATAAAACAGTTTGCTTTCTGAATTGCACGTTGACATATCTGCTGGTTCTGTAGAAAATGCAAGTAAGCAACAGCCTTTAAAAACAAAAGTCATGAGCCCTGAAGCCCTCCTAATTTTGAATCCCATGGAAACCGAAGTTTCACCTCTCATTAATCTCTTAAAAATTAATTTTACATAAAATTATCTAAGTAAGCAAGGGAAGGTAAGGCACCTGAGGAAGCAGTGAATAGAGGAATAAATGTAGTAAGTCATGTGTACCAATGTCATGGTGTGATGTGGTAATACAAAAATCAGTATCACCTAACATCTTAAACATTGGGTTAAAGAGACTATTCTTTAAAAACTAGACAGTTTTGGACAGAGTTTTAGATAGGAGAATGGAAAGTCATACCATACAGATTATTAAAAGTGTTTCCTTTGGCGTAATTTGAGGATAGGACATTCACTTCCACATAATTCATAAGAATCTGAGAGTTAAAAATAAGGTTGCCCTATCAAACCCTCACTTTCATGCTCTTTTGCATCTCCTCCATCCTTGTGTGAGTGACCTCTTTTCAGCCTCTTCTATTAAGCCTTCGGAAAACATATATTTTGTTTTCACCTCATCAGAAAACCATTACTTCGCATCCTAGCCTTCTGGGTCGGCAGAAGACCATTTGTATTCCAAGCTTGTTTTTAGTATGTATTCCTAAACCTAGATGATTGGGAAGAGTTGATACAATTCCCAATATACCTTTCAGTTAATAATCAGTGTGATCTGTCTACAGGGTAAGAGAAAAAAGGCCTGAAAGTGTTTTCTAATTATGCAGCCTTTTAAACAAACCTAAACAAATCATAATGCTTGGAAACATTCAAAAGTTATGTTCAAACTGGTAATTGGTAATGTGGCAACATGAGAAAAACAAAAACAAAACAAAGAATCATGTCTAAGGATGACATACAATTTCTAAGATCAACAACAACAATAATCCTATTTCTATTATAATATTGAAAGAATATAATGATCTTGTGGAATCCATAGTGGCATGTTGTAAAGATCAGGGTTCAACAAAGTCACAAAGTTTTTTTTCTTTAATTGGAAGCTTCATTAAAAAAAGTTTGTTTTCTCAATTGGAACACAGCCATACCAATTTTTTTTCTCTCAATTTTTTTTTAAGTCTCTAAGTTGCCTTTATTCTACCATGACTCTGTTGAGTAGAGCAACTCTATGGCTCATGGTGCCTAAAATATTTACTACCTTGCTCTTGACGAGAAAAGTTTGCAAACCCCTGGTATAGATTAAAACTGTTTTGACTGTCAGAATCAATAACAATCAAATGGTCCGTTCACAGCCTTTCATTTTTTAAGTAAATAATTTAAAAATATAAAAATATCTTAAATCACTTAATCCTGAATAATTTAGGCTAAACTGTTTTGAACTTGCCTTTTTTCGAAAACTTATTTCCTTTCTATCAAAGTTAAAAAGTTGTGTGTTCAATTTAGATCCAAAACCAGAAAAAAACTGTGTTAGGAATATTTGTAGATGCTCTCAATTTTAAAAGTCTTAGATAAACTTTTGAAATGCAAAATATATTTTATGTACTCTACTCTTAGGTATAACCTTGGGTGAGCCCTTCTTTTAGGTGAAGCTTACAAAAAGGAAAGGCATAACCGTGATAAGATTTTAAAGTATTTTTGAAAATTATAGCTTAACCTGTAAAGCCAGATTTTCTATATAGTAACCTTCCATTTTATGTGCTTTTGGTGGTTTTAGAGGCAGGAGTCTAGGTTTTGGAGATATAAATAGAATATCAATGTATTTTACCTAATATAAGGTTAAATACTGAAAGGACATATGTTGAGAAGTTAACTCAGGAAGAAAGAATGAGGGGCAGAGTGAAACATGGAAGGAAGCAAGGCTGCTTATAAGGATGATTTATCAACTTGGCTATCACTGTGATGCAACCTAATGGGCCTTTTGAGGAGCTCTATGGAATAGTCTAAGAACCATCAATCTGGGAGGAGGGAAGGGCTTCATCCCCTACTGGTCATGGGTGAGCCCCCAGGGCATGAACTTCCCCACACTTCGGGGCTGCACCTGCAGGAATATCCCACCTCTTAAGTGACAGAAGCCCGTGGGTTGTGGGCAGGCCCAGGCAAGTGTTGTCCTATCACACCTGCACCAAATGGTCCAAGCCCGAGGTGGAAGCCTGCACAGAACTGTTACAGCAGGAGCTAAAATAAAAGGTGGGGCTGAGAGAGTGAGAAGTGGTGCCCAGGTGCCCTTAGGTGGGAACTGGGAAATTTTTTCCTTTGTATTATAAGAGATGCAGATGTGCATCTTTCAAGAATATCTCCATACATTAAGTACTACTTAAGTACAATGATGAGTCACCTAATTCTGCTCTTTGGTTTTCCCACTTTAAACACGCTCCCTGGATGAACCAATCCTCTATTTTCAACCACTACTGATATGTTGATTATCCCAAACCTCCCTTCAATCCATACGTCCCTAAACTTCAGACTGTTTTTCTTTTTTCCCCCAACCACTGGCTGAGCCCTTCTACTTTGACATCCCTCAAAGTTTTAAAATGTCTTTAAACAACTCATCTTTCTCCCTAAAACTCCCTCTCTCTCACCCTCTGTTCTATATTTCAACAGATGGCTCTTGTTGTTGTTCCCACCAGAATCATGAATTACTTTTGATTACTCCCCATCATTCACACCACACATGAAAGCCTCAGTGGCATTACTTTCTAAATATTTCTTGAATCCTTTTCATTCCATCTGTACTAGCTTATATTCCTAGCTTAGGCCCCAGTTGCCTCCTACCTAAACTAAACTGTATATATATATATATATATATATATATATATTTTTAATTTTATTATCAGTTTTTTAATGGTAAGCCCTACTTCAAACATGTTCTTCAAACATCACTAACAGAGTGATGTATCTAGAAGTCACTTAGGATTGTTTCACTTAACTGATTAAAACCTCAGTGGTGCCCATCAGCTCTAGGTCAATGTACTCATTCGTGACCATGACAAATGAGTCATTCCCTGACCTGGCTTCTGTCTACCTTTCTCTGCCTCAAACTTTATGCACCATGAATTATACATCAGCACAGCGGTTCTTCACAGCAGCATGCTGCTTCTCGTCTGTGTGTATCTGCATAGGTTCCTGTGACTCCTTACTCCTGACCCCCAGCCCCAACATGGGCTATTGCCTATAGACACTGTAAGACCTAAGTCATCCAACACCTTCCTGGATATCACCATACCCAGGTCAGATGTCTTTAAAAAAAAATCATTTTTATTGTAATTATTTGCTTGAGTTTCTCACTTTGTCCCCTTTAGAATGTATGCTCCATGAGGACGATGATCATCTACTATTTGTGTCTGTATCGACACCAAGTGGCACAGGGCCTAGGGCAATGGAGGGCCTGATATCAGTGAACAAATGATAAATCAACAGACATGAACGAGCACTTTAGAAAATAAGTTAAATTTTACAGAAGGAGATTATGCTCGAAAGTTCATTCTGTTGTTTATGTTCCATTTCTATCAGGAAATTATTTGATTATTTACTTTCAGTATATAATAAAAAAGAGAGAGAGGAACGAATGGTCATCTCTAAAATATACAATAGTAGAGCTGTTGCTATCAGTAGAATTTGAATTATCTGAAAGTAAAAACATAAACTATGATCTTAAATGTGCTTTAGGGGCTCAAAAATAATTGAAATTCATGGTAGCTTAATAAAAGTTTAGGAAAGCTTTTTTAATATATGATAAAACTAAATTTTAGTTTCTTAAGAAGGATTTTTGTGACTCTCATAACATGCAAGAAGAATTGTAGAGTTCAGTCAATTGTGAAAAAGTGGAATTTATAGAATTTTATAATTAGAAACAACTTAGAGATTATTTCATTATTCTGATGAGAAATTAGGTAATTAGAAGATTAAGTAACATCCATAAAGTCACTAGGTCCCTTAATGGAAAATTTAATCTTTAGAATCCAGGTATTTTAATTCCTGGTTTGAGGTTATTTCCATTTTAACACATTGTTTCCCCAGTAGTTTTAAAAATTAAAGTTGGGAAATTATACTTGTCTTACATGTACAGCAAAATATATCAAACTCAGCATAACAGCATAACTAATATGTATATCTATTAAAAACAAAACGAGAAAATTCCATATAAAAACCATCTCAAAATAATTGAACATACCTAATAGGGTAATCTAACAGGAAAAGCTCTAACAAAGGTATTTTATCCCTGAAAAGGGAACAAATTGAAAAAAATAAGATAAATTCTTTGTAAACATGATGGAATATAAGCTGATTCATCTTAATCCAAAGCTTCAATTTGAAGCAAATTGACTTTCAAGTTATTCTCATTTTTCGTTACAATCTCGTTTTTCATTACATTAGACTATGCTTCATATTAACTATAATCAATTTTTCATCCTAACACGTGATGAAAATACAAAGGGTCACCATGCTGGAAATAAGTAGGAAGAATATTTGTTTCTAGCTAAATTCTTTTAGTTTCTTGGAGAGTTTTTTTTAATAGAATGGTCTTATTCGAATGATTCTTCTTCATCCTCACAGAACTGGGGTCTGTGAGGAAAAATAAGCAGCAGCTTAAAGATGACAAAGTGTTAAAGATAAGGTGCTATTAACTAAAACTGCAGGGGGACAAGCAGACTGCCTGAACCATTTAACTCTATCCTTATAACAATGAAAAAGCAAGAGGGAAGAGAGTGGGAGTCACATATTCATTCATTTTGGATATTGACAAGACTGTATTCACTGAAATTCACCTTCATGCTTGCATATGTGCTTTTAATTCTGGCTGATACAGCAAAAATTACAAGAAATCCATCCCTGTTTTTCAGGTAACTATAATCTAAGGGCTAATATTAGACTGATAATTTATATAAAACTTTTATCCATAACAGAATATTTTAGCTACCTGTTGTCTGGATAAACACCCATTTCACTCTGTGCAAAAAGGCACACAATCATGTCACTTTGCTCTGGTTTGAGTCCAAGAGGACTTTTGCTTTAAAGGCAATTTATGTTAGTATTTAAGAACTTGAACCGGAGCCACACTGCAATCTTAAAAACCTGGTTCTACTACTCAATGTCTTCAAATTCCTTTATTTTGACTTCATTTTAGACTTACAGAAAAGATGCAAAAATAACACAAAAAGTTCCCTTATGTCCTTCACCCTACTTCTAATGTTTACATTTTACTGAACAATCCTATTTTCTCCAGGAAAGAATAGAACCCTCTCCTTAGTGTTTTGGGGAGATTATAAAAAGATAATATACAAAACACAGCACCTGGCACATAGACTGTTAAGTTAATATTAGCCATGGTTAATTATTTTGTTTTATATCTACATGGGTAAAGCTTTGGTAGAAATGGAGAAGGTCCATGATTTGGCTTTGGGCTTCTGTGACTAATTAGGGTTACGGCCAGAACTCATGGAAATAGGTCTCAGGGCAGATTCCCTTTAAAACAGATATGAGACAGAGATTTGGGTACAGACATTTTCCTGGGGAACTCACGTGGAACCAACAGCTGGAGGGGAGTCAGGGAGGAAGGACCGAGTGGAGGGAGCAGTTGAGCTGTGATGCAGTCACAAGAGAGGCCTCAGCCAGCCCAACGGGGAGCCCAGGAACTGGGACAGTCCTTCAGAGTTGTCCTACATTGAGGCAAGAGTACTGAGCTTTTAGGCCCGCATTGACCATACTGCAGATGCGGGCTGTCTTCAAGGGGAGGCATCCCCTTGGCAAGTCAACTCTCCTGAATGCAATTTCTAGAGAGAGAATCAGCTGAGAGGCATTAGCTGCCCGCAGTCCCAGCAGCTCGGGGAGGAGCACTTTGGTCCTGAGAAACTTTGTGTGGACAGAGCTAATTCATGGCCAGTGAATCAAAACTACATCATCTATTCTGTTCAGTGACAGATACTGAAAAGTTAAATTAAAATCTATATATTAACACTCAAAGTCTGTTTGAACATTTGCCTTTTGCTACATTTAGCTTTTGTTTTCTTTTATTTAGGAACCTCTAGAGAGCAATCATTATTAATATAACATGGAGGTATACGGAGTTAGGGAAAAAGAGAAGCTAATTCTCTCCCCCTTCCCAGGACTCAGACTGATCAAGATGCTCAGCGTCCTGCACCTTGGCAGCATTCACAGATGCCACCACCTTTGGACTGAATATAGGCAGACCTTCTGTCAGTGGGCAGTAGCAGTCCTGGGAGTATGTCAGGAGATTTTGTGAATAGTGACTATAAAGGTTGGATCTGTTACAGAGTATTGCGTAGAGTTCCCTATGCTATACAGTAGGTCCTTATTAGTAATGGCCTATATAGGGAAAGAATTTTAAAAAGAGTGGATATATGTATGTGTGTAACAGATTCACATTGCTGTACACCTGAAACTAACACAACACTGTACATCAACTATACCCCAACAAAAATTTAAAAAATAAATAATAACAATGTTTAATAATATAAAGTTAAAATAGTATTAATATTATTAAATATGCATAGTATTATTAAGTAATAGTAGATATCAAGCTCAATTTCCTGATCCTAACCTTAATGTAAATGCTTAAACTTTTCTGTACAGTTGTTAACAACGATTTAATGAAAATTAATTAATTTATGCATGAACAATTTTATTCTACAGGACACCATCATCTTGAGACTATCATGCCAATATTTTTTTGAAAATTATCAGAATTCTTTACATTTTATCCTTCTTATTTCAGTACTATTTTTACCTTGACTTTCTATCATTATATTACAAGATAAGAGACAGAACAGGTAGTCTGTGCTGGCTACCAGGAGGGGAGAAATGCCTTTATTTATTTAGAAGAATTAGGCACAAAGATAGAGGAAAAGGCTTTTATCTCCTCAACCATTTAGAAAGGAGAAAAAGATCATATAATGTTATTCTAGTTCAGTGACACACTTCAGTTTTTATTTTTAAACTTAATAACTCATATTTATTATTATTACATTAAAGGTGTTGTTATTGCTAACATTTGAGTAATTACCGTATGCCTAGCTCTTTTCTAAGTGTCTTATATATGTATATATGAATATATGTAATCTTCAAAAAAACTACACAAGGTAGTACTAGTATTATACCTGATTACAGGTGAAGAAACTGTGGCACAGAGAGGTTACATAGATTTCCTAAGGCTACACAGCTAATAAATGACAGAGCCAGGATTTGAACTTAAGCAATTTTACTCTAAAGTCCATATTACATCTTCTTCAATAGCCTGAATTCACTTTATAACAGAGTAAAAGTTAAATTTATTGTACCAAAAATACCACTTAAATCTGAGCTACTGAAAACGCAAACTAAAATTAACTCATTTTACACCAAATAGTAGTTCCAAGTCAATGTAAAGTTCTCCAGCACCGCATAAATTGTGGCAGCAGTATAGCACTATAATTTGTAATGTACGAATAACACTAGGAATTGTAGTTCCAAATGCATAAAGTTGACTTAGATAGAATGACACGTAATACACCTACCTCGATCATTAGCAGTTATCTGAGCAAAGATAATGCCAAGAGTTCTAGAGGAAGCTGCCACTACCTATGAGAGCAGAGAAGCCAAGAAAGTAGCAAAAATAAATCTTAAAATGTAACCAAATCAAAGATCTGAAAGTCAGGGACAACAACATAGGAGGGGCAATAGAGTCCTGGAGGTCAAAACAAGCAGTTACACAACGTATTTGATAAAGAAAAATACAGCCTTATCCTAAGATAGAGCCTGGGTGCCCCCTAGCTTTTTGGACACTTCCTAGTATATTTTAATTGCTTTTGACTGTGTTATAATTAAGATGAAGTTACAGCCAGGAACACAGTCGGCGAAGGACTGCTCTGTACTGATTGAAGCAATAAACGGGGCCCTGCAGTTAAAAGGATGATCATAGTTATGATACATACAAATGAAAACCATAGTAATCCTGCTAATAATAGAAAATATATTTATATGCATTTGCCCATACACATGTGCACAGAGACACAGAAGTCTGCAAAAAGCCTATACCTGATAAGGATGTATTTATATACAAGGACACACGTTCCAGATTTTCCAGAATAGTCCTCATTTCAAAGATCATAGTCTCTACAAACCTCTCAAATGTCCCGAAAATTTCAAAGTTTCCAAATGCAAATAAAATTTCCATAGACAGCAACTCACAGAGAAACTGGGAAGAAAAAAGTCCTTTGTCAGATATTCAGCGTAAAGGCTTTAGGAACTTCACAGAATTCCCCAATAGATCATAAGTTTGGGATTATGGGGACTGACTTCTATTTTTCACCATTTTTACAATTTTTCTCCATCTTCGTTCTCCACCCTTAATCCTCCTGGCGACTGGTTCAGGGATCAGTAAACATCTTTAACCTTAAACGTTTTTAAGAATTACATTTATTCATGTTTTTTTTTTCTCCCCTTGGCAGAAGGCTTTATATCATAAAATGTAAAGAAGACCTTCTGCACAAGTGCAAAATGGGCCTAATCATTATTAAGTTCAATAAAAAGTTCAAGATGGTAACAATGAAATATTGTGTTCCCAACACAAATAATGACATGACAAAGCAAACCAGAATGGGTGTTTGGGTAAAAAAAAAAAAAAAAAAGTTACTTGGAAGATGATTTCTTGAATTCTATTTCAAGAAATTAGCTTTCAAAAGTTTACAATCAGGGCTTCCCTGGTGGCGCAGTGGTTGGGAGTCCGCCTGCCGTTGCAGGGGACGCGGGTTCGTACCCCGGTCCTGGAGGATCCTACATGCCGCGGAGCGGCTGGGCCCGTGAGCCATGGCCACTGGGCCTGCGCGTCCGGAGCCTGTGCTCCACAGCGGGAGAGGCCGCAGCAGTGAGAGGCCCGCGTAACGCAAAAAAAAAAAAAAAAAAAAAGTTTACAATCAGATTTCAGTTTGGCCATAGCTGACAATGCTGCTTTGAAAATAATTTCCGTACACGTCCTAGAGCAGTTCGAAACGGCAGGGCTGATAAAAGAGGGGGTAATTTTGCGAAGACCAAGAACACTGAGTTTCTTTTCAGACACCGAAATTCTGGGCAGCACTAGAATACAGGAACACTTTACTAAAAATTTTAATATAAAAATTTGGATTGAACCAAAATCATCAATCTGACATGTTTAAGAAGGAAGAAGGCATTGCCTCCCTAATCTGTTGTGAGCTGATACATTCTATAAACAATTCTGGAAGGAGGCTGCACTTCGAGCATAAATTGGTATATATCGCTTTGCTCTCACAGATACCGACACAATATTTTCTGCTGAATGCGAAAAAGTTTAAAGGCATAAATCAAGGTAAAGCAATCACCTGACAAAGAACTACAAAGAGGTCCCACACCTTTTTCTTGGCCAGAGCTGACACATTGATTTTTTACTGAAGATAAAAGCCAAAATCATGCATCATTAATATAAGTAAGCAAAACTATTTGGTTCAATATGTTATACTGTTAAAAAAAATAAAAAAAAAAACAGTTGCAAAGAAAAGGCAATTTTGAAATGTTACACATGATTAAAATAAGTTTGTATCAGCAGAGAAAAACACGTTTGAAAGACATTTCATAGAGTTTATTCCTAGAGGGTGAACGACACATCAGAGGGGAATAAACTATTGCTTTTGTTTATCCAGATTAATACACAGACACTGTCTGAATAAGAAGACGCATATCCAGTATGCTACCTAGAGAATAGTTTTTAGCAAAATAATTCTGCCCTGATAATCGAATGCACTTTTCCTCATATTGCAGCTTCACACAAGTGTAGTTTAAAACTTTCTCGAAAAGAGACCAGCATGGCAGCTGTTAGCATAGCCAGCACTTTTGCGCAGATTCCAAAATGGCAAATAAACCTCACAACTGAGATTTCAACCCCATTCAGAGCCCCTCATCCGTACAGCCTCGCTATGGCAAAATTTGCAAAATCAGACACGGCGACACCCCCCCCTCCACACACACACACACACACACACACACACACACACACACACACACACACACACACACACACACACACACACACACACACACACACACACACACACACTGCGTCTATGTTTTCTCACTCCATTTTACTGCTCTAGCCAGAACGGAGGAATTGGAACTATGCATGAGTAGAAAGGACCCAAATGGCTCATATATGCAACACCAGGGACAAAAAGAAACCAAACCAGAGACAAAAACAAACCAAAGCATAGTTACACAAAGTTTCAAATAGGCCATAGACTGAAAAGGGATAAGACACACTGGAATTAAAACATTCATAATTACCATTTTTCTAACTCTTCCTTTTTTTCTCTTTTACCAACCGATCAGCAATTTTAAAAAGTTAAACCCAACAACCCAAGTCTTTCTCTATCTCTGTTTCTTTTCAGCATGGATTATATAAATATTTTGGATACTACTATAGCATGTATTAATTTCTATCACTTTCTAAATGACCCATAATATATATTAATAATATATATAAAGTATATTTCCAATGTTTAATGACCCATATTAATATTCTACTGTAATTTTGGAGGGTCAAAAATATTAGATGCCATTTAGTATTACGTAAGTCATAATGAGTAAGATTTAAATAATGGATTTATTAAGAAATTAGACTTGCTTTCTGAACCTTGCATTCTTGTAATACTCCTTACCTAAACTTTTCTTCCCTTCTCTACTCACGCATTCTTCACACCAGAAACCAAGCTCATCACTTTGTATCAGGATGTGCTGAAGAGCTGACACACAAAGCTATGGTTATGTTTGAATTCAGTGGAAGAACATAGCCCATGAGAAACTTAAGATTGTAAAATAAGATTTAGTATGCTGTTTAGTAAGCAACAGATCTATGAGTGTTGCTTCCACAGGCTTCAAGCCAGCAGATTCTATTCAAAACCTTTCAATGCAAATTCTAGCAAACTCTACACACTTGGAAGAAAAATGTTACATGAGGCTGCATAAATAATTTATACTTTTAGCATTTCTGTATATAATTTCCCAAAAAGTGGGATCAACTTAACATTATTAATATGGTCCTATTTTATTTGCAACATAACTTATGAAACATTTCCCCTAGAAGTACTGAAAAAGGATGCGTCACCTAGGATTTAAAGGTATATCCCACATATGAAAAAGTAAATTATGATATGAATAAGATTTCTAAAATCTTTTCACAAAATCCATCAGGGAAAAATCTCTTTATTACTGAAAGATGTTACCAGAACACTACACAATTCTTTCAGATTTAGTCAGAAAGTTCTGTGGCATTAAGAGGTCTGGCCAAAGAATATTTTCTTTGAAAGCCCATGTCCTCTCCTCCTGAGGGCCTACCTCATACACAAAGATATGCTTCAGAAAACGAGGTCATGTCAGGAAAAAGTAAGCAGAAGCTTGTAAATACCGGTTCCTGTGGTGCCAAAGAATTAATAAGTTGCATTAAACAAGGTTTTTTGCAATACTTATCAGTGACTGCTGCTGACACTGAATCCATGCCAAGAAACTCAATCCTCCAAGAGAAAAGCAAAAGGGAGACAGATTTCAATTCTGAATAAGAAAATATTTTCTGTCAGTGTGTCCAAAGGTAGGATGGAAAAACCCCATGAAGTAATAAATTCTTAATACCGGAGGTTCAAGAGTACAACTCGGTCAAATACTCATTGAGAAAGTGCTTGAGCTGATTTTATTGTTAAATAATTCAAAATGGAGCATTTTATGATTCTGATATGGTGCACCACCAATAAAGGCTGCTGAAAACATCAGATAATAGGTATTTGTGTGAAACAGTTACTTCTCATTATGTACCTAGACCCTCATTTAAGTGTCAGTAAAATGTGATGTGTAGGTGAGAGCAGAAATGATGAAGAATCTCATTGTGTTCCCTTTGTTAGAAATTGTCCTTTCAGCAGGGCAGGAGTATGATCAGTATCATAAGAGTTGAAACCTCTTTAGAAGCTATCATTTGAGTTTTCTTCAAAATAGTTGTCATAAAGTGTCCCTTCTTTCTCAGTTTCATTCAGCAACCTCTACAACTGGGCATGGCTCAAATATTTTTCCTTGCTGACATGCGAATATGACCCTGCAAACAGGGTGCTCTATTAACAAGTTCTGATGTATTGATTTTTCATGGAAATTTCCTGATGATGGTATAAACTCAGAAAAAAGAGAGATGTCTCCTATCCAAAATGCATGCTGGGGAAATGAATTAGCAGGGAGTTCTAAGAAATTCTAAATAATGTTTTAAAAAACTGAAAGAAGTCTTTTTTTTTTAATTGAAGTATAGCTGATTTGCAATGTTGTGTTAGTTTCAGGTGTACAGCAAAGTAATTCAGTTATACATATAAATGTGTATATATATATTCTTTTCTAGATTCTTTTCCCTGATAGGTTATTATAAAATATTGGGTATAGTTTCCTGTGCTATACAGTAGGTCCTTGTTAGTTATCTATTTTATATATAGTAGTGCGCATATGTTAATCCCAATTCCTAATTTACCCCCCCTTTCCCCTTTGGTAACCATAAGTTTGTTTTCTATGTCTGTGGGTCTATTTCTATTTTGTATATAAGTTCATTCGTATCTTCTTTTTTTAGATACCACATATAAGCAGTATCATATATTTGTCTCCCTCTGGCTTACTTCACTTAGTATGATAACTTCTAGGTCCATCCATGTTGCTGCAAATAGCATTACTTCATTCTTTTTTATGGCTAATATTCCATTATATATACATATATATATATATATATATATATATATCCCATCTTCTTTATTCATTCATCTGTCGATGGACATTTGGGTAGCTTCCATGCCATTATTCTCCTACATAAGGCTATTACAGCATAATTTTTTTTTCTGTATTATGAAAATCTGGAAGTGTCCTCTAAAATATATTTAGGAAACACGTAGGGAAAATAGGTGCAATTTCACAACATTCATATATTTTGAAAATTAGCCTTTTGGAATCAATCTTTCTCCATGGCACATAAATAAACACATTTTTCAGACCACCAAGGTAGCATTTGGAGAGTCAAAATTATTAGTTTACTAAATTGTGATCTTATTGGAAAAACAGTTTACCCAAGGAATCACTGGAATTATTCATCTTTGAGTTGTTACATATTGAATTTGAAAATCAAAACATTCAAGATAATATATTGTTCAGGTTTCCCAGTACCATTTACTAAAGAGAGACTATCCTTTCCCCATGTATTCTTGGAACCCTTAAAAAAGATTAGTTGACTATATGTTTGGGTCCACTTCTAGGTTCTCTATTCTGGGTTCTCTATGTGTATGTTTTTATGCCAGAAACAAAATGTTTTGAATATAAGTACTGTGTACTACAGTTTCAAATCAGGAACAGTGATGACTCCAGCTTTGTTCCTCTTTCTGAAGATTGCTTTGACTATTCAGGGTCTTTTGGGATTCTGTACAAATTTTAGGATTGTTTTCCTAATTCCATAAAAAAATGAATGTCAAGAGAGCTTGCACTGAATCTATAGATCCCTTTGGGTAGTATGAATACTTTAACAATATTAATGCTTCCAAATCATGAAAATAGGACATCTATCAATTTACTAGTCTTACAAATTCTTTCAATAATGTCTTATAGTTCTCAGAGTACAGATCTTTCACCTCTTTGGTTAAATTTATTCCTAAATATTTTATTCTTTTTGATGATATTGTAAATTGGATTGTTTTCTTAATTTTGTTTTCAGATCATTCACTGTTTGCACAGAAATGAAACTAATTTTTGTATGTTGATTTACTATCATACAACTATATTAAATTCATTGATTAGTTCTAAAAGTTCTTTGGTGGAGTGTTTAGAGGTTTCTATATACAAGATCATGTCATCTGAAAACACAGACAGTTTTACTACTTCCTTCCTGATTTGAATGCATTTAATTCATTTTTATTGCCTAATTGCTCTGGCTAGGACTTCCAGTACTACCTTGGATAGAAATGGTGAGAGTGAGCCTCTCATTGTCTTGTTTCTGATTTTAGAAAAAAGCTTTCAGCTTTTCATGACTGAGTTAATGTTATCTGTGGACCTACCATATTTATTATGTTGAAGTATATTCCTTCTGTACCTAATTTGTTGAGAGATTTTTAATAAGAAAAAAATTGCTGAATTTTGTCAAATGCTCTACCTGCAAGTATTGAGATGACTGTATAACTTTTAGTCTTCATTTTGTTAATGTGAGACAACTTCGAGCAGCTTAATTCATGTGTAATTGATGTTTCTAAAGGACAGGAGAGAGAGGAGGAGAAAGTTCTGGGGACTCTGAGTTAGTTAAAGCTTTCTTAGATACAACCCAAAAGCTTGATACATAGGATAACATATTGGTAAGTTGGACTTCACCAAAATTCAAAAGAATATGCTCTTCAAAAAAATCTCTTAAAAGAATGAAAGGACAAGCTACAAACTAGGAGAAAATACTTGTAATTCTTATATAATTGATAAAAGGTTTGCATCCTGAAAATATTTTAAAAGCTCACAAGTCAATAATAAGAAAACAAAAAAACCCAATTTAAAAAGAGGGCAAAAGATTTAAACAGACAATTGAAACTAGACATTCGTTTGGCAAATAAGCACATAAAAATACGTTCAACATAATTAATGCTTAGGTCAATGCAATCAATACCCCAATGAGATAACCACTGTACACTTGGAATGGTTAAAATTAAGAAGACTGATAATAACAAGTATTAAGTAGGATGTGGAGGAACTGGAACTCTCATATTTTGCTGGGAATCAAAAATGGTATACTTTGTTGTGACCACCTAGAGGGGTGGGATAGGGAGGGTGGGAGGGAGGGAGATGCAAGAGGGAAGAGATATGGGGACATATGTATATGTATAACTGATTTACTTTTTTATAAAGCAGAAACTAACATGCCATTGTAAAGCAATTATACTCTAATAAAGATGTTAAAAAAAAATGGTATACTTTGAAAAACAGAGGAAGAGTTTCTTAAAAAGTTAAACATACTCCTTCTATATGATCCAGCCATTCCACTCCTGGGTATTTACCCAAGAGAAATGAAAGCAGATGTTCATATAAATACTTACACACAAATATTCACAGCAGATTTATTTATAATAGCCCAAACTACAAGCAACCCGTATTCTGATCAATAGGTAAATGGAGAAGCTGTGCTGTATCCATATAATGGATACTATTCAGCAACAAAAAATGAAGTATTGATATATTCTATAATAAGAATGAATCTCAAAATAATTACACTGAATGAAATACATCAGAAAAAAAGTACATACTGTACTATTTCACTTGTAGTATAAAAGTGTGGGGAGTGTACGTTGATGTATACTGAGAGGAAGTTCAGTGGTTATCAGGGATGGAAGTGAGGGCCAGAAGGAGGTATTACGAAGGGATATCAGGAAAGTTTTAGAAATGCAGTCCATTTATATTTGAATTATCTTGACTGTGGTGATGGTTTCAAAACTTTCAATATGTATAGTTTATAACATATCAATTATATCTCAATAAAGCGCATAATAAAAATTAGAAGTCTGACCTGAAGTTTTATATGCAGTGACTTGCTGGCCCTGCCACACATAAAAGCAGTGGCTGTTATTTCCACTGACAATAATAAGCCAATAGTGCCTATACCTGCACGTACAATCTGGTCCTAGCCCATGTGTTTCATTTTAAATGAATGATCCTGAAAACTCTTTGAATTTTTCTTTTAAACAAATATTTAATGAGTACCTGTTATGTGCTGGGCATGATACCAGGTCACTTCACCTGCAGTATCACAGTTAATGAAAATGCTGCTTGTTGCCGCCCTTGCTCACTGGAACAGAAGCTATGTATATCCATTACCCAATGAACAAACACATCCTGTTGCTTAAATTGGACCCAGTCCTTAACTATCTTAAACAAATCATCTACACAGCACGCAGAATCTCTGATTTCATCTTTTCATACCTAAAATTCATTAAAAAAAAAAGAACCCTTGGGGGCTTCCCCGGTGGCGCAGTGGTTGAGAGTCCGCCTGCCGATGCAGGGGCCGCGGGTCCGTGCCTCGGTCCGGAAAGATCCCACATGCCACGGAGCGGCTGTGCCCGTGAGCCATGGCCGCTGAGCCTGTGCTCTGCAACGGGAGAGGCCACAACAGTGAGAGGCCTGCGTACCGTTAAAAAAAAAAAAAGAACCCTTGGATAAAATCAAATAGAGCATTCTGTGTAAGCCAGGATGGGTTTCAAACCTCAATATTTATGTTTTAGATTCACAACCAAAGGATTCCTTGGTTAGTTCCATGGTCAACTGACTCTGAAGCTGTTCCCGTGTCAAGCTGATTTTCTTCTGGAAACCAATGCTTGACTAAATATCATAAGTAGAGTTTATCCATCAAATACTAGTTAAGCCCAAATTACAACTGACCTGATTAGACTAAGAATTAATTTGAAGTGGATAAGCCATTATTAAATAAAAGTCAAAGATCCCTCTTCAGTTTCATTTCACACGATTACATGCATCTTACCATTGTGGCTGAACTGCAAGATATCACTCTACACATGGCAGATTAGTTCTCATGATTTCCGCTTATGTCTATCTGGACAAATCACCAATCCCAATGTGTTCTCTACTGAGCACGTACAATGTACATCTATGATGGCACTGATGTACCAGCTGGCCTGGAGCTAAGTTCTTGGCTACAAAACTGTTAACTCGAGACATTCAGATAAAGACAGTGCTTTCAATTAGGGTAATGCAAAAAAAAAAAAAAAAAAAAAAGTTTAGCCAGTAAAAGTAAGAAGTTTCTTCCAATATATCATATGTAGATCTATTTGGCCAAAAGGAGAAAACAATCTTCAACGCTCCTACGTGTTACAGGCTGTATGATATATTGGAAGCAGAAAGAACATGAATTAACTAGACACTTGTGGGTTCTCGTCCAAGTCCTTGTTTTCCTGCTTACCATCTATTTGGCCAGGGATAAACAACAACCTGAGTTTTTTCCTTTATATCTATAAAATTGGCAAAAAGGATCTCTGACTTACCCACTTCAAGGAATTGCTGAATCAAATAGATAATATATGCAAAAGTCCTTCACAAAACTGTAAAAGCCACATAAGCATTTGAACTTTCTATTGCAAGTCTGACTTTCAGGAGAAGGTAGGTAAGATTTAGAGTAAAGAATATTCCACCAGGAGTACGAAACCTAGATTCAGACTCTGGTTCTGCCCCAGAATAGCTTTTCCAACAAAGCCTGCACTCTTCCTGGATGTTTTTTGCTTACCTACGAAAATGTGAAAAAGTCAAATGATAGATTCAAAATAACACATTTGAGAGTCTGAACTTTTTGGAGAAGACAAAAGATTGTGTGAAACTCTTTTCCTCCAAGTTTTTCATTTCAGCACAACAATTACTTAAAACTGGAGGAACCTGCAGCTGTGTCCAATGCCATGTGTCCAGCTTTAGAGACTTTAATCACACATTATTGTGGGTATTCAAGGAGGAAAGCAACCTAACGAGCTTTGGTACACTCTTCATTACATGACAAATATGTGTCAAAGTAACTGATCAAATTTCACTTACTTTTAATTCAAGAATATAGTGATCTTTCATATTCCTTAGACATCCTGACTCATTTCCAATACAGCTTGTGAAGCCCATTATCCATACCTGAAAAGGCCTCCTGCTGAAAATGTTGAGGTGTTTCCTTATCCAAATGTTGCCTTGATTCCCAAATATTTCCCATAGCAGCTGTCCCCTTGTGTTGTTCCAGATTCGCTGGTAGATGGCCAGCTTGTAAATGTGCTTTCCAAACATGTGGTAATAAAAGCGGAAGGTGCAGCCCACTACATCAGTGGCATTGATGATCGGGCTGAGTAAAGCAGCTCGGTGTTGGAAAACCTGTGGTTCAGAAGATTCTATGTAGAGATAGTGTCCTTTAGCTGTGCCCAAAGTGTTATCCTTCATCGGCCCTGTATTAAGTGTTGACGTTGGACCCTGGTTCCAGGTCCAATCAAAATCATCTTCTGTATCTTGTTCCCAGTTACAAATTCCATTTTCAAAGTCACATTGAAGTTCAGGTACTGAAATTGGCATGAAATAAAATCAAAAGATAATCAAGGACAAAAATAACTATGAATGGGAATACTATCAATAGTTGATACTTCGCTCCTGCCAAGGTAAACCACTTTAATTTTTTTAATGCAACATTAAAGCAAAATGTTTAAAAGAGTAACTAAATCCTAGATAATACATCAAATAATAATATTTTATAGCCAGAAGGTGGAATTACTTTGGCCATTATTTCCCAAATGCCTTTTCTACCCATCCCTTGCCCACTGTTAGTACCATAACTCTATGCAAATGATCACTACCCCATGGCTGGCTTGGTCCAACAAACTTCTGGCTCAGTGGATTTCAACTTCAGCTGAATGTTCCAATCACCAGTGAACATTAAAAAAAAATTAAAGCTCAGAATTCACCTCCAGACATGTTGATTTAATTAGTTCAAATGGTGTAGCCAAACATCAGGATACTTCACTAGCTCACTTGGTGATTCTAACATGCAGGGCTAACAAGAGTCATAACTTAACAGCTCTCTATCTTTCAGCATCCCCTGGGGTACATTGTAAAATTGCTTACTCCATGGTAAAGTCCTGCACAAATACTACTATGTTAGGTATGGAGTGAAGCCCGAGAATCCCTATTTTTAACAAGCACCCAAGATGATTCTGATGCAGGTATTTTCCAGACCTCACTTGGAAATCAAATTCTTCTCTCTGGTTCCATCCTGCCCCAGTTTCAAGCATCCCTCTACACTTGTAAAAGAATGGCCATCTTTAAATGGTAGTTTATCATTTTTTCTCTATTGAGAATCCTTTAATATTGACTCATTTAATCTCAGCTTAAATCTAAACGTCTCTATCTTTCAAGCTTCACTCTTCCCAGATTAAAATAACTTCCTGTTCGTCCCCAACTGCCTTTCCCCTTGGCATGCACCAATTTACCATCGTGCCCTAAACCTCTCACCCCTCTGTCTCTATTTATTCTTATTATTATGCCTATTTTGCCATTTCTTAGCTGTGTCTCCTCAGTGGTAATCTTTTCTTCTCACTGGATTGTGGCTCCTTTGAGCTGGTGCTTTTAAACTTCTAACTCCCTTCGGTCAGTAGAAGAATTCAAAGCACTTTTAAAGAATTGACCAGTCCCTTATCAACTGAATACTCTACCTACATTTGCAGGATACAGGAATGTATGCATTTTTCAAGATGTGATGATTTTGTCGACACCAAGTACTTGTTTAGAATAAATGGGATAGAATATACAAATACTGTATTTGTATACAAATGTATACAAATACATTTGAGAGTATTTGGGCAGAAGGGACAGGATTTAAAATTAAGGAGGAGTTCCACACTTTAGCTTCATTTACATAAGTTAATATTTTTGAAAGACAAACGTCAGCAGGCCTTTAACCATTCATCTTATAAGGGCACTTGGCGCCAAAGTGAACAAATATTCTGAAACAATAAATAAAAGGATATGTGAATAAATGCAGCCAGGCAAGAACAAATCATCTGTCTCTGAAAACCACAGAACAGGAGCTTAGACCTAATGAGGGGAATCAAGTGAGTAAATGGCAAATGGGAGATGAGCTTTCTTTTGATGTTTCCTCACTTGTGACTAATCAACGCAGCTGGGACGTGAACTGGACCCCACAGGTCCCCTGCAGGTGTCAGTCTTCGGTTGTGCAGAGGAAGGGGGATGTCAAGCTACTGAGGTTTTTGACATAAAATTGGCACTAAAGCCAACTTCTTCATACTGACTGCATGCTCAATCTTTATTTCAAAAGTGAAGGCACGTGGCTCCACCCTTAAATGAAAGACCACGTTCTAAACATACTTTAGAAAATAGAGCATCAATTTCTGGATGTCTAACGCATTCTGTTAATAAATCACTAGGTCTGGGGACTTCCCTGGCTGTCCAGTGGTTAAGACTATGCACTTCCACTGCATGGGGCGTGGTTCGATCCCTGGTCGGGTAACTGAGATCTTGTATGCCGCGTGGCGCAGCCAAAAAAAAAAAAAAAAAAAAAAAAGGAAAAAGGAAGTCTCCATTTAAAAAATTTACTATGTCTAGATGGAAGGCTGCGAGAGAAACTGACAGTCACTACTATTTCCTTTCATTGATAATCACAAGAAGTATTTTGATAAGCCCATTCTACTCAGTTAATGCTGAGAAGTTTGAAGGATAATTTGCTTATTTTCAGTAACAGATCAACGTTTTTAAGAAGTGGGATTTGAAGTACATGAAAAGGCTTTCTAAATTTGCAAAAATAAATTACCTTTAGGACAAGCAACACTTCTTATAACAGCCATTGTCGAAATCATCAATTTTATTTATATGCACTAAAGGTATTAGCTGTGTAACGAGCTGCATGGTAATTCTGACTTTAATGTGCCTGACTGTATTAAACACCACGTATGTGCAAAACTCTCTACAATGATTTATATGGAAATTTCTCAATGTAATGTTTCCTATGATGTACCAAGCATTTGATGGCTTTACTTTGGTTTATGGTAAGCCTCCCAATTTAATAGGCACATAACTTGAATTTAAAGAATTGTTGCTATTTCTGGGTAACGAAAGATGCAAACTTTCTCTGACTGATGTTGATAATTAAAAAAGAAAAACGTCTCTTAGCCTCTGACTCATTTTCAGGATCAAATGCACTAGGTACTACCAGGAACCAGGTTTATTAAATTGCAAGATATACATAATCATCAGGTATGATAAACTTTTTGGTAATTTAAACCAGAAGCTCGGGGCTTATCTTTGACACCTCACTCTCCACTCCCTATAGCCAGAAGATTTTTAAACGTCCCTACTAAATATCCCTCCTCCAACTTTAGTCCATCCATCTCCACCACTTGTCACTGTTATAGAGGCTGCCAGCCCCTCTCAGGGGAACTACTGCCAACGGCCTCCTAGTAAATCTCCTGAACCTACTGTCCTCTAATCCATGCATTACATTGTAACCACAGTGACATTTTTAAATCTGCCAATTTTATTATATTACCTTCCTTCTTAAAAACCTTCAGATGAGGGAAAACTTCCTTAAGACGGTCCACAAAGATCTGCTAATCTGGCCTCCATCTCCATCCTTATGTTGCATCCTGTTTCCCCTTATTGCCTTACTCCAACCATACTGGGTATCTCGCAGCTGCCCATGCAGTCATCTATCAGGGCTTTGCATACATGTATTTACTTATTATTTTTCAGATCTCAGCTAAGTCACCACCTCTAGAAAGTCCAATGCCATAATTATAGAAAGCCATAGCACCCCCATTTGAAACTCCTGTCAAAACTGTCATTTTACATTTATTTTTTAAATATGTAAATATCTACCTCCTCAATTAGACTGTAAGCTCCCTGAGGTCAGGGACTCTGTATAACTGTCCTCATCACTATCTCTCTAGTATCCAATTCATAAATATACATAATAAATACTGATGGCTTGACTAATTCATTAATCACACATAACGTTCATTGACTTTGGAACAATGCTTAGGGCCTTTATCTTGACTGACTAGAAAACAGTAAACCAATCAAGATCACCACCATCAAAATGAGTCAGAGGGACCAGAAAGAAAAGCACTTACCACAGTTGACCTCATCAGTATTATCACCACAATCATCCACCAGATCACATAACTGAAGCTTTGTTATGCAAGCCTTCGTGTGTAGACACCAGAAATGACCTGGCCCTTTGCAGCTCTTCGAAGGGAGTGGAAGAATACAATTTTCAAATCTGACATCATCGATAGCCGAGACCCCATCATAAACACCAAGGCTGACTTTATGTAGTGACAAATAGAAGGGCTGAGTAAGGCGTCCAAGCTGAACAGTCGCCTGGGACCACTGGTTGCCCTGGTTATATAATACTCTCCAGAGTACTGTGGAGTCACTGGAATTTTCCATGTGTAGCTGTAACTCAGCTGCTCCCACTGATAGGCCATAGTTATAAAACCTGAAAGAGAACAAACAAAAGAAATGGAAATGATTTAGGCAATAGACTAAATATTTAACTTTTAGACTCTTCCACTCGGTTAACAGTCAATTAAAAATGAGTTGTCATAATAAATGCCTTTAGTTATTATTGCATAATTGTGGCCACCTGTTTGCAAGAGCGTCTCTGCCGAGGTGCATATTCTGCCTCTCAGGACCCCATGAACCTTTCTCAAGGAGTTTAGTCCAGAACACGGGAAGCAGTGTTAACTAAATTATAAACCATTGTTGGAGGGAGAGTCCCTTTCATCTTAAGTAAGAACATAACAAATACTGATAATGTGCTCCTAAGTAAAATGCTAATTGTGCGGATCTAATGCAATAGCTATTTTTAAAGCAAAGCCAGATTACAGGACAAATTACAATATCTAGTAAATGCAGGAGTATGCCTGGAACCGCCGGGCTGCTAGAGTAGTTGACCATTTTTTTTTAGTATTTACCAGAAGGAAAGTGTGCATCCAGGTCCTGTCTGGCCGAAAGTTGGGCTCTGGAGTTTAGCAATTTGTGATAAGCTGTTGTTTTTCTTCAGAATGAACATAAAGTGCCCTATTGGGATACAAAAAGAAACCATTACTTTGACCTACTAAATTCTAAAATGAGACATCTGTCTGTAAACCCTACACTGAAGACTATACAACAATTAAAAATCAATAAAAGTGACTGTTAGTCAAATTTACTCTTACAAATATTAAACTATTATCTAGAGCTAGGTCAAAATTATGCCAAAAACAACTGGTAATTTCAGTTAATTCAGCCAAAATATATCTATATTCTATCTCCAAAACCCATAAAGGAGTGGTTCTACGTTGACAACATAAGTATAATAGACAATATTCAACTATCCTACTATTTGTTGTAGTAACACAGAACTTTACTGCTTCTCTTTCTCTTTTCAGACCCGAGCAAAGGTAAACTGAACTACAGATCTTCCTTGACTTAAGATGAAGTTACATCTGATAAACCCATCATAAATTGAAAATATCAAAGTCCAAAATGCATTTAATACATCTGACCTACTGAACATCACAGCTTAGCCGAGCCTACCTTAACCAAGCTCAGAAAACTTACATTAGCCCACAGTTGGGCAAAATCATCTCAGAGCCTATTTTATACTAAAGTGTTGAATATCTCATGTAATTTATTGAATGCTGTACTGAAAGTGAAAAACAGAACGGTTGTCCGTGTATCAACTGTCCACCATGGGGATTGCGTGGCTGACTGGGAGCAGTGGTTCTGCCTCTGCCCAGAATCAGGAGAGAGTATCACAAGTATATTGCTAGCCCAGAGAAAGGTCAAATTTCAAAATGTGAAGCACAGTTTCTACTGAACACGCATCTCCTTTCACACCATCATAAAGTTGACAAATCATTAGGTCAAACCACCATAAGCTGGGGAAAGTCTGTAGGTACAGAGACACTGTGCATGCTTCTTACCTTGAGATGTGTTGTGAGTGTGATCCCAAGGTGGAGCCTGTTGCTCAAAATCAGCAGAGAGGTTACTTCTAGAGCTCCAGGTCCAGTCAAAATCATCCTCACTAGCTGCTTCAAACCAACCACAGCTATTTGCTTCAAAGTCACATTCAGCAACTGAAGAACAAAAACGTAGCTTTTAGGTTGACTCTCCAAGGTGATCACACACTTTAAGAAGGGTAGACAACCCTTCTACCCTTGGAAATCACCTTGTTACTCTTCCCTAAGTACATTAAAGCCACACTTGATGAAAAAAAGGATCCTATCTGATCCTCCCTAAAACTCAGAATTGTGCTTTTCATAATGGAAATTGATAAGGCAAAATTATCAATTTAAGAATATTTTCCAAATATTCTTTCTAATAAACAGCATCATTCAGCCATATTGCTTACAGAATTGCCAAGGTCTGACTAATTTATTTTGATACCCATGTTAGTTTCTCTGCTGCTATTACATCATCTGGAAGACTTCATTGTTCCTACAGAGTATTTTACACTAAACCATGAAAAGCTACTTCTAAAAAATTTAATGTTTGAAAAATTCAGATCCATTATATTTAATATGAATGTTCACCTCTAATTTTTGTAGAGCTTACTATTTCCCAAAACATTGAATACATCACCTAATTGGCAGAAGGCAGAATAATTTGACCTATTTCTCAAGTAAATATGAAGAGAAATAGTTAAGTTACACAAAGACATTCTGGAGGAGGAAAAGAAGAAAAGAGAGAGAAAGGGAAAGAATGGGAAGTTATAATAATAGCAGTGTCAAATTATAGCTAATATGTGATGAATACCTAATGTAATAGACCCTGTACTGAAGGTTTTATATAAATCTAGCTTTTACAATAACTCTTGGGAGAAGGTATTATTGCTGCTTTACAGAGGAAGAAAGGAAGGTTTAGGGAAGTTTTTAACTTAACCAAGGTCATATAGTTAGAAAGTTGTAGAGACTGATTGAAATCCAAATATTCTAACTCCTAGTCTAATATTCTTTCTGCAACTGTTGACAATAACTTTTAATTGTCATTAGATTGGAAAAGGGATAAACCAGAAAGGCATAATCTGAATTTGTTTACTGTGGATATTCAGGTGTTACTACAGACTCCAGTGCAAAATAAGATTTGCCCCCATTGATGATTACTACACTGGGACCCTTGGCCATTGGATATTTTTATCCAAGGATATAGTAATAAACTATATAGATCTTCCCTTAAAAAAATAACTTAGGAAGTAAACAATAAATTTAGAAGATAAAAGTATAAAGTAAATCACTCAGTGAGATTTAAAAATGTTAAATTGTAAAGGCATTTTTACCTAATGATAAATCATGCTGAATTTTGAAAATGCTTCCTTCCACATGGGGAGGAATGTGAGTTGAGTAGTAACATCATAAACACTATTGATTTTTTTTAAGTCTCTAGGAAATATGTGATCTCAGAAAATATTTGTTTTCTATCAGGTCTCCTGGTCCAAAACATGGCCAGCAGAATACTTTCAAATTTTACCAAAAGTCAATGAGAATGTATGAATACATTTTAAAATAAATACTTTAAGAATGTTGCATCAACTTTAATAAGCAAGAGATAACTATATTTCAATAGAGACAAATAGAAATCAGCAAAATGGAAAGACTACTGCTATACCTAGAATAAAGATTTCTCAAGTTTAGAAATCTGTGGTGAAGCAAAATTAAATGCTACTCAAAAGTGAAAAACAACAATGATAAGTTAGGAATAAATGCTAAGAATATTTAACTCTTTGTATTTTCAACAGCCATCTCTATAAATATAAATAACCCATAAATATATATAGATTCCAGTATGTAGATGCTATTTCAATCCCAGGGGAAGCAAATACTTTTGATTCCTATTTCAGACAATCCAAAAAAATAGGATCCAGGAGTTTTTGTTATGCAAATAGAGAAAGAAAACAAGATATTGCTACTATATATCTATCCCACATAGATCCCTGGAAAGGGAAACTTATCATCTGCTATCTCAGGAGATATTGCTGTGGAAATAAATGAATATTCAAGTAGTAGTAAAATTTAAGAAACTATTGCAGCAATTCTGTAGTTCTCTTAGATAAGGCTCTTCAAAGATAGTGATTTTTAAGGGATGATTATGCTGTTAAAATTCAAATGTGCCTTTCTAGTATACTTTGTTCCTATATATTTAGATTTCTATACACATTTAAAACCTCACCTTGATTAATCAGAGATGTAATAATCAGATGAAATTAACCTTCTTGTTAGCCAGGAATCAAATATACACCTCATTAGAACAGTTTTTGGAAAAATATGTAATCTTTTACTTAGAAATACAATATCCTGGGTAAGTTTTAATAATTGAGGTTGAAGGATTCTTCGCTGTTTTCTAGACCAACATCATGGACTTCCTCAATTATCATCATCATCATCAGAATCGACATTTTGCAGTAACAACTGCAGTTACCATTTATTCGAGGTTTCTTGTGTACCAAGCTTTGTGCTAGGGGCCGTTACATTCAAAACAGGTTGTCTACTGACACAGAATTTCCAAAAATTTTGCTTGTCTCTTCTATGGCTATGGATAGAAAGGCTAGTAACTCTAGCAGCGTTTAATTTTTTGAGTAAAATTACCCTGTGGCTTCTACTAGTTATGTCAGTATTATTATAGTCTCTGTCCCTGGGGAAAGCGTGCTAGGGGGTGGTTGGTAGACTAACAAATAGGTCCATCACCCTACACTATCCCTGTCATTTTTAGAGCTTTTCACTGAGGGAAAAGAAGATGAATTTCTGTAAGAGCCAAGAAAACTTGCGGGGGGGGGGGGAACAACAGAATCAGACGCTGTCTCATTTCAGATTCACTGTTTTAGAACTTCTTTGACGGTTTCGGATGATTCCTACCGAGGTTCATGTGTAAGGAATAAACATGAAGTATACAAAGGTGAAATCTGGCTGACAATTTGGGCCTCACATAAAGACTTAAAAATGTATAGAAGAGTACTTATTGGTATTCACCCAAAGGAGTTGAAAACTTATGTCCATACAAAACTCTGCACACGGATGTTTAGAGCTGCCTTATTCACAATTGACAAAACTTGGAAGCAACGAAGATGTCCTTCTGTTGGTGAATGGTTGAATAAACTGTGGTACATCCAGACAGTGAAATATTATTCAGTGTTAAAAAGAAGTGAGCTATCAAGCCATGAAAAGACATGGAGCAACCTTAAATGCATATTACTAAGTGGCCAATCTAAAAAGGCTACATATTGTATGATTCCAACTATTTGAAATTATGGAAAACACAAAGCTATAAAGATAATAAAAAAAAGTCAGTGGTTGCCAGCAGCTGAGGGTGACGGGAAGGAGGAAGAGTTGGAGCACAAAGGATTTTTTATGTGAAAAGACTCTATGTGACGCCATAATGATAGCTGTCATTATACATTTGTCCAAACCTATAGAAAGTACACCACCAAGGGTGAACCCTAATGTAAACAATTGACTTTGAGTGATTATGATGTATCAGTGTAGGTTTGTCAATTGTAAACAAACGTCCCAGTCTGGTGGGAGATGTTGATAATGGAGGAGGCTATGGATGTCTGGGGGTGTGGGGTATATGAGAAAACTTGGTGCATTTTTCTCAATTTTTCTGTGAACCTGAAACTATTCTTTAAAATGTCTTAATAGTTAACTACTATTTAATATAAGTGCTCTAAAGAAAACACAAAATTTATAGGACGAAATATGTCCTGACACATCATGTGGTTGAACTTCAAACTCCCTTTGGTCTTAGCCACACCGGCAAAAGATGACCAAGTTTAGGGGGGAAAAAAATGGCTAAACGGGCTTCCCTGGTGGCGCAGTGGTTGAGAGTCCACCTGCCGATGAAGGGAACACGAGTTCGTGCCCCGGTCCGGGAAGATCCCACGTGCCGCGTAGCTGCTGGGCCCCTGAGCCGTGGCCGCTGAGCCTGTGCGTCCGGAGACTGTGCTCCGCAACGGGGGGGGCCACAACAGTGAAAGGCCCACATACAGCAAAAAAAAAAAAAAAAAAAAAAAAAGGCTAAACATGCAGGTGGTAATTGTAAAAAGTTAGAAAACTGGAGCCTACCACTGTGGATTACAGAGAACAGCAAAGGCACAAAGGCAGTGTGGAAGACATGCATTCAATACGTATGTTATCTTATTTATTCCTCCTGAAATATACATAAGAATATTGTCCCCATTTTAGAGCTGGGAAACATAAGGCTGAAAGAAGAGTAACATATAATTTCTCAGGGCTCATTATTGCTGACACAATTCCTTCCCAGACCTTTGATGTCAAAGCCTGTGCTCTTAAAAAAATTATACTGTTTCTAGTAGTTTAAAAAGTAATAATAATTATATCTAACAATTTTTGGACAATTCTTATATGCCAGGCACGTACTATGTGTATTTAATGCAAGATCATATAAAATCTAAACATGCATAACCACAGGATATGCTCTGGAAGCAGATTCTAAACTATATAAAAGTCCACTAGATTGGCTCTCCCTGTTTATTTTAAGCTTTTTTTTTTTCTCTAGCCTTTTGACCTTCCTAAAAGTTCCATGAAGGACAGAAGTTAATTGAGTATTCCAGTATGTTGGCTTCAGTTCACTGAGGTTGTACTCTGTTTGATTAAACAGAGGTTACTACAAATGTCAAATGCATTAATACTATATATCCTATTTTAAAACATGTTCTCTCCTAATTATATTGCTTTGAGCTTCAGGCTTTTCCATTCATTCAAATGGTCATATGTTTGGAAATACGATAAGGTTGAAGTAACTGAACTCTAGACTTCATCAATAGTTAATATTCATTAGTTATTTAAAACATATAATAGTAAGGGAATACTTGCAAAAGTGCCATGAAACTTAAAAAGTCTATAAAAATAAATAGCAATAATGAGATATTTTAAAGAATACTAAAGCATAAATAACTAAATAACATTTGGCATTCCAAAGTACTGCATTTGAAATAAGAATGATTAATTACATCATTCTACATATGATTTTCAGGGTCTCCTGTGATCTGACCAATAAAGACACTGTTGGAAGACAATTCCCCATAGGTCTCTCATATTTCTGCATGTGTTATAAGCTGAGTCATAAACTGTCTATTTGTTCCAAACATCTTTTCAAGGATGTTTAAACAGCAAATAATCATGAAGAATAGAGAGAGTGATTCCGTCTACCAGAGGGCAAGTTCTTATCCAATATAATATAATAAAGATAATGTTTCCCTCTAAAGCAAAGGTCAGACATTTTGTTTGAATCCCACTATAAAAGATTTGGATTCCAGAAGCTCAGGCTTTCTTACCTGTAACGCCAACCCACTTTATATGTACATCCACCTGGGCCCCTCTGTGTTGCCCTGGGACTCAGAAAGCAAGAGGAAACAAGGCAAGCAAGATGCTTATTATGCTGTTTGTTATACTATTAGTAATAAAGTCCTTTGTCTCTGACCCAGGAGTCTCACCCCTCCTGACATCCATAAAACTATGGCAGATAACTTGTTAGCTTATAACTAGGGTAAAGTTTCAGACCCTTCACAGTTGTCAACACAAACTACATTAAACTTTATATGTATAGTACCCACCATTAAGAAGCTTAAAATCTAGCATGGGAAATTTATAAGCAAATAGGCAATTGTAATAGCATAATAACTACCATGTACTCATTCATTCATTCTTCATTCATCTGACTAACATTTATTGAGTACATGCTATATGTTTGGCACAGGTATAGAGCCTAAGAACACAGCACTGAAAAAAAGCAGTGGGGCGGGGGGGAGTGGAAGAAACCAGAAAAAAAAAATCTGTCCTCATGGAGATAAAATCAGAGAGGTTACTTTAATTTTTTGGCTTTAATTTTGAGTCAGATTGAAGAAAAATTGAGATGTTTTAAGCAGAGAAGTGACAAAATCTGACTTAACCTGATCACGGTGGCTGCTGTATTCAGAGGAGACAGAGTGGGTCGGGTGGGCAAGAAAAGAAGCAGGAAGATAGTACAAAAATCCAGATCTGATAATGGTCTGGGCCAGAGTGGTTGCAATGAAAATAAGGATGAGTGAGGCGTTCTGGATGTTTTTGTTTTTGTTTTTTTTTTTTTTTTGCGGTACGCGGGCCTCTCACTGTTGCGGCCTCTCGCGTTGCGCAGGCTCAGCGGCCATGGCTCACGGGCCCAGCCGCTCCGCGGCATGTGGGATCCTCCCGGACCGAGGCACGAACCCGTGTCCCCTGCCTCGGCAGGCGGACTCTCAACCACTGCGCCACCAGGGAAGCCCTGGATGTATTTTGAAGGTAGACATGATAGGATTAACTGACATGAGATATGGAGTGTGAGAAAGAGAAATGAATCAATATGATCTCAAAGTCTTTGACCTGAAACAATGGAGGTACCATTTTCTGAAGTAGAGAAGGCTGTGAATAAGCAGGTTTGCGGGGGAAGTAGAGGAAGTGGAAATACTATAGTTTCGGAAATACTAGAGTTGAGATTCCTATTAGGTATTCAAGAGATCATGTCAAGTAGAGAGCTGGATATACAAGTCTGGAGTTCAGATCAGAAGAGTGCTTCTTGATGTCATGGAATCCAAGGCAAGTAAGTGTTTTAAGGAAGCGGGTCATATTATCTCTGTCAAGTGCTGTTGACGGGTCAGATGAACAATGAGAAGAGACCACTGAATCTAGATCACTGCTAATTTTGATGAAACAGTTTATTTTGAATAGTGACAGCAAGGCTCCGATTGGTAAAAAGAAATCAGAAAAGTTGAAGACAGTAAAATACAATTAATTCTTTTGAGGTTTATACTTTGCAAAGGGGCAAAAATGATGTGATAGCTGGGGAGGAAGTGGGATCAAGAGAAGATTTTCAAATGTGAGAAATAAAAATATGTTTTTATGCTGATAGAAAAGATCTGGTAGACAGGGAAAATCGCTGGAGCAAGGTTGCTGAACAGGCAAACAGAGATGGATTCTACTTACAAGAGAAAGAGCTGACCATTAGAAGGAGCGTGTTATTCAGGGTAAAGGAGAAAAGAGTTTAAGGTGGGTAGAAGGGATACTGGAGCTCATGAAAGTCCTTTTCTGGGTGTTCCTATTTTCTCAGTGAAATAGGTTGTAAAGGCATCAGCTCAAGCTAGGGAAAGGGAAGTAAGACAGATGTTGGAGAAGACAGGAGAAAAATGTTATTCATTGAGAAGAAGGGGAGGGGGCAGAGGGAATGGAGTGGGGAAACATAATGTGATCCCTAGGGAGTACGAGATTCCATCTAGGGTTGTGAACATCTATTTAAAGTGAGAACAGATAACACTGTTTTGTTTTCTTCTCCAGCCACACTCCGCTATGCAGATTCTGGCTCTGAGAGGGCTGAAAGCCACATTTAAACAGTTTGTGCTTTAGTGACTATGATATACCAGAAGACACCAAGGCAGTTAAAGGTCAGCGTATGGCAGTCATTACAAGATTAGACCATGGAGTTTAAACTGCGTAAGAAAGGAAGTGAGTGCATGAGGGGGTGAAGGATATAACTGCTTTACCTGGAGGGCTTTGTCTTTGGTTTCAGTTTTAACTGTTGTACTTTATTTTCTTTCCTGTGGCCTCATCTCCTTTGTGTCTAAGTGCTTGACAATGTATATAACAAAAAGTAAAATAATCTGGGGTCTAAGATGTTATCGTCCTTCGGTAAGATTTACGTTTGTTTCTGCAGGCACACAGAGTAAATAATACTTGAGGATTACATCAAACTAACTTCAGGGATTGAGAGTGTTTGGGGCTGGGTTTGAGATCCTGTGAGGAACAATAACTTCTAGCTCACACAGACCTCTTGGATTCAGACTTTTAGGTATTACAGATAAAATTCTGTGGAGTATACCAATCCATATCTATACTAAGCCTGGACTCCAATTTCCAAAGTGCTATAAGATTTCCAAAGTGCTATACTCAGATTCTCAACTACTTGTTCTATGTTGGCATATGAAAGTGGTGTTAAATACCAGGTTCAGATATCAAGGTCATTATTCTTACTTGGTCACCTAATTTGTCCCTTCCTTTTTACATCTTCAATGAATTCAAGTAGACTTTTTAAAATCGTTTTGTTTAGATTTTCTAGTTGTTCTCAGTTAGAGGGTGTCCCGAATGACTCAATCCACCATAACTGGAAATAGAAGTTCTAGCATTTTTAATTTCCATTTTTTAAAATAGTACTTTAGAACAAATTTTATATAATAATAGTAGATACAGTAGTCCCGCCTTATCCATGGGGGATATGTTCCAAGACCCCCAGCGGTTGCCTGAAACCAGCAGAGAGTACCAAACCCTACATATATTTACTATGTTTTGTGCTACACATACATACCGAAAATAAAGTTTATCAGTTAGGCACAGTAAGAATAATAACTATATAGAAGAATTATAACAATATACTGTAATAAAGTTATGTGAATATGGTCTCTCTCTCTCAACATATCTTACTGTACAAATTTAATGCCTTTCCATCAAGCACTTATCATGCATTGTGGCCATGACTTTTGTAGTTTGAGATGCAACAGTAAACTAGAACTAATTTTTTTACTTCTTCACAGTTTCACACATAGAAGATTCATTCTTATTGTAGATCTTAGCATATCTGCATACACTTTTTTTCTTCCCTTATTAAGTCAAGAACTTTCACCTTTTCACTTAAAGGAAACAATTTACAGCTTCTCTTTGGCATAATCCAGATTGCCAGAAGTACTACTCTTGTGTTTTGGGGCCATCATTAAGTCAAATAAGAGTTAGTTGAACAAAAGCACTGTAATACCATGACAGTTGACCAGATAACTGAGATGATACTAAGTGACTAAAGGGTGGAATACAGTGAACAAAGGGATGATTCACGTCCATGGCAGGACGGTGGGAGACTTCATCATGCTGTTCAGAACAGTGTGCAATTCAAAACTTATGAACGGTTTATTTCTGGAATTATCCATTTAATACTTTCAGACTGCAGTTGACCACAGGTAACTGAAACCACAGAAAGTGAAAATGCTGATAAAGGGGGACTACTGTATTAAAATATGTGTAGAGTAATTATGGGTGCATAATGCTCTGGTAAAATTATATAATATTGTGGAATGGGGAAAAGTTATTTTTCCCGATGTCAAATTGTTTATTATGAAATAAAGAAAATATATGTGTCTAGATGTGTACATAAGGTGTAAATTGATCTATATGTGATACACAAATACATAATACAAAATATTCATTTAGTAACTTTCCACTCTACTTTGTGCATATTATGTTAATAGTTAATAAATTTTTGTATTTATATAGATTCTAAAATATTTTATTAACAGGTGTTATAATGGGTTCTCTATATCCAAAATAGTAATTGCTATTAAATACATTCATAAGATATTAGGTCAAAATGGATACATAGTCAAACTTAGTTATAAATGGTCTTTCATTTTTGTTTGGGAAAGGAAAAGAGTGAAAAAAGTTGGAAGAGCCAGAAAAAGCTAAATTTGAGCAATTTAGGATTCTTTTAAAGTCAGTGAATTATTAATGTCAATATGTTTTTCAATTTGAGGTCTCTCCCGAAGCTAGAGCTCCAAGAGGTACTACTTCATTTATCCATGAGGTTGAGAAATCCTTAAAAACGCACTCAGTCCCACAACGAATTCTGAAAGGCCAACAGTATTCCACCACATAATAAAAATTATAATTTTAACAAGGGAACGGGATGTAGGAATAAAATAACTTATAAGATAAGCATACAAAATCAAGGAATAACAAGGCACCATTAAGAAGTGATACAGATAGGAAAATATTAGTAAGACTTGACTTGCATCTTAAAAATGGAAAAAATAATAATATAAGTGACTCAGAAGTGACTGAAGAACAGGATATCTTGGGTAATGAAAGGTCTCTATGAATTTTAATGAAATAACCCGAGCTTATTAACTCCACAGATGACTGGGCTCTTCCCAAAAAGTACAAAACATTTGAAATCATTAGGTTAGTCAGAGGAAAGAAACATATTAACTACACAAAGAAGATATGAATAAAAATCTAACAGGACAGAAAAAGAATAAACCATTTAAAAAAATTCATTAATTTCTGCCTATCTTAGGCAAAGAACAGTAAGACCTTTTACAAACCGTATTTTCTGTTCATTTATATTACTGCAGTATACATTTAAATATCTCAAAAATTGTTCCTAGAAAGTTCAGGTTAGGGAGATGAACGTAATGAGTTTATTACATGCCTGTGCCATGGTTTATTCTTGTTCTGTGGTAGCAGGTACAAAACAAGAGGTTACTGGACATTTTTCCACGTAAATGTGATGAAGCAGAATCTCTGCTCTTATTCAGCAAAAGGTAGGGAGTTCTCTTTGTTTATATTTCTGAAATGGGAAGGCCTTGTGATATTCTTGAATTATTACTTAAGGCAGAGCTATTCTAACACATGGTTATCCTAATCTAAGATTTGGTTAACCTTGTTCAAGTTTTAAAGAGAGTTAAGAATAAGAGAATGAGGGGGAGTCAAGACGGCGCACTAGGACGACACAGAATTCACGTCTCCTCACAACTAGGGCACCTACCAGGCACTGGTGGGGGACCACGGACACCTAAGAGGATGGGAGGAACCCCCAGTGACCAGCTGTGGGATCTTGGTTCCCAGGCTGGAGGTAAGACCCAAGCTCCTGAGGTGGGAGCTCCGAGTCCAAACTGCTGGACTAACAGAGAACCTCAGACCCCAGGGAATATCAATAGGAGTGAGGCCTCCCAGAGGTCTTCATCTCAGCACAAAGACCCAGCTCTATCCAACCGTCTGCAAACTCCACTGCTGTACATCTCAGGCCAAACAACCAGTAAGACAGGAATACAGACCACCCATCAAAAAAATAAAAAAATGAAATGACAAAAAAATTTGTTACAGATGAAGAAGCAAGGTAAAAAGCTACAAGACCAAATAAATGAAGATGAAATAGGCAACCTACCTGAAAAAGAATTCACAACAATGAGGGTAAAGATGATCCAAAATCTTGGAAACAGAATGGAGAAAATATACGAAATATTTAAAAAGAATCTAGAAGAACTAAAGAACAAACAAACAGTGATGAACAATACAATTACTGAAATTAAAAATACACTAGAAGGAATCAATAAGAGAATAACTGAGGCAGAAGAAGGGATAAGTGAGCTGGAAGATAAAAAGGTGGAAATAACTGCCAAGGAGCAGAATAAAGAAAAAGAATGAAAAGAACTGAGGACAGTCTCAGTGATTTCTAGGACAACATGAAACACACCAACATTTGAATCATAGGGGTCCCAGAAGAAGAAGACAAAAAGAAAGGGTCTGAGAAAAGATTTGAAGAGATTATAGTCGAAAACTTCCCTAACATGAGAAAGGAAATAATCAATGAAATCCAGGAAGCACAGAGAGTACCACACAGGATAAACCCAAAGAGAAACATGCTGAGACACATATTAATCAAACTATCAAAAATTAAATACAAAGAAAAAATATTAAAAGCAGCATGGGAAAAGCAACAAATAACATACAAGGGAATCCCCATAAGGTTAACAGCTGATCTTTCAGCAGAAAATCTGCAAGCCAGAAGGGAGTGGCAGGACATATTTAAAGTGATGAAAGGGAAAAACCTACAACCAATACTGCTCTTACCTAGCAAGGATATCATTCAGATTCAAAGGAAAAATTAAAATCTTTAGAGACAAGCAAAAGCTAAGATAATTCAGCACCACCAGCCTTACAACAAATGCTAAAGGAATTTTTCTAGGCAGGAAATACGAGAGAAGGAAAAGACCTACAAACACAAAACAATTAAGAAAATGGTCACAGGAACATACATATCAATAATTACCTTAAATGTAAAAAGATTAAATGCTCCAACCAAAAGACATAGACTGGTCGAATAGATACAAAAACAAGACCCATATATATGCTGTCTACAAGAGACCCACTTCAGACCTAGGGACGCATACAGACTGAAAGTGAGGGGATGGAAAAAGATATTCCATGCAAATGGAAATCAAAAGAAAGCTGGAGTAGCAATTCTCATATCAGACAAAATAGACTTTACAAGAGACAAAGGATACTACATAATGATCAAGGTATCAATCCAAGAAGAAGGTATAACAATTGTAAATATTTATGTACCCCACATAGGAGCACCTCAATACATAAGACAAATGCTAACAGCCATAAAAGAGGAAATCGACAGTAATAGAGATATAGTAGGGGACTTTAACACCATACTTTCACCAATGGACAGATCATCCAAAATGAAAATAAATAAGGAAACACAAGCTTTAAATGATACATTAAACAAGATGGACTTAATCAATAATTATAGGACATTCCATCCAAAAACAACAGAATACACTTTCTTCTCAAGTGCACACGGAACATTCTCCAGGATAGACCATATCTAGGGTCACAAAATAAGCCTTGGTAAATTTAAGAAAATTGAAATGGTATCAAGTATCTTTTCTGACCACAACGCTATAAGACTAGATATCAATTACAGGAAAAACTCTGTAAAAAATAAAAACACATGGAGGCTAAACAATATGCTACCAAATAACCAAGAGATCACTGAAGAAATCAAAGAGGAAATCAAAAAATACCTAGAAACAAGTGACAATGAAAACACGATGGCCCAAGATCTATGGGATGCAGCAAAAGCAGTTCTAAGAGGGAAGTTTAATGCAATATAATCCTACCTCAAGTAAAAAGAAAAAATCTCAAGTAAACAACCTAACCTTACACTTAAAGCAATTAGAGAAAGAAGAACCAAAGAAATGCAAAGTTAGCAGAAGGAAAGAAATCATAAAGATCAGATCAGAAATAAATGAAAAAGAAACAAAGGGAATGATAACAAAGATCAATAAAACTAAAAGCTGGTTCTTTGAGAAGTAAACAAAATTGATAAACCATTAGCCAGACTCATAGAGACAAAAAGGGAGAAGACTCAAATCAACAGAATTAGAAATAAAAAAGAAGTAACAACTGACACTGCAGAAATATAAACGATCATGAGACATTACTACAAGCAACTATATGCCAATAAAACAGACAACCTGGAAGAAATGGACAAATTCTTAGAAATGCACAACCTTCTGAGACTGAACCAGGAAGAAACAGAAAATATAAACAGACCAATCACAAGCAGTAAAATTGAAACTGTGATTAAAAATCTTCCAACAAACAAAAGTCCAGGACCAGATGGCTTCACAGGCAAATTCTATCACATTTAGAGAAGAGCTAACACCTATCCTTCTCAAACTCTTCCAAAATATAGCAGAGGGAGGAACTCTCCCAAAACTCATTCTACAAGGCCACCATCACCCTGATACCAAAACAAGACAAAGATGTCACAAAAAAAGAAAACTACAGGCTAATATCTCTGATGAACATAGATGCAAAATCCTCAACAAACTATTAGTAAACAGAATCCAAGAGCACATTAAAAGGATCATACACCATGATCAAGTGGGGTTTATCCCAGGAATGCAAGGATTTTTCAATATACTCAAATCCATCAATGTGATACACCAAATTAACAAACTGAAGGATAAAAGCCATATGATCATCTCAATACATGCAGAAAAAGCTTTTGACAAAATTCAACACCGATTTATGATAAAAACTCTCCAGAAAGTAGGCATAGAGGGAACCTACCTCAACATAATAAAGGCTATATATGACAAACCCACAGCTAACATCATTCTCAACAGTGAAAAACTGAAACCATTTCCTCTAATATCAGGAATAAGACAAGGTTGCCCACCCTCACCACTATTATTCAACATAGTTTTGGAAGTTTTAGCCACAGCAATCAGAGAAGAAAAAGAAATAAAAGGAATCCAAGTTAGAAAAGAAGGAAAACTGTCATTGTTTGCAGATGACATGATACTATACGTAGAGAATCCTAAGGATGCTACCAGAAAACTACTAGAGCTAATCAATGAATCTGGTAGAGTAGCAGGATACAAAATGAATGCACAGAAATCTCTTGCATTTCTATACACTAATGATGAAAAATCTGAAAGAGAAATTAATAAATGCTCCCATTTACTACTGCAACAAAAAGAATAAAATACCTAGGAATAAACCTACCTAAGGAGACAAAAGGCCAGTATGCAGAAAACTGCAAGACACTGATGAAAGAAATTAAAGATATACAAACAGATGAGAGATATTCCATGTTCTTGGATTGGAAGAATCAACATTGTGAAAATGACTATACTACCCAAAGTAATCTACAGAATCAATGCAATCCCTATCAAACTAACAATGGCATTTTTCACAGAACTAGAACAAAAGACTGCACAATTTGTATGGAAACACAAAAGACCCCGAAGAGCCAAAACAATCTTGAGAAAGAGAAACGGAGCTGGAGGAATCAGTCTCCTGGACTTCAGACTATACTATAAAGCTACAGTAATCAACACAGTATGGTACTGGCACAAAAACAGAAATATAGATCAACGGAACAGGATAGAAAGCCCAGAGAGAAACCCACTCACCTATGGTCACCTTATCTTTGATAAAGGAGGCAAGAATATACAATGGAGAAAAGACAGCCTCTTCAATAAGTGGTGCTGGGAGAACTGGACAGCTACATGCAAAAGAATGAAACTAGAATGCTTCCTAACACCATACACAACAATAAACTCAAAATGGATTAAAGACCTAAATTAAGGTCAGACACTATAAAAATATTAGAGGAAAAAATAGAACACTCTATGACATAAATCACAGCAAGATCCTTTTTGAGCCACCTCCTAGAGAAATGGAAATAAAACCAAAAATAAACATATGGGACCTAATGAAACTTAAAACCTTTTGCACAGCAAAGGAAACCATGAACAAGATGAAAAGACAACCCTGAGAATGGGAGAAAATATTTGCAAACGAAGCTACTGACAAAGGATTAATCTTCAAAATATATAAGCAGCTCATTCAGCTCAATATCAAAAACACAAACAACCCAGTCCAAAAATGGACAGAAGACCTAAATAGACATTTCTCCAAAGAGGATATACAGATTGCCAACAAACACATGAAAAGATGCTAAACATCACTAATCATTAGAGAAATGCAAATCAAATCTGCAATGAGGTATCACCTCACACCAGTCAGAATCACCATCATCAAAAAATCTACAAACAATAAATGCTGGAGAGGGTGTGGAGAAAAGGGAACCCTCTTGCACTGTTGGTGGAAATGTAAATTGATACAGCCACTATGGAGAACAGTATGAAGGCCCCTTAAAAATCTAAAAATTGAACTACCATATGATCCAGCCATTCCACTACTGGGCATATACCCTGAGAAAACCATAATTCAAAAAGAGTCATGTACAACAATGTTCATTGCAGCACTAATTACAATAGCCAAGACATGGAAGCAACCTAAGTGTCCACTGACAGATGAATGGATAAAGAAGTGTGGCACGTATATACAATGGAGTATATACAATGGAGTATTACTCAGCCATAAAAACAAACAAAATTGAGTTATTTGTAGTGAGGTGGATGGACCTAGAGTCTGTCATACAGAGCGAAGAAGTCAGAAATTGAAAAGCAAATGCTGTATGCTAACACATATATATGGAATCTAAAAGAAAAGAATGGTTCTGATGAACCTAGGGGCAGGAAAGGAATAAAGACACAGATATAGAGAATGGATTTGAGGACATGGGGAGGGGGAAGAGTAAACTGGGACGAAGTAAGAGAGTAGCATTGACATATATACACTACCAAAAAATAGCTAGCTAGTGGGAAGCAGCTGCATGGCACAGGGAGATCAGCTCAGTGCTTTGTGACCACTTAGAGGGGTGGGATAAGGGGTGTGGGAGGAAGACGCAAGAGGGAGGGGATATGGGGATATACGTATGCATATAGCTAATTCACTTTGTAATACAGTAGAAACTAACACAACACTGTTAAGCAATTATACTCCAATAAAGATATTTTTTTAAAAAAGATACATGCACCTCAATGTTCACAGCAGCATTTTTTACAATTGCCAAGACATGAAAACAACCTAAGTGTCCATCAACAGATGAATGAAGTTGTGGTGTATATACAGTATGTTTGTAGTGTGTGTGTGTGTGTGTGTGTGTGTACACACACACACAAATTGAATATTACTCAGCCATAAAAAAGAACAAAATTTTGCCATTTGCAGCAACATGGATGGACTTTGAGGCCTTTATGCTAAGTGAAATAAGTCACACAGAGGAAGCCAAATACTGTAGCATATCACTTATCTGTGGAATCTAAAAAATACAGCAAACTAGTGAAGATAACAAAAAAGAAACTGACTCACAGATATAGAGAATGAACTAGTGGCTACCAGTGGGGAGAGGGAAGGGGGGAGGGGCAATATAGGGATGGGGGAGTGGGAGGTACTAACTGTTAGGTGTAAGATAGTCTTAAGGATGTATTGTACAACATGGGGAATATAGCCAATATTTGTAATAAATATAAAGTAACCTTTTAAAATTGTATAAAAATAAAAAATTTTAAACCTTTAAAAATTATATAAACAAAGAATTTATTTTAAATAAGTAAATAAAAAAACTATGTAAAAAAAAGAATAAGAGAATGTTTTTCATAATTGACTAAAAATTTCAGTAGTAAACTAAAATTCAAAAGGAAACATGCACATTAAAAATACCCATAGACACAATAATCTAAAGATGGTAATAAAATTAAAAATTTTAAAATAATGTCATCTCAAAACCTTCTTCTCTTACTAAAATGGTTTTCTTGAAGAATATTAATGGCTCAGATACCAGCAGTATGAATAGCGGCTTCTAAAATGTATGTATATGATTAACTGAAAACAGGTGATGAGAAAAATTTGAAGTTTGCTTTTTCTTTTAAACTGAAAACTAAACACAGAGAATATTCTCTTTATAATGGAACTTAAAGTGGTCTTTTGAGCACGAAAGATGTTTTCACTTCTAAAATGATGTACCAGAAATCTGCTCTGTATATGTATTGTCATGGATAGATATAGCATGAGCTTTAGAATTAGATAAGCCAAGGTGGAATTTTATCCTTCCTATTTACTAGATTTGTGATTTTAGTTGTTAATCTCTCTGAACTTCAATTTCCTCATATGTAAAGTGACAACAGCACCAACCTCAGATAAAATACAATGATATATGACAGCATCCAGTGCACTCTCACAATATGTAAGTCCAAAAATGGTAGATATGATTATTAGTTTTCAAATATGGGCAATAAGAGAGGCCATCTCTTTACTAAATCCTCAAGTTAAAAAGACTGAGTATTTGGAGAAAATCACACTGGTGGATGGGGTGTTGGTGCTGAGGAAGAAGGGATGATTTGTAAGAAATCTTAGAAGCCAAGCTCATGTAATTGCCTAGGGAAGTAGTGAATTGAGGCAGGAAAAAATGTAGACATAGGTAGAATCACTCAGGGAGAGGCAGAATGAGTCTAGAAGAGAGTTCCTGATCCCTTGACCTCTACTCAATAATCTTGTCGAGTACTGAAGTCATAGCAACCCTTTTAAAATCACTGAGAATCTGGCCATTCTGTGGCTCTCCTAGGCCTTCTGTTTGCTACCGTAATAATTTCCTGCTTCACATTTTCTTCTTTACTCAGTTCCCAACCATACTCTTCTCAACTCCCAACTAGTAAGTCCTTCGCTGTGTTTCACAGGACAACATTCACACCAGATTCTTACACTATCACTTTGTACAGTAATTTTAATTTCAATTATCCCTCTCTTATATATCTCCTTGATGAAGTAGACTTCCCATTACTTCATGCTAAATCCAATCTAGTCCAAGGGGGGGAATCTAGTAAGGATTAAAACAATGTCAGGTGAACAATAAACCAAATATAACAACCGTATGTTAACGGTCCACATCACAGTCACTTATAGTTTCCTATTTTCTTTCTAGCCACACCATCTTCCATGCTTGGTGGTTACCCAGAAATTTGAGAACATAAATCCAGACACTATCATAATAATTACTGACTGAATATCAACTACATTCTAGGCCTGAAAAGAGGGCCTGGGAATAAAAGGAACTATAAGTCATGCCCCTCTCCCCTACTGGTTTGCAGTCTGGCAGGTCGTAGCATTATTTCCATTTAACGTTTTCCAACTTGATTCTTCATCTCTCTAACAAAATCTTGATTATCCTACATCTGTCTTACCTAGTCCATCTTGTAAGTCTGATAACAATGCATTACATGTTACCAGAGCACTAACACTCTTCTTATGAATATAAGCACAGTAATGATTATTATTAATTTCATTGATTCATTAATGAAATTTCACAATTCAAACATAATTATGGGTGTCCCTTAGAGACTCTGATGAGCCTGACTTAACATATATTTATTTCTAAATATAACTCAAAGAAAATAAATTTAGGTTCTTGAAAATTCTTTAAAAAATTAATACAGGTAACTGTACAGTCTTCCCCTGTCTTTTTGAAATATTTACAATAGCCTATTGACGCCTCTTCCCTTAAGGACTCTAGAGATGGAAGATCCAAATTAGGACTTATGAACCCAGTGACAACAAAAATGTTTTCTTTTTCATTATCAGAGTTTTGCTACTACTCAGTGGTATCTATTCATCATTATTCCTACAGTTTCTGAAATAAAATTTCCACAATTATCACCACCACATCTCCCCATCTTCTACCATCTGTCTCCATAGATTCCAACTTCTTTTTGTTACCCTAGATGAAGTGTCCAGGCTCTTGGCCAAGGCCGTTCTCCACTTGTGCACTAGATTCCATCTTCTCTTGTTTATTCAATAGCATCTCTCCAGAAACACACCCCCGCCTTCTGTAATCACACATTGTCCCTCTTCTACTGTATTTTCTCTATAAGCCTTTATAAACTTGTCGTTAAGCTCTCTTGACCCCATTTCATATAACAGCTACCCTCATTTCTCAATCTTCCTTTAAAAAGTCTTAGAATGAGGTTGTCAAAAGTTATCCTTTCCTCCAATTTTCTATTGAGCTCCCTCCAATCAGGCTTTTTACCCATCTTATCAAGGTCCACAATTACCTCATACTGTTATATCCGAAGTCAATTCTCAGTTCTCATTTTCTATCAGCAATATTTGACAGTTAACCATGTTTTCCACCTTCTTAAAACATTGTATACTTGGCTTCCAAGACAGTAAATACTCCAAGTTTTCCTCCTTCTTCTCTGGTTGCTCCTTCTCTATCTTCTCAACTGGTTTTTCCTTTTACTCTGACTTCTAGATCTTTAGCTCTTTTATCTTCACTAGTTTAAGAAACTCTTCTAGCTCAGGCTTTAAATGCCATCTATATGTCGATGTCTTACCAGCTGTAATCTATCCTGAACCTCTCCTTTGAACTCCAGACTCATATACCTAACTCTCTATTAGACAGCTTCACCTGGATATCTAATTGGCATCTCAAACATGTTCTAGATTTCCTGGGTCAGAAATGGCAACACCACTCTTCTAGTTTCTACAGGCAAAGACGTTGGAGTCCTCTTTAACTCCACTCTTCCTTCCTTCCCCCATATACAATTAACAAATCCTTTTACTTCTACCTACTTTCAAAATACATCCAGAATCTGCCTACTGCCTCCACTGCTTCACCCTGATTCAATTTACCATGATTTCTTCCCTCAGTTTTTAGAATATTCTAACTGGTCCCCCTGCTTCCAGCCTTGCTCCTGATGGCCATCAGATGGCGGTTTGCCTGGCACTTTCAGCTAGACCTTGGTGTTGCTAGAATCTGGAAATGACAGGAGGGCTACATTGCTCTTCTGCTGAACAAAAAGATTTTCACATACCACGAACCAAAGACGTTCTGTAGATTGAGAAAAAAGAAGATAAAAAGAGGACCACTCTGTAACATGTCTGAGTACAGGAAGAGTACTGTGCAAATTCAAACACTGCTCAAATATCCTACTCACCTGGCTGACATGAGTGACTGCTGCATCCTCACCAATTACCATGTTTGTTCTACTTCTCTCACCTCCCAAATAAAATTTATTTAGGTATGCAATCACAGAATTATCCTGTTTCTTGAAAACACCCAATCCAGAGGGAATTCTTGCTCCCTTGAACCCTCCCACAAATTACACGACACAAGCCTAAACCCAGTAATAAGTTCCTCCTAACACTCTTGCTGAGATGCCCCACAGGTCTCCGTGGTAAGCCATTTTCCTTGTTCAGCAAGTATCAATAAACACAACTTTGTTAGGCGTTTTACTGGTGTTCTTTGATTGATGGGCAATAATACCCTCCTGTCTGTTCTCAATACAGAAAGCATAGTGATTCTGTTAAGTCAGATCCCATAAGTCCTCTCTTCAAAGTGCCACAATGGTTCCCTCTCACTCATTTAAAGCCAGTGTCCTTACACTGACCTGTAAGGTCTTAGCTGAATGGCACTCAAACTTAGTTGTATGTTAAAAATCACATGGGGAGCTTTAAAATTATTAATGCCTGGGTTCCACCTATAGTGCTTGCAATGTAACTGGCCATGGCAATTACAGCTTTAGAAGCTCTCCAGGTACTTCTCAAATGTCGCCAAGGTTGAGAACCACAGCTCTACATGGTTTGCTTATCTCTCCGACCTCATGTCCTATTACTTTTTTCTTATAATCACTCTCCTCCAGCCACATAGATCATTTGCTATTGCTCAGACTCACCAGGTTCCCTCCTATCTCAATCCCTTAGTTATTTCTTTCTGCCTGAAAAACTTTTCCCTGAGATATTTTCCAGGCTTATTTCCCTTACCTTCTTAAGTCTGCTTTAAATCACCTTGTCCTTGAGAGCTACTGTGGAAACCCTATTTAAAATTGCCAGGTCCCTCCCTCTATCATTACTTTATTGCCTTCACACTGCTTTATTTTTTTTTTTATAACATATATCCCCTTCCAAAATACTATGCACTTTACTCATTTATCATAGTGTCAGTGTCTACCTTACTAGGAAGCAAGCTCCCAGAGGAGAGGGATGTCTGTCAGTTTTACTTACTGTGGGATCCGTATGCCTGGAACATAGTAGGCACTCAAAACGCACTTGTTAAAAGCATTACTGACCTTCCTTTTTCCAAAACTACATTTTTTCTCATTTCTTATTTTCCCCCCAATTCTTGATCTTATTACAGAGTTAGACTACTTAGTTGGTACCCCAATACAAGCCTACTTATCAGCCCATCACTCCTAATTTATTTTCACTGGGTTTCTCTTTTGGCATAGTTCCCTAATTGTGTGTTTCTCTTTAAGTTCTACTTGACCTTTTATTTTTCTTAATTATATTTGTATTTAATTGCCTCTCGAAGGAGAAGCAATTAAATATCATACTTCATCTGGAATGGAAAACTTCAAGTGGTGTCACCATTTCCAGAGTTTTAGTTTAAAATACTGGCTCTTAGTCCACTCTCTCTCCCTGGTAAACTTCATCCAATATCAAAGCTTCAATAACTATCATGTCAATAAAAAGAATCCAATAATTATTTCTCCAACTCACTCCCCTCTTGTTAGTCCCAGAACTGTCCAAACTACGGACAATAATGATCTCCTCCCTCAACCCTACTTCCCCCTCTCACTCTATATTCTGTGACTCCAGATAAAAACTGGTAAGAATTACTTAAAATACCCCTTTTCCCTTTCTTCCAAAATTCAATGAAGTTTTTTTTTTTTTTTTTTTTGCGGTACGCGGGCCTCTCGCTGTTGTGGCCTCTCCCGTCGCGGAGCACAGGCTCCGGACGCGCAGGCTCAGCGGCCATGGCTCACGGGTGCAGCCGTTCCGTGGCATGTGGGATCTTCCTGGACTGGGGCACAAACCCGCGTCCCCTGCATCGGCAGGTGGACTCTCAACCACTGCGCCACCAGGGAAGCCCCAATCAAGTGTTTCTTTATTCTACCTCATAAATTTTTATTATGACATATCTCTACATGTCAGTTCAGTCTATGATAATCTCTCATATTTACTCTTAAATTCTTCCAGCTGAAACCATTATTTCCATACTCTCCCCTTCAATTCATGCTACATACTACCCCCAGAATATAAAAATTTAAAGGCCTTAAAAATTCAAACTTGATCTTGCAACTGCTTAAAAATCCTTACATTGTTTCCCTATTATTTAGTATAATGCCCCAAATCTTTAACATTAGGCTAATTCCCAAGAATCTCTGTGCTTCTCCTGCCCTTATGCTCAAGCTACCTTTATTACTTCAGTTTCTTTAATAAATCAAAACTACTTTCCTCCTCACACATTTTAATGCCTTGTCACTTGCCTAGTTTTTCTGTTTGGAATCTACTATTCACTTTCACCTAGCTATTCAAGTTCTTTCTATTACTTCCCTTTAAAAGTTAATGCAACGCACATAAATATAGTTGATTGAGCTTGACAAAGGAGAAGATAATACAATAAAGAAAAACAGTCTTTTCAACAAAGGATGCTGGAACAACTGGACATCCATGTGCAAAAATAATAAATCTAGACACAGACCTTACACCCTTCACAAAAATTAACTTAAAATGGATCACAGTCCTAAATATAAAATGTGAAACTATAAAACTCCTAGAAGATAACATAGGAGAAAACCTAAATGACCTTGGGTATGGTGATGACTTTTTAAGATACAACACCAAAGCATAATCCATGAAAGAAATAATAAGTAGGACTTCACTAAAATTAAAATTTTTTACTCTGCAAAAGACAATGTCAACATACAGTATTTGTCTTTCTCTGTCTGACTTATAAGTCACAGGGATGTAATGTACAGCACAGGGAATATATAACTTTGGTGCATAATCTATACAAATATAGAATCACTATGTTGTACACCTGAAACTAATGTAATACCATAAGTCAACTATAGTTCAATTAAAAATTAAAAAGACAATGTCAAGAAAAGAATGAGAAGACAAACCACAGACTGGGAGAAAATATTTATAAAAGACACATCTGGTAAAGGACTCTTACCCCAAATAAACAATAAAATCTTAATACTCAACAATAAGAAAATAAACTACCTGATTAAAAAACAGTCCAAAGACTTGAAGACACCTCACCAAAGAAGATATACAGATGGCAAATAAGCATATGAAAATATGCTTCACATTTGTACATCATCAAGGAAATGCAAATTAAAACAATGATATACCACTGCAACCTATTAGAATGATCAAAATCGGGAACACTGACAACCAAATGCTGGCAAGGATGTGGAGCAACAGGAACTCTCGTTCATTGCTGCTGGGAATGCGAAATGGTGCAGCCACTTTGGAATACAGTGTGGCAGTTTCTTACAAAACTAAACATAATCTTACATATAATCCAGCAATCATGTCCCTTGGTATTTACCCAAAAGGAACTGAAAACTTACGTCCACACAAAAACCTGCATATAGATGTTTACAGCAGCTTTTCTCATATGGAGTACTGGACAATGGAATATTATTCAGCACTAAAAGTAATGCATCTAAAAGCCATGAAAAGACATGGAGAAACTAACACAACATTGTAAAGCAACTATACTCCAATAAAAATTAATTAATTAAAAAAAAGACATGGAGAAACCTTAAATGCATATTACTAAGTGAAAGAAGCCAATCTGAAATGTCTATACAGTGTATGATTCCAACTACATGACATTATAGAAAAGTCAATAAATACTATGGGGACAATGAAAAGATGAGTGGATGCCAGCAGTTGGGAGCAGGTAAGGGATGAAGAGGCAGAGCACAAAGGATTTTTAGGGCAGTGAAAATACTCTGTATGATACCTCAATGATGGATATGTGTGTTTATACATTTGTCCAAACTCATAGAATACACAACACCAAGAGTGAACCATGAGGTACACTATGGACTTTGCGTGATTATGATGCATCAATGTAGGTTCCCCAATTGTAAGGAATATCCCACTCTGGTGGGTGATGCTGTTACTAGCAGGAGCTATACATGTGTCGGGGCAGGGGTCATATAGAGAATCTCTGTACCTTCCCCTCAATTTTGCTGTTAACCTAAAATTGCTCTAAGGATTATCTTTATTTTAAAAAAAGGTTAATGTACTAAAAAAAACCCCGATATCTTCACACTAGGGCCAAAGAGTCAATCTATAACTTTCATAGGCCACTCTATAACTTTTACATACTTCTCATTAGAATTGGAATTACAGCTATATTAGTGTAATGTAGTTCTCCCCACTAGATTGTAATCTCTAGGAAGGCAGGAACTACATTATGTCTTGCTCACTCTGTAAACAGCTGTAGAGTCAGTATAGTGCTTGATAGTTATTGAATGAATGAACTAACCCCGAGGACAGCAAGTGTTATACAACACCTGCTTCCTATTATTATCTTCTCTCTCCAGACACTCTCCCAAAGCACCCACTCCTCTACCCCAGTGGTACAACACTAATGCCCCAGGTAAAAACTTTTCTAGCTAACTTTCCTCTCTTTACTTTTAGCAACAATTTGATTCTGCCGTTGCAAACTGTGCTTCTAGCCAACTTCCCCTGTGCCTTATGGAATGTCCAGCTGAAGCTGGGATTGACATATATACACTAATATGTATAATATAGGTAACTATGAGAAACTGCTGTATAAAAAAATAATAAAATAAAATTCAAAAACAAGCAAAAAAAAGAAAAATGTTTATTCCCAAACTTTTCATTAAACCTTCCCCTCAAGCTTCTCTTCCCAGAATCTCATCCATGCCTATCCTAGTCCATCCTTACTGTCTATGGAGCAAAAGCAGCTTTTTCTAGTAGTTACATTTTTATGCCTATTTTCATCTGAATTTAAACTACTCACAGCAGAGCAAATATACTAACATCTTTTCACCCTCTGCACACATTTCTTTCAGCAGGTGTTAAGTAGTTGTTTATTATTATCATTATTATTATTAACTAGATTTGACTGGCAATAGATTATCATGGCTTCTTTTATGCACACATGTTTAGATTCTCTCACTAGATTGTTTTTCCCCAAAGTAAAACCTCCTTTCTGCGTCTACCATACAAAACTAACCAAGTGTGAGAAATGCTCAAACACTCTTAAAATACAAAGTCAATGGAAATACTAGCCTATTTTAAAGCCTTTCTTGTAAATGCCCATGGGGGTGAAGAGGTTTACATTCTTTGAGAACTTTACAAATTGAATTGCCCTGGAAGACTCAGTAGGCAAAATGAAAATCAACCTGAGGTCCATTTTCCACTCCTACCTCTATCTCTATTGAACTAACTGTGTGACCATGACCGCAGGAAGAGCCGTGAGATTCATTCTCTGTGTGCCTTGCTTTTCTTATCTATAAATTAGCTAAGACATATAAATGCATTTCCAACAATGCCAGGTACAAAATAAGTGCTTTATAAGTGTGTGACAGTATTTATATTGAATATCATTATCATACAATCTTTCAGTCTGTTTTTAAATCTAACCCCAAAGATAGGGGTTTATATAAACCCTGGAAGGAAACGTAAATCTCACTATCCACAGTGGTAAAGTTCTACAAGGCAAGGAGACAGGATTGCTAAGAAAACCTGGTGTTGAACAGGAGAGGATCATTAAGTCTCATACTTGTCATCACAAACATCACTAACCTGAAAACAGAAACGAAAGGGACAAGAGTAGCAGGTGTGAAAGAAAAGAGAAGGACTGACGTAGTTTGGGTATACAAGCAAAACAGAAATGCCACTTATACTTCTAGTTTATAATTTTCAAAACGAAGAAGAACAATGATCTTGCTGACAAATAAAATCCAAATGAGCTCAAAGTAATAACACACACAAAACCTTTCCACAGATACTGTTAATAATGTAATTTATTGAAATTTAATCTTAAATGATCATAGAAAAAGACTTTCTTATTAAATACATAGATTTTTATTCTCAATAGAGTTTTCAACTGAGAGATTTATTACCTACTTTATTGACTATTTTATTATTTTCCCTCTACCGTCCTGATTTCTCAAACAACATAATTATCTACAGCAAAGATTGATCAAAATATCATGGATTATTTACCAGATTTTACTTGTCTACAAAAATCATTTCTATTTTTTTTTCCCCTCAGTGATCAATGGCTCCACAAATGGGAATGAATGGACTTTTTCTCCACTTCTCAGTTTTATGTCACAGAAATGATGAGCCTTCACCAGAACAAACTTCCCATTCCAGTCTTACAATTACCCCTGTCTAGGGAGTTTTTTATTTTTTTATTTTTTTGGACTGGCAAACAGTATCTAAATTGTTGAGGACAATATGAAGAAGAGAAAGAGAATCCAGTTCACTAAGAAAAAATAGCAAGATAGCCTTCTTTCTACAAGAATGGGCACACTGATGTGCATTTAATGAAAAAGCAAAATGCTAAATAATTAGCAAATTTAGGTTTATTTTGAGACACTTTTTTTCCCTGGAAGTTAGGCCTATGGAAAACAGCATAAGATAGAAAATAGAAAACAGCAGCTTATTTTCCTATCTTTTATTAAAATAAAAAGCAATTTATGGTTATACAGAGAGGTGCATTTCAGGAAGCCTTTAATTCTATAATTAAATTTAAATATGTTCAATCTCACCAAAAAATACCTTCTCAAAAACATTTTTTTTTTAGAAAATAGGCAGTAAAAACATAGCCCTAATTAGATCTCTCTCTCTCACACGCACACACAGACACAAACACACACACATTCTCAACAAATACAGAGCAGAAGAAACATAGCTATAAAAAAATTCAAGCTTTCTCCCGATGCACTTATGTGATGAAAGAAATTTGTAAGACGCAATGAAGAATATAACAATTACTATTGGAAGGTAATGAATTAGTAAAAAATACATGGAGATAGCCTCCAAAGCGTCAGCACATAAAATCACTTCGCCTCTACCTTACTGTCAGCTGTGGAAATGCCAGTGTTTAATACATACATTTGTATATTGAGCAGACACAGTAGTTTTGGAAAAATATACAAACAGTATTTAAGTTTGAAAAAGCAAATGAGAAAAATGATAAATCACTCCTTCTTCCTATACTGCTCAACCTGCCTTTGCTTAGACTTCACTGAATTCAAATACTAAGTATTGATGTATGTGGTTTTTCCTGTGAGCAGAGAGAAAAGTAGAAAATGAGAAATTGTGTAGATCTATTTTTAGGAAAAAAGCATATGCATTTCAGACTAACCAATTTTTAGACCGAAATAAATTACGATGCTCAGAAAATGATGTTTGGGAATATTAAAATAACTTTACAACACAGAGTTGTTTTAAAATTTTTTGTCTTTCTCATCTATATGATAAACTATTTCTTCTACCAAAATTGGTTAAAACTTACACTTGGTATCTTAGTCTAAAGATATTTCAGAGGCACAGAAAACCTAAATCATAGTAAGTTTAACAACTCTTTTGAGGTAAGGCATAATCAGTCTTATTGTAACGAAAGAGAGCTCAAATTGGGTTAGAGATAGTTGTGAAAATGAGAAAATTAGAATAAATTGCATTAAAATACTAATATATGAAACTCTAGAGTAGCAAGGTTCCTTTTAAAGAGGATTTATGTTTATGAGTAGAAATCCTGAGACCGGTATTGTCTTTTTCTCCTTACAGAAAACCCGTGTTTCTTCCAAGCAATTAAGTTTTCTATGGGGAAATTGACAAGTGGGTTAGTTCGATGCTAGACTCTCAGCCTAAAATCACTGTGCTTACTTCTCTCCTTTCTTGCTGTAAAGAAGACAAAAGACTCCTGCTTTTACTCCTCTAAATTCTTTACTGTGCCTTTACCTCATCCCAACTCACTGCTGGAATCTTTAATGTATGAATTCACAAAAATGGGATGAAGAATTAGCATTTCTATGAATAAACGGATTCCCAGCATAAGATTCTAGAGATCTGGAGTTCATTTGTTATTTTTTTTTTTTAACTCAGTTCACCACGATCGTGGGTCCGTTGCCAAACAGTGATCTCCATCTTCTTTTTGTGTCTATAAAACAATATTTTAAGTCCCTGAAACACACTATAGGAAATGAAGGCAATTTAGTACATTTCAGATTTATGAAATGTAATGTGATAAAGTAATTACTAAAGGGAAAAGATTAAGGTTTTGTTTTTTTTTAAAGGACATTAATCCTTTCAAACTTCCAGACAGAATTACTAAATTACCATTTGACATTCTAGGGGCCTAAGAGCATGATTTCTCCTCCAAAAGTGAAATCTTTCACTGGCTTCAAATTCCCTATTGCTCAAACTGATCAAGGAAGCAACTTTTCATTTCGGGCAAGTATCATTTTCAATTTAATGATGACCTTGAAAGGACAGAAAGGTTGCATAATGTGTGGTTAAGAATGTGTTCTGGGGGCAGATTAACCAGATGTAAGATGGGGTTCCACCAATTATGAACTACACAACATGAGGCACGTGTGCCAGCTCTAAAGGTACTGTGTCTCAGCTCCAAATCTACCCTCTCTGCCCTGATTTGAGATCTGGAGCTGGACGGTGCAAACATTTCTCTTTTGAATAGCTCACACAATGTTTGGCTTCGTTAGTAAAGAGCACAGGATGCCACAAAGCATAGCAGAGGAAGGAGCTTCTCTTTTTGGTTCCAGTGTATGTTTTCTTGCTGTTCTTGGACCATGACTGCCAGCAATATAAAGCAACCCAGTTACAGTCACCCTTCAGTGAGTTTTGCAGGCATCCTGGTGGATAATTTCTTCCTTGGACACTAAATTGTTAACCAAGTCTAGCCCACATCATCCCAGCAAACTTCTCCACCTTCCAGAGGGCTCCAGTCACACCCTCTCCAGTAAAGTTTAATTCTCAGTGTTGGGATGTGGAGGCCGCCCCTCCTCCAGATGTATCCTTTCCTTAATTCTCTGTCGCAATCCTAGAGGCAGTAGCTGCTCCCTACGTTTGTTAATTCTTTTCTTCTCTACTGTTCTTTTAGTTCTTTTTGCAGTTAACCATGTCTCAAAAGGTAATAATTCTTCATATTACATTTTCTCTGTTCAAATTACTAGGGCGGTTTCTGTCTCCTGAATGAACACTAACTGATATGAAAGTCTGTAAAATGAGGGTAATATGAGGGTTGAATTATTCGATTTGTTTTGATGATTAAAAGAGTTTATACGGATAAAGTTCTTAAACCATGTACATTTGGTAACAGTCTTAATGTATATCAGGGACAGGCTTACAACTGTAAATCCCAGGCAGATATTTCAATAGATAACTCTTCTGATATAGTAAGAAAAACAGAAAATATTTTAAGAAATTCCTACTTGGGTTCTAATACAAGATGGTGACATAGGAAGATCCTGAACTTATGTCCTTCCACAGACACAATGAATCTACAGCTACATATGGAGCAATTTTCTCCTGAAAAAACAAAGAAAACAAAACTAAAGCCTAGGTGAGAGACTCTTACACGTTGTGCAAATGAGAAAAAATCCACTAAAAAGCCGGTAGGAGAGGCTGAGACACAGTCTTGCCCTAAACCTGACACCAAGCACAGCAATTCACAATCAGGAGGGAACTCAAAACACAGAGCTTCTCCCCAGGGAGTGAAAGATTGGAACCGTGACATCAGGTACCCCAACTTTTAAGACCTGCACCTGAGAAAAAGCTCCCCAAACATCCAACTTTGAAAAACAATGGGGCTCACATCCAGGAGACACACACATTATAGTGAACTGAGAAATGGCTCCTAAAGGGCTCACAGTCTCGGGCTGACTGTCTCAGACTCACCCTATGGACCAGTGCAGAAGCAGCTTATGGAGAGGTGCCTACCTTTACGTGAAAGAGGCTTATATGCTTATCTAAAAAGTGTCAGCCTAAAGGGCACACGTTCACTTTAACACACATCCAGGGACTGCTGGGGAACTCCCCAGGAATGGAGGCTGGCAGATGCCATCTTTGCATAGCTCTCTGTCTCCATCCAACTACATCCAACTACATCCAGCTGTACCTCTTGGAAATGGCTTGCACCCTCCCCAGTTCTGTGCCTGATGCCCAGGGAACACCTCTAAGTCACCTGTCACTGGCTTATGTCACCAGCAGGGCTTATGCTAGGGGGATCCACAAGACTGTAACCAACAGAGAAAAAGTTCTTAATTATCTACCACCCCCAGGAGACAACAGAAATACCCAGTCTTTCTATGAAAAAAACATATTAGCTTATCTTCATAGCTGTGGCCTGAAGGGCAGGCTTCTGATCACACAAACATGTAAGAGACCTCAGAGGGTGGGCAATATCCTCATGTCCTCCCTCTGATTCCAGAATGCCAGTATCTCCCAGAGAGGAACTGCACAGTGTCTGGTGTCCTGGTTTTTGTGGCTGCCGTCCAGAGGACAGCCCTGGATTGCCGAGCTCTGGTGGTCAGTAGGGTTTTTATTCCCAGGTCCTGTTAGACTGTAAGCAATGGAGAGACAGAGCTTGGCAGGCTACCACCCCCAGGGCCCTGTGCAAACCAGAATACACCCCCAATATTTCTGTGAAAGAGGCCTATTTGCTTGTCCCAGACCTTTGGTCTGAGGGGCAGGCTTCTGGTTTGGCACACTTCTAAGGGCCTACCAATGTGCATTCCAGGGATGGAGGTCAGTGGACACCATCTTTGCAGTCTCCTTCTGCCTTGCTCCAGGTCACATGGTGTCTCCCTACAAGAAACTCATCTGGCATCCTGATTTTTTCAACTGCCTCAGAGAGGACACCCCTAGATGGTCTGGCTATGGGGGCCAGGAGGACTTAGGCTTGCAATCTCACAGGAATGTATACATTTGCATACTTTACAAGTTGCTGCCTGGAGGTCTGGCTGCCTGAGAGTCCAGCTTCCAATCAGCATGAATCTAGGTGCTGACTGAGAGCTTCTGCTTTGGGACATTGACGGGACTTAGCACACCCTCAACTACTGGGAGCCACTAAAAGTAAAATAGGCTACTTGGACAATCACAAATGTTTTAGAGATAAGCCACGAGCTAGGTTATTTCTCCACGAGGCTACTTCTTCAAGACGGGGAGAGGTAGCTGTTTTATCCAATGCATAGAAGCCAACATAGAGAGACAAGAAAAATGAAGAAATGGATGAATATGTTCCAAGAGAAAGAGCAAGATAAAACCTCAGAAAAAGTCCTTAATGAAATGGAGTTAAGCGACTCATCTCTTAAAGAGTTCCATGTAATGGTCATAAAGATGTTCACCAAACTCAGGAGGAAAATGGATAAACACAGTGAGAACTTCCACAAAGAGGCAGAAAATATAAGAAAGTACCAAACAGAAGTCACATAGCTGAAGAATGCAATAATTAAACTGAAAATACACACGCAGAGTTCAAGAGCAGTAGAAAGGATCAGTGAAATCAAAGACAATGCAGTGGAACTCTCCCAATCAAAGCAGAAAAAAGAATTTTTAAAAAGTGAAGTTAGTTTAAAGGACTTGTGGGACAACATCAAGCAGGCCGACATGTGCATTATAGAGGTCCCAGAAGGAGAAGAGAGAGAAAAGGGGGCAGAAAACTCACCTGAAGAATAAGCTGAAAACTACCCTAATTTGGGAAGGAAACGTCCAGATTCAGGAATCCCAAAGAGTTCCAAAGAAGATGAACCCAAAGAGACCCACACCAAGACTATTATAAATTTAAATGTCAAAAGTTAAAGACATGGAGAGAATTTTAAAGCAGCAAGAGAAAAATAACTTGTTAAATACAAGGGAACCCCCACAAGGAAATAAGCATATATTTCAGCAGAAATTTTGCAAGCCAGAAGGGAGTGACACAATATATTCAAAGGGCTGAAAGAAACTTCCAATTAATACTCTACTTGGCAAAGTTATCCTTCAGAATTGAAAAAGAGATAAACAGTTTTCTAGCAAGAGCTAAAGAAGTTCATCACCACTAAACTGTCATTACAAGAAATGTTAAAGGGACTTCTTTAAGCTGAAAAGAAAGGATGCTAATTAGTAACAGGAAAACAAATGAAAGTATAAATCTCACTGGTAAAGATAAACACACAGTAAAATTGGTATAGTCTACTCTTATAAAGATGGTGGTTTAATCACTATTAAAGATAGTATAAAAGTTGCAAGAAAGAAGTAGTAAAAAAACTGTAACAAGAATAATTAGTTAAGAGACACATAAGATAAAAAGATGTAAAATGTGACATCAAAAACAAGAAACATGGGGGTTGAGAAGAGTGAAAATATAGAGCTTTAGAATGCATCCAAATTTAAGTTGTTATCATCTTAAAATAGACTTAATAAATGTAAGTTGTTACATGTAAACCTCATGGCAACCACAAAGCAGAAACCTATAGTAGATACACAAAAGATAAAGAAAAAGGAACTAAGCATACCACTATAGAAAATCATCAAATCAAAAAGGAAAAGAGCAAGAGAAAATAAAAGGAATGGAGGAGCTACAAAACGGCCAGGAAACGATTAACTTAATGGCAACAAGCACCTACCTATCAATAATTACTTTACATGTAAATAGACTAAATTCTCCAATCAAAAGGCACAGAGTAGCTGAATGGATAAAAAAGAAGACCCATCTACAATGCTACCCATGAGAGATCACTTCAGATATACAAACTGAAAGAGTTAAGCTTTGGAGATAAGTGATATCAGACACAATAGACCTTAAAACAAAGACTGTAATAAGAGACAAAAGAAGGGCATGACATAATGATAAAAGGGTCAAACCAACAAGTGGCTATAATGTTTGTACATATTTATGCATCCAATATAGTTCCTCCTACATATATAAAAATATATTAACAGACCTAAAAGGAGAAATAGACAGCAATACAATAATTGTAGAGGACTTTAGTACCCCCATTTTTATCAATGGATAGATAATCCAGACAGAAAATCAAAAAGGAAATATTTGGACATGTTGGACCAGATGGACTTAACAGATATATAGATATATATGAAACATTCCATCCAAAAGCAACAGAACACACACTCTTCTCAAGTGCACATGCAACATTCTCCAGGACAGATTATATGTTAGGCCACAAGACAACTCTTAATAAATGTAAGAAGGGTAAAATCATATCAAGCATCTTTTCTAACCACAATGGTATGAAACAAGAAATCAATTACAAGAAAAAACTGGAAAAAACCACAACTATGTGGAGGTTAAAAATATGCTACTAAACAACCAATGGTCAAAGAATACATCAAAAGGAAATCCAAAAATTTCTTAAGACAAATACATATGGAACTACAACATACCAAACTTCTGGGATGAGACAAAAGTTCTAAGAGGGAAATTCATAGGGATAAATGCCTATCTCAAGAAACAAGAAAAACCTCAAATGACCTAACTTTACAATTCAAGGAACTAGAAAAAGAACATAGCCCAAAGCTAGTGAAAGGAAGGAAATAACAAAGATCAGAGTTGAAATAAATGATATAGAGATTAAAAGGCAATAGAAAAGATCGATGAAACTAAGAGCTATTTCTTTGAAAACATAAACAAAATTGACAAATTGTTAGCTAGACTAACAAAGAAAAAGGGAGGACTCAAATAAATAAAATCAGAAATAAAAGAGGGGACATTACAACTGATAACACAGAAATACAAAGACTCATAAGAGGCTACTAGAACAATTATACACCGATAAATTGGAAAACCTAGAATAGATAAATTCCTAGAAACACACAACCTGACAAGACTGAATTATGAAGAAATATAATAGAAATATAGAAATAGAAAATATAAACAGACAACTATGAGTAAGGAGAGTGAATCAATAATCAAAAACCTCCCAACAAACAAAAGTCCAGGACCAGAAGACCTCACTGATGAATTCTACCAAAAAAATTTTTTCTACCAAACATTTGAAGAAGAAATAATACCAATCCTTAAACTCTTCAAAAAATGGAAGAACACTTCCAAACACATTTTCAAGGCCAACCTTACTCTGATACCAAAACCAGAAGAGGATGCCACAAGATGAAAAATTACAGGCTAATATTCCTGATGAACAGAGATGTTCATCAAACACCTCAATAAAATATTAGCAAATCAAATTCAAGAGCACCTTAAAAGAATCATACACTATCATCAAGAGTGGTTCATTTCAGGGATGCAAGGATAATTCAACATTAGTGAATGTGATACATCATATTAACAAAATGAAGGATAAAAATCATATCATATCAATAGATGCAGAAAAAGCACTTGACAAAATTCAACATCCATTTATGACAAAAACGTTCAACAAAGTGGGTATTAAGAGAATGTATCTCAACATAATAAAAGCCACATATGACAAGCCCACAACCAACATCACAATCAATGATGAAAAGCTGAAAGTTTTTCCTCTAAGATCAAGCACAGGATGAGGATGCCCACTCTCATCATTTTTATTTAACATAGTATTGGAAGTCCTAGACACAACATTTAGGCAAGAAAAATAAAATTAAAATAAAATAAAAGAGCATCAAAATCAGAAACAAAGAAGTAAAACTATCACTATTTGCAGATGACATGATTTTATATATGGAAAACCCTAAAGATTCCCAATAAAACTGCTAGAACCAATCAATGAATTAGTAAAGTTGCAGGATACAAAAGCAATATACAAAAACCTATTGCCTTTCTATACATCAATAATGAAGTATGAGAGATAAATTAAGAAATGAATACCACTTATAATTGCATCAAAAAAACACAAAACATCTAGAAATCAATTTAACCAAGGAGGTGAAAAACCTGGGCACTAAAAACTATAAGACATTGATGAAAGAAATGGAAGAAGACACAAATAAATGGAACAATATTCCATGCTCATGGATTGTAAGAATATTGTTATAATGCCCATACTACCCCAGGCAATGTACAGATTTAATGCAATCCCTGTCAAAATTCCAGGGGTATTTTTCACAAAAAATAGAACTATCCTAAAATTTTTATGGAACCACAAAAGACCCCAAATATCCAAAGCAATCTTGAGAAAGAAGAACAAACATGGAGGCATCTTGCACCCTGATTTCAAACTATATTACAAAGCTATAGTAAGTAAAACAGTATGTCATTGGCATAAAAACAAACATAGATGAATGGAACAGAGTGGAGAACCCAGAAGTAAACCCACCCATATATGATCAATTAATTTTCAATAAAGGAGGCAAGAATATACAACGGGGAAAGGATAGTCTCTTCAGTAAATGGTGTTGGGAACACTGCACAGCCACATGCAAATAAAATGAAAGTGGGCCACTATCTTACACCATACACAAAAATTAAATTAACTTGAAAGGGATTAACGACTTGAACATAAGACCTGAAACCATAAAAATTCTACAAGAAAACATAGGTAAGAAGCTCCTTGACATCAGTCTTGGCAATGATTTTTGGATTTGACAGCAAAAGCTGAGTCAACCAAAGCAAAAATAAGTGGGATTACATCAAACAGTTTCATCTGTTTCTGGCCCAGACTTCCTAAAACCCTTGAAATTTCCTAGGTGTTACATGTGACAAAGTTGTCTTTTGTTATGCTAATGGAGTGACTTTGGACAGTATCTAAAGATGGAGGCTGGTTGCCAATGGAGCCAACTATATGATTAGAGGGTTGGAACTTTCAGTCCTACCCCTGACTTCTGGGGAGAGGAGATGGGCTGGAGGTTGAATCAATGGCCAATGATTTAATCAATCATACCTGTGAAATGAAGACTCCATGAAAACCCAAAGGACAGAGCCTGGAGAGTTCCTGGGTTGGTGAACGTGGTGCTGGGAGAGTGGCACCTGGAGAGGACAAGGAAGCTCCTTGTCCTTTCCCCATACTTTGCCCTATGTTTCTCTCCCAGCTAACTGTTTCTGAGCTATATTCTTTTACAATAAATGGGTGATCTAGTAAGTAAAATGTTTCTCTGAGTTCTGGGAGCTGCCCTAGCAAATTAATCAAACCCAAGGAAGGAGTCTTGGGAACCTCTGACTTATAGCCAGTCAATCAGAAGAACAGTAACAACCTGGGCTTTAGACCATCATCCGAAGTAAGTGGAAGAAGAGGGGAGGCAGCCTTGTAGGACTGAACCTTTACCTGTAGAACTTGATGGCATCTCTAGGTAGATAGTGTCAGAACTGAGTTAAATTGTAGGACACCCAACTGATGTCCTGAGCACTATCTGGTGTGGGGAACACCCCTCCCTACACCAGAATTGAGTCCTTGGAACACAAAAGATGGGAATTTATCTGAAGAAAACAAAAACACTAACTCGAAAGGATATATGCACCCCCATGTTCACTGCAGCATTATTTACAATAACCAAGAAAAAGTGGTACATATACACAATGGAATAATATTCAGCCGTAAAACAGAAGAGAATCTTTCAATTTGTGACAGCACAGATGGACCTTGAGGGTATTATGCTAAGTGAAATAAGTCTGACAGAGGAAGACAAATACCATATGATTTCACTTACATGTGGAATCTAAAAAACAAACAAACTAACTAACTAAATAAATAAATAAAAATAAAACCAAGGTCCTAGTTCAGAGGACAGATTGGTGATTGCCAGAGGCAGGGAATTAGGGCATAGGGGGCAAAATGGGTGAAGGGGGTCAAAAGGTACAAAGGTGTATTCTAGTTATAAAATAAGCAAGTTAAGTCATAAGGATATAATTTATAGCATGGCAACTATAATTAATAATATTGTATTGCATATTTGAAAGTTAAGAGAGTAAATTTTAAAAGTTCTTATCATAAGAAAACAATTTGTAACTATGTATGGTGATGGGTGCTAACTAGACTTATTTTCATGGTTGTTTTGCATTATATACAAACATCAGATCATTATGTTGTATGTCTGAAACCAATATAATGTTATACAACAATTATACCTCAATAAAAATATTTTTAAAATTTAATAACAAATAAAAAACATTCTTAATTAAACAACACTCACTTAAGTAGCATGTACTTTACGTTCAGAGAGTAATTATGCACACACAAATCTTAGTCCAGTCAGTCAGGACTTTCACTCACCACAACTGGCTTCATCTGCTCCATCTGGGCAGTCAGATGTAAAATCAGAGAGCTTGCTGGATGAAATACAGCCTGCATCGTCATGTGGCCCAAATCCAGCTTCAAAATTAGGAGATCGAGAGAATAAAACATCTTTTTTCCTCCAACATAAATGGGATGCATAATTGTTTCACGAACACTAGTTTTTAAATATGCTAAAAATGGCAAGCACAGGAGGATCTCAATAAACCTCTGGCCATTAATATAACGTAAGTCCCTATCAGTGGGACGTGATAAGTCCCCTTCCACTCCTGTCCCTAAACTCCTGGCTGGCAATAATACTAAATTCAGTGAAGGAGATCCTATAATTGCCTACTGGATAAATTTACAAAAACGGTGAGAAAGTTTCTTTTCCTTTGTGTAAAATCATTGGTCTTTCAGGAATAATTCATGTAAGTTTGGCCTAATGAGAATTATGCTCTAACCAACTGAGCTGGTGTTCAGATTGAAGCACACATAAATGAGTTTTGAGTTAATTTATGAAAAGAATTCTCTGTATGTGAGATCGAGTATTCTCAGAGCCTTCTGCTAAGGTTAATTTTAGTGATAATTTAAAACATTTAACCACACTTCTGCTTCCAAATACATTCTCCTCAATGTCAACTCTAATGCCTTCCTACTATTCCAATTCTGGTGATGCAGTATATGATTAGAAGAATAAAAATATTTAATTAATTAACAGAAAGAAGTAATTCTGGTTAACCCTCCAAAACTCATTAATCATTAAATCTGCTGCTTTACATTCTTTAATGTCCATCAAAACAACTCACACACACAGAGCTTAGAAAGGTTTATTATAAATTCAGGACACATATTCTGAGTAATGTAAATGCATGTTAACACAATACAGAGTTAGGACATAGAATATACAGCCTTACCAATGAAAGATATCTTTAATAAAGGACTTTTAAAAATTCTTTAACCCGGATCTCAATCCAGAACTGATTCTCCTATATCATCCTTGATTAGTGAGTGCATTTAGCTCCCGTTAAGAATGCAGTTTTTCCTCTCACTAAATATGTTGTTTAAGGAAACATAACTTCAGAATGTATGACATGCCTGATGTCCACATGCAGTTACTTTTCATGGATGGAGAGTAAGAAAAATGAAGTGTTTCAGTTTTCAGGCAACATTTTTAATATTTATTTCTATTTGTTAACTGAGACCTGACTGTAGGGGTGGTCAGAAAGAAACATCAGTTAGTGTTAAAATAACAAAGTAACTGCAGGCACAATGTATACCATTTCAATGCACTCTCAGAACCTAAACTACGGTTAGATTTTCAAAAATGCCTATCCTACTATTTGGGATCCATTTTTATGACAATATACCTGTCTCTTAACTGAAATTCTCTACAAAATATTTAGTCAAAGAATTAGCCGAACTCCATCTGTTTCTTGAAAATATTATGTTTTGAATTTAAACACAGAATTTTAGGGTCAAGTTTGAAATTTTTCATTGGCCTTAAGTCAGTTTTTCAACCATGATAATGTTTTTGAACTCCTGAGTGATTGTGAAACATGAAGTTAATTACATATTCACTTGAAGTGTCAAACAAAATTAAAATACAATTGAATTTTTATAGCAGTGTTTTAAAACATGCAAAATATTTTAAATTCATAACTTTTATAATTAAAAAAAAATCTGTATGTGACAATTTTAGCCACAAATGTAGAATGTTATTAGAAGGGAGCCTAAGGCCTAGACTGTGATATAACATATTCTTTTAAAAAGGTAAAAATATATTTTAAAAGGTAAAAAAATATGTTTTAGTTTTCAGGGACATGTGATATAATCCACATCTTGGTATTAGGCATTAGTGAACTATATTATTGAAGGATTCTAATATATTTTATATTTTGATATCAAGGAAAACTAATTATTTTAATGTTCAAAACTGCAGCAACCACAAGAGAAAAACTTACCTTTGCTTTGAACGCTAGTACTTGGAAGTGTCTTATATGAAATTTCACATTCCTGGGATACACTGATGTCATCTAGAGCAACGGTAGCATGTGATGATGAAACAGTAGCTTCTAAAATTAACTATAATTACAGAAAGACAAATTATTAAAAATATACTATAAAAGTCTTGAAATAACTTTCTAGGCCCAAAATGGAGCCATTCCTGCCCTGGATGCCATGACAGCAAACCAAAACTTAGATAACTTTCATGCCCCTTTAATGCTCCCCTTGACCAGAAACAGAGTATATTCAGCAGTCAGTCCCCCAACTTCAAGGCAACTCTGGGCTCTATATTTCCTTGTTCCTTCTTACCCTAAACAAGGTTGACTATATGGCCCCAGTCAACTCGATATTTTCTGTTTTACTCTTTCTCATTCTTTATTCTTTACCCTATAAAGCTTCCTGCCTTCCACCCATTTTACAGTTCTCCAAATAGAGACTGTCTGCTTCATGAAGTGCTGAATAAACCTTGCTTGTACCACCTAAATTGTCTTCTTTAACCATTTTTAACAAAAGTAAATTTATTACAAACATACTTTTTGGTGTAGAGAAGCTCATCTGCATCTGTCCCAAACTTCCAAACTAATTTTAGAAAATTGTTTGACCAGAACATTCAAATGAGGAATTTATAAAGTCATAACTCCTTTGACAGCAACTTAGGTAACTCTAATATCTTAGGTAATCCTAATATCTTAGGTAACCTTGTTTCAATTAGAAGTTGTAACATTCATCATGACTGAAGGCTGCCTTCCCATTGGAGCCATTAAGTCATAAGCATTTAAAATGAGCTCTTTGGGGTAATCAACTGTGTGGTTTACAACTCAGTTTAATTGAAATATGAATTCGTTTATAACAGGTTGGCTGAAGGCAACTCATTTCTATATCAGAATATTTAAACACATATATATTATATATACATATATGGAAACCTACTTAGGTAAATAACCACATACAGTGGTTAATAACATTCATATGCTAAAGCACTTGGAGGCATCTATTTAAGTTTAATTTATTCTAACATTCTAAATAATGACTGGTATAATTTGTTTTCTTTCTTGTTAATCACTCACATTATTATGTTGTTACTCCACCATAAAAGAAAGAAAAAGAAAGAAAGAAAGAAAGAAAGGAAGAAAGAAAGAAAGAAAGAAAGAAAAGAAAGAAAAGAAAGAAAAGAAAAAGAAAGAAAGAAAGAAAGAAAGAAAGAAAGAAAGAAAGAAAGAAAGAAAGAAAGAGAAAGAAAGAAAGAAAGGAAGGAAGGAAGGAAGGAAGGAAGGAAGGAAGGAAGGGAAGGAAGGGAGGGAGGGAGGGAGGGAGGGAAGAAGGAAGGATGAATTTATGTCCAGAGGCTTAAGGATGCATAGCAGGACCACTAGACCAGGACACGGCTAGTAAGTGCATCTCCATGTAATCAGGGAGGATTGCTGGTCTCAAAGATCTTACAATTTACTTGATATGATACATTAACAACTAAGCTATACCATAAGTACTATATAAGAGAGAAATACAAGATACTAAAAATCAAAGAAAAGCACTTCATTATTTCTGTCAAGAATATGAGATAGAGTTTGAAAAAAAAAAAGATTTAGCAAAGAGGTAATATTAAACTTCAGTTTTAATTGTTGCCTAAGATTCTGTTACCATGAGAAACTGGTAACATAACAAGAAAAAAAAGGAAACGTGAACATGTAGAGTATATTTAGAAAACTTTGGGCATTGTAGGATGATGGGGTTTAGGACATGCTGTCCCAAAAGAGGGCACCTATGCAGCATATGGAATATTTCTAGCCAAAGGAACTTGAGAAATGGTATGTGCAGGATGGACTTTTTGACCTTTCCTCTAAAGCAGATCAAACCCTCATGTGAGAGGAGCCCTCCCTATGCCAGAGATATCCTTATCTCTGAAGACAAAAGGACACAGAGAAGCTGAACAAACAGGCCTAGCTAAGTTCCCCAGTTTATTACACTCGGTTCATACTCTTTGCCCTATCGTACCTTTCTACACCTATTCACTCTTCATCAAACCTCTCACAAAAATCCTCAGGTTTAACTATTTCTTCAGGTCTCCATTTCCTTATGAAGGCCCCCACGTCAAGTAAAACAAACATTAAATAATTTTATATACTTTTCTCCTGTTAATCTGCTTTATCAGTTTAATTTTGAGACCCAGTCAGGTACCCTAATACGGTCAAGAAAGACTATTTCCTCCCCTATGGTAGGAGTATAGGATTTTTTGCCTAAATGAATTATTGCCTAAATATTTGTTAAGAGAAGAGGACTGATTGCCTGAATTGGTGCAGCCCAAGTGGACAGCAATTTGATGACATCTATTAAAAAGATAAATAGGGCTTCCCTGGTGGTGCAGTGGTTGAGAGTCTGCCTGCCGATGCAGGGGACAGGGGTTCGTGCCCCAGTCCGGGAAGATCCCACATGCCGCGGAGCGGCTGGGCCCATAAGCCATGGCCGCTGAGCCTGTGCGTCCGGAGCCTGTGCTCCGCAGTGGGAGAGGCCACAACGGTGAGAGGCCCGCGTACCGCAAAAAAAAAAAAAAAAGATAAATAGCATAGACTACAAAAATTAAGCCCATCCTCAGGGTTTACCTTAGAGAGACACTCATAGGCACACATATGAAGACCCTGGGCAGGAATGTTTGCTTTAATGTCGGTTTTGATAGCAAATGAATCAGAACAACTCAAATGTGAATCAATAAATAAATGGTGATACAGATCATGGACTACTGAGCCAGTTAAAAAAAAAATCTCTCTCTGTATGCTAATACGGAAAGACCTTCAACATAAGTTTCTGAGTAAAAATTAAATTACAGAAAAAATTTATAGTATGGTACTACTTAGGCCAAAAATACACATGGTTCAGATTTCTAGATATATGTGGTACATACATACATATTAATTAAGTAGAAAAGGGTCTAGAGCTAAAAATAAACTAGTGTTATAGTTACCTGAAGATACAGACTATGATGGAAGGTAAGGATGCTCAGGAGGGACTATTTCTTAATCTGAAACTTTTGATACTTTATAATGAGATGTATATAATCTTAATGATTTTTAAAATTCTGATTAGAGCTGGTTTCTTCTGTAGAGTCTTAGCCAAGAAATTTGGCCTTCATACAAGAGGCAGAAAATAGTAATAGATTTTAAAGAAGGATTTTGATGAAATGTATACAAGCATTGTGAGAAATAAATTATGCTGAACATCATTAAGTTATTGTAATGTATTTGGACAGCTTTAATTTGGAGGAATTTTTTTTATTCATTATTCTAGTATGTCCTACATTGAAGTCAATTAAAATACAGATGTTTAATTCTTCAAACTCATTAGACAGGTAGTTATGACCACCATATTTGAAGGACTACACTACTCAAAGGAAAGCTGGAAAATGACAGAATGTTTGTTTGGGGCACTTCTGTGTCCCAGGAGAGGTACATGCTCCTATTCTTTGAATGGAGTGGGTGTGCCCTGGGATGAGCTGAATGATGGGATAGGTCTTTAAAATATGGTTACATCATTTTGTCCAAAGAAAACCACTAGGCTCTTTTACATCTTCATATTAAAATTTAAGTATAAAACAACTCCCAGGGCTTCCCTGGTGGCGCAGTGGTTGGGAGTCCGCCTGCCGATGCAGGGGACGCGGGTCCGTGCCCCGGTCCGGGAGGGTCCCTCATGCCGCGGAACAGCTGGGCCCGTGAGCCATGGCCGCTGAGCCCTGTGCGTCTGGAGCCTGTGCTCCGCAATAGGAGAGGCCACAACAGTGAGAGGCCCACGTACCGCAAAAAAAAAAAAAAAAAAAAAACTCCCAGGGTAAAATAAAGATGATATTAGGTCATGTACATGTCTGCTTGCTTACTTCTACATAATTAAATTCAGGACCATGTAATGAACGATTATAATTTGACCATTAATTAAAATTTTCCAACTTTAAACAGAGAATAATGTTACTTCCTTTAAAAAAAATGTATCTCATATCTGTAAATAATATCACCTGATTATTCCAAAATCATCTTCACTGTTCCTATTTTGTATTACTTGCTTTAACCAAGCTGATCGTTTGATTTGTCACCAAAGGCAGTTCCCTTTGGGAACTACAGTATCATGTAATAATTGGTATGTGAGCCAGAGGTTGCTCACAAGAAATGTTTCAACCATTGACAAAGGCAGAGTGAAAACCTCATTTTATACGTTTCTCAAGGTAATTTGAGAGTTAAAATTTCAAATTATATGTAAATATCTTTCCTTCTAAAACTATTTTTTAGGATCTTGCTGATTTTTGTCTTATCCAATTATATTATATTACTCCCTGAGTGAACAGAATCACTTCTTGTTTTTCTTTCAGGAAGCACAGCAACGTGTAAATGTTGTCTATAATCAAGTGATTACTTTTTAGATCTGCAAAACAGAAAGAAACTTTTCCAGAGAAATACTCAACTAGCATATTTAAATTTTGGTTCTTTGATATCTTGCTTTAAAAAAGAATAATGAGAGTGAATAAATATGAATCTAAGAGGAAATGGAGACGATAGGAATATAGTAAGATGCAGTAAAGAAAAATTCGACTATAGTAATTTTTGATGAATGATGGTGGTATTAAAAATAAGATCAACAGCAAGCTTTTATTTAGAGCTTACTGCATGCCAGGCACGTCCACTTATTTGAACACTGCGAAGATGATGTTATTTTCTTCCACATTGTAAAGCAAAGGAAACAGAAGCTTAGAGAGTTGAAGTTATTGGTTGAAGGTCACATATCTAGTACGAAAAATGTGTGACCTGAGCCATGGGTGACTATGCTGTACTATAGCACTATCATGAAATAAAGAGATAACTGGTCTTTAGCAGATACTGCAGAACAGAGCTACCTGGCAAAACAAGATTGACTGAAGCCCTAGGTTAAGAAGGCTGAGGACAGAGCAACATTACAGAGACTAGACCAGCTTTTACTTTGCATTATAAATCTCACCCTTCACTGAATCTTCAAATAGTATCAGGAAATTGTTATTGATTTATCCCATTGACTCTGATCAAGAGCGAACATGGTATCAATCATTGTGGAAAATTTCACAAAAGGGTCATTTTATAATGAAATCTGAAATATGACACAATTATGTTTTAGTAGCAAACTCAAAGACAGTAGATCAACTGGAAACCAATGGACAGTATTCAGAAAAAGTACTACCTCTAGATATGAAATTAAGAAGAACAGTTAGGAAAGAAATTGTAAATTAAATATTTGTGTAAAACACTGAACATATAAAATGAGTAGGCCCAGTTAAAACAGATTGAAAAAATTCTATTAACTACTTGATTTACATTCTTCCAATAAAAACTGCACAGAAAATGGAGAGAATACTGAAATGTTGTTAATCTGCTGTTCTTACAAAATAAACAGTAAGCCTAATCATTTTCCACTAGGAAAAATGACTAAATTTAAAGTGCCAAAGGAGCTTGTTTCCAAGAAGATAAACTTTAAATATTTGAATATTTAAAAGCTAGATTGACTATCTATAGGTATAATATCTTTTCCATTTGCTATTGATAAAAGAATGAAGTAGAACTGAACCTAGCTAGACTCCTCATGCATATTTCCATAGTTTTGAAAATAGACTTAGAAAAATCAGGTTAAAAACAACATATTAGAATTTTTTTTTTCCTGTAAAGGACAAGAAATGGAATAGAAAAGGGTACAAAGAGGATAAAAGCTGCATCTTTAGAAGCAAAGCTATCAACATTATAAGCACACAAAATGTTCATATTAGTTCATTCTGAGGTGTGAGTACATGGGTATTTGCCTCTCTCTCTATTTTCTATTTGTTTGAAAGATTTAATAATATATCTAAGTAATATTAATGTATTAAATAAAACCATGTATATGTATCTGTGTGTGACTGTGTGTACTTATGTATCTTGTATGCGTGTGTATGTGTATAAAATCTGGACTTATTCATACCAGAATGTTAACACAGGGTCCAAATTCCTTCGCCAAAGTCTTTGAGTCCAGCTGGGTTTTGAAATCTGAATAGTTCAGAGTTGAGGATGTTCATCTAAAATGTATCATGTATATTACTTGATACCCTCAGGGAGACTGGGGGCAGCACTTTATCATCCAACACATCACTAAATGAACTGCCTAACGCTGGTTCAGGTCAGGAGAAATTTTGCCTCTAAATTTGTTTTTCAAAAGCTTATTGCTTTCCAAATTTTAATTTTCCAAATTGCTGATTAGAGACTGTGGACTTGTAATGGCCTCCTGAATAGTGACATTTGAGAGAACAGTTCTTATTTTTCTTTTCACTGAACTGTAGTTTCTGAAACAAGCCTGTACTTCGGCCAAGTAACAAGATTACATAAGAAGGAACAGAGGTGCATGCTAAAATCCTTACCTTCTCGGGCTGAATTAAACATGGCTAAGGCTTAGCAAGAACCCAGGACAATTCACTCCCCTCAAAAAGCCAGCACAATTAAGCAGAGGCTGGGAATTCCCTGGCAGTCCAGTGGTTAAGACTCCGCCCTTCCAATGCAGGGGGCACAGGTTCGATCCCTGGTCGGGGAACTGAGATCCCACATGCCGCATGGTGCGGCCACAAAAATACATTAAAAAAAAGAAGAAGAAGAAGAGGCTGATTGGTGCCGACTGGGAGCCCCCAGGTAGGAGAGAGAAAAGCCAACATGTGGTGCTGATCCAGCACGGAGCGGGTGAAGACAGAAAACATCACCAATCTGTGGACACCGAATCACAAAATTCCATCAACCCACTGGTCAGTTTAAAAACTAGTTAATATGCCCCCGGATAATAAAGAGCAGTCTCAATTTGCACCTCAAAACAAAGCAAGACAAAAATCCCCAAAGAAGAAATATTAAACAGGAAAAAAAAATACCCAGTGCCGAAACTCTTCAATAACGATGGTAGGTTAACGAGGCCAAGAGAGAACGGCACAAGTTTCAACTCATAATATTTCTCAAATAGCCAGTTCTAACAAAGGACATTCTGGGTTTTGTCTTTTGTTTTTTATACTAAGACTTTTAGAGCAGTTTTAGGTTCGTTGCACAACTGAGAGGAAGGTACAGAGGGTTCCCACACACCTCCTGCCCCCAGGCGTCCATAGTCTCCTCCATTATCAACATCCTCCACCAGAGGGGGACATGTATTCCAACCCATAAAACAACACTCACACATCATAATCACTCACGGTAACAAGGTTTTCCCCAAAGGATGAGTCCTGTATTCTCTAGCAGTCTGCTGTTCTCTGGGTGGAGCTGTGTGTTCTGAGGTCAGGTATTATTTTAAATACATCTTCTCCAAAATATCTTGTGCTCTCTCTGTTGGATTTCTATATTTACCTCAGTTTGGAAATGAGTACCAGATGAGGTGTGTTATTTTTCAGAGGCTCCTAACACCCCAACAATGTTCTTACTTCCCCAACCCCATTTACAGAGGAAGAATCAGAAGCACGGAAGGATTAAGCAACTTCCCTCTGACTGGACACCTGGGTTTGAACCCCAGGCTGCAGAGCTCATGTTCATAGCTACCATTTTAGCTACATTCTCTTTCATTCAGATTCCTCTCAAGCACTGCTTTTATTATCACTGTGGTTTTCACAGATTGGAAAATTTGAAGCTCAAAGATGTAATGTACACAATCACTTAACAACACATGGGGTGAGCAGAGATGGGAACTCAGACTACGTGACTCCTAAGGCAGTGAGTGTTCCACTATGTTCCACCACCTAATCTAGTCTCTAAACTAGCTCTTTGCAAACATCATCTAGCAGGGAGTCATGTCCAGGAGGGTGGAAGCTGCTGCACCCATCTGATAAGCTACAGTTTCCTTCTTTCATTATTAACCAACTAAATGACATAAAAGTGATAAAATTCTCAGTATTAATGGGCAGCAGAAAATAAGGCAATAGGATTAAAATATGAGTGCAGCCCAGATTTTTTTCACTACCTCATATAATCCACCATCCTCACTTAAGAAAACAAATATTTTCCTGATAAATTACTCTTCTCTCAGCCATCCTATTCAATTCTTATCTCCATTTTTGCTACGCTTCCACAAGTAAGTCTTTAGCAATTAATCAGGATAACCTCTCTTCTCATCCCTGATTGTGAATGTCTGCTTTATTAACATCAAATACATTTATGGGATATATGTATTATATTATTATCTGGAGAGATCAGCATTAAATAAGCATCTTCGGCTCAGTTGTATTAATTTCTTACGTGCTTACCTGAAAAGGCAGAGTAGATTCTCCAGCCTTCGCAAAGAGATCGATTTTTGCTTGTCTCCACTGAGATTTGGAGACTCTGATGAGATCACCTTGCTTCTGCAAATCCCCATCCAGTGATGTTCTTGTAAAAACCGAGAGATGTGAATGCTGAGACAAACGATACCAAAACTGCACCTGGTGAAAAATGTGTTTGAATGATATAAATATTCCATTTACCTGTGTCCAGTAGCTCTTCTATAGTTAAAAGTATCCCAAACTACTTCTTAATTCTCCTCCAAACATGCAGACCCAGAAAATGCTAAGTACATCTTCTGCCAGCCTTTGTATTTCCTCCTTAAAAAAAAGGCTCAAGGTAGCTACATTAACTGATATTTTTAACACATGCCATAGAGATATCTAAAGAAATGGGACACTAGCACCCTGCTCAGACAAGTCTGAGGACATACATTTGTCCACACCGTCATGGAAGTTTTACAGAGCCTTCACTATTGCTTCTTATGAATCTGGGGAGATACACGTTCTTTATCTGACTCAAAAATTACAAAACCATGTATTACTATTCATTCTCCTTGATGTCTCAATCCAAGAAAAAGTTATCTCAAAAACTGATTTCTCAGGTAAGAGAAAACTGCTATGAATACTTTTCATTAATTCCTTCTCCATTGTGACATTATCAAAAAACTTGGGAGATTATATAATACTGTTCATCAATAATTTAATCCAACTAGAAAATGTTCTTTTTGAGGCCAGGGAGCCCTGACTTGATCAGTTTGGTTCCTACTCACCACCAGTGATGACATAATCTAAAGGACTGACAGGTTAACTAGGTAGTGGAGAAAACACAGAGGAGTATTTTAAGGTGCCGACAGCAGTAGCTATAATGTGGAACTCAGCACTATCGTTTATTCAGCAAATACTTACTGAGCATTTACTAAATACTTGGCTCTGTGCAAGGTGAAAATTAATTGCCTCAGTGGTTGGACGACACAATACAAAATATGACCAAAAAAACCCCACTAAAGCAAGTTCAGACACACAGCAATTTTTTCTTCTTCTCATTATGCCATAGAGAGTTCTAATGCTGCAGATTTCAAAGGAAAACATAGTATCATTCAGAGATGAGGTCCCTGAGAAATGAAATCACTCTCTTTGGACTCAAAGTGACTCCTTTTCAGTTTCACTACGTTTTAAATTTTTGGTTATCTTCCTTTGTCATTGGGCTTTTATTTTTTTATGTGGACAGATGTTATTACATATATTATTTATTTATTATCCCATTTATTTCACTGTTGGTACCAATTTCAGTGGAGATGAAAGTTGAAAAAAAATTTTTAATGCTCTTTTAAAAAACTGTTCACAACATCAAGCATTCTCTGTTCCAACGTGGTACACAATTTTTCTTTCAATGTCTACTGAATTGCCACCAACTGATCCAAGCATTCTTTCTGATTGTTCATTTCATATTAGATTTTACTACCAAGCTCACCTACACTCAGGCCTTTAAGCAAGAAATGTAAAGTCAAACAGAAGTGTTTGATTAAATTCTATGGCAAGGGAGGATGTTTGTTCCTCAACCACAATTAAACTTTAGATCCCTGCTGTAGTTTCAGCATGTTCCAAGCTTGTAAATATGCAAAATGGAGCTTTAAATCTAGTTGCACAAGAGCTGTGCAAGCCCCATCAGAATTTCAAGCTGTCATATTGTCACTCAGTACATTACCAGTGCGAAGTTATTTTAATAGTGCCTTAAGAGTAAATACCAATGGGATCTATATTCAATAAGATAAGAGCTTAGAACTTATATTTAATTTAAATTTTATATTTAATTTAAATTTTATATTTAATTTAAAACAGAAATAGCATTGTAGAGATTTAAGGAGAATTCTTTAGTTTGGTATAGACCAAGAAACTTTCCAGAGTCTTTTCAAATTTAATATTGGTAAGGGTAAAATGACTGAACAAAATTTATAAATACAGCTGTGATTTTCGATAGGAACTTAGCCAACATCCGTGGCTCTCACTGTGATACACACTAGTAGTGGAACACTGAGTCTTAAACTCAAAAGCACAATGTATGCTGTGAATTCCTCTTAGAACATATCAAGGCACTTTGTATTCAGTAGGTATTCAGTTAATAGGTATTGAAGAAAAGAAGGACGTTGGAGTGGAGCTATCAGCATTCTTGCTAAAGCAAACGTCTATAAACCTTCAAAGAGAGAAAGAGAGACCTGCTCTGTGTTACAAAATGTGCAAGGAATTAAGTGTCCTTAAGGACCTCAGAGTTTTATGGGAGAGAGTGAAAAGAAAAGGAACAATTAAGTATAATGCGTATAATGACAAAGGTATGAAAACAGTGTGGCTATTTACATGTAAATGAATTAAACAAAATGAAAAAGTCACTTTCTTGGTTACACTCATCACATTTTAAGTGCTCAATAGCTATTTGTAGCTAGTGACTTCCATAGTGGACATAGCAGAGGAAAATGTCCATCACAGAAAATTCTATTAAAAAGAGCTGTATGTTAAAATTACGCCAACCATTTAAAATTTATTTACTACTTTTCATTTTAAAGGAAATTACTGTCTTGATTCATGCCTGATTCATTAAAAAGCAGTTATATAAAATGTTAATATTAAAGGCTTGCTTTTATTTCTCCTCGGTTTTCACTAAGTTGTATATATATGCACAACTTGGGTTGTATGTATAGGGTGACTATGCAAGACCGTGAATCATTTTATTCAAGAAAATTTCCTGTGGTTACATAACTTCCAACAAAGCAGTTCCTTTAATTGCAAATTGGAAAGAAAAGAAATGAAGTTCAAATTACTTTACTGTTTTTAATTGTATTCTCTGATTTTATATTATTTGTATATTTTTAGAAATATTGAATCTGGGACATCCCTGGAGGTCTAGCGTTTAAGACTCCATGCTTCCGGGCTTCCCTGGTGGCGCAGTGGTTGAGAGTTCGCCTGCCGATGCAGGGGACATGGGTTCGTGCCCTGGTCTGGGAAGATCCCACATGCCGCGGAGCGGCTGTGCCCCTGAGCCATGGCCGCTGAGCCTGAGCGTCCGGAGCCTGTGCTCCGCAACGGGAGAGGCCACAACAGTGAGAGGCCCATGTATAGCAAAAAAAAAAAAAAAAAGACTCCACACTTCCACTGTAACAGGCATGGGTTCCATCCCTGGTTGGGGAACTAAGATCCCACATGCCACTTGGTGCCACCAAAAGACACACACACACACACACACACACACACACACACACTGAATCATTCATTTTACTATAAAAAGAAAGGACACCATATCAGGTGACTTATACTACTAGTTACCGAGTGTAGGTGAATAACTAACCGTGCTGTTTGCTTTCTACAGTGCCCTGTGATATTCCCAGAGGAATGGTCAGTTCTACAAAAGAATGTAATTAGGAACAAGTAGTAATTACTAATTAGTAAATCTCTGACACTAAATTCTGCAAAGGACATTAACAGGACATTATTTAGAAGTTCAAAATAATGTCTTCTTTATTTCTCTTTTCTGTTTCATTTTATTTTGGTCTCTCTCCAGTTGGAACTCTTCAAATTTTCTGCTTTTTTGCTCAACTTTCCTATGGTTTTTGTTCCACTTGCTTCCCTATTAGGGAGGTTTTTGGTCAGATCTTCATGTATTTTCTCAGTTATTCTCCAAATTCTCAGCTACCTCTGCCTTCTCTGCTTCATGTCGACCCCTGTCTGGTATTTGCTACACCTGTTATTATCTTCAAGATCTAGGATAATAAAAAGAGTAAAACACAAAAAAAGTTTTTTAAAAAAAAGGAAAAGAAACAAGATATCTGTAACTCCTCAAAACTCAAGTGGAATTAAGTCAGTGTAGGGGGGATCATTTATCTCTCTCTCTCACACACACACCCCCCTCATCATTACCATAGTGATTCTTATGATTCCTATTCATAATCATGTTTTTGCCTCTTTTTATCTGAACAAGCTTAAGTAAAAGTCTGCAATCTTCAATAAAATATAATCTGTTTTTCTCATCTAAATGATTAATCTTCATGTGTTTTGACAATGTACAACTGGGGAGAATATCTGCTCAACCTTTCCCCAATAAACCATTGCTTCCTCTAGAATCTATCTCCTGCTCTAATACTATCCTTGGAGTAAACAAAACAATCAGAGAACAGATCATGAGTGCACCATTCCAAGCCCCACTGTATATTACTTTTTTTCTAAATTTCTCTTTGCTATGAGCTCATAACTCTACTTGGGGAACATTACAAGACATGGCCTTTTCAAACTCATTGAGAGAGTTGTTATAAGTGGGTTATCACTTATATATATGGTTTATACGTATATACGTGTATGTTATATATTATATTTATTTATGTTTAATTTATATATTGTTACATTATATATACTTACATATTATACATATATGTATTTTATACATATATGTATTTTATATTTTTATCACTCTCTGCAGCACTTCACACTGAACTGCTATCAGTATGCCTCACTAAATTCTATACTTTGTTATGGCAAACGTGTTTACATTGTCCCTAGTATATTCCCAACATTGAGGGCTATGATGAGCACGGAGTAGGGAAGCAGCAGGTGTGCACTGAATCAGAGAAAGAACATTTACACTGGTATGTGTGTAATCAGGGGAGAAGTCTCAGAAGAACTATTTTTGTTTTGTTTTTTACTTCCTTGAATATGAACCAAATGAGTTCTCACATGTCTCTCTCTGCATTGGCTGCTGGAAAACTTAGATTCAAAAATGTAGCCTGGGCCTCGTAAACTTTATTTTTGGAGCCAACCTATTTTTTGTTTCATCTTTTTCCTGGTATCTCTATTCACTTCTTTTTAATTGTATGAATTTTTTGATTAAAGAGGATTAGAATAGCAAAATGAGTTGGGGAATACAAAAAAACACAAAAGACAAACACACAAAATGGCATTGAAAGTGGAAGCTTCATGTTATCAGTCCTGCTATATTTAATTATGAAGTCCTAAAAGTGAGATATGTCTTTTACACAGTAACTCAAATATGAGAGTGAGAAAATATTAATATCCACATAAATCTCCTTCAGATTTTACATTTCCTAAATTATTAAAAACAGTAACAGGGCTTCCCTGGTGGCGCAGTGGTTAAGAATCTGCCTGCCAATGCAGGGGACATGGGTTCGTGCCCTGGGTCCAGGAGGATCCCACATGCCACCGAGCAGCTAAGCCCATGCGCCACAGCTGCTGAGCCTGTCCTCTAGAGCCCGTGAACCACAACTACTGAGCCCTCGTGCCACAACTACTGAAACTCGTGCGTCTAGGGCCCATGCTCCACAACGAGATGCCACCGCAATGAAAAGCCCGAGCATTGCAACAAAGAGTAGCCTCCACTCGCCGCAACTAGAGAAAGCCCATGCACAGCAACGAAGACCCAACGCAGCCCAAAATAAAAAATAAAATAAATTAATTAAAAAAAGAAAAAGTTAAAAAAAAAAAGAACAGTATTTCGACAGCAATAAGAAATACTAGCTTCTGGCTCCCACACGTTCTGTTTGTCCTATCTCCTGGTTATTCCAAGGAAAAATGCCAAATTTCCACCAGTGACCAAAGGAGCTTTTGAAGCTTTTAAATAAAAGTCCACATCTTGAACAATGAGTACTTACAGGAACAATTCTGCATGTTGATGCCATGTGTTGGCTACACATAAAGTACAGCGTAATTCATGCAAAATGACCCTAAAAGGCTGCTGTTAGGAAAAAAAGACTCAAAAGAAAGCTTCATATTCCTTTAAAGTCCTTTCAAACAAATATTCTTAACTCTGTTAGCCTGGTATGATTATGTAGAGAAAAAAATGTAATTTCATATAATGAAGGCTTTAATCATATCAAAGTGCCCAACTTTGGTTATTTCACCACCCCACTTTACCATAAATATAATAAAGAACATTCGTTATTCCATGAATACAACTATTATCAATCAATATGTTCCAACTAGGAAGATCGGCTGGATTTTCTGATTACTCAAGAAGATAAGAATTCGGTTTGTTAGCTTATTTTGTAACTTTCATGAAAAAAGAATCCCACATTACCACAAACTTCTAAAACAGTAATAGTATATTCTTAGAATACTCCTATGGGAGAGCACTTCGGCCATGTGTATCTCAGACTATAAATAACCTCTAACAATCTAATAGTAATTCTAAGCTGGAAAGTACTATAAAGTAATCCAAACATCCCTCCCTCTAACTCAAAGATTACCAACATTCAAGCAGATGCAGATAAAAGGGAAAAAACAAATACCTCTTTGGCAGTCTATAATACTCTTACTTTTCCACAAACCAAGGCAAACCTCTAAATCAGTATCCAAGGCCTTGGAAGGTTGAGGACTTGGTTCTGAGAGATAAACCACCAAGTGTCTAAATTGTCCACTGCTTTCACTGAGGCTCCACCCCAACAGCTCCCACAGGTAAGCTCCAAATTTAAGCCACAATAGAGAAAAATGTCCTCAAGTAGAAACAACCATAAATTGTGGGTCAATCCCTACGACCACAAATTAATGGCTACCCACATACAACAATGGGAAATGTAGATCATCTTTAAAAATTTCTCAGCGAGTCTCAGAATTTTTAATAAGCTCTTAGTGTTAGTGTTCACATTTCTGTAAAAGAGGCAGAATTAACAAATTCTGTTCTTTTTTATCCAGTGTCGTTAACGAATTTAACAACAGCAATTGCATTGCTTTGGTATATGACCTTAAATTAAAGTTCAGTAAGCCTGTAAAGTACTTGTAAAGAGCAACTAAATGCTTCAGGAGTTCTCAAAAAAAAGAAAGAAAGAAAAAGAAAAGCGTACATCTATCACATAAGATTTAATTAAAATAAACCAAAGGTGGGAGACTCTAGAGTCCATCTGGGTGAGGTGGAAGTGGAGTCCAGGCAGTTGTTTTAATCCAAATTCCCACAGAGAAATGGGCTGCAAAAACCAAAGGGGAAAAATAAAGAGGACAACCTATTAAGAGTTCTGGACACTCTCATTGAGAATTATATCAAGCTGAAGGTATAATGAAATTTATACTTTAATTATAAAGGTCTGATGATCTGTAATTTATCATCAGGAATGCCTGTGTTAGTGCTGTAACCCTGCACTTCTAGGTGATGAATTTAGTGCGTGGCACTATTGATCCCTTCATTATTTTCTGATAACCAAGGAAAAAAAAAGCTGAAATCCTAAAGGCTTAGGGACATGTCAGAACTCTCAAAAGGATGGAAAGCAAGGCAAGCTGAACAGAAGCATCTAATAGGCATTCATGTTACGGAAAGTAAAGGGATTATGTTTATTGAACACGTAATACCTGCCAAATACTTTTCCAGGTGCTTTACTTAATCACGTTTGAATTCTCACAACCATGTGAAGAAGGCAGGCTAACACTATGCTTCCAGTGTGGACACTGAGTCTCAAAGGAAGCATATCATTTGTGGCAGAACTGAGATTGGAACCAGTTGGAACTAGGTCCACCTGACTCCAAAGTCCCTCTTCTTTCTTGTCTGTGTTTACCTGGCACCAGAAGGACTAACTGAAAAAATAAAATTTTGGAAATGTAATTATTTTTTCTGCACATATTTATCTTTCTTTATTCATCCTTTCATTTTTCTTTCAGTAGAACTTGTTGAACTGCTTTTATTTTCCTCAACTAACACTGTTGGCCAAGATAACAAGCAGTTTGGGCAACCTGTATCCATAGCTTTAGATTATTGAAAGAACTACATGGAAAGAATGCAAAATGACAGAAATATTTTTGAATAGGCCCCCCAAAAGAAGGGTGTAAGTTATATACTGCAAATGTCTTTGGGAACGAAATGACGTTTCATGTTGAAATAGCTCATATAAATCTCTCAGTTTATTGTGAAAATATTAGTAAAACACAGCCGGCATTTACTAGCTAGAGTAACCCAAGCTTAACAGTTTACAACTACAGAATGGCCAATGGAAATTCCAATAACTGGGTACCTGACACGGGGTAGAGGCATTGAGTGATTTTGTAAGAACAGGACTTCCAAGCTTGGCCACTGCAGGTGATCGATGTGCCCCCAAATAAATAAACGATCCTGCAAAAACAAACGTAAAGCCATATGGATACAAATTCTACTATTGGACATTTAGTCATTCTTTGCGCTAACGTGCACACATTCAACTGTCAATCAGATAAAGAAAATTACATTTTTACTTCTTTACCGTTAAGCTCTGTAGATAACCAAAAAGTGCTTTCATATGGATAACATTAAATCTAAAATAAAACCCAACTGATGAAAAACAAGCTCTTGATCTAAATCCTCTCAACAAATATGTTTATTGGCTTAACTCACGTCATAGTTAGAAATCAAATTAAATGAAGCTTCTAAGTTTACAATTAGATATTCAACATACCCTTACAAAATTCCCATGAGACATTTGCTTGTAAGTTTCTTCACGATGTACTGAAGGATACGCGCCTATAGAATGAGTTTGGTTTCTCCTGGGGCTTACATGTTTGACACTGCTGTCTGTGCTAGTGGGGATGAAAGCTTAATTAAAGATCTAATCTAGTGTTAACAAAATAACTGCTTCTAGATTTTAACTACAGTGGATGTGCTCATGGCAAATGTACGGTGGGGATAACATCTCTTAGCAACTCAAAGGATCACACATTCTGAACGGCTGTCAGGGGTAGCTTCATTGAATATTGAAAATTTACAAGGAAGGTTATGCTAAACAATGTCAAGTCCTGATCCTGCCCTTTGATAATCATAGAGTGATGGGCAACTTGTAAAGCCAACTATTTTGATGAAAAAAACACATTCAGAAGGTGATTTTCTTAGACACAGATCAATGCTGACTGCACAGAATGAAAAGGACTTCAGAATTAAAACATATTACTTTACAGATACCACCACATGTTTAACCAAACAACCAAGGTTGCAAGTCAGCAGTGTGGTCTCTGAGTGGGAAAAATAGAACCCAGTTTATATGGGTGTTAAATCTCAAAGCCAACTGGGAAGGATAAAGATCACTGTTCCCAAAATCCAAACTAAGAGTAACAGAAACAGTATATATGAGCTCATTAAATTCTCTATTTCCCCTATAAAAGAGTAGAGTAGGAAAAGATGATTTTGAAAAATTAAACCAGCTTAAAAATCCTTTACCTGAGGTTCAAGTAAAACTCAACTGAATATTGTCAAAACATAAATTAAAATTCTAAAAATTAACATACATTCAAAGATCTTACTCCCCTGGTCATTTAAAACAATATGGATGATTTCAAACAAGCAGTTAATGAAGGATGAAACATATAAACTCTAAAACTCCAAAATCTAAAAGAAGCAAACGGTTTGAACAAATTGATTATGCCACAAAAGTAACTGGAAAAGTGATAGGAAAAAAATCTAACAGACCATATGGCCCTACAGCTGAATTTTATTTAATTTTATTTAATTTTTAAAGAATAAATACTTGCACATGACTTGCATATCTCAGGTCTTAGAAAAATATGGAGAGCTCCCTGACTCATTTTATGATGCCAGATATTTCTAATGTTAAGAATGATGAAAACAGAATAAAAATAAAGCAATATCACTCACGATCATACATACAAAATTCAAATTAAAATGTAACAGTTGCACCTGAAATTCTTATCAAAAAATAATGTATCCTGACAAGTGAGCTTTCCAAGAACAGAGGTTTGATTTAACAGACATATCAACAGTCAATTAGATCAACAAACTAAAGAGTAAAATCATAGATTCATATCAACAAATATTGAAAAGACTATGAAAAACAGTCAGCCATTCCAAATAACCTCAATAAAATATTTTTAAAAAACACTTAATAATGACCAACCTCAAAATAAATAACATTTTCAATGGTAAACAACAAAACTATTTTAATTAAAATGAGAAACTACCTAGAGAATTGTGTCACCATTAGTAATTAGAGGAAATATGAGATAATATTAATTATCTTGGACTAGGATTATCTTATAAATCTAGTAAATGTGGAAGTCAAGAGCATAAAATTTCTAGTAAACACAATAGAAAACAGAGAGAGTTCCACATGTATTGCCAATAATATAATTGTGAAAATAGAAACCCCAACAGATTCTATCTTTTAATAAAGACAAGTATTAATAAGAGAATTTAGTAAGGTAAATAGAAACAGAGAAATACTTTTAAGTCATTTTTATTTATTTTAGCAGTAAGACACGGGATTTAGAATGGTAAGAAATATTCTACTCACAGTTAACAACAATAATACAAAATATGTAGGAATAAATTTAACAAGAATGGGACAGGACTTATATGAAGAACATTATAAAACTCCATGGAAAACTATAAGCCTTCTGATTAAATGAAAAGAGATAACATGTTATTAGATGGAAAGATGATATTATGAAAATATTATGTTAGTAAAAACTGATGTGGAAGGTAAAAGCAATCCTGAGAGAATTTTAACCAAATATTTGAAAAACAGATAATATTGACTTAAAGTTTATATATGCAGGTTAGGCCTAAAGATACTGAACTCTGACCCCGGACCCATGTACTTCTAGGAATACGTCTCTGGATTTATTTTCTTGCAAGTCTGCTCCACAGAATACACTAACTTAAGAGACCTGTGGAATTACAATATGCCAAAGAAAGTGTTCCTGTTAATCTGAACTGTTCATTGTAAAACTCTTGTACACCCATATACCCCAGAAGAGCTAGCTAACCAGCACAGTATAAAAATAAAGAATGGAGGGGTGATTTTTGGCTGTGTTGGGTCTTCGTTGCTGCGCGCAGGCTTTCTTTAGTTGTGGCGGGCAGGGGCTGCTCTTCGTTGCAGTGTGCGGCCTTCTTGTTACAATGGCTTCTCTTGTAGCGGAGCATGGGCTCTGGGTGCACAGGCTTCAGTAGTTGTCACACGTGCTCTAGAGCACAGGCTCAGTGGTCGTGGCTTGGTTGCTCTGCTGCATGTGGGATCTTCCTGGACCAGGGATTGAACCCGTGTCCCCTGCATTGGCAGGTGGATTCTTGTCCACTGCACTACCAGGTGTATAGTGAGGAGGAACCAAGATGGCGGAGTAGAAGGACATGATCTCACTCCTTCTTGCGAGAACACCTGAATCACAAATAGCTGCTAGACAATCATCGACAGGAAGACACTGGAACTCTCCAAAAAAGATACCCCACATCCAAAGACAAAGGAGAAACCACAATGAGACAGTAGAAGGGGTGCAATCACAGTAAAATCAAATCCCATAACTGCTGGGTGGGTGATTCACAGGCTGGAGAACACTTATACCACAGAAGTCCACCCACTGGAATGAAGGTTCTGAGCCCCACGTGAGGCTTCCCAACCTGGGGGTCCGGCAACAGGAGGCGGAATTCCTAGAGAATCAGACTTTGAAGCCAAGTGGGATTTGATTGCAGGACTTTGACAGGACTGGGGGAAACAGAGACTCCACTCTTGGAGGGCACACACAAAGCAGTGTGTGCATTGGGACCCAGGGGAAGGAGCAGTGACCCCAGGGGAGACTGAACCAGACCTACCTGCTAGTTTTGGAAGGTCTCCTGCAGAGGCAGGGGGTGGCTGTGGCTCACCATGGGGACAAGGACACTGGCAGCAGAAGTTCTGGGAAGTACTCCTTGGCGAGAGCCCTTCCAGAGTCTGTCATTAGCCCCATCAAAGAGCCCAGGTATGCTCCAGTGTTGGGTTGCCTCTGGCCAAACAACCAACAGGAAGGGAACCCAGACCCACCCAACAGCAGTCAAGTGGATTAAAGTTTTACTGAGCTCTGCCCATCAGAGCAACAGTCAGCTCTACCCACCACCAGACCCTCCCATCAGGAAACTTACACAAGCCACTTAGATAGCTTCATCCACCAGAGGGCAGATAGCAGAAGCAAAAAGAACTACAATCCTGCAGCCTGTGGAACAAAAACCACATTCACAGAAAGAGAGACAAGATGCAAAGGCAGAGGGCTATATGCCAGATGAAGGAACAAGAGAAAACCCCATAAAAACAACTAAATGAAGTGGAGATAGGCAACCTTCCAGAAAAAGAATTCAGAATAATGATAGTGAAGATGATCCAGGACCTCGGAAAAACAATGGAGGCAAAGGTCGAGAAGATGCAAGAAATGTTTAACAAAGACCTAGAAGAATTAAAGAACAAACAAACAGAGATGAACAATACAATAACTGAAATGAAAAATAAACTAGAAGGAATGAATAGCAGAACAACTGAGGCAGAAGAACGGATAAGTGACCTGGAAGACAGAATGGTGGAATTCACTGCTGCAGAACAGAATAAAGAAAAAAGAATGAAAAGAAATGAAGACAGCCTAAGAGACCTCTGGGACAACATTAAACGCAAAAACATTCACATTATAGGGGTCCCAGAAGGAGAAGAAACAGAGAAAATATCTGAAGAGATTATAGTCGAAAACTTCCCTAACATAGAAAAGGAAATAGCCACCCAAGTCCAGGAAGCACAGAGAGTCCCATACAGGATAAACCCAAGGAGAAACATTCCGAGACACACAGTAATCAAATTGGCAAAAATTAAAGACAAAGAAAAATTATTGAAAGCAGCAAGGGAAAAACGACACATAACATACAAGGGAACTCCCATAAGGTTAACAGCTGATTTCTCAGCAGAAACTCTAGAAGCCAGAAGGGAGTGGCATGATTTACTTAAAGTGATGAAAGGGAAGAACCTAAAACCAAGATTACTCTACCTGGCAAGGATCTCATTCAGATTCGGTGGAGAAATCAAAAGTTTTACAGACAAACAAAAGCTAAGAGAATTCAGCACCACCAAACCAGATCTACAACAAATGCTAAAGGAACTTCTTTAAGTGGGAAACACAAAAGAAGAAAAGGACCTACAAAAACAAACCCCCCAAAATTAAGAAAATGGTAATAGGAACATACATATCGATAATTACCTTAAATGTGAATGGATTAAATGCTCCAACCAAAAGACACAGGCTTGCTGAATGGATACAAAAACAAGACCCATATATATGCTGTCTACAAGAGACCCACTTTAGACCTAGGGACACACACAGACTGAAAGTGAGGGGATGGAAAAAGATATTCCATGCAAATGGAAATCAAAAGAAAGCTGGAGTAGCAATACTCATATCAGATAAATAGACTTTAAAATGAAGAATGTTACAAGAGACAAGGAAGGACACTAGATAATGATCAAGGGATCAATCCAAGAAGAAGATGTAACAATTATAAATATATATGCACCCAACATAGGAGCACCTCAATACATAAGGCAACTGCTAAGAGCTATAAGAGGAAATAGACAGTAACACAATAATAATGGGGGACTTTAACACCTCACTTACACCAATGGACAGATCATCCAAAATGAAAATAAATAAGGCAACAGAAGCTTTAAATTACACAATAAACCAGATACATTTAATTGATATTTATAGGACATTCCATCCAAAAACAGCTTTCTTTTCAAGTGCACACAGAACATTCTCCAGGATAGATCACATCTTGGGTGACAAATCAAGCCTCAGTAAATTTAAGAAAATTGAAATCATATCAAGCATCTTTTCTGACCACAACACTATGAGATCAGAAATGAATTACAGGGAAAAAAACATAAAAAAACACGAACACATGGAGGCTACACAATATGTTACAAAATAACCAAGAGAACACTGAAGAAATCGAGGAGGAAATCAAAAATTACCTAGAGACAAATGACAGTGAAAACACAATGATCCAAAACCTATGGGATGCAGCAAAAGCAGTTCTAAGAGAGAAGTTTATAGCTATACAAGCCTACAACAAGAAACAAGAAAAATCTCAAATAAACAATCTAACCTTACAACTAAAGGAACTAGAGAAAGAAGAAAAAACAAAACCCAAAGTTAGCAGAAGGAAAGAAATCATCAAGATCAGAGCAGAAATAAATGAAATAGAAACAAAGAGAATAATAGCAGAGATCAATAAAACTAAAAGCTGGTTCTTTGAGAAGATAAACAAAATTGATAAACCATTAGCCACACTCATCAAGAAAAAGAGGGAGAGGACTCAAATCAATAAAATTAGAAATGAAAAAGGAGAAGTTACAACAGACACCGCAGAAATACAAAGCATCCTAAGAGACTACTACAAGCAACTCTATGCCAATATAATGGACAACCTGGAAGAAATGGACAAATTCTTAGAAAGGTATAACCTTCCAAGACTGAACCTGGAAGAACCAGATAATATGAACAAATCACAAGAAATGAAATTGAAACTGCGCTTAAAAATCTTGAAACAAACAAAAGTCCAGGACCAGATCTTCACAGGTGAATTCTATTTAGAGAAGAGCTAACACCCATCCTTCTCAAACTCTTCAAAAAATTGAAGAGGAAGGAACACTCCCAAACTCATTCTATGAGGCCATCATTACCCTGATACCAAAACCAGACAAAGACACTACAAGAAAAGAAAATTACAGACCAATATCACTAATGAATATAGATGTTAAAATCCTCAACAAAATACTAGCAAACAGAATCCAACAACACATTAAAAGGATCATACATCATGATGAAGTGAGATTTATCCCAGGGATGCAAGGATTCTTCAATATACGCATATCAATCAATGTGATACACCATATTAACAAATTGAAGAACAAAAACCATATGATCATCTCAATAGATGCAGCAAAAGCCTTTGACAAAATTCAACACCCATTTATGATAAAAAACTCTCCAGAAAGTGGGCATAGAGGGAACCTACCTCAACATAATAAAGGCCATATACGACAAACCCACAGCAAACATCATTCTCAGTGGTGAAAAACTGAAAGCATTTCCTCTAAGATCAGGAACAAGACAAGGATGTCCACTCTCACCACTATTATTCAACATAGTTTTGAAGTCCTAGCCATGGCAATCAGAGAAGAAAAAGAAATAAAAGGAATACAAATTGGAAAGGAAGAAGTAAAACCTTCACTGTTTGCAGATGACATGATACCATACATAGAGAATCCTAAAAATGCCACCAGAAAACTACTAGAGCTAAACAATGTATTTGGTAAAGTTGCAGGATACAAAATTAATGCACAGAAATCTCTTGCATTCCTATACACTAATGATGAAAAATCTGAAAGAGAAATTATGGAAACACTCCCATTTACCATTGCAACAAAAAGAATAAAATACCTAGGAATAAACCTACCTAGGGAGACAAAAGACCTGTATGCAGAAAACTATAAGACACTGATGAAAGAAATTAAAGATGATACCAACAGATGGAGAGATATACCATGTTCTTGGATTGGAAGAATCAATATTGTGAAAATGACTATACTACCCAAAGCAATTTATGGATTCAATGCAATCCCTATCAAATTACCAATGGCATTTTTTACAGAACTAGAACAAATCATCTCAAAATTTGTATGGAGCCACAAAAGACCCCGAATAACCAAAGCAGTCTTGAGGGAAAAAAACGGAGTGGGAGAATCAGACTCCCTGACTTCAGACTATACTACAAAGCTACAGTAATCAGGACAATATGGTACTTGCACAAAAAGAGAAACACAGATCAATGGAACAAGATAGAAAGCCCAGAGATAAACCCACGCACCTATGGTCAACTAATCTATGACAAAGGAGGCAAGGATATACAATGGAGAAAAAACAGTCTCTTCAATAAGTGGTGCTGGGAAAACTGGACAGCTACATGTAAAAGAATGAAATTAGAACACTCTCTAACACCATACACAAAAATAAACTCAAAATGGATTTGAGACCTAAGTGTGAGATCAGACACTATAAAACTCTTAGGGGAAAACATAGGAAGAACACTCTTTGACATAAATCACAACAAGATTGTTTTTGATCCACCTCCTAGAGTAATGGAAATAAAAATAAAAAATAAACAAATGGGACCTAATGAAACTTCAAAGCGTCTGCACAGCAAAGGAAACCATAAACAAGATGAAAAGACAATCCTCAGAATGGGAGAAAATATTTGCAAACAAATCAACGGATAAAGGATTAATCTGCAAAGTATATAAACAGCTCATGCAGCTCAATATTAAAGAAACAAACAACCCAATCCAAAAATGGGCAGAAGACCTAAATAGACATTTCTCCAAAGAAGACATACAGATGGCCAAAAAGCACATGAAAAGCTGCTCAACATCACTAATTATTAGAGAAATGCAAATCAAAACTACAATGAGGTATCACCTCATACCAGTTAGAATGGGCATCATCAGAAAATCTACAAACAACAAATGCTGCAGAGGGTGTGAAGAAAAGGGAACCCTCTTGCACTGTTGGTGGGAATGTAAATTGATACAGCCACTATGGAGAACAGTATGGAGGTTCCTTAAAAAACTAAAAATAGAATTATCATATGATCCAGCAATCCCACTACTGGGCATATACCCACAGAAAACCGTAATTCAAAAAGACACATGCACCCCAATGTTCACTGCAGCACTATTTGCAATAGTCAGGTCACGAAAGCAACCTAAATGCCCATCGACAGACGAATGGATAAAGAAGATGTGGTACGTATATACAATGGAATATTACTCAGCCATAAAAAGGAACGAAATTGGGTCATTTGTTGAGACGTGGATGGATCTAGAGACTGTCATACAGAGTGAAGTAAGTCAGAAAGAGAAAAACAAATATTGTATATTAACGTATGTATGTGGAACCTAGAAAAATGGTACAGATGAACCGGTTGGCAGGGCAGAATTTGAGACACAGATGTAGAGAACAAACGTATGGACACCAAGGAGGGAAAGCCACGGTGGGTGGGGATGGTGATGTGATGAATTGGGCAATTGGGATTGACAGGTATACACTGATATGTATAAAATTGATGACTAATAAGAACCTGCTGTATATAAAAATAAATTAAATAAAGTTCAAAAGTTTAAAAAAAAGAATGTAGGTGTCAGTCTCCCCACATTAAGCTTTCCAGGCCAGCCTCAACCTCATCTTTTGCAAAGGATGCACCCCCTTAATACAATTGCCCGGAAGGGATTCCTTACATGCTGCGAGAACATTTATAATGACTTTATAATGAATTTAGGTAAAAAAATCACAAATATTACCATTAAGAAGGAAGAAAGAAATCATAAATAAAACAAATGAAAGGAGGTTTGGATCAGAAATGCAAGAATGGTTTAATATTTGAAAAAATCATTCATTTTATTAGAAACAAAAAGGATAATATCACGATCATATGATTATCACAACATATGCTGAAAAAAGCATGTGAAAAGTTTTAACATGCTTACATATGTGTGTGTGTGTGTGTGTGTATATATATATAAACTTAACAGACTATGAATAGAAGGAAACATCTTTTTTTTTCTTTTAGCATCTTTATTGGAGTATAATTGCTTTACAATGGTGTGTTAGTTTCTGCTGTATAACAAAGTGAATCAGCTATACATATACATATATGCCCATATCTCCTCCCTCTTGTGTCTCCCTCCCAGCCTCCCTATCCCACTCCTCTAGGTGGACACAAAGCACTGAGCTGATCTCCTTGTGCTATGCTTGGAAACATCTTTATCTGAAACAAAACAACCTTTTAGGAACTATAGCATTCAAGGCTGAATTACTGACAGTTTTTCCCCTAAATAGGAACAAGACAAGTACAGCAGCTATCACAAGCTCTATTTAACATTTTTCCAGAAGTCCTATCTAGGGCTATAAAACCAAAAAGAAAACAGAAGGCTTAAGATTTAGAAAGAAGGAAGTAAAATTGTCATTATTTGAAGACAAAGTAATTATGAACCCAGAAAATTTGAAACATTTATAAATTCTTAACTGTAATAAAAAAAGTTGGGCTTCCCTGGTGGCGCAGTGGTTGAGAGTCCGCCTGCTGATGCAGGGGACGCGGGTTCGTGCCCCGGTCCAGGAAGATCCCACATGCCGCGGAGCGGCTGGGCCCGTGAGCCATGGCCGCTGAGCCTGCGCATCCGGAGCCTGTGCTCCGCAACGGGAGAGGCCACAACAGTGAGAGGCCCGCGTACCGCAAAAAAAAGTAAAAATAAAAAACTTAACAAGGTCATTGAATACAAGGTCAGTATTTAAAAATATAATTGTACTTATATATACAGCAACCAAAAAAATTAAGTTTTTAAAATGTGACACAGTAGCTGCAAAAATATTAAAAACCTAAGAAAATATTAGCAAAATATTTTTTAAATCTATGCACTGAAAGCTTCAAATATTTAGCAAAATTAAAGATCTAAATAAATTGAAAAATTAGAAACATTTGAAAAATCATTTTTCAGTGAAAGACAAATCAAGGTTACACACAAAAAATCATTTTATACCCGTAAGTTTTTTAAAAATTAAAAGAATATAATGTCTATTGATGGTAGGCAAATAGAAAAAAGCACTCCTTTTTGCTGCTGGAATTTTAGGTATTAAAATTTGATGGGAAAGTACATATCTTTTGGTAAAAATATAGGAGTCTCACTTTTAGTCCTTTACTGCATAGAATAAAAGCTCCCCATATAAGAAAATGCATACAAGTACGGATTTTGCAGCATTGTCATAATATTGTCACTCAATACGAGTATGGCTAGATATATTATGGCATATCCAGACCAAAGAAATAAAGCAAAAAAACAAAAAGAATTAGGCTTTTTCTGTTTCCAGGCAAGGCTGGGTATCAGGGACCAGATTTAGCCTTCTGTCTAACAGTAGCAAAGAAATCAAATATATACTAAATAATAGTTTTCAAATGTAGGGCAATGGGAATGTAGAACCACAGGATAATGATCTCTGAGAGGGGAAACAAATGAACTAAGCCATACAATTTCCCCAGCTTACTGCCTAAACCGCGTTTCCAGCTGCCATTCAGGGAGGGAAGCCAGGAGGAGTGTGGTCCTCTCCTCAAGTTGAAAAGATGGCACCCCGGGGAGACTCAAGTGGCTACAGTTCATAAAGCAGAGTTCCAGGAGGGGAGAGCTGCAAAGAGAGAGAGCTCCAGAGAGCTCCCCACAAATTTCCACCTGAGTACTGACCAGGGCATGGATATAAGGAAACTACCTGAGGCTGGAGGAAAACCTTCTAAAAGGGGCAGTTGAAGCATTGCCTCAAGGTCACAAAGGGCCAGAAATAGTAGGGTCTTTTCACTAACCAGAGTGGAAACGTTAATTATACATAGGAATTGGAAAGAGTGCTCAAGTTAAATGAAAACTTATATCCAGACAAAACCTGTAGGCAAATTTTATAGAATATTCATAATCACCAAAATTTAGAAACAACCCAAATATCCTTCCATCTGTTTACACCCAACTCTAGTAATATGATATATACTCAATAACTGGTTTGAGAAAGGAAAAAAAAAATCATTATATGAGCTTGGAGGAAATGTACTATTAATACATATAGTTCTAATAATTAACAGTCTCCTTCCTATCATAAACTTTAAATTTAATCCAATCTGTCACAGAATCTTAAGGGGAAAATGAGACTCATTGGCACAAAAGCAACAATTAAGATCTCACTCCACTGTTAAATAATAAGCTGCATTTATAGTTTTAGATAACGGATGGATAGCCAAAGTCTCCCTTCCATCCCCTAACATCCTCCCCAACCCCAATTTCCAGTGGCTGAAGACACAGTCAATACTGTTAGTTTTCACATACTTCTTTGGAAATCTCAAAAGAGAAACAAATATAATAATGTCCAGTGAGGTTATACAAGCTGAAAGAGGATCTACAGTACAGCTGCATTATTATAAAGTTAATATGATACTACTGTACCTTTGTAATGTTATCCAAACAAAACAAAAATAGAACCAAACCCCTGTGTTTTCCTTGGAGCTTCACAAACCCTTATTGGAATGCCGTATGCAGTTATGGTTGCTCTATTTTAAGGGGATATGTAAAAATTGTACTGCTGATTAAAAGTATATATGCGGAAGAAGTAAGATTGTTTATTACAAAGAAGCCGTAAGAGTGATTACATTGCATTCAAGTATTTGTAGATTTATTTTAAAGATAGTGCTAACTCTCTGTTCTCAGAAAAAGGATTAAACTATTTTTCTTTCTGTTTTATGAAATTTGGATTGCTCTAAAAAGAAGACAACCCTACTGTACATGATTCATGACAACTAGAGAAAATTACCAGAAGACTTTTCCCCTCTTCATGCCTTCAATCCAACCTTTTAAAACGCGTAACAAAAAGTTTTGTTATTAAAACAATGCTCCTTTCAGGAAACTCAATTAAGCACAACTTATTAAGTTGATCAGGACAATTTAAAGCAAGACAAACCAGAGTTGCATTTATAAAGTCTATAGATAGAAGTGAAAACACATAGTATCATCATTCACAACAGGAAAGAAAGACAACAGTTTTTGGGGGGAAGGAAAAAAAAAAGAGGAAAATGTCCTACCATGATTTGTGTTTGTTGTGTTCTCAGCATCAGGAAGATGGTGGTCTACACTCATCAACCTTTTCACGAATTCCCAGTGTGAATCTTCTTCTGTGAGAAATGGCTCCCAGCCACAGAAACCAGACTCAAAGCCACACCTGAGATGATTTGCTGTTATGCACAAAAAGAAAACTGGTAAGGAGAAATGAAGGGGGAGCAAGCAGGGAAACACTGACTCTATGTTAGCCAATCAACTTAGGCAGTCAGAACTGTCACTCCACTTCGTAAAGAATGTTTCCTGATCATCAGAATAGTTTTACTTTTTCCAACCTCACAAAGTGTTCCATGTGCTGTGTGAGGCATTGCCCCTCTATACTCTTCTGTTTCCAAGCCTGGCACATTCCACCCTGGTTGGCCATCTCCACTGCATTTAATGAGACAGGGTGAAACTCTACAGCTTTTCAGAGTAACCAATTCACCTGCCAAGATGAAAAAGATTCACCTGCCGAGATGGTTAAAAAAAATTTGAAAGGATGGTATTTAAATTAATTCTAGACACCTGAAGAGCTTGAGGTCAGCACCTTAGAATTCATCCTATTATGCTACTTCAACAGCTTCTCAAAAAAAAAAAAACAATCCCTAGCCACTTTGCATTGCAGGTAAATTAGATATTTTGAACTTTGCTTTGTTTCCCGTTCTTAATACACAACTAAAAAGTTGAAAAATACTTAAGTTCCTACATTTATCACAAAGCACGACTTCTAGAGAAAGTCGGGATTTGGGGTAAGCTTCCTAAGCACCTTTCCTAGCTTTTTCACCAAATTAGTGAGGAAAAAACAAAAGTTTCAGCGGGCTGGGCCATACACCAGAAGTTCTAACAACTTGATTTGTGCTTTCAAGAAAGTAGCTTTTATGTGTTTAAATTTTCTTTTCCTGAAATAAGAATCATAGTATCAGCCTATCTTAGTTTGGGGGATAAATTAATACAATTAATTTAAAACGTATTTCCAGGTATTTCTCTTTATGCAGACACATTTTCATAACAGATGGGAGGACGAAATAATTCTTGGTCGGAAAACACCTAAAGTTTTGACAAGCTCCCTAACATCACAATTCTATTATCTTTAATAAAAGTAATAATAGATGTGTTCTCACTGAGCTCCAAGTATGTGTCAAGTATTTTGCATATATTGCCATTTGTTTTCACGAATACCCTACACAGCAAGCATAATTATCCCCCAAAGATTTTCTTTTTGAAATTTTAGCACTAAGCAACTCACCTATGGTAAGTTTTAGTAAATGGAATGTCCAGGCTTTGAGCTGTTTGACACCAAAGCTTACACTTTGAAGCCTCCCTGCACCTGGGACTCTGTCTCAAAATTTAAAAGACTGCTTCACTGTATGCTTGCTCTTAACCATTATTTTCAGTTTTAAATAATGTGAGCAATTTTATAAGCAATATTGAATAAGCCCACTATATCTTAATAATCAACGGATTTTCAAATTTCTATAAAAACGGAGGCCTGGTTTCATGACCAGATATTTCATCACTAACGTGTCAACTCTTAAAACACTGAAGTGCACTTTGTAAGTGACAGGGCCACTTAAATTTTCTCTACGTGTTAATTCAACGTATAGATCTTAGAGCTCTGCTTGTTTCGACAGTCATATAATGGATATATAATGAAAGATATTTTTCTTTACAAGCAAATATTATTTTCCCCTTAAATATATTTCCCCAAAAATAAAAACAAGTAAATTAACTATCATATAATAATGAAAAAATGTTGCACATCCCCTCATGGTGAAGCAACGTGACAAGGAGATGCTGTTCACCCACATAGTACTTAGCTGGAAATCTATTGCTTCTGGATGTTTCTTTTCACAGCTCTGGCTACAGAGTTGATAAGCTACTGTTATTGATAAAAAGTTAATGCTCCAAGGAGAGCCTCTTCTGTTCTGTGACAGTCTTAAGAACCTATGACCTAGCTGTGACTGCCTTCCTGGGCATCCAGAAAATCCTCTGGTCTAGTTCTTTGGTCCTCTGTGACCTTTGCCACCTGCTAAGCCACCTCCCAGCTCCTCTAAGTCAGTTGGTAGAATGTAGAAATAGACAAGATTTGAAATATATACTTGACCCGTGAAATGTGCTTACAAGTTGCAAATTCTTGGTCGTGAACTTGGTCAAGGAATCCTTCCGCCTCCCCCACCACGGGTACCCTCAATTCCTAAATGCACACATCCTTGGAATAGAAAATCTTCCATCTGGGTTGGCCCAGGATTGTCCCAGTTTACACCTGTTGTCCAAGGATAATAATACCTCTCCTCTTTCCTCTCAAGTGACTCTGTTTGGGCAATAAATTCAATACTGCCCTATTGGGGCAATAAATTATATATTAATTCACAAAGGAAGCAAGTCCATGCAGATAACAATCTTATTGTTATATGCAATGGTGTGAAATAGCTATAAGACCAGTGAGTGTGGAAATGGAAAGTCACCCAAGCATCACCAAACCCTTCCACAGACTCTTCACATCTGTGCCTGTGTCACTCAACTGCAAAAATGTAAAGAAGATTTCAAGACGAAATAACTTTGGATTGAATAAATGTTGAAATTTGGCTTTAGGAGAAAAGTTCAAACCATTTCTTTCATTATCTGGATGTTTTATCAGTTAAAATGTCAATCACTGCACTTTCCACAGAACACTAAACACCACTGTCCTTTGAAAAATGAAAATTAATTTTTAAAATCCATCACTATAAAGATATATGAAAGCACAATGGTGCAATCACCTCTGTAAAAATCTTGGTGAACTTCTCAGGTGTTTTTACCAAAGACATTCGTTCCAATACACTTCAAAGGACTTGTTTTAAAGCTAAATATTCTAGAACTTAACTGCACTATAAAATACAAGTCAAGCTTCAAACCAAAGTTGAAGTTCTTCCATTAATATTTCCCCTACATAATTCAAAATATTTAAGGTGAAGTTGTAAATATCTGAAGAAAACCAGGAAGGCCAAACACATTCTGGCAGCTAATAAATGTCTTATGAAACCACATGTGTTAAACGTTAAATGTTTACAAAATCTAAAAAATCATGTATTCATATAAACAAAATGTATTCATTACAAACAGTGATTTTGATTATGTGGTTGCTTTTATTTAAATTTCTGTGACTACAAAACACATTTCACCATCTCTAATCAGAAGATGAGATATGCCACAGTTCATAATTTTAGTGAAATTTCACTGAGTTCATCAGTTAGAGTAATATTTTTAAATTATGACAATGCTTTGTCTTGCATATTTAACCACTGAAGCATATTAGCAGAAGAAAAAGAATTTCATTGTGGCGGCTGAGGAAAATTCTGGATCGTGAAAATAAAAATATTTATGAACTCTCCAGGTTGGAAGTAAATCAGTTCTCTATTACGTAAGAAAAAAGTTTGCATGGGAATGCTCCATTCAATAAGCGTATATTAGGCTTTAATATGATTATAATATATAAACATTTTGTTAATATTTATTGAGAACCTACAAGGATCTTTTCTCCACTAAATATACATGTATTTCCCTTACCCTCAGGAAGTATTGTTAGTATTCAATATTTATTTTTCAAAATATGGAAGACATCCAGAGACAGTATCACGGTAAAGATTAAATGCATTGCACTGGATTCTTGGTTTAAGCTTCTTTCACTTGAATATTGTACCAACTTCTCCTTTGAAGTGTAACAATTTATATTAGCAGGTTAAATGCTCTAACAACTCCTATTTATTCAATTAAAAGCTTTTTTCCCCATGGACTTGTCCAAACGGTTTTGAGTTAAACACACATCTGTCAATCCTGCCATCCTTTTTGGAACATACAGTCTTTTTCTGTATGTTATGATTGAAAATTAGATATATATATACATATTCAAAATTTTATTGTGGTAAAATATACTTAATATAAAAATTACCTTTTTAACCATTTTTAAGTGTACAGTTGAGTGGCACTAAGCACCTTCACACTGCTGTACACCCAACACCATCATGAATCTCCAGAACTTTTCCATCCTCCCAAGTCCAAACTCCATACCCATTAAACACTTAGCCCCCATTTTTCTCTTCCCCTCACCCCTGGCAACCACCATTCTGCTTCCCATTTCTATGAATTTGATTCCTCTAGGTAAGAAGAATTATACAACATTTGTCCTATTGTGACTTGCTTATTTCACTTAGCATGTCTTCAAGGGTCAGCCACCTTGTAGCGTGTGTCTACATGTAAGCATTGGGTATATTTTCTTTGTAAGTTGTTCAGCTAGTCAGTGTATACCTTTAGATATGTCTGGCACATGTTATATTAGAAATGTTTTAAGAATATATTGCATATTTATTTTATTCTTAAATGTCCCTATTTTATACAGGATCATGTTAATAACGATCAAAAATCTATTGTTTGGAATCACACAGTATTTGTCCTTCTGTGACTAGCTTATTTCACTTAGCATAATGATTCCACTTATATGAGGTACCTAAAATACTCAAACTCATATGTTATTCAGTCGGTATAAAGTTTCAGTTACGCAAGGTAATGTCTATAGTCAACAATACTGTATCATGCACTTTTGTCAATTGTTTTGCAATACTTAATGCTTTTAAAATACTTTTGCAATACTTAATGCTTGTCAAAAATACAGCCTTTTGTGAAGTATTTTGAGAAGGGAGAAGCAGAAAGAAAGCTCACTTGTCTGCCACTAACACCGGTTCAGCAGGGCCTTTTTTATGTTCATGTGAACGATGTATTTGAAGCTGAAGGTGCTGTGGAGGACAGGCGTTTCCTGCGCATCTCCTGCACCAATCGTGAGGATGGAGCCTTTCAGGGTGGAATTGGCAAAGTTTTACTGGACAAGAGCGTCTAGACTGTTTAGAACTTTGACAGGTGACATCCTCCACTCGGTAAGGGTTAGATGACTTCGGACAAGTCCTACAAAACTGCTTGAAGTAAACCTCGTGAGCGCGGGGTTCACACCTCGCACCTCCACTTTCCCATCCTTGCAGTAATCACAGCCTTCTTCCAGCTCTAAGAACTGGAAACGCCCGCCGCGCTCCTCGCTGGCTCCCGGCTCTAGCCACCACCTGTTCCCGCAGCGGCCAGCTCGCCTCGGTCAAGGTCACGCTGTCTGGGGCCTCCCCACCGGAGGCGGCTGCTTCAGGCTCCTGGGAGAACGCCTCCCCAGGCCTCCCGCGGCTCCCAGATCACCCACACCGTGGCCTGGGCCACGCCCTCCTCTAGGGACCACGGCCATTGGGGCGCCTTCCTCGGCGACACCTCTCCTGCCTCGGGGTGTCAGAGATGGTGGCCCTCCCTCTCCCTCCGGTGCCACCAGCTCCGCTCGCCCTCTCGGCCCCTTCAAGGAAGGTGATGCGGCGGGATGCAAGGACTCGGGACAGCGCGGGAAGCGCACGCGTCCCGGGGCACCGGGATGCCCTGCTTGGGGAGGCCCCCAACCTGGGTGCCCTGCGGGGGAGGCCGAGCTGCCTGCACCCGCACCCTCAGGTCCGGGATCACAGGGGCAGGGGGTCGCGGGTCTGCATAGCCCCATGCACCGTCCCAGCGAGGGCTGCACCGAGATGTCGTGGCGCGTGTTCACCTGCAAGGGCCCATCGAGGCTGCTGACTGCAGGGTGAGGCGGGGCCTCACCTGTGGCAGGTGGTCCGTGAACCTTGCCCGCTGGGAGATGTGGAAACACTCGGCGGCCCTCAGCTCACCGCAGCCCCGGAAAGACCACGAGGTTGTGCAGAGGAAGTGGGAGGGTAGCGCCGGCTCGGGTGCCGCCAGCGGCCCTGCCCAGCCGCGCCCTTGGCTTTGGCTGCCAGCGGATAGGGGTAAGGATCCTAGCGGGGGCGCAACCCGGTACATGCAACCGTCCAGCACCTTGGCCTCCAGGGCACCCACATGCATAGCCCCATCTAGTTAAGAAGATAAATCTTGCGTCAAGTGTTCTGACTACAAAAGAGGTGGGGGGAGGGCAGGGGAGGACAAGGAAAACTTTGGAGGTGAAGGATGTGGTGACAGTTTCACAGGTGTATGCATATGTCCAAACTTATCAAACTGTATACATTGATTTTGTGCCGATTTTCATACAATAATTATACCTTAATAAAACTATTTTAAAATGTACTGTTTGGAATAATGCCCTTAGGGATTAGTGAAGTACTGGGAGTTTTGTTTCTATCATGAAAGGCCTCCAATTTGCCTCTTAAGACTACTTTTTTTTTTTATTGCCACCTGTTTTCTCTCTCAGCCATCTCTTCAATTCTGAAGTCTTTTAGGCACAGTGGTTCTCAAACTTTAATATGCAGGTGAATCACCTGGGACATTGTTAAAATGAAACTCCGGATTCTGTAAGGCTGGGTTATATCCTCAAGTTCTGCATTTCAAAGGAACTCTCAGATGCTGCCGCTGATACTGCTGGTCAAGGAAGTAACGCTATAATAGCAAACTCTAGCAAAACCCATTTCCCCTTTACCATTAACCGCTTTTGAAAAGGCACTAGGCTACAGGCTCAATCAACTACATTTGTCAAAACAGTACAAAAGTAAGAGGAACTTGGTAAAGAAAGAACACCTGAGTGAATGTGCCTTTTGCAAAAATCACACTGACTACAGATACCAACTGACAATATTCATGAGTTAATATTTACCGAGTCTCCAGTACTCCTGGTGATTTCAAACTATATCTATGAGCTACAGCACTCTGGAGATTCATCCTATACTGGGATACAAAGAAGATATAAAAGCACTTTCCTTGTGCTTCATGAACTTTAAAATTCTATTTTTAAGAAAAATTTGTATAACGAATTCAAATTTGTAAAATATAAATTTAAAAGTATGTGGAAAATGTTTCAAAGTGGCTTTAACTTTCAAAGGAAAGCCTCTTAATTTGTAATGACATATATATGCATGTGTATATAGGCACAATATGTTAAACACTTTAGTGCAGGAAATAGTGTAACGTTATATCAATTCTAATAATTCAATTACTATATAAATAATTTCCTCAAAGCAAAAATGATTGTACAAATATTTACATGAAATACTCATGCTGACATCAAAGTATATGGATATTTTGTAATATGTAACATGGCTACCTTTTTTTTTTGGTCATATCCCTTACATAAGGTTGATCTCAAGCAAGCATGACAGGTTTTCTTTGGCCAAATGAGCTTACATTATTTGGAATACTTATCAGACTAAGAAGTAACACTATCTGTTGATAAGCACAGCCATCTGTCCCTGAATTCACACAAAGGAAATGGCAGGATGGTATCAAGATATACTCTATGGGGAAAATGCCAGATAAGCAATCAATAAAACTTCAATAAAGGAGGAGAAATGGGAAAATATGTCCAAAATCAAATGCTAGAGTATCTACCAATACTCTAGGTGGAATTCGATTACGAAAACCAATTGAAAGGAAAGCCTTCACCAGAGGAAAAAAAGGAGAGAAGAAGCTAAGTTTCCATATGTAGAATTGAAAAGATAAGAAATATATTTACTTTCAGTTATTGGAATTGAGAATAATACAAACCACTAGAAAGGTGAATTTCTCCAAAAGAAATAAACCAAATTGTCTGTTAAAAAGCATTTAAATGAAGCATAAAGAGGAATGTGACACTCACATTGGAGAAAATGAATGGTCCTCATATTTTTTAATGAACAAAAAGAGAGCACCGAAAATATCCACAGAGATCATATTGGTAAGGAGATTATTTTGCTTCAATCTATGGTTAAGACCAGGTGTCTGAGGAATTAATTGAATTCCTGCTTACAAACAGGCAGAGGATTTCTCGCTTGCTTTCCCATCTTCCCTTTTCTACACCCCAGTCCACTGCTGTTAATAAAATGCTTACTTGCCCATCAGCAGAAGCATTTTCATTAAAAAGGTGACATTTATCTTACTGCCATACTTTTCTTTTGCTCAACAAAATATATCACTAAAATAAAACACTGCAGCAAAATAAATGTCAAATTTTTAATAATTAAAAAACCCTCTTGTTTGTGACATAAAAATTGGATGCATTTAGTTTTAATTCATTTCTAAAGAGACACAAGTATCTTAGTTGCTAAGTTACCTCATATGAGGACCATCATGTAGGTTGTAAATTACATTATATTTCCTTTCTAATACAACTAGGTTTGAATAGTCATGGAATTTCTCATCATTACTCCTATCAAAGACTCTCCATAAACGGTCTGAAATGAAGTTGTTGGGCTTTTTTGCCTAGTCATGAATACCAACCATGGCTGACAGGATTTCTATGTCACCATGGTTGTCTGGAAGGCCATGGCAGCCCTTCTCCTCTTTACCCTTTCCCCACAGCTTCCTACATGATTGGTCAGAATAGAAAAAGCCCTACATTTAATAAAGGTTAGCAATCCATAATATATGTCTCCAAAGAGAAGAGTACAAATAGGTTCCCTCTCCCATCCATTTTCCTCTTTAATCCACACACACACAAACACACACAACTAATCACAACTATTCATTTGTTGAACAAATAGAGAGATTTCAAGTGTTAGCAAAAAGCACCAAAACATCATAGAGATGTAGGACAGAGACGCCCACGAGGAATAGTAGTGATGGCTTCAGAATGAGAATGTACATTCATCTTACTTCATACAAATTAAATGTACCTTGCTCAAGACAAAGACTCTTAAATCCAAGCATAGTCATGAATGTGAGCATATGAGTGAGTAAACCATTAATTTACTTACAGCAAGTCGCTGGATCCTCATCACTCTCATCAGAACAGTCCTGCTGAGAGTCACAGACCAATTCCTGGGCGATGCACTGGCCGCTGGCACAAGTGAATTCATCTGCAGAGCAAAGCTGTCTGGATGGGGCCTGTGCACAGGCGTAGACCCAGAGCTCGTCTAGCCCAATAAAACCTTTCTGGCTCAAAATAGTCCCTTCAAAAATAATCTTCAGGGAAAAACAAAGAACAATTTGTGAACTTACAATCTCTTCAAAAAGACCCAAAAACAAATAATAGAGATTAAAGAATTATTAAGAAAAATGCCTGTTTAAAGAGCAAGCAAATACAACTAAGAATAAAGTTCCTATTTGATCAGCTTGACCCACACACATAAGACTGATGGGCACATTAGATCCACTGAGGCCTCTGAGAAACGACCCATGATCTGACGAAGGCATCCCATTTAACCACCGACAACGTCCCTGACTGCAAACTTGTTGTTTGGTCATCTTCACAGCCCTCTTACTTTAATATTCAAGGAAAAGAATAAATGTTAACACTACTTATACTAGAGCTATAACTGCATTTGGTTTTTTAACTACTAAAATTAGTTATTGCAATGCATGAAGGGAAATGTCAGGCAGACAGTAAGATACACAATAGAAGAGAACATTTAGAAGAATAAATTTAGGGCTTCCCTGGTGGCACAGTGGTTGAGAGTCCGCCTGCCGATGCAGGAGCCTACGCGTCCGGAGCCTGTGCTCCGCAACGGGAGAGGCCACAACAGTGAGAGGCCCGCGTACGGCAAAAAAAAAAAAAAAAAAAAAGAAAGATTTGACCTGAGTAGGGCTAGGTACAATGAAAAGTAATTGCTCTCCCCAGATATACAAGTCTACATCCCTAATTTCAATGCTAATTTAAATTAAGCAATGGGTGATAAATTCATAACTACAAAGCTAAAAATTAAACTCATGATAAAAAATACTTGTTTTTCCCTTTTATACCTGAAATGTCTTCAGTCCTTCTGGTATTAACACATCCGCTTTCACCCATTTTCTGTGAGTTGATATGTTGTATGTCCAAAATATTTCTTCTTCCTTTGATCCAAAGAAAAAGACATCACTCATTCCCAAATTCTACTCCCATAGTTATATATGTGCTCTCTTAATTATATTTCAGTAGATTTTACCCTACCTGTAGGATATTAAGTACTAAGAAATCTAAAGTATTGGTTAAAAAGCTATATAGCATTTTAAAAGAAAAATGAAGAAAAGGAGAGGGGAAGGGATGAAAAGATAGAGCACAGAGGATTTTTAGGGTAGTGAAAATACTCTTTATGATAATATAATGATGGATACATGTCATTCATTATACATTTGTCCAAACCCATAGAATGTGCAACACCAAGAGTGAACCCTAATGTAAACTAGAGACTTCAGGTGATAATGACATGTCAATGTTGATTCATCAATTGTAACATGTGTACCACTCTGGTGGAGGATGCTGATAATGGGTGAGGCTAAGCATGTGCGGGGACAGGGGGTATAAGGGAAATCTCTGTACCTTCCTCTTGATTTTGCTGTGAATCTAAAACTGCTCTCTAAAGATTATTGTTTTTAAAAATAAGGAAATAAAGCATGTCTACATAGTAAAGCTGCCTATTCTTTTTTTTATGATGGAGAGTAAGGACAGAACAAAAATTTGAACGGAATCTTGAATAAAGTACTGCACTTCAAAAAATAAAATTCTAAATAGCAACTAATAAACCAGCTATTTATATCTTAATCCCACTGACCTTACTTCATTTTGCAAATATTGCCATGATAATAGGAAAGAAAAAATGGCAGGCAAATATTTAACATGAAAGTTAAAAAATTGTTATCAGACATATTTTCTGTACAGTCTCATCTTACATATTTTTTCCTATGGAAGAATTCATTCCAAGTTCCAAATAATACACTTGTTTTCTGGAGATTATACTTCTATTTGACTCTCCAGTCACTCAGTCAAAGACCTTTTCATGTCTTCTAAAGCATGCTATGTCATGCATTTGTATGGTGATCATTTTCTAGGTTGCAAAGTGTATCCAAAATTATGTTACTATATACTATGAGGTCAGATATTCGATAAAAGTCTATAATGTACTCCACAATTTTGCCTATGGTAGTGGACTTTATGATTTACGACTGTGCTTTTATGTTCTGAAATAATCCTATTTTTCCTTAGATTTAGTGAAATATATGTATAATGAACTATAGTGAAAATGCAAACAGTGGCATAAATATGTCTCAGGTTGAGCTCTGAGACTACCTCTGTGTTCTCCTTCTGAGAGATAGGAAACAGCACTGAAAGGTGACATCTAGTTGTAATTCAAATGACACATGACACTCATACTTTTTCAGACTGTCGTTAGCCTTCATTTCCTCACTTGGTTTCACTTATTTCATTCATACTTAAGATTTTCTAAAAATGAATCTATTTTTAACTTAGTCCTTTGCCCTTTGTTATCTACTCCAATTTCCAAGTCTTAAGTATTTCAGAAGATAGTCGAAACCAATTAAAATATACTTCATTCCATTACTTATTCATATCAATGGTTAAGACTTCCACAAGACAATGAAACATACATGGGGGACACATTTTCAGCTGATAGCTTCCAGGTCACATCACAATGAAGTGAAGTTATAAAAAGTTGATAAATACAGCAAATTTTTCTTTCAATAATTTCTAATGCAACGTCAATTATTTAGCATCGAGACACGACATTCTCCACAGATGCTGTTAGTGACACTACTTGGCAAGCTGCATTCACCATGTCCCCTCACTTTAATTTTATGAGGATAATTTACAGCTATTGTGCTCTTTCTTCACTGATTCCCCCGTTCTACTTGAAGAAGAATGCATTTACATTTTTTTCAGAAAGCTGAGCAGAGTTCTTTCTAAACTTAAATGGTTTTTCACACAAGAAGTTAATGGTATATTGTGTCTGAAATCCAGAATTTTTTTAACACATTTTCCTATCTGACAACACAAGCAATGAAAAGGAAAAAGGATTTACCTCAACTAAATGAAATCAGCTTTTATTTTATTTTTGTCCTTACTCTCAGACTCTTATCTAGTTACTTTCAACAGGTGTCAATGTAAAAAAGAAACCCTCAGTTCCGAAAAGCCTTTCAAGGGATGTTCTAATTTTCTATTATCCTAAAATCAATCAAAATTATTTAAATGTCTTTATTCCCCTAGACCAGGATCAATAATGCCATTTTACCTTTCAAGAAAAATATTTATCGCTAGATCTCTTAGAGATCAGCTTATCCTTCCCCCTCTCAATGAAAAAAAATCAAGGTATCAAATTCAAGGTTATTTTTTTTTAACTACTTTTGATTGCATGTGGTGATAGGACCATGTACTGTGGCAAAAACCTTCCTTCAAGGAGAGCTTATTATAGCTTTAAAATCTGTATCATACAAGAAAAGATATTTTCTAAGGCATTTTCTTTCCTGTCCCAACTATGTGTTCCTGCTATTTATTTGCCAATGGGAATTTTAAAATATGTAAAAGGCACCACAAGCTGGACACCCCCACTATCCTTGGCTCACTGACATGGCAGCTGTCCTCAGGATAAAAGATAGGCCATTGCTATGATTATTTTCTTATAGATGATAGACAGAGACTTAATCCTAAGAATAGTTCGATGGTACAAACTAGAACTGCTACACACTGAAGCTGACTTGAAAAGTTTCAACTTTTTAGTTAACTTGTCTTTCACCTATTTTCTATTTCTCAAGTTCTAAAGTACTCTGAAAATAAAGAAAATTACCGTCAGCATTCTCATCAGATATTTCTTGGTTCATCAGCACATTTCGTTCTAAGGGTTATTTTCGTTATTCTATTCATGGAATATGTAAATGATCATTTTCATCAAGAGCTAATTTTTTAAATGATAGGTTTGAAGTCCTTTTTAACTTTGTGATAAAACATCAACTTGTAATTTAAATGTGCTTTGATGCAGTTTGCATCGGTGACCAACGTTTTATGTGTATAGAGCACAGCAAACAGTGTCAGAAAAGACTGGACACTGCCTTGCAGAATTCTGGGTAAACTAATGGATCAAACATCAGTCAACACTCTCTAAGATGCACCCCCAATCGGTTCTGATTAGCACACTAGGTCAGTTCTCCATAATTAACTTCTTCTTTTCCTATAATATGGGAGACGGAATCTTGGTAAGTCTATTCTTATTGTATGAGGTGGTATCTGAAGCCAATTTGTTTGCACTTTTTTCTTGTGCAACCCCAGAGCCAGCAGAGGAATGATATTGCTCACTTTCAATAATTCAAAACTCCATATCCACACACTGAAACTTAAAATCCATCACTGATGTTCAGGGTAGATTAAAATAATCCTTAGTATTAGAAGATAGATAACAAGTTTCTACTCAAACTTAGGACGGTGACTCATTCAAAATCTAATGACTATTGATTACCCACCATGTGAAAAACACTATTGTAGGACCGTATATTTTTAAAGCATCTTTAAGTATAATATAAGCTCAACAAAATTATTCCAGACTTTTTTTTTATGCCTTTGTGAAGAAGGATTTGGAAATTACAGAAAATTTCAAATTGCATGAAAGCTCAATGGGCTTGGTTTACATGGCACAGGTGATAATAACTAAAAGGTGCTTAAAGCTTGAATGGCATAACATATACGGTTAAAGTTTAACCTCTTTTTTTTTGGTAAAATTTCTCTCAATTATCTGGAAAGTTTGGAGTATTACACAAAGGGCAGGGAGAGGTTTCTGTCCCTCCACCCACCCCACACCATGTCAAATTGAATGAAATATATCAAATAGATTCTAGGGCAGTGGACTGCCAAATATTGCTACAAAAAAAAATGTTACAAAATGCTACAAATTGTGTCTCATCCGGGTAACAAAGGACAATGTATTAGGCCATCTGATGAGAGTAGTCATTCAACTTCATGCTTTAGAAGTCTGGAAAAGAGAAGTAGAAGAAAAAAGACTGGATATGATGAAAACAACACAAAAGGAAAAGGGAGAGATGATATGATAGAACTCAGAAGAAAAGGGGAATGTCTCTTGAATGTTCAAGTATCTTGGTAATAAGCAGTCTGATACTTGAGGATTAATTATGAAGTCACTGCAAACTTCAGAAAAGAATAGAAGAAAATGCTGTTGGCAGATGGTTAGTGGCACTTGTTAAGTACAGATGACAAACTTTTGTTGAATAATCAATCTGGCTGACGTCATGCAGAAGTTTCAACTGGATTTATCCAAAGTATTCCTGAGCCCAAGGAAACTTCTTGCTTGGATACTTTTACTGTCTTTCTTTTCCAATGTCAGAATTCCTGCAATTATTGTCAAATGTTTCCCATTTGTAGAATAACTGCTGTTTACCCCTATGATTTTTTTCCTCCTACCTATAAATAAATTCTTCTTCACAATAGAAGTTCTTAAAGTGTCTCAAGTGTTTTCCCAATTGTAGAGAATTGTTTTCAGTTAGTTAGGTTAAAAAATAAAAAGGGATTTGTTTATTCACTAGCATTACCACTACAACTTTCACTCTGCCCAGCACACCATTTTTTTTTAATTTGTATGACTCATTTGGCTGTATTTAATCAGCAATTACCAATCTTTTAAAACTGTATCTACTGTACCAGAACAAGTAATTTGCTTCCATCATATTTACAGCTTTAAGTATACAGAGATCAAAAATCCAGAACAGATCACATCAGAGCTTCAGTATAGAGTTAACAATACAGAATCCCAAATATATTATTACACCATAGTGTTTAATGTATTTTCATGAATTTTACCAATTTTATGAAATATTTTGCAAACTACCACAGTGTACATGACAATATCTCCTAAACCAGCTTCTTAATACTTCTTTTTAAACGTATACCAATTAAACAACATTTGTGTTATTGTATAGCACAGGGAACTACATTCAATATCCTGCAATAAACCATAATGGAAAAGAAAAAAACAAATTACCCCTCAGAAGCAAAAAAAAAAAAAAAAAAAATTAAAGGTATCCCAAATAAAGTCAAGATAAGGAATAGCCTACATGCAACTGAGAAATGGAAACAGAAGTTGCCAAGAATAGAAATTTCATTTATTCAATGAATTTGAAATTGATGCAAGTTTCTTCTCACCTTTTTATTATACAGTCCTACTCTCAGAACACTGTTTTCCATAGAGTAATAGAATTGAAGATGACAGCTCTTGCCCAAGCAGTGACACACAGAGCTATTTAGATAAGCCCTGCTGCCTAAATGGTTAAGAGTAGAAGCATGCTTAGCCCCTACCCATATATAGTAACCTGAAAAATAAAGGGGAAAAAACGCAACTTAGAAAAAATTAGCTGCTTTCTGTTTGAACAAAATTATTGTATTACTTTTCCAAATCAAGCTCGAAACACAAATATTTTATTTAAAAGAATACGATGTTTTTAAAAGATTGCATCAACTACAAATTACAGATTTTCGTTTCCATATTTGATTTCTAAAATGCATTGTAATCTCCTCCTAATTCCTAAAATCAGTTTGACAATACCTTCAATATGAAAATTCAATATTCTTATAAAAAGAAATCTACTGATATAAAAATCTCTGTGCCACCAAATGATCATTCTTCTGAATATAACAATGCAATCTTTCTTTAATCAAAAATTCCTCATCTTTCTTCCCAAAATTATTTTCCCTTTTGATTATTTTTTCTATTCTTCACAGAAAAACTTTTACCTTTTAAGGGAATATAATTTAAACTGCCCTCTTTCTTACCAAACTACATGGAAGCATCATATACTTACAGTCCTACTAAACTACACATATGGATTGTATAGTACATAAAAATACTGTCAATCAATTTTTTCCATCTGATTCTTAAAACCAATTTGGATTGCTTTTGAACTCAATAATATACACAATACAGAGATACAAAGATATTTCTATGTTTTATAACTTCAATTTTCAAAGATAAAGTCTTTCAAATGTTTTATTTCTTTGTAAGAGAGCAAATATTCCTGCAACATCTAAAAACGTTGAACTTAAATTCAGTGAAATTTATTTACTAGACATGTTAGCCTTTAATCAAACTAGTATATAATAAGTTAATAATTTTCCTCTAACCTATACGTAAGGAAATGATAAATAAAATAAAAACACATTTTTACAAAAGCAGAGACAGACTAAACAAGATAAAACATCTCAAAAGATAAGGAAAAAATAGATATGCCAAGTGATGAGCAGGGCTGAAACCACAGAACTCTTGGATGTTGGGACCAGAAGCAGGCTGTAGTAGCTAGAATTTTGACTAATTTAAATGTTGCAAAATCCTGGATGAACAGAGTCAAATTCTCTCTATGAGGTCAAAGATTAGGTCTGGAAATCATTCTCGTAAACTGAGGTGGGAAAGATACTTACCCTCACTGTTGTGGGCTATGGCTAAGAGACAGTACGTGCAAAACTCCAAGCATTACCATCAAGTATAAAACCCTAAACCAGGATTGTTACTCAGATAAGGTTCTGGGTTGCTGAGTAATACCACGATAAAATTGCTGAACAAGGAGGTAGGAACAAAGTAGAAGAGCAGGAAAGAGTAAAGTGGGTTTAGAAAGAGAACAAATCTCATTGAAAAAAAGCCTGCAAAATTTCCAGTTTCTGGACCACCATGTAAGAAGCTTGGAAGTTGTTATTCCTGTCCACTTAGCAAGAAAATATATGAACAAACTGAAAATCAACAACTCTTCTTAGACCCCTAGGAAAACTGAGGTCATGGTACAAACCACTGTGCAAGAATTGGTGAGGTAAGCAGACACAGAGAATCACAACTTTCAAGAGCAGAATCCCAAAATTGTATGGGAAAGTACAGGGGTGGAAAAAACTAGATTGTGATTGATGAACTGCTGGAGGCTCAGTGTGAAAACATTTGCGAGTTAAAAACTCCAGGCAGCCCCATCTTAGGGAGGACCCCACTCTTTTGTGAGTTTTACCTTCAGGAGCCCTACCAGGTTCTCACAGTAAGAATCAGAGAAAAATCCTCTTGTGCCTACAGCTGGGGGAGAGGAAAAGTAGTCATTTTGAAATATACCTGGACTCTCCTGTTATCCTTAATAAGGCTTTCACTCAAGAGAAGCTTTACAACCAGCTAACCGACTGGAGATCCTAACTGGGAGAAGTGAGATATCAAATCTAGCAGGTTCTAACCTTCCACACGACAGGAGCAGAATACCCAGATCCAGCCCCCACTGGATCAAAGACTGAGATCCATTCATAGGACTACAGGATGCTTCCCTTCCCCTCACAACTTATCACCACATCAAAAGTGGTCCTGTATGATAACAAGGAAATAGTACCAAAAGAACTGCGGGTCTCAGACCTTATTTCAGAAGATATCTTTAGAGAAACCCGAAGACAACAGTGGGACCAAAACAAGAACACTACATGAAATTTTAGTCTCAGACATTAACGGCTACAGCCAACAGTAAACAGAGCCTAAACTCTAGTTGGATAAACATAAAAGCTCACATTAAATACCTATCTACCTTAATTCCTTTTATGCAGTACATTATGCCTGGCTTTCACACACACAAAAATTACAAGGCATACTAAAAGGCAAAAAAATATATAGTTTGAAGAGAAAGAAGAGACATCAGAACCAGACCCAGATCTGGCAGGGATGCTGGAATTATCAGACTGGGATAAATAAGTTAAGAGTTCCAGTGGAAAAAGTAGAAAACATGCAAAAAAGATAATGTAGGCAGAGAGTTGGAAATTCTAGGGAAGAATCAAAAAATGCTAGGGGTAAAAAACAGTATAACAGAAATGAAAAATGCCTTCAAAGGGCTCATTAGCAGACTTGACTCAGCTGAGGAATGAATCTCTGAGCTTAAGGATATGTCAATAGAAACTTCCAAAACTGAAAAGCAAACAGGAAAAAAAATTAATAACAGTGAAGAAAGGAGTGATTCTATCTAAGAACTCTGGGGAAACTACAAAAGGTACAACATATGCGTAATGGAAATATGAGAAGAAGAAAAGAGAGAAAGGAAGAGAATCAATATTTGAAGTAACAGTGACTGAGAATTTTCATCCAAATTAATGTCAGACAAACCAGAGATCCTGGAAGCTCAGGAAACACCAAGCAGGATAAATATCCAAGAAACTACATCTAAGCAAATTACTATATTCAAAACTGCAATCAAAGACAAGCGAAAACCTTGAAATATTCCAGGAAGAAAAAAATCTTACCTATAGAGGAACACAGATAAGAATTGGATCAGACTTCTCTTCCGAACCACGTAAGCAAGAAGAGAGTGGAGTAAAATATTTAAAATATTAAAAGAAGAAAAAAACTCAACCTAGAATTCTATGTCCAGCAAAAATTATCCTTCAAAAATGAAATACAAATAAAGACTTTCTCAGACAAATAAAAATTGAGGGATTTTGCGGCCAGTAGACTTGCAAGTAATGCTAAAAGGCATTCTTCAGTGAGAAGGAAAATGATACAGGTCAGAAACTCAGATCTACATAAAGAAAAGAATAGTATCAGAGAAGGAATAAATGAAAGTAAAATGAAACATTTTATTTTCAACTTGCTTAGTTAATGAAAAAATAAGTTTGTTCAAAACAGTAATAGTCCTAATGTATTTGATAATGAAATGAAATGAATGACAGCAATAATACGAGGGAAAGGAGGGAAGACTTAGGATATTTATGATAATGGGCTTGCACTACCCATGAGGAAGTATAGAGTTATTTGAAAGCAGACTTGGATTAGTTGTAAATGTATTTCACAAACTCTAGAGAAACCACTAAAAACAGTTAAAAAGGAAGCATAATCCATATGATTTTTTATTTGCTACCTTCATCATCACTGCTTTGATGCTGCTGAGGTGGAGATTCTAACACAGAAATTTCTCTTGCTTTTGTGCGCATCCAGGAAGTTTGCCCAGCAGATGTTTCTGACACCCAGTCACACATGTCAAAATCAAATCCACAGGCCTGACACACTAAAGAGAGGAGAAAAAGATGTCAGTGGACTATCACAGTCTACTAGAGTGGCTGCTTAACAATGGTTATAGTTGCAATCAAGGCTTAACACACACACACACACACACACACACACACACACACACACACACACACAAATTCATATCTGGAAATTTTGATTCAGTAAGTCTTAGAGTGCCCTCTACTTTTTAAAAGTTCTTCATTTGATCCAGATGGGCATCCTCCGAATGAGAACCACTGCCGCCAAAAAAAAAAAAAAAATGAAGAGATTTCTTTTTCTTGTACCACTGCTTCCACTGTGGTTTTTTAAATGGCATAATATCTGACCTTACCTACTTTATGGAATTCAGTTAACTTAAATAATTTACTATTCACAATCACGTTGAAATTTTAAAGAAACATTGTATATAATTCCAAGATCTTTAATGTAATTGTTTTACAAAACAACATTATCTTAAATTGACATATTTACTGTCTTTCACTTTTTGAATAAACAACAGACTTGCAATAACACTTCAGCTAAAACCCCAATGATACTCCTGCTAAAACTAAGACATAGATGGCAACAGAGTTTGTCAAGTGAGTATCCCTACTGGTGGTCTGATATTCCTGTTAGACTTCTGAGACTCATGGACGGCCTACACACTGACAAGGCAGGCAGACATCTCATCTTAACACTTACACCTCAATCCTTCATCTGTAGAATCAAATCTGCAGAGACTTGCATCTGGATGGCATTGTTCCATCTTGGTATTCGATGTTTCTTGACATGGTAAAATTTCATCTGTAAGATTGGCAAGAAGTGAGATGCAGGTGTCACTAGAAAGGATCATGTATTTCTTAAAATGTTAATATTTGTTCTACAGAGCATGCTCAACCCAACTCCTCTCTATGGCAGCATCATGCCTTAGGGAGACTCATTACACAGACAAAGAGAGATCGATTCAGAGAGAGGAGAGAGAGAGAAAAAAACAACTATGCCAGTGCTTCTGGATTTTAATCAGATCTCTGTAAAACTCTTAGAGGAAAATATAGGCGGAACACTCTGACATAAATCACGGCAATATATTTTTGGATCCATCTCTTAAAGGAAATAAAAGCAAAAATAAACAAATGGGATCTAATTAAACTTAAAAGTTTTTGCAAAGCAAAGGAAACGGACAAAATGAAAAGAAAACCTACTGAATGGGAAAAAATATTTGCAAATGATGACTGATAAAGGGTTAATATCCAAAATATATAAAAAGCTCATACAACTCAACATCAAAAGAACAAACAACCTGATTAAAAACTGGACAGAAGAACTGGATAGACATTTTTTTTAAAGAAGAAATGCAGATGGCCAACAGGCACATGAAAAAATGCTCAACTTCATGAATTATCAGGGAAATGCAAATCAAAACTGCAATGAGACATCATCTTATACAGTCAGAATGGCTATCATCAGAAAGAACACGAATACCAAATGTTGGCGAGCATGTGGAGAAAAGGGAACCCTCTTGCAGTGTTGGTGGGAATGTAAATGGGTACAGCCACTATGGAGAACAGTATGGAGGTTTCTCACCTTCCTAAATATCTGAGCTTTGAATCTTTTGACATCTTGTTACAGTCATCTACAGACACTGGTGCCCTACCCCTCAATCCCTGATTACTTTACCCGTTGGCTAAATGTCACTCTCTGTCACTTCAATGTTCCCATTCATCTTGCCCTTCAATTTCTCTATTTTTCTTACTGATGCTCATGAAGGAGAACTGCTGATGTAAAACCACTTCTGCCACCACTCGGCTGACTATGATCGTAACTAACGGTGATAACAACTTCCTCTATCTTAATTATGAGGGGCCCACTCCCCAACCATCACCCCTATCTTTCCACTCACTCCCTCTAGTATCTCTACTGTAAAAAAATTTTTGACAGCATCAGGACCTACAAAGCTAATGGTCCTCCAGTTTTGCAATTCCTTTCATCCTCTCTCATGTCCTCATTTCTTTTCTTACTGGTGTTAGAAAATAGTCATCTGCTGGCTCTTCTCATGCTTCCACAAACTCAGGACAAAAACTCTGACAAGTACAATCCTTCAAGTAGTGTAAATGCCTGACAATTAGCTTTCTTGATTGTAATGTAAGTGCCTGACATCAACCTTTTGATTGCTGAGGCATCCATTTCAAAGACATCCATCTCTAATAAACACATTGCCCCCTACACTGGATAAAGAGCCAGTGCGTCCCACCCATGAAGTTCCCCTTTTCAAAAGCCCTTGGTGACCTAGATAACTGAGCACTCGAGTGACCCAGCTTTTCCCTTACTGCACTTTAATTCCCACTTGTATGTTTTAAATTCAACAATAAAAAGTAAAACCGGGAAACCCTAGGCACCCCACCCTCGACCCCAACAAAGGCAGAACCCTAGGTTTACTCTCTCTCCCCACAACCTCACTGTATGGCCCCTGGATGTGCTGGGTACCCTCCAGGACCTGTAAGAAGCAAACCTTGTTTTTCCAAAGTTCCCTGATGGTTGTTGCAGGGGTGTGTCTCGTAATCATAAGAACCGCAAGGGCTGGACTAGCCACAACATCACAACACTGCCTCTGGTCTGGGAAATGTCTGTGGGGACTCACGACATGTAATCTGGGCCCAGGTGAGCGCCTGAGATTCCTGGCAGATAGCATCACTGTGAATAGGCTGAGACCCACGCGACGCACTCCACCTGCATCTGTGCAGATGAACGGGAGTGATGGGTCAACACCAAGCTGACTGAAACGACTTCATATCCCTGACTACTCACTTCATTGCACTGGGGCCATCCCGCTACATCTTCCTAATTCTTTCCTTTTCTTCCATTTCTAGACAACTGTTCAAAACCCTCTACCCACTCCTTAAATCTCCAACTCCTCCTCCTCCTGAGCTAATCATCTTGCTTTATGTTTCATTGGGAAAATGAGAGAAACCAGAAGAAAACCTCACAAGCCCCACCACCTGCACCGCCACCCACATGCCTTTCCTCTTCTTAACTCTGATCAACCAGTCCTTCTCTTCTCTAGGTCCACTCCTTTCATTTACCCCGGAAATACATCTCCTCTCCCCTATTCTGCAATCATTCCAGCAATTTCCTCCCCTCTTTTACATCCCACATGCTTTCTTTCCCTTCAGTATACAAGAGGCCACAATTTCGCCCATCTTAAGAAAATTAAACCTCCAACTCCCTCCAACTAACTTCTCCAAGTTCTGCCTATTCTCACTGATTCCAACACCACTTCTTCTCCCCCCATTCTCTCTTGCATCTCTTTCAATGAGGGTTTTTTTTCAATTTTTTAAAAATGAAGTTAAAATTCATATAACCTAAAATTCACCACTTTAACCATTTAAAAGTACACAATTTGGTGGCTTTTATACATTCTCAGTGTCATGCAATTATCACCGTTATCTAATTCCAAAACATTTCCATCACTCCAAAATAAAACCCTGTACCCATGAGCAATCACTCCCATTCTCTCCCCCTCCTCAGCCTCTGGCAACCTCTGATCTGCTTTCTGATGACTTTGCCTATTCCGCACATTTTATAAAATGGATTCACACATTATATAGCTTCTTGTGTTTGACTTTTTTTTTTTTTGCGGTATGCGGGCCTCTCACTGTTGTGGCCTCTCCCGTTGCGGAACACAGGCTCTGGACGCGCAGGCCCAGCGGCCATGGCTCACGGGCCCAGCCGCTCCGCGTGCATGTGGGATCTTCCCAGACCGGGGCACAAACCCGTGTCCCCTGCATCGGCAGGCGGACTCTCAACCACTGCGCCACCAGGGAAGCCCCTGTGTTTGACTTTTTACTTCTCAGATGTTGTCAAGGTTTATTCATGTTGGTGTAACATATATCAGAACTCTATTCCTTTTTTTTTTTAACCCTTACCACTGCGCTGAAACTACATATATCAAAGTTGACCTCTCCATTGTTAACCTACAATAATATTTAATTTTTCCTTCCCAACATACCTGACATATCAGTAATACTGATATAGTTGATCACTCCCTTTTACTTGAAATGTTTTCTTCACTGGATCCTGGTACATAATTTTCTCCTGGTTTTCGTCTTAAATGACTAGCGTTTATTCTCGTCTCCTTGGCCGGTTTTCCCTCATCTCGTCGATGTGACACAAGGTGACATTAGCCTTGGATCTCGTCTCTTCTCACAATCTTGTTAATATCACCTAGTCTCCTGCCTTTAAAACATTTCCAATGCCAATAACTCATAAAACTATAACTTAGGTCCAGACCTTTCACTGGACTCTGACATATCCTGTTCCCGACTTGGCCACTTCACTTGGATAACCAACATGCATCTCAAAAGAAATATGTCTGGAACTAGGCGTATTTTCTGATTTTCTCAGCCCAAACTTTCTCCTCCCACATTTTTCTCATCTCAGTCCATGACAACTCCATCCTTCTAGTTCAGGTAAAAAGAGTAGGGTCATGTATGATACATCTCTTACTTTCATCAGACATGCCATCCATCAGCAAATCTTTGCTTGATCTATAAAACACATCCGGAACCTCACTACATCGAGGTACTCACTACTGCTACCAATTCTCAGTTAAGGGAACATCATTCTTTCTGGATTATAGATAAAACTTCTTACTTTGCCTCCTTGTCGCTGCCCTTGCCCCATTATTATCTTTCAATATCCTCAAACTAAAACAAAATTAAACTACACATCTGGGAAATCCACATTTATTCGGTAATGAAATATCACACGTTTAAATAAAACTGAGATAACCAAGTATTTTGTTTGATCTGAATGAAAATATAACTTACTAAAATTTGTGTCATATAGCTAAAACAGTACTTAGAAGGAAATTAGTAATTATAAAAGTTTTCATTAGGAATGAAAAATGATTGACCTCAAATCCTATAATTTAACTCTCCATTTACAGAAAGAAGGACAAGAAGAACATATTAAAGTTAAATCAAGCAGCAAGTCAGATCATGTCTCCTCTGCTCAAAATCATCACACGGGCTTCTATCCTACACGAAATGCATGCAAAAGTCCTTTCCATGATCCTCCTCTTACAAACCAGGCTTACGCTTACTTCAGAACCTTCGCCTTGACACGTGGCTTCCTTCCAATATACACATGGCTTGATCTCTCAACTTTTTTTTTTTTTTTTGCTCAGAAAATATGTTCTTCACGTGACCATGCCTGACCACTCTATTTAAAACTTATCTCCCCCTTGCCTGTGGCACCCTTATCTCAGTTTTCTGGTTTATTGTACCCATAGCACATAACACCACTTGACATAAAGTACATTTTTCTATTTACTTGCTTAGCTTCTTTCTCTTTATGACTAAAATATAAATTCCATAAACTCAGGGATTACCATTTGTTTTTTCACTGCCTCTCCCTCATGTCTAGAAAAATTCTTGACATAACATAGATGTTCAATATATACTTGTTTAATGAATGAATGAATAAGTGACCTAAGACCAATTCAATGAAATCTTTTACAACAGCACAGACTCTATATAAATTGTTCACATCTGTATTGGAAATAAAATTGAAGCGATTGGTTGTGAAAATGATTTACGAATAACATCCATAATCTGGTTTCTCATAATGGAAGCTAACAAATGATGAATATGCAAAGCTTCTTGAACATAAGATCCACTGAAAATAAAACTGCATATGCAATTAAGGGAGTGTGGGCAATAAATGAAACTAAGATTGCACAATAACAATTACCATGAAACAATTAAAACTGTAATTTTTGTAGATTTGTATAATAGCTACAAATCTTCAGCCCCTGGAGCTGCATAATTAAATGTTTGCCATTGTTCAATTAAATGTTGTATATTATCTTTAATTTTTCACTATTTATACAATAACCGCAAAAGTACTGTAAATAAAAATAGCAAAATAGTCAATTATAAACTGCATGGAATTTAAAATTCAGCTTGTATCAGTTGCTATTAAATATCTTCCACCAATATCAACCACTTCTACTACCTTTAGTCCCCCAAATTGGAATTTGCAAGCACAAAAACAATGATATGATGGGGGTTAATAAGTTGTCAATCAACTAATCTCCTGGACAGCTTTTTATTTTAGTGCATTCTATTTCAGAGCTCAAAGCTATTTAAAGATGTCATTTAGCTATTTAAATAGCTCAAAGCTATTTAATATATTCATATTCATGTTCTCTCCCTCCCCACACCCTCTCTTTTTCATTTTTATATTGCACCACAATCCAGCAGTAGAAAATTACGTTTGGCATTTTAAAATTCTCCATCAATGATGTACAATCGGCAGGATGAAGCTTTGCCAACAATTTCAAAGTCTCTATACCAATGAAGACACATGTGTAGAGCCTGCCATCCTTCAAATCTTATCTTGTACAAACAGGTTATGTGAAATTGGCCACATAACTCAGATGGAAGAGAATGAAGTCCAAGCCTCAAGGCCATTGCAGCAAAAGTTATAACTGACATCCACTTTTGACTCCAGGGGCTTTTGACAATTGCTTTATCAGTTTTCTTAAAACATCAATGAATTTCAGTGAATAGTCATTAGATCTTAAAAGGTAGCTAGAAGTTAATAAGATAAAAAAGGTAACTAGTTAAATAATGCTTATTTAACTGGATAATATATAAGCATTATTCAGGTTCTCATTAAGGAATAATTTGTGTATTTGGAATGTTTTAAAATGAGACTAAGGCAAAGTCCTGGCAAACCAACCTAAAAATATTCACAGAATATTCATGATATTTGATTATGAGCCCTAACATGCAATCTTTATAAAAATATACAGTAATTTGCTCAAGAAGCAATGTTATTTAAGAATCAGTGATTAAGCACATTCTTATTTAGTCACAGTCACAAACCTGGGTCTTTTTAGACTTTGATAAAGTCTAAACAGGTCTTCCTTTCAATAAATGTACATATCTTGGGAAGGGCAGTAATTAGAAAGATACTGTTTGAAAGTGTGGGAATACTCTAAAAGATTTCGTTAATATTATAAAAAGAATTTAGTTTTATTTTTCATCTTGAAAATATTCAGAAACCACGAAAATACCTATATTTAGGGCTTTTATAAAGAGAGCTGTATTTCTATAGAAAAGAGTAAGTAGAGAGAATCAGTTATGTTTCTTCCCTAAAGATAATACTACACTTAATAATCTATATGGTGGATTACTCATCATCAGAACTTTTCCAATTGTAAAGAGCTACTATTTCTTTTTTAAAAATTATATACAGTAAAATTATACTTTTGGGTATTTATTTCCAGGAGATTTCGACAAACATAGAGCCATGATCTGCAAATCCATCAATATTTCATTTATTCAGTCAGGGTTGTCCCTAGTTGTTTAGTACCTTGCTCTTATGGGCTGAACTGTACCCGCCACTCCCAATTCATATGTTGAAGTCCAAACCCTCAGCACCTCAGAATGTGACCATATTTGGAGGTATACAGAGGTAATTAAGGTAAAATGAGGTCATATTGGTGGGTTCTAATCCAATATGATTGGTGTCCTTATAAGAAGAGGCATTTAGGACATCGACACACACAGAGAGAAGACGGTGAAGATCCAGAGAGAACACAGTCATCCCCAGGCAAGGAAAGAAGACTCCAAAGAAAGCAAACTTGGTGACACCTTGATCTTGGACTTGCAGCCTCCAGAATCATAAGAAAATGAATTTCTGTTGCTTAAGCCACCCAGTCTGTGGTATGTTTTTATGGTGGTCTTAGAAAACATGCACTGACCCTGGGGTGATTAGGGCAGGTACATAGTGACCCAGAGTGTGAAAGCCTAAAGTGGCTGGGGTGGGTGCTCTGGATTGGTCGGTTTGCATTTGAAACATACACTGTAAGGTGAGCTGTTTTACGGTCTCTAGGAATTGGCTCACCCTGGAAGAGACAGTCCCTCCAGGGTCAGCAAGACCCCAGACATCAAAGCATAAGAACACAGAAAATAAAAACACAGTAATAGAATTGCTCCCTACTCTCAAAACAAAAAAAAAAAAAATTAGAACAAATTTTTGAAAGCACACTGGTTTGAAGAAATAAGAAAATAAAGAAGTCTTGTCAGAAAACCTATGTATCTTAGAACCATTTTTATAACCACAATAACCCCCAAAAGACATATTACAGCATTCACTTCCAAGCAGTATTCATTTCCAAGTACTATATTTCGGCTATAAAATGACAAAAACACTATGTTTCTACTAAAATATGGCAAATGCTTGGCCCAGATTAATTCATCCTAGATAAAAAATCACATTATATAGTTTGAAGACATATCTTTATTTTTGATACTAAAACAAAAACCTAAAAATAATATAATATTTCTTAGCATAAGCGTAAGTACTGCTTTAAACATATTCCCATGATATTTTATTTAAACCTGATTTTTATAGAACGGTGCTGTAGCTTAAAAGAAAGAAGAAGAATTCACACAAAATCCCAAATACTTGATGTTTAGATAATTGCACATATTCTTTATTCAATCAATTATTTATTAAGTACTTGCTCTGCACTCGGGATCCACAAATGAGGAAGACACTACTAACTTTGCCCTCAAGAAACTCAGCATTTAGTTGTAGAGATAAATTAATACACTGTGTGTGTGTGTGTGTGTGTGTGTGTGTGTGTGTGTGTTTGTTTGTTTGTTTGTACAGGGAGTGGGAGTGGGGGGGGGATTTTCTGTAAGAGAAGGCTTCTCAGAAAAGAGACATTGACTCAGTCTGGAAGGATATCTAGTAGCAGAACAGGCCAAAAATTTTTTTCATGAAATAAGAAGAGGGAGCAAGGTTTGAAAAGATACCCAAGAATGAGATAACACTGTGTTGCTGGATTCACAGGTAGTTCTTTTTGGCCAGAATATGGGAATTCTTGGGGAAATTAAGAAGGAAGAAGTTGGGCTGGTGCCTAAGAGCAGGATCCTGGTGAGCTTACGTCATGACAAAAAATTTCAATTCCATTCTGAAGGCAATGAGACTTACTGATGGATTTAAACAAAATAGAGATTGGTCACATTTGGATGTTAGAAAGTACAATCTGGTGGATAGCAGGGAGTAGTGAACAGGGGAGTGAAATAGACTGAAACCGGAATTTTTAACAATCCAAGAGAAAAAAAATGGGGCAAACAAAATCAGAGTTGGATAAATAATAATGAATAAATAAGTGGAGACAATTTGAGAAATATAAGGACATTCCCTCAATAACGTTTTTAACCAAATTAATGTGGAGGTGAGAAAAGGAAAGAAGGATTTAAGGACAACTCCTTGGCTCCTGAGTGAGACCAAACAGATGCCAACAACTAAAACAGGGAACGCAGGAGAAGGAACAGAATTTGAAAGAAGATTGGAATTTAATTCTAAACATACTGATGTTGAATTTCTGTAGCAAATATATTTGCACCCTCGACTTATAAACCTGTTCCCCTTGCCTGCCTTTATTACAGAGGCCACATCTAAATCTTCAGTTTTCTTAGTCTCCCTGGCAACTAAGGCTGTCTGCCTGAACATCACCTAGCCGATGAATGACATGTCCGAAACTACGTCACTTCCCGTTCCTTCCTTCCTCCTGCCCTGAATGTGAGAGGTTATTCTATGAGCATAAGATGACAAGCATGAGGGAAATACAAAGGAAATCTGTTAGTCCTTGAATTTAGCAGTATCAGAGTTGAAGAACCTATGCCATGACTGTCTATATCCTCTATTAAGTCATCTAAGCAATCTTTTCTGCTTTCTTGCTTCCAAATGCATACCTAACCCTATTGTCCATTGGAGTAGGATTTTCTGATGGAAATGTCCAGAAGATGTTAGGTTGTATCTGCCTGCTTCCCCTACCTGGACTGTCACCACCAGGACCGCATGAGACTGAAACCACAGACTCTAGTCATCCAGAACCCTGCTCCAGGGCAGTCACGGCCAAGTGCAATAATCAACACGAGACTAGGTCTTGTGGATCCCAAAAGGTTAGTTCTGTTCTTAAACCTAGGATTGGCTGACTTCACAAAAATTTCCTGAGAACATTACTTTAAATGTAGGCTCCATCCTCAGTGATTCCCATCTATCAGGTCTGGAGTGAATCCCAGAATCTATCGCTCTTCTATGTGATTCTGATGGTTAACTAGGTGCAGTCTATCCTGAGAGTGCCTGAACTTGACTGCAGAGTCTCATTTGAAAATTTAATGCTACTTAACTTTACCACCTCTCACATTCTCACCATTTACAAAACAGAAGTCCATCCAAGTGCCAGTCCTATCCCATGATGCTTTATCCTTTTTCTCTATTATTCATCCTCACGCTGCTGTGTTTTCCTCCTTCTATTTGAAAAACAAAAAACAAAACCCCTGCACTCTCACCTTCAAAGAGTCAAAGTACACTCTGTGACCTTACCTGAGTCCTGGCTTTCCCCAAAAAGAGACCACTTCCTTTGTAGCTTTCCCAAGGGGAGACCTTCTTTTCCAACGCCCCATAAAACAAAAGGCCTAAAATTAAAATTGTCATCCTTCTAAATCCCCAATGTTGCTTCTATACAATGATTCATTCTTCCATGTTGTAAACACATCTTGGCCCATGACATCCAACTTATAGCCCTGTGTCATCCATGCAGGAGATCTGATGTCCATATTCACTAAAGACTTCAGTCTTGGATTTCAAAGTCTTCTTCTCTAGGCCTTTTCCTTGTAAACTTGTATAACTTCAATATCCATGTAAAAGGCCTGCCCAATAATTTAGCTTTAAAGTTCATGTCTCATCTTCAGTAAACTTTATTTCTACACCAACTCAAAATAATAGGGTGATAACACTATCTAGAACTATTCTTAGAAATTGTAGACTCCAATATTTTTTCTATGTGACCACAACTTTTCCTTGAATGTCCAACTTTCTGATGCTCTCACTCCCACTACTATTGCTTTTTTAAAAAAAATTCTATAGTGATTTTAAGGAGTTCTTTTAAGTGCTTACTAAAAATCTGGCATTCGTCTTCTGAGTAATTATTATAGCCCATCTACACCAGCCTCTGTCCCAGTGTATGGATCATGGGTAATTAGGGAAATGGCTTTGGTTCCCAGAGCCAAAGATGAAGAGTAAGTTCATGTTTGAAATGATAGCAGAGTCCTATTACAAGCGATCTCAAGTCCCAAGCACAGCCCAAGCATTCTCCTGTGTAAATCTGTAATGTAAACAAAGTTTCAAGGGCAACAGCCAGTTCCTAACTTCCTGATGGTTCAGAAAGTCCAGCCAATAGCTGATTTCACTGCTTTATTCTCCTTTGAGGGTGATCAGCCAGACTGGGCAATAAATAGAACTATTAGGGATCATTTTGTTTGGCAGACCTCAATTTCTGCAGCAACTATAAAACTGAGAATGTATAAAGACCCTGCTGAAGTGATCAGGGTCAGGGACTAGGTGTCTCATTAAAACTCAAGCATAAGCAGGCTGTGCTCTGGCCTCAGGAACGACCATGCACAGTAAGAGAAGAGGAATTATTAGGGGACATTTGAATGGCAGATCATACTTTGTCTGGAGTTAACAATGTAGTCTACACTGGTATATTGATTCTCTTCTGATAAATCTAATAAATATTATCTTCTTTTAGTGAAAAGGCACTGATGTTTATACTTAAATTATTTACTTCTAGGAATGGGTGGAGGTTATAGTCTGTTCCTTTAAAGTTCTCCATTTCAATTTACCTATGTTTCAATTTATCCTATCATGATTTCTTACTAACATATACTGAGAACTGACAGTACAAAGATGAAAGAGATCTTTATGTGTTCCAGTGTTTAGAAGGTGCTGTCATCAGCTCCTGTAAAACCTTATCTTGGTTTGAGTGGCAAAAGACACATACCTGTAAGCTCTTACCATAACAGCAGGAGTGCTTTTTAAACATCAAAGCGCAATACCCGTTATCAAGTTTCCTTGATTTCTCTTAGGGAGACCAATCCATCTCTTCTGTTACTGGAATATTTTTTACCACGACTACCATATCTTTGTACAAAATTAGAACTGGGAATCCTCTCTACAAAATAGCTATCTTTATTCTACTATATCATAATAAAATTTCAAAAGGAAAAATATCTATCAAATATCTATAATACATATCTGAATATGTATAGTTATTGCTTATTAGACTAAGTTAATTTTATCATTACCAATTTATATTTTAAACATTGAACATTTCTATTGAGAACAATGTGACTGGTGAATTGAATATTATACAGTTAATATAATCAAGGGACCGCTATGGATGACTTTTTAGATCTGTGTGGATTATTGATCTAGTTGTTTCAGTCTAAATAGAAAATAGATTATAATTAATATATTTCTCTATTTGTGTCTTTCAGTGGCATAGTCAAATTGATTCTCCAAGAAGATAATTTCAAGTCTATGGAGGCCAGTTTTCTCCTGATCTCCTAGAAGGCATAGAGTTCGCTGAGTAAGATTTAACTAAACAGTGTAAACATGGCTACAAGGTTCCAAATCTGAGACTAAATTACACCCTTCAGCTCTTCATAGCCTCAGCAGTGAAAAATACCCTGCCTTCACCTCTAGCACAAATCTAGTCATTGTTACACAGTGTATTAGAACAATGGGAAATAGCTCACTCTAAAGCATTAAGTAAAAATAAAGAGCAGATCAAAGTCATTATACAATAGTTAAACTGCACTGCATTTATTATACAATAAGGATCAAAATAAGGAAAAGTTCTTACCATTTGCAGGCAAGCAGCCTGAGCTGAAGGATATATCATCAATAGCTATGACTTCATCCTGTTCATGAGTTGAAATCATCTGGCCTTCAAAAACAACCTGGATAAGAAAAATGAAATAAAACAAAAACAAAGAGCAAGGAACATGATTACCTGACAGTCTTATAGCACAGAGCCTACAAATAAGAAACATGTCACTTCCTAGAAGCACTTGGGTGACCATACCAATTCCAAGTGGAAAGAGATCTAAACGTACATTTTGAAGAACAAGAAAATGTACAGTCATCTCTATCCCACATGTCTAGGTTAGGTAACATGTTTGTGAAATGAAGCAACAGTCACCTGGTTTCTGCCCCATATCATCTCCTAAGTTTGGTTCCTATGCATTCATACTATTTAGTATTTACCAGTTCTTGGACCCATGCTCCATCTTGAACTCTTGATTCTTGGCATTTTTCATCTGTGCTTCACTTCCACCTCTGGTTCTCTGAATTTTACTCACAGTCCTGCCTTGGATGTCCTTGTGGTATCCTCCTGCACATCTTCTGCCATTATCTAGACGCAGCTTGGGACACTGACTGGAGATCATTGTTCAGCGACTTATTGTTAAAATGACTGAATGTTATATTGTGATGTGAAGCCAGCCCAGTCTCCACCAGGAAATTCTCTGGTATAATGAATCTGAGAAACTTAGAAAGATCAAGTAATCCTAATTACTTAAATCAATAGAAAATTGGTGTGTTGGTGGGAAGTATTATCCCACTTTCACTAATGAATACCAATGATGTGTGAGGCTTAATTCATGGATGCATTAAACTTGTGTGCACTGCTCAGCCTTGTTCATAATATAAACATTTTATTATGCCAAAACATCACACTGCTTCTTAGCTTAACAGATGGTCTGCATTTTTCTGTGCTGCATTCTCTTTTGTTTCTGTACAAGATGTACTAATACATTTCTTTTGAACCAGACACTATCTACTAGTCTATTAAAAATATAAGAAACATCCATAATGTGTCCAGCAAACCATCAATATATAGCCCTCAGAAAGTCATCTCCTCTTCACATAAAACAGAATAACCATGTGACTAATTATAAGTCAGGACCATGCTGGGAAAGGTCTATCAAATTTTGTTACATAGGGGTAGTTTCATATGAGGCCAATATAGCACAGTGACTAAAGTGTATATTTGGAACCAGACTCCTTAAATTCAGATCCCAGATATACCACTTCATAGCAAGAAGATCTTGGAGAAGGTGCTTAATATCTCTGTGCCTCAGTTTTCTTTGTAAAAAGGTACTGATAAAAATAATAAGTTATTACCTATATGATAAGGTTTATGTAAGGATTAATGAGTTATTACATGTACAATTGCACTTGGCCTATAGTTGGCATTAGTGTTAGCTATTATTATAACATAGTTATTAAAATATTTAAGCTATTGGATGAATAGTGTTTACCAATAAAAAAAAATCTATTCTCTACAGATTAACTTTATTCTTCTTGAAAGCTTTCTCACATAGATATATTCCCTAGTTCTTGCCAAATTAAGCATATACCTGTAGCAGCCACATTTAAAGAGAGAAGTGGAAATAAGTCTTAACTAATCTCCAGTCTCTTCTTTTTTCCTCTACACCCTTCCTGAAAACCCATTCATCCTCAGGGCTTTAACTGTCACCCAGGCTGATGACAAATTTACATCAGGAATGTCAACCTCTCTCTTGAGCGCTCCTCCCACATCTCCATAGCCATCTCCATAGCTGGATATTTTCACTCCGATGACATGAAGTCACTTCTGATTCATAACGTTCTTTCTCCTCAACTAGGACCTCTCCCCTGACACTCAAAACTTCAGAAAACTGCTCAAAACTTCAGTGCTCAAAACTCTAAAATGGTCTTTGGAATGACTTTTTCCTCCAGTCACATGTCCAATCAGTCAGGACCTATTAACACCCCCTCCTTTCCATCCCTGTTGCCACTTGTATATCTTCACACCTGATCTAATGAAGTAGCTTTTAAATTACCTTCTTAACTTCAACCCTCTCCTCACCAGAGTTTGCAATATGTATTTATTCGATTCAACTGAAGAAGTGTTAGTATGAAAATCGGCTGCCTTTTGAGCCCACTGGCACAGAAAGAGGAAACGTTTTCCTTAGGTAAAGAACAATTTCTCTAACTGTAGGGAAATTACTAATGGACCTGTGAGGCTATGAAACAGAAGACCCACCAGGCACAATGAGATACACCAGTTAAACGTGTTTAACAAAAAGATTTACCAGGGATTTTGGTTGGGATCCTGCAAAGAGGGATAGGTTGAATGAGTTAAAGAAAGTGGAACCCCATGATAATTTTCTACAAAGAGAGGCCCTATATTCAGAAGTTATGTTTGTAATATGGTAGTTATGTTTCTAAGAAAAGCAATTAACATTCTTTGTTTTCTCCAAAACTTTGGCAAACAAGGTTTTCCAAACATCCCCACCTCACTTTTCTGTGTTAGGTGAAATAAAGAAAAGAAAAGGGAATTTCCTGGTGGCCCAGTGGTTAGGACTCTGTGTTTCCACTGCAGGGAGCAAGGGTTTGATCCCTGGTCAGGAAACTAAGATCCCCCATGCCGCGGGGCATGGCCCAAAAAAACAAAGAATAGCAAAGTAGCAAAATAAAAGCAGATCACAACACAGATAATGGAGTTAGGAGTTTGGCAACATCACAAAAGTCAGGTATTGCCTGCACCAATGCAAAAATAAACATGAGACACAGAGACCTCTGGGACAACATTAAATGAACCAACATTCAAATTATAGGGGTTCAAGAAGAAGAACAGAAAAAGAAACGGACTGAAAAAAAATTTGAAGAGATTATAGTTGAAAATTCCCTAATATGGGTAAGAAAATAGTCAATCAAGTCCAGGAAGTGCAGAGAGTCCCATACAGAATAAATCCAAGGAGAAACACACCAAGATACATATTAATCAAACTATCAAAAAAATAATACAAAGAAAAAATATTAAAGGCAGCAAGGAAAAAGCAACAAATAACATACAAGGGAATCTCCATAAGGTTAACAGCTGATCTTCCAGCAGAAATTCTGCAAGCCAGAAGGGAGTGGCAGGACATATTTAAAGTGATGAAAGGGAAAAAACTACAACAAAGATTACTCTACCCAGCAAGGATCTCATTCAGATTCGATGGAGAAATCAAAAGCTTAATGACAAGCAAAAGCTAAGAGAATTCAGCACCACCATACCAGCTTTACAACAAATGCTAAAGGAACTTCTCAAGGCAGAAAACACAACAGAAGGACAAGACCTACAATAACTAACCCAAAATAATTAAGAAAATGGTAATAGGAACATACATATGGATAACTATGTTAAATGTAAATAGATTAAATGCTCCAACCAAAAGACATAAACTGGCTGAATGGATACAAAAACAAAACCTGTATATATGCGGTCGACAAGAGACCTACTTCAGACCTAGGACACATACAGACTGAAAGTGAGGAGTGGAGAAAGATATTCCATGCAAATGGAAATCAGAAGAAAGCTGGAGTAGCAATTCTCATATCAGACAAAATAGACTTTAAAATAAAGACTATTACAAGAGACAAAGAAGCACACACATAATGATCAAGGGACCAATCCAAGAAGAAGATATAACAATTGTAAATATTTATGCACCCAACATAGGAGCACCTCCATACATAAGGCAAATGCTAACAGCTATAAAAGGGGAAATTGACAGTAACACAATCGTAGTAGGGGACTTTAACACCACACTTTCACCAATGGACAGATAATCCAAAATGAAAATAAATAAGGAAACACAAGCTTTAAATGATACATTAAACAAGATGGACTTCATTGATATTTACAGGACATTCCATCCAAAAACAACAGAATACACTTTCTACTCAAGCGCTCATGGAACATTCTCCAGGACAGATCATATCTTAGGTCCCAAGTCAAGCCTTGGTAAATTTAAGAAAATTGAAATCGTATCAAATATCTTTTCTGACCACAACACTATGAGACTTGATATCAATTACAGGAAAAAATCTGTAAAAAAAAATACAAACACATGAAGGCTAAACAATACACTACTAAATAACCAAGAGATCACTGAAAAAATCAAAGAGGAAATCAAAGAATACCTACAGACAAATGACAATGAAAACACGATGATCCAAAACCTATGGGATACAGCAAAAGCAATTCTAAGAGCGAATTTTACAGCAATACAATCCTACCTCAAGAAACAAGAAACATCTCGAATAAACAACCTAAACTTACACCTAAAGCAATTAGAGAAAGAAGAACAAAAAAACCTCAAAGGTAGCAGAAGGAAAGAAATCATAAAGAACAGATCAGAAATAAATGAAAAAGAAATGAAGGAAATAATAGAAAAGATCAGTAAAACTAAAAGATGTTTCTTTGAGAAGATAAACAAAATTGATAAACCATTAGCCAGACTCATCAAGAAAAAAAGGTAGAAGACTCACATCAATAGAATTAGAAATGAAAAAGGAGAAGCAACAATTGACAATGCAGAAATACAAAGGATCATGAGAGATTACTACAACAATATGCCAATAAAATGGACAACCTGGAGGAAATGGACAAATTCTTAGAAAAGCACAACCTCCTGAGACTGAACCAGGAAGAAACAGAAAATATAAACAGACCAATCACAAACACTGAAATTGAAACTATGATTCAAAACCTTCCAACAAACAAAAGCCCGAGACCAAATGGTTTCACAGGTGAATTTTATCAAACATTTAGAGAAGAGCTTACACCTATTCTTCTTAAACTCTTCCAAAATACAGCAGAGGGAGGAACACGCCCCAACTCATTCTATGAGGCCGCCATCACCCTGATACCAAAACAAAGATGTCACAAAGATGTCAAAAAGAAAGACAATGATGTCACAAGGAAAGAAAACTACAGGCCAATAGCACTCATGAACATAGATGCAAAAATCCTCAACAAAATACTATGAAACAGAATCCAACAACACATTGAAAGGATCATACACAATGATCAAGTGGGGTTTATCCCAGGAATGCAAGGATTCTTCAATATATGCAAATCAATCAATGTGATACAAACAAACTGAAGGAGAAAAACCATATGATCATCTCAACAGATGAAAAAAAGCTTTCAACAAAATTCAACAACCATATGATAAAAACCTTACCCAAAGTAGTTATAGAGGGAACTTACCTCAACATAATAAAATCCATATATGAAAAACCTACAGCCAACTTCATTCTCAATGGTGAAAAACTCAAAGCATTTCCTCTAAGATAAGGAACAAGACAAGGTTGTCCACTCTCACCACTATTATTCAACATAGGTTTGGAAGTTTTAGCCACAGCCATCAGAGAAGAAAAAGAAATAAAAGGAATCCAAATAGGAAAAAAAGAAGTAAATCTGCCACTGTTTGCAAATGACATGATACTATACATAGAAAATCCTAAAGATGCTATCAGAAAACTACTAGAGCTACTCAATGAATTTGGTAAAGTAGTAGGATGCAAAATTAATGCACAGAAATCTCTTGCATTCCTATACACTAATGATGAAAAATCTGAAAGTGAAATTAAGGAAACACTCACATTTACCATTGCAATAAAAAGAACAAAATACTTAGGAATAAACCTACCTAAGGAGACAAAAGACCACTATGCAGAAAACTATAAGACAATGATGAAAGAAATTAAAGATTATACAAACAGATGGAGAGATATACCATGATCTTGGACTGGAAGAATCAACAGCGTGAAAATGACTATACTACCCAAAGCAATCTACCGATTCAATGCAATCCCTATCAAACTACCAATGGTATTTTTCATGGAACTAAGACAAAATATCTTAAAATTTGTATGGAAACACAAAAGATCCCAAATAGCCAAAGAAATCTTGAGAAAGAAAAACAGAGCTGGAGGAATCAGGCTCCTGGACTTCAGACTATGCTACACAGCTACAGTTATCAAGACAGTATGGTACTGGCACAAAAACAGAAATATAGATCAATGGAACAGGATACAAAGCCCACAGGTAAACCCATGCACATATGATCACCTTATTCGTGATAAAGGAGGCAAGAATATAAAATGGAGAAAAGGCAGCCTCTTCAATAAGTGGTGCTGGGAAAACTGGACAGCTACACGTAAAAGAATGAAATTAGAACACTGCCTAACACCATACACAAAAATAAATTCAAAATGGATTAAAGACCTAAATGTAAGGCCAGACACTAGAAAACTCTTAGAGGAAAACATAGACCAGTCTATGACATAAATCACTGCAAGATCCTTCTTGACCCACCTCCTAGAAAAAAGGAAATAAAAACAAAAATGAACAAATGGGACCTAATTAAACGTAAAAGCTTTTGCACAGCAAAGGAAACCATAAACAAGACAAAAAGACAACCCTCAGAATGGGAGAAAATATTTGCAAATGAAGCAACTGACAAAGGATTAATCTCCAAAATATATAACCAGCTCATGCAGCTCAATATCTAAAAAACAATCCAGTCCAAAAATGGGCAGAAGACCTAAATAGACATTTCTCCAAAGAAGATATACAGACTGCCAACAAACACATGAAAGGACGCTCACCATCATTAATCATTAGAGAAATGCAAATCAAAACTACAATGAGATATCATCTCACACCAGTCAGAATGGGCATCATTAAAATATCTAGAAACAATAAATGCTGGAGAGGGTGTGGAGAAAAGGGAACCCTCTTGAACTGCTGGTGGGAATGTAAATTGATACAGCCACTATGGAGAACTGTATGGAAAGTCCTTTAAAAACTAAAAATAGAAATACCATATGACCCAGCAATCTCACTACTGGGCATATACCCTGAGAAAACCATAATTCAAAAAGAGGCATGTACCAAAAATGTTCATTGCAGCTCTATTTACAATAGCCAGGACATGGAAGCAACCTACGTGTCCATCAACTGATGAATGGATAAAGAAGATGTGGCACATATATACAATGGAATATTACTCAGCCATAAAAGAAACGAAATTGATTTATTTGTGGTGAGGTAGATGGACCTAGTGTCCATCATACAGAGTGAAGTAAGTCAGAAAAACAAATATTGTATGCTAATACATATATTTGGAATCTAAAAAAAAAAAAAAATGGTTCTGAAGGGTCTAGGGGCAGGACAGGAATAAAGACGCAGACATAGAGAATGGACTTGAAGACACGGGGAGGGGGAAGGGTAAGCTGGGACGAAGTGAGAGAGTGGCATGGACATATATACACTACCAAATGTAAGATAGATAGCTAGTGCGAAGCAGCTGCATAGCACAGGGAGATCAGCTCGGTGCTTTGTGACCACCTACAGCAGTGGGATAGGGAGGATGGGAGGGAGGAGATACAGGGATATATGTATATGTATAGCTGATTCACTTTGTTATAAAGCAGAAACTAACACACCACTGTAAAGCAATTATACTCCAATAAAGATGTTTTAAAAAATAATAAAATAAACAAACAACAAACATGAGACAAATTCCTTTCACATCAAACATTTTAAGAGAAGATGGCTTTTGAAGCGAAGCTTAGGGCTCAGAACACTTGATTTAAATCTTAGAGGAAACTTTCATGTAGGTGAATAATGGACATAAACTCACTTGGATGACACTAGTAACTACACGAACAGAAACCCTTGTAGTTATATTTACTGTGTGAAAGTTTTCTTAATTAGTAGTACACATTCAATATTATTTCTCAAGTAAACACGTGAAACACAAAAAAGATGACAGTAACCTTTTCTCCATCATGTGTTCACACTGTAAGTATTCTTGAATTAAAAGATAAAATGTCTCTCATATTATGATTTTGAAAAGTTTGAGAGTAACATTAAGTTAATAGTTTATTATTAGTAGTAACATCTTTTGTTCATATTAATAAAGCCTATTGTTTCTGAATAGGAGAGTGGTGAGAACTCTCTGGCATTTCTAAATGGAATATCGAAGAAATAACAAGTAGATAGTAGCATATTAAAAATGCTTCAGTATCTTTTCAAAATTCAGGCACTGACTTCTCAAGAATCCAGACATTCAACTTGAAAACCATAGTCAGTGATATAATTAGTAACATAGTATTCATTCCTTCCTACCCATAAAACCAGTAGGTGAGCTCCCTTCAAGAGCCAGAAAAAAACATGGATGAGGGAATTTTTCACTTGAATTTGAGACTAAATTTTTGCTGTACATTTAGCCTATATTCTTTGCTTCTATGAATATTTGAAGAAAATACTAAAATTAATTGCTTATATCTGCGATTTTGAGAAATGTGATTGCAGTTAATCAGCACCACGCAATGCATAGTAATGTTTCATCTAACACAGCAGACAAAAGAATATTTAATGAGCCACATTAGATCTGACCAAATCTAGAGGGTGGAATTTTTTTTCTATATTTTATAAATCCTTATACTGCTTTAACATGATACAAAATTATCACGGCTCAGTGACTAAATGACTGAGATCTGAAATCAAACTATCCTATGTTCTAATTTTGTATGGGATTTGGTAGGTTATTTCATTCTCTAAAGCTCATAATACAAATGTGAACAGTGGGGTAAATTATAGTTCAGAGGACTGCCGTGAAGGGTCAGTAAGATAATATACATGAAGGACCAAATGCAGTGCTTTACACATAGTAAGTGATCAATCAGTGTTAGATGCTATTCCTTAAACATCTCCAGAAACTTTCTGAAATACTGCCATCTCTGTGGACTAAATGTGTAAACACCATTCCTTGTTTAATTCTCTCAGAAATTAACATATGACTCAGGTTTATTAAGAAATGGACCTAGTCCTTTCCAGATGAAGGTGGCAAAGCCCACACACAGGAGCCAGATCCAGAGGCTTTCTCAGAAACCCATGCTAAGCCAGGGTCCAGCTGGGATAAATCTACTATTTGGGTATTTCTAAAGGAAGCATAAACGGCTTTAAAGCTATCAGAAGGCAGAATGGAGGAGAAATTGCAAAACACAGAATAATTCTCGGAGGCCTGTAAATTGATGAGGCAGCAGATATTGCCTGGAGACGCTGATTACAAAATGGCCTCAAATACGCCTCTTGCTTAAGCTTTTTAGGAAAGAGCTACTACATGGTTGCAGACAATATTCCAAGCACAGCACATCTCTGTGGCCCAGCTCAACAAAAGCAAATGAACATCTGTTCACTTGCTGACAGGACAGAACTAAAACATACCTGCAATCTTAAAGACTGGTGTAGCCAAAAGATCCCAAGAGAGTCATAGGGTTTCCTAATTTTTTACAAAGCCTTTAAGGTAGAAGCACTGTTTTCATGTCAGCAATAAAGTATTTTGAGAAACAAATTAGTATGCTACACGTGCATCTGCTTTGGTTGAAGATACTGCTGCATTTTCAAGTGTGCAGGTGGATAATCTCGCTGCCTCTGCTGAAGCTGAAATGCCCTGGAGATAATATATTTGGGAATTTGAAGTTTTACGTTTATCTACTACACGTATTTAATCATCAACACCCATAGTATGCTGCTTGGGAATGGACAGCTGAGAAAAGCAAAGGAGTTATTTTAAAAGGTTTAACCTACAAGCAGCAAGTTTCTCCTCTGCCCAGCATCAAATCTCCGTTGTGCTACTAACAAAGACCTTGATTAAAAGACAGAGAACGTTAAATATAAGAAGGCACAATGCGTGACAAAGACAGCTTAAGACTCTTTTACCATCCACTCTGTTTCAAAGTTGGAAAAGATGTATAAATACTGATAAAGTTTATACACAGACAAGAGTCCCATCTCAGTCCTTAAAGTTTATACAAGTATGCAGAGGGACTTTAGCAAGCTCCTCCTTCAGCATCGAGTCAGTGTGACTCAGTCCCTTCAAAGGCACCCTTGGCTCTGTTTTGTTGCTCTTGTTGTTACTGAAAAAAGAGAGACACACAGGGATGTAAAACAAAATCATAAGAAATAAACTAGAAACTTCTCTATAGTAATTAATGACACCTGAACATCCACAACAAATTGGATGCATTATTGGTGGCTGGCATTCTCATTCTGCACAGCACTCGCCACTAAAGGCAGGGACACAGGGTGTCTCAGCCCCATGCCTGATCAATCCCTCACAGGAGGACTTAAATGCCCGATGGCTTAAAATACCACCTCCCACCCCCATATACACCAATAATATTGGATTTCAAGAGAGTACAATGCCTCAAATGACAGAATTATGTTTCCCACTACACAGTTCTGTTCTCCTTAAGTCCTATCATCTAGGAGTCACTTAACTGCCTACTAAGTGATTTTCTTTCATCTTCTTTGGAACCCCATTTAGTTTTACAAAACCCTGAAAATTCCAAACTTCAGTGATTTTATGACAGATCAATTAAGAAAATGTGCCATTCTTATAGTTTATAACTCAATTTTTATAATAGAGGTCCTGCTCATTCTCCCATCTTCCCTCTGCGCCACTCAAAATTCAATCCGATTCAATCTCTATATTCAGGCAAGTGCTAAATCCATCAAATATCAAATGATTTTCTATTCCGTATCAAAATTATAAAATATTATACTATTCTAATAATAGATGCTAAAAGAAACCTACTTGGGTTAATTTGGCTCACGAACCAGGTTTAAAAAGCAAATATGGAGAGATAGCTTCAAGATGGCAGAGGAGTAGGACATGGAGATCACCTACCTCCCCACAAATACATCAAAAATACATCTACACAAGGAACAGAACACGTACTGCACGCTGGCAGAAGACCTCAGGCTCCCAAAAGGCAAGAAACTCCCTACGTAGCTGGGTAGGGCAAAAGAAAAATGAAAAGAACAGAGACAAAAGAACAGAGATGGGACCTGCATCTCTGGGAGGGAGCTGGGAAGGAAGAAAAGTTTCCACACACTAGGAAGCCCCTTCACTGGAGGAGATGAGGGTTGGGCAGCAGGAAATCTTCGGAGCCATGGAGGAGAGCACAGCAACAGGTGTGCAGAGGGCAAAGTGAAGACTTTCTCGCACAGAGGATCACTGCTGACCGGCACTCACCAGCCTGAGGGGCTTCTCTGCTCACCCACTGGGGCAGGCGGGGGCTGGGAGCTGAGGCTCGGGCTTCGGAGATCAGATTCCAGGAAGAGGACTGGGGTTGGCTGCAAGAACACAGCCGGAAGGGAGCTAGTGTGCCACAGCTACCCGGGAGGTAGTCCAAGACTACCTACCCGGGAGGCAGTCCAAGAAAAGTCTGGACCTGCCTAAGGGGCAAGAGACCATTGTTCCAGGGTGTGCGAGGAGAGGGGATTCAGAGCACCGCCTAAATGAGCTCCAGAGATGGGAACGAGTCACAGCTATCAGCACAGACACCAGAGACAGACATGAAATGCTAAGGCTACTGCTGCAGCCACCAAGAAGCCTGTGTGCGAGCACAGGTCTCTATCCACACCTCCCCTCCCGGGAGGCTGTGCAGCCTGCCACTGCCAAGGTCCCGTGATCCAGGTACAACTTCCCCACGAGGACACACAGCACGCCTCAGACTATTGCAACATCACGCCAGCCTCTGCCACCACAGGCTCGCCCTGCATTCCGTACCACTCCCTCCCCCTGGCCTGAGTGAACCAGAGCCCCCGAATCAGCTGCTATTTTAATCCCGTAATGTCTGGGTGGGAACAGAAGCCCTCAGGTGACCTACACAAAGAGGCGGGGCCAGATCCAAAGCTGAACCCCAGGAGCTGTGCGAACAAAGAAGAGAAAGAGAAATCTCTCTGTGCAGCCTCAGGAGCAGAGGATTAAAGCTCCACAATCAAATTGAAGTACCTACATCTGTGGAATCACTGAATAGACAACGAATCACCCCAAAATTGAGCTGATGGGCTTTGGGAGAAACTGTTGACTTGGGGTTTGCTTTCTGCATCTAATTGTTTCTGGTTTTATGTTCATCTTAGTTTAGTATTTAGAGTTTATTATCACTGGTATGTTTATTGATTTGGTTGCTCTCTTTTCATATATATGTATTTTTCCTTTTTTCCCCTTTTGTGAGTGTGTATGTGGATGCTTCTTTGTGTGATTTTGTCTGTATAGTTTTGCTTTTACCATTTGTCCTGGGGATGTGTCTGTCCATTTTTTTGTTTTTTTTGTTTTTTTAGTATAGTTTTTAGCGCTTCTTATCATTGGTGGATTTGTTTTTAGTTTCGTTGCTCTCTTCTTTCTTTTTATTTCTTTTAAATTTTTATTTTTTAATAATATATTTTTTATATTTTATTTTAATAACTCTATTTTATTTTATTTTTCTTCCTTTCTTCCTTTCTTTCTTTTTCTCCCTTTTCTCCTGAGCTGTGTGGCTGACAGGGCCTTGGTGCTCCGGCTGGGGGTCAGGCCAGAGCCTCTCAGGTGGGAGAGCCAACTTCAGGACACTGGTCCACCAGAGACCTCCTGGCCACACGTAATATCAAATGACAAAAGCTCTCTCAGAGATCTCTGTCTCAATGTGAAAACCCAGCTCCACTCAACGACCAGCAAGTTACAGTGCTGGACAACCTATGCCAAATAACGAGCAAGACAGGAACACAAACACACCGATTAGCAGAGAGGCTGCCTAAAATCATAATAAGTTCACAGACACCCCAAAACACACCACCAGACGTGGACCTGCCCACCAGAAAGACAAGATCCAGCCTCATCCATCAGAACACAGGCACCAGTCCCCTCCATCAGGAAGCCTACAAAACCCACTGAACCAACATTACCCACTGGGGGAAGGCACCAAAAACAACAGGAAAAACGAACCTGCAGCCTGCAAAAAGAAGATCCCAAACACAGTAAGTTAAGCAAAATGAGAAGACAGAGAACTACACAGCACATGAAGAAGCAAGGTAAAAACCCACCAGACAAAACAAATGAAGAGGAAATAGGTAGTCTAAATGAAAAACAATTCAGAGTAATGACAGTAAAGGTGATCTAAATCTTGGAAATAGATTGGAGAAAATAAAAGAAACGTTTAACAAGGACCTAGAAGAACTAAAGAGCAAACAAACAATGGTGAACAACACAATAAATGAAACTAAAAATTCTCTAGAAGAAATCAATAGCAAAATAACTGAGGCAGAAGAACAGATAAGTGACATGGAAGATAAAATAGTGGAAATAACTACCACAGAGCAGAATAAAGAAAAAAGAATTAAAAGAATTGAGGACAGCCTCAGAGACCTCTGGGACAACACTAAATGCACCAACATTTGAATTATAGGGGTCCCAGAAGAAGAACGAAGGGACTGAGAAGATATTTGAAGAGATTATAGTTGAAAACTTCCCTAGCATGGGTAAGGATTGTCAATCAAGTTGAGGAAGCACAGAGAGTCCCATACAGGATAAATCCAAAGAGAAACATGCCAAGACATATATTAATCAAATTATCAAAAACTAAATACAAGGAAAAAATATTAAAAGCACTAAACTAAAAGCAACAAATAACATACAAGGGAATCCCATGAGGGTAACAGCTGATCTTTCAGCAGAAACTCTGCAAGCCAGAGGGGAGTGGCACGACATATTTAAAGTGATGAAAGAGAAAAATCTACAACAAAGATTACTCTACCCAGCAAGGATCTCATTCAGATTCGATGGAGAAATCAACAGCTTAAAGACAAGCAAAAGCTAAGAGAATTCAGCACCACCATACCAGCTTTACAACAAATACTAAAGGAACTTCTCAAGGCAGAAAACACAACAGAAGGACAAGACCTACAATAACTAACCCAAAATAATTAAGAAAATGGTAATAGGAACATACATATCGATAACTACCTTAAATTTAAATGGATTAAATGCTCCAACCAAAAGACATAGACTGGCTGAATAGATACAAAAACAAAACCTGTATATATGCGGTCTACAAGAGACTGACTTCGGACCTAGGACACATACAGACTGAAAGTGAGGGGTGGAGAAAGATAGTCCATGCAAATGGAAATCAGAAGAAAGCTGGAGTAGCAATTCTCATATCAGACAAAATAGACTTTAAAATAAAGACTATTACAAGAGACAAGCACACAATATAATGATCAAGGGATCAATCCAAGTAGAAGATATAACAATTGTAAATATTTATGCACCCAACATAGGAGCACCTCAATACATAGGGCAAATGCTAACAGCCATAAAAGGGGAAATTAACAGTAACACAATCGTAGTAGGGGACTTTAACACCTCATTTACACCAATGGACAGAATGTCCAAAATGAAAATAAATAAGGAAAGAGAAGCTATAAATGACACAATAGAACAGATAGATTTAATTGGTATTTATAGGACACTCCAGCCAGAAAAAGCAGATTACACTTTCTTCTCAAGTGCACACGGATCATTCTCCAGTATAGATCACATCTTGGGTCACAAATCAAGCCTCAGTAAGCTTAAGAAAACTGAAATCATATCAAGCATCTTTTCTGACCACAACACTATGAGATTAGAAATGAATTACAGGGAAAAAAAAGTAAAAAACACAAACACGTGGAGGCTCAACAATACGTTACTAAATAACCAAGAGATCACTGAAGAAATCAAAGAGGAAATCAAAAAATACCTAGAGACAAATGACAATGAAAACACAATGATCCAAAACCTATGGGATGCAGCAAAAGCAGTTCTAAGAGAGAAGTTTATAGCTATACAAGCCTACCTCAAGAAACAAAAAAAAATCTCAAACAATCTAACCTTACACCTAAAGGAACTAGAGAAAGAAGAACAAACAAAACCCAAAGTTAGCAGAAGGGAAGAAATCAAGATGAGAGCAGAAATAAATGAAATAGAAAAAAAGAAAACAATAGCAGAGATCAATAAAACTAAAAGCTGGTTCTTTGAGAAGATAAAGAAAATTGATAAACCATTAGCCAGACTCATCAAGAAAAAGAGGGAGAGGACTCAAATCAATAAAATTAGAAATGAAAAAGGAGAAGTTACAACAGACACCACAGAAATACAAAGCATCCTAAGAGACTACTACAAGCAACTCTATGCCAATAGAATGGACAACCTGGAAGAAACGGACAACTTCTTAGAAAGGTATAACCTTCCAAGACTGAAGCAGGAAGAAACAGAAAATATGAACAGACCAATCACAAGTAATGAAATTGAAACTGTGATTAAAAATCTTCCAACAAACAAAAATCCAGGACCAGATGGCTTCACAGGTGACTTCTATCAAACATTTAGAGAAGAGTTAACACCCATCCTTCTCAAACTCTTCTAAGAAATTACAGAGGAAGGAACACTCCCAAACTCATTCTATGAGGCCACCATCACCCTGATACCAAAACCAGACAAAGATACTACAAAAAAAGAAAATTACCAACCAATATCACTGATGAATATAGATGCAAAATACCTCAAAAAAAATACTAGCAAACAGAATCCAAAAACACATTAAAAGGATCATACACCACAATCAAATGGGATTTATCCCAGGGATGCAAGGATTCTTCAATATATCCAAATCAATCAATGTGATACACCATATTAACAAACTGAAGAATAAAAACCATATGATCATCTCAATAGATGCAGAAAAATCTTCTGACAAAATTCAACACCTATTTATGATAAAAACACTCCAGAAAGTGGGCATAGAGGGAAGCTACCTCAACATAATAAAGGCCATACATGACAAAACGACAGCAAACATCATTCTCAATGGTGAAAAACAGAAAGAATTTCCTCTAAGATCAGGAACAAGACAAGGATGTCCACTCTCACCACTATTATTCAACATAGTTTTGGAAGTCCTAGCCATGGCAATCAGAGAAGAAATAAAAGAAATACAAATTGGAAAAGAAGAAGTAAAACTGTCACTGTTTGTAGATGCCATGATACCATACATAGAGAATCCTAAAAATGCCACCAGAAAACTACTAGAGCTAATCAATGTATTTGGTAAAGTTTCAGGATACAAAATTAATGCACAGAAATCTCTTGCATTCCTATACACTAATGATGAAAAATCTGAAAGAGAAATTATGGAAACACTCCCATTTACCATTGTAACAAAAAGAATAAAATACCTAGGAATAAACCTACCTAGGGAGACAAAAGACCTGTATGCAGAAAACTGTAAGACACTGATGAAAGAAATTAAAGATGATACCAACAGATGGAGAGATATACCATGTTCTTGGATTGGAAGAATCAATATTGTGAAAACGACTATACTACCCAAAGCAATCTACAGATTCAATGCAATCCCTATCAAATCACCAATGGCATTTTTTATGGAACTAGAACAAATCATCTTAAAATTTGTATGGAGACACAAAAACCCTGAATAGCCAAAGCAGTCTTGAGGGCAAAAAATGGATCTGGAGGAATCAGACTCCCTGACTTCAGACTATACTACAAAGCTGCAGTAATCAAGACAATATGGTACTGGTACAAAAACAGAAACATAGATCAATGGAACAAGATAGAAAGCCCAGAGATAAACCCACACTCCTATGGTCAACTAATCTATGACAAAGGAGGCAAAGATATACAATGGAGAAAAGACAGTCTCTTCAATAAGTGGTGATGGGAAAACTGGACAGCTACATGTAAAAGAATGAAATTAGAACACTCCCTAACACCACACACAAAAATAAACTCAAAATGGATTTGAGACCTAAATGTAAAACCAGACACTATAAAACTCTTAGAGGAAAGCATAGGAAGAACGCTATTTGACATAATTCACAGCAAGATCTTTTTTGATCCACCTCTTAGAGTAATGGAAATAAAAACAAAAATTAAAAAATGGGACCTAATGAAACTTCAAAGCTTTTGCACAGCAATGCAAACCATAAACAAGAGGAAAAGACAACCCTCAGAATGGGAGAAAATATTTGCAAACGAATCAACGGACAAAGGATTAATCTCCAAAATATATAAACAGCTCATGCAGCTCAATATTAAAGAAACAAACAACCCAATACAAAAATGGGCAGAAGACCTAAATAGACATTTCTCCAAGAAAGATATACAGATTGGCAACAAACACATGAAAGAATGCTCAACATCATTAATCATTAGAGAAATGCAAATCAAAACCGCAATGAGGTATCACCTCATCCCGGTCAGAATGGCCATCATAAACAAATCTACAAACAATAAATGCTGGAGAGGGCTTGGAGAAAAGGGAACCCTCTTGCACTGCTGGTTGGTATGTAAATTGATACAGCCACTATGGAGAATACTAAGGAGGTTCCTTTAAAACCTAAAAATAGAACTACCATATGATCCAGCAATCCAACTCCTGGGCATATACCCTGAGAAAACCATAATTCAAAAAGAGTCATGTACCAGAATGCTCTATGTATAATAGCCAGGACATGGAAGCAACCTAAGTGTCCATCAACAGATGAATAGATAAAGAAGATGTGGCATGTATATACAATGGAATATTCTCAGCCATAAAAAGAAACGAAATTGAGTTATTTGTAGTGAGGTAGATGGACCTACAGACTGTCATACAGAGTGAAGTAAGAAAGAGAAAAACAATTGTCGCATTCTAACACATATATATGGCATCTAAAAAAAAAAACAAAAATGGTTCTGACGAACCTAGGGCAGGACAGGAATAAAGACGCAGATGTAGACAATGGACTTGAGGACACAGGGAAGGGGAAGGGGAAGCTGGGACAAAGTGAGAGAGTGGCATGGACATATATACACTACTAAATGTAAAACAGATAGCTAGTGGGAAGCATCCACATAGCACAGGGAGATCAGCTCGGTGCTTTGTGACCACCTAGAGGGGTGGGATAGGGAAGTGGGGAGGGAGACGCAAGAGGTAGGGTATGTGGGGGTATATGTATATGTATAGCTGATTCACTTTGTTATACAGCAGAAACTAACACACCATTGTAAAGCAATTACACTCCAATAAAGATTTAAAATTTTTTAAAAAAGCAAATTCGTTCAGAACAAAATGCTGTAGGATCCCATTTTTACCGGAAAATTCCGCTTGGCTGTCCAAAATGTTAAAGTGGGCAATTCTCTTCCAAGAACTCCCATAATAATTATTGGATTATAATTTCCACCATCCGTAAGTTTTATTAGGCTGCATAAATAAGTTTGTCTTTTATAGGCTTGCATTGGCTTTAATTCTCAAATTTATTTTGGAAAATGAAGACTGTATTGAATAATTTGACTTTCACCATGAAATGAATATGACAATATTCCACTTCAACAGCATTTGGAATTAGTATTTAAATCAACCTGTCTATTTCCTCATTACCTAAGATAGTCCCATTCTATCAAAAGCATGAGAAAACTTTGGAAGGGAAGTGATTCTTAAGAATAAGCAATGAAAAGAAAGAGAAGATTGGAAGAGTGAGAGCTTTTAAGGAAAGTGGAGGGATTCAAGAAATTAGGAAGAGTATTAGAAGGTCATGTTTTACTTATATATCAGTATATGTTAATACAGAACAACCTTAGTTTTGATACATAAATTTAAAACTTTTTAAAATTGTCTTTTAGGGTGACTGGCCATCCCAATTTTCTGACTGTTTGGTTCCAGCACTTGAAGTTCTGGCAAATTCCTCAGTCCTCAGACAACTGGGATGATTAATCATCCTGCTTTTAATTCACCTGGTGCAAAACATCTATACTTTATCATTTTTCCTTCAAACACAGAAAATACAACGTGCATACCTGAAATCTCTGGGGGCTCTGGATTTTGAGGACATGCCTCTCCCACTGATTGTGGAGCCCAGCCGTGCTTTGCCATAAATGCCTTGTAGGACCACCACAGGTAGTTTGAAAGCCAACTGTTAATTTGCCATTCATCTGGCTGGAGAAGTAATAAAATGTAATCTGTGAAAAATAATGAATGTCCAAATAATTATAATAAAGAAGTTCCCAAATGTGGAAAGTAATTCAAATGCTGTGTGCTTTCAAATACCTGACAACCCTGTTGGTTATCTGTGGAAAGAAAAACTCTGCTTCGTAAGTTTGAGGAAGGAGAATCCACGTTCGAGACCAATGAGAGGAAGTGAGCTGTTAAAAACAAGGGTCAGTGTGTTAGATGCAGAGCCACCACTGGTAAACGTATTTAACACACCAGGCAATAATTCAGGCCTATATCCACTTTGGGTCAATATATTTTTAAAGAATGAAATATTTAACCGTACCATTTATCTTTGCAAATGGTCTGGCTGATATTGTTACTTCAATATATTCCCCAGTAAAATAACTAATTGTGAGTGTACTCCCTAAAACACTGTTATGGGCTGTAGTCCATGACCAAATTCATCTCATAACTTAGAAAGTTATAACCCAGCAAAGATGATATCCAGGGAAAACATTACACTGGGACTGCCCACCAAAATAAGTAATTCAATGAAGAATTCAAAAGAGATCCTATTTTGTTGCGTTTTTCTCCGGAAAGAATTGGATCAAATAGTCCCAGCTTTTGCCAGGATTATGGAAAACGATACTGAGTCCCGATGCTCTTCTGTATGCTGCAGTACAGACCATGCCGGTCAACTTACTATTTAGAAGCCTATAAAATAAATGTGGAACATTCCCTGGGCTTTCATAGATTTTTTTGCAATGCTTGACAAGGTTATAGTGTATAATGCGGGAACCACTGTTTCCTGCTCATCTCTTTGGTATGCCACTCTTTGTCAAAAAGAATGAAAAAATGATGTTGATGATGTTGATGATGGCATACCTACCCAAATTATTCTGTGGTATTTGAAAGCTGTCTTGGAAATCAAATTTAATTGTCACATCATTGAGAGAATCAATAGTAAAATTATGAAACCTAAGAAACCTCTTCTTCCCTATAGCTATTCCCAAACTGTACCCAAATGAAGCAGAAGAACATTAATGATTGCATATAACATAGTCATAAGCATAACTGAAGTCCCTGCAATAACAGAAAATTGTTCTCAGAATGTACTACCTGGAATAATTTTATAAACATAATTTCGATGAAGAGCTGGTATCATGGTGATACAAGTGGACAACCATTATTTTGCTCTTGCTTCATAAATTCAGCAGGGAAATCAAATGCTAAGCAAGTGAATAATCAAACGAGCATAATAAGCCATATGGATTTATTGTTTGCAGTTTAAATACAATTATTTGCAACACAAATGGTAATAGTATTCAACAGGCCTTCAATTACTGTTTATAAATATTCAGCTACTAAAAAGCACTTGTGATACATACAGTAAAAATTATTTTCATTTGTCAAGGAAATCACTTAAATTAACCATATTTATTTTTGAAAGTTTGGTCCTAAAACTCAGACTGATACATTAAGGTATTAAATAACAGAACAGCATTTTCAATAAAATAATAAATTATATGAATATTTAAGCTAGGTGTTTTATAAATACAAACTATGTCATCTGGTACATTTTATGACACTGTAAATTATTCTGTATTTTGTCAAAAATTAAATGAGGTTAACCTTCAGGTTATCATAAAAAGTAAAGTTTTAAATTCAGAAACAACTTGAGATCCTTTAGCCTTTGTTCTAGTAATAAGATTTCTTTTCATGGGGTAAAAAAGTATTCAAAATGCACCCAATAACAATACTTGTTTTTTTGTTTTTTATTTATTATTTTTTTAATTCCAATTTAGTGACAATAGCGTTCTTTCAAATGCACACTCAATTTTACCTTGCTCCCTATGAGTATAGAAGTTCTTTAATTCACAGTTGGAGATGTTCCTTAGAGAACATCATCTTATAGAAAGTTATCTTGCTTTCCCTAGGACTTTAGTTATCGGGTCTACGAGTATAAAAGAAAGAAGCAGATCCTTGGCAGCATAAGTTTTTCCCACATGCCCATTCCCTCATCTGATATCCTCTCCTACTGCTGGCTCGAAGCATCAAGAAGAGACTTACAAAGCTGATTAAAAAAAAAAAAAGGTATTCAATATTATCTCCACACACCCCTTTTAGTCCTTGAGGGAGCCTAGTAACATCATACCACACAACACCATTCTCATCACATGTCTCCTATTAATCTCTACCATATTCATTTCAGTTTGTTCATATGATTCATAAATTCCCATTATATTCCTGCATCAATAAAAGCAACTTCATAGCCTATCTTCGAAACAGATTTAAAACCACCTTGTGATGAAGTCGTTAATTATTAAAGCTACAAAATAAGAATTATTAAAATTACAAAATAAGACAGGATGACTGCATTTATAATCTTTTTTTTTTTTTTTTTTTCCCGGTATGCGGGCCTCTCACTGTTGTGGCCTCTCCCATTGCGGAGCACAGGCTTCGGACGTGCAGGCTCAGCGGCCACGGCTCACAGGCCCAGGCGCTCCGCAGCATGTGGGATCTTCCCGGACCGGGGCACGAACCCATGTCCCCTGCGTCGGCAGGCGGACTCTCAACCACTGCACCACCAGGGAAGCCCTCCATTTATAATATTAAATGTTTATGTTAAAGGGCTTTTTCTTCTTAGTAGCTGGGTACATGTAGGAGTAAAACCCCAGAAGTATATAAAATATGAAAGCAACAAAAACCATGAATCAAGTTTTGAGGGCTAATTCAATAACTTTGGGCAGTGAATTACCCCAACCTTGATCCTTAGAAAAGATAAGGTAGAATTTTCAGTCTCACTTTCTTCAACTACTGATAGGCAGTCTTGCCTTTCTTCCATTTCCCAAGTTCTAAGTGATTAATGGGAATGAATGCAAGCAGGAGAAACAGAAATCCTATTGCATGCTGTAGAGTAACCAATGGGCTCAAAGGAACTCGAAAAACTGAGTATTTTAACAGTAAGATAACATCAAAAAAAAAAAATCAGGCTGCAGGAATGGATCATTGTGACAAGATCCAAGGTCTGAAGCAAAGGTTAAAATGTCAAAACTTTTGGAACAGGAAAAGTGTGTTCATTTGTGACAGAAATATGGCTCAGTTCAGATAACAGAGGTTAAATAACAGTCTTAGATACAAACTCCTTCAAGTTGGTAATTTCTGTTTATTAAATTCCATTTCTGTTGAATCATAAGGTTTGCCTCATTCCTGTTCATTAGACTAACAAGTTTGACATAAGCACATAATATTTGTTAAAACTGTATCAAAGGATACCCTCAAATAGTAATTCCCTATAATTGCTAGCACTGTGTAAATAAATGCTGCCATGTACCTTTAGGTCTGCTTCAGTGATAAAGGGCTAGGTGGATCACTTTAGGGAATCATAAAATAAGCAATAAAAATGAGAGTGATATTAATAAAAATGTCAATGTAAAGACCTCTGAAATTTTTCTCCTCAATAAAAACAATGAAAATATTGGCAAAAATGGCCACAGTAAAGCTTACAGCAAACTGGAGACCTTTTATTCAATAAATAACTGAATCTCAGTAAAAACAGTAAATTTTAGGGGGGGGGGTTCTTTTCTTTTTCTTTTTCACTTGGCCCTATTCCTACCGCTCTCCAGCTCCACAGCAACTATAAAAAATGGCAGCCCACACTCCTGGGGCAGCATGGCAAACACAGAAATGAGCAGAATAGAGTTAACACTCTTTCAAGCCTCATTACCAAATAATTATTAAATAATTATCATTATTTGATATGTCTGGTGTTTCCTGAAAGATACCACTTATAAGGCTGTCTGAGATTGCCCAGTGCAAATAGACTCTTTACAGTAGGCATGTGTTGAAAACAATTACTGGCAAGTGTTTTAACTTTACTGTTGCTTGGTGCAGTACATAACATATGGGGTCAACAATAGACTAACCAAAAGCTTAAAGCAAAACTGAAATGTTGCATAGGAGCTTTGAAATGCTCCAACATCTTCCTGCAAACCTATAGAGACACGTGCATGCATAGGGCTGTACACATGCTCTGGAAAGACCTGAAAAGGCCCTAAGCTCTCATCTCTGGCTGACTTTGAAGCTCTCTTAAGGCAGGAAGTGAAGAATAAGACAGAGATATCAACTGCCTAGGTAAGTGTTGAAGATACACCACAATAGAGTCCCTAAACGAACACTGGGAAATTTATTGGTTCCAGGCATTTAAGAAACTCTCTTTACAGCTGACCACTTAGCTGACCAAGCAGAGAATTCAATGGACACACATGACAGGAATAAAGACTTTACAGAATTATTCCAGGAAAGTCACTAAAGTAAAAACAACAAATACAACAAACCACAACAAACTGTAAAATTGAGGGAAAAAGATTTCCACACTTGCCACATTATATTGTTGTAGATGTCCGTGTTTCAAAAGAAATTGTGAGAAATGCAAAGAAACAAAAAAATGTGACTCACACAAAGGAAAAAAACAATCAAACAAAAGTGTCTCTGAGAAAGCCCAGATGCTGGACCTACCGAAAAAAAGACTTTAAATCAGATATTTAAAATATTTCAAAGATCTAAAGGAAACCATGTCTAAAGAACTAAGAAACCATGAGAATGATATCTTACAAAGTAGAGACTATCAGTAAAGAGATATAAATTATAAAATCAATAACTAATCACTATAATTGATTGTTATATTTGATAAAACTCAAAATTCAGTGTTGATGGGCACACAATATATTAAGATGCTATTTGTGGCAATAGCAGCATAAAGGTGGGGAGAATAGAGCTAGGCAGGACAAATTTCTTAAATACTATTGCAATTAAATTGTACTAATCCAGCATCGATTATTGTAATCACTATAAAGAATCCAGTAAACTAATTCAAAATATTATATATATACATACAATATATAATACATATAGAAAATATATATGTAACAGAGAAGAAAACAGTAATGGAGGAACAGAGTAACAAGAAAGACATAGACAAAACAAATAGCAGATAGCAGGTGTAAATCCTATCTTATCAATCAAAAGTCTGAGGTTGATATATTGTATAAAGACATAAGCCAACAATTCAACTACAAATTAAAGGGTTGAAAATAAAGAAATATAAAAAATATACAAACAACTAAAAGAGAGCTGGAAATTCATAAAACATATTTTAATGCACAATAAAAATGTTATTAGAGACATAAAAGAACAATTTATAATGAAAAAAGAATCAACCCATCAAATAACAATTATAAATATATATGCACCTAAAAACAGAGCCCCAAAATATAAGAAACAAAAACTAATAGAATCAAAGTGAAAACAGAGAATTCAACAATAATAGTTGGAAACTTCAACACCCCATTTTTCAGAATGAATAGAACAATTAGACAGAAGATCAGTACGGGTACAGAAGACTTGAGCAACACTATAAACCAGTTAGACCTAACAGACACATATGGAATCCTCTATCCAACAGCAGCAAAATGCATATGCTTCTATTATGTACACAAAATGTTCTCCAGGAACGACCTTATTTTAGGCCACAAAACAAGTCTCCATACATTTAAGAGGATGTTAATCATACAAGTATGTTCTACAGCTACAATGGAGTGATTTGAGTCAAGAACAGAAAGAAAGAAAGAAAAACAGAAACAGAAAGAAATTAAGGAAATTTGCAAATATGTAGAAATTAAATAACACACTCCTAATGGGTCAAAGGTGAAAATCAGAAGAGAAATTAGAAAATACTTGAGATGAATAACTAATTTAACTGCATCTCATGCATTTTGAAGCATTGTGAAAATACAATATATCAAAATGCATGAGATGCAGTTAAATTTGTGCTTAGAAATAAATTTATAGCTATAAATTACTAAATTTAAAAAAAAAGTTTTAAAATCAACAATCTAAACTTGCACCTTACGAAGCTGGAAGAAGAGCAAACTAAACCCAAAGCAAGTAGTAGAAGAAAATAGTAAATATTAGAGCATAAACAAATCAAATAGAGAATAGACAACCAATAGAATAAAATTAAGTAAACCAAAAGTTGTTTTTTGGAAAGATCAACAAAATGGACAAATCTTTCACTAGCCTGACCAATTAAAAAAAAAAAAAGACAACTCAATTTACTGAATGAATAGTGAAACAAGGGTCAGAACTACCAACTTTATAGAAATAAAAAGAATTATAAGGAAACATTATCAACAAATGCAGGCTAACAAATTAGATAACCTTGATAATATGAAAAAAATCCTAGCAAGACACAAAAACTGATTCAGGACCTAAACTGACTCTAGTAGAGATAGAAAATCTGAATAGATAACAAAAGAATGAATCAGTAACCAAAAAGCTCCCCACAAAGAAATTCTCAGTCACAGAAGGATGAACTAGTGAATTCTATAAAACATTTAGAGAATTAACACTAACTTCACCAACTCTTGCACAAATTATAAGAGGAAAGACTTCCCAATCCATTCTGTGCGGCCATTATTTCCTTGATACCAAAACCTGGCAAACATGTCACGAACAGATCAAAAAAAGAGAAAATTATAGATCAATATCCCTGATTAACATACATGTAAAAATACTAAACAAAATACTGGAAAGCCTCATCAAGCAAGACATAAAGATAGAAAAAGGATTATTCACCATGACCAAGCGGAATTTACCCCAGGAATGCAAATTTGGTTCAACATATGAAAACCAATCACTATATGAAAACTAATCACTATAAAACACCATATAGGGCTTCCCTGGTGGCGCAGTGGTTGAGAGTCCGCCTGCCGATGCAGGGGACACGGGTTCGTGCCCCGGTCCGCCAAGATTCCACATGCCGCGGAGCGGCTGGGCCCGTGAGCCACGGCCGCTGAGCCTGTGCGTGCAGAGCCTGTGCTCAGCAACGGGAGAGGCCACAGCAGTGAGAGGCCCGCGTACCGCAAAAAAAAAACCCAAAAAACAAAACACCACCACCATATAAATAAAGGCCCAAAATGACATGATCATCTCAATAGATGCAGAAAACACATATGACAAAGTCTAACACTTTATTGGGATAAAAAACACTTCATATATTAGAGACGTGAACATGCTTACTTGATAAATGACATCTACAAAAAACCCTCAGCTAACATCAAACCTGATGGTAAAAGTTTAAAAAGTTTTCCACTAATGGAAATAAGGATATCTGCTATCACCAATTCCATTCAACATTGCACCGAAGTTTCTAGGTGGGCAATTAGACAAGGAAATGAAATAAAAGGCAGCCAGAAAGGAAACAGAAAGTAAAAATCTATTTGCAAATGACATGGTCTTGTACATAGAAGGTCCTAAGGAACCATGCAATTACATCAGCCCATTTGAACAGTCGATGATAATCTTCCCATGTTAAGATTAGCTAATTGGTAACTTTAATTACAACTGCAAAGTTCTTTGACAGAAGTACCTAGATTAGTGTTTGAATAACCAGGGGATGAGAGTCTTGGGGGGGACATCTTTAGAATTCTGCCCACTACAATCAGTAGCCACTAATTTGGTTCCCTTGTTCCATTTGCTATGTTATAAGGTACTGACCAAAATCTATGAGGCCTAAAGTAGTTATGTTCCTACGAGTTCTCCCTTTACTGATTCGGTTGTAGGACACTGAATCAGCATAACTAATCATCAGAATTGCGAGACTTCATTTGCAGAGAACTAAAATCTTCTGAGTCCTTTCCAACCACTTTAATTGGTAAAAGTCCCTGCCCACTTTCATTTGGCAGAATCTCAGTCTACTGACCATCTGGCTATGATTCAAAAGGTACATTCTTTGAAATTTGTATCATATTTATTTCAATATACATTTATTTTATGTATTTCTGTTCAGTATGGATTCAGTATGAGGCGGAATTAATTTGAATTAATACTCATATAAATTTAACAAATAAGTCACCTGCCTGTAAAGATAAAATTTCTGCCAAAAGGAAAGCAAATGATATAAAGGAAAAAGTTCTATGTCTACAGAGAAATTGTAGCACATATTATTTTGTGGCTCTAATTAGTGAAATAATATCATTTACTTTAAGATAGGTTTACTACTAATTTATGTGGAGTAATTTCATTGGCGTCATATCAGTTAATTCAAATAATCATCTGGGTTGTCAATTATGCTTCCCTGACTGATATATTACCTGAATTTGAAATAAAAGGAATGAGGAAATAAACAAATATATTATCCAATAAAAAATAAGCATCACGTTTATAGAAGAATTATATAAACCTCATGTAGCTTATTTTAAATGCACACATGCAGGCACACATCAAGAACCCTGATATCATGAACTTGGCAATCAAAGAATTTGTGGGAAAGAAAAACAAAAACGGAAGCTCTCTGCAAAACACTACTTGAGGCAGAAAGAATTACGAAGTACCAAATGTGTATGCCTTTGAAATTAATTATGTGGTGTGGCTGAGGAGTTGCATTATCCATCAACCCTCTCATTTCCACTGCCTGCTTGGACAGTATTGGTAATTATTGGTAATAGGACTGTCAGCTGTGAAGGAGTTTGGGTAGAGATGGGAAAAGAGGGAAGGAAATGGTACTGATGAGCAAAATCTGTAACCTTTGGGTGACATAATTCCTGACATTCCCGAATACACTTTTGGCCTAATCTTCATTTCCAGAGACCGTATTCTCTAGCCATAGCAGACTGCTGTATCATTGCCTGGGCACACCAAGTAACTCTATACGGTCCTTATGGGGTTCTTTCAGTTTGAAATATTTCTTTCACTTCCTTGTCCATTGAAACATCATTCATCTTTCAAGTCCTTTCTCAAATGCCCTTCTCCTTTCCAGTGTCAGAATTTGCCTATAGCCACAGAGCAATCTGCTCAGACTAATATTATAGTACTTTTCTAATTTCTCCCTGTATTAAAATTAACTGGGTTATTCTTGAGAATGCTTTCCAAAGAGATCATAAACACTCTAATATGCAACATGTATCTTAAAAATCTTTATAACATTCACAGCCTTTATCATGATGCCTTACACACAGGGCTTAATAAGAGCTTTTGAACTGAAATTAACAATTGATACCAACATATAAAATTATATTTCATAAACATAATAAATTTTTCATCTTTAATTTTTACTTTTAAACTAGTGTAACTACAATATTAAAAATGCAACAAGTGGAAAAATACACTGTATACCCTCTTAATGAACATAATTCTTATTTTTATTTTTATTATAAGAAACAGGGTTAACTACTGTAATAAAATCTCCTCCATAATTGAAAATTCAGATGAATTTTTAAATAACAGTGTAATGAAGCTGATTTCTTTGCAAAATCAGAGTATAGATCAAAGTAAGCTTCACCGATGTTTGCTACAAAAATGAATTGAATACCAACCACTAAAATTAAGATTATAACTTATCTGTTAGTGGAGGAATTTTATCCTTTACTTATGTATCCCCATTGCATACTGTCAGATGCAAAAATGCTCAATTAATGTTTATTGAACAGACTAAGGGACAGCAAACTATGACCTGCAGACAAATCTCACCTTCCACCTGATTTTGCATGGCCTGAGAGCTAAGGGTTTTTACACATTTAAATGGTTAAAAAAATTCAAAAGAATAGTATTTTATGACATGTGAAAGTTATATGAATTATAAATTCCAGTGTCCATCAGTAAAGTTTTATTATAATATAGTCATGCTTTATCTTTAAGTATTGTTTATGGCAACTTTCGCAGTATAGTGGCAGGGTTGAGTAGTTGAGACACAGACTGTATACCCTAAAAAGCCACAATTATTTACTATCTGGCCCTTTAAAAAAAATATGCAGATTCCTGGAATAGAACATTAATGTTCAGGTTAATGTCTCCATTACTAAACTGCAGCTTCACTGGGGACAAGATCTGTGTTCTTGTTCACTATTATAGCTACACATACACAATGTGTGGAATAATATATTTGCCCAATAAAAAGTTTTTAAATATATAGAATAAATAAACATTACTTTTCCACTAACATCAAAATAAATGGATATTAAAACTATAAAGGCTATAAAAACTTGATCTAGAGAGTAAGAATATGAGACTCTTTTCTATTTTTTGTCTTTTGCTGTTTCTTATTAATAAAAGAATCTAAGCCACTGTCTAAATAACACAGCCTGTCAAGTATTGAGAAATAGATTATGGTTCCTAGTGCCCTTCAGAAAGGGCAGCATAGATCAGTTTAGGACATCCTGGTGTTAGAAAAACCAGTGATGAATATAATGCTTATATTAAAAAAACAAGAAAAACCTAAAAGCTTTGGCCTGAGGTTAAGCTACCACTGCAGCTAAAACACTGATAGAAAGGTTGCTATTTCCTTAGCCTGAAGAATCGGGTAAAGAAGCCAAGGACATGCAGGTCCGCCATAAATAAAGGGCAGAATTCTAGAAAGAAAAGAGCCTTAAAAAGGGGTGACCCATGTTCTATGAATAAACTCCACCCAAATCTCCACCTAAAACTGAAGCATGCATGTGCAGGGAACACTTCTAGTAACTAAAGCTAAAAGAGCTGAATTGATATTTGAACTACTGAATTGATATCTAAACTACAAAACAGAATTCTCAATTTGAGTCTAAGCAAGCTAATCACCTACTTAAACGAAATCAATCATAAGTACTCTCAATAAATATAACAGAATCCAGAGACTCTACAGTAGTAAATTTATAATGTCATAGATGTGATCCAAAATTATTTGACAGAAAAAGGACCAGGAAAATACGACCATGCCATGGGAAAAGACAGTCAACAGAGGTCAATTCTGAGATGAAGGAGACAAGGATTTTTAAATTACAATTATACTGATGCTCAGTGAAGGACAATACACTCATAATGCATGAAAGGATAAGAGATCTTAGTAGAGAAATTAACACAATTTAAAAGCAATTAAATGAAAATTTTTATATAATATCTGATATTTTTAAAAGATCATTAGATAGGCTTATAAGCATATTAAAGATGACACGGAAAAAAATCACAGAACTTGAAAATAAATCAATTGAAATTGTTCAATGTGAAAAAAGAGAAAACAATCAAACTATATAAGACCCTCAATAACAATATGTTAGACATGTTGTCTAACATCATGATGATTGAAGTCCAAGAAGGAGAGGAGAGAAAGAATGAGATGGAAAAATATATCTGAGTAAATAAGGGGAGAACACTTTCCAAAACTGGTGGAAAAACAATTTAAAATTCATGAAGCTTATTTAACTTGATTAGGACTTTTAAAAATCTCATGCCTAGGCACATTATAGCCAATTGATTAAAACCAACATAAAATATCTTGATAGCACTAAGAAAAACAAAGCTATATTAAATATAGCAAAACAATCATTTTAATAACTGTGAATGTCACATCAGGGAATAGGGAGGCCAGAAGACAGGGAAATAACATCTTTAAAGCACTAAAAGAAAAACACGTGCATGAAACAATTCTATATCTAATGAGAATATATTTCAAGAATAAAGAGAAAATAAAGACATTTTCAGTGAAGGAAAACTAACAATTTATCATCAGCAGAACTGGACTACAAGAAATACTAAAGGAAATTCTTTATGCTGAAGAGAAATGATACTAGAGACAAACTCAGATAGAAGAAATGGAGATTATTGCAAGTAATGTATATGATAAAAGAATATTTTTCTCTTCATTTATTTTTAATAATATTTAAAGAAAAATAGCATTGACTCGTAAGATTTATAACTTACATATTATAGATTATAGACGTAATACATGGGATCACTATAAAGTAAAGGACAATGAGAAAGGGATAAATGACCTATGCTTTTCTAAATTTTCTACATTGTAAGTATATTTTACAGTATCAATTTTAAGTATACTATAAAGAGTTAAGAGTATATGCCATAATCCCTAGAGTTACTACAAAATTAAATGTTAAGACATACATCTAAAAAGCCAATTAAAAAAGGATTTTTAAAAATAGTCAAATAATCCCAAAGAAGGCAGAGAAGGAGACCAGAAGGATCAAAAACAGAATGTTCAAACAGAAGACAAACAATAAAATGTTGAGCTAAATCTAACAATACCAATTATTACATTAAATTTAATGGATTAAACATTCCAATGAAATGAATTATCATAATGGATACAAAAGCAAGATTCAACTATATGCTGTCTCCCAGAGACACACTTTAAGTATAAAGACACAGACAGGTTGAAAACAAACAATAGGAAAAAATATATCGTAAAAACAACGTAAGAAAAGACAGATGACTTGCACACTATTTTATCACCTTAACCTAAATGATAGTTATAGACCCCTATACCCAATAATTGCAGAATACACATTCTTTTCTAATTCACGTGGTATTTTCACCAAGACAGATTATATGCTGTATCATAAACTAAGTCTCAAAATATTTTAAAAGATTGAAATAAAAGAATGTATTAACCAAAAGGTAATTAAAATCAGAAGTCAATAATAATGTCAAAACCCCACAAACATAATATTTGGAAATTCAACAACACACTTCTAAATAATCCATGGACCAAAGAATAAGTTACAAAGGAAATTAGAAAATGTTTTAACTGAATAATATATATCAAAACTGGTGAACCAAAATTTCCACTTCAGGAAATAAGAAAAAAAAGAAAAATAAATAAAAGGAAAATCCTAGGTAGAAGAGAAGAGGAGAGAGGAGATAAAACACAAATAATCAACAGCAGGAATAAGGGGGGTTGTTGCTATACATTCTACAGACACTGAAAGGATAACTGACTCTTAACAACTTCATGCCAACAAATTTGACACAGTAAAAATAGAAAAAATGGATTTCATAAAATTAAAGACTTCTCATTAAAAATATCAATAAGAAGATTAATATACATTCCACAGACTTGGAGAAAATATTTGTAAGCATAAATCTTAGAAAGAATGGGAAGCCAAGATATATAAAAACTGGTACAAGGAACTCTCATCCATTGCTGATGGGAATGCAAAATGGTACGGCCACTTTAGAAGACCGGCAGTTTCTTATAAAACTAAGCATACCCTCACCATAGAATCAAGCAGTCATGTTCCTTGGTATTTATACAGAGGAGTTGAAAACTTACGTGCACACAAAAACCAGCGGCTGGATGTTTACGGTAGCTTTATTCATAATTGCCAAAATGTGGAAACAACCAAGATGCCCTTCAGCAGGTGCATGGGTAAACTACAGTACATCCAGACAGTGGAATATTATTCACCACTAAAAAGAAATGATCTATCAAGCCATGAAAAGACATGGATGAAACTTAAATGCATATCAATACATGTCATTATACATTTGTCCAAATCCACAGAGTGTACAACGCCAAGAGTGAACCCTAATATAAACTACGGATGTTGCGTGAAAATTATGTGTCCATGTAGGTTCATTGATTGTAACATATGTACCACTCTGGTGAGGAAGTTTTGTAGTGGGGGGAGGCTGTGTGTATGTGGGAGCATGGGGTGTACAGGAAACCTGTGAGGTCTCTTCAATTTTGCCGTGAATGTACTCCAAAATTAGAGCCTATTTTAAAAATTACAACTCATTCATAAAAAACAAGTAGCCCAATAAAAATTAAGCAACATATGTGAGCAGAAAATTTACAAAAGAAGATATATTAATAGCCAATAAGCTCATGCAAAAGAGACCAATATCAATAGTCATCAGGAAAATTCAAATTCAAACCACGGTGAGATACCACCACATACCTAGCAGAATGATCAAAATGAAACCACTAAATAGAAAATATTAACAAAGGGGCAGAACAACAAGAAGTCTCATAGATTGTTGGTAGGAGTGTGAAATTGTACAGCTACCTTAGAAAAAGCTCTGGCAGTCCTCATAAAAGTAAACATCCATTGATGCAGCATTTCAGTTCTACGTATTTACCAAAGAGAGTTAAAAACATATATTCACAATGACTTGTACAAAAATATTCATAGCAGTTGTATTTATAATAGCCCAAAACAGGAAAAAAACACAGGTGTCCATCAATAGGAGATCTGACGAATAAACTTATTCAATTGCAAACTGCTCAGCAATAAAAAGGAAAGAACTCATGTTACATGCTACAACCTGGATGAATCTGAGAGCAAAGTGAGAAAAGTCTTACACAAAAGGGCATACAATGCACAAGTTCATTTAAATGAAGTTCTAGAATAGGCAAAACTAATCTACGGAGGAGGAAAAGGGATTAAAGCAGTGATTATTTTGAGAGCAGAGGATGGGAGCAAGGATTGACTAGGAAGGGACCTGAGGGGACTCTCTGGTGTGACAGTAATGTTTCACATTTTGTTAGGGGTTTGAGTTGCACAGGTGAATGCATTTGTCAGAACTTATCCAATAGTACTGATACACTTAAACTGGTATTTTCATATAACGTAAGTTTTACTTCAAAGGGAAAAAAAAAGAACTGTAATGAATACCTAACTCCAGCACAAGGACAAACTTTTTCTTAAGGGACCAAATAGTTTAGGCTTTGTCGACATACGGTCACTGTCACAACCACTCAACTCCAAGACTGTAGTACAAAAGCAGCCACAGACAATTTGTGAATGAATGGGCATGGCTGTGTTCCACTAGAACTGTATTTACAAAAATAGGAAAATGACCCACAGGACATGGTTTGTTGATCTCTGCGTCTAGTTAATGATACCATGTTGCCGTATTTGCGGTAAAGTTATTCCTGCAACTTTCTCTGAATGCATAGAAAATATGACAGATTGATGGATGGAGAAAGGGTTGGGTGGATGGATAGATACTGATAAAACAAACATAGAATAGTAATTTTAATTATATAACCTAAGTGGTAGGTATATGGTTAGTCGCAGTAAGTTTTTTCAAACTTTTTCACATTCTTGAAAATTTTTATAATAAACTCTTGTTGGGGGAACATACAAATAAAAAAATAAGTGGGTTCATAGATCCTGTTCATAGCTTACTAGGCAAGATAGAGCTAATACGGCCATAAATTAAGAAACACAGTGTAGATGAAACTTTCAAAGCTATTATGTGCTGCCCAACAATCCCACATGACCAAAGAAATGCTGCAGAAATGGGTCCTGCAGGTGTGTCTGTGGAGGATAGCAAAGGACCTCCAGTCCTAGACTATGATCATCATACCTCCCTAGAACAGAATAAAAAGACTGGATGCTGTTTAATAGTGTGTGTGTTTCATAATATAATATATGGGTTTTAGACCCAATTTAGCAATTGGTTAAAATAAGTTCTCATAATCCCATTTAAACCTAATTTTAAATACCCAAATAAGAAAAATAATCTGTGGTATAAAAGGAAATATTAACTTTCCAAATAATGTCTTTTATCTTTGATAACCTATACAGTTTAGGTTTACAGAGAACTATATATTTTAAAAACCTCACGTATCACCTTTACCATGAGCTGAATTCTAGAATTATTTTAAACTATTTTTATAAGAATTAAGAAAAACTCATATTTGTTATAAGAAAAACTTTTATATTCTTATAAGAAAAACTATTATATTCCATTCTTTTAAAAAAGTTTTACTATCATTGCAAAGATATATTTGAATTTGTGTAATGATACTATTTTATCTAATTACAATGTTATACACTTTTAAAAATCAATACTACATCTTAATCACTTTGCCTCAAGCTTTAGTAGACTTCAAATATTGACACAGTGATGTTTTTAATGTTCTAATAGATTTTCAAACTTAGCTCTGAAAACTTCTCAAGGCATTGATTACATGATGAAAGATATTAATCTGGAGCACTGACAAATTATTTCAAGTGTAAGTTAATCAAAAATTTTATTACTACTCATGAAATAAGGATTGTTGAATGGAGACAAGATTCCAGCATGACTACTTTTTCCATAAACATTTTCAAGCACCTTATATCTGAAGGCAAAACATTTGCTTATTTAAAGCAGTCTCTAGGGAAATACTCATATTTTAACATTTAATTGTAGTTATAAGAGATGCATCACTATTATTAAAACCACTAGCCTTCAATTATTATGCTAGGCAACATTTTGCCCCTCTTTCCCTATGAGGCTTATAGTATTATTATTATTTCCATTTTACAGATGAGGAAACTGAGACCACACAGCTAGCAGGTTAGCAGGGCCAGTGTTCATACACAACCAGTCTGACTCCAGAGATCTTAAATTAAACCAAGCGATATAGCTAAGATAGTGTCTGCCTATATAACATTTCAATTTTGATGTGAATTGATCCCATTTTATCTCTTTACTAGGCTATCAAATGGCAAAATAAGAAAAGAGAAGGAAGAAAGAAAGAGGGAGGAAATGGAGGAGAAAAGAAAAGGGGTGGAGACCCTGATGTTGTCTAACTTCAAGACGAGGTGGCAAGAAGAAGAGAATCAGAGCCACATATAACATAAAAAGAAAATATCAAGTATGCTGCCCATGATGGAGACTAAGGTAAGTAGCTGTATACTGTGAAAAATCTTCCTCTAAGTAAAAGGAAAAAACAGTGAGGAGGTTCTAAAAGGGAAATGGAATTACAATGGTTAAAATTTGGGAACCAGATTTAATATCACCATCTAACACAACTGTATCCATAATAAATGTTTCATGTAATTGCAGTGAGTCGGTCCTGTTTGTGAAGTCTGGCTCCCCCCGTTTTTATTTTTAGTGATAAAGTTGGCTTATTCCTAACAATTGTTAAACACTCTTTTTTAAAACTTATTTTTGTCATCAAAGCCAAGGACAATAAACTCCATTTTACTTACATAAGAGTTAAAATTAGGAACACCAAAATTATTCAGAAATGTACTAAACATCAACTTTTATCAGGTATTTTATGACAAGCTCTACTTACAATATCTTACTTAGCTCTCAAATCCTATCTTATGATAGATTTTAGAGTTGAGAAAACCAAGGTTTAACAAAGTAAATTGCTCAAGATTATATAGCTAGTGACAGCACCAAAATTCTAACCACATGTACAGTATTTATGTAAACATTTCCAAACCACTAACATCTAATCACTTTAAATTGTCTCTAGGGAATACTCATATTTAACATTTAGTTGTATTTATTTGAGAAAAGTATAAATTTTATTAAAAAATCACCAGCCTTCAATTAGTTATGCCAGGCAAAAGATTACCTCTTTTCATACCATGTGTAAGGCCATCAGGTGAAGGCAGGCACAGAGTCAGTTTTTGCTTTACTAAAATATCTTAATCACCTGGTATAAAATGGCAAGTGAATGAACTTCATTAGTTAACAACTAAAGAAATGAATAAATGTCTGCCTCCAGAACTCCCATCAGAGCTTTCTAGTCAGCCGAAGAATTCAAGTATTACTAGAGAAAGCTAAAATCAGTCTAAACAAAAGCAAAGATATTTGACAAATTAACCTATGGAGTACTATGTTTAAATTTCACAGTTTCCTTACAGAGTCAAAATAGCTAGAAAATCCCAATTATTATCTAGATAGACCTTTGAGGTCCCAGGAACCCAATTATAAGTATCTAATATGACATTTTAGAATCATAAATATCTTGAATATAGTTAAAGAATGTATAAAATTAGACATCATCATCCTTAATATCTAACCATCAGCTCTGATTCTACTGTCCTTACCAACCACTTGACCAAAAAAAAAAAAAAAAAGTTCAAAGCACTTACCAGACATATCACCGTTGTGGTCATGAAATGGAGGTGATGGGCCAGTTATCCCACTCCTCTTTCCCCAGCCAAGTCGCAGACTCTGATCTTGCATCATACTACAGAGTCCATCCTCAAAATCACATCTTTCATAGTTTGAGCCTAATGGGAGAAAAAAGAAATCCACTTTCACAACCCCACATGTGGCTTTTTAAGAAATAAAACAATAGGTGAAAAAGAAAGCTTAGGAACAAATTACAAAGAGATTAACATCAGGATAATTTCTCACAATTTAAGTCTACTTCATCAATGCAAAGCTTTTTTGCATATGACATTCAAATAAATCACCACATATTAAAAACCAGTGTGGTCATACAGAAAGAATGCCACTCATGAGGTCAGAAGACTGAGGACCTAATCTTGATTTTGTCTCTTATTAACTGAGGGCCTTGCTAAACCACTTAACCACACCAAGCCATTTTCTTCACCTATGAAATTGAAATAATGGCATGCTGCCCTTTCTCCCTCAAATGACTGCTCTGAGAATCTTATGACATAATATATATATAAATACAACTCTTAGGCACCACAAAATATGAGGCATTATTATTAAGGTTACATCTTCACATCCACCTTAATGTTCCAGCCATATCAGAATTTCAGGTTTGGGCAGACCATTTCAGAGAGGACCCTCTGATACAAATTCAGCCATTGTGGCTGCGACGGAACCCTGGAATTAAGCAAAGCACCTCCCCGTTGAATCTCAATGTTCTTGAAATCCCTGGTGTTTTTAATCACAACAAGGCATTTTCTGGCTTTTTTTTTTTTCTTTTCTTTTTCTCTTGGTATAAGTGATCCAAGAGGCTTGGGAGAGGGAGAAAGACCTGGACACTTGGTTGCTCACAATAACGCCCCCCCCCCAAGGAGGGCTTTATTCCATTATCCACCATCTGTAAATGTCACTCTCTAAAAAAACAGATTAATTCAATGGCAACTATACCGTCCCTGGGTTGTAGCTCTTAGTAACTGGAGATGTTCCTTTGACAAGCTTGTTCTTGTGCTAACTGGTTGCATTAGCCACGGTGGTTATTCTGATTAATAGATAGACAGTGCCTGGCAACCCAGTCACAAAAACGTAATTTTTAGTCACATTTCGGAAAAATATTACTTAGTAATAATACATCTGGTGCATACCCTTGAGAACATCCATGTGAGTACTGAAAGCTGAATTAGAAACTACACTTTTAAACATTATCTAAACCTGCTTTATTACCAATGGTCTATTCTATTATTTTTAGTCCTAGCTTCCTTATTTTGAAAGATTTTACAAAGCAGCTGTATTCTGTAATGTTAACAGGTATCTTCATAGCCACGATTTACTGAGGGAGATCAGTGCTAGGCATTCTAAGTGCGGTAGTTTATTTACTCCTCAAAAAAACCTTACGAAGCAGGCAGCCGGTGAACGTTGGGGCCAAGATTGGAACCAGATCGTTTTTGACTCCAGAACCTGAATTCTTAAATCTCTGTTCCAAGGTCTCATTGTTAAGCCACTAACCCACTTTTACCTCTAGAATTAGAGGCCTGTCAGAGTTTCTAATACTGAGGAAACCAGTATTTCCAGGCAGAATTCATGTCATTCTATCTAAAAGCTGAGAAACTTGATTAGTCTGTGAATCATACCGTGCTTAAATTTACAATTGCCTTAAGGCCTTTGAAATATTTAGAATATCCAGAATATCCCAATCATTACCTCATGGAGCCCTAGTGGTCCAGGGAAGCTGGTTAAACAGAAAATGAACTAAATTATATAGTTATTTATACATGAATGTGCATGTCATTCAACTAGTTATGCATGTGTATCTTCATAAGTATGTATGTTTTCAAGTCTCTTTTAGTCCCAGTATTTTTTCCAATGATCTACTTGTGATTACAAAATATTCTAAACTATTTTTATCACCATATTTCAGCAATTATGTGTATGAAATGTACACACACACTCACATAGGTGTCAAACAGTTTTTAAATACCAAGAAATTACCTTGCATTACAATTACTTAGTTGATGTCTGTTTCCAATGTTCTTTGTTCTCTTTAATAAACAAGGATAATGATGATGTATTCTGGAAGTGTTAGAACTAGAAAAATGGCTAAATGAAACATTTTTATTTCTGAATAGTCTCAACAGGGGTTCCTTTTGTTACAAAATCAATCTAATGAGCATACATTTTCCAACTAATTGTTATTAAAAAAGCAATCATGAACTTCTCATAACTGCCAGATTATTCAAAAATGCATCAGAAAATTTTCTAAGTATTCATTTTCCTCCCAGTAGAGAATTGTGTATTTTAAACCATTTGAACAATTTTTCCTGAATTGTGGTTGACTTGCCTTTTATAATCTCATATCCCCCACATCTACATTCAAATCTGATAGTACTTACTATACTAAAGTGTGTCTGCGTGGAGATTTTCCTGCTACCACAGCAATGCTGCAGTCGGACAACATGAGGAACGGGAGGAATGGGATGCAGGAACTTAGGAGAATCCACGTTCCTCGGCTTTTTGAACTTGAGCAACTCATCATTTTGTTTTTAATTTTGTGATCCCACAGGTCCAGCATACTGCAGTGAAAAAGAGAGGGTATCTCCATGTTGTGCTTTGAGGTTGCTTGGAAGACCCAATTATCTTCTGAATTGGCTTCCACCATGCCAGATTCTCTCATTAAAATTTTACTGCAGAGCCATTCGTGGATTCAATCATTAACACCATAAGTGGAGAAAAATATTAAACTATATCCTCAAGTGATAGTTAACATAGGGCATGCTTCTGAGAAAATGGTAAGGAATAGAAAAAAATTTTAACAGTGGTAGTGGTGAAGAAATTGATGCAGAGCTCGGGATTAACTTAGTATGAGTAGATCATCACAATATAAAGTTCTTAGAAGACAGGGAAACTGTAAGAGTTAGGAGAACTCTAAAAAGGAGAGGTAGAAGGTATTAAAAGCAAGCCATTTGTTTCACAATTTTGCCTGGGCCTATATTAATAATGCACGTTTCTTTTCCTCCTGAAAGTTCTATGAGGCACAGTTGCAGACTTGCCTAATGTTAAATCCTGCTTTTCTTGGAAAACTGTGCCAAAATATAGAATGCATCATTTTAACCATTTCACGTATATAGTTCTGTGATAAAAACAGTAATTCACATTCATATGCAACCATCACTACCATCCAAGTCCACAACTGTTTCATTTTCCCCAGCTGAAACTTTTCATTCCTCCCTCCCGAGCCCCTCGGAACCACCATTCTACTTTCTGTCTAAAAATTTGACTACTCCAGGTGCCTCATATAAGTGGAATCATGCAATATTCGTCCTCTTGTGATTGGTTTATTTCACTTAGTATAATTGTCCTCAAGGTTCAGCCATGTTGTAGCATGTGTCAGCATCTCCTTCCTTTTAAAGCTGAATAATATTCCACTTATGTATCTACCATATTTTATTTATGCATTCACCTGCTGGAGGATACTTGGGTTGCTTCCACTTTTTGGCTATCGGGAATAAGGTTGTTATCAACATGGGTGTACAAAAATCTGTTGGAGTCCCTTTTTTCCTTTCTTTTTGATATGTCTCCAGATTTGAATGGCTGTATTATACAGTAAGTCTATTTCTAATATTGAATGGAATTGCCATACCATTTCCACAGAAGCAAAAAGGCTTTACATTCCCACCACCAATGCACAAGTGTTCCAATTTCTCAACATCTTTGCCAATACTTGTTATTTTCTTGGGTTTTGTTTGTTTGTTTATAATAGCCATCCCAATAGATGTGAGGTGGTATCTCATTTTGGTTTTGACTTGCATTTTCCAAATGATCAATGATATTGAACATCTTTTCATGTGCTTATTGGACATCTGGATATCTTCTCTAGAGAAGTGTCCATTCAGGTCCTTTGTTCATTGCTTGTTTTTTGTTGTTGAATTGTACGAGTTCTTTATTTATTCTGCATGTCAATGTCTTAGATATATAGTTTGAAAACATTTTCTTCCATTCCATGGATTGACTTCTCATTCTGATAGTGTCCTTTGATACACAAAAGTTTTTCATTTTGATGAGCTGTAATTTATCTAGTTTTTCTTTGTGGCCTGTGATTGCCAAAAAATCATTGCCAAATCCAATGTTATGAGGCTTTTCCCCTGTGTTTTCTTCTAAGGGTTTTATAGTTCTAGCTCTTACATTTAGGTCTTTAACCTATTTTGAGTAAATTTTGGATATGCTGTAAGGTAGGGGTCCAAGTTTAATCTTTTTGCATATAGATGTCCAGTTTTTACCACACTGTTGAAAAGACTATTCTTTCCCCATTGAATGGTCTTGGCACCCTTGTCAAAAATCATCTGACCATCTATGAGACAGCTAATTTCTAGGCTCTCTATTGTATTTCATTGGCCTATGTGTCTGTCTTTATGCCAGTTCCATATTCTTAATTACTGTAGCTTTGTAGTAAGTTTTGAAATCATTAAGTGTGAGGGCTATAAGATGGTTCTTTTTCAAGATTGTTTTGGATATTTAGGGTCCCTTAAGATTCCATATGCATTCTAGGATGAATTTTACTATTTCTGCAAAAAATATTCTTGGGATTTTGAGAGGGATTACTTTGAATCTATAGATCACTTTGGGTACTACTGACATCTAAACAATATTAATTCTTCCAACCCATGAACATGAGGTGTCTTTCCATTTATTTGCATCTTCTTTAATTTCTTCCAGCAACAATTTTTTGTTTTCATAACCTTGGTTATGTTTAGTCCTGAGTATTTTATATTGTTTGAGGCTATTATGAATGGACTTTACTTCCTTTTTAGACTGTTCATCGTTAGTGCACAGAAATGCAACTGATTTTTGTGTGTTGATTTTGAATCCTGCAACTTTGCTTAATTTGTTTCTTTGTTCTGACATTCTTTTCATAGACTTTTGGAGTTTTCTACATTTAGGATCACATTTTCTGTGAACAGAGATAATCTGACTTGTTCATTTCCAATCTGAATTGCTTTTATTTCTTTTTCTTATCTAATTGCTCTGGCTTGGACTTCCAGTACTATGTTGACAGAAGTGATGAAAGAGGGCTTTCGGTCTGTCACCATTGAGTATGACGTTAGTTGTGGGTTTTTCATATACAGCCATTTGTGAGTTAAGGTAATTTCTTTCTATTCCAAGATTGTTAAGTGCTTTTATCTCCTTCCCTTCTTGAGGAAAGCTATTTATTACATAGTTACAAAATTTTACATACATTTTACTGTTTGGAAAATGATTTCCTTCATGTAGATAGCATATAAAAACATTTGTACAAAGAATTACCTCCCTTACTCTCATTTAATGTAAAAATTAATGGCCAGTTCCTGCAAAGGATGAAATAAATTCAAAATAGTCCAATTAAATGAAAGTAAAATTTATTCTCAAAAGTAGATTTCCATGAAAGAGTGCTATTATTTGGCCTGGCAATGTGAAACCATTAATTAATTTTTATCAGGGAAATGTTTATCTTTCACACTGAACTAATTTTATTAGTTTCATTGAAACAAAAACAGGAAAAACTGTAAATCAGAAAGGTATGTGATAGCATATGGAATTACAACTTCCATAGCTCACACCAGAATTATCTAATATTACTTAAGTTGGAATCTTGTCATATAGTTGCCTTTAATCTCAAGCCATTGAGCACATCTTTGGCAAGAATTTGACATAGATACCATCATTGTCACATGAGAAAAAGATTTCCAAACCATATTTTAACTATAACACTGTTTCAAGATTAGTGAATTTCACAGAATTTGTTATAATAGCCCAAACTAAGACATTTTGCTATGATGAATAGGAGTTTTAGTTGATTAATAAAAAATATGTTTAAAACATTTTACATCCAATGTAGTGGTAAGATAAATATTGCACATGAAATCTCACATTTCACTCTATTAATGCTTATCTTCAAGTATTTTAATGAACTTCTACAACTACTTTTAAAAGTAGTTGACATTTATGTCATCCTACTGAAGAAACAATGTACTTACTATCATCTGATTAAACACTACCACCTCTCAGATTTTCAGAATGCACCTCTAATGTAATTTTCACACATTTCACATACAAATTTAGATTTATATGAAGTAAAGACCTTTTGAAAAAATTATTATTCCTAAATCCAAAAAAGTTTGCAAAAGAAGTTAGGTAATACTTCAAAACTTTATATTTCATCAAATCAAAGTATTAAAAATAGACCAAATGGAAATGTTCTTAAGCAAGACATGTACGTAGGGGAGAAATTATTTAACTGAATATATTTTTCCATTTTGAGTCACAGTAATTTTAGCTCTAAAAGTAAATGTATGGAACAGTTAATGTTAATACTAACTTCAGGTATGCTACAGTAATTATCTAATTACTGGAGTAATTTCTGAGAAAATACTGGAGTATTTTCTGGTAATATTCCAGTGGTAGGAACCCACTGCAGGGGATATATCTCAACATTGTAACACTGTATCAACAGTACAGTTTATAGTCTTATGGTTGACTCGGATCTGCATAGCAACATAAGTAATATTACTGTTTTACTGTTGAGTAAAACTAAAATAGAGTAAAGCCTTTATATATCAAATAATTCTGAACAATTACTAGAAGAGAAACTAAATTATTGCTGTGCTTAATAGAATGAGGAAGACCAGGCAATGGGGTTCTGCGTAGAAGCAGACATTGCAACACTAGAAACATAATTCTTTAAAAATACCCAGATCAGTACCACAACATGTACTTCCCTGGCTCAGGATATTAATAAATTCTAATGAAGAGAGATTCTTGTCAACATTAGAACCAAATAGTTGTTACACCTAAAAATTATTTTTCTTGCTCACGATTTATTGTGTTCAATATTGTGTATAAATAGAATTTGTTTCATTGTGAAGATTTAGTCTTTTTAAATCTAATATCTTTAAAAAATACTGAGTTAAAATAATAGGTTCAAGTATTCTGAAAAACAGGTCCATCATGTAAAATAAAAAAATTTTCAAAAACACTATTAATAGAATCAGTTGCATCCAAATTTCAACTTCAACTATGCCAATTTCATTTTAAAAAGTCAACATATTAATCTATTTCTTTAAAGCTCACACCATTTGTACTTTAAAGAGGGTCACAGATTAATTTTTTTCCCGAAACGTGACTACTGAAACATCATTATAAAGTCAGCTTCAGTAAAAAAAAAAAAATCTTGTCTATAATTTTAGCATCACAAATTTTCAAGAGAAAAACTGCTTGGCCATCATTATTCCTCCACAATATTTTCCCCCTAGTGGGTGTACAAAAGAAACTCACGCTTTAAAGTGATTCTCAATTTTATCTACAGGTTATCCCATTTTAAATAAAATACCAAAGTGGAAACTTCTCAGAAATGAAAAGCAAAAAAGCCAAAAGGTGACCTCCCAGTGTAACATTTAAAATGAAATTTGTTTATTCGACAAATCTGTTCCTTCACTCTCCTCTAAGGCTGGGCTTATTAGTATCTTTCATGTAGCTGAGACCTCGCCCACTGGGCGGCTTCCCCTTCTTTCGCATTAACCTTTTCCCTGAAGCAGGACTACGCATGTTATCACAGCAACCACGCAGAAAGGAAGCTTCAGAGGGATTAGTGGTGGAAGGGACTTTGCATTTCTTGTCAAACCAACCGAGTGGTTCATCTTAGCTGCTCACCAAAGAACAGCAAGGGCTTTCCCCAGACAGGCCAGAGAAAGGACAGCACATCCACATGTAGCGTCTCTGGGGAAATGGGACAAATATAAAATGAATCCCTGTCTTAGGAATTGTTAAACACAAAGTGCAATCAAACAGCACGATCACAATTCCCAAACTATGGGAGAAAAATCTTCCACCTGTTTCCTTCTAAAGGGAAGAAATTATTCAGTAATCACTCCTCTTGTTTTAAAGTAATAACGACTGAATATTTGAATAGAATGCCAACAATGGTAAAATCAAACATGTAGAACCTTATGTAGGAGAAAAAAATGAAGAATTCTGTAAACACTAATTAATATAGTATCTGAATAAAAAGTAGAAAATACGTTTGAGCATATTGCTCTAAAATACTAGACTCAGTGCCTCTAAATAATTGACTCAACAGTTACTAAAAATCAACATGAATGAACCTATTTAATTGTATGATAATGTTTTTTATGAAAGGTGACTGTAGGAAGGGCGCTAGTTCCATTGATGAAATGCAGTCTTCTTTCAGGATGTGATACTGATAATAGAAACTACAGAAACATGCATGTCTCTACCCATATCTTCCCTTGGTGAACTTTTATTAATGTTATACCTGGAGTATTTTCCTGCCAGTGAGATCAGTTTATCTCACTTTATGACCTCTTATAATAAACTGGAGGTTCAAAATCACACAATTAGTAGATGGTTTACCCAGGATCCAAGTCTAGGCCCTGCACTCTCTGATGCTTGCACTCTTTCCTCTGCCTTAGAATCAAAGGATATAAGTCATTTATGCTCTGTGTATGAGAGGTACCAACTCACTTGGTGGTAGTGTCCTATAAGCAAAAATAAAATCTTCTCACCCAACCTAAACTTCATTTCAAATATTCCCATACTGAACTCAAACTTAAGCTCATAATTTCCATCACAGCATTTTGAAACTGCAGTCACAAGCTTCTTTCAAATCTTGTTTCACTGATACACCATTAAAAGCTACCTTTCTACATTTCACTCCTTCTTTATAATCGGTAAAACTGATTCAAAATACATCCCATTTAGTTAGAATCTTAGCAATCTGATACCATTTAATTAGAGTTATTTTTATTTGTGGATCTCTTTCTTAAAAAGAGTATTTTAGTTTCTGACTGACTCTAAACGCCTATAAATGGGATCCGTGCAGGGCCAGGTGTCTTAGCCTCCCCAGGCGGCTCAGCAGCCTCTGGACTAAAGGTGGACAGGACTTGGAGGAGGGAGAGGAAGGGAACTTACATTGTTGTTCATCGCTCATGTCGCCACACTGATCTGTGAAGTCACACACATTGTCAGGAGGCAAGGAGACCCCATTGTCACACTGAAAGGCTTCCATTCCTTGCTGAACCAGTACAGAGGTGAAAACGCAGGAAACCCAAAGGGTACCAAAAGCTTCATCCTTCAGGAAAGCTAACATTCTGGCCAGGCAGAGGAGCACTGTCTGACAGGTCTTCTTAGAGATCAGGCCGTTGTAACGGGTGGGTTCCTAATTAAAAACATTCTTTCTCTTTTCTCCATTTTTTGATTTCCAGATTTGCCTCTTATGACTGAAACTGCTGGTAACTATCCGCAACTCTTAACAAATGAGTCCAAGGCAGTTCATTTACTCTTTCAGGGGAGTGTCTTTAGAAAATATTTAACTTGAACAATTGCACCATTTCTCTATCTAGCTAAGCACAGATGTTTATTGCCCTATGTATACCATGTTTAAACAATTTAAGCCCTTATGATAAATTTTTCTTTCAGGACATAGCATTAACTACTAAAGGGCAGGCACATAAATGGGAGGAAAATTACAATAAAGTTATAAGTAACATAAAAAGGTTCTATATTAACTCCTATGCTTAATCATGTTCATGTAATTTAGAACATTATTGTCACTAAAACTCATTCAAATACTTCAGACCCAATTATTAGAATTGTTTCATGAGAATGAAATGCTTGTCCTCTATCACTGAATGGAAACTTTGCATTGCTTGCTTAGATAAACTGAAAACCACAGGATTTTAAAAACTGAAGGGACATCGGGGATCATTATTTTCCAAATCACATTACTTGGACACAAGAAAGTTAAGGGATACTTATGAGGAAACACAGTAATTTGGTATTAGAAACTGGAATTCAAATATCCTGCTACCGGGTGCAGTGTTTCTTCCTCTGCAGTACACGGATTTTCATGTCAGTGCATCTTCATGTGCTTTTACAAGTGAAACATACAATTTCAGGATCCATATTCAGAATGAACAGTACACTAAAGTTCAGAACACCTGAACTTTATATTATAAATAATAACATTTTATGAAGGTGAATAATTATAGAAATTATATGGAGTTAAATATTCAAAAGATTCCTTTATACTTGATTTCTTAAAGGCATCTTGAAGTTCTATTCAAGTATCTTCTTTTAATTTCTGCACTATAACTGCAAGAGACGGAGACACCAAGACTATAAGAAGAGACTGGAGAATGCAGGGTGGAAAGAACCATAGATCAGGGACAGAAAACCCTTCTGTGCTTTTAAAGAAGATACAAAGAAAGCAGATTTTCCCATATTCTAAGAAAAATGACTCAATAAAAACAATATTCTAAGATATGAGCATTCAGAATTCTAGGAGGAAAATCCATAATTTGCCCTATTACAATTGACCACTCCACACAATTTAGCATTTCATTGCTCTGTGCTCCACTCCAATTTCAGAAATATTTATTCTCCTTACCTCTCTGCTTTGTAAATGAATTCTAAGAAACACATTGCCTACTTCTCTCTTTGTGTATCTCTTAAATGTTGACTCTCCTTATAATTCCACATTAGTCCTCCTCTCTGCTCAGATTATACATTTTTCTAGGTTTTCTCTTCATGCTCATAATTTCAAGTAATATCTATACATTGTTATCTCCCCAACCTATATCTGAAGTCCTGATATGACATGTTACTCAAACCAATATCTTAAGTGTTCTTCCAGCACACACACACACAACACATAGCCTAATTGACTTGTCTACTTGAATCAAAAACTAATTTCATCTTCCTTCCCCCCCACCCAACCAACCAGTCTGTCTTTACTCCCCTATTCTGTATTTCAGTGAATGGCGCCTTCTTCTGTCCATCTCGCCAAGCCAGGAACCTATATGTTGGTCCTGGACTACCCTTACCCGTTCTACCCATCAATCATCAAGTCTCACACATTCTGTATATGTCAAGACTCCATCAATTCTCAACTCAGCAATACCCTGAACCAGATGTTTCCACTACCCAAAACTCGTTTCCCATTCTTCAGGCAGAGTGATCGTTCTGAAGCATAAAGCCACGCCTACATATTTCCGGAAGCGCCATATTTCCTAGCACGGCTTGCAAACACAGCTCACCTTCCGCAGTTCACTGCTGATTACATCTTCCTCTGTGTTCTCAGTCAAGATCTTACTCAGTTATTACACTAGCAGTTTTCTGAACATGCCACCTCTAGACTCCTGATCTGAGATCCCTTTCCCACCCCAAGCACCAGGTGAATACTAATTATTCTTTAGTTTCCAGCTTCAAGGACTACTGCTAAAGTATCCTGGCTTATTTTCTCAGGCTGAGTTAAATTTCATTCCTGGGTTCTCTCACAGCCTTCTGTTCTCACTGATCTTAGCACTTCTGGGGCTGGTGTGGTCATTGCAGGCTTACTTCAGTGATTCCTCCATTAGTCTGTAAGATTGGAGCTGGATTGTGACTTTCTCACTATTGTATCCCCAGTTACTAGCAAAGTTCCTGGCAGATAGATGTTGCTCAATAAGTAATTCCTTATTGAATGTATTTTATCAGGGCTTACCATCATTTCAATTTTTGCTAGGCACATGTAAATAAATGCAAGATGTGAATTTTTTTTTTTTTTTTTTTTGTGGTACGCGGGCCTCTCACCGTTGCGGCCTCTCCCGCTGCGGAGCACAGGTTCCGGACGCACAGGCTCAGCGGCCATGGCTCACGGGCCCAGCCGCTCCGTGGCATGTGGGATCTTCCCGGACAGGGCCACGAACCCGTGGTCCCCTGCATCGGCAGGCGGACTCTCAACCAGTGCGCCACCAGGGAAGCCCAAGATGTGAAATTTTTAAATGCCATTACATAAAAGATACATAGAGAAAGGGCCCAAATTTGCTGTCTCACTGAAATAAGAGATATTTATCCAAAAAGAAAAAATAAGATATACATTTCTTGTGTTCAATGTGGCTTTTCTATTTCTAAATCTCATGCTATTTTTAAAGGCCCTTTAGATTTTGAAATTGCAATTTGTGTTTCATTGGCAATGCACTACACCATCCCCCTACACTGAATAAATAAGGAATGCATCATATCAAAGCTCATTCCAGGTTTTCCTTTTTAAGGACGGACGGAAGGAAGGAAGGAAGAGAGTAAAAATGAGAAAAAGTTAAGAAGAAGGAAGAGAAAGATGAAGCAGAAGAGTGTAAAAAGGCACGCAAACACAGAAACATTTCAGTTTTACATCCGGATTCTGAATTTAGGTCCCGTAACATTTTATACGTTCACTATTTTCCATTTAGAAAAAAAAAATCACATATTTCATTGCTGTCATAGCTGTTTACTGCCTAGTTTCAGCTGGGAAACTCCTTTATTAACTGTTACCACCTACTAAAAATAACATTACTCGGGCTTCCCTGGTGGCGCAGTGGTTGAGAGTCCGCCTGCCGATGCAGGGGACACGGGTTTGTGCCCCGGTCTGGGAAGATCCCACATGCCGTGGAGCGGCTGCGCCTGTGAGCCATGGCCGCTGAGCCTGCGCTCCGCAACGGGAGAGGCCACAACAGTGAGAGGCCCGCGTACCGCAAAAAAAAAAAAAAACATTATACTGTTTCAAGTGCCATTCATCATTTAGACAAGAAATGAACTGGAATGGTGGCACCTAAGGTAAATCAGTACAATTCAGTAGTATAATAGTTTATAAAGTAAATTTATATTTTGTTGCCAAAAGATAAAATTATATTCAACTGATAATTTCTCTATCACTTTTTCTCTACATATACCAAAAGGGGCAAAAAAATAAACTGGTAGCAACCAGAGTTTTTTTTATCTAGTTTATTGAGGAAAGCTAACACATCTTAGAGATCCAGTGCTGTAACACTGGGCTGCGGGCATCATACATATTGTCTCATTATGTCCAAAACATCTTGCATTGTTCCCTACTTCTACTTTAAAAAAAATATTACTCAGTTGTCCAAGATCACAAATGATGGAGCTTGACTATATAATTTTAATTGAATTATAATGCTTCTGGATGAGACTTCCAAGAGGCAAAGTGACAGAGCAAATTCATTTTAAAAAGAAATGACATACTGTTTTATCTTTTTTAAAAGATTGAGCACCTACTTTACACTAGATATTGGGTGTAGGGAGATAGGAGAGATACAATGAAAGATAAGACAATACACCTAACTTACAAGGATTTACAACCTGGGAAGTGCATATACGACCTTTATAAAAAATGTACACACACTGCTTCTAATTTGGTCTTAAAAAGAGTGGATTATGTTTTCTATAAAAAAATAAGCCAACTCTCAAGCTACAAAGAAGGTAGATGTTGGATGGAGTGAGATATAAAATGCTTTAAAATATATAAATGAGGGGCCTCCCTGGTGGCGCAGTGGTTGAGAGTCCGCCTACTGATGCAGGGGACATGGGTTCGTGCCCTGGTCTGGGAAGATCCCACATGCAGCGGAGCGGCTAGGCCCGTAAGCCATGACCACTGAGCCTGCGCGTCTGGAGCCTGTGCTCCGCAACGGAAGAGGCCACAACAGTGAGAGGCCCATGTACCGCAAAAAATAAAATAAAATAAAATAAAATAAAATATATAAATGAGCCCTGAGCCTACAAAATGCAGAGCAAATTCCCAAGAGTTGAAAGGGAGATAGAAGGAGACATAGCCAATGCAACAGAGTTTATTATTGAATGACTGTCCTCAAGAATATTTTAAGGAAAATTCCAGAATTAATGTGGAATAATCATTGAAAGAAAGTATGAGATGCAAGAAGAAGGGGTGAGTAAATACTGAAGCTCTATTGCAGATTAAAGTGACCCAGAACCCTAATCTTGAAAGATGAACTGAGAAAGGTCATTAAAAGATTTCTATTTACATAAGATAGGGAAATAGAAGTGCTATCACTACAGAAAGCCAGAGGAAGAGTATGCTAGGAAAAAAATTCCTGGCACCTTCAATGAGGATTCCCATAGATTATGACCATCCAAATAAGAGCTCACAGCGAAAAATTAACCAGCAAATGACAAACAAGACTCTATGACTCAGGGCCAGCACAAAAAAATAAGCAAAGGTACAATTAGATACCTGATAATGTCATATATTGGCAGTATGTCACTGTGAATACAAAATAATTATGTATCAAGTGTTAAAAAGATTAAATTTTTAAAATAAGCTCTAGGAAGAAGAGACTAGCCATGCTTTTGTTAAAGTGACCAGGAAAAATATAATCACTGAGAATGAAAGAAAAGTAGATGGTATAAGTAGGAAGAAAATAAACAAATGAATAAAGAATTTAGTGAATTGGAAGACAGGTATTTTTTAAATGTACAAAATGTACCATAGAGATGTATGCACACATTTTACAATATAGTTTAAGACTGTAGAACATAGCATGGTAGGGTCCAAAATATGACTAAATGAAACTTACAGGGGAGATTTTAAAAAAAGAATGGAGAGGCAGTATTTGAAATAAAACTTTTCCAGAAGTGAAGAAAGTCATGCACTCTGAGGATTCAGATGACTGCAATGACTGCAAGTACTTCGAATCCCTTACCCCTCCCCTCCACCTTCCCTTGATAAAAGAAGTAGTCCTTTCAATTATTCCAATTCTCTACAATCTCTTCTAGAAAACAGAAGCAGAGGGAATGCTTCCTAACTTATTCTGTGAGGATAGCATTACCCTATTACCAAAATCAGACAAAGACAGTAAAAGAACGAAAAGTTACAAACCAATCTCTCATGAACATAGATATAAAAATCCTCAACGAACTACTAGAGAATTAAATCCAAAAATGTATAAAAATAATTATATGCCACTGTATATATTACCAAGTGGAATTTATTCCAGGTATGTAAAATCAGTTCAATATTCAAAAATCAATTAATATAATCCATCACATCAAGAGTCTAAAGAAGTTATATGATCATATCAACTGATGCAGTAAAAGCATTGGACAAAATCCACCATTAATTATAATAAAAACTCTCAGAAAACTAGGAAAATAAAGAAATTATCAACTTGATAAAGAACATCTACCAAAAACCTATAGCTGACATCATACTTAATGGTGAGAAACTAGGTGTTTTCTCCCTAAGATTAGAAACAAGGCAAGGATGTCCTCTCTTCCTATTCCATATCACACTGGAAGACCTAGCTAATGCAGTAAGACAAAAAAAGAAAAGAAAAGATATACTGATTGGGAAGGAAGAAATAAAACTGCCTTTGTTCACAGGTGACATAATTTTACATGTAGAAAATCTTTTAAAAATCACACATAAAAAACCCCTGAAACTAATAAGTGACTGAAGTAAGGTTGCAGGATGCAAGGTTAATATACAAAGTTAATTGATTTCCTATATACCAGAAATAAACAATTAGCATTTGAAATTAAAAACACAGAACTATTTTTATTAGCACCCAAAAAATGAAATGTATAGATATAAATCTAAAAACGTATGTACAAGAGTAGTATAAAGAAACCTATAAAATTTTGATTAAAAAATCATAGAAAATCTAAATAGAGAGATATCCCATGTTTATGGATAGGAAGACTTAATGTTGTTAACAGCTCTTCCCAACTTGATGTATGGATTCAACACAATTCTAATCAAAATTCCACCAAGCTATTTTATGAATATCCACAAAGTAATTCTAAAGTTCATATGGAAAGGCAAAGACCCACAATAACCAACACAATACTGAAGAAAAACAACATTGGAAGACTTCACAACAGTGTGAATACACCACCTGACTTCACAAGTTAGTATAAAGCTACAGTAATCAAAACAATGTGGTACTGGTAAAAGAACAGGCAAATTAATCAATGGAACAGAATGGGGAGTCTGGAAATAAACCCACACAAATACAGTAAGTTGGTTTCTGACAAAGGAGCAGAAGCAATTCAATGGAGAAAGAATAACCTTTACAACAAATGTGTTGGAAAAACTGGACAACCACATGCAAAAAAATATTAATATAAACATGGACTTTAGAACTTTCATGAAAATTAACTCAAAATAGATTATAAACCTAAACATAAGAAGTTTAACTATAAATTCTAGAAAATAACATTGGGGAAAATCTAGGTGACCTTGGGTTTAGCAATGACTTTTTAGATATAACACCCAAAGCACTATACATAAAAGAAAAAAAATGGGTGTTTGATTTTATTAAAATTAAAAATATGTCTCTGAAATTCTGTTAAGTGAATGAAAAGACAAGCCACAGACTGAGAGAAAATCTTTGCAAAACATTTATCTGATAAAAGACTTGTAATCCAATATAACAAAGAACTCTGAATACTCAACAACTAAAAAAAACTAATTCAAAAATGGACAAAAGAAAAATGGATTATAGCCTTTAATCCAAAACTGGAAACCATAAAACTCATAGAAGAAAGCACAGGGAGTAAGCTTCTGGATGTTGGTCTTGGCAATTTTTTGTTTGTTTGTTTCTGGATTTGACACCAAAAACAAAGGCTGCAAAAGCAAAACTAAACAAGTGGGACTATATCAAACTAAAAACCTTCTGCAAAGCAAAGGAAACCAACAACAAAATGAAAAGGCAACCTATGGAGTGGGAGAAAATATTTGCAAATCACATATCAGATAAAAGGCTAATATCCAAAATATATTTTTTTAAAAACTCACACAGCTCAATAACAAAACCCCCCACAAATAATCCAATTTAAAAAATAGGCAGGGGCTTCCCTGGTGGTGCAGTGGTTGAGAGTCCACCTGCCGATGCAGGGCACACGGGTTCATGCCCCAGTCTGGGAAGATCCCACATGCCGCGGAGCGGCTGGGCCCGTGAGCCATGGCCACTGAGCCTGCGCATCCGGAGCCTGTGCTCCGCCAACGTGAGAGGCCACAACAGTGAGAGGCCCGCGTACCACAAAAAAAAAAAAAAAAAAGGGCAGAAGAATCAAATAAACATTTATCCCGAGAAGACATATAAATGGTCAAAAGGTACATGAAAAGGTGTTCAACATTACCTGGGAAATGCAAATCCAAATCACAATGAGATATCACCTCACACCTGTTAGAATGGTTGCATCAAAAGACAAGAGAAAATTGTGGGTGAAGATGTAGAAAAAAGGGAACTCTTGTGCGCTGTTGGAAATGTAAACTGTTACAGCCACTCTAGAAAGCAGTATGTAGTTTCCTCAAAAAATTAAAACTACCATATGATCTAGTAATCCCACTTCTGGGTATATATCCAAAGGAAATGAAAACCAGATATCAAAGACATCTCTACACACCCATAGTGATTGGAGCATTATTCACAGCAGTCAAGATATGGAAACAACCTAAGTGTGTCAACAGATAAGTGGATAAAGAAGATGTGGTGCACGTATACAATGGAGTATTGTTCAGCCATGAGAAAGAAGAAAATGGCGCCATTTGGGACAACACAGATGGACCCTGAGAGCGTTACGTGCAGTGAGCCAGACAGAGAAAGACAAATCGTGTATATCACTTGTATATGGAATCCAAAAAAGCTGAACTCATAGAAATGGAGAATAGAAGGGTCATTACCAGGGACTGGAGAAGGGGGAAATGAGGAGATGTTGGTCAAAGCATACAAAGTTTGACTTAAAAGATGAATAAATTCTGGGGATATGATGTACAGCATGGCAATTATACTTAATAATACTGTAGTAATAATACCTGAAAATTGCTAAGAGGATAGCTCTTAAATGTTCTCATCACAGAAAAAGAAATGGTAATTATATGACATAACAGAGGTGTTAGCTAATTCCATGGTGGCAATCATTTTTCAATATATAAATGCATCAAATCAACATGTTTGATACCTTAAACTTCCACAGTGTTATACATCAATTGTATCTCTATTAATCTGGGGAAAAAATTTTAATGAGGGAAGGGTATGAATAGTTACCTCACCTAAGAAGATATACAGATGGCAAATAAGCATATGAAACGATGCTCAACATAACACGTATGCAGGTCACAGTGAGTTAAAACAATGATATAATACTACACATCTATTAAAATGGCTAAAATCTAAAAAAGGAGGAACTCTCATCCCCTGCTGGTGGGAACGCAGAACGGCGCAGCCACTGTGGAAGACAGTTTGGCAGCTCCTTACAAAACTAAACACACTCCACCTTACGATCCTGCAATCACACTCCTTGGTATTTAACCAAATTGTTTGAAAACTGGGTCCACACAAGTTATTTATAACACTTTATTTATAATCACCAAAAACTGGAAAATATGAAGAAGTCATTCAACAGCTGAGCTGATAAACAAATTGTAGTACATCTATACAATGGAACAGTATTTAGTGATAAGAAGAAATGAGCTACGAAAAGACATGGAGGAAATTAAATACTCTAAGTAAAAGAAGTAAGATTTGATTCCAACTGTATGACATTTCAGAAAAGGCAAAACTATAGAGGAGTGGGATAGAGAGGGTGGGAGGGAGACGCAAGAGGGAGGAGATATGGGGATATATGTATATATATGGCTGATTCACTTTGTTATAAAGCAGAAACTAACACACCAGTGTAGAGCAATTATACTCTAATAAAGATGCTTAAAAAATTAAAAAATAAAGATTTCAAAGTAATTTTAAAAAAAACTATAGAGAAAGTGAAAAGATAAGTAGTTGCTAGGGTTCCAAGGAAGGAAGAAATTGATGGGGCACAGAATTTTTAGGGTGTTGAAAGTATCCTATATGATACTGTGAAAGTGGATACCTGCCGTTATGCATTTGTTAAAACCCAGTCCTGCACAACACAGAGTGAACCCTACTGTAAACCATGGACCTTAGTGAATAATAATGGCAATATTGGTTCATCAGTTCTAACAAACATACCACACTAATGCAAGATGCTAATAACAGGAGAACCTGTGGGGGTGAAGCAGGGGAGAGGGGTTATGCCAAACTCTCTGTACTTCCTGTGCAAAGAGCAATTCTCGGTAACCCTAAAACTGCTCTAAAAAGTAAAGTCTATAAAATAAAATTTTTTTAAAAAGTAAAGTCTATTAATGTAAAACATTAGGCTGAGTCCAGGAACCGAGCAAGAGATCATGATTTTTATTGGGCTGACAACCACCAATCTTCTGCACCTCCATTTCTCCCTTTTCTGCTGGCAGATGTGAAGCAACGCCCTCATTGGCTGCCCATCTGTGTTCCCCCTTCCGATGCCAAGCTCTAATAACCATATCCACAACTTCCTGCAGGTCAAGGCCGTTCAGCTGCCCCTCTGACCTTGAGGATCATTATGGAACCTCAGTTACAGACTCTTGGCTTCTGGCAGTTAGATCCTGTTACCTGGTCTCTATTATTTCAGGGCCCCACCATTCCCTTGGATAAGAATGAGCCACATTCTGTGACCACTTATCTTATCAAAAGGTCTGGACTGCAAAGGAGAGTCACCACTGAATGCGGTGTTGGTGGTGACCCTTTCATCAGCACATTCCTCATGGTCTTGGTCAGTGATGTGCCCTCTGGGCTCCCCCCACCCCTCTAGCGTGTCTGTCTCAGCAATATTCTCTGCCCCGGAAACTCGGGCACATCTACTTTGGTTGCCTTTGTCCATCACTGTCTCCAGGCTGTAAGCATCACCCAAGAAATGAGTTCACCCCACCCCCTGGACTCTTTGCTAGGGTTTAAAATCCTGTGTTGTGAAAAAGTTCTCCCAAGTCCTTGAAGCACTGCTGATTCAGGCCAACATTCCAGAACCTTCAAAATCCAGTCCTGGGGCTCTCCTTAGGCTCTGCACGGTATGGCATGTATGACTGATTCCTACAACTCCTATAGTGTATAATTTCTTTCCTTTGTTATCAAGCCCAGCCCATCCACGGCCAGGTTATGCTGGGATTTAACTCTAGTTATGGGCCTGGCAGCCAAGGAGGGGAGACAGGGACAGCTCCTAAGGAGGGCATCTGTTGCCTTCGAGGAGAGATCTCTGCAGCATCTTGTAGCATGCGGGAAGCGCTGGCCCTTGGAGGACCCTCTCCTACTTTCCCCCAGCCCCCCAAAGGAAAGATTTCGGAGAGGGCGGGGGAAGAGAATGGGGTAGCATGTGGGGAAAGGAGCACCAAATACAAGAGAAAGTGCCAAGGTGCAGCTGTTGGAGCCGCCCTGGTGAGAGACTGAGTAGAAAAATAGACAGTGGCCAGATCACATGGGATGACAGAACTTGACCCACCACTTCTGTGGCAACCAGGCCAGGAAACTAAACCACAACCACTGCAGCAACTGGCACAGAATGGTTAGGACTTGCTCTATAACTGCCAGCTTCTCTCCTTTTATGCCCCTGCTTCCAACTCAAGATCAACCAAAGAGTCAAACACGGTCCCCAAACCAAGCAGATAACATGCCTCACGTGTTATTCATTAGACCCCCTCCAGTTTCCCCATGACAACAACATCCAATGAGGCCACACCTGAAGCCCTTTTTTTCATTATAAAACTTCCCTACTTCCCTGCCTGCCTTTGAGTCTGTGCAAATGATGGCGACTATCTCTCTTGCTAGACCAAGCTGGGAATAAAGAGCCTCTGTGTGTTCTCATTTGGGTGGTCTTTGTTTACTTCCACATCAGTAAGAAGGTTAACACCCGTTCCCCATGCCTTCCAGCTGTTCTACCCATCCTGGGAGAAAGGATGCATCATCTCAGGATTTCAGAGACGAAAGTGCATTAAATGTGTTTAAAGTACAGATCCTCAGTGTGTGCAGAAATTTATGTTAATTCTAGCAGCTAGCCACTCTTTTCGTGAATGTCATGGCACTGCCAGCTTGGGGTGGGGACAGCCCGTACACCTGCCGAGAGGGGCTCCCAGCCAGCCCGTTACACCCACAACCAGGATCCCACCCCACTCCCCATGACAGCAGAGTGGAGAGAGAGGTCAACAGAAGGTCAACCTTCCCTCACCGCTTGACGATACCACACCACCGATAGGTTCTGAGGGTTCGGGGCATCCACGTGGATGTTTTAGTCTCACATTTCAGGGTCTAAGGTTTTCCCAGCCAGGGCCTGACCTGAGAATAGCAGGCCTGCTGGCTCTCACTCTGAGCCTTGAACTGCTTCCTAAGGACCTGCAGTTTCTCATCATCCCTCTGCAGGGCACTAATACCACTTAGCAGTAACCAGCCAACTCTGCTGTCTTTGAAAGCTTTGGTTTCAAATAACCTAATCGTTGCATCCTCGAGGGCATTTATTTCCCGGGTCACTACTGGTAAAATCATTAGCAGTTGGGCTGTCACCTTGTGTCAGGAATTATTTTGCCCCACATACCATTCTGAGTGGTGTCCGTTTTACTCACAAGGTCATGAGTGCACCAGTCCCCAAACCCCATCTTACCACCTTCTCTCCTAGACCATTCTTGTTATGCAGGTCTAAGAGCAGATGCTCAAATGGAAGACAAGATACTAATGAGGCAGTAGGAGGGGCGATCCTCATGACGAATAAAGGGCTGGGAGATGCAGGAGCAGGAAAAGTCTTCTAATACCTCGTAGAGAAGCGAGAAGGGAGTTTGGATAGCAAGAATCTGGGTCTAGAGCACAGAAAATTTTCCAGAAACCATCCCTTCACTGTTTAGACATTATAACAAAGCTAATGACATCACCTTAGAGAAAGTTTTGTGCTATAATGGCCTTTTTCCCCCCGAAACTAAACATATAATTTTTGCCTTTAAGACTTGAGAATGTTTTGCCGACAATTTTGTTCCCACAGGACTTGGGTATATAGTGTGATGACTACATTCTTAGTTGAAGAAGAACCATCCAGAGACCCTGGCGTAATCAAAACTGTATGATCTTTCAAACTGTGGGGTTCTATGGCTTTCCTCCACAGTGGGGTGGGTGTTTGTTATTACTGGTTTCTGCCATAAAATAAATACAACTCTATAGAGAGCTAACTGTGCAGAAGTGAAGAGGGTGTAAAGAGGTTAGATTTTCCACAAATATTAGAGGATCTCTTTCAAGGTATCTATGAGCACAAGGTTAAACTTCTTCTCAGCCAAAGTCTTGACAGCGGGTGGAGGCAGGTGATGATCTCAATCGACCACCCACCCCACGTTCAAAGTCCATCCCACTGAAAAGTGACCTTGCAAGATTCAGGGGCATGTGGGTTCAGGTCCCCAGCTTGCAGTTGAGTTTACTGAAATACAATGCCGTAGTAGCCAGGCTGTCTAACATAGCCTTGTGGCCCCACTGGACTCTTCTTTCATTGTATTTAATATTGATTTTGATTTTAAGAAGATAAAACATTGATTTCAAATTTAAGGGAAAGGGCATATTCTGAAATGAATCTCTTCTGATTACTCTCTATTCAACTAGCTTTATGAAAACTTTATTATTAAAGACATATTTTCTAAAAATTATAACCAAACCAGAAACTTACCTTGTGGATTTTAACATAAGGGTACTTAAAACTGGTTTGCGTAAGATAACTTTTCATTAAGCTATAATGAGAATATCAATAGTGGTCTCACAGTCTTGCTGGAAATTCATAGGAACTCTAGTTGCACAGTTGCAAAAAAAAAATGTTTCTATTGGAAATTAAAAGTGATTCTCTGATAGAGTAGTATGGTAGAGAATATCTAAGAAATATCAAGTAGTAAATGAAAGATGAAGGAAATAGGGCCCCTCTTTCTACCAAGGGTACTTTCCATGAGCAGGATGGTGAGCACACAGCTTGAGCTGAGCAATCAGCAAGCACTTCACTGGCGCATAGATCCCAGAAGAGGAGAAACTAGACTGCTTGAGGTCCAAGTGTAAACTTCAGGATCTCATGCTGAACCAACAAGCAAGCTTGACGGGAAGCCTCGCCATATCTCCCACAATGGGAACAGCGTATTTGCATAAGGGTAGGATTTGGTAAAGTGGAATAACTGGAGAAGGTAGCCATCCGCAATATTATTTGATCTGAGTTTACCTCATTTATTGAATTCTGTATCAGACTGTGAATGGTACACAGGCAAGAACACTGTTTTAGTATGATAGATATTCCCAGGTAAAAATCTATACCAAAGAAAGCTGATTGGTATATGAAATCCCTAAACTTGGCAACACTGAAACGCTGTTTAGGAAAAGGAATTCTATTTAAAATAAAATTCATATAGGTTTACAAATCTTCACAAAGATATTCTATATGATTTAGAAGAATCTCACTCCAGTCTTCTCACAATTTTTGTACTTAAACCATATATGTAGGCCTCTAGTACAACTCTATCCTTCCGCTGAACAGTTATTGAATATTTGTCTTATCAAAAGCTTTTGTTGTAATGTTTGAGAAGCCAACCCTTGACAAAGACAGCTAGAGAAGAGTGACGACAAATAATAATCATTACAGAGAGAAGGATTAGAAACCAACATATTGGAAGATTAAAGTAGTAAGTCATTAACAGCTTGACAACATCACAACAGTGATGGACATTCAGATGTTAAGGTGACCAGTTCAGTTCAGGAAATACATGATCATAAATAAAGAAAACAAATTCACTGGGTATTCATGTGTCTGTGTTTAGAAACAAAAGTAGAACTTGGACCATATTATGTTATCTAACAAGTGACCAAAACTCTTATCACTCCACCTGACATACAGAAGACCTGGCATTGTAGGCTTAAAGACAGAAGCTACACAAATACATCAGACATGGAATATGCCAACTGTGATTAAATCTTAGTGATGCACGGTTCCTTGACATTTGTTTTTCAAAAAATTTATTTATTTTTTATTTTTAACATCTATGACGTTTGCTTTTGTACTTGCCCTTTACCCTTTGTTCTTTGGCAAGAGTGCAGAAGTAAGGGTGGGAGGGAGGGAGCCATGGGAAAGGCTGCTTGTAATTATTAAAAAACTTCATAGAAGGGTCCTTCAAAAACTTGCAGGGCTTCCCTGGTGGCGCAGTGGTTAAGAATCCGCCTGCCAATGCAGGGGACACGGGTTCGAGCCCTGCTCCAGGAAGATCCCACATGCCATGGAGTAACTAAGCCCGTGTGCTGCAACTACTGAGCCCGTGTGCACTAGGGCCCGTGTGCCACAACTACTGAGCCTGCGTGCCTAGAGCCCGTGCTCTGCAACAAGAGAAGCCACCGCCATGAGAAGCCTGCGCACCACAACGAAGAGTAGCCCCCACTCCCTGCAACTAGAGAAAGCCCGCGTGCAGCAATGAAGACCCAACGCAGCCAAAAATAAAATAAAAAAATAAATTTATTTTTTAAAAAAAAATTGCAAGAACAGGAAGATGTCCAAGTGAATAATAGAGAATGATTTTTTTTTCTTTTTTTGCTCTTCAGTGGTAAATAAGGACACGTCTGGTATTTCTCATTCTATTCACCATTTTATTCTCTCTTGAACTACTTTTGCTTCAACCTTTTAAAGACCTGTTTGTGTTCAGAGTTCTTAGAATTACAGTTCTTAGAATTACAGCTGAATAAAATCCAGTCAGAGAATAGAAGATGTGTATGGTATGGGTTTGAAGTGAGAAAGCATGAGTCACAGACACTTGCTGCAAGACAGTAGAAGGTACATTTAAGGCAGATGATTAACAAAAGCAAGCAGGACTAAGAGAAATTAGAAAGATTCACTAACTAAGCTAAACATAACATCAAACCATCAATAAGAAGTTGGAATAGTACCTATACAGAAGGCAAGACAACTATCATTGCTCCACTAGTAAGTAGGAAGCAAAATTAGGAAAGGAAAAATGATCATTTACGATGTGTGGGTATGTTGTAGAAACGCAGGGAAATTACTTATGAAACAATCCAAAGGTATACAGTTATATAGTAAGTGTAATTTAACGCAGTAAATTAGCGTTGAACAGAGAGCATCCAGCCTGAACCAAGACTGTAGAATATGATTGTTGTAGACAATTCCGTAATCTAAAGATACATTTTTGTCAAGGCTATATTTGGAGTACTTAGAGGAAAATGTAAATGATATTCATTGCTCACTGCCTTTCTTTGGAGAGTTGTGAAGTAGTGATGAAAACTAAAGCAGCAGGAGATGGAACAGCAAAACCGACTATGACAGGAGAGCCGAAAAGTGTGAAAGAGGAGAGAATGTACCCACTGGATCTCATGTCCCAGTGGGGTAAACTCCGGGCTGCACAAGTAGGGATGGGTTGCACAGGCGCAGAGGTCTCCAGGTGGCATGAACCAAAAAGGCTCTTGTGGTGTCTTAGTCCGTTTGGACTTCCGTAACAAAATACCATAGATTGGGTGGCTTATAAACAATAGAACTTTATTCCTCATAGTTCTGGAGACCGGGAAGTCCAAGATGAAAGCACCAGCATATTGAGTGTCTGGGGAGGACGCGTTTCCTGGTTCATAGACAGCCTTCTTCTCCATGTCTTCACATGAAGGAAGTGGGGAGGAAGCAATCTGAGGTCTCTATAAAAGTGAGGTCTCGGGGCTTCCCTGGTGGCGCAGTGGTTGAGAGGCCACCTGCCGATGCAGGGGACACGGGTTCGTGCCCCAGTCTGGGAAGATCCCACATGCCACGGAGCGGCTGCACCCGTGAGCCATGGCCGCTGAGCCTGTGCGTCCGGAGCCTGTGCTCCGCAACGGGAGAGGCCACAACAGTGAGAGGCCCGCATACCGGACAAAAAAAAAAACAATAAAAAAGTGAGGTCTCTGATTGCATTCACTTTGACCAAATCATGTCCCAAATCTTGGGGATTTGGTTTCAACATATGAATTTTGAGAGAACACCAACAATCTATGGCATGCAGGAGGCAAGAAACAAAAGGTGCAGGGGTGCAGTTCGAAGGCAATGAAGAGCTGAAACAAAGGAGAGTCTCTGAGGATCTGAAATGGTGCCCAAGAAAAGCTGATGCAAACAATATTGAAAACTATGATGCAGATGAGAGCACCAAGGTAGTGAAAAGAAAAACTCTGAATGCTATTCCACTCCAGCAATTCGAGGTCAGAAAGATAAGGAACAAAAGTGGCAGAGAGGCAACAGTTGGGAATGTAGGATGAAAGCCATGACAGTCTGGCATTCCGGAAACTAAACTGAAGATGGAATTCAAGAGGAGAGAGTGATCATCTAAGTCAAATGCAGCTGAGAGATCAACTAAGAAAAGATGGACAGATGGCTACTGCAACAATGTGAAAGCTTGTTAGTGACTGTCAAGAGCAGCAGACCAGAGCCTACTCAGAGTTCAGGACTGAATGGGAGGAGAGGAATTTGGAGAATTGATTATAGGTAACTCTTTCCAAGAGTTTTGTCACAGTGGGGATAGGAGTGGGAGAGTAACTGACAAGAAGATGTGAGATAAAAAGAGTTTCTCTTTTTAAGAAGAGAAATGAAAACTGGTTTGTATGCTTATGAGACTAACCCAGAAGAAAGGGACAAATTAACAATGCAAAAGAGGAGAAAGTTGCTACAGGAATATCGCTGAGTAAAGGGGATATGCTCTACTATCTAGGGGAGGAGCTGCTGGGACAGTTGATCCTCTAGAGGTGAGGCAGAGTATATATATGGATGCAGATTTAGGAGGATGGGGAATTAACAGTGGTGGAGAAACAAAGTCATGAGCTGAGAATGTGTGGAGGAGAGGAGATACTGGAGGTTCGAGGAGAAAGGAGATGTATAAAATAGTCCTACAGGAGAGGAGGGGAGAAGAAATGCACCAGGGACAAGTATGTGACGGGGGCAGCATTCAGAGCCCACTGGGGGATGACGTGCGGCATCTGGGCCAGATTCTGGAGTCAGAGAGCTTGAATGAGAACCCAGCCTCCAGCACCTTTCAGCTATGTGATCTGGGCAAGTTAGCTAAGCTCTCTCTCTAAGCCTCCCTTTCCTGCTCCATAAATCAGAAATAATAATAATACTTTCTCATAGAATAAAAGATTCACTGATTGGATGCATGGATAGATGGATAGACAGATGGAGATAAATAGCATAGAAATGTGCCTGAAACAAAGTTTTATATGACAGCTATTATCTATCCTGATGTTAATGACCATGAATTTAAATTCAAGATAAACACCAAAGATCAACATTTATCAAAGTCACTTAACTCCTTCCTCTTTCACCACCGAATGCAACAAGTTACCAAGTCCTGTTAATTCTAATTGAAAAAACAAAAACTTTAAAATATCATGTTGTGTCATATAAAATTACTGATATTCAATTGCTGATTTTCTACAGATCTGTATACAGTTCAACCTATTGTGTTCCCTAACTTGTGTCAGGCTGACTTTAGATGAGGGACCCAAACCCTAACAGACGGTGGAATTTTTGTCCTGCTTTATTGGAAAGTTCCTTCAGATGTCAACATACGTCTACCTTCACAGCCTTCCCATACCTTTTTTCTATGTCTATTCCTATTCTATTCTAGAATCTCAGGACACACACATACACACACACACACACACACACACACACCCCTTCTAAAAACTTTCTTTTAAAAAAATCACTGGAAAAGGTATTTTTCTAAATCGAAGAAAGAGGCATCTAAGCCGGTCAGGAGAAAAATGAGTGATGAGCTCTCATGAGCTGAAAGGAAAGTGTTGGATCCACTGAGCAGAAAGATCAACTGAGGCCTGGAGGGAGCAAAGGGAGCCTCAGTAGGGACCATCCCTGTGCCATGCCTGAAACAGATTTCCCAGAAAAATATCATGAAGATGAAAGATGAGGCAAAGCCCTGAGAGGCAAAAACCCTGAAAACAATAACAACCAAACCAACCCTCTAAAAAGTCAACTCTCATAAAAAAATATATATATATACCACACACAGAAACCTCAAGCTTGAGACCAAATGACTTGCGTTGTTTTCTATCAATACATAATGCAATAGGTTCCACTGAATCAAACACTCATCCCATCCCCAAAACTTTATATGATACTGCAGTTACTCCAGTTTCGACCCAAAGAGTCAATTTTTTAAAGGAACCTCAACTCTTCTGAACAGGCTTATACACCTGCTGGATAATAATTTACCTTTTTAAAAAAATGTGATCACAATTTCTGAAGAGTTGAAAATATCATGTACATTCACTCTGCTGCTTGGGTGGTAAGTGAGACTGTGTTTGCAGTACCTCCGAGCTGCCTTCCTTTAAACCAGTGAGAATGCCGGGCAGATGAACAGGCTGCACAGTCTCCCTGGACTCCGTGCTGGAGAACATCTCACAAGCATAATGAACTTTATGCAAACTACCGCCCATGTTTACACAGGGACAATTTTATTTTCTAACTTAAAATAGCAAAAATAAGTTTTATCTCCAAGAGGAATTCACTACCCAACTACTTCATTTTGAAGCTGAGGTGCCAAGATGCATAACGCATATATAATTTATGTGATTTCTACACATTTTAATTGCCAAATTCAAGTTGAATTAACTGTATTCATGAAAACCCCAGCAGTTTCAGTAACCCTTGGCTTAATCCATATTTAACAAGTACTGACAGGCTTTTTTTTTTTTTATTAGGAAGGCAGTAATCACACACCATCTGCTGCCAGTTAAATGGAAATAATTCAATTGTTAAACTACAAATGTAAAGGACTGACTTATAAATATGTTTGATTAAAACAGACACTGGGGCTTCCCTGGTGGCGCAGTGGTTGAGCGTCCGCCTGCCGATGCAGGGGACGCGGGTTCGTGTCCCGGTCCGGGAAGATCCCACATGCCGCGGAGCGGCTGGGCCCGTGAGCCATGGCCGCTGAGTCTGCGCGTCTGGAGCCTGTGCTCCGCAACGGGAGAGGCCACAACAGTGAAAGGCCCACGTACCGCAAAAAATAAATTAAATAAATAAATAAACAAACAAACAGACACTGGGCAGATTTCTTTTGGCAGCATCTGGTGCAGCCAACTCTCGATCACTGAAGGGTGGATAACCCATCCCCTTTCCTTTTTTCCCTCTCATGCTTTGCAATTTCAGGGTATGAGCACTTTTGTCATAGAATGAGCAGAACAAGAAGTGATGGATACACATATATCCCTGCCAGGTATATGACTCCACGTTAAAAACAGTAATAACATTCCCTGTTTTAAATGACAAAAAAGTGACCAAAACACTAGTCACCTATATGGTAACTAGGAAACAGTATTTTTCATTGTACTATAGTGTTCAGATTCATGAATTTCTAGACATAAACATTTAGTAGATGAAATTGTTATTAATCACCGCTTAGTTCATTCAATTCTGAGTCCATTTATGAAATTTATATTCTCCATGAGTCAACTTATAAAAATAAGAATTTTCATCACACATGGCAGATGGTCTCTCTGATCCCTAAGCTAACTGATATAAGGACAAAAGACAAAAAGATATAAATACAGAGATATTAGGAAAGGAGATGATAGCAGAAACGAGATCAACAAATTTTGAAAGATGGAAAGTAGACAGAGAAATTGTAAAGGAGTTGGCAGAGAAGAGGAGGGTTAAAAAGCTGTGTGTCTCACAGAAATCCTGAGAATTTCAGCCACTAGAGGCACTGATGATTTGGAAAGCAGAGCTGAGTTGCAGGAATGAAAATCAGGACTTTATTAAAAGCTGGTATACAAATCTTAGACTCTCAGATCTCTCCCTAACCCAGCACATCAGGTCCTGTCCTCAATTCTAGTCCTTTCTCCCTCCGTTCATCATAGAGAAGACCAAAGATCAGCCTCTAAGAAATCCTAGAGTCTCAAATTACATAGCATCATTCACAAATGAGTGCATAGCAAAGGATCACTGATATTTTAAGGAGGCTCAGTGCTAGATATTCTCCCTTTGTCTCTCAGAGCCACCCCCTCCCATCTCTACCCTGCAGTGTGACCCAGGAGGCCAAGCCCTAGAGACTATACCCAGGCTCCTGAATTCTGCCTCCTATGTGGATTAGGTGAATGGGAGGCACCAGCCAGAGATGGCAGGGCAAGAGTCAAATCTCCCTCTCTGTGGGGCTAAAGGTTATCAGTAGCAACATTCCCTTATTAGACAATATAATATTATTTAATAAGCAATATAATAATGATTTTTTTTTAGTAGCCTCATTCAGGCAACCCTCTCCCTGAGCTGCAGCTATAACTAGTGCTCTCTTTAGGTCCCAACAATTTCTCCCTCCATAGCCCTTTAGGTCCAGGGACATTAACAGCTCTTTGCTGCTGTAAACCTCTGCTTTTCACCATCTCTTATTTACCCTAAACCCTGCAAACAGATCTTCCTAAGTGTGACAATAATATCTTCCAAATATTATTATCTACTAGGATCCTAACTGATACAGTCTCTGACTTGAAAGAGAGAGATCAACTCAAACTAGCTTTTTAGAAGTAGCTAGTAACATAGGGACAGAAGATACAAAAAATATCAGAGAAATAAGATATTAAGATAGTACATCTAGTAACAAGAACAAAATGCTAGAGAATAGAAAAAATCAGAAGGAAAAACTCCTGGAATTTAAAAATTTAACTAACTGAAATAAAATAATAGAGGTGATAGAAAGTAAAAAAGAAAATCTATCAGAAAGAAAATGATAAATACCAGAACATGAAAATGGGAGAGAAAATAAGGTTTGGGCATTGACCTAGGGTATCCAATATCCCACTAATAAATAATCCAAAAAGAGAGCAGGGAAAACAAAGAGTGAATGATTAAGAATTAAAGAAATCAGGGAATCTGAGTGAGCAATATACAAGAATTATGTGTGTTATTTTTGTGACTTTTCTGTGATTTAAAAGTTATTTCAAAATGAAAAGTTTATATATATGATATATGTACATACATATATACATAAAATTTTATTTGGCTACATATTCAAGTAAGAAAAAAATGTTACTTACAAAGGATCAACATGGCACTGAACTTCTCAACAGCAACAATGGGGACGTGAAAGCAATGAATTTATAATGTTAACATTTTGAGGGAAAATTACTTTCAACCTAGAATTTTGAGCCCAGTCAAACTGTCCATCAAGTTATAAGTTTAAAATAAAGAGATTTCAAAAATCACAAGGACTGAAGAAAATTTATCATGGATGCTCTTTTCCTTAGGAAGCTACAGTAGAATGTGTTATAGCAAAACGAGGTAGAAAACCAAGAGAGGAAGACACTGGATTCAAGAAATAGCATTTCTAACCCTGGGGCTAGACAGTGGAAAGCTCCAGGATGAGAGCTGGCAGCACACCTAGAGCCGTCGGTTGAGGTGGGAGCAGGGGTGAACGGCTAGAGCAGGACATTTATTTTCCAGGGGAAACAAAAGGGAAGTTGTGGGTTAATTGATGTGTTTGAATATTTTGAAAATTATTGGTCTATTGAGTATTTGGTGGGAAAAGATATGTAAAAAGAAAACTAAGCAAATGAATGAAAAAGGAAGAGAGAGATGAGAGACAAAGAGACAGAGACCGCCATTAATTCCAGGAAAAAAAGACAAAAGGCTGTGCCAGAAAGCAGACCGTCAACAGTGTTCAAATCATAATAATAATGGTATGCACTGTGAATAATAATAATATGCACTGACTATTGGCATAAATAAAAACTATAATACAACTCATCAAGATGATGGTGTTGGTGGTAAATGAGTAAGATGGTCTAAGAGAGGCATACTGTCAATCACCATAACAGGAAGCAAATAAAGTCTAAACATTAATAATTAAGAAATCACAGGGGGCTTCCCTGGTGGCACAGTGGTTGAGAATCTGCCTGCAAATGCAGGGGACACGGGTTCGAGCCCTGGTGTGGGAAGATCCCACATGCCATGGAGCAACTAGACCTGTGAGACACAACTACTGAGCCTGTGTGTCTGGAGCCTGTGCTCCACAGCAAGAGAGGCCGCGACAGTGAGAGGCCTGTGCACCGTGATGAAGAGTGGCCCCCACTCGCCGCGACTAGAGAAAGCCCTCGCACAGAAACCAAGACCCAACACAGCCAAAAATAATAAATAAATAAATAAATAAATAAAAATTTAAAAAAAAAAAAAAAGAAGAAATCACGGGACTTCCCTGGTGGTCTAGTGGGTAAGATTCAGTGTTCCCACTGCAGGGGGCCCGGGTTCGATCCCTGGTCAGGGAACTAGAACCTGCATGCACCTTGCAACTAAGAAGTCCACATGCTGCAACTAAAGATCCTGCATGTCACAACTAAGGTCAGCCACAGCCTAAATAAATAAATAATAATAGTAATAAAAAAGAAATCACAACATTTGCATGTTGTTTTAAAACATGGGTGCAAATGCCAGAAGAAACAGCAGGGAGTTAAAGGTTATTGCCTTTGCAGAAAGAGACTAAGGGTTGAATGGGGTTAGGGAGGCAGACCTGTTATTTAGGGTAAGCTTGGCGTTTTAACATTAAGCGCATACATTACTTTGATAAAAATAAAATTAATAACAAATTAAAATACAATGACCATGTATTCCTTATATGTCCTATCTTTCATGCAAAATATATTTATATCTATATTACTTATATCTATAATTATAGATAACTGTCATTAACTTCAAGGAGCTTTTGGGAAATAAATAACCCATGAATGGAAGTAATGATGTACCTTAAAATCAGCGAGACGCATGCTCATCCGTTCATACCTCGTTAGATTTTCCAGAATAGTTACGATTTCAACTATTTAATCCCACTCTTTTGATAAATATGCTTATGCTTTTCAGATAGTGTGACCTAATTTTCTGCTTGAAAATTATTGTTACCCTAACTATATATTTAACCTATCACTAATTGAACTTAGGCATATCAGAGAACTTAATGCTGTGCTATCGTCAACATTTTACACCAGATACAGAAAGATCTATTGCCTATATCTTCAGTGTGATAAATATCACCTTCAGATGAAACAATCATTGTGTTGTTTTAGCCTTGGCATTTAAAGAATTACAGCTACTATTCTAGAAATATAGATCCATTTTGAAATCACCTGTCACCGTTTGCTTAACCTTTTCAGATAGCTAAATCATAAGGTATGTTGCAAGTAAAGTGAAGAGCTTTAAAAGAGAATAAATAAATGGTAGACAAGGAGGCAAAGGGGGAAAAGAGAGACAACAATGTTTTCATATCCATCAGTTCATCGAACTCTCTTAACTGAATGAAGTAGATTACACCTTACAGATGAGGAAACTAAGGTTCAGAGAGCTTTCAATTTGCCAAGGATCACAGAGGATAGATCAATTTAACTGAACAATTATTGAACAGCTACTGTATACCAGACACTGCACCACCACACACACTAGTAATGTTATGGTGATGGTTTTCAGGGACCTTACAAAGTCAAAGGGGACAGAGGACAAAACACTAATGGATAAGTAAGGTACTATGACAGCTAACCCAGGCTTCCTGGAAAACCAGCAGCTAAACTGAAACCTGGAAAACAGGTAGGAATTATCTGGGCAAAACGTATTCATTTTCATTCTAAGTAATATTAACTCAGTATTTGTTGATGAGAATTTTAGAGCATATCCAATATATACAACACATTCTTCCCATCTGCTATGGATAAAATGTGTCCCCCCAAAATTTGTGTTTTGAAGCCCTAATCTCAATGTGATGGTATGTGGAGGTGGGGTCTTTGGGGGTTCATTAGGTTTAAATGAGATCATGAAGGTAGAGCCCCCACGATGAGATTAATGTCCTGAAAAGAAAAGGAATAGAGACAAGAGGTCTCTCCCACCATGGGAGAACACTGAGAAGGCTGCCAGCCAGAAAGAGGGTTCTCACCAGGAATCTAATCAGCCATCATCTTGTTCTTGGACTTCCAGCCTCCAGAACTGTGAGAAAATTCATTTCTGTCGGTTAAGCTACCCAAAATACCTGGGTTAAGCTACTCAGGTATTTTGTTATGGTAGCCCAAGCCAACTAAAACATCATTTTTTATAAAATTCAAAATCTACCTAGGAAGGCAGAATAAAACCACAAAACAGTATCAGAAACAGGCAGAACTGAATAAAGCGACCTGGTTTTGAATCTAAATTCTTCAAGGGGCTAAACCTCTCCAAGACAGAGTTGTCACCTCTCTAAATTAATAATCATATTGACCTAATAGAACTGTTGTAAGGATTAAGTGAGTTAATAAACGTGAAGTCCCTGTAAAAAGTTCAAAAAGTGATAACCATCACCATTATAACAAAAGATGTCATGAGACTGTGGAAGAAAAATTAATCAGTTGATCTAGAAGAGAAATGGGAAATTCTATTCAAGAAAAATTTGAGGATTATAACCTGGGAAGAGCATCTCAGAAAGCTCCAAGACCTGTTCCATGCATTAGAAGTCAAGACATAGTTATAGAAGCTTTTTGAAGTAGAGGGCTGTGTATTAAATGATGTGTTATTGACAGTTCACACAATCCAGATCTAACCGTCTTCAGCCTAGAAGATCAAGAAGCAATGTTATCTTTTAAGGAGTTGCCTCATTGCTGCTAGGAGGAGGTTGCTCTTTCTGGTTAAGCAGGTATTTCTGCCGACTGGGGAAGGTTTGGTTGATGCATAAAGCAGATACACGATGCACAGTAGAGGGGAGAGAGGAGGCCAAAGGGCAGAGACAATATTTTATGATTAAATTTTTCTCGTCTTGCCATAAAATATGAATTTGATTTCACAAGACAATACCTAATTACATGCCAAATGATTAATTAGTATAAAAAACATACTCCTTTCTCTCTTCAGCATTTTTGCTCCTCCCTCCCTCTGGAACACACTCTCACCAGCTCTTATCATCTCACCCCACCTCTTATCATCTTTCAGATCTCCATTTAATTACCCACCCCCAGGACTTGCCTCAACTTCCCTGAGCCTAAGAGAGCCTCTCCTTCCTTCCTCCCTCCTATGGCTCTATCTCAGCCCAGGATTCAAGGACTGGTGACCACATGAAATCACCCACTTTAATTGCACACTTTTCTTATCTCTCTCCTCCTAAGATAACATAAACTTTATAAAACCAAAGGCATTTTCTTAGCCAATGTCCTTACGCAGAAACAGTATCTGGCACGTAGTAGTGGCTCAATGAACTTTCTGAACAAATGACTGACCGCTGTTGGATTAAGCATGCATATATCAGATAAAGAGAATTCAACAGTTTCTTGGGAAGTTGGCATCTATGTAGAATCTTAATAGTATCTGTAGGGGTCACCACAAGGGAAATAATATTCTATCCAGGAAGTCAGTGTCCACAATTTGGGTAGCTGTCCCCATAGAGCATTAGAATTTATCTTGATCTTGACACACAGTATGTTAGTGTGAGATCGTTACATCTCACCCAGTAGCTCTTGAAAAACCACCCCCTTGGGGCATATCTTTTTGTTTTATTGTCTCTCGGCTATGGGGTATTTTTTGACGAATGTACACACTGAGCAGAATGGACACAATGAGCAGTACCTGCAGAGTTTTGCTGGCACCTAAGGCCCGAGAGTGAGGGATGCTAGATGTCCTGAAACGCAATGAGCAATGCCTCACCACAAAGAATTACCCTGAGGGGAAAAAAACAAAAACAAAAAACACTAGTACTGCTCCCCTCAAAGACAATGCAGGGCAAGGCTTCATAGCTTCCCCCGCTGCTGAGGCTAAGTAGCTGAGAATTTGGTGTTTCTCTTTTTGAACAACTGAACCCGCTTGCTGTCTAGTTTAACAATTCTCTCCCTCTGCTGACATGTTTACCTTTAGCCAAGAAACTTTTCCTGAGCTGCCTCTTCCAAGAATTCTTCAATTCTGATTAAGGTCAAACTCTCAGGTGTGTATCACACAACTTTCAATCTGTAACATTTTAGTAAATACCTGAAAAGTTTACTTTTTTTCCCCACGATCTATGGTCTCAAAATGAGTTGAACTGACAGCATTATAGCTCTTAAACAAAATTTAAAAGACAATGTTTTTTTAAAAAAATAAATATACTAAGTTGGTATGAATCCATAATGCTAGGATTTAGGTAGATGTAGACAGCTGCAAGAGGCCGTATAATCGGGTTTTTTATTTACTCAACTCGTATTTCTTGAGCCACTACGTGTATAGGCACTGGGCTAGGGATATAGGTGACATCAGCACATGTCTAAGTCCGTTTGGGATGCTATAACAAAACACCATAGACTGGGTGGCTTAAACAACAGACGTTTACTTTTCACAGTTTGGGAGGCTGGAAGTCAGAGATCAGGGTGCCAGCATGCTCATATTCTTGGCAAAGGCCCTCTTCTTGGTTTGCGGATGGATGTCTGCTTGCTGGGTCCTCATCACACGGCAGAGAGCAGAGAGAAGGAGCAAGCTCTAAATTCTATCGTGTCTCTTTTCAGAAGGCACAAACCCCATGCATAAGAGCTCCACCCTGATGTCCTAGTTACCTCTCAACACCCCACCTCCTAATAGTATCACATTGGGGGTTAGAAGTTCAGTGTATCTATTTTAGGGGAGACACAAACATTCAGTCCATAATAGCATATACAAAGCTTCGTCCTTACACTAATGATATTGAAAGAAAATTCCCTATTGGTCTCTCATGATTCTGCACATCTTCTGAGCAGGGGCACCAACTGCTTTTTGTTTCAAAGATGTTTGTAGAGTGAACAGGCTTGGAAGACAGAAAGAACAGAGGGCAAGTTTGTTGACTGTCCAGTATAAAAATATGCTCCTTTCAGAGAGAGAGTCTACAAGACTTATTTGGAGCCCACTGTAAAGTACTCCCTAAGTATGGGGTTCCTCTACTGTGGTACAAAGCATCCACCTGGGCTTCTCTGTGTTACTCCCATGGGACTCAGGGAGCAGGAAGAACCAACTGAACAAAGCTCACGCTGCCTGCTATGCCATAAATATCAAAGTCCTTTGACTCAGAAGTCTCATGTCTTCTGCCAGAACCCATGAGATTGTGAATTGCTAACTTTTTAGCAAGCAATTAGGATAAATTCTCAGATTATTCATAATACTTGACAATAGGAACTAGCAATCATGGTATAAACAACCATATAGCATACATCTTGAAAAATATAATAAAATTGCATTAGAAGTGAGAGGAAGAAAAAAGTGTCCTCAGTAGCATTTGTATAAGATCTCATGAACAAATGTTTAAATGAATAAAGAAAATAAATTTTAAACAGGAAGAAATGTCACGTGTAAAAGTACAGAACTGAGAAATAGGATACAAGTTTAGGAAGTGACAATTCTTCTGGCTGGACGAGAGAGGTGATGAAAACAAAGCTAAATATAAAGGCATTGCTTTCTGGCATGCAGTACTTATTCGGGGGCTTAGATTGGAGAATCAATGATCTATTGCCCTCAGAGGGCAAGAGCCTAGACTGAATAGTCTAAATCTTGTCCCTTCTGCTTCAGGGAACATCTAGGCTGTTTTCAAGATTGGAAACTAGCCGCATAACTTACTCTCAGACCTCATCAGCCCTCACTTGAATGACTGTAACAGCCCCCTAGCTGGTCCCCCAACTTCTACATTTGGCCTACCTACCACACCACTTTCCTTCTCCATAAGTTGGCCAGAAAAACCTTTTAAAATAGTAAATCAGATCCAATCACCCTTGATTTAAACCTTCCAAGGGTGTCCAATCATACTTGGAATAAACTCTAAATTCCTATCAATCTAGTCCTGGCCTACCCCCCCTCCCTCCCTCATTCTGAAATTTCTAAAGGCTCAGTATGGACAAGTCTAAGAGTTAAAAACTCCAAGGGGAGACAGTTAAGGGGAGCCAGGGGATCACACTATTTTGAGTTTTACCTCCTGGAGCTCTACTAAGTTCTCACAGTGAAGATGAGAGAAAAATCCCCTTGGGCCTCAGGTAGTGGGAAGGAAAAAGGGACAATTTTGAAATATGTCAGAGCATTCCGAACTTAACAAGGTCTGACCTCAAGAGAAACTATTTTATTAGAAACTATTTTAATGTATTGGCCTTTTATCAGAGCCAAACCAATCTGAGGGGAAGGGAAAATAGCCAACTCCAGTCCCCTTTAGCCATCCTATACCACTTAATGGGGGGGGGGGAAGCTAAGAGGCACTTGTAAAGTTCATTCCAGAGGCACAGGGTCACTAAAAGACCAAGTCCTAATTATAGGACTCTATGACACTTCCCCTACTCCCATACCTTACCACCACATTACTAACAGCTTATTTACTGCAGTTCATCTTATCCAGTACATCATATCTGGCTATCAGGAAATAATTACAAGGCATACTACAAGGCAGAAAACACAGCTTGAAGAGACTGAGCAAGTATCAAAACCAGAGTCAGATACAGCATGAATGTTAGAATAATCAGATTATACATTTAAGACAACTATGATTAATATGCTAAGAGCTCTAATGAAAAAAGTAAACTGCAAGAGAAGATGGAAAATGTAAGCAAAGTGATAGAGATTCTAAGAAAGAATCACAATGAACGGGTAGAAATCAAAAACACTGTGATAAAACTTTGTAAATGCCTTTCATAGGCTTATTAGTAAACAGGACATGACTGAGGAAAGAATCTCTGAGCTTGAGGATATGTGAATAGAAACTTCCAAAACAAAAAATAATGGCTAACGATTCCATAAATTTGATAAAAAATGTCAACTTCTAAAACCAAGAAACTCACCAAGTCCCAAGCAGGATAAATACATAGAAAGCACAATTAGACACATCATAATCAAATGCTAAAATCAAAAGAAATATTCCTGAAGTAGCATGAGAAAAATTACTTTAAAAATTACTGCTAACTTCTCATTAACAACAGAAGAGGCTAAACGACAGTGGAATAACAATGTTTAAGCACCGAGGGAAAAAGAAAACAGTCAACCCAGAATTCTACCTCCAGTAAGACTATTCAAAAATTAGGGTGAAACACAGACATTTCAGATTATTAATAAAATGTAAAAATTCAGCACTAACAGATAGGGTTCCCAAGAAATACTAACAGAAATTCCTCAGGCTGAAAGCAAATGACACCAGGTGATAATTGGTGGAAGAAATGATAAGAATATGACTACATTTTCTATAACAGCCTAACAAACCATCCCAGACGTTAGTAGCTTAATATAAAAATGTATTATTCTCTACCATGGTCCTGTATATTAATTGCGATCAGTTGGGCAATTCTTACTTGTGATCTCTCATGTGGTTTCAGCCAGAGGATGGCTGAGGCTAGAGTCATCTAAAGACACAACTTTAGATGACTCACACCATGGCTGCTGGCTAAGCTTACCTGAGTTTTCTCCATGTAGCTTGGGCTACTAGCTTGAGCTAGTCACAGCATGGTGGCTGAGTTATAAGGGGAAATGTTCTAAGAAACACAAACTGAAGCTGCAAGGCTTTTTATGAGCATCATTGAGAGAATAACATAACTTCCACTGTATTTTATTGATGTAGCATTAAAGTCAGCCCCAAGTCAAGAGGATTGGGAATTATACTCCACACTTCAACAGAAGTAGTAGCAAAAGTAAATATTTGTGGCCATGTTTAATCCACCACAAAATATAATCAATCACAAAATGCTCATTTCTTTGTGTTATATAATAGTTTAAAACAAAAATTATAACACTATTATGAAGTTTATAAATGTATGTAATTGTAAGTATATGGTGCAATGGCACAAGGGACAGAGAGGCAAGCAGTAGTACACTGATGGAAGATTCCTATACTTTGCATGGACTGATACAATATTAACTCTAAGCAGATTTTTATTAAAGATGCAAATTGCAAATTCTAGAGTACCACTAAAATGTTTTCAAAGGGGAAGACCTAAAATGTCAACATAATTATCAAAATAGAATATTTTTCAAATATTTGGTTTGCCCTAAAGAAAGTAGGACAAAGGAAGAAAAAAGTTAATAAAGTGGTAGATTCAAATCCAACCATAACAATTATGTTCATTTTAAATGAGCTGAACTTTTCACCAAAAAGGCAAAGATTGTCAGGCTAGATAAAAAAAATCAGGGCCCTATAATATGTCTTTAAAAGATGCACTTTAATAGAAATGAAAGGGAGGAAAAAAAGATTTATCATGGGTTATATTAACACTGGACGAAACAGACATCAAGACAAGCAGTATCAAAAATAAAAGACTTTTCATCATGAAAAAGTTAGTTAATACATCATGCAGATATAACACTTGTAATGTGTGTGCACCTAACTACAAAGCTTCAAACTACAAGAAGCAAAAACTAACAAAATTAAAAGGCAAATGATAAATCTAACAATATCAGAGTTGGATAGTCTTGTATCCCTTCTCAGCAACTGATAGAATTACTAGGCTATCAACCAGCTTGATCTTATTGACATTTATAGACACTATACCCTAAAACTGTAGGATATATTTCTTTTCAAAAGCACATGAACATTCAGCTAAAGACACCACATGCTGAGCCATAAAACTCCAGTCATAATCCCAGCAAGGTATTTTTACAGGAATTGATCATCTATTTCTAAAATTCATATGGAAATACAAAGGACCTAGAATATACAAAACAGTCCTGCAAAAGAAAAACAAAGTTGTAAAACGTATGTTGTCTGACTAAAAGATTTACCATAAAGCAACAGTTATCAGTTTGAGCTTGGAATACAGGTAGAAAATAGAGTCCAGAAACAGACTCACAGTTACATGTTAATCAATATTTGACAAAGGTGTCAACGCAATTGAGTGGGAAAGAAAAATCTTTTCAACCAACAGTACTGAGACAACTGGACGTCCAAATGGAAAAATGAGTAAATAAACTCCACCCCTATTTCACACCATATACAAAAATTATTCTGAAATGTAGCAGAGTCCTAAATGTAAAAGATAAAACTATAACACTTTTAAAAGAAAACATAGAAAAAAATCTTTGCAGATTTAAACAAAGATTTCTTGGAAAACAGAAATAAATAATCACACGAGAAAAAAAAGAAAAATTAGGCTTTCTCAAAATTAAAAATTGCTCATCAAGAGACATCACTGAGAAAACTAACAGCAAATCACAGACTGGGAGAAAACATTCACAAAACATGTAGCTGACCACAGTCTTGTATTCAGAATATGTAAGAAATTCTTTTTGACAAATCAACAGTAAGCACATCAAAAAATGCTCAATATCATTTACCATCAGGGAAATGCAAATTAAACCCATAAAGCATCACGAATGGAAACATAAAGTGGTACAACTACTTTGTAGATATGCTTAGCCTTTGTTACACAAAAAAACATACACCAACACTTTAGCCTAAAAGCTCCATTCTTAAGCATTTATCCAAGAGAAGTGAAAACATATGTCCAGAAAAAAAAAAAAAAAAAGACTTAAAGAATGTATATAGCAGCTTTTGAACCACAGCCAAAACCAAACTCATTTCAATTGCACATGAAACATTCAGCTAGATAGACCACATAAAACAATGGCAAATATCCGTTACTGGGAGAATGAAATGACAAATTGCCGTATGTTCATACGATGCAACACTACAACATGATGAGGAACTAATTAGCATTAACACATGTAAAAACGCGAATGAATCTTACATTGTTCTGAGTGAAAGCAGGAAAAAATGAAGAATCCCTAACGTACGGTTCAATTTAGAGATGAAGTTCTAGAACAGACGAAACCAAAATAAGGTGGAAAAAAAAAAATGAGAACAATCATTGCCTGGGTTAGGAGGAAGGGGGATGGTGGCAAAAGTAGATTGCCTTGGAAGGCACAGGAGTGAACTTTCTGGGCAGATGAAGTGTTTCATATCACGATAAAGACATGGCATACTAAGGTATATATATTTGTCAAAAATCATACAGATAAGATTTATGCATTTCAATATATATAATTTTACCCTCTCCCCCCAAAAAAGAATTGTGTCCCCACTGAATTATCAAGCATGGGATAAATAGGCTAAATGATATAAGAATGGTAGAATGATGGTAACTGTTGAAGTTGGATGATTGGTACAGGGGGTTCATTATACTAGTCTTTACTTTGTATATGTTTGATATTTACTATGATATTAATTTTAAATTATTGTATAGCCATCATTCATTCAACAAACAATTGCTTTGTGTTTATGTGCTAGGTGTTCTCAGTTTTGATGATAGAGCAATTAATACAACAAACATTGCTACTGTCATGGAGGTCACATTCTAGTGGAGGAAGATTTAAAAAATAAAACAGTAAATAAACAATAAATAAGTTAAAGATGAAGTATAACAGGTGGTCATAAGTGCTTTAAAGGAAAAGTGGACAGAGAGGGGAAATCATGAGTGACAAGGGCCAGGGATATAATTTCATAATAAATAGAGTGATGAAGGACTCACTGAGATGGTGATATATGAGGAAGAAATCGATCACGAGAGGGAACAAAACAGGCAAATATCCCAAAGTGGGAGTATACCTGGCATGTTCAAGGGGCAGCAAAGTGGGGAGGGGAACAGGTCATTAAGGAACCTTGCAGGCCAGTGTAAAAACCGGCTCTTTTTTTTTTTGGCTGTGTTGGGTCTTCGTTGCTGCGCGTGAGCTTTCTCTAGTTGATGCAAGCAGGGGCTACTCTTTGATGCGGTGCTCGGGCTTCTCATTGTGGTGGCTTCTCTTGTTGTGTGCATGGGCTCTAGGGGTGTGGGCTCAGTAGTTGTGGCTCGCGGGCTCTAGAGCACAGGCTCAGTAGATGCGGTGCATGGACTTTGTTTCTCCACGGCATGTGGGATCTTCCTGGACCAGGGCCCGAACCTGTGTCCCTGGCGTTGGCAGGCAGATTCTTAACCACTGCACCACCAGGGAAGTCCCAAAACTTGGGCTCTTAATTGTAATGAGATGAGAAGCCATTGAAGGGTTTTAAACAGAGTAGTGATGTGATTTTATTTACATTTTAATAGAAACGTTCTGGCTCCTGCATTGGGAATAAATTTAAGAAGGCCAAGGTGGGAGCAGGGAGAACATCCAGATGAGGCAGAAACTAGATCTGAGGATGTTGGTTTGTACCACAGTGTCTGAGTTATGCAAGTTGCGTCAGATCCCGGGCACATTCTTCAGTGAAAGCTGCCAAGCTGTGCAGCTTTATTTCTGAAATCAAGAATGACTCCCAAATATGGCCCTGACAAATATAAAGATGGAACTCCCTTTTATGGAAATGGGGTAGACTGTAGAAAGAGTAGATCTGGGGATGCACTCCATCCTAGGAGGTCAAGGTGGAATCCTGGGGGTTTTCAACATCTGTCATGGTTCTCCCTAAAGGCTCAACATCAGATCTCACAGGTTATAGGGTTTTTTTCAGCTCTTAAGAGAGGAACTCTTCAAGGCAGTCCAAATTTTTCTTATGTCTTGTCCAAAAGCTTCTTTCCAAAGAGGGTGAAGGTGGCAAATTTAGAATGGCGTGAGGGAGAAAGGAAATCCAACTCTGTTCTGTGGAATGTGAAGCCACGTGACTCTCAAATTTCAGACTGTAGTCATTTATTGTCCAAAATACAATTTTAGATTCCTAGTGCATAGGAAGAAGGAAGTTAAATGGAAACAACATTAAGAGATGGTGGAAACAAGAGTGTACTGGAATATTGTGAAGAGGGTTAGGAATATGTATAGGACAGTAAGGAATCATGTTGATGTATCCAGTTGTGGCATGTCATTAAGGGGAGCTTTGGCTCTCAATCTTTAACTTAAAAGGTTAACGCTACTTTAGCTTCTTAATGAGATTATAGTATGGATACAGACCATTTTTCAAAGTACTAGTTCGAGGACAACTGGTATAAAACCATGATTTCAGCCACAGATTTCTGAACACTGCCCGTAAAATAAGCCTGGTCGTGTTGATATTAAGGTTGTTTGATTTAGGCGTCTAGGGACTGCATCTGTTTTTAGGCCTAGGGAAGGTACAGCCCATGAGTGTAGCACGTCTTCGGAGGAGACTAGTATTCGGACTGTTATCTGTATGGGTAAGACTACTCGGTTGTCCACCTCTAGTAGCCGTAGTTCTCCTGGTTTTAGGTCTGATGTTGGGATTATGTAAGAGTCGAAATTTAGGTCTTCGTAGTCGGTGTATTCGTAGCTTCAGTATCATTGGTGACCCATTGTTTTTACAGTGAGAGAAGGGTTATTAATTTCATCTATCATGTAGAGGATTCGTAGGGAGGGCAAGGCAATTAGAATTAAAATGATGCTGGAAGGATGGTTCAAATGGTCTCTACCTCTTGGGCGTCTATTGTACTGGTATGTGTTAGTTTAGTTGTAAGTATTAGGGTGATGATGTAGAGGACTAGGGAGCTAATTAGGAAAACAATCATTAATGTATGATCATGAAGTGTAGGAGTTCTTCTATAATGGGTGATGTTGCATCTTGGAAGCCTAGTTGAAAGGGATATGCCATGGAGATATACAGGATTTTCACTTGTAACTTAGCTTTGACAAAGTTATATGAGGTTTTACTAATATCTCGTTTATAAAGAAATACATAGTGGTTATGATGTTGGCTTGAAACCGATTGGAGAGGGTTCGATTCCTTCCTTTCTTGATCATTTTGGGCTGACGTATGCTGGCTCTTCAAATGTGTGATATGGTGGAGGACATCCATTTAGCCACTCAAGGTTTGTGGAAGTGTAGTCTACTGATATTACTTCTCGTTTAGATGTAAATGCTTCTCAGATAATGAAGACTATTAGTATAACTGCTGTCAGTGAGATAAATGAGCCTATTGATGAGATAGTATTTCATGTTGTTTAGGCGTCTGGGTAGTCAGAGTATCGTCGAGGTATGTCAGATAAGCCTAAGAAATTCTGTGGGAAGAATGTTAGGTTTACACCTACGAATATGATTATAAAGTGGATTTTTGCTCATGTTAAGTGTATATCCCGAGAATAGCGGAAATCAGTGGACAAACCCTCCTACAATGGCGAAGACAGCTCCTATTGAAAGTACACAGTGAAAGTGAGCAACTACGTAGTAGCTATCATGAAGAACAATGTCTAGTGATGAATTGGCTAGAACGATGCCAGTTAGACCACCTACCGTGAAAAGGAAGATAAAGCCTAAAGCTCATATTAGGGCGGGGGATCACTTAATATTGCCCCCGTGAAGTGTTGCTAGTCAACTAAAGACTGTTACCCCTGTGGGGATAGCAATGATTATAGCGGCTGATGGAAAGTATGCCCGTGTGTCAACGTCTATACCCACTGTGAACATATGATGAGCTCATACAATAAAGCCCAAGAACCCGATAGAATTCAGAGAAATAGAAAACCCAAAAGAAAGAAAGGCAGGTAGGCAGGGAGGGAGAGAGTCACCAGGATGATATAAGCAATCAGTGTTTTTGTGTCATTTCAAATATCTTGTGGAAAACAAAAGCTAGAGGACCTTTTCCTAACATCTTGCAAGTTTACCTCTGATGGTTGTTAGTTAATTATCAGCTGTCATTTCAATCCTCCCCTTCCTCCTCTTTGGATGAGGGTTCCCACTGGAGATACTAAAAATATCTAGCCCTCCATTGTCTTGCTTCTGAATGCTGTTGGACTGGTTCCTAATGCTTGGAGCTACCGAAGCTGTCCAGGGATAGGTGGAAACCATGCCCAGTGATATGAGGAAGACATAACCAACACAGTGAAGATGTTACAGAGGATGGAAAGGGTGTGGCTGACCTTCGTGCCACTGAACACACTCAGGGACTCTCTATTTCTGGATTTCTGATTATGCAAGATAATGCTTTCTATTGTTAAATCATCTTCAGTCAGGTGTTCTATTATTTGTTACACAAAGTAATCCCACCTGAAGCACTTCCTCTGTACCAGGGGTTCTCAAAATGTGATCCCTATCCTAGCACTTAGTCTCACCTGGAAATTTATGAAAATAAAATTCCCAAGCCCTAGCCTAATCTCTGGAGATGAGGTCCAGCAATCCATTGTAACAAGGTGATGCTGATACACCTCCATTTTGAGAATCCCTGCTCAGTACTTTAATGAACAGAAGCAGATGGATTAAAAAAAATTTTTTTTTTCATTCCATTCCCCTAGATTCTGACTTCTAAATGCAGGTCCTATCAGGGTAGGACTGAGAATATACCTCAGTTGAAAGAGTCACCCTTACATCTTGGAAACCACAAACAAGGAATCTATGGGAATAATCGTGTAAAGTCCGAAGCAATTGTGGTCTCTGCCACAAGTTTATTCTCCAAAGCATAACTATTCAAGAGAGATATTGAAAATTTAGCTACTGGAAGGAGAGGGAGGTAGTAGTTCCTACGACAGGCCCTACCCCTCAACAGGCCACATCATGGTCAAAGCTAATTTCACAGCCGTTGCTAATATCCTTTCTATATGCATATTTTAACCACCTCACCTATAATCCCCAAACTTGGTTCCCACTGATAAATTTATGTATCAGTTGCTGGCAGCAGCTAAGTTTTTTAAGCATGGCCAATCATATTTCATACATCCTGAATTTAAAACATTTGAAGCTAATTTAGCGGTTATGTCTAGCATTAGATATTTTAAGTGCAGCAATAAACTCTTATTGCTCTCCTGACTGACGGAATATGTAATACAGTTGCCACTGTGTGTTCTGACTGTCAAGATGATTCATTAGGTCCCATATAAACTATTTTAAGAGAGAGCAGGTTACATCAAATAACTTGAATAAAAGTTTAAAACCAAGGTCATCAAAGTGCTTGAGACTCCTTTTAGAATTAATTAAAATTCAGGTACATTCTCTGGAATGATTTGAAGTCTCTTCCCAAATATACAAGCCGTCTGAAAGCAACAACTGGCTGCCACGCTAACTGAGCTGTTAAGCAATTATCAGTGACAATTGTAACTCAGGGCTACGCCAAGCGGGACCTACACACAGGCAGCTTTTTAATTCTTTCAGCTGACAGTTACTGGATTAATATTTGACACAGTTCAACCAGCTCCACTTTATTGGTGATCCTGGGACCCCCAAGATACCGAGAGCCTCCTACATGCCAAACTCTCTGCTGCACAAATTCACACCTATAATCTCACACTCGTTTTTTTTACTACAATTTCAAGCAGAGAAAACCAGAACCCAGAGAAGATAAAGAGTTTTACCATGACTCTAGGACTAGTCACATATGAATTCAGATGATTCTGACTTCAAAGTGCTTTCTCCTTGTATAGCACGTTAGGGTTTGTGTGTCATCATTTGCCTAATTCTTAAAACCATCTTGTGATGGGAGAAGCCTAATGTGTAAGAAATTAGACATCTTCCATGTTTCACTGTACATTTTAGAAAGAGCTGTTCCACTGTAAGCCAGTCCTCAACTACGCCATAAGTGGTTACACTCTTAAATGGGAAAAGAATTTGAAAAAGAATAGATACACGTATATATATAACTGAATCACTTTGCTGTACACCTGAAACTATCACAACATTGTTAATCAACTATGCTCCAATATAAAATAAATTTTTTTTTTAAATAGTGGCTACGTTAATTTATAGGACCTCTCACTTCCTTCTGTGGGGGAAAGAGAGGAGAGAAAGAATGAAGAAGGAAGATAAGCCAGGACCCAGGCACTTGCTCAACCCCTACCATGTGGTAGCCATCATGCCTGATTATTTATGCACATATTAACTCATTTAACATTATTCTCCCCACTAGCCAGTGAATTAAATATCTGTTCCAATGGTGAAGCTTGGTCTTCAACTGGTGAGATAATTTTCCCAGAGATTACAGGACTACTCAGAGGTGCAACAGAGATTAAAATTGAGTTCTGCCTGATCAAAAGTAATTGCTTTTCCCACTATATCTTTAAGATATATGCACTCTCTCTTCTCTCTCTTCCTGGGATAAAACTCTAATAAAAGAATTTCAGACAACAGGGCAAGTCCCCTATTCCCCACTGTAGACAAATGCCTCTTTTTAGTCACCCTGGCTTTGGTCCCAATTAATATCAAAAAAATATATGACTGCGTCACTCAAAAACTTCATTTGTAGCCAAGCACTTGAACCACTATTCTTCCTCTCTTTGCTATTGAGCTCGGTAGTAGGGTTTCACTATCTTTGATTTCCCCTAGGCATCTTCCTGATGGATTCACTATGAACTAAGTAAGAGGTGAAAAGAGGAAAAAAGTCAACTGAAGAAGTTTATAGTGTTGTGATTAGAAAATTAAATGGAACTCCCTTACCAAAAAAAAAGTACATTTTATTTAAAATGCAAATATTCATTACGGATTGATTTAAGTATTGCATAGGCATTTTCACTAGGAAACTAATGGTTTATAATTCTTTTGTTGTTACCAAACAGGAAGTTTTCAAAATCTAGGGTGCATTAAAGGGCCTACTTTATATAACAGAGTAGGACATTTTTCACTGTAATGTTTCCCTCATTTTAATGAGAATCTCAGCAATTCTCAGTATTGTATTTACCAGTGCACATTTAACAAAATAAAAAAGTTTAGACTTTCACATACGGTTAATCTGCAGTGATTGTCAAATGTATTCTAATTGATTTAATGCCCATTAAAATTCTATTTTGAAATATAAAACACCCAAACATGAAATAAATGACCAATCATCTAGCACAACCAGAAAAAAACACATTAATTATAAATTATTCAAGTGAAATGGCATCTCAGCAAAATCTTTAGACCATCTCTGTCTGAGAATTAGATAAATAAGAAAAAAATCAAGGTTTTAAATGGATTTTCATGGTTAAATTGGTATTATGCTTCAAACACCCATTAGGAGTTACTAGAAAATAATACTAAAATAAGCCCAATGTTTATATTACTGTTGCTATATTTAATGGAAGAAGGTAAAGTCAAGAATGTTCCACTAAAATTATGAAGATTATTCATTTTGAGGTTGTATGTTAAACTTTTTCAGGACTGTAATATGCTATGAAATGAATCTTAAATAAGCCTGAAGATATTTTCAGAAAACAACAAGATGAATTAGTGCTTATGAAAAAAAAAAAGGAAGAAGTTACACAAAGCTTAACAGACTATAAACAAACATACACACATATGGATATAAATAAATTATATAGCTATATCTACATATCAAAGACAGGCAGGGAGAGAGAGAGGGGGAGAGAGTATAATAGCATAAAATCTGGAAAGACATCAAAGATTTGGCACATGTGACTATGTTAAGTGTGTTAAGGACCTGGTCAGGTGATAATTTGCAAAACTGGACTGGATGAATCTAGTGGCCCTGTGAAACAGGCTGTGTGCTTGCCAGATCGCAACTTTTCAATTACTACTTCTCTTGGGTGACGCTAAATGCACACGAATATTCAGCAAAAAATCAGAAACACAAATCATCTGACACAATGTATCACGTATTTACGTAGAGGAATTGATGAAAAAGCTGTGTTAATGCATAGTGTTCATTGTAATTTTGTCCTGCAAACTCCCTTCCTGTTGTTTTTAGGAATGGTCTAACCGTACCTCCATACCTGGTTCAAGATGTTCAATCCATATCTGAGGTTAGGGTTAACAGGTTATAGTTATTAGTTCAGAAATGGATGAGTGACTCACTTCCTGTCACTAACATGTAAGAAGTTTACTGTGGATTCTAAGAAAGATGTTTAGCCACTCTGTGAGAGACCTTCTAGATGGGTCTTTCTCTTTTTCTAGCATTGACAAGAAAGCATGTATCCCTGGCAATGACTGGCAGCATCATTACCTAAATGAGGAAAAATGAGAATAAAGCTGACATTGTCAAAGTCAGACTGGAGAGGTATACGTGAACTTGACCCTAGATGAACTGAAGGAGCCACTGTGTCAAACCAGCGTCAAAGGTCCTTTCACTTTTGTACTTTCCTGATATGTGAACCATGAACTCTCCCCACACTCACAGTCTAGGCCAATTTGAGATAGTTTTCTTTCATTTAGAACCAAATTCATTAAAAATGATATACTCACTTTACAAAGTGTTTATTCAATCAAAAATATTTAGCTTCTACTTTTAAAAAGGAACTAACATTTATGAAAATAAAAAAGGTCATACTTCCAGACTACATCTAGACAATAAAACAGAACTCTGCATCACTCAGCTTTTATTAAGTTACACAATGGCAACAGACTACCCCAAGACCTCTGTGGATTACAACAACACAGGATCATTTCTCACTTCTGTTGCACGTCCAATGTGGATCTTCCCCGTGTTGTTTTCATTCTGAGCACACAGTGGCAATGGTACCACCCACACGCAGAACCCAGCCTACAATCTCTCCAAGCAGTGGAGCCCAGCATACAGCCCTGCCTGCCTGCTGAACATCCAGACCCACTCAACTGTGGGGGCCATGTGAAGGCCCTCCCCAACCAGAGAGCCAGACCAGTGACCTTAACCAAAGGCAGAACACAACCAACGGCCTGCCTGATCGTAAAGCCCAGCCTGGAGCCCTGCCCAACTCTGGGGCACAGCCTGATGTCCCATCTAACCATGAAGCCTGGCATATAAGCCTGCCTGCAGGGACCTCTCTGGCAGTCTAGTGGTTAAGAATCCACACTTCCAATGCAGGGGATGCAGGTTCAATCCCTGGTTGGGGAACTAAGAGCCCACATGCTGTGTGGCCAAAAAACAAACAAAAAAACAAAACAAACAAAAAACCCTGCCTGCATATGCAGTCCAGCCAGTGTAAACATCCATGCAGGGAGCACAGCCTAAGGCCCCACCCACCCAAGAGCAAATGTGGAGCCTGGCCCACAGCCCTGCCCAACTGTGGAATCCAACCACTGGCAACACGTTGCCAGAGAACACAGCCTGCAGCCCTGTCTGACCAGAGGTGATTGCAGAGCCCGCCTGACTGCGGAACATAGCCAGCAGCCCTGCCCAACCAGGAAGCCCACCCAGTAGACCTACTTGAAAACACAGCCCAGCCAGCAGGCCCACCCGACTACAGAGCAGCACTCCCTCCCCCACCCCCCGAAATCAAATCACCGGCTGTGGCCTTGCCCAACTAAGTACCCAAATAGCAACACTCACCTGCCCACAGATGCTACCAGATGAAACAACAGTACCCTAAGCTGAGTTAATGGTGAGAGTACGTCCCTGCTGAAATGAACCCATAAAGTCTGGGGAAAAAAGACCACTTACTAAAATGCAAACACCAGTGCAAAGATATAAGTATTATGAAAATCAGGCAAACATTACACCACTGAAGGTAACTAATAAAGCCCTAATAACAGACCCTAAAGAAATAAAGATCTATAAACTGAAAAAGAATTCAGAATAATTCTCTTAAAGAAGTTCAGGGAACTACAAGAACACACAGACAACTAAAGAAAATTAGAAAAACAACGCATGAACAAAATAACAGTTTAGACAAAGAAATAGAAACCATAAAAAAAAAAAAACCCCTAGAGATGAATAACACAGTGGCTGAACTGAAGAATTTCAGCAACAGACTCAACAAAGAAGAAAGAGCCAGTAAACTTGAAGACAGATCATTTGAAATTATCCACAGGAGCAAAGGAAAAAAAAATTTTTTTTAAAAAAAGAAAAAGATAAGAAGAGTGAAGAAAACCTATGGGATTGATGGGAAACAAGTAACGATACACTTATTATGGGAATCCTGGAAAAAAGAACAGAAAGAGAAAGGGACAGAGAATCTATTTAAATAAATAATGGATGAAAATTTCCCAAACTTGTAGAGAAAAATGAACACTCAGATCCATGAGGCTCAAAAGACCACAAATAGTTTGAACCTAAAGAGATCTACACTGACACACATTATAATTAGATATTCAAAAGTCAAAACCAAACAAAATTTTGAAGGCAGCAAGAGAAAACTGACTTGTCACATACAAGGTGGCCCCCCATAAGATGATCAGTGGTTTCTCAGCAGTAACTTTGTAGGCCAGGAGATGGTGGGAAGATGTATTTAAAATAAAAGAAAAAAACTCAATGAAGAATTATATTTTTCTGGAAAAGTTGTCCTTCATGTAAATTGTTGCAGCCATTAGAGAAAACAGTGTGGATATTCCTCAGAAAGGTAAAAATATAACTATATCATGATTTAGCAATCCCACCTCTGGGTATTTATCAAAAGGAAATGAAAATACTATCTCTAAGAGACATCTGTATTCCCCATGTAGCATTATTTATAATAGCCAAGGCATGGAAACAACCTAAGTGTCCATAGATGGGTAATCGATAAAGATACACACACACACACAATGGACTATTATTCAGCCATTAGAATAAAGGAAATCCTGCTATTTGCATCAGCATGGATGAAACTGAAGGGCATTATGCTAAGTGAAATAATTCAGACAGAATGATTACAGAATAATTCAATTTGTGATCTCACTTAAACATGGAATCTAAAAAACCGAACACATAAAAACAGACACTAGATCATTGCTTGCCAAGAGTGGGGGTATGGGATAAAGTGGTCAAAAGGTACAAACTCCCAGTTATAAGATGTGTAATTTCTGGGGATCTATTGTACAACATGGTGACAATAGTTAACAACCTTGTATTTTATACTTGAAAGTTGGTAAGAGAATAAATCTTAAAAATTCTCATTACACAAAACACACACACACACACACACATACAGTAATTCCAGAGGTAATTTTTAACTAAAAAAGAAAAAATGAATTTTCAGAATACCATAGCTATTAAAAGGTCCCACAAGTCTTCAGAAGAAAAAAAAAGTATATATATATATACACAAAGGATTGAGAGCCGGAATGTCATGAGACTTTTCAACCAGAACCCTAGAAGGTAAAACAATTGTATCAGTGCTCTGGAATTATGAAGTACAAATTTTTAATCTAGAATTCTTCGTTAACACTAAACACTTAATTAAAAGTATGGGGAGAATAAAGATTTGCTACCAAAGCAACCTTTCTCAAAAAGGTTGATTATATTGAGAGGAGTTTTACAGTTTGGTCCAAAACTAAGCCAAAAGCCAAAAAGAAGTATCTTCCAAGGAAAAAACTGTACATCATAGCAAGCATTATTATTGATGCAATGCAGTTCACTTGTCAACAATATTTACATACTATCAATATTAGTATATTAACAATATTATCAGAGGGTCGGGACAGGGAACCGCTTTTTAATATTATAATCCTTATGGTACTACTTGACTTTTAAATTACGACCAGCTATTTCTTTGATTAAATTTTTTAATTTAAATAAAAGAAAATAAGGAAAACAATTTAAATGCTTAAAGTTCTTTCCAAGGTTTTCATTTTATTTTAAATGAGCTTAATTTCCTGTCTCTAAAATGAGAAGCTGGACTAAATTATTTCTATGTTCTCTCCCAATTCTGTTGTTTGTTCTATGAGTCTATGTGTCCATAGACAATTTATTCCATTCCACTGGTGGAGAAGAATTATGAATGTGTAAAGAAACAGAGCACTGAATTCATTTTTTGAGCTCTTTTCTAGAGTTCCCATTTGCTGAGTTAATACATTGTTTTCGAGACTCATCCAGGCATCACCTTTAGATTATTATCGATGTAGTGTAGCTAATCTTCATCTCTCCACTCCCACCTTTAAGAAACAGCATATCCTTAAAAGCTGATGAATGTCTGTGAATTTCACGGTAGAATGATCTTTTAAGGAAGGGATGGCTTATTGGGATACCAAGTAGTTCCTATTTTCTGCACTTGCCCATATTTTCCAAATGACTTTAAAGACATTTTTGGTGGGTTTTTTTTGTTTTTTTTGTTTTTTTTTTTTTTTTGCTGTACACGGGCCTCTCACTGTTATGGCCTCTCCCGTTGTGGAGCACAGGCTCCGGACACGCAGGCTCAGCAGCCATGGCTCACGGGCCCAGCCGCTCCGCAGCATGTGGGATCCTCCCGGACCGTGGCACGAACCCGTGTCCCCTGCATCGGCAGGCGGACTCTCAACCACTGAGCCACCAGGGAAACCCTGGTTTTTTGAATTTATATATTTTTGAAAATGAATTTTGTGCTAAGACTAATGTGATAGAGAGAGCCCTGACGGGTTTATGACAAGGTAAATTCCAAAACCAAAGAAGCACAATTTGCTTTTTCACATTAAAGGTCAAATTTACAAAATGTCCCTCAAAGGCACAGGTCTGCTTGTCAACTTTATCAGATAAGATCTAGATGTATTGATTCAATCACCTTGATTGGTAACCCAAATATACAGTATAGGCCCTACTAGGAAGGTTACTGAATGCTGTATCACATTCTGCTAACAGAAACTAAAGGTAAAAATGCAGAACCAATTTGGTATAGTTACGCATGAAATCTTTTACAGTACACAAGCTTCAACTTTCTTATACAAAGCATCTTAGAACTCAAGAGCAGTTGTATCTGAACCTTCCCACTGAGACAACTAATGCAGTATTACAGACATGATCATTTGATTTTTGCCCATATTGTTTACGGCTAATTCAATCTATTTTAACTTAATGAATGGAGAAGTCAGCGTTTTTTCTTTCAAAATAGAAAAGCATTTTTAAAATACAATGGAACTGCCTCTGATGTATATTTGTTGTCAAAATATTCTAAGCCAAGGTGAAAAGTGTTGTATCTTATTTAAAATATTTTCAGTCTTAAACAGAAATTCGAACAACGGGAAAATGTGTAAGCTAATACTGAAGTAGTATTTGAGCACCTCCTTGGTACTATTCTATGTTTAGTGGGCCTTTATAGGGCCAACCACAAACTCTCCACAGGTTAGGAAGGATTCCTAGTACATTCCTCCTTCAAAAATAAATCACTGCCCACTTCCATCTATATTATGCTAAGCAAGGCAACATGTGAGATTTGATGCTAAAGCATTCATCAGCTCTGAAATTTGGGACTGGCAATAGTTGGGTATCTGTAGCTATTAGTACTCTCAGTTGTGAAATTTAAAAATCTGAATAAAATTAGTATTTTTCATTTAAAAAAGGAAGCTATTGCTAAGACGGCTGAAAAGTCCAATCCAGAATGTGAAGCACTGTCACAGGACTCAGTTTCCTTCTCTCCGATCTGTCTTTCCCTGGATTGGCTTCATTCTCAGATTTTATCCTTGGCTAAGACAGCCATTCTTCTTGACTAGAGGGAGCTAAATGGAACAATGAAAGCACACGCGTCTCTCCTCCAACAGTCCCAGCAGACATGTTCTTGGCTCTGATGTGGTTTCAAGTCCATCATTAAATCAATCCCTTTGGCCAGTGAAATGTGGTGTTCAGAGGGGCCAAGACTGAGTTAAAGGTCTACTACTTGAGCACCTAGTCTCTGCCCCAGGTTCCTATTAATATTTGGTCTTTGATTCCGTTGCCTAATTTCCTAACACAGAGCTCCTAAAACCCTTGAAATTTCCTGAGTGACAGGAGTATGTGACACAGGGCTCCTAAATCTCTTGATACTTCCTTGGTGTTAGAAGCATCTTTTGTTCCAATGAGGTGACTCTCGGTGGATTCTTGGAAAGGGGCTGGTCATCAGAGATCAAGCCATGATTTGAAGCTTGGAACTTTCAGGCCTACCCCCATTTCTAGAGTGGGGAGAGGAGCAAGAAATTGAGTTAAAAATTGAGGATGCCTATATAATGAAGCCTCCATAAAAATCCTGAAAGTATGGAGTTCAGAGAGCTGTCAGGTTAAGAAACAAATCCACTTGCCAGGAGGTGGCACACCCCAACTTCATGGGGACAGAAGTTCCCAAAGTTCCCATGTTCAGGATCTTTTCAGACCTTAGCTTAGGCATCTCTTCATATGGCTCTTCATCTGTATCCTTTATTATAATAAACTGGTAAACTGTAAGTATTTCCTTGAGTTCTATGAGCTGCTCTAGTAAATTAACAAACCCAAGGTTCCCAAGACCTCCAGTTCATAGCAAATTGGTCAGAAGTACAGGTGACAACCTGAGACTTCAAAGCCCTTACCTTGAGGGATTTGACACGAATTCCAGTAGGTAGTATCAGAAATGAATTGACTTGTAGGACACCCAGCTGGTATTAAAAATTGGCTGATGTGAGAAAAAATGCACACATTTGGTGACCAGGCATAAAGGTACTGAGTGTAACGGAAAGCACAGTTCGATTTTTTTTCTAGGTAGAGAGGAACATATGGTTCTCCAGAAGATAACAGGTGTATTCTCTCCAGAGAAAAATAAATACCCAATGGCAAAATCAAAAGTCATTAAAGTCCCCATCGGATCTTCATTCTTTTTCTCCCTAAATATAACTTCCAACTCGCTCCATAAGTCAAGGAAAAATTCTGTATGTATACATACTGTTGTTAAATATATTGTTGATTTATTAACACTGAACTCACAGCTAAAAGTTGATTCATTGACACTAGAACTCATGCCTGAAAGAAACTTATCTAACACAGGTATTTTGTCCATAACACACACCACTGCCTTCCTGCACTTGTGCATAGTAGGCAGTACTTCAGCACTATCCTTGGGACCAATTTTAAACAATGAAGTCATCAACAAAAAGCACAAAAAAGGAACTCACTCTATCCAAGACCTCTAGGAGAGGGTCCGGATCATGAAGGGTGCTTTCAAGAGGGCAGAGGAGTAAGAGGTGGAGATCACCTTACTCCCCACAAATACATCAAAACTACATCTAGTTGTGGAACAACTCCCACAAAACACCTACTGAATGCTGACAGAAGACCTCGGACTTGCAAAAAGCTTTGCTTTTGCCATTTGTCCTAGTGTTCTGACTGTTCATTTGGGGGGATTTGTTGTTTTTCTTTTTTTTTTAGTATAGTTTTTAGTGCTTGCTATCATTGGAGGACTGGTATTTTGGCCTTGCTCTCTTCTTTCTTTCTCTCTTTCTTTTTATTATTACTTTTTTATCTTTTATTTTTTAATAATTCTTTTCTATTTTAATAACATTATTTTATTTTAATTATTTATTTTCTTTCTTTTTTCTCCCTTTTCTTCTGAGCCATGTGGCTGACAGGGTCTTGGTGCTCTGGCCGGGTATCAGGCCTGAGCCTCTGAGGTGGGAGACCCAAGGTCAGGACATTGGTCCACCAGAGACATCCTGGCCGCATGTACTATCAAACAGCAAAAGCTCTCCCAGAGATCTCTTTCTGAAGCTAAGACCCAACTCCACCCAACGGCCAGCAAGCTCCAGTACTGGATGCCCCATGCAGAACAACTAGGAAGACAGGAAAACAAACCCACCAATTAGCAGACAGGCTGCCTAAAATGATAACAAGTTCACAGACACCCCAAAACACACCACCAGATGTGGCCCTGTCCACCAGAAAGACAAGATCCAGCCTCATCCACCAGAACACAGGCACCAGTCCCCTCCACCAGGAAGCCTACACAACCCACTGAACAAACCTTACCCACTGGGAGCAGACACCACAAATGACGGGAATTATGAACCTGCAGCCTATGAAACGGAGACCCCAAGCAAAGTAAGTTAAGCAAAATGAGAAGACAGAGAAATACATAGCAGATGAAGGAGCAAGGTAAAAACCCACCACCCAAACAAATGAAGAGGAAATAGGTACCTACCTGAAAAATAATTCACAGTAATGATAGTAAAGATGATCCAAAATCTTGGAAATAGAATGGAGAAAATACAAGAAATGTTTAACAAGAACTGAGACGAACTAAAGAGCAAACAAACAATGATGACCAACACAATAAATGAAATTAAAAGTTCTCTAGAAGGAATCAATGCAGAATAACTGAGGCAGAAAAACGGATAAGTGACCTGGAAGATAAAATAGTGGAAATAACTACAACAGAGCACAATAAATAAAAAAGAATGAAAAGAATTGAGGACAAGCTTTGAGACTTCTGGGAGAACATTAATCGCACCAACATTCGAAATATAGGGGTCCCAGAAGAAGAGAAAAAAAGGGACTGAGAAAATATTTGGAGAGATTATAGCTGAAAACTTCCCTAATATGGTTGAGAAAGTAGTCAATCAAGTACAGGAAGCACAGAGAGTCCCATACAGGATGAATCCAAGGAGAAACACAAAAGACACACATTAAACAAACTATCAAAAATTAAATACAACGAAAAAATATTAAAAGCAGCAAGGGAAAAGCAACAATTAACATACAAGGGAATCCCCATAAGGTTAACAACTGATCTTTCAGCAGAAACTCTGCAGGCCAGAAGACAGTGGCAGGACATATTTAAAGTGATGAAACAGAAAAACCTAAAACAAAGACTACTCTATGCAGCTAGGATATCATTCAGATTCAAAGGAAAAAGTAAAACCTTTACAGATAAGCAAAAGCTAAGAGATTTCAGCACCACTAACCCAGTTCTACAACAGATGCTAAAGGAACTTCTCTAGGCAGGAAACACAAGGGGAGAAAAAGACCTACAAAAACAAACACAGAACAATTAAGAAAATGGTAATAGAAACATATATAACTACTTTAAATGTCAATGGATTAAATGCTCCAACCAAAAGACACAGACTGGCTGAATGGATACAAAAACAAGACCCATATATATGCTGTCTACAAGAGACCCACTTCAGACCTACAGACACATACAGGCTGAAAGTGAGGGGATGGAAAAAGATATTCCATGCAAATGGAACTCAAAAGAAAGCTGGAGTAGCAATTCTCATATCAGACAAAATAGACTTTACAATAAAGACTGTTACAAGAGACAAAGAAGGACACTATGCAATGATCAAGGGGTCAATCCAAGAAGAAGATGTAACAGTTGTAACTATTTATGCACCAACACCGGAGCACCTCCATACATAAGGAAAATGCTAACAGCCATAAAAGGAGAAATTGACAGTAACACAATCTTAGTAGGGGACTTCAACACCCCACATTCACCAATGGACAGATCATCCAAAATGAAAGTAAATAAGGAAACACAAGCCTTAAATGATACATAAAACAAGATGGACTTAATTGGTATTTATAGGACATTCCATCCAAAAACCACAGATTACACATTCTTCTCAAGTGTTCATGGAACATTCTCCAGGATGGATCATATCTTGGGTCATAAATCAAGCCTTGGTAAAGTTAAGAAAATTGAAAGCATATCAAGTAACTTTTCCGACCACAATGCTATGAGACTAGATATCAGTTACAGGGAAATATCTGTAAAAAACACAAACACATGGAGGCTAATGGATACACTACTAAATAACCAAGAGATCACTGAAGAAATCAAAGAGGAAATCAAAAAATAATTAGAAAGAAATGACAGCAAAAACACAACAACCCAAAACCTATAGGATGCGGCAAAAGCAGTTCTAAGAAGGAAGTTTACAGCAATACACTCCTACCTCGAGAAATAAGAAACACCTCAAATAAACAACTTAACCTTACACCTAAAGCAATTAGAGAAAGAACAAAAAAACCCCAAAGTTAGCAGAAGGAAAGAAATCATCAAGATCAGAGGAGAAATAAATGAAAAAGAAATGAAGGAAACAATAGCAAAGATCAATTAACCTAAAAACTGTTTCTCTGAGAAGATAAACAAAATTGATAATTCATTAGCCAGACTCATCAAGAAAAAAACGGGAAGACTAAAATCAGTAGAATTAGAAATGAAAAAGGAGAGTAACAACTGACACTGCAGAAATACAAAGCATCCTAAGAGACTAATACAAGCAACTACATGCCAATAAAATGGACAACCTGGAAGAAATGGACAAATTCTTAGAAAGGTATAACCTTCCAAGACTGAACCAGGAAGAAACAGAAAATATGAACAGACCAATCACAAGTAATGAAATTGAAACTGTGATTAAAAATCTTCCAACTAACAAAAGCCCAGGACCAGATGGCTTCACAGGTGAATTCTATCAAACATTTAGAGAAGCGCTAACACCCATCCTTCTCAAACTCTTCCAAAAAATGGCACAGGAAGGAACACTCCCAAACTCATTCTATGAGACCACCATCACCCTGATACCAAAACCAAAGATACTACAAAAAAAGAAAATTACAGACCAATATCATTGATGAATATAGATGCAAAAAACCTCAACAAAATACTAGCAAACAGAACCCAACAGCACATTAAAAGGATCATACACCATGATCAAGTGGGGTTTATCCAAGGAATGTAAGCATTATTCAATATATGCAAATCAGTCAAAGGGATACACCATATTAACAAATTGAAGGAGAAAAACCATATTAACAAACTGAAGGAGAAAAATCACATAATCATATCAATAGATGCAGAAAAAGCTTTTTACAAAATTCAACACCTATTTATGATAAAAACCTTCTAGAAAGTAGGTATAGAGGGAACTTACCTCAACATAATAAAGGCCATATATGACAAATACACAGCCAACATCATTCTTAATGGTGAAAAACTGAAACCATTTCCTCTAAGATAAGGAACAAGACAAGGTTGCCCGCTCTCACCACTATTATTCAACATAATTTTGGAAGTTTTTGCCACAGCAATCAGAGAAGAAAAAGAAATAAAAGGAATCCAAATCAGAAAAGAGGAAGTAAAATTGTCACTGTTTGCAGATGACATGATACTATACATAGAGAGTCCTAAAGATGCTACCAGAAAACTACTAGAGCTAATCAATGAATTTGGTAAAGTAGCAGGATACAAAGTTAATACACAGAAATCTCTTGCATTCCTATACAATAACAATGAAAAATCTGAAAGAGAAATTAAGGAAACACTCCCATTTACCACTGCAACAAAAGAATAAAATACCTAGGAATAAACCTACCTAAGGAGACAAAAGACACTGATGCAGAAAACTAAATGCAGAACTATGCAGAAAACTAAAAGACACTGATGAAAGAAATTAAAGATGATACAAACAGATGGAGAGATATACCATGATGTTGGATTGGAAGAATCAACATTGTGAAAATGACTCTACTACCCAAAGCAATCTACAGATTCAATGCAATCCCTATCAAACTACCAATGGCATTTTTCACAGAACTAGAACAAAAAATTTCACAATTTGTATGGAAACACAAAAGACCCCAAATAGCAAAAGCAATCTTGAGAAAGAAAAACAGAGCTGGAGAAATCAGGCTCCCTGACTTCAGACTATATTGCAAAGCTACAGTCATCAAGCCAGTATGGTACTGGCACAAAAACAGAAATATAGATCAATGGAACAGGATAGAAAGCCCAGAGATAAACCCACGCACATATGGTCACCTTATCATTGATAAAGGAGGCAAGAATATACAATGGAGAAAAGACAGTCTCTTCAGTAAGTGGTGCTGGGAAAACTGGACAGCTACATGTAAGAGAATTAAATTAGAACACTCCCTAACACCAGACACAAAAAGAAACTCAAAATGGATTAAAGACCTAAATGTAAGGCCAGACACTATAGAACTCTTAGAGGAAAACATAGGCAGAACACTCCATGACATAAATCACAGCAATATCCTTTTTGATCCACCTCCTAGAGAAATGGAAATAAAAACAAAAACAAACAAATGGGACCTAATGAAACTTCAAAGCTTTTGCACAGCAAAGGAAACCATAAAAAAGACATAAAGACAACCCTCAGAATGGGAGAAAATATTTGCAAATGAAGCAACTGACAAAGGATTAATCTCCAAAATATATAAGCAGCTCATGCAGCTCAATATCTAAAAAACAAACAACCCAATCCAAAAATGGGCAGAAGACCTAAATACACATTTCTCCAAAGAAGATATACAGATTGCCAACAAATACATGAAAGGATGCTCAACATCATTAATCATTAGAGAAATGCAAATCAAAACTACAATGAGGTATCACCTCACACCAGTCAGAATGGCCATCATCAAATAATCTACAAACAATAAATGCTGGAGAGGGTGTGGAGAAAAGGGAACCCTCTTGCACTGTTGGTGGGAATGTAAATTGATACAACCACTATGGAGAACAGGATGGAGCTTCCTTAAAGAACTAAAAATAGAACTACCATACGACCCAGCAACCCCACTACTGGGCGTATACCCCGAGAAAACCATAATTCAAAAAGGGTCATGTACCACAATGTTCACTGCAGCTCTATTTATAATAACCAGGCCATGGAAGCAACCTAAGTGCCCATAGACAGATGAATGGATAATGAAGATGGGGCACATATTCAATGGAGTATTATTCAGCCATAAAAAGAAACGAAATTGAGTTATTTGTAGTGATGTGGATGGACCTAGAGTCTGTCACACAGAATGAAGTCAGAAAGAGAAAAATAAATACCGTATGCTAACACATATATAAGGAATCTAATAAAAAAACATCATTCTGAAGAACCTACGGGCAGGACAGGAATAAAGACACAGAGGTACAGAATGGACTTGAGGACACAGAGAGGGGGAAGGGTAAGCTGGGACAAAGTGGAGAATGGCATGGACTTATATATACTACCAAATGTAAAATAGATAGCTCTTGGGAAGCAGCCGCATAGCACAGGGAGATCAGCTCATGCTTTGTGTCCATTTAGAGCGGGGGGATAGGGAGGGTGGGAGGAAGACACAAGAGGGAGGAGATATGGGGATGTATATATATGTATAGCTGATTCACTTTGTTATAGAGCAGAAAGTAACACACCATTGTAAAGCAATTATACTCCAATAAAGATGTTTAAAGAAAAGGAAAAAAAGCACAAAAATGTGCAAAATGATAACTCCATATCATTTTGCATAGCAGTGGTACCATTTTGCATTTCCACCCAGTCATCCTAACAGGTGTGGTTTTCATTTGCACTTCCCTGACGACTAGTGACATTAAGACTTGGTACTAAATAGACCATGAAAAGTGCTTTTATTGTTTTGTTTTCTTTACAGTTTGACAGCTGAACCAAGAAGGAAGAACATCACCTGTTCAGCTTCAGTTGAGAACATGAGCTTCAGCCAACTCAAATATTTCACCACTCTGCATTTCCACAAACGACGACAAATGCATAGTAAGTATTAATTTGGGGGTTACAAATAATCTTTGGCAAGTAGGAAAATTTGCAAATATGATATCTGTGAATAATGAGGATTTATTTTATTTCCTATCCATGACTTTTTGAGTCCTTTAACATCTTACAAAGTCCTTGTTTTATTCTCAGCTATATAGGTTAGTATTTTCTTTTTTTTTTTTTTTAGTTATTTTTATTTTTAGGCCAGTATTTTATTTGTTGTAAACTTATTTCTCTCAAAGGTTTCATAGTCATTTTAGTCATTCCACTCTATTTTTTAAGGCTGAACAAAACATGTTTTATTTCTCATTATTGCATATACCATTTCCATTTTGAGGCACTAGAAAAATGTATATTACCCTGTTTGTTAATGCATGACACATTATATTACTCCAGCTTTCCACATGCCATTTGCTGTTTCTGTATTAATAGCTCATTTCATGCTGCAAATTGGACATTTGTTGAAATTTTTAGTGTTCTATAAGTGGCAGCTTCTGGGTGCTTGAGGTTAAAATGAGATTTCCATGATATGGCATTTACAGATTAAAAACTAAGCTGGAATTGAAAGCTTATTTGGGAGGAGCTTCTGCAATACTACTTCTTTCTTCTAAATCTAGACTGAAAACAGAATCAATAGATATCTGAAACTAGAAATATAAGGCTAAGTAAAAACTCTGAGGTATTTCAATCCTCTCCATAATAAATATATTTTTCCTTAACTTTATATTTGAGGACCAGGAAGTGTCACAAAACTATTAGAACCTTTACATTGAGTCCCCAAAATCACCTTAACACCTGCTATAACTCTTTTCCAATTGCCTGTGCTAATTAGGGATACAGGGGGAAAAGGAAGAAAATAATATCTTAATTTTCAGTAAAAAGTAACCTATAGGGCTTCCCCGGTGGCACAGTGGTTGAGAGTCCGCCTGCCGATGCAGGGGACACGGGTTCGTGCCCCAGTCCAGGAGGATCCTACATGCTGCGGAGCGGCTAGGCCCGTGAGCCATGGCCGCTGAGCCTGCGCATATGGAGCCTGTGCTCCACAACGGGAGAGGCCACAACAGTGAGAGGCCCACGTACCGCAATAAAAAAAAAAAAAAAAAAAAAGTAACCTATAATTTCAAACTACCATTCCTTTTTACCAAACCATTTATTTGTAAGAGATTAAAATAGTTACTTTGTGTACAATCTGGATTATACTCTGAAATATTAGCCTTAATAGATGCAAAGAAAGAATTCTTTGGCTGAAATGGTGTTAACAATTTCTTGAATTTTCTGGATAGCTCTTGACTGTTTCTTAATAGCTTTCTTTTATCATTTCTCCTTCCCACTGACACATGCTATTTTTTTGCCTGGTGTCATTTCACTCACCACTTAGTAAAACTAAGATTTTATCACCAAGAAGCAGCAGCAGATCAAAGTTCAAATATATGTTGCTTTATCTTTGTTTCTTGTGTCTGAACCTTGGCCTAATAAATCCACAGCACTAATTATAACCACAGGGAAGATCAAGATGAGGATAAGGGTTGAGTTCGTGTTATAAAAGAATCAAAAACAACATTGATAGTGACTTTCAATTTACAGTAATCAGTCTGTCGGTGGTTTTTAATCTAAGTTGCAGTTTACCAGTTATTAAACTTGGATGTTCTGTTTTCATGTTTTACTATTTGGGGAAACAAATTGCTCTCTTTGCTGTTGAAAATTCAATCTTGAGAATTATTATGGAAATTATTATTTTAGATATCAATGGTTGCATTAAGGAAGTCAAATAAATTTGAAATAAGAACGTATGCTAGTCTATATTATCTCTACATAAAAGTCCTCCAAGTTGAAGGTATAATATCACAAAGACAGAAACATCTGTCTCTCAGAGTAACTGGCTTCAGCACAGAGTAAAACCATGGCTCAGTAGGTACATTTCTTAGGTGTTAACCCTTCTGATTTTTCCTTTCAGTGTATACAATGTGAAAATCACAAATTTCCCAGAACCTATTGAGCAATTATTTAATCATCTGTGATCAAAAAATTATTAGACAAACACTGTTCCAGGGTGTCTGGAGACCCAGCTTCCTTTATGCTGTTGACTGTCATAGCTGGTCTCAATCTCACAGTCCAAGATGGCAACATCCAAAGAGTAGGATGGAGGAAGGACCAAAGAAGAGAAGGAGAAAGACATGAATCTGCTGTTTCCAGGAAAGGATCCCAGATGATTATAAGCTATTACCCAGAATGTGGCCATACCAAACTGTAGAGGGGGCCGAAAAATAATTTTTATCAATGATCTGTATCTATAGATTACATGATTTTCTCCCTTCTTATATTAATGTAGAACACCATACTGATAGATTATCTAATGTTAAAGTTAAATCATTCTTAATTTTTTGAGATAATTCTATTTGGTCATCATGTATTCTTCTAATATATTGCTGAATTATGTTCACTAATATTTGATTTAGGATTTGAGGATGGTAATGAGTTAATCTATGTAAAGCATTTAGAAAACTATCTGGCACATAAAAACAGTAACTGTTAGCTTATTAAATTTGTAAGTCAACTTGTCATAATTTTTTCAAGATAGTAATAGCCCTTTAAATGTGTAAGTTTTTTTAAATTGAAGTTTACATAAGTTTGTATCAGCATGTTCTTTATGAGTAAATTTCTAAATATCAATTTAAATTTTATTTTAAAAAGATGTTGGGGGATTCCCTGGTGGTGCAGTGGTTAAAAATCTGCCCGCCAATGCAGGGGACACGGGTTCGAGCCCTGGTCCAGGAAGATGCCACATGCCATGGAGCAACTAAGCCCATGTGCCACAACTACTGAGCCTGCACTCTAGAGTTCGTGAGTCACAACTACTGAGCCCACATGCCACAACTACTGAAGCCCGTGCGCCTAGAGCCCATGCTCCGCAACAAGAGAAGCCACCGCAATGAGGCACCCGATTTCATCTGTCTTCAAATTTGTGAGAAAAAAAAGCTATCCATGATATTTTCTCATTGTTTGAAATCTTCAGAGTGTTTGTGAGTCATTTTCATTCCTAAAACTCTTTACCTGTAATTTCTCATTTTCTTTATAATTTTTGATGGCATCTTCTGTTTTACTAGCGTAAATGATTTTATTGCTTGCAACCATACAGTATTGAATGTTATTTTCCCACTGGTTTTTCCCTTCATAACATCCTGACCTGATTGCATACTATTTAAGTTAGTGTACATATTTTTATTTATCTCAGTGATTTATTTTTAAAATATTTAATCTCAAAATTAGTTATCACTATATTTATTGTTATTGTTGGGGTAACTCTTACTGCCTTTTGTTGTAGTCAATAGTTATATAGAATTACTGATATACTGAACTGGTAAATACCAGTTCTCCTTACACATGATTGCTTCTTGAACCCCACTTACTTCTGGGTTCAAGGTCCTTCTTATTGAAGTGCAGTCTTTATCAGCACTTCTGGCAATTATCTGTAATTAAAAGGTTTTGAGTTTTAGTTTCCAACTTCCAAAGATATTGTTCCTGTTGGGAGATTCTAGAGTTAAAAGTCTGTTTTTGATATATTTGTCATTTTAAAAATAATTGTCTTTTCTCTGATTGCTTTTAAGTTTTCTCATATGCCTAGTGTTCTATTGCAATGTATCTAGGTAGGATCTGTTTTATTTATTCAAGAATCAGTAAGTGTCTTCAGTTTAGATTCTTGTTCATTCGAGACAATTTCTACCAATTATCTCTTACTAAATCTGTCTCTCTCTTAGTCTCTATTTTCTCCTTGTAGACTTTTAATTGATTGTATTTGGTGATCTATATACAACATTTATACTTTTAAATCTTTCATATTTTTTCATTTCTTTGTCTTTCTGGAGTCTATTCTGAATCCCTTAGCTATATCTTCTAATTTACCAATTCTCTCTACAGCATTGTCTAATATTCTCTAAAACCATCAGATTGTTAATTTCAGACTTTGTCAGGTTGTTAATTATAATGAACATATTTTTCATTTCTAGATGTTCTGGTTGATACTTATAACAGTAACAATACTGTCTATTCTTTCTTCATCGTGTTGTGCTCTTCACTATAGTTACAATTTATTTTTTACTGCTTGAAGAATTTCAAACATGTTGTATTCTTAGAAATTTATTTATAATCTTGAGAGCATCAATTCTCCCCTTATTTTATCTGTTGACTTTACCTTCTGATGGTTCCCTTCCTTGTAAGTTTTATAATTTTTTAATTGTGAGATAACCTTTAATGCAAGGTTTTTATTGTGAGAGTCCAGTGTGCTCTACTTCATGCATATGTCCATATATACAATGTTTTCCCCTTATTTTTCTGAAGATTTTGATATTTTTCCACCTCCGGACTAATGTTTATGTTTACAGTTTAGCTTGGATCTCACACAGCAAGTATATTGTGTAAAGTCAGATCTCACTTCCGTATCTTGATGTTTGACTTCTCTGATGGAAATTTTCTAACTTTCTTTTTACTGAGCATCTGACATATCACTACTTAGCCATGGTCCTTAGTTTTTCTACTCTAGCTCACTGACCGGAAAACACTTCCAAGAATCCAACTTCACACAAATAAAACTTGTTGCAGCTCTCCACTCAGTGCAGAACCAGGACTATAAGCCCTGTCCCCATATTCTGGTTAAAATTAGAACCTCCTTCCCCAAAGGTCAACATCCAGGTCTAATGCCTCATGGATCGTTTTAACATCAACTATAATTTGCAACTATTCCTTTCATTTTTGTCTTTTGCATCTGGAAATGCCTCCCCTACCTTGTTTCTTGAACTTGATAATATTTAAAAAGTATATTGTACTGTACTGTATTGTATCCAGTATTTCTATGTATTTGTACCAGAATACTTATATATCAACTCAAACCATTCTGTTTCCTTAACATAGACTTCCTCTTTTATAAAAGATTTTCAGATTTCCCATTCCCTAAAACACACATATAAATCACAGAAGCGAGATTCAAGTAACAGACACCATGATGTATTTAGTATCAGCCCACACATGACAACTGCTCTAATTTGTGGCAGGTCAAGATTTTCTGCCTAACTTGCTCTGCCTTTTGAACAGTTCGTAAGGAAGCATCTCAGTCCCTCAGGCAAGTAGGATTTTAACACACATTCCCTATTAGTTTTCAGACACGTCTGAGGATCATTTATAGGCTAGCATTAGTTCAGTCTGGGACCCTCTTCCATATGTAGAGATCACCTCACAAATAAAATATGTATGAACAAAGTTAGTGATATGGGTCCTGAATGAAATAGTGTACATCATAATAAAGAAAAAAAAGAAACAAGACAATGTGTACCATGAAGAAACAGAAAGAAAAGGAACACTGCAAAAATTATCTTAGTCACTCTGATTAAACGATACCACAACAATTTCCTTAGTGATAAGGAACTAGACACATTAAAATTCAATACAGGTCTTTTATTTTTCAATCTGGTCTTCTTTCCGGCTTCCCTGTGAATGACTTTATCATCTTTTCAGCTGTGCAACCAAAATCCAACACTGGATTTAATTAATCCTTGGTTATTGGTCATTATCAACCTATGCATGGCCTTACATTTAGTCAATTTAAAAAATATAACGACCAATTTTAATTTACAACTCAAACTAAGAACTAGTAAATTAACAATAACTTAAATCTACCTACAAGCTCCTCTTCTATCCCATCTCTCTTTCTCTCCCTTCAAACCCCTCCTGGAGATAACAACTAATCTAAATTAATGCTAATCCCTCTACAGATGCCAAACAGTATGTTGCTTAGTGTTTCCTGCTTTTGAACTTTATATCCAGCACATAGTCTTCTGGGACTTGGTTTTTTATTTCAAAACTATACAACAAATATTATCTATGCTGTTATTCATAGTTGAAGTATTCTGTAGTGGGAACATTGCATAATTTATCACTCTTTGATAAAAAATTAGATTCCCCCCCCCCAATTTTTTGCTGTTAAGAATAGGAACATTATTTTTTATTTTTCTTGGAGCATGTGAGTAAAATTTTCTCTTGAATATATAGCTAGGATTGGCATTGCTGCATTATAGGGTAAGGAATTAAAATAGAATGGCCAATGTTTTTAAGTAGTTTTACTAACAGCATATAAGCTACCAGCAATGTATAATGGTTTCAGCTAATCCATCTCTCTAACACGGGCAATTGTCAGCCTTCTCAATTACTGCCAGTATGAGTTTCTCCTTCTGTCAAATATTTATTCATATATTCTACCCATTTTTAGTATATGTACTGCTGAAGCGAGAACAATTTTACCCATTTTTATGCTGTGCTGTTTTGTGTTCTTAATGATTAGTAGCAGTTAATTAAATAATCTGGTTACTAGTACTTTGTCAGGTATTTGTAACATAAATATCTCTTCCTAGGTGGTAGCCTCCCTTTTCAGGCTCTTCAAGGTGTTTTTAGTAAAAAGAAGTTCTTAATTTTAATGTAACAAATATATCTATAATTTCTCTGCTAGTTGACTTGTTTGTCTTAAGAAAGCCTTTCTAATGCTAAAGACAACAGGGCATTTCCTTGTATTTTCTCCTAAAAGTTTTAAATCTTTACTTTTCATATTTGTGTCTTCAATCCATTAGGGGTTGAATTTTTAGTATGGTGCAATGGAAGGATCCAATTTTATGTTTTCATATAGTTAACCCATTTTCCCAATCTCATTTATGAAATAGTATCTCCACTATAAATCTGTTTTGTCACCTCTGCCAAATATCAAGTGCCAAGTATGCATGGTCTATTTCTAGTCATTCTATCCTTTTTCATTATTCAATGTGTCTACCTATGCACTAACACCACAAGGTCATAATTACTATAGCTCCAAAGAATCTTGATACAGGGTAATGCAAGTAATTTTTTTTTTGGAGTGTTTTGACCTTTGACCCTTTGTTCTTCCTTATAAACAAGAAAATTAGTTTGTCCAGCTCCATGAATAACTCTGTTGCGATATTTATTGGCCCTGCATGGACTCTATAAGCATATTGGGAAAAACTGAATTATTAATGATATTAAGTCTTCTCATTCCTGAATTTGGCAGACCTCCCCATTTTCTGAGGCTTATTTAATGTTTTTTTTTTTTTTTTTTGGCGGTATACGGGCCTCTCACCATTGTGGCCTCTCCTGTTGCAGAGCACAGGCTCCGTATGCACAGGCTCAGCAGACATGGCTCACGGGCCCAGCCCGTGCATTGACTTGATTTTATACAGTTGTATTCTATTCCTTCAAATAAATAATTTGTATATTTTCACCAGTATTTATAGTGAATATAGTATTTATATACTAGAATTTACAGTATAATATAGTAAATACTATATATTATAATATTATTTTTGTCTGCCTATCATCCCTCCTTCCTTCTTCTCAAATATAAACACTTTTCATCACGAAGAACAAAATTTAAATGTTTTGTGTGGGGATAAACTATCACCTGCTCCAAACACAGGCATGGATAACCCATCCTTCCAAGCCATAGTAATTGCCAGTCCAATAAGAAGCCATCTGAGCTGGGACAAGAGAGAAAGGAACATTTATCTGCTTCTGAGATCACTGGTGCTAAGGACCATGTAAACCTGCAGTACAGAGTCATCTCAGCTAAGACATAGAGAAAGCCTGTCTGATGAACTACCCAAAGTGAGCAAAGCTGGGAAATGGAGAGCAGCAGTCCAGTGGTCCTAGAAGGTCTGAAAAATAACCTCCACTTTTCAGTTATGTGCCAAAAATTCCTACCCACATCTACCACTTTTATTGCCACCATGTTGATTTTCCATTTGTTCTGCTTACAATCAAAAGAATCCTATATATCACACAGATGGTATTTATTCTCTTTATATCCTAGTCCATAAACTAGGAAAACAGAAGCCATATCTATTTCTACCCACAGTACCCCACAATGGCTGGCACATAGATATAGTTCATTTTTGAGTGCATCAATAACTACACTCATGAGTACGTAAAAATTGTATTTCGTTTTCTATATAGAATATAAGCTAATATATTTTGTCACATCAACCTAAATTTATTTTGACTTAATATTTTATGTACAACCCAATAATGATAAACAAATTTTTATGAATTTTCCATCATTTTAAAATTGTCACTCCTGTACTTTTTCTCCTTTTATTAAAAGGATATAAACTCTTATTATTGGTCTTATTCTCCTCTCCTTTAAGCATTCATTCAACAAGCAGGTACCCAATGCCCATATGACACCATGTTAGATACTCCAGGACGTTCAAATTGAGTAAGGTATGGTCACCACCTCCAAAAATCTTCCCCATGAATTCAAAATGTTTTCAGTGTACTTCACAGAAACAAAGTACAAGTGGGGAAGAGGACTGTGGTCATTCAATGGCTTTCTAGTAATCCAAAAAACAAAAAGCTCTAAGTATACGATCCTGCCTAAGACAAGTACAAAAGTAAAGAGGAAAATCAATAGCAAGAAAAAAAAGTAGCACGATGAAGAGGTTAAAATAAAGAGAAATGAAGACAGCCAGAAGCATGTAATTAGAACTGAAACAGATGCTGAATTACCAGCAGCATCTTTAAAATCACATTTATAAACTACCAATCATTTCTAAAATCTTTATCTTTGAGCATCATTTTTCAGACAAATTGCCTACGTACGGCCATAACTTCAGGAGTTTGCATTTATGCCAGGAGACTCGAGAAAGCAAAGCTCTTACACAGCATTCAAGCTGTTGTTCTTGCCATTATTAATCTGGCCATTTATACTGGTGAACGAAATACAGACCACAAAAACTTGAACTTCAATTTCCTCATCTGTAAATGTAAGATGTAGAATTTCCAACATCCTAATTCACACTGATGTTGGGGAAATTAAAGAAGATGATGCATTTGAAAGTACAACATACACACAGTGGACTTGATAAAATTAAACCGTGAAAACTGAGAGGCCACTACAGCAAATATTTTCTATTAAAACAAAAGAAGTGTCATAAGTTCTTTGTGCCAGACAAGACTTTTTCCAGGTTACTGTCAAGTCCAGAAGTTGCTCTTTTCTTGTCCAAATCCTATAAACTCCTCCCACGGCACAGCACAGATCAGCAAGTTCACAAAGATCAGACTAAACTCCACAGTGGATAGAAACCCATTCCCAGGATAACAGGCTACAGGTATTTCTCAGGAACTTTAATGAAGAATCTTCTTATGGACCATCTTTGCTAAGATAGTCACAAGACAACAGAACGGAGGAGACACCGTTAGCTGATTCTTAGCAACCTGCAGAGACCCTGAGCTCAGATTAGTACTGTTTCCTAGTGGGGCCACCCCACTATTCTGCTAGGTGCCCAGACTCGATAAGCTAAAGCTAAGCTTTCCTGTACACGTATTAAGAGTTGACCAAAAAAAGGGACAATATGGTATAAATAGGAAGATCAGAGGATGATGGCCCAGGATCAGACTACAGAAATGGGAATAATACTGCATACTCACTAGTTATGAATGTGTTAAATATTTGTGATTACATGTATATGCATATGTATATAATATACATACACAAAATATATATACATAATTGTGTATACATTCATACACATGTATATATATTCATGTTTTAGCCAGTCGGTAATAAGCTAATTGATAAGTAAAAATAAATAGCACTTATTTCATTGCGTGGATTCATTCTAAGGATGTTTTTTAAATTCTTACATTAAGAACACCATTTTTTTTTCTTAATTTGTCCTAAATGTAGTGCTGAAATTTAAAGTGGTGTGCAGGCATCAACACTTCAGTTGTCAGATCCATAGGGTGAGAATATTCAGGAGGGTCTCGACAGCTTGGAGGGAGAAGGCAGGGGAAGAAAGCTACTTAGGAGGAACAGAGAATTATTTGAATATCTCAACAACCACCCGACTGGGTCAGTATGTCCTCTAAAAGCACCTCCAATGAACAAGTGCAGTTAAGATTATAGCACCCAGAGTAAACCAACCAAATAAGCAGCATCCCTTACAGCACGATGACTGAATAAGGCCTGCCCCTGCTTGAGTGAAATCTCTTATATAGGAGAGGCTGTTATATGACCCAGCAGAAAAATAAAATATTCACTGTAAATACAGGCACATTCAATACAACCATGTGTATGTTGCCTAGGTGTTCTGGGCAAGAAGAAAAAAGAATAAAGATACTGTTAACCCACCAAGGATTAGAGCTGAATCCTGTGTTTAAATCTTTTTCCAACAATGATGCTGCTCATGTGTTTGTTTCCAGACTCCTGCAATTTCCCCATGGTAACCGGCCACAACCTTTTATCAAGAGGCCAAGAGAAGATTTCAGCATGTCCTGTGTTCCCACGGAAGTAGACCTTGAGCAAGTATTCAAGTACCAGTAGTTTGAGAGGTGCAGGAAATTCCTATAAAGGAGTGAGGATATAGCAGCAAAGGGAAGGCAGCCAAAAACAGCTCCATCACAAAGCCAGCTACCAATGTGGATGATAAATGATGCAGAACACACCCTCAGAGTCATTATCCAGAGGCCGGGAGTCAGACACCACCAGCCAGTGGTTGAGCGCTTTGAGGGCTGAGAGAGCACTGGTTAATTTCTTGGCACTTCTCAGACTGCAGACTGAACTGCCTTTGGATGCTTCAGAGAAATTTCTCAGACAAGGTGCAGAAAATGGTTATTGAACCTGACCTTTAGGCAAGAAGTGGTGCTTTAACTTAGGCTGCCACAACAAAATATATAGATTGGGTGGCTGAAACAACAGAAATTTATCATCTCACAGTTCTGGAGGCCAGAATTCCAAGATGAAGGTGCAAGCATGGTTGGTTTCTCATTCCTGGCGTGTAGATGGCCAACTTCCCATGTGTCCTTACATGTCTGGGAGACAGCAAGCTCTCTGGTATCTCTTCTTATAAGGGCCTTAATCCCATCATGAAGATCCACCCTCATGACCTCATCTAAACCAAATTATCTCCCAAAGCCTTATCTCCAAATACATTGGGGACTATGGGTTCAACATATGGATTTGGGGGGCACACAATTCAACCTATAATATTGGTAAGGTCCTTAGGACAGGACACAGTCTACCAGCATATTTCCAGACCTAACTTGGCCATATGGAAACCGGCTACAATCTTGATCCATTAGCCTCTTGTCTAACCATATGCAGTCATAAGATACCAACCTTTGCATCAAGGGCAGACTTGAAAATTAGCCCTCTCTAAAGTGATTAAAATCATACTTCCTCAAAAACATTTTACTTATAATTATTCAGAAATAGGATGAACTGAATTACAATGTCCTCAATTCCCTATGCAAATGTAAACTTCACAAGAATTAAGTGGAATATTTTAATTTAATTAGCAATGAACCTTGTCTTATCCGAAAGAATATTCCTTTTTACGATAAAACAAAAAGTAAAAATATCAGTGAATATGGTTTAAATTGGAAAATCATTCACTGTGTAAGAGAAGCATCAAATGGATTTGTAGATGGGAAATAAATGAGCTGGAAATGAAGGAGTCATGCATTAGGGATGTTATTCTTTATGGAATACTTTTCTGCATCTGATGGAATCTGAATTGACCACCTCTCCAATACCTCATGAGATGGAAATGTCAGCAAGGAAGAAAAATGCTAGAACTAAAATTCTTATTGTCCAGGGTATTCATTGAACTCTTATCATATGAAATCTTAGAGTTTCAGTTATCTTTCTATGCACACGTGTATTATCTTCCTGCTACTAAATCATAAACTGAGGTCCTGGAGGATTAAGGTCATATCTCAACAAACCATATCTTTCCTTTTTTCAAACCATTTAACTATTTCAACCTTAAACCAATTAAGAATACACAATGATGACCCTTAGTACAACCAAACTAACACTTGTACATTTTTTGTCTGCCTCTGAATATTCTCATCCATATTCACACAGTTTTCTCATCCATATTCACACAGTTTTATAGTTACGATGGCTTACATAGAATTTCATGTTGCCTTCAAATAATCCATCAAGTTGATTTAACAATTTCTATAACTATTTCCCTTTATCCCTAGTTTAATCTTTTCAAAATTGTTGTATTAAAAATAATTTGCAATAAACCACTCCACACAAATAGATTTTACTTTAAAAATATATCCATAGGGTACATTTCTGGAGTGCAATACACCTTCTAAACCAACAAAAGTGTTTGAAACTGCTTTGTACACAATACAAATAAATATAAAAGACAAAATTGGAAATACTCAAGGAAAAACATTGAAAGTAATTAAGATCTATGGATCAGGAAAGTTAACCATTGAAAGACTGGAGTGGGACAGTAAGGATCTTACAAGTCTACCAATTGAACCCACTGGATAAAATTAATAGCTTGCATTACCAGGAGGAAGAATATAGGATAATTTAATAAAATGAGGAAAATGAAATTTAGTTTTAAAATCTAAAGATCGGATCCGTACAATGTTTTTTCGATGGTAATGTAGTATCGTGTGGCTTGGGGCATACTGCTCAGAAGGTGGCTGTCCTCTGACCCAAGTCCTGGCCCTCTGCACAGTCATCCCTGGGCCTGAAGCCTGGGGGTTCCACCTCCTCAGCTGGCTCCCCAGAGTTTCCGTATTAGTGGCTGAGAATCTGCAGTCAAATACAATTAAATCTCATCCCTTCTGGGAAAGTTCTCTTTTCTTCCCCCCATTTAAGAAAAATTAGCCAACAAAATAAACTTTTTAATAATGTCTTACATCTCTGCAATTCTGGACTCCGCTAATTGGAATTACAGATCACACAGGGTAGAACACTTTGTTATGTCAGTAGGAAAACTATGTTTTGATGGGTAAGCAGGACCTCTTTCATGGTACCTTTCTAAAGATGACTTACATGTGACTGCCTAGCCCACCTAATTATGTATAAAAAGACTTACTTTTATGTAAAGTCTATTTAGTATCTCATAAATAATTCTAAATTAACAGCATAAAAGAAAAAGAGAAGCTCCTTCACTCTTCTTCACAGTTATTGTATTTACAGGCATATTAAGGAGGCAGAATAAGAAGCTACCTAGACTAGGAGGACTTCAAGCAAGCCCAGGGGTCACTGCACAGCCAGAAAAAATGGAACAAGTAACCTTATAGATTGCTGAGTGGTATAAATTTATACAGCCGTTTTGAAAAACAATTTCATACTACCAACAGACATTTATAAAATGTTTTCTTACCCTTTGATCCACTGAATTCACCTCTAGGAAAAATCCTAAGTAACTAATCTCATACATAAAACGTTTCATGCCCCAAACCTACTTCTTGGAAATATTTATAGTGAGAAAATTATAAACAGCTTAAATGTCCTTTTATAGAGACCTGAGTATGAATCTTGGTTCTGCCACCTTCTGGCTGTGTAACTGTAGACTGCAGGCAAATTACTTAACTTCTCCTGTGTCTGTTTCCCTGTCTGTGAAATGGGGATAACAATATTACCTACCTCATAGCCTCATGAGATTGTTGTGGGAATTATATGAGCTAATTAGTGTAAAATGCAAAGAGAATGTAAAGATGGCAGATAAGCCCATGAAATGATGTTTTAACCTCATTAGTCATTAAGTATACGCACATCATGATGAGCTACTGCTCCACACCTATGAGAATAACTAAAATGACATTTAATACTAAATTCTGGCAATGATGCAGAACTACCAGAACTCTGATGCTTTGCTGGTGGGAATGCAAAATGATGCAGCCACTCTGGGAGACTCTGGCAGCTTCTTACAATATATAAACTGCTGGGTCATATGATAATTGAAATCTCACTCCTAGAGAAAGGAAAAACTATTTTACAAAAAAAAAAAAAAGATGTGAATGTTTATAAAAACATTTTTATAATCCCTCTCCAAACTGGAAACATAAATGTCCTTCAACTGATGAATGGAAAAAAATAACTGTGGTACAGCCATACAATGGAATACTACCCAATAAAAAGATGTACACTATCAATACATACAACAACTTGCATGATTATCAAAGGCATTAAGATGAGTGAAAGAAACCAGTCTCAAAAGGTTATGTACCATATAATTTTATACATATGTTGCTCTACAAAAGACAAAACTAAGTTCAGTGGTTGCCAGGAGTAAAGGGCAGAAGGAAAATCTGACCACTAAGGGGTAGCAAAAGGTTGTTTTGGCGGGTGGGGAATAATGAAACTGCTGCATATCCTGATTGTGGTGGTAGTTACATGAATCTATACATGTGTCAAAACTCCTAGAACTGTATACCCAAAATAGGCACTTTTACTATGTAATTTTTTAAAGATTTTTTTGCTGTGGACCATTTTTAAACTTTACTGAAATTGTTACAGTATTGCTTCTGTTTTATATTTTGGTTTTTTGGCCGCGAGGCAAGTGGGACCTCAGCTCCCCAACCAAGGATCGAACCCACACCCACTGCATTGGAAGGCGAAGTCTCAACCACTGGACCAGCAGGGAAGTCCCCACTATAATGATTTAAGTCAAAAACAAAAATAGTAAATCTAAAGTACTTAGAAATGTACCTGGCACATAGGTGCTTTATATATGTTAGATACCTTAGACCATACATCAAACGGGATATTAAGCATTAATCTTAAATGATGTTTAAACGACTAGATGATATATACAAAAGCTTATGAAATCATGTTGCTTAGAAATATTCGTCTATGTAGTATAATAGTAACTGTAGTATAAAATATTTAAATTTTTTGTTTCTTTCTAAGACTTGTTCAGACTAGTTTAACTTCACAGCAAGATTCAAGGGAAGGTACAGAGATTTCCCACACTCTCCCTGCCCCCACACATTCGCAGCCTCCCCCCAACTAACACCATTTCCCACCAGATGGTGCATTTGTTCCAATCGATGAGCCTACATTTACACATCATAATCCCCTAGAATCCATAGTTTACATTACAGTTCACACGTGGTATTGTACATTCTACGAGTTTGGACATTTGTATGATGACATGTATCCATCTTTATAACATCATATGGAGTGTTTTCTCAGCCCCCAAAAATCCTGTGCTCTGCTTATTCATGCCCAACCCTTATTCACACCCCCAACCCCTAGTAATCACTGATCTTTTTACTGTCTCCACAGTTTTGCCTTCTCCAAAACTTCTTAAAGTTGAGATCATACCTTGTGAATATACTTAATGCCACTAAACTGTATGCTGAAAAATGTTGGAGAGTCATTTTTATGTTAGTTGTATCTTACCATAGTGAAAAAAATCTCAAAAATAAATAATATCACAAGGGTTCTGAATAACAAAATTATTGCTTTGTTCTTAGGGAACGCAGATAATAATTTGGTTAAAATACTAGATTAAAACTGAGATGATTCTAGAAGATGTATTGTTTAAGTGAAGAGGAGGGGTTTCTTCACGATAGTTTTTTTTTTTTTTAAACAGATCTTTATTGGAGTATACTTGCTTCACAATGCTGTGTTAGTTTCTGTTGCACAACGAAGCGAATCAGCCAGATGCATACAGATGTCCCCATATCCCCTCCCTCTTGCACCTTCCTCCCATCCTCCCCATCCCACCCCTCCAGGTCATTGCAAAGCACAGAGCTGATCTCCCTGTGCTACGCTGCTGCTTCCCACCAGCCAACTATTTTGCATTCAGTAATGTACATATGTCGATGCTACTCTCACTTCGACCCAGCTTCGCCCTCCCACCCCCTTCCTCAATTCCATTGTCTAGGTCTACCTCTTTATTCCTGCCCTGCAACTGGGTCCATCAGTACCATTTTTTTTTTTTAGAGTCCATATATATGCATTAGCATATGGTATTTGTTTTTCTCTTTCTGAATTACTTCACTCTGTATGACAGACTCTAGATGCATCCACCTCAGTACAAATAACTCAATTTCATTTTTTTTTAAGTCTGAGTAATATTCCATTGTATATATGTGCCACATCTTCTTTATCCATTCACCTGTCGATGGACATTTAGGTTGTTTCCATGTCCTGGCTATTGTAAATAGTGCTGCAATGAACATTGTGGTACATGTCTCCTCTTGAATTTCTCAGGGTATATGTCCAGTAGTGGGATTGCTGGGTCATATGGTAGTTCTATTTTTAGTTTTTTAAGGAATCTCTGTACTGTTTACCATGGTGGTTGTATCAATTTACATTCCCACCAACAGTGCAGGAGGATTCCCTTTTCACCAAACCCTTTCCAGCGTTTACTATTTCCAGATTTTTTGATGGCCATTCTGACAGTAATGAGGTGATACCTCATTGTAGTTTTGATTTGCATTTCTCTAATAATGAGCAATGTTGAGCATCTTTTCATGTGCCTCTTGGCCATCTGTATGTCTTCCTTAGTGAAATATCTGTTTAGGTCTTCTGCCCATTTTTTAACTGGATTGTTTTTTTGATATTGCACTCCATGAGCTGTTTGTATACTTTGGAGATTAATCCTTTGTCTGTTGTTTCATTTGCAAGTATTTTCTCCCATTCTGAGTATTGTCTTTTTGTCCTGTTTATGGTTTCCTTTGCTGTGCAAAACTTTTAAGTTTAATTACATCCCATTTGTTTATTTTTGTTTTTATTTACATTACTCTAGGAGGTGGGTCATAAAGGATCTTGGTGTGATTTATGTCATAGAGTGTTCTGCCTATGTTTTCCTTAAGAGTTTTCTAGTGTCTGGCCTTACATTTAGGTCTTTAATCCATTTTGAGTTCATTTTTGTGTATGTGTTAGATAGTGTTCTAATTTCATTCTTTTACATGTAGCTGTCCAGTTTTCCCAGCACCACTTATTGAAGAGGCTGTTTTTTCTCCATTGTATGTTCTTGCCTCCTTTGTCATAAATTAGGTGCCCATATGGGCGTGGGTTTATCTCTGGGCATTCTATCCTGTACTTTTTGTGCCAGTACCATACTGTCTTAATTACTGTAGCTTTGTGGTGTAGTTTGAAGTCAGAGAGCCTGATCCCTCCAACTCCGTTTTTCTTTCTCAAGATTGCTTTGGCTATTCAGGGTCGTTTGTGTTTCCACACAAATTATAAAAATTTCTGGTCTAATTCTGTAACGAATGCCATTGGTAGTTTGATAGGGATTGCACTGAACCTGTAGACTGCCTTGGATAGTAGTCATTTTCACAATACTGATTCTTCCAATCCAAGAACATGGTATATTTCTCCACCTGTTTATGTCATCTTTGATTTCTTATATCAGTGTTTTATAGTTTGCTGAGTACAAGTCTTTCACCTCCTTAGGCAGGTTTATTCCTAGGCATTTTATTCTTTTTGTTGTAATGATAAATGGGAGTGTCTCCTTAATTTCTCTTTCTGATTTTTCATTGTTGGTGTATAGGAATGCCAGAGATCCCTGTGCATTTATTTTGTATCCTGCAACCTTACCAAATTCATTGATTAGTTCCAGTAGTTTTCTGGTAGCATCTTTAGGATTCTCTATGTATAGTATCATGTCATCGGCAAACAGTGACAGTTTTACTTCTCCTTTTCCAATTTGTATTCTTTTTATTTCTTTTTCTTCTCTGATTGCCGTGGCTAAGACTTTCAAAACTATGTTGAATGATAGTGTCGAGAGTGGATATCCTTGTCTTCTTCCTGATCTTAGTGGAAATGCTTTCAGTTTTTCACCATTGAGTACAATGCTTGCTGTGGGCTTTTCCTATGTGGCCTTTATTATGTTGAGGTAGGTTCTCTCTATGCCCATTTTTTGGAGAGTTTTTATCATAAATGGGTGTTGAATTTTGTCAAAAGCTTTTTCTGCATCTATTGAGATGATCATATGGTTTTTATTCCTTAATTTGTTAATGTGGTGTATCACATTGATTGATTTGCGTATATTAAAGAATCCTTGCATCCCTGGGGTAAACCCCACTTGATCATGGTGTATGATCCTTTTAATTTGCTGTTGGATTCTGTTTGTTAGTATTTTTTTCAGGATTTTTGCATCTATGTTCATCAGTGATATTGGTCTGTAATTTTCTTTTTTTGTGATACCTTTTTCTGGTTTTGGTATCAGGGTGATGGTGGCTTCGTAGAATGAATTTGGGAGAGTTCCTTCCTGTGTAATTTTTTTTGAAGAGTTTGAGAAGGATGGGTGTTAGGCTCTTCTCTAAATGTTTGATAGAATTCTCCTGTGAAGCCATTTGGTCCCGGACTTTTGTTTGTTGGGAGATTTTTAATTACGGTTTCAATTTCATTACATGTGATAGGTCTGTGTATATTTTCTAATTCTTCCTGGTTCAGTCTTGGAAAATTGTACCTTTCCAAGAATTTGTCCACTTCTTCGTGGTTGTCCATTTTATTGGCATATAGTTGTTTGTAGTAGTCTCTTATAATCCTCTGTATTTTTGTGGAGTCAGTTGTGATTTCTCCTTCTTCATTTCTAATTCTATTGATTTTGTGTCCTCTCCCTGTCTTTCTTGATGAGTCTGGCTCATCAATACAAACTGGGAACACTTTTATAAAAGCCTTTGAAAATTATCTGACTACTGACTTTATATATATGTGAAATCATCAATTGAGGTTACACAACAGAAGGTCACCCCCAAAACTGGAGATAGAGGCAAACACAGATGATCACAGTATACCAGGAGCAGGAACCATCCTAGGAGCCAGTAACTGGTAGGAAAACTTAAAGGGTAATTAATGAATTGTTGCAAAATGAGCAGGGACAAGATGGAGAGATAAAACTTCCTGAGAACCCAGCCTTAGGGAGATTCCCCACCTCCACCACTTTCATGAGTTGACCTCTAGGAGCCCTATCAGGTTCTTAGGGTAAAGACTGGTGAAAAAGCCTCACATATTTCCAGCAGGGATAGGGAAAAAGTAACCACTTTGAAATACTCTCAGAGGGTTCTGTTCTCCTCGACAAAGACTTGCCTTCAAGGAAAACTATTTTACCAGATACTAATTAACGTAGGTTCCACCACAACCTAACCAACTCCAGCCCCCTCTAGCCTTCCTGTCTCTCCTAGGAGGGTGTGAGGGGTGTGGATGGCTGAGAAGTTTACAGTCCAGAAACACAATTAGACACTGGTATGATAGCAGGTAATTACAGCTCCAAGAACTAGAAATCTCAGACCCTGTTTGAGAATTTTCTAGAGAAACCCAAAGATGACAGAGGAGACAATAACAAGGCCACCAGAGGACATTTTAGCCTCTGAGACCTCCAGCTACAGCCAAGAGTAAACACAGCCTAACTTCTAGCCAGGTAAACATAAAACCTCAAACTAAAGGCCTGTTTACCTGATCTTTTACCCAGTTCATCACGTCCACCTTTTCACAAAATATTACGATAATGCTAAAAATAAACACATACTGAAGACATAAAGCAAGCATGAGAAGCAGACTTAGATATAGCAGAGATTTTGGAATTATCAGATGGGGAATTTAAAGAACACCGATTCATGTGCTAAGATCGCAAATGGAAGTTCAAGACTGAAGCAGAAAACAAAGTCAGAGGACAGGCTCTGCCTGACATCAAGACTTACTATAGATCTACAATAATCAAAACAGTGTGGCAGAGCCAGAAAAACAGACAAATAGGCCAACAGATCAGAATAGAGAGCCCAGAAACAGACATACGCAAATGTAGTCAACTGATCTTTGACAAAGGAGCAAAGACAATGCGATGGAAAAAGGAGTCTTTCTAACAAATAGTGTTGGAACAACTGGACATCCACATGCCAAAAAAAATCTACGAAGAATTAAGAGGTATTAAGCTACTATAAAATAGACAAAGATGTTATGTATAAAACAATATTTGACAATAACGTTAAATGAAGTATAATCTATAAAAATATTAAATCACTATGCTGTACACCTGAAATGAATGTAACATTGTAAATCAAGTATACTTAAAGTTTTTTTAAAGTATCTAGAAAGAGATTTTAAACCTTTCACGAAAATTAAGTCAAAAATGGGTCATAGACCTAAATGTAAAATACAAAATAAAACTTCTAGAAGATAGCATAGTATGAAAATCTGCGTGACCTTGAGTTTGGTGATGACTTTTTAGATAGGATAACAAAAGCATGATTCATGAAAGAAAAAAACTGATAAATTAGATTTCCTTAATAAAAATAATCAATTGCCCTCCTAGGTATTTACTCAAATGAATTAAAAACTTATGCCCACACAAAAACCTGAACACAAATGTTTTTTAAAATGCTCTAAAAAATAAAGTATATTACAAAATACTAAAGGAGTAAAAACAAAATAATTGTAGGAACTGCGTAAGCTATAAAGAGTAACATTAAAATCACCTTTAATAATATCCCCCAGAGCCAACTGCTGATTTTTTTCTACTTCCAATTAATATATTCTGTTCTACTTATAAATAGGTCACGCCATATATTCATTCCTCTATTCTGCTTTTTCCATTTAACATCACACCGTGTTTTACTATGTGTGTAAGATGTGTTTCACCAAGTAAGAATTGTGCAAAAATGTCAGTTTTTATAAATTTTATTTTATGAATGCGATAGGTTATTTTTTTTCTATTGCTGAATATTTAATTGTGTCTTCACGTATAAGTAGTAGTATAAGCAGATAGGGTAGGGGGTCCCCAGAGAAAGAACCAGGCACACTTTCCTGACATAAGAGAAGCCATTTTTGACCCAAGCCATTTTATAATCTAAGCCTGGCTGCAGTGATTGTCCGTGAAAAGGTCTCAGGAATTAGTGATCTTAAGGGAACAATTAGTGATCTTAACAGAAACAAACTGTTATCAGGAAAGAGAAGTAACAATAGCAAAGATAATGTATCAGTTGTAAAGAGCCCCAGTTCTGTTTCAATGGTGAAGATTAGCCTGAGGCTCAACTACCAGATCAACTGGCACCTAAGGGATGATGATGTTGACTTTTTCTGACCCTCCTGACTTCAATCAACTAAAGCTTGGAATCTGTCCACCACCCAGGCCCCTTCATGAATATGCATGAACCCTTAGTTTAAAACTTCCAATTTTGCAGACTGGGGAGACATAGCTTTGGGAAAGATCCCTGGTGTTCTCTTGCTGCAAGTAATAAATCCTTCATTCTCCTGCTCTTTGCCTTGGTTGTGCCTTCTGGTTCAATGACCACCAAGAGGTGAATGCAGTTTTCAGGTAACAGTTTCTACCTATTTATTTGTATCTTGAAACAGTGATGTGGCAAAAATCTTTGACCACAATTTTGCCTGGTTTTTTCATCTTTTTAAAAAAATTAATTTATTGAAGTAGAATTAGTGTGGCTAACATTCAAGGAATTACTTAAGAGGCTATGCTGCACACTTAGAAAACGTTTTATGAACATTTTAACGAAATGTGTAAAGCCTTTCATACATAAGACACTACTAGTATCTGGCAAGAGTGTGCCATGTCATGGTCATGCTCTGATTTTTCCCATTCTTTCTCAATTAATGAAAACGTGAAGCTATTTCGTTGCTCAAAATACAATTGTAATGCCATGCTGCTAAATACTAATGTAAATGAAAACTTTACAAATAGCCACATGTTTAACTTAAAAAATTTTTAGATCAGATTTCTGACATTGACACTGTATAAAGAAATAAATTAGATCAGGACAGCTAACAGAGATGAAGCATTCAAAAGAATTAAAACTACAAAGTACCTGGATGTTTTCATTCAGAAAGCTATCAAAGTGTCTTGTCACTGAACATTTTCATCCCACTTTAAATTCAGGATCTCTAATTATAACAATCACCAAAGTGTGCAAAACCATTTCTATTAAAATTTCCTCTTTTCACTGCATATAACTCCTCTGAACAATCTCTGCTGGTTTTACACTTTACCTTTCCTGGTTACAGTTTAATGGTAAATTTGAGAGATGTGGTGAAAATCCTTTCAGCTATAATTAATTTTACTTGTTAGATTTACTATCAAATTTTAAAAGTGAGACTTTTCTCAGTTTTTTTCAAATTTCTTGGAATCTGTAACATAACGAGGCATTGATAGTTTGAGTAAGGAAATAAACAAGGAAGATAATGAAAACATATCAGGTAGAAACAGAGGTACTGCTAATGCTTACAGATAACACTATGTACCATATGACTTTCCAACTGGAGTCAATTACACCAGAAAAATCCATGCCATTCATTCCTTGTATGAATGAGTACTTAACTATTTGCAGAGTACTATGCTGGGTGCCAGGAATTTACGTTCAAAGGCTGATAAAAACCCAGTATGACTTTTCAGTAGGACATGTTATGTCCCTATGGAATGATTGAAAGGTTAAGTCACAAGTTGACAAGGCCCTCAGAGATCAAGCGACTTGCCCAACACATATTCCCCATTTACCAGATGTCCCCAAATGTTCACATCAAAAACGAAAAGTTTCCCATTGATTTCAAATACTTTACCCCCACCAACCCAAATCCCACCTTGAGATCACTGAGTTTTAGCTTCCTATTTTTTTTCTTTGTATCAGGCATAGTCAAAAGAAAGTAAAATAATTAGTTGGGGTTTCAAAAGAAAAGGTCAAAAATATGCAAGATAGAGAAGGAACAAAATCCATTGCATTACAGTCATTTTAAAATAAAGACTTATCACAGGAAATAAAAGAATTGGATTCTATTACGTAGAAGCACTTCTGCTCTTACATTAAAGGAAATCTGAGCTCAAGGCAGAAGACTTCGGAGAAGGAAATAATGGAGAAGTGCCCCAGCACTGCAAATAAAATGCAGGTCTTTATCAAATTTCTAGCAGAGGAGAAAAGCTGCAGGTTTTCCTCATGTCTTGTCAAACAACAACAAACCAGGAAATATCTTTGAAAGTGTTTAACTTTCTTTTAATGGTTTTGTCTTAGAGTTTACTACACCATATAGATTGATTAGTTAATCAAAAGGGGGCCTTTACAAATACTTGAATGTTTTCTCACTGCGTAAATATGTCCTCATAAACATCACCAGTCTCCTGTGCAGTTTCAGCATCTTTCCCTTGCCTTATAAGGACCAAGGTTCTGATAATTTTTCACTATAAGTTTTCTTATAGGGAGGGAGACACAAGAGGGAAGAGATATGGGAACATATGTATATGTATAACTGATTCACTGTTATAAAGCAGAAACTAACACATCACTGTAAAGCAATTATACTCCAATGAAGATGTTAAAAAAAAAAAGTTTTCTGGACAACAGCTTGTCTTCCTTATCGGTAGGTAAATCAAACCCTGCCCCATTAGTCAACCTTTATCTCTAGGGCTGAACTTTTCAAATAAGTCAGGTCTAAAGTAATGCTAAGGGCTTGAGTGTCATCAGGCCTTCTTATCCAGGTCCTACCTACACACCTAACACTCATTTGCACGCCTATGTATCTTCTTCACCTGTGTGTCTGAAACTCTACCCACTGCCTAACCTAATAGGGCTTAACCCTCAAGTTAAAAACCAGGGCTCCCAAACATATCTACCCTATACTCCCTAAAAAATCATTATTTTGTAGTTTAATTTCTCATCCTCATAATTAAATTATTCATCTTATTTTGCATTTCTGAGTGCCTAGTATGGCAGTAAACAGTTAAATACTATTTGGTTGATTTGATCAAGGTAATTCTTCAACAGCAGCCATTTTGTTTCCCGCATGCATTTCCAGGCAAGTGGTGGCCTTATTTTATTAAACGTGGAGAATCAAATCATGTCCTTCTAAGAAGTATAAATTTTAAATCTTCATCTTAACGTATTAAGTAAATTGCCATTCTACTCCTCTTAAGAATTATTTGAAACCCTCCTGCTATTTTTATTCCCAGAAAGGGCACGCCTGTTAAAGCTGACCCTTTTATTTTTTCCCCTGCACTGCACCACTATTATTACTTTATTTTTCCTTTGGGTAAAATAAGTGTGGACTACCTGACAAGATGTGATGTGTGTGTGTGTGCGTGTGTGTGTGTGTACACGCTATTTGGGAAGGGGATAAGTAAAATATAATTCTACATTAGCCTTAAGGAATCTTTTTTTGAGTAAATTCCACACAGATGCACAATACAAAAGACATTTAGATAAGGCCGGTCCGTTTATTTTTCTAAATGTGTACAAAGACATGAAGAATATAGGTAATGAATGATTTACTTTGAATTGATTTTATTGGAAGAAAAAATCTCTTTCGGGCCTAGACCTAAGTACGTATTTCATTATGTTATTTGTTAGAAATATTTTATGGGAGTGTCTTTGGGTGCTACCTCAAATGATTCCCATAACTCTGAAAATTTTGAAAAAAACATTAGAAATTGGAGAAAATTAAAACTTTTAATATCATAGAAAACTATAATAATTTCAATTAATATTGTTACAGGCAGTTGAGCAGAGCAAAATTTTAAGTCTCACAATGCCCTTGCCCACATGTGACAAACAAAATAGTAAGAGACATAGCAGATTATTACTTAGAAGGATACTGAAGCTTGAAGCACATGTATTAAATTTGGGCAGCCTTGGTGAAAATGAGAATAGGTTTCCCCATTATACAATCTGACATCCTTCACCTAAAACCAAATGAGATAATAAAGAGAAACGAGATAATATTTTCTGCATAAAGAACCATATAATCCTTGATCTCATTTAAATAATAGATCCATAATTTTATTCCAAGTAAACTATTCTGTGAAACAAGATCATGCTTGATAATGCCACATGCCCAAAACATACATGATATTCCTGTATTCTTATTATGTGCACAAGTTCTCACATATTTTGATTTTGGTCTAGACATTTTTATGGAGTTTTTCTTGTGCCATATAGTATAAACTAGAGGAATAGAAGGAGGTAATTTTCCAAAAATAGGATGATAAACAGTTTTTAATATAAAACTGACAAAGAGATTGAACTGACAATATTTAATGCACCTATTAAAATGTTAAAATAACTAAAGTACAATTTCTGGAATATCTCATTTAGAAATAGGATTTTTAGTTCTTGGAGGTAGAAATAACTTTCAAGAATCAACTCAAATTTTTAAAGATTTCATTAAAATGTAATTGTTACTTACTGTGCTTTCTTATGTTTAAAATCTTTTCCAAATTCTGAAGCTAAATAAGTGATAGGCAAATAATATTCATCCTATTAGTCTCTACACTTTTCTGTACTCTTGAAATCCTTCATTATATAGAATTTATTCAATATTTTAAAATTTTTCATTCCACAACAACAAAATCTCTGAAACTTAGAATTCTACGATTATACCTTCATATTCAAATATTTAATACAAATATATAAACATAAATTTCAAGTAACATAGTCTATTATGCCTAGTACAATATTATACTTTTAAGTATGAACTAGCAGACACATCCCGACCCTATCAACTCTATCAGTTTCTCCCTGAAATTCTTAGAAGCAAATAGGAGGCATAAAAATTAATCAGTTTTCCAAGACTGAGGAAAAAGGGTAATAAAATTTAGTTACCTAGCTATTCCCTCTTTCACACACCCTTTATGAAGACACAAAACACAAATTCCTTCACTCAATTCAACAAACACTGAATAAAGATAGGGACCTTGCACATAGGAATTCAAAAGCTAATGGGGCCGTCATAGTATTACACCAGCCGATACTAACAGAAGTGTTTTCATTAACTTGGTTTTATACTCAATAACTCATATTAAATACAGTTCACTTTTATTGAGCTACATACTCAAAGTTTTAAAACAAACAAAAAAAATCTATCTCCAAATTCAAAATGAGGAGGAAAGCGGTTCCCCAGCAGCTGTGAGGTTCTCAACAGCCACAGGTGTCAAGGGGGAATATTGGGTTCCAGCAAAGGGACAGTAACACTTATCATCCTCTTTCTTCTTCCAGCCCGATCAGCATCATTGTAATGACGTCTACATTACATCCCTCTCTACTCAAAATACCCAAAGTGGTTTCTTTTCTCTGACTAGACACTACTGACTGATAATATGAAACAGATCCTTCTGTTTAATTTTCAATTTATCTGGGTAGTTGGTATATGTGAAAGAAACTAGAAAAATATCAACAATGTTACAACTATGGATTATTCTTACTGTCATTTCGTAGAAGTTGCATAAAAAGGAATGGAAAAACACAAGGTCAAAAAAAGAGTAAAGTTGGGAATAAAGGGCAATTGCACAATATGCTATATTACGGACAATTTATCTTCATATTCATGATCAACAGTCCCAGTACGTATTAGGTGAAGAGAAAACAGTGAGCATTGGGGTGGTCTTTTCCTAAAATAAGTCTTGGGTTGGTATCCACTCACGGACACACAGCCCTTCTAACAAAATCCTTGTCAGTCAGAATAACTGCAAAACACACAACTCTTCATCATACTGTGTACTAGCTGCCAGAAACAGTAAACAAACAGCAAATCTAAACAAGTTAACATATGTAATAAAATTCTACAAAAAAGGGGGAGGGATAAATATATTTAGGTAGGTCACTGAAAGTTATTATATTTGAAAATTCTGATGGAGTGTGCAAGCATGAAATGGATTGCTCTTATTCTATGAATTTTCTTCTCATTGACAGTTTATTAGCTAATACTAAAACATTAATAACATTTTAATAACCTTAGCATTCACTCTGCATCAGTTTAATGCAACATTTATTGATTTCCCACTATGAGTTAGGAATTTCAAATAGAAAAACCAGAAAAGAACAACCATCACCTTAAGATTCTCATAGCCTCCTCATTTTCCCCTTTAAACAATGGTCTCCTTAGCTATGTTTGAATTTCAAAATTTGAAACTGTTTCATTTTCAAAGCAGGAGATCTTAGTTTTTAAATTTAATATTTTACTTCAAGAATAAAGTTTTTCTTATCCAATAAATTATGATAGTCTAAAGAGGAAATTTATCTAGAATTGAAGTGTTCATACAAAGACTATATGGCATGAAAATAATGTGTAAAGTGATAGAAATGATAAAAATCCAATGATCTAAATTATTCTTCATTGCTTGAAAAATATATTTATAGTAAAAAACACTTGGGAAAACATATTTTTTGACTTTTACTGTGAGTCAGGTACTGTGTTAGACACCAGAGTACAAAGGAGTATGATACAGTTCCATCTCCAAAGTACTCATTCTAATCTATCTTTACATATAAAACTAGTCACTTTGACACCTCAAAAAGAAGAATGCAATATTCTTAATAATTGACTATTATTTCCCATACAAATTCATTACCAGATATGTCTAAAACATTGAGATTTGCTCTTTTTGCTTCTCTTCAACAACCTACAAAAGCATATATTCATAGTAAGGAAAAGTATATAATGACTCTGGTTAGTTTTTTTTTAACAAATACATATTATAAAACTCGTTTCATAAAAATTACAGCCTTCTTGGCAAAAAAGGCAAAGAAAAAGAAAATGTGATTTAAAAGAGCAAAAGGTCACCTACCCATTTCATTCATCCAATGTTACCAAACTTTAACTGGCTTCAGTGACATGAGAAAGGAAATAGCTCATCATTTTAACCAGGTGTTTCGAGTAACTTTTACCTATACTCATTTCCAGTTTCCATATAAATAGTTTCAAAAACATTTTTCCCTACACTAATCCTAAGGCTCCAAAGTCCATGTTGCCATTGACTTTATTTTACATGTTTTTATTGACCCATGAACTTTCAAGTCCACATATAAATCTATCCATTTATAAACAAGTACTCATCACAAGGTTCAGCTTTGCTACAAATTAGCTGATCAGCCTTTGTTTCTTTTCTAAACACACAGTACTTACAATGTGTTTAGGAGAAACTACATTAGGCAACAAGCTAGAATATCTATAATTGATTTATTTCACAGTGTGAACTGGATGAGTTGCAAATAGAAAACATTTATTGATTGATTGTTTATTTAAAAAATAAGAATCTGTGGCTTCAAAATTGCTTTTTGGCTTTTCTTACCCAAGATACCTTAAGACAGATTCCTTAATTTATGGTTACTTTAGCATACTAAAAATCAGTAGATTCTTCTTCCAGTAATGGCAGAGCGGATAACTCTCCCATAGATAACAATTATAAACTCTAGACAAAATGTGAATAAAAAGATCATTCTAAGTTAAGGGACTAGAAAGTGAGCAAAACTTTCAGAATTGAAGGAGAAAAGACTTTTGAAAGAGTAACTGCAGTGTGTGAAATTTATGTTCACACAGCTCTTTCTGTGAGGACACTTTCCAGCCTAAGCAGTTCAGTGCAATGTGAACTCAGATCTGAGAGAAAACTGCCTATGAAGAGAGCTATAAAGGAGGGGGACTAAACCTATTTACAGACTCTAAACCCAATCCTTCTCTGATCCCTGAACTACATGGACTTCAGGTCACCAGGTAAAAGAAATAGGTAGACGCTTAAAGAACTGAGAGGGAATTTCGGCAACTTGCTCACCACAAAGGTTACAGAGCTGGGAGCTGCAATTCAATCATGTTAAAATGCCTGCTAGGACAAAAGCCAAGATTCTACAGTGCAAGACAAAATCCACCCCAACAATATATCAAGAGTAATGCCCATTGAACAACAACAACAACAAAAAATACTTGACATTTTAAAAAAGGCAAAAACATAAGAAACAAATTAAACAATCCCATTTACCACTGCGTCAAAAATAATAAGATATCTAAGAATAAACCTATCTAAGGAGGCAAGAGACCTGTACTCCAAAAACTGTAAGACACTGATGAATGAAATTGAAGATGATACAGATGGAAAGATATACCATATTCTCAGATGGGAAGAATCAATACTGTTAAAATAACCACAGTACCTAAGACAATCTACAGATTCAATGCAATCCCTATCAAAATACCAATGGCATTTTTCACAGAACTAGAGCAAATAATTTTAAAATATGTATGGAAACACAAAAGACCCCAAATAGCCAAAACAACCTTACCAGACCTAGAGGAATCATGCTCCCTGGTTTCAGACTATACTACAAAGCTACAGTAATCAAAACAGTATGATACCAGCACAAAAACAGACACAGGTCAGTAGAACAGGATAGACAGCCCAGAAATAATGCCATGCACATATGGTTAATTAATCTATGACAAAGGAGGCAAGAATATACAGTAAAGACAGTCTCATCAACAAATGCTGATGGGAAAACTGGACAGCTACATGTAAAATAATCAAATTAGAACATTCTCTAACACATATAAAAAAAGAAACTCAAACTGGATTAAAGACCTAAACCTAAGACAAGAAACCATAAAAGTCCTGGAGGAAAACATAGGCAGAATACACTTTGACATAAATCATAGAATTATTTTAAATCTGTTGCCTAAAACAAAGGAAATAAAAGTGAAAACAAACAAATGGGACCTAATTAAACTTAAAAAGCTTTTGCACAGTAAGGGAAACCATTGACCAAACAAAAAGACAACCTACTGAATGGGAGTATATATTTGCAAATGACATGACCGACGAGGGGTTAATATCCAAAATATATAAACAGCTCTACAACTCAGTATCAAAAAAACAAAACCAACCCTATTAAAAAATGGGCAGAAGACCTGAATAGACATTTTTCCATAGAAGACATACAGATGGCCAACAAGCACATGAAAAGATGCTCAACATCACTAATCATCAAGGAAATGCAAATCGTAACTACAACAAGGTATCACCTCACACTTGTCAGAATGGCTATCATCAAAAAGAACACAAATAACAAATGTTGACAAGGATGTGAAAAAAGGGAACACTTGTATACTGTAGGTGGGAATGTAACTTGGTGCAGCCGCTGTGGAGAACTGGGTGGCAGTTTCTCAAAAAACTAAAAATAGAACTACCATCTGACCCAGCAATTGTACCCTGAGCATATAGCTGAAAAAAACCAAAAACACTAATTCAAGGAGATACATCCACCCCAATGTTCACAGAAGCACTATCTACAATTGCCAAGATATGGAAGCAACCTAAGTGTTCATGAACAAATGAATGGATAAAAAACATGTGGTATGCAATATATACAATGGAATACTACTCAGCCATGAAAAAGAATGATGGATGGACTTGGAGAGTATTATGCTAAGTGAAATAAGTTAAACAGAGAAAGACATACTGTACAGTATCACTTATACATGTAATTTAAAAATACAACAAGCTAGTGACTATAACGAAAAAGAAACAGACTCACAGAGAGAACTAGAGGTTACCAGTGGGGAGAAGTTAGGGGGGAGGGGCAATATAGGGGTAGAGGATTAGGAAATACAAACTATTATTTATAAAATAAGTTACAAGGATATATTGTAGAACACAGTGAAGCTAACCAATATTTTATAACTATAAATGGAATATAACCTTTAAAAACTGAATCACCACATTGTACACCTGTAACTTAAATACTGTACATCAACTATACTTCAATTTTTTAAAACTCTTAAAAATTAAAAAAATAATATTAATGTAAAACTAGTATTTACATCAACCAAAATATACTTTTGAGAACCTGGAATTCATAAGATACTTTGGAGGAAAAAAAAATTCAAAACAAAAAATTGTCCCACAGTCAAGAGGAAAACCAGTCAAGAGAAACCAACTCTAAGATTACCCTGATGTTGGAATTAGCCCCTAATTCAGAGTAGCTATGATAAACATGTTCAAAAATGTAACGAAAATTTTTTTCAAATGAACAGATGAAAATGTTATAAATTTGGAAACTATAATAGTAAACCAAATAGCAATTATAGAATTGAAATTCACAATATTTAAAATTGAAATTTTGCTGGATAGTCTTAATAGCGTATTTGAGATTCCAAATGACTAGAACAAACTTGGAGATAAATTTAAATATTCCAATCTAAGGAATAAAGAGAAAAAAGTATTTTAAAAATCACTGAAATCATCTCTATCGAAATTTCAATGGCATTTTTCACAGAAATAGAACAAACAATTCTTTGCATAAAACCATGAAAAACCCTTGAATAGGCAACACAATCTTCAGAAAGAAGAACAAAGATGGAGGCATCACACTTCCTGATCTCAACCTATACTACAAATATATAGTAATAAAAATAGTATGGTCCTGGCACAAAAACAGGCACACCAATCAATGCAGCAGATGAGAGAGTCCAGAAATAAACCCACACATATATGTCAATTAATTTATGACAAAGGAACTAAGAATATACAATGGGTAAAAGGTAGTCTCTTCAATAAATGATGCTGAGAAAACTGAAAAGCCCCATGCAAAAGAATGAAACTGGACCACTATCTTGCACTGTATACAAAACACATCTCAAAATGGACGAAAGACTTGAACTTAAGACCTAAAACCATAAATCTCCTGGAAGAAAACAAGCAGTCAGTTCTTGACATCAGTCTTGGCAATGATTTTTTGGATTTGACACCAAAAGCAAAGACAACAAAAGCAAAATTGAACAAATGGGACTAAAACAAAACAAAAAGTCTCTCCACAGCAAAGGAAACAATCAACAAAGGGAAAGGGTAATCTTCTGAACGGAAGAAAATATTTGCAAATCATATCTGATAAAGGGTTAATATTCAAAATATTAAATACATAAAGAACTCATACAACTCAATACCAAAAAAAATCTGATTAATAACTGGGCAGAGGATTTAAATAGACATTTTTTAACATCTTTATTGGAGTATAATTGCTTTACAATGGTGTGTTAGTTTCTGCTTTACAACAAAATGAATCAGTTATATATATACATATGTCCCCATATCTCATCCCTCTTGCATCTCCCTCCCTCCCACCTCCCCTATCCCACCCCTCCAGGCGGTCACAAAGCACCGAGCTGATCTCCCTGTGCTATGCGGCTGCTTGCCACTAGCTATCTACCTTACGTTTTCTTCCAAAGAAGACATAAAGGTTAACAGATACATGAAAAGTACTCAGCATCACTAATCATCAGGAAAATGCAAATCAAAATCACAATGAGATATCACCTCATACCTGTTAGAATGGCTATTATCAAAAAGGTAGGAAGTAACACATTCTGGCAAGGATATGGAGAAAAGGGAACCCTTGTGCAAGCTGTGTCTAGCTTATTTCACTTAGCACAATGTCCTCTAGGTTCATCCAGGCTGTCATAAATGGCAGAATTTCCTTCTTTTTAAGCCTGAATAATTTTCCATTGTATATACATACCACATTTTCTTTAGCCACTTATCCATTACAGGAGACTTAGGCTGTTTGTGTGTCTTGGCTATTGTAAACACTGTTGCAATAAACATGAGGGTGGAGGTATCTTTCTGAGCTACTGTTTTTAGTTCTTTTGGATAAATACCCAGAAGTGGATTGCTGGATGATATGGTAGTTCTATTTTTAATTTTTTGAGGAAACTCCATAGTGTTTTCCACATGGTTATACCAATTTACAGTTCTACCAACAGTGTAAAAAGTTTTTTTTCTCCAAAATCCTCAACAAAATACAAGCTAATAGCACAATTCAACAGCACATTAAAAGGATTACACACCATGATCAAGTGGGATTCATCCCCGAGTTGTAGGGATGATTCAATATACACAAATCAGTGTGATACACCACATTAACAGAATGAAGGACAGAGATCATTCAATCATCTCAACAGATGGAGAAAAAGCATCTGACAAAACTCAACATCCTTTTATGATAAAAACTATCAATAAATTAGGTATAGAAGGAACATACTTCAATATAAATGCCATGTATGACCCACAGCTAACATCATCATACTCAATGGTGAGAAGCTGAAAGCTTTTCCTCTAACGTCAGGAATAAGACAAGGCTGCTCACTCTTGCCACTTCTACTCAGCCACTTCTACTTAGCATAGTACTGGAAATCCTACCCAGAGCAACTAGGCAAGAAAAACATATTAAAAAGACATCCAAACCACAAAGAGTCTAATTTTTTAAGCATTTAAATAATACAGAGTATGTTATCTGACCACAGTGGAATTATTATAAATTAGCAATCAGTAACAGAAACAAAAATGAGAAACCCCAACTATTTGAAAATTCAACAACACCTTTAAATAATATATGAGCCAAAGAATTCACAGTGGAGATTAGCAAATTTCTTGAACTGAGTGAAAGAAATCATAATCTATCAACCTTCAAATAATGCAGCTAAAGTACCCAGATTTGACCACATTAATCTGTAGAACTGCGGCTCAGAGAACCTGGATGGGGGGCGGAGAATTATGGAACTATGGCTACTGCTACTGTGAGTAATAAACTGTCCTTTGTCTCTGGCTCACGTGACTTTTCTTCCTGAATCTATAAACCTGGCAGACCCTCTTGTTAACTTAGAAGTAAGGTAAAATCTCAGAGCCTTCATAGTTGTTGGAAGAGAATTGTAAAACCCAACTCAGAAACAGATCTACTGTATTTGAGAAGTTACTGTTTGACAAAGGAGGAATTTTATTTCAGTGAAAAACTGACATTTAACAAATGCTATCTGAACAACTGGCTTTCCATCTGGAAGAAAATTAAAGCAGATTCATTCTTTTCTCACAAACAAGTTTTAGAAGAACAAAAAAACTTAAATATAAGACATAAAACAATAAAATCCCTGCACAATATAGAATCTAAGGAAATATTCTTTACCATGGATAGAACCCCAATAGCTATGAAAGATAAACTTATTTGAGCATTAAAAGTTTTACAATTTTGTATGATAGAAGATATCACAGCCTAACAGAAGAATAAGATTTTGAAAATATCACAATGCAAACAAAGGATTAATGTATAATATAGTGTAATTTCTTACCAATAGCCAAGGAAAAGATAAACTACCTGTAGAAAATGCGCTAAGGATACAGGAAGGCCATTCACAAAAGATTTCATCCAAATGACATAAGATAGATTAGGAAAAGATGCCCAACTATAGTAGCAGTAAGGGAAGTGCAAACTAAAGTTACTGTGAGATATCATCTTATCCCTGTAAGACTGGCAAAAACTAAAAAAAAATTTTTATCATCTCTTACAGGTATAATGAAAAGGAAAGGGTACTCTGACACACTTTTTACGGAAATAGGGCCTCTTACTACCTTATTGTAAGCCTTTTGGAAAGCAATCTATCAACAACAATTAAACTTAAGAATATTGTACCCCTTCAACACAGCAACCATACAAGAACATTTGTATTATAATAATGTTAAATCAGCACTGCTGATAGTGGCTAAAATTGCAAACAAACTGAAATGCCCACTGTGGAGGGAATACTGTACAACTTATAGTATGCCCAACCATGATCTAACCTGTAGTTAGTAAAAAGAATGAATGAGAAATAAAGCTTAAATTAGGAGAGATTTTCAGACTGCATTATTGAGAAAAGTAAGATGCAGACAACTGTGTATATTATGTAATTATTATTCATCTTCATGTATATGTATATTTTAAATGGTTATTTAAGCATGAAGAAAACAGGAAGATATCTTTAGCATTGGATGCCTGTGTTAGAGGTGGAGGGTCAGAGTGATTTGATGGGAGAGGGAAAAAACGGCAGAGGGGAAGCTCAGAAAAAGATAGAGGAGGATGCATAATATAACATGAACTTATGGAATGCCCATGTGTGTATGCACATGTGAAGAATTTAACCAAAGAACTGTTTTTTGTTGTTGTTGTTATTTTGTTTTTTTGTGGTATGCGGGCCTCTCACTGTTTTGGCCTCTCCCGTTGCGGAGCACAGGCTCCGGACGGGCAACCTCAGCAGCCATGGCTCACGGGCCCAGCCGCTCCGCGGCATGTGGGATCTTCCCGGACCGGGGCACGAACCCGTGTCCCCTGCATCGGCAGGCGGACTCTCAACCACTGCGCCACCAGGGAAGTCCCCAAAGAACTGTTTTAATAAATTATCAGAAAATAATAGACTCTTTAAATCACTACAGTAAAGGAAGAAATGTATTCACTTCAATTAAGTAACCTGGCTTCAGATTTTGCCTTTGTCACTATGGCCAAGTTAAATAACCTCCCAGTCCCTCAGTTTCTTCATTTGTAAAATTTAATTAGAAATATGACCCACAGAGGTACTTCCACGAGGTTGTTACAAAGGTTTAACTCTATAATGTCCATATAATTTTAATAAATTGCAAAATTTGCACTGCATGACTGTTATGGTTGGAATTACATAAATTATGAAAATATAAGGATGAAATCTATAAGTCACTAAAGCCATCACTAAACAGGAATTACCTGGTCTTACTTCCAAAGTAATAATTTCACCAAACTGGAAAATGAAAATAATCATAAACATGGCACCAGACCATACTGTACTGTAAGCTTTTCCTACAAGTACCACCACCATTGCCATCACCACTTACCCTCACACATTTTAGGTTAAATACAGGGCAGCCTGAATTCCTTCCTTCAGAAATGCTAGTCATGCACAATTTGTATTTGACCTTGTTCACAAGAAAATGGAATACTTAACATATACTATTTTTCTAACTCTACATTACTACACCTCAAGGACGATCAATGTCACAGGCATCCAGCATCACGGAGACAAGGCTGCAGCAGCAGCCGGAGAAGAGGGTGAGTGCTGTGCTGCTCTGGAATCACTTACAGGGAGTTGCTAAAGTAATGCGGGTGGAGCTCTTGAGGATGTGCGTGGGTAGGTGATGTTAACAGTCGGCAAATAAAGGATGATTGTTTTTGAAGTGATCCCATTTGGACCCTCCTGCTACCTCATGTACCCTCATGAGACTTGGAGAAATACAGGTTACATTACACAATATTTCTATGTTTTTCCTTCTAAGACAGAATCTAAATGTGGTTAAGCCATTATTTCTTAAAGACTTCTAAATTTATAGGACAAAAGACCTTCTACGTATTCAGCATATTTGTCCACTTGGAAGCACAAATACAGCAGATTGACTAACATAGTGCTAGTGGTAACATTATAGTTAATGAAAGAATCAGCTTTCACCTCTTAAAGCTATTTTTCCAGGATGACAAAAAATGACTGCTAATGTTATCTTGCTTTTAGACTACATTTTTTTCTTGTCAGTGGCAACGAAAGCATACTTCTTAATGGAGCAGATTTTAAAAAGATGTTTGCCGTATTCTTAATTGAATTGGGTGATTATATAATCATTTCTCCTCTAAGGGAAACCAAGAGCACTGTATTTTTTTTTTTCCTACTCTGAACTAAACCCCTGCAATCAAATAGGGAGGAGGCAGGGCAAAAGGGTATATTCATTTATAAGTAAAATAAATTGAGCCTTGACTTTTAGAAAGTGCAATTTGAGAACAGAAAAATTACTTTCTTCATATAATAGCTTGGCATTTCTCATCCTTACATAAATCTGTTCCTTTTAAACTCTTAGCTTTTAGGCCTTGGCTGCTCTCATTACATTCAGGAAAATTGTCTTCAATTACATGACCCCAGACAAGGCCCTGGACTCTTACAAATCCATTTCTAATGTGATCTGTATGCTGTACCTTAAGGACTCGTATCTCAGACTGAATAGAACTGCATCATGGCGGAGAATTATTATTCCCAGCATCTTAGACCCTGAATGAATAGTGAAGCAAAAGAGAATCCTCATGCTATGTAAAACTGTCCCTGAGAAGCTAAAATACAAGATTTTCCAGATGCCAAATATCAGCTCAGCTTCTCGCACCATATAATCTCCCTTACAGAGGCCTTATAGCATGGGTTGTAAACAAGTTTTTGACAATTACTCAAAAAAAAATGTATTAAACACCTACGACATTCTGGGCACTGATCCATCTAGGGGGTTAGAACATGAAGAGATATATGGAATTGTTAGTGATTGTATTTGTCTCAATGTAACTTAATTGATTCTACCTGTACATCCAAGAGGAAAATAACCACGCACACCAAATTTTAAAAAAAATTTAATAAGACAAGGTACCAGTTGTTCTGGCATCAACAACACGTGAAAAAGAAAAGTATAGAAAAGTACACTGTTCACCTGACATTAAGTGTTACTCAGTTCCTTAGCTCCTACTTCTTACTGGACCCCATTTTAAACCATGAATAGAGACAAAAGAATTGAAAGAAGCATGGCCTTCACTCTTTACTGATTCAATAGTAAGTGAAAAGCTCAAGCTGAGGACACAAAATGTTGCTTCCAAAGCAGAAAACAGTAAACCGGGAAGCAGCCTTTTTCCTGAACTTAGATTAAAAGTCTCTTACCATAAACACTTTCTTTTCCTTTCCTTGAAAAATAAAATTCTAGATTTTCTTGGAATGTATTCCTATTTAAAATGTAAATGTGGCCATAATGTATTTATATGTAGTAACACGTTCTTCACAACAATGTTTGTAACAGTGAAAAGGAGAAGCATTCAATGTCCATCATGGGGGTCAGATTAATAAATGTTGGTATGACCACGGTGTATTAAAATCATGTGGAGATTCAAGATGGCGGAGGAGGAGGACGACTTGGAGTTCATCTCTCTCCACAGACGCAGCAGGAATACACCTATAGATGCAACAATTCTCACAGAATACTAGCTGAAAACTAGCAGAAGACCTTGGACACTGGAAAGGACTAAAGATCCCTGCATAACTGGGTAGGACGGGAAAAAGAAGGGAGACGGAGGAGGAGAGGAAGCAGGACGGGACCTGTACCCTGGGGCAGGGGAGCTGAAGCAGAGGAGAGATTCCCGAATTCGGCAAAACCCCCTCTCTGATAGGGAAATCGATTGGGACAGAAGGAAAGCATTTGATGTTGTCGGAAAAGGATGAGGTGGGCGATCGGCGGCAGACAGGACAGAGTGAGAAATACAGATGGTCTGTACCACAGCCATATGCGCCCCAGACTGGGACGTATGTTCACAGGTGTGAAAGGGGGGTGGAAGCTGGAGTGCGGGGATTGGAAAACAGGCCCAGGGCGAGAACTGCCGATGGCTGTGGGAAGACAGACTGAGGGGATGGGAGGGAGGAAATCCACAGCAGGGAATGCCTACAGAGAAAGACCGGGCTGTCATGGAAGCAGGGCACTACTGCTGAGTCACACGCAGCGGGTGGAACCACTATTGTAGCCTCTCTCTCCCCACATGCCGGTGCTGCCAATGAATGATCAAAGAAGCCCTCTCAGGGCTGGCTCTTGCACACCAGCTGCCTAGAAATAAAAAAGCCCCCTGAGGATGGCCCTCGCACACCTGCTGCCAGGCACCAGAAAAAGCCAGGCCAGGGCTGGCCCTCACACGCCTTATTCCGAATGCCAGAAAAGACCCTCACTAGGGCCATATCTCTTGCGCCTGTGGCCACCAGCTTCCCTGTGCATTTGGGGCTGCCAGCGTTCCCGCAATCCAAGCAGTCATACCACCCCGCGCACTGTCCTCACTGGGGCAGACCTACGAGCTCCAAGGCAGCCTCAGCACCAGACTCCTGTGGTCCTGAAGTGAGGATAAAACCAAAGCTGAACTCCAGGGACGGGGTGACTAAGGAAGAAGATAGAGAATCTTTCCATCAGCTGTACGAGCTGCAGATTAAATCCCCATCATCAGCTAGGTAGACCTTGCATCTATGGAATATCTGAGTAGACAATGAGTATTCCCACAAAGGAAAATGGTCTAGCTCTGGCAGCTGTAGACTTTGGGGGCAGCACACGCAGGAATTGGGCCAGATCAGAGTGGTCCCCACAGGACCCGCAGCAGGTCCAGAGACCAGCCCAAAGGCAGAGGAGAGCCTCTTGGGGAGGCAGAGGTGGGCTGTGGCTCACAGCATGTGCAAGGACACTTTCAGCTGAGACCCCAGGGAAACAATTATTACCATTAATTTCATTATGTTTTGATTTATTCTGTTGTTGGTTCTGGGTTTTTGTTTTCTTTTTCTGTTTGTTGTTTTAATATTTTTTTATTTTAGTCTTTTGGGATCTTCATGTTATATAACATTTTTAAATTTTTATTTGTTTTATATATTTCTATTTTTACTTTGCTTTTCTGTTGTGCTGTACTCTTTTCCCTCATTTTTTTCTTTTTCTTTAATATATTCTTTAATCTTTCTTATACATTTCCATTTCTACTTTCTTTTTCTGTTGTCCTGTGTTTCTTCCCTATTTTGTTATTTTTTAATCATTTTTATCAGATTGTTATATTTCCTTGCTTTATCCTTCAGTTGGCACACTGCTTTGGTTTTGGTTTTAGGTTTATGTGTTGTTAGTTTTGATCCTAATTGTCTGATTTCATTTTTGAGTTCTTCTGTTTGTTCTCTTGTTTTTGTTTTATTTGGTTCTGTTTTTGTTTCTTTTGCATGTGTGTGTGTTTCCCTGTTTGTTTGATTTTGTTTTTACCATTTCCCTGAGGTTTTGTTGGGGTTTTTTCTTTAATATATTTTCTATTTTATTGTTTTTATATTTCTATTTCTATGTTGCTTTTCTGTTGTACTGTCTTCTTCCCCCTTTTTGCATCATTTTTGTTCGTTTGCTTTGTTTCATTCTTCAGTTGGCACTCTGCTTTAGCTTTATTTTTTGGTTTAGTGTTTTTTGTTGTTGTTGTTATTGTTGTTTTTTGCGGTACGCGGGCCTCTCACTGTTGTGGCCTCTCCCATTGTGGAGCACAGGCTCCGGACGTGCAGGCTCAGCGGCCATGGCTCACGGGCCCAGCCGCTCCGCGGCATGTGGGATCTTCCCGGACTGGGGCACGAACCCATGTCCCCTGAGTTGGCAGGCAGACTCTCAACCACTGTGCCACCAGGGAAGCCCTGGTTTAGTGGGGTTTTTGTCAGTTTTCTTTTTAAGTGTTTGATTTCATTCTTGGGTTCTTTTGTCTGGTTGTCCTCTTGCTTTTTGATTTTTTGGTTCTGTTTTTGTTTCTTTTCTGTGTGTACGTGTTTCCTTGTCTCTGTTTTTGCTTGTTTGATTTTACTTTTTACTATTTCTCTGGGGTTTTGTTAGTCGTGTCTTTTCTTTTTTTTTAATTCCCTTTATTGCAGGGACAAGTGACTCGTGGGGTCTTGGTTCCTTGACCGGAAGTCGGACCTGAGGCTCTGGGGTGGGAGTACTGAGTCCAGGGTGCTGGACCACTAGAGAATTCCCAGCCCCAAGGAAGATTAATCAGCAAGAGCTCTCACGGAGGCCTCTATCTGAATCCAAGACCAGCCTCCACCCAAATGCCAGGAGCTCCCAGCACTAGACATCTCACACCAAACAACAAACAAGACAGGAACACAAACCCACCCATCAGCACAGACTACCTAAACTCATACCAAGCTCACAGAAACACCAAAACACACCACCTGACATGGCCCTGCTCATCAGAGGGAAAAGATTCAGCTCTACCCACCAGAATGCTGGCACCATTCTCTCCCATCAGGAAGGCTATGGAAGCCACTGGACAAACCTCACCACTGAGAACAGAAGCAAGAAGAACTACTACACCCTGAAGCCAAGGGACAGGAGACCTCAAATACTGTAAATTACACAAAACGAGAAGACAGAAATATCTTGCAGGCAATGGAGCAAGATAAAAACCCACAAGAAAAAATAAATGAAGAGGAAATAGGCAAACTACCTGAAAAAAAATTCGGAGTAACGACAGTAAAGATGATCCGAGATCTCGGAAATAGAATAGAGAAAATACAAGAAATGTTTAACAAGGACCTAGAAGAACTAAAGAGCAAAAACACAGTAATGAACAACATAATAACTGAAATTAAAAATACTCTAGGAAGGAACCGAGAGCACAATAACTGAGGCAGAAGAATGGATAAGTGAGCTGGAAGATAGAATGATGGAAATAACTGCTTCAGAACAAAGAAAAAAGAATGAAAAGAATGGAGGACAGTCTCAGAGACCTCTGGGACAACATTAAGCACACTAACATTCAAATTATAGGTGTTCCAGAAGAAGAATGAAAAAAGACAGGGTCTGAGAAAATATTTGAAGAGATTATACTCGAAAATGTCCCCAACACTGGAAAGGAAATAGTCAATCAAGTCCAGGAAGTGCAGAGAGCCTCATACAGGACACACCCAAGGAGAAACATGCCAAGACACACATTAATCAAATTATCAAAAACTAAACACAAAGAAGAAATATTAAAAGCAGCAAGGGAAAAGCAACAAATAACATACAATGGCATCCCTATAAGGTTAACAGCTGATCTTTCAACAGAAATCTACAAGGCAGAAGGGAGTGGCAGGACATATTTAAAGTGATGAAAGGTTACTCTAGATCAAGGTTACTCTACCCAGCAAGGACCTCATTCAGATTTGATGGAGAAATCAAAAGCTTTACAGACAAGCAAAAGCTAAGAGAATTCAGCACCATCAAACCAGCTTTACATCAAATGCTCAAGTAACTTCTCTAGGCAGGAAACACAAGAGGAGGAAAATACCTACAAAAACAAACCCAAAACAATTAAGAAAATGGGAATAAGTACATATTGATAATTACCTTAAATGTAAATGGATTAAATGCTCCAACCAAGAGACACAGACTGGCTGAATGGGTACAAAAACAAGACCCATATATATGCTGTCTACAAGAGACCCACCTCAGACCTACGGTCACATACAGACTCAAAGTGAGGGGATGGAGAAAGATATTCCATGCAAATGCAAAACAAAAGAAAGCTGGAGTAGCAATTCTCATATCAGACAAAATAGACTTTAAAATAAAGACTATTATAAGAGACAAAGAAGGACACTACATACTTGTATCAATCCAAGAAGAAGATATAACAAATATCTATGCACCCAACAGAGGAGCACCTCAATACATAAGGCAAATGCTAACAGCCATAAAAGGGGAAAACAGTAACACAATCATAGTAGGGGAATTTAACACCCCACTTTCACCAATGGACACATCATCCAAAATGAAAATAAATAAGGAAACACAAGCTTTAAATGACACATTAGACAAGATGGACTTAACTGATATTTATAGGACATTCCATCCAAAAACAACAGAATACAATTTCAGCTCAAGTGCACATGGAATATTCTCCAGGACAGATCACATCTTGGGTCACAAATCAAGCCTTGGTAAATTTAAAAAAACTGAAATCGTATCAAGCTTCTTTTCTGACCACAACTCTGTGAGACTGGAAATCAATTACAGGGAAAAGCTGTAAAAAAAAAAAAAAAAATACAAACACATGGTGGCTGAACAACACACTACTAACAGCCAAGAGATCACTGAAGAAATCAAAGAGGAAATTTAAAAATACCTAGAAAAAAATGACAATGAAAACATGACGAACAAAAACCTTTGGGATACAGCAAAAGCAGTTCTAAGAGGGAAGTTTATAGCAATACAATCCTACCTCAAGAAACAAGAAACATCTCAAATAAACAACCTAACCTTACACCTAAAGCAATTAGAGAAAGAAGAACAAACAACCCAAAGTCAGCAGAAGGAAAGAAATCATAAAGATCAGAAAAGAAATAAATGAATAAGAAATGAAGGAAACAACAGCAAAGATCAATAAAACTAAAAGATATTTCTTTGAGAAGGTAAACAAAATTGATAAACCATTAGCCAGACTCATCAAGAAAATAAAGAAGACTCAAATCAATAGAATTAGAAATGAAAACGGAGAGGTAACAACTGACACCACAGTAACACAAAGGACCATGAGAGACTACTACAAGCAACTATATGCCAATAAAATGGACAACCTGGAAGAAATGGACAAATTCCTAGAAAATCACAACTTTCTGAGACTGAACCAGGAAGAAATAGAAAATATAAACAGACCAATCACAAGCACTGAAGTTGAAACTGTGATTAAAAATCCTCCAACAAACAAAAGCCCAGGACCACAGGCAAATTCTACCAAACGTTTAGAGAAGAGCTAAAGACCTATCCTTCTCAAACTCTTCCAAAATGAACTCTCCCAAACTGATTCTATGAGGCCACCATCACCCTGATACTAAAACCAGACAAAGATGTCACAGAAAAAGAAAACTATAGGCAAATATCAATGATGAACACAGATGCAAAAATCTTCAACAAAACACTAGCAAACAGAATCCAACAGCATATTAAAAGGATCATACACCATGATCAAGTGGGTTTTAACCCAGGAAAGCAAGGATACTTCAGTATATGCAAATCAATCAATGTGATTAATACACCATATTAACAAACTGAAGGTGAAAAACCATATGATAATCAATAGATGTAGAAAATGCTTTTGACAAAATTCAACACCGATTTATGATAAAAACTCTCCAGAAAGTGGGCATAGAGAGAACCTACCTCAACATAATAAAAGCCATATATGAAAAACCCACAAAAAAAAATAAAATAAAATAAAATAAATAAAACCCACAGACATCATCATTCTCAATGGTGAAAAACTGAAAGCATTTCCTCTAAGATCAGGAACAAGACAAGGGTGCCCACTCTCACCACTATTATTCAACATAGTTTTGGAAGTCTTAGCCACGGCAATCAGAGAAGAAAAAGAAATAAAAGGAATCCAAACTGGAGAAGAGGAAGGAAAACTGTCACTGAGAGTGATACTATATATAGAAAATCATAAAGATGTCACCAGAAAACTACTAGAGCTAATCAATGAACTTGATAAAGTAGCAGGACACAAAATTAATGCATAGAAATCTCTTGCATTCCTATACACTAACTATGAAAAATCAGAAAGAGAAATTAAAGAAACACTCCCATTTACCACTGCAACAAAAAGAATAAAATACCTAGGAATAAACCTACCTAAGGAGGCAAAAGGCCTGTATGCAGAAAACTATAAGACACTGATGAAAGAAATCAAAGACGATACAAACAGATGGAGAGATACAGCATGTTCTTGGATTGGAAGAATCAACATCGTGAAAATGACTATACTATCCAAAGCTAACTACAAATTCAATGCAATCCCTATCAAATTACCAAGGGAATTTTTCACAGAACTAGAACAAAGAATTTCACAATTTATATGGAAACACAAAGACCCCGAATAGCCAAAGCAATCTGAGAAAAACGGACTTAGAGGAATCAGGCTCCCCAACCTCAGGCTATAGTACAAAGCTATAGTAATCAAGAGAGTATGGTACTGGCACAAAATCAGAAATATAGATCAATGGAACAGGATAGAAAGCCCAAAGGTAAACCCACGCACATATGGTCACCTTATCTTTCATAAAGGAGGCAATAATATACACTGTCTTCAATAAGTGGTGCTGGGAATACTGGACAGCTACATGTAAAAGAGTGAAATTAGAACACTTCCTAACACCATACACAACAATAAACTCAAAATGGATTAAAGATCTAAATAAATGTAAGGTCAGACACTATAAAACTCTTGTAGGAAAACATAGGAAGAACACTCTGACATACATCACAGCAAGATCCTTTTTGACCCACCTCCTAGAGAAATGGAAACAAAAACAAAAATAAACAAATGGGACCTAATGAAATTTAAAAGCTTTTGCACAGCAAAGGAAACCATAAACAAGACGAAAAGACAACCCTGAGAATGGGAGGAAATATCTGCAAATGAAGCAACTGACTGACAAAGGATTAATCTCCAAAATATACAAGCAGCTCATGCAGCTCAATATCAAAAAAACAAACCAATCCAAAAATGGGTGGAACAACTAAACAGACATTTCTCCAAAGAAGACATACAGACTGCCAACAAACACATGAAAAGATACTCAACATCACTGATCATTAGAGAAATGCAAATCAAAACTACAATAAGGTATCACCTCACACCAGTCAGAATGGTCATCATCAAAAAATCTACAAACAATAAATGCTGGAGAGGGTGTGGAGAAAAGGGAACCCTGTTACACAGTTGGTGGGAATGTAAATTGATACAGCCACTAGGGAGAACAGTATGGAGGCTCCTTAAAAAACTAACAATAGAACTATCATATGACCCAGCTATCCCACTACTTGGCATATACCCTGAGAAAACCATAATTCAAAAAGATACATGTACCACAATGTTCATTGCAGCACTATTTACAATAGCCAGGACATGGAAGCAACCTAAGTGTCTATCGACAGATGAATGGATAAAGAAGATGTGGCACATATATACAATGGAATATTACTCAGTCATAAAAGGAATGAAATTGAGTCACTTGTAATGAGGTGTATGGACCTATAGTCTGACAGAGTGAAGTAAGCCACAAAGAGCAAAACAAATACCGCATGCTAATGCATATATATGGAATCTAAAAAAACGGTACTGATGAACATAGTGGCAGGGCAGGAATAAAGACACAGATGTAAAGAACGGACTTGAGGACTCAGGAGAAAGGGAAGCTGGGACCAAGTGAGAGAGTAGCATTGACATATATAGTACCATATGTAAAGTGGATGGCTACTGGGAAGCTGCTGCATAGCACAAGGAGATCAGCTCACTGCTTTGTGATGACCTAGAGGGGTGGGAGGGAGGCTTATGAGGGAGGGGATATGGCGATATATGTATACATATAGCTGATTCACTTTGATGTACCGCAGAAACTAACAAAATACTATAAAACAGTTATACTCCAATAAAGATGAAGAAAATAAAATAAAATCATGCTGCATTTGTATTGTGGTAGACTATATTAATTACGTCAATTTTTCACATCTCCCAGTACTTACATCTTTATTTGTATGTTCCCATACTAATCCTGCACTTAGTCTTATGATACGCTTTGGGACAATAGCAAATGTGATGCAAACAGAAGCTTGCCAAACTCTTGTATGCTTCTTCAGCTCTGATTCCTGCCTCCACAATTATAACATGCATGAGCTAGCCTCTTGAGATGTGCGAGACATACGGAGAAAAGCCATGTCTTTCTGACTTATTTCACTGAGCATAGTACCCTCAAGTGCTTAGCAATGGATGAATGGATAAAGAAGATGGTATAGTATATATATAGTAGGCAGGCTTTCTTTATGGAAATTTAAAATATAAGAGCAGGAATTTAACATGCAGGAAGACAAAAAATAGCCCAACTGGTCGGCTATTAAAATCAACCAAGATCTCTAAAACAAAGGAACCTCCGTTGGGGGAGGCCACATGGCTCTCTGCCTAGTCATGAACTGGATGCCTCACAATCCTAGCTTAAGCCAGGCACCTGCTTTATAAAAGCAAACAACAAAAAACAAACCCCCCCCCCAAAACTGTCAGGGCTTACACTACAATACAATCTTTATTTAAATTTTCTTCTCAGTGAGTATATTTTCACATATTACTGACAGAATTTTAAGAGCATCTTTAAAATAAAACATAGCTCTAGCAAACTTGCACAAGGAGGTATTTTCTCTTCTTAGCCCATTTGTTAAAAGAACATGAGGCTATAGCTGATAAATATTTTAGTGAGTTTCATCTGACTTGCAGAACACTTCGAAAATCTAGGAACTTGAAAGAGCCTCTTCAAGGAAGGCATAGACAAATGGGTGGACAACAGACCTAAGGGTAGATGCCTGGTTGATAGAGTTGTTGATGCTATTTAATGGTGGCCTTAATTGTGGTAGATGAGAAACAAGACAGCAACACTCAAAATCCTATTGAACTACCTGGGAAATCCTACCTTGTCACCATACTGGATATAAACACCATTTCCTTGAGCCCAGAATTGTCTCGAATATTTGGAGATGTGACATTCTAGGGCACCTAGTTCTTAAACAGCTCTGTTAAAGAAGTTTCCATTAAGAAAGTTGTTACAGTCTGAAAGTTTGTGTCCCTCCAAAATTTATGTTGAAATCTTAATGCCCAATGTGATGATATTAGGAGGTAGGGCCACTGGGAGGTGATTAGGTTGTAAGGGTGGAGCCCTCATGAAGGAATTCATGCTCATATACAACATACCCCAAAGAGCTAGTTCATGGGGTCCATCACATGCACATACAAGAAGTCTGCATGCAACCTGCATGGGCCCTCACCCAACCATGCTGGCACCCTGATCTCAGACTTCCAGCCACCAGAAGTATGAAAAATACATATCTGATGTCTAGAAGCTATCCAGTCCATGGTATTTTGTTAGAGCAGTGTGAAAGGACAAAGACAAATGTCACAGCTTTTCAGTTAGGGAATCCAGTTTTTTATCCCAATTTGCTCATTTTCTCAGTCTTTTTTTGAACTTCTATTTTTATCGGTGCAAAAGTATGAAATGTTATGCTCTCACAAGATAACTGTGGAGATTAAATACAATACGTAGGGGAGGAAAAAGTGTTCCTCAACCCTCTTAGAGTCCCTGGCTGGGTCTGAAAATTAAATTGGCAAAGAGAGATTAACAGGAGAAAAGTATACAAATTCATTTAACTTAAGACCTACATGACATGGGAGGCTTCCTAAGAAAATTAAGACCCAAAGAAACAGAGCTGTGTATTTTTATACCATGTTTGATGAAGAATGGACAGTTATGGAGAAATACAATAGGTAGGAGAGTGTGAGGTAAAATGGGTAAACTGAGAGAAACTTATCAAGGACAGTTTGTTCTGATTATTCTCGGTGCCCCTTTGTTTTCAGAGAGAAGGATGCTCCTTTTCCTCTGGGTGTAAAGAGAGCACCTTTCACATGAGTGTTTTATGACTTGTTTCAGGGTCATAAAGGGAAGGGTCGGAGCGAAGGTCTGATTCTGCCATTTTCTCAAATTCCTTCAGCTTCAAATATTCAGTATGCCAAGGTGCCATATTTTGCAGTAACATGTCCTGACCCCCGTTCGGATACCTTTCCCCACTGTATAAATAAATGGAATTATATCATTTAAACACCATCGGAATCCACCAGTGAGGCACACAAGCAGACCATCACCCATGGGATAAGGTTTCCAGAAAACCAGAGATGATGCTTCTGTTCCTCAACACCATCCCTTTTCAGTTATTCTGGATTACTGAAATTTTGCATTACAGAATCACTTAATTGGATTAAAGAATGTTCCTTTAAAAATCTAAAATCCCCAAGGGGTGGGGAAGTGAAACCATAATGTGAGAATAGTGAATCAGTACTAGCTATATAATGATGACTACAGTAAACAACTTACTTTGCCAATTTGTAGAAATCAAATTAGGATGCTCAATATGTAATGCCTATTGCAAAGCCTGGCTGACAGAGAGCAATAAACATCCTGTTGGTCATTCTGACAAGTGTAGTCACATTATAGTAGATTCCTAAAGCCTTTATAATGAGTCTGAAAAGAGCAGCTTAACAGAGGTATAATGTATATACTTAAAACATGACCACCAGATAGAGCTGTTAGGTAAACTTGTATTGAGGTGCTGCCATCTCCCAAGTACTGTAATAGGCCCTAGAAATCCAAAGGCAAATAAAATAAAAGTAACTTTCTCCCCAAAATTCACTCTCTGGGTCCAAAAAAAGTTTAAAAAGAAATCATGTCATTAAACAATATATTAAATGCAAGAGCATACCTAACTGTATGTGTGTCCAGGGTGTTATGAAATGAGCCAACACAACAAAGCCACATCTCTACACCAGTGCTGTCTACTATGGTAGCCACACAGGTGGCTGGGTGAGACTAAAGGGCTGATTTTTTATTTTATTTTTATTAATCTTAAATAGCCACGAGGCTGGAAGCTACCATAAGGAAGAGTACAAATTTAAACATGTCCACCTCGACAGAAATTTCTATTGAACAGTAGTGCTGTAGACTAGGGATTAGAAAATTTTATCTGTAAAAAGGCCAGATAATAAATATTTTAGGCTTTGTGAGTCATGTGGTCTCCGCCACAACTATTCAACTCTGCCACTAGAGTTCAAAAGCCATAGACGATACATAAACAAATAAGTGTGGTTACACTATTTGTACAATACAACTTTGTTTCTGGACAATGAAATTTGATTTGCATATAATTTACATGCCACATTATTCTCCTTTGGATTTTTTTTCCCAACCATTCCAAAATGTAAAAAACATTCCTAGCATCAGACCATACAAAAAACAGAGTATGCCTCACTCGTCCTGCAGACCATCCAATTCCTACTCTAGATGTTCAAGAATGCATTCAAGAGGGGTTTTATTTCGTTGAAACCTAAAGTAGTAGAACTCATCAGGATAATAATATTCTGGAGGAGAAAAAGGAAGCAAGGACAGAGGGAAAGGAGAAGGGAAAAAAGAGGAAGAGGAGGAGGAAGAAGAAACACATAACAAGATATGAGGATGAAGTATAACACATTCAGGAACTACAAATAGAACTGCTGTATGAGATATGAATTTGAGTGGATGGAGATAAATGCGGAAAGCAGGAACAGGAATTGGCAAGTCATTGCCATGTCCCCTCTTGTTGATCTTTGAGTTCAGCTAAACCATCAAGCCCACAGGACTGTAATCATCTATGCTTGGCATAAGATTAACTTAGAAGGACACGGACATGCCAGCAGGGCAGTTATCAGGCATATTTCCTCAGAAGAAGCCCTCATGGCCTTACAGAGTTTAGTGTTCTTTGGCCCCAACCCAACCAATACCCTGGTGCCAGAGTGAGGTCTTATTGGTGAGTGTAGGAGTCACAACAGTTTAGCAGCCCCATGACCCACACAGAAGCCAGTATCTCTTGTAACAGTGCTATAGACAACGCTTTCAGGGAGCCAGAGACATGTCCAGTTACAAGCACCAGCACACTTGAGGAACCCAAAGCTACGGTTTTCCACTCAAAACTCTCCTGGACGAGGGCTCCCCTGGTGGCGCAGTGGTTGAGAGTCCGTCTGCCGACGCAGGGGACACGGGTTCGTGCCCCGGTCCGGGAAGATCCCACATGCCGCGGAGCGGCTGGGCCCGTGAGCCATGGCCGCTGAGCCTGCGCGTCCGGAGCCTGTGCTCCGCAACAGGAGAGGCCGCAACAGTGAGAAGCCCGCGTACCGCAAAAAAAAAAAAAAAGAAAAGAAAAAAAGAAAAAACTCTCCTGGACGAGATGCAGTATCCCAGTGACAGGCGACTTTACCATTAGAAATATTGCCTCGTAATACAGCTGACATTCTACCTTTACCCAGTTTTCAGGGGGAAGGAAGCACTTAATTCAAGATAAATTTCTCATGTAGAAGAGAAAAGAGTTTTGTTAACACTTTACTCACAACCGTGCTAAGGAACCTGGTCTTCATCTTACAGGCAAGAACAACAACAAATAACAAAAGCAAGCTTGCATTTTAGGAAGAACATTCTGGTAGCAATGTGGAGTAGGGACGGAAGAGGAAGGGGAGGCTTGGATTTTGAGAAATCAATAAAGAAGTTGTTGCAATAATCCACAGGATCGCAAACTAAGGCAGAAATAATAGAGAGAAAATTGAAAGTACTTGAGGACTAATTCAATGTGGCAGGTGAAAGAGAGGCATATGTCAAAGATAACCCACACATTTCTGGCTCACAGGACTAAGAATTTAGTGACTTCGGTCACTGAAATAGAAAATATGGATAAAAGAATGCTGCCAAAAGTTGTATTAAATGTACAAAAGAAAATAATAGCGATTCAGCACCATTTGTAAAGGAAAAACACAAAGCATTCTTGATTTACGTATCTTGTGTGATATCTTGACCCAGAAAGAATGCTTAATTTTCAGCTTACAGTTACCTAAATATAGAGAGTAGTGCTACAGAAGGCACTCCCCTAAACAGAATATTTTATATTAGAAGGAAAGATTGTAGTTTTCTATTAAACTGCTCACCTGCAGAATAGATTTCCATAAATCCAACTTGATGTACGAATTTAGAGCCCCCCATTAACAAAATAAACAATGATGAATGTGATGGTAAAGCCAAGATCATTTCTAGTGCTTCATTCATGTGCACTCATGTAAACACATGTACTCACCCCATATCTTCAGGTTTTTCCTTTTGAATAACACATACGCTTTGCCCTTGAAAGTACCCTTATAATAAGAGATAAATCTATCATTGTGCTAAGCAGGCAATGGTATGGTGTGACTATAACAAATAGTATTATCCTTCTAGACCACAGTTACTTCATAGTCAAGTCAGATCAGCACTTTCCAACCATTTTTCCATCATGATATACCTATAACGTGGTCATGTGTACAAGGAATACTGGAGTAAATGAAAGGCCTTTCCATGTCCGGTCTGGCAACACTGCAGTGCACTGGGGTTTGTGAGTTCTGTATTAGATTATACATGGAATTTTTCACTTTCTAGTATCTCTCTAGCTTCCATGTAAGACCCAAAGTCAACTGCATAATCTATTTGAAAAAGATCTGTTCAAAAAAAAAAAAAAAAAAAAAAAAAAGATCTGTTCAAGGTCTGATGGGCCTGAGCTTTGAGAAATATCCTTGGACCATCACCAAATTCATACCTTTTCTGTTACTGCTCCATTTGTAATATATTTCTATGCCTTGACCATCAAAGGGGCAGGAAAGTAAGGCTGACTCAAAAAAGGCAGTCTTCTTTTAATATTTCTTATGAATTAATCCCTCATGAATTCTAGAAGGATACACAGAACAATTCTTTCCTTCAGCTAAGTCATTGTTATCCACATAGAGTCCATCTGGAATGGGTTCTCTATGCTTTTCAACTTGTCCCACTAGAACCTTGACAATCCAAGGAAGACTTCCATCCTGTTCCTCAGGGTCACCCAGAAACACAGCACCTTTGCCATGCACTTAACATTAGAATGGAAACAGGATACCATCCATAAATTCTCCTAAAGTTCTTCTGACAGCCTACATATTACAACATTTGGGCCTGCACAGATGTGTAGAGCAATCTTTCACCACAGGTTCATGCCACGTTAAAACCCATAAATTACCCTATTCAGTTCAATCCATCTGCTTCTTACAAACCTAACAGGCCTTCACTTTCAACTGTAAATATTCCCAAAATTTCTTTCCTCCATTCTCTTTTAAAAGGATGTTTCTGTGTCTTATGAGCACTTGTTCACTCAGTTTCTTTTCCTCGTCAGTGAAGACATTTTGTCTCCAGCAAACTCTTTTTCTTTAGAAAGTTGCAACCATCTCCAAAAGAATACAGAAAGTGAGTGAAAGAGGAAGAAGATCGGAGGAACTCAGAAGAGAGATTAGTTTCAATATATAATATAAAAAATAGTTTTAATCTGGGAGAAAATGGAGAATGAGACAAAGATCTACAGTGCAGACCTCATGACCAACCTCAGTGCTTCCCCAGGTGGCCCCTCAGGTCATGGCATGCCCTCTCCCCTTAGGAACTGTGAGTAATAAACTATCTTTTTAATGAACATTGTGTGCCGATATGTTAGCCTTACTATACCTCAAGTTTTCTATTAATCCAGAGCATTTTAGAATAGCTGCTCATAAAAAGGAATGAAATTGAGTTATTTGTAACGAGGTGGATGGACCTAGAGTCTGTCATACAGAGTGAAATAAGCCAGAAAGAGAAAAATACCACATGCTAACGCATATATATGGAATCTAACAAAATGATACTGATGAACCTAGTGGCAGGGCAGGAATAAAGATGCAGACATAGAGAACGGACTTGAGGACATGGCGGGGGAGGGGAAGCTGGGAGGAAATGAGAGAGTAGCATCGACATATATACACTACCAAATGTAAAAGGGATGGCTAGTGGGAAGCAGCCACATAGCACAGGGAGATCAGCTCGGTGCTCTGTGACGACCTGGAGGGATGGGATAGGGAGGGTGGGAGGGAGACGCAAGAGGGAGGGCATATGGGATATATGTATACATATAGCTGATTCACTTTGTTGTACAGCAGAAACAAACAACATTGTAAACCAGTTATACTCCAATAAAGATGAAAAAAATCACAAAAAAGAACAGCTGTTCTCACTATAAGGTAGCATGGAGGAGTGATCACAGGGACTAGATGGGGAATGTATAAACCAGACACTAAAGCTAAGACGTTACTCCCCAGTAACTGTCATTTGGAAGAGAAGACCAGCAGCAAGCACCCCATCTCCCAAGTGGCCCCACACTTTGAAGCATCACCTCTTCCTTCAGAAGGACATAGTAGGGTATCATGAGTCCAACCACTCAAGTCTTAAAAGCCCAGACCGGCTCCACTGCTGCCCTAACATATCTGACCATCAGTTTCCTTGACTGTAAAATATGAATAAGATAATGCTTGCAAACTCATGGTGTGTGTGAGAATTAAAGAAGTAACAGCTGTGAAGTTCCTGTTACATTGCTTCATACACAGTAGGTACTCAATAAACAGTAAATGTTATTACAGGTATTATCAATATCACTGTAATTATTTTAAAATTTTTGTTTCATGTCTCATTTGCTGCTGAAATGGTAGTTAAGATCCAACAAGGCCCCACATTTCTGAATTACTTCAAAATTGTAAAAAATAAGTGAGTCTTTCATCAATGAAAAAACACAAGATTTGGCACTTCATCACTCAAATATTCTGACTTGTTTTCACAGCGACCAGCCAGCTTGTCATGTGATAGTCAACATAACTTGTCAATTGTTCACTCCAAAAGGGAGAGAAATCTTAATGATTGTGACAAGGCAAGGAACCATCAAGCATTCAGTAATGAAGAGGGGTGAACCTAACTATGAAATGTTTTAATAAAACATTTAAACATCAATAAATCTCAATCAAAAATATGACAGAATCTAGAAACTAGTTATGCATAGTGTTGACGTTATGTCTGATGCTTTCCAGGCTGTGCGGATTAATTTTGTGTGTCAACCTGAATGGACCATGGGGCACCCAAATAGTTGGTAAAATATTACTCTGGGTGTTTCTATGCAGGTGTTGGGGATAAGATTAACATTTAAATTGGTAAACTAAGTGCAGCAGACTGCCCTCCCTAATGTGGGTAGGCCTCATCCAATCAACTGAAAGCCTGAACACAAACAGTAATAGGCCTGCCCGTATTCTTATGCTGAATAAGAGAGAACTCCACCTACCTGACTCCTTTCAGAATGGGACATCAGCATCTTACTACCTTTGGACTCAAACTGAAACATCAGGTCTCCTGGATCTCTGCCTTGCTGATTCACCCTGTGCACTTTGGGACTTATCAGCCTCCATAATTGTTTGAGTCAATTCCTTTAAAAAAAAAAAAAAAATCCTATTGGTTCTGCTTCTGTGGAAAACCCTAAGTAATACACATGCTCAAGAGCATGTAATAAGTAAGAAATAATTACAGAATGTTTACTATACAGCAAGCACTGTTCTAGGCCCTTTATAAAAATTTCCTCATCCCTTACAAACAATCCTATGAAGCAGATACTATTGATATTTACAGCAAACAAAGGCACAGAGAAGGAGAATAACTTGGAAGAGCTCATATAACCAGAATTTGAATCTATGCACAATGGCTCCAGAATTTGTGCTTCTAACTACGATGGTACCTTGCCTTTTATATTAAGAAACAAAATACTTGGGATGAAGTGGACCATCATTGGAAATCCAGTATCACCGTGGATGATTCAATGTGATGTCAGGCCCATATTCCTGCCTTTTAAAAAATAACTCAAAGGATTTCATAAAAATTGAATACTCAATTCACAATATCAATGCCTACCATATTTTCCTAACAGAGGGTCAGTACTCAGTTGTTAATTACTTTTCCTATCATGAATGAAATCATTTTGATTCTATTTTCATGAACAGGCTATACTGACCTGTGAGTATTTCTTCTCATCAGAAAGCAAGACACTGCTATGTGCTTTCATTCTTTCCTTCTTTGATGATATATTCCCCCACACACTTTCAAAATTAGCAGTAAACATAAAAGTGACCCAATTTTAATACTCACATTTCTATCAAGTTATACCATGCTTTCCATGTTGTAAAACAAATTTTCATAATTTCATTACATAAAATGAAAAAGAACTTGCTTTCTGACATTTAAATAATATACCTTCTCTAAGAGCTCTAATTCCAGCTTCATAAATGTGACAGGTTACTTTTTTATTCTGTTCATACTTTATGTGGGGAATTTACTTGCTAGTCAAACTATATATAAATTGCATTGTTCAGTATTGCTTACAAGACAGAAACCACAAGTGCTCATGATTTTTGTAACGTGAATTGGTATCAGTGGCACTAATGTTTTGTATACTTTGCATTTCTTTACAGAAAGCTGACTGCATTAATGTCATTAGTACAGTTTCATCTAGAGAACAGTCAAGGTCATTACATAGGCTCACTTGTCTGCAGCTAAGGAAATGCTTATGTTTTTTCTCACCTTTTTATCCTTACTTGGCTTCAGTTTGAATCTGGATATATAAGCAAATATAATTTTTTTTAACAGATTTTTATATATTGCCGTCAATAAACTATTTTACTATATAATTTGATATGTTTGCACATATGTGTACACCCATGAAACAATCACCACAATAAAGTGATATATCCATCACCTCCAAAAGCTTCCCTCTGCCCCTCTGTAAATATATGCCCCATTTCAGCAGTCCTCCTATCCCCAAATGTGGTGGACAGACTCTGAGGTGGCCTCCTGTTGTTCATGCCCTTGCATAATCTCCTCCCCTTGAGTGTGGGCTAGACCTGTGACTTGTTTCTAACCAACAGAATACGGCCAAGGTGACAGGATATACATGATTGTGCACATAGATTGTAATGTCCACCTAATCTCTCCCTTGCTAGCCTTGAGGAAACAACCTGCCAATTTGTGAGCTGCCATATGGAGAGGGCCATGAGGCAAGGAACTGAGGGCAGCTTCCAGTCCAAAACCAGAGAGAAAGTGATGTCTTCGGCTCTGCAGCCTGCAAGGAACTGAATGAACCAGTAACTACATGAACTTGGAATCTGATCCTTCCCCCAGTCTGGCCTCAAATGAGAGCCCATTCCTGGCCAACACCTTGATTGCAGCCTTGTAGAGGACCCAGTTAAGCTGTGCCCAGACTTTTAACCCACAGAAAGCATAAGATAATAAATGGATGTTGTCTTAAGCTGCTAATGATATTGTTATATAGTAAATAATGATACACCAGGCAACAACTGACTTGCTTTCCATCACCATGGATTAATTTGAATTTTCTAGAATTTTATATAAAAGGAAACACAGAGTACAAACTCCGTTTGTCTAGCTTTTACTCAATGTATTTGAAATTTATCCATGCTGTTTGATGTATCAATAGGTCACCTCATTTTACTACTGAATAGTATTCTATCGCATAGACACACCGCAATAGATACCTGGGTTCTTTCTACTTTGGGGTAATTACAAATAAAGGTTCCATGAATGTTTATGTGCAAGTCTCTGTATGGGTATACATTTCAATTCTTCTTGGGTGAATACCCAGGAGGGGAATGGATAGGATCATGCGGTAGGTCTCACTATTTCATATTTCTACCAGCAGTGTATGAGAATTCCAGTTCTTCTCCCTCCTCACCAGCATTTGATATGCTCAACCTTTTTAAAAGGTGTGTTTAAGTTGTATCCATTGTAGTTTTCGCTTTCATTTCCTTAAAGATAAATGATGAACATCTTTCCAAGTGTGTATTTTCTATCTGTATGTCTTTTGTTTAAATCGCTAGCCCATTTTTAAAATTAGGTTGTTTGCTCTATTACTGAGTTTTGATACTTCTTTAATATATTCTGGATACAGGTCCTTTATCAGACATGTTATTTTTAAATATTTTCTCTCAATCTTTTCATTCTCTTAATATCTTTCGAAAAGTAAACATTTTAAGTTTTGGTGTCTAATGTATCAATTTGTCATTTTATGGGTTCATGCTTCAAACTAGACTTCAAGTTGGTCAAAGTTCCAAGCATTTTAACTAACCAGTGTATCTTTCAACTTTTAAAAATCATGTCACTATTCAAGTTCTACTTCTACATTGAGACCTAATCCCATCAGTCTTCAGCAATAATGACTTATTTCAAATCTATGAAGCTTATTTGGCTGCGTTTTCTATTTACACATCACTTGTGCAATCAAATACAGTGATTGCCTTATCAACTCTTCCAAGAAAGTAGTGACAATATCTGCTTCTGGTCTCTATTGTATCATAAGTTCCTAAGGTAATATCTGGCAAATAAGTGATCAATATATGCCTTTGAAAATATAATCTGATTTTGTATTTCTAACACTTAGTGCTAGGTGGGGATCAAATAATGTCAGTTGATGACTATGATTAGAAGAGAAATTAGAGAAAGTAGGGAGAGATCTAGCAAAAGAAAACAATAGGATTGGTGGAGAAATGCAGTGAGTGCTTTTTTTCCTGCCAACTTAATGTTCATTTTTTTTCCTTTTACTTAATGACCATTGCAATCATTTGATATTGAATTAAGCCCTGTTTTATACCAGAAAATACTAGATGATTTGTCCTTATTGTTGAGTAAAATATTTAAACTCTCATGATCTCACTTTTACGTGGAATCTAAAAAACAAAACAGAAAAACAAAACAAAATGAAAACAAACTCATAGATAAGGAGAACAAACTGGTGGGTTGCCAGAGGGGAGGGCAGGTGGTGGTGGAGGTAAAATATGTAGACGGGATTAACAGGTATAAACCTCCAGCTATAAAATAAGCCACCGAATGTAGTATACAATGTAAGGAATATGGTCAGTAATATATTAAGAACTTGGTATGGCGACAGACGGTTATAAGACTTATGGTGGTGATCATTTCATAATGTATGTAAATGTCGAATCACTGTGTAGCTCACCTGAAACTAATAAAATTGTACATCAACTATATTTCAATTAAAATAAAGAAAAAAGATGAATAAGTAATTAAACTCTCTGCTATTTATATTTATTTCTTCATACTTAAGAGCCACAGGACCTAAACTGTTAAAAATCTTTCAATAACTCATCTCAAAACTGCAGCTTGTGCTTCCTATCAGGTCAGATCCATGTACATCTATTGAGCACTGACTATATGACAGTTGTGTTTAGGTACTGGGGATAGAAGATGAATAGGAATGGTCACTGTCCTTGAGGAAATTTTATTTGCACAGTGGACTTAGAAACATAAGTAGAAGATTCCAATGCAATGTATTAAAGTACAATGAGTTATCAAGACGGTACAGCTTCAAGGAATTAACCTACATAGTAGGCAAGTGGCTGTGTTGGAAAGATTTGTTCTCCAGGTTTTATCAGAAATATTTCCACATGACTTTGCTATTAAAAATCTGTCACCCTGCCAACATAAGCCCCAAAATCAAAATGTATGAACTACAAGAAAAGAGAATTTGAGAACAAAATCAAGGGGAAAAAATCAAAACAATTTTTCTTTTATCATCATCCTCAGAGTCCTATCTCTACTCAATATAAAAGGTCCGTACATTCTGTTGAATGGCTAATGATACTGGAATGAGGCAGAAGAAAAGCCTTCTGATTGTCCTAATGAGATGTTAGAAGTTCAATGTTATAAGTTTAAAAAAATATATAGGAAAGCTGCACGTGGGCTTTCTCTAGTTGTGGCAAGCAGGTGCTACTCTTCATTGTGGTGCACGGGCTTCTCATTGCGGTGGCTTCTTGTTACAGAATATGGCCTCTAGGCACGCATGCTCAGTAGTTGTGGCACACAGCCTCAGTAGTTGTGGCACGCAGGCTCAGTAGTTGTGGCACGCAGGCTTAGTTGCTCCACGGCATGTGGGATCTTCCTGGACCAGGGCTCGAACCTGTGTCCCCTACATTGGCAGGTGGATTCTTAACCACTGTGCCACCAGGGAAGTCCTTTTTTTTTTTTTAATCCTACATTACAAGTTGTATTTAGATGTAGAACTACAAGAGACAGGATAAATGCAGATGAAGAGGAATATAGCACACCAAGCTTCTAAATGGTTCATGCTTTTGCAAAAAGAAAAATGAGGCATGGAGAAAAGTGTTTCACCTTCGTTATAAAAATTAAACTAAGGTCAAAGTACACACTGTTCAATTTAAATTACTTTCTTTAAAAAAAATTGATTACAGTTTAAAATCACGGAAAACTCAGATTTAATAACACTAAGCATACATGGAATACTAAGTTCACTTAGCAGTTGCTGTGGTTCCTTTCACTTATAAGTGAAATTTACATTTATTTAGTTCCTGTAGTGACAATGCAAACTTTCCTGCAGAGAAAAACCAGAAAGCTGCATAAAATGTTTTAAAGATCTATAATCAGCAACAAGTGGCTAATGAGGCATTAAAAAAAACCTGCATGGCCAAGACCTGGATAAAGAGGAATATCCAAAGAGATGAAGCTAGCATTTGAGGCTATTTCCCCCCGGGGATATTTTCTAATTCCAAGAGGCAGAAAAGAGGAAGAGTAGCTGAGTAGGGCTTTACAAAGATTCATGAGGCTAGTGGACCAAAAATTGGAGTTCAAGATCAACTAAGAAGGGAATATCAACCTGAGTGCTTTTCCATGGTCCTTCCACCCAACTTGAGCTTGTCGTATCATGCTAAGTGAATTCCAAGAATAAGCACTTCATGGATAACATGCCAAGAGACTCAGATGGAAGCTGCAAGGCTTCTTGCAACTATGCCTCAGTAACAATATGGCATTATTTTTGCCATAGGCTACTGGAAAAATTGAGTCAAAGTGTTAGTCTAGACTCAAAGGTAGGGGAATATACAATGCTGTGAATACTGGGGGACATGATTCACTGAGGAGGACATCTTTGGAGACTATTTACTATAGAAGAACTTTTCGTCATAGGAAAGAACTTAATTGATCGACAACCCCAGCTGAGTTCCCAACCAGCATCAACTGCTGACCATGTGAGTGAACCATCGAAAACACTCAGCCCAGTTGAGCATTCCAATGATTCTAGCTCTAGTAATCATCTGACTAGAACCGTAAGAGAATCCAAGTGAGAATTCTCCAGGTAAGTCCAGTCTCTACAGAAACATGAGACTAATCAATTATTGGATTAGGGCATTAAGTTTTGTGATGGTTTTTTGTGCAAAATTAGCTAAAACACCTTTCATTGTCTAGACATTAAGAATAAGGTAAAAGTGTATGCTGTAATACATAGGGTAAAAACTAAAATAGAGAAATGACTATATAACTAAAAATCCAACAAAGAGGGGAAGAAGGATAATAAAAATAACCAATCGAGACAAACTTTAGTTTATTGGTATTTCACAGCAGGCCAATGCTCCTGCAGCAACAACTAGTAAAAAATTAATTATTCAAAGCATGTTTTATAAAGGTACTCAGAATCTGTGGAAGCAAAGAATTAGATGAAATAAAATTCTAAGGAGAATTCTAAGAAGTATCTAAGAGAAGAAATTCTCTCAGGGGAGCTAATAACATCAGATTACTTTTCCCATGGAACATGAAATAATCTCTTTTGTAGACTCAAGGTCTGATTTGTCCAAGTTTCAAGTCTGCCTGAGAACAGAGCCCCTAATGGGGAAAAAAGTGAAAAGCTTTGAGTAATTAAAGAAATAGTGTGGCAAATTGAAAACTTGAGAACTAAAACAACAGTTCATATATTCAACAGGAGATTTTCTGAATTTGGAGGCTTATAAGGTATAAGACGACATAGGTCAAAATCTAGAAGGAGACTGAAATTCTTAGTTTCTCAGTGCTTAGGCAAACAAAAACTTGCTTCAAGCACTGTCAAGTTTTTCTTTCAATATTTGTCAAATTTTGAAAATATGCAGGGTGTGAGCCTGGAGATTTGGCTCTGAAGCACAGAACTGGAACTACAACAATATTTCACACCTAAGAAAAATAAGACCATCCAGGCTCTAAACCGGAGGTCTGGGAGAGCCATATCTTTGAACAAAGATGAGCCAGAGGTAGACTGTGTAACTTAAATTCAAACTCAGCTTCAACCCAGTTCAATTTTTAACTGGATTGAGATAACAATATTCTCACTCTTATCTGCACAACGTAAGAAAGAATCCTCTCTAGCGGAAGTTTGTAACATCAGGAATCTCTACCATTCTTTATATGCCCAACATATGCAAATGGTGAACATATAACTTAAAAATTACTAGAACAGCAAAGAAAATGTTACTGAAATTGAAAAAGAAATGGTAAACAGAAATGGACAGATAAACGATAGACTTAGTAGAGACTCTGATATGTTAAAGAAAGAAAATATGTATCAAATAGATAAAATGGAGAAATTTAATAGAAAATTGGAATCTACAAAACAGAATCAAATGGACAATCTAGAACTGAAAATTGCAAAACAGAATATATAAAATAAAGAACTCAACTGATAGATTAAATAACAGACTGAACACAGAACATGAGAATAGTAAATTGTAAAGCAAGTCAATAAAAATAACTAGATGAAGAGAAAGAAATGGGGGAAAAAAATAAAAGAACAGAGTACAACAGGCAAATGGTAAATGCTCAAAAAATCCATCATATGTATAATTGGTGTACCAAAATGAGAGGAAAGAATGGAGCAGGAAAAAAAATACTTGAACAGTTAATGCATGAGCTAACTCCAAAACTTATTAATATAAGACTTCAATCCACAGATTCAAGAAGCTCTGTAGATCCTAAGCACAATAAACCAAAGACAAATACAACTTAAAAGTAAACAATGTGGGAAAATATACCTTCAAAGGAACAATAATGACAGAATGCTTAACAGTGATGATAAAAATAAGAAGGACATGGAAAGACAATTCCAGAGGCCTAAGACAAAATAACCCTCAACCTAGAATTCCATACCCATTGAAAATAATTTTTTAAAATAAAGGTTAAGAAATGTGCAACTAATGACTGAGTTTTTCTTCCTTTCAGATATGAAAAAATTAATAGTAATGAGGCTTCTCTGGCAGAAGAAAAATTATTCCAGAAGAAAATGTGTAAACCAAGAGAAAATGAAGATTACCAGTAAAAATAACTATAAATGAATACTTGATATATATGAACATATAAATAAATGTTAATACTATGCAAATAATACATATGAATGAATAAGGATGAACCCAGATAATTGACTATAATTGTGGTATTTTGTGAAATTTTAATTATATGTAGAAAAAATACAAAAGAATAAAAGGTAGAAAGTAGGTAAAAAAAATGTTAGAGATTCTAAGATTCTATCCATATTAGGGAAATGGTAAAATTAATACTCTTTATTAGTTAGTAATAAGGCAATGATGTACAGTAGCATTTCTATGGTAATCAGTAAAAGAATATTAAAAGAATGTATAATAATTTGTAGTACAGGGGAAATAACAAAAATATTTAATACAAAAAGAGAAGATAAAAGGAACATTAAAAATATGAATCAAATAGAAAACAACTCCAAACCTAACTACCAATTAAAATAAATTTAAATCGACTAAACTTATCAAGGATAAGACTAATATTGTCAAGCTGGAATTAAAATCAACAAAAATTGTATGTTGCTTACAAGAGATTGACTTTAAATATAAGGATCCATAAAGGCCAAAAAATAAAAAGATGGAAAAATGTATACCATAAAAACAGCAGTCAAAAGAAATCTTATCTATTTTAAGAAATTATACATGTATACATGTATATATATATGAAATAAATTAACTATAGCTAGTCACAAAAATTTGGATGAATCACATCAGCATATTAGTCAACAACAATCAGAGCCACATAATAAACATATGATTCCAATTATATAAATATACTAAAGCTGATAAAGGTGAAACTAAACCATAGTGTTAAACGTCAAGATTGTGGTTATTTTTAGAAAGAAAATAGGAAGATTGAGAGAGGGCATTAAAGGGTCTTATGTGATGTTGGCAAGAATCGGTTTTTTACTTAGATGGTGGTTATACACTTAGTGATAATTCCTTAAAGTGAGCATGTATAATTTATTGGGTGTTTTGGGGATGGGTATGTCAATAGAGAAATGTCAAGTCATAAAAATAGATCTGTTTTTAAAAGATAATATTTTTATGGGAAAGAACTAATTAGTGTGAGAGTGCTAACTGGAAGCAAGAAAACATGAAAAAATAAATCTCATGGGAAAGATAAATATAGAGTAAAGGTAGTGGATTAGTCATTTATACAGCTATTATAAAAGACAAAAGTAGTATAAAAAAGCTACAGTTACAGTAATTATTTAAGGGATACACAAGATTAAAAGATGTAAAATATGGCAACAGAAACATACAAATGTGGAAGAAAGTAAAAACACTGAACTTTAGAATGGGGCCAAACTTAAGTTAAAATAAAATTTAAGTTAAAATCCACTTAAAATAGACTGTTATAGATATAAGTTGTTATATGTAAGCCTCATGGATTAAAAGAATGTTGTTAAAATGTCCATACTACCCAAAGCAATCCACAGATTCAATGCAATCCCTATCAAATTTCCAATAGCATTTTTCAAAGAAACAGAATAATCCTAAAATTTGTATGGAAACACACACACACACACACACACACACACACAAAAATAGCCAAGGCAATCTTGAAAAAGAACCAAGCAGGAGGCATCATGCTCCTGATTTAAAACTACTTTACAAAGCTATAATAGTTAAAACAGTAGGGTATTTGTATACAAACAAACATATAGATTAATGAAACAAAACAGAGATCATAGAAATAAACCTATGCATATATGATCAATTTACTACAACAAAAGGAGTCAAGCACATACAATGGGGAAAGCATAGACTCTTCAATAAATGGTATTGGAAAAACTGGACAGCCACATGCAAAAGAATGAAATTGACCACTCTATTACACCATACACAAACTAAAACTGATTAAAGACTTGAAACTATAAAAGACCTAGAAGAAATTTTCACAACATCAAATCACAATATAAAAACATGAAAATAAATTGAGGTTTAAGAAACACTTAAGAAAAACATTTTACCGAATTGTTTTTCTCATCCACAGAAATTCATCTGACTAAGCCTGGTGACATAAACAGTCACTATCAAGTATACAATCACAAAATTTAGGGCTGAAAATTATCTGAAATCATATTTAGAAAGTAAGGTGATTTTGAGAATGCCAATATATAATTTTTTATTGGATTATTTGAATAATTATGTTGGAATTAGGCTTACTAAATGCTAAAGAGAGAGAGGAGAGAGAGAAACTTCATCATTACTCAGTTGGACCTTTCCTTAGTCGAAGTGCTGATTACATAAATCAGGACTCCAGAAGTCCAGGTCTCTAGACCTCCAATCCAAATATCACTCACGAAAATAACAGTAATAGCATTTAATATTCCTGACACTATGCTACAGTAGGGATACAAAAATGAAATATGTTACAACATAACGTTATAAAGTATTAAAACAGAGCTATGATCATCTAATTATACTCAGGCAAAAACAATCTGTGATACTGTAGGGAATACATGAGCAACCTCTGTTCCAGTTCATAAATTTAGTGATGGTTTCTCAGCTTATTGTGCTTCACAACTTACAGATATATTACATATTTTTGTATATATCACTAAATATTTTTTTAATGTAGTGTTCTTAGAGAAATGCACTTTTAGATTAGATTACTGAATTGACATGTCTTTAGATTAATGTGGCTTAGGGGAAATGTCATTGTACCAGCCCTTCTAAGGTCATGGCTTGCTTTTCATTAGACCAACTATGCTAATTACCTGGTCCCAATCATGGGGAAAATCAGCAGCCTTGGCCTAACATAAATTAAGAAGAAAGTAAGAATGACAATAACAGATACTGAAAACAGTAGGTATATTAGATTCCTAGGGCTGCTGTAACAAAGTACCACAAACTTGGTGACTTTAAACAACATAAATTTATTCTCTTACACCTCAGGAAGCCATAAGCTTAAAATAAACTGTATTGGCCACATTGGTTCCTTCTAGAGTTCCTGAGGGACAATCTGTTCCATGCCCCTCTCCTAGCTTCTGGTGCTTGCTAGCACCAATCCTCGGTGTTGCTTGGCCTGTAAATACATCACTCTGATCTTTGCCTCTGTAGTAACATGGCCTTTTTTATAAGGACACCAGCCATTGGACTGAGGACCTCTCTCTATTTCAGTATGACCTCATATTAACTACTAACACCCACAAAGATGCTCTGATGTTATCAGAGTCCAGGGATGCCAATCACCAAGTAGTAGCTAAAGCAACAGTGAGCCTGCCAGGCACAAAGGGGACACATGAGGGGATAGAGCAGCTGGCAGAGGTAGATCAGGGGTGGGCACAGGGGAGAGAGCAGTATGGGGATACCCTGGCTTTTTCTTCCCACTGCCATCTAATCCCTGCCCACTGCCCCTCCAGCCTCCCATTTGCCAGGCCCAACTGGAAGCCAACATCACCTGGGGGGGAAAAAAAAAAAAAAATCAGCCGGACGATGTTGATCCCTACACTGCCAAGCAAGAGAAAGGCTGGGAAGGAATCAGAGCAAACAGGCCATGGCCAGCCCAGCAAACACGGACAGAGGTTTAAAAACAAAATAAGTCAGGGGCTTCCCTGGTGGTGCAGTGGTTGGGAGTCCGCCTGCCAATGCAGGGGACACGGGTTCGTGCCCTGGTCCGGGAAGATCCCACATGCCGCGGAGCGGCTGGGCCCGTGAGCCATGGCCGCTGAGCCTGCGCTCTGCAACGGGAGAGGCCACAACAGTGAGAGGCCCATGTACAGCAAAAAAAAAAAAAAAAGAAAAAAAAAAAGTCAATTCCTCAGATGCCGTTAATTCGAATTTAAGATTAAAATTAATATTTTAGGAGGTAGTCGTGGCTTTAAATGCTTCCACTCTCTTCAGTCTTCTCACTGACAGGAAATGTTGCTGTATTATTAATTCTTGGAAAACTTACCATTTAATAAAACAGTGAATGGACTTAGGAAAATTCTTGAAAGAGCTTAGTACATTTTTAAAATGTGTGCAGCCTCATATGATAAATATGTTATTGATCTAAACTTCTAAATATGTTTTCTAACTGTACCTTTTCTCTAGGCTTGTTATGAGCTTATATAAAAGCATTTTCTGTAGGAGAGCCACATTAATAGAGCAAGTAACAGTCTCCTTTTCCTTTCTCCTTCCTCCCCATTAGAATTAAGAAAATTAAGGAACGTAAGAGTATATACTCTTCCTTGAAAAAAAATCCACTTATACATTGATTCCAACTTTCCAAGCAATTGTAAACTCTTACAAAGCATTCTGATTCTCCTATAAAAGTGCAGAAAATGGTTTCACCGTGCACTGATTAAAAAGTATGAAAATGCTATCAACATTTATATTTTGTGAATTATCTATGACCCGAGTATAATTCAGTATCTCCAGTAACAAAAAGCTTAAGTAAGAAAAAGAGTTTTGAAAAAAAATCCTGCCCTTTTTAAATGCTTACTGATACTTTAATAGCTTTGATGCAAACCCAGCCCCACAACGACAGCACAGCAGATAATTAGGATTGTGGCCATTCTGTTGGACTTTAGTATTAACAACATAACACGCAGAAAGACTGAACAAAATGAGAGTTAGAGGATTTGTAACCTAAAGCTTAGCAAACAACATCCTTGGCAGATGGCAGAAAACTGTCAAATCATCTTTGGAAAGTGGCAACAGATTATTCAAAGCTGCCCTCTAGATATTAAGGACTCGGTTGACAGCAAGGACCCACAGGTGTGAGGGGTTTTGTTTTGTCTTTACTAGCTAAGGTTTTGCTGGTCGTTTGGCTCAATCTCAGTAAAAGCACGAACAAATGGCTAAAAAAAGTGGCTCATGTATTATTTAATAAAGACATTTATGGAAAGTATCAATGAAATGATCTTCTAACAAAAAATGTCCAAAAGTCATTTAGACAAATGTATTGTCAAGTAATCCTGACGATTTTCTTAAAATTTAAATAAGTAACAAATTTGTGCTTTCAAGCTATAAAAGAGATGTGTTTGGATTCATCCAAAAGTATGAATATAATTGAAGTGCAAATTAATGGACTTTTAGGCCCAGTAAAGTGCTTTCTTTCCCTTTCAGTTGTGAAAAGATATTATAGTCACAATTGTTTTTACACAGATGAAAGCATTCTGAGAGTAAGTAGAGCCAACAGAAGACCCATTTGAAATATAATTTGCTGACCAAACAGGAAATTTCACTATACATTTAAGCATCTGGTTACATAACAAACAATTAAGCATAACTGAATTATGCCTTCGGTTTGAAATTGTAGTTGTTTTAAGGGGTGTCTTGACTGGACAAATACAGGCTCTGCAGAAGTTAGGAATCCAGGATTTGGAGTCAAGTACATGTGGCTTAGAAACTGAGCTCTGACACTCACCATGTGTGTGACTCCAGGAGTTCTTTAAGCTTCAGTTTCATTGTTTTCAAAACAAGATCCTCAGTGTATCGCATGCATTTCTTCTAAGAAATAGTGTACAGAGACTGCTCAGAGCCTGGTACTGAGTAATTGCTCAGTAAGTGATTTTACTGCTGTTTTAATATTATTACTGAGGCATAAGACCACCAACCACATGGTTTTAGCCAAACTAGGGCTAAAACAAGTCAATCGTGTCAGTTGAGTTGACAAGTATGTCCCTAAAATATCTAAAGAAAATCTTTCATTCCTTCAGAAAGGAGAAAACCCAACCCCTATTCTGAGAACTGTTTGTTGTTCAAATTCTCAGAAGGTTTGGGGAAATAGGTTGGGTTAACCATGGGGCAGGGCACCAGAAGTAAGACGGCAGCTTAGCAGCTGTTAGTGGACAATTTCGGTTTTAGCAAGAGGGTGGGGAGAAACATCTAGGGGCCAAGGTTGTGTAAAGATTGTACCAAAAATGTTTAGTTGTTCAGGGTCTTTTCAACATATTTTATGATGACAACAAAATAATTATTTCACAACTACTGCACTTACACTAGAGACTGAGCTATAAACTAAGTGAACGTAAACTTGTGGTTATAGTTTTAGGGTTAACACAGAACAAGGTGGAAGCAAACAGAACAGTTAGGAAACAAAATGTGACAGAAAGAGTTTCAGCAGAATATTTAAGGCTGGGAGGAAGATGGCAGGAGTGTTTAAGGTGAGAATAATTCCTTCATGAGGATGAAGCCCTTAGCCACGAATGGCTAGGGTGTACCTACCCACTCAAGTTATTGTCTAGATTTGTTTGTCGGCAGATTAAGACCACAGACTCTGGAAGCAAGTGTAGAGGTTTGAAGACCTTGGGCTAACCCTCAGTTTCCACACTTGCAACGTGAGAATAAAAATACCTGCCTCATAGGACAGGCTTTGAGGATTAAAGAAGATAATATGTAAAAACCCTTGTTCGAATTAGTAGTCACTCCAGTGATCACTATTATTTCATTCTGTGCCAGCCATTGATGTGCTTCTATAATTCATGTCTGAACTTCTCACATTTGCATTTGAAAGGAATAATAAAAGACTCTCCACCTCTTGAATTTCCTACATTCTCAAGAAAGCTGCAAGAGCTGTTAGGAACAAAACTAACTAGAAATGACCCATTCATTTCTCTTCTAGTAATATTTCCTAAGGGAATAATCTGAAATATTAGCAAAGGTTTACATACAGACAGGCATATGCTTAAAAATTATGCTTACCAGAGTTTTCGCCAGAGGAAAGTTCTAATATTGCCTGTGAAAAATGACTTGGAATTTTATTTGCAGTCCAAATTCAGCTATTTTAAAATGCACAGAGAAAAAGACCGCCTGGAAACAAATGTGCTTTGAAACTCACCTCTAACTTCTACATGATCCCTCCCACCACAGATTTTCTTCTGCACAAGGTGATGTGTTTTTTAGACCTTTCTAGCTTTAGGCATGGGCATTGTATCCTCCAGGCCAAATGTTGCCTGAAAGAGTGTCTTACATTATTCAGAATCTTATTGCTTTATGACTGTTCCCTATTATTTGCAATTATGCATGGCCCAGCTCAAATGGCTGATGTTAAGAGCTGTGTTTTTGCTACAACAGTGCATTGTAACATACGAAGTGGTATTTATCCCATGCGGTAGAATTATTTCTTCAACCTTGGGAATTTTGCAAACAAAAAACATTGCTTCCCTTGATTCCCTCTGTTTCCTCTATTTCAGGAATGTCTCATACCCAGGTTATTGAGAACTTCAGCACCAGTGTTCCTTCTAACAATCTCCTCCTCCCTCACCCATCATACAACTACGAAGAAATAAAATGTCCTAAACCAAAGTTTTAGTTACATTATTGTCATAACAGATGCTTATTTCCTAATTAACAAAACCTGTATTCCGTGCAATTTTGCCTTAGACTAGTCTCAATTTTTCAGCCACCCCCTTACCCAGAACACAAGCTCTCCCGTCAGTCTGAATTCCTCTCCATTCCCGTCATATTTTACTGCCTCCAAGTTTGCTCAGACTACTCTTTCACATTGAAACACCCTTTCCATCCTTCTGCTCAGTCTTAAATATCCTGCTCAAACTTGTTCTCACCATTAGCTTTCTAACTGTTTTCCCTGCTTCCATATTTGACTGCATACCTACGATTCTTCACATGGTGGCCAACCTGACCTTTAGCAATTAAGTCATCTCACTGCCAATGCCTTTTGATGACCTTAGAGTAAGATCTAGAGGACACCAATCCCCCAGCCCCAGCTCTCTGAACAATCCTCACTGTCTTCAACACTCTCCAGGCTCTTCCCACCACTGACCCTTTACACCTGCTTTGTCCTCCACCAGAAACATTCTTCTCCACTTACCTCCCGAAGTCTCATGGCTTTGTCATTCACATCATTCAAATTTCTACTCAAATGTTACTTTCAGAGAAGCCTCCTCCAACTACCCTGTCTGAAATAACATCCTTCTCACCTTTTGACCACACGTTATTCCTTTCCCTGGTTTTTTATTTTTGTAGCATTTATTTATATGATTCAGAGCATTTGTTTTCTTGGTGGAGACTAAGTAAATAAATAGTGTCTAGGTCACATGTAAAAATAGAACTCTGACCCACACTCTGTAGCAACCAGCCCCGGAAGCCAACCTATTTTCTACAAATCAGACTTGTCAGAAGTCAGACTACAATCTCTAACAGCCATTCCAGGAAGCCAAACAATAACCTCTGTAACAAACTGGCCCCTAAATGACCAGTGTTAATAACTGCTTCCCTAATTTTTGACCCACTTCCAACGTAGAGTCAACTGGACAAAGCCAAACATGTACCCCTAGCTAACCCCATAAGGTGTCCATTTTTATTAGCCTGCCTACAGCTTCCCCTGCCAACAGCCTTCAATCAGGGCACATATGAAGCCTTCCCTTTTTCTCTCTTATAGTTTTCCCACTCCTCTGCCTGTCTTTGGGTCTCTGTCAAATTCAAGTGATGGCAGTGGCTTGCTATAGCAAGCTCTGAATAAACAGCCTTTGCTTATTCTGAATTTTCATTGTTAACAATGCAGAAATAAATGAAGACATATCTATCTCAATAAGTTTATAAACTCTGTGAGGACAAAGCATGTCTGTCTTGCTCATCACTGATTCTCCAGCATGTAGAGTGGGACTTACAGCATATGCTAAATAAAAATGAATGATCAAATGAATAAATGAATAAGCAGTTTTCCTGAATACAACAGCCACAATGCACCCCTTATTCCTCTGTAATTCCATATAAACCAGCCTCTATCACCTGTGTGGACCCTATCAGCCTGCTCTGTAATGTAGTACCTTGTGGCCCCTGCATTATCTTCTCCCTACTGTACATTACTTGAATACAGAGAATGGTGTACATTTCTTTTCCCCACAGTAAAAGCTCATGCTATCCTCCAAACATGCCTCCGATTGTTTTGTGCGTGTCCATCTCATCTCTAAACAGGACTGTCCTCATTTCTGTTCTCTCTTAACTTACATGGCGTGGCCTCACGGGAATCAGAGCTGCCCTGAACTGTAGCTTGCTTCTGCATAAAAGGAGTTGGTTGGACCACATGATCCAAAGTCCCTTCTAACTCTAACAAACTCTGATTACCTTCGGGCCTGAAGGTAAAAGACGAAGAGGGCGGAAAGTTCAGGTTTTAAATGACTTTCAGTTTAGCATATTCCATTAATATGTAAGTTATAAAGTCAGCTGTTACGTATTGCAGGTAAAGCTTATTTATATTCAGAGAATTGGGGAAGCTTCCATGTAGAACACAAGAAATGTCCAGCGTGTTGATGAAGTTTCTGTCCTTTGAGGACAATCCAACTTGAATTGCTGGGGGTAAAATGTGTCAATCTTTTATGTCTTAGGGCAAAAACACTACTAAGGAGTTTCCCACCAGATAAATAAAACCTCTAATACAGATATAGTTTTACAGTCTCCACCAATTATGTAACCTGAACACCGAAGGAAAATGCATTAGTATTAGATGTAGAATTTCTGACTTTAAGTTTTTCTTTAAACAGCTACCTGATATTAATTATGTTTCCAAAATATATTTACTGACTATCTACAGCCCAGCTCTGGGCTCTGCATTACTAGCTAAGCGAGTCTGAGCAAGTTATTTCACTTAACTTGTGCCTTAGTCTCCTCATTTGTTGCATGGGGACAGTGATAGAGCCCAGTAGAGAGTTGTTGTGTGGATTAAATGAGTTAATACTTACAAAATCCTAGAACAGAGACTAACACAGTTAACACTATTGAAGTGATTTACATTGTTACTGGTGTTACTGCTGTTGTTCTGTTGTTACTTTTCCATGCAAGGCACTCAGCTAAAGGTGTTAGAGAATTTAAAAAGAGATGACGGGGGGTTTAGAGAATTTAAAAAGAGATGATGGGGTTTAGAGAATTTAAAAAGAGATGATGGGGGTTTAGAGAATTTAAAAACAGATGATGGGGTTTAGAGAATTTAAAAACAGATGATGGGGGTTTAGAGAATTTAAAAACAGATGATGGGGGAGAGAGGGCTGAATAAGCAGAACACAGAGGATTTTCGGGGCAGTGAAAATATGCTGTTTGATACTCTAATGGTAGATACATGTAATTATATATTTGCCCAAACTCAAAGAAAGTACAACATCAAGAAAGAACACGAACGTAAACTATGGACTTGGTGTAATTTTGATGTTCCGATGTAGGTTCATCAGTGGTAACAAATGTACCACTGTGGTGAGGGAAGCTGGGGTTGGGGGGTGGGGGGGAAGGGGTAAATGGGGTATCTCTGTCCCTCCCCGTCAATTTTTCTGTAATCCTAAAACTGCCCAAATAATTGTCTTAAAAAGCACACAACAGAATATCTATACTTTGCACCTCAAAAAGTTTGAAGTCATAGAAGTCAGAGGAGAAAACTACTAAAAGGTGAAAGTAATAAAGTCATGAGAGATAAAGATAAAATGCTGTGAAAACTGAGAAAGAGAAAGGATCACTTGTATAAATTTCCACTTTAGCCCTTACCGTACCATGTGATTCTTTTTAAACATGCTTTCTGTCCCTCCTACCCACCCCCACTGGGCTGAAAGTCACCTGGACCGTAAGTACCACGGCTAATCCACCTTTGACTCACTTTGCCTTGCACAGAATAAAACATAAAGGAAGACTTCAATACATCTTGATTTAATGGGGGTAAGTAAGCTCAGTTCAGATAGGTATCATTTAACTGTAAATTGAGCATCCACATAGAAATTTCTGGCAAGAAGTTAGAAACAGAAATTAAAGTTCCTTGAGTAAAGGAAGGGTCATGTACTGAGATCTGCACTTTAATACTATGATAGTTGTCTTCAGGATGAATTGAAAAGGCAGGAGGTCATTTAAATTTTCCAGTGTCAAGAAATTTAACTCAACATATTTTGTTTTCCCTGAGTTTTACATCTTTAATAAGATTTACTTTAAAAAACACTTTAATTTCATTATTGGAGTGGTTATCACTTGGTTCATTATTAAAATTAAGTCAGGACACTCAAAATGTGAGGCTATTCAGCAGATACTGAATTTTATCAGTTCTAAGATAACATTCATGTCGTAGATAGTGTCAGAAAGAAGGATCTTAGAACAGAGACTTGGCTAAGAAAATTTTATTACAGATTCTATAATTGAGATTTTCTATACACCTAGTCCTCTCCATGAAGATGTGACTATAATCTACAGCCCTTAGAAAGTAATTTAGGGCAACAGTTCACAGTTAACACAGAGAACAGAATTAATGAATTAACCTCTTCTATCCTGCAGGCATTTCAGAAGCTGTGGTTACAGTAAAATGTCTTCTCTTAATGATATTTAGCCGTACCACCTCCGAAAATGTTGAGATATTTGCAAAGTACCTTCCCACATTGCCAGGCAATTATTTATTTCCTTTATTTCCTTCTTCTCCAGAAGTTCAGAGTAACTGAAATGCTGTTTCATATATATTTCTGCAAAGACACTGAGGCATTTGTTTCTGGCTGTTTGGGAATTAATACTCTGAACTTGCTAGGCCAACCTACTGCATTAAAAAATTGATATTTGATAAATTACAAAATCATATTTTTAAAATGCATTGCTCTTCTAAAAAGAAAGTCTGGGAAAATCCCCAAGAAGAAATAATGATGATAAGCTAAAAATAGAGTGATAAAGAGAATATGAAGCTGGAAATGTTCTGGTGACAAATGCCAACAACAGAAGTCTAGAGCTCCACCATGCTGATATCTGAGGACAGGACCTTTGCAGATGGAAACTGGACTGAAGTCCCCCCCAGCCCCAACAAAGAAACAACCAGAGGGAAAGAATGACCTGACAACTCAGCCCTGCAGCAAAGGGAGCTAAACCTGTCTGTCCTAGTCTTGGTTCTACGGGAGAAATAAAGAAGACAAATGGTCTCTCGTAAAAATAGTTTAGCCATGGACCTGCCACCACATGCATCTTGGGCTTGACTTCATATCGCACATATGACCTGTGAAGTAAAAGCCAAAATATTTATTCAGGTGGACCCAGGATGATCACACAAATCCTCTCTGGAGGAAAGTATCCTCCACGTAGCTCCCATAGGATTTTCCCCACAGTCAAATATTAGTCCAAAATAATTAACAAATACATATGAAAACAAGTCATCTTGGGTGAGAGCCAGCAGAAACAAAGACAGCAGATTAAGATCCCCGAGGAATCTAATCTAATACGTAGAAGATAAAATCAAGCAATAAAATGTTTAAAGAACAAAGAATCAAACCATAGCCAAGGATCAAGACCCTATTAAAAATGACCAAGCCAATTTGACAAAGAACCAAGAAAAAGGTCTAAAAAAGATAATCATTGAAGTTCAAGACTCAAGGGAAGAGTTAAACAGCACATGAAACAAAACCAAAGAGAATTAATAAACCAAAATAAATCTGAAGAAATGACCCAAATGCAGTGCAGTTAAATAGGAGAATTTAAGAGATACAGAAAATAGAATGAGAAACTGAAATATATTGAGTCACTCTTCCAGACAGAAAGAATACAGAGATTGGACTAAAAACCATCTCAAGAATGTCGTCTAATACGCACATAGAGAATGGACTTGAGGACACAGGGAGTGGGAAGGGTAAGCTGGGACAAAGTGAGAGAGTGGCATGGACATATATACACTACCAAATGTAAAACAGATAGCTAGTGGGAAGCAGCCACATAGCACAGGGAGATCAGCTCCGTGCTTTGTGTCCACCTAGAGGGGTAGGATAGAGAGGGTGGGAGGGAGATGCAAGAGGGAGGAGATATGGGGATACATGTATGTGTATAGCTGCTTCACTTTGTTATAAAGCAGAAACTAACACACCATTGTAAAGCAATTATACTCCAATAAAGATGTTAAAAAAAATGTCATCTAAGAATTTTCTAGACATGATAAAACATAAAACACACAAACAGGATTTAAAAATATACAAAATCACACTCCAGACACATCCTATTAAAAATGCAGAAAACCAAAGGTGCAGAAAAGATTCTTTAAAAAGTCATTTGGAAAAAAAACAAAAGAGTAAACCAAAGAAAGATAAAGGAGAGAATCAATAGCAGAATGAAACAAACTAAAAATAGAAATGCAAAAATTTTCAATTTATCCCTGTCACACCAATGAACACGTGGCTCCCCAGTGGGGCCCTCAGGAATAAAAAGCCCTAAAATTGACCCTTATATACAAGGAGACATGACACATGACAGGAAAGGCAATGCTGATCAGTAGAGATGAACTAGGAGCTTAAATGATGATGGAAAATGGATTAACAAAACAGCAATGTTGGAATACTGATTAAACACATAAAAAAAGAGAAATAGGAATTCACACCATAGATAAAAATCATTTTTAGAAGATCAGAGACTTAAATATGAAAACTTTTTTTTAATTTAAAAAGTAAATATAGATGAAAAAATTGAAAAATAAGAAAAAAAATATACAAATGAATATCTTCAGGACCCTGTGAGCATGACTTTCTTAAACAAGACACAAAAGCATAAATCATGATTGAAAAATAAACTTGACTCATTAAAACTAGGATCTTTCACCAGAAAGTATTTTATAAGAAAATGTAAATTCAAGTTCCAAACCTAGAAGGTATTTTTGCAATTCAGAGAGCATAAATCAAAATATATAATCAAGTCTTGTAAACCAAAACGAAAAAGATAAATAACCAATTGAAAGATGAGCAAGAGAAGAAATATGAATGCCTTATAAATGAAAATATGCCCAATCATTTTTAATCAGGGACATGAAAATTAAAACTGAGAGAATATTTTACATACATCAGATTAGTGAAAACTTAAAAACCTGACTTTTACACTTAATGATAAATAAAATGAACAAACAATACACCATAAATGTGAGGTAAACTCAGTCAACAATCTTGGTAAACTTATTTTGCCAAATTATAACACCACTTGCCTGCGATCCACATCACACTCTGCTTTAATGCTTACCCAATAATAAAATTGTTTTCTTTCTCTTCTGCCTTCGTGGACAGGTTTCCTGGGTTGGTAGGAGATTTTGCCTTTAGCTACATTTCCTCAACAATTGCAAAAGCAAATCACAGAAAAATACGGAGCAGGATGCAATTTACAGATGGTTCAAGATCCAGAATTAATATATTGTTAAGAATATGTACTACGTATTTTAAAAATGCAACTGACAATGTAATTATAATACAAAAATCAGAATAGATTTCATTGGGAAGGGGAAGAAGAGGGTTTGAATGGAGAAAAGATATCTAGGAAGCCACAGTGTTACCGGTTTTATTCTACTCCTTAATCTGGGTGGTGAGTACCTGGATATTCCACCTCATATTCTTTGTACCCATTATATACTGTTGCTGGAGTTCAGTACATGGGACACCCTTGCCTTGCTGTCTAGACAGAGCAACCCTTTGAGGTGACAACTCCTAGTCCTTCATGTGTCTCAGCACAAGTCACCCCTGCCTCTCCACACCCCTCCCTGTGCACCTCAACTTCCACCCTGGACGTCCCATTTTTGCTGAGGCACACGATCAATGATGGAGGACAGAAAATGCAAGGAAGTTGGCACTCTGACAAGATAAACTTTGACAAATGAGAGGAAGAACCCAATCGATAAATTATTTTTTCTTGCCCCCAGTAAACTATTTGTTGGACAATAGCTTCATGGAGCCCCTCTGAGAACATCAGGGCACAAATGAGCATTAGGCTCCCTGAGAAAGCTGTGAGCATCAGTGACCTACAGCTTCGTGTTTGCTCACCCTTCTTCCCTGTCTCACACGCCTTTGTTTGGTCCCCCATAAAGCTTAGCACAGAAAGCTTTTGCCTCGGGCTCTATTCTGCCTGCAAACAAGAACTAAGACAATTATTTTACATCTGTTTTTTATTATTACTATTAAAATTTATATTATCTTATATATTTAAGTTTTTATGTAAATCTATATAGTTTTAGGAAACGGTAACAAAATTATTTTAAAACAAAAATAATACTAACAATATAAAAGATGAATATGGATAATTGTCCCAGGGAAAATGGGATCCAGAGAACAAGTGGAAAGGTTATTTCAGGAATAACTACTCAGCTCTAGAAATGGATGGAAGGTTGGGATGAGAAAAGAATATGAAGAAATAAACAAGAACTTGGGCAGGGGAGCTCATGTTTCATCTGTCTTTCTCAAACAGAAATCTTGGCCATTTACTGAGATTGAAGGTGACAAGGAGAAAATTGAGAACTGAAGGAAAGAGAAGGAAAGTTGTTATTGTAGGTGCAGTGTACATCCCTAGGAAGGGTCGGTTCAGGGCAGAAAGAACTGGTCAATGGGAATCTGAAATGGACTGGCTCTGGCAGCTCTCCGGCTTCCACCAGCAGTGATCAGTTCATAGATCATGGCAAATTAAGTGACCTGCCAACATGGCAAGGTAGCATGGAGCTGCTGCTACCTCTTCCCAAAACTCAACCCTGGAGAATATACAGAATTAGGAAGCAAACAGATTCCAGAACAAAAAACCAAATCAAGTAAACAAATGTGACCAACTCCCAGTAAGAATGCAAGCTGTCTCGAATTGGGGTACACTGGTGGGGGGAGTGAGAGCTGTAGGAGGAAGGCCCTTCCTCTCCCTTGTGCTGCCCTGGACACCTGTTATGTCTACACTCAGGAATTTGCAGCAAAAGCCCAGGCCTCTGGTGCCGGTTAGGGAGGGGGCTGTCTAAATAGCACAAACAACACCTGTTAGGGGTCGATGCAAACAGGTAGGACCTCCTGCATTCCTCCTCCACTTCTTCCTGTTCAAGTCTCCCAGGGCTGGAGGATTAAAACATGGGGACTCTATGGCCCAATGCTGTTTCTCTGTCAAGGAATAAAGGTGGTTCTGGGTGTGGTTATGCCACGTAGAGCTCAATAATAACCAGTGTCCTCTCATCTCCCCTCTCCTAACAGTATCCCAGAATAACAGCGATAAGATCCTGAGTTTTTGGCTATCCTCAAACTCACATTGCCAGAGGGTTCCCCAGATAACCACACAGACAAAAATAACTAGACAACTGAAGCTTAAGATGACCTCAAATGAAATTGGATGAATTAGCAACATATAAAATCTACAGCAGAATTACTGTCAGGAGGACCAGGAAATTGAGTTGAAAAATCTGAGTGATATTCAAAAAATTGACAATTTGAAGGTAGAAAAAGTAGTCACAAGAAAGGCCAAGTGTAATAACTATGAAAACTACTATATTTGAAATAATGAAGCAATACATAATTTAAGCAATAAGATTAATGTTGTTTTTATTTTTAAAGAACAGAACCAAGATGGCAGAGTAAAAGGACGTGCTCTCACTCCCTCTTGCGAGAACACCAGAATCACAACTAGCTGCTGCACAGTCATTGAAGGAAGACACTGGAACTCACCAAAAAAAGATACCCCACATCCAAAGACAAAGGAGAAGCCACAATGAGACAGTTGGAGGGACACAATCTCAGTAAAATCAAATCCCATAACTGCTGGGTGGGTGACTCACAGACTGGGGAACACTTACACCACAGAAGTCCACCCACTGGAGTGAAGGTTCTGAGTCCCACGTCAGGCTTCCCAACTTGGGGGTCCAGCAACAGGAGGACGAATTCCTAGAGAATCAGACCTTGAAGCCTAGTGGGAATTGACTGCAGGACTTCGACAGGACTGGGGGAAACAGAGACTCCACTCTTGAAGGGCACACACAAAGAAGTGTGTGCATCGGGACCCAGGGGAAGGAGCAGTGACCCCAGGTGAGACTGAACCAGACCTACCTGCTAGTGTTGGAGGGTCTCCTGCAGAGGCGGGAGGGAGGGGCTGTGGCTCACTGTGGGGACAAGGACACTGGCAGAAGTTCTGGGAAGTACTCCTTGGCCTGAGCCCTCCCAGAGTCTGTCATTAGCCCCACCAAAGAGCCCAGGTAGGCTCCAGTGTTGGGTTGCCTCAGGCCAAACAACCAACAGGGAGGGAACCCAGCTCCACCCATCAACAGTCAAGTGGATTAAAGTTTTACTGAGCTCTGCCCACCAGAGCAACAGTCAGCTCTACCCACCACCAGTCCCCTCCCATCAAGCCTCTTAGATAGCCTCATCCACCAGAGGACAGAAGCAAGAAGAACTACAATCCTGCAGCCTGTGGAACAAAAACCATATTCACAGAAAGAGAGACAACATGAAAAGGCAGAGGGCTATGTACCAGATGAAGGAGCAAGAGAAAATCCCATAAAAACAACTAAATGAAGTAGAGATAGGCAACCTTCCAGAAAAAGAATTCAGAATGATAGTGAAGATGATCCAGGACCTCGGAAAAACAATGGAGGCAAAGATCGAGAAGATGCAAGAAATGTTTAACAAAGACCTAGAAGAATTAAAGAACAAACAAACAGAGATGAACAACACAATAACTGAAATGAAAACTACACTAGAAGGAACGAAGAGCAGAATAACTGAGGCAGAAGAAAGGAAAAGTGACCTGGAAGACACAATGGTGGAATTCACTGCTGTGGAACAGACTAAAGAAAAAAGAATGAAAAGAAATGAAGACAGCCTAAGAGCCCTCTGGGACAACATTAAACGCAACAACATTCGCATTATAAGGGTCCCAGAAGGAGGAGAGAGAAAGGACCCCAGAAAATATTTGAAGAGATTATAGTCGAAAACTTCCCAAACATGGGAAAGGAAATAAGCCACTCAAGTCCAGGAAGTGCAGGGAGTCTCATACAGGATAAACCCAAGGAGAAACATGCCAAGACACATAGTAATCAAATTGGCAGAAATTAAAGACAAAGAAATTATTGAAAGCAGCAAGGGAAAAATGACACATAACATACAAGGGAAGTCCCATAAGGTTAACAGCTGATTTCTCAGCAGAAACTCTCCAAGCCAGAAGGGAGTGGCATGATATACTTAAAGCAATGAAAGGGAAGAACCTACAACCAAGATTACTCTACCCAGCAAGGATCTCATTCAGATTTGATGGAGAAATCAAAAGCTTTACAGACAAGCAAAAGTTAAAAGAATTCAGCACCACCAAACCAGCTCTACAACAAATGCTAAAGGAACTTCTCTAAGTGGGAAACACAAGAGAAGAAAAGGATCTACAAAACCAAACCCAAAACAATTAAGAAAATGGTCATAGAAACGTACATATCAATAATTACCTTAAACATGAATGGATTAAATGCTCCAACCAAAAGACACAGGCTTGCTGAATGGATACAAAAACAAGACCCATATATATGCTGTCTACAAGAGACCCACTTCAGACCCAGGGACACATACAGACTGAAAGTGAGAGGATGGAAAAAGATATTCCATGCAAATGTAAGTCAGAAGAAAGCTGGAGTAGCTATACTCATATCTCACCACTATTATTCAACATAGTTTTGGAAGTCCTAGCCACGGAAATCACAGAAGAAAAAGAAATAAAAGGAATCCAATTTGGAAAAGAAGAAGTAAAACTGTCACTGTTTGCAGATGACATGATACTATACATAGAGAATCCTAAAAATGCCACCAGAAAACTAATGGAGCTAATCAATGAACTTGGTAAAGTTGCAGGATTCAAAATTAATGCACAGAAATCTCTTGTATTCCTATACACTAATGATGAAAAATCTGAGAGAGAAATTATGGAAACACTCCCATTTACCATTGCAACAGAAAGAATAAAATACCTAGCAATAAACCTACCTAGGGAAAAAAAGACCTGTATGCAGAAAACTATAAGACACTGAAAGAAATTAATGATGATACCAACAGATGGAGAGATATACCATGTTCTTGGATTGGAAGAATCGGTATTGTGAAAATGACTATACTACCCAAAGCAATCTACAGATTCAATGCAATCCCTATCAAATTACCAATGGCATTTTTTACAGAACTAGAACAAATCATCTTAAAATTTGTATGGAAACACAAAAGACCCCGAATAGCCAAAGCAGTCTTGAGGGAAAAAAACAGAGCTGGAGGAATCAGACTCCCTGACTTCAGGCTATACTACAAAGCTACAGTAATCAAGACAATATGGTACTGGCACAAAAACAGAAACATAGATCAATGGAACAAGATAGAAAGCCCAGAGGTAAACCCACGCACCTATGGTCAACTAATCTATGACAAAGGAGGCAAAGATATACAATGGAGAAAAGACAGTCTCTTCAATAAGTAGTGCTGGGAAAACTGGACAACTACACGTGAAAGAATGAAATTAGAACACTCACTAACACCATACACAAAAATAAATTCAAAATGGATTCGAGACCTAAATGTAAGACCAGACACTATAAAACTCTTAGAGGAAAACAGAAGAACACTCTTTGACATAAATCACAGCAAGATTTTTTTTGATCCACATCCTAGAGTAATGGAAATGAAAACAAAAATAAACAAATGGGACCTAATGAAACTTCAAAGCTTTTGCACAACAAAGGAAACCATGAACAAGATGAAAAGACAACCCTCAGAATGGGAGAAAATATTCGCAAACGAATCAACGGACAAAGGATTAATCTCCATAAACAGCTCACGCAGCTCAATATTAAAGAAACAAACAACCCAATCCAAAAATGGGCAGAAGACCTAAACAGACATTTCTCCAAAGAAGACATACAGATGGCCAATGGAAAACTGATGAATTTATAGACGTGCTAACAAAAGATCAAGATGAAAAAAAAATTAATTACATGGGAGTGAGTGAACTGATGAGGATGATTATAATTTTTGTGACTTTCTGTTTGAATAAAAAAAAACCCACAAGGACTCAGAGGCAAAAGATATACAAATCAATTCTCACTGAAAAGTAAAGGAGCTGTTACAGTGGAGGATTACTGGACTGAATGTCAATATTATGACATAGTATGAGTGTGTTTCATGTTTGGTAATTTCAATCATTGTTGCTTTTGTTGTGGTCATCCATTAAAAAAAACCAAATTAGAGAGCTGGAAGCAAATTGAGAAACTGAGAAAATAGCTGGAAAGGATAAAGAGTGGAAAATTTTTTTCAAAGTTAAGGAATTTGGAAATACATAAGGCAAGATACAGATGTCAGAGTCATGAGAAGAAAAGTAAAATATTGAAGGGGCAAAGTATAAGAAATAGAGATAAATGTTTCAGAATTGAAGAGGGGTGAAAGAACTCAGCTCAAAAAGGGCTCAGAGTACCAACTATGAGAGAGGGAAAAAACCCAAATAAAACAAACAACAGTACGTTTTAAGAACATTAAATAGAAAGTTCTAAAAGCCTTTCAGAGAGAAAGAGCTGATCATCTACAAAAGAATAAAACTCATTGAGTGAGGCCCAAGAATATGCATTTCTAACAAGCTCCCAGGTGATATTAATGCTGTTGGTCCAGGGACCACACTTTGAGAACCACTGTAATACATTTCACTCAGAAACTATCAAACAGGAAAAAAAAAACTTCAGAGACATGGAATATCTAAATAAACTAATACGTTATTACCTATATACAGAATCTATATCTAAGAGTGAACACATACTCTTTTCCAGTACATGAAGTATATTTACTAAAATAAACTATTAGGCTCCAATATAAGGGAGACTCAATGAATTCCAAAGCAAAAATATTGTGCACACTCTTTTCCAAACATAATGCCAAAAAATTGTTTTGTAATAATAATTCCTTTAGAATGAAACTGGTGGTGCTGGACTGTAGTCAGATTATCATAATGATTTTAAGATAGAGAGACAGAGACAGAGGGAAATGCAGTTGTGTGTATACATGGGTTACTACATATACGTGTATTTCCTAGTTCTACTTACTGAGGGGTATTAGAAGCAATGAAACCAGTAAAAAATGAACACATCTGAGTACTCAAATCCTGGTTTCCAAATATCGATACCATCCTCCAACACAAGGAGCAAGTCCTCAGAGGACTGGTTGATTTCAAGGGTAGGGATTATAAGATTGAGCCTAGAGCATTTTCTGGTGTCAGAAACTAAAGAAGAAAAAGGATGATAGCATATCAAAGAGCATAGGAATAAATCTGGATGTTAAAAAAAGGGTATTAGACTCAAGGCATCTCCCCTAAAATACTCAGTAATTTCAAAGGCAAAACAGTTACTTGTCTATTAGAAAATCCTGACAAAACACCTTAACCGAGTGATCAAGGTTAATATCACTAGTAATATATAGACATTAAAGACCCCTGATACTATGTTCTGATACCTCAATGGTATCCTTCTCAATTATGCATAACCACATTCTAGTCATGCAGAATCATCTTCTCAACCCAGATTGAACGACATTCTACATGACCCACACTTTTGAAGAGCACTGGTCAAAGTTACACAAGAAAAGACTGAGGAACCAGCACAGATTGGAAGAACTTAAAACACACAGAATTAAATGTGATACAGAATCCAGGATCGGATCCTGGCAATAGAAATAGGGCTTTACTAGAAAACTGGTGAAATCCAAATATGTTCTATATGCTAGTTAACAGTATTATACTTGGTCAATTTCTTACTCTTGATCATTGCTCTGTGGTTACATAGATTCTGACATAGGGGAGCAAAACTTGTCACCCCAAAGTATCTTTTTGGCATGAATTTTATTTCCAGCTGAAAACAATCAAGGCCTAAAAGACTCAGGAAAAATCTCTGACCTTGCCCCTCACTGTCTAAAGACTGTAGGTAGAGGACCTGTTCCAGGAAGGGCGCTTTCACCATAGACAAGTATAATATGAACTAGGTGTGGTAAACAGGGAAGGATCTAGCAAAGTCTGCTAAAATTTCTCTCTGCCCATTGTCTCAGCATGGCCTAGCAAACACCTGTTTACCAAATATTTGCTTTCCATCTCTATGTAAATTGCCTTCCTCCCTGTTGAGGTCCCAAACCATTACCCCCAACATCCTCTTTTGTCTTGAACTGAAGATGGCATTCAAGGTGAGAATTTCAGCCATTTTGGCAAGTTACTCAGTTCTCCTGGGTCTCTCCTGTGTACACATGTTATTAAACTTTTGATTTTCTCCTCTGAATCTGTCTCATGTCAAATTAATTCTTAGACCATCCAGGAGAACCCAGAAGGGTAGAAGAAAGCTTCTTCTTCCCCAACACTGACATAAGAAAAGGCTGAGGGCTTCCCTGGTGGTGCAGTTGGTTGAGGGTCCGCCTGCTGATGCAGGGAGCAGGGGTTCGTGCCCCGGTCCAGGAAGATCCCACGTGCCGCGGAGCGGCTAGGCCCGTGAGCCATGGCCGCTGAGCCTGCGCGTCCGGAGCCTGTGCTCCGCAACGGGAGAGGCCACAACAGTGAGAGGCCCGCGTACCGCAAAAAAAAAAAGAAAAAGGCTGAATGAAGGGCATCCAAATACTCTATTTTTCTGCAACTCTTCTGTAAGTCTAAATTATCTCAAAGTTAAAAGTTCATTAAAAGTTAAGTCATACCTAAAACCTCAACAAAATGGAAAATTTTTAATTTATAGCTGTGCCCATAATGGAATTTTCAACTCTCAAATGCACTTTTTCATTTTTGTTTTCATGGCTTTTCAACTCATTTCACAGCAATTCAAAACCAACAGAAAATCTAAGAGTAAGTATGGAAATGTTTTGTGTTGCCAAAATATTGAAAGTAAAATTTGATAAAATGTTAAGGAACAATATTCAATAGGCAGCGTTTGTAATTCTTGTCCCCCCGCCACCCCCCACCTCTTGCCTGAGAACTTTCCTTTAGCACCTTCTTGCCATGGCTGATGAAGGCTGGGGTAGACACCTGAGCCTCAGAGGATCCTCTGACTGGCCTGATTCACTCAGATTCTCTCATGTGAATGAAAAATGTTGCCTGCCAAATCAGTAAACAAAAGATGTTACAGCCGTCAAGCCACTACAGCCGTCCCCAGTAGCGAGGCCTGATGGGACTCAAGATGCGAAAGAATAGGAGACTGGCCATACATAATTAAAATACATATCAAAGGAATGATTTCAGTAAGCCCAGACTCTTGATCTTCCCATACATAGAAAAGCGTTAAATTCATTAACTTGAGATATCTGGTTTTCTGTAACTAACAGTAATCTTTTGATGCTCCCACTACCTGGTTTTTGTTGTAAAAACCCCTATATATCCTGGCTCTTCCTTTACCTCTTCAGAGCAGTCCCTCAGAGCTGTCCCAGAGGCTGCCTCCTGGGCTTGAAGTCCTCAGAAAGTATAGGGAATTAAACAGAATTCTCAACTTTTAGGTTGTGAGGTTTGTTTTTTTTGGGGGGGAGGGGGGGCCACACCACGCGGCATGAGTGATCTTCCCTGACCAGGGATCAAACCCGTGCTCCCTGCAGTAGAAGCTTGGAGTCCTAACCACTGGACCGCCAGGGAATTCCCAGGTTGTGCTTTTTCAGTTGACACTCTATCCAGTAATTTAGAGTCCAGACACTAGACACTAGTATCACATTTCACTGACGCTAAGATGCGCATTTTTGCACGTTTTATAACTTACAAAATCAGAAGGCATCTTACAGAAGCTGGTGCGTATTTGATAGACAATATATTTTCTTAGTAATACATAAAGTAATGGTGTCTCTTAAAGTATTGGGGATATAGTATGTGTCTCCTGTACACTTGGGTGGGAGACCATATAGGTCTGGAGCTGTTATGAAGATAAAGAATGAAGCAAACATATAGAGGAAAGACCGATGAGAGACCTTGCGGCCCCAGAGAGAGACAAGAGAACATTTATGTGGGATAGTAAGAATCACTGCTTTGGCTCCCGACAATATTCCATTTTGTTTATCTAAGCTTTTGCATGGCCCACTGGCACTTTGATTATTAGGTTCTGCAAGTTACTTTCATACACTTAAGTTATTCTTCATCAAAACATATACACTCAGGCACCTAGGTTATTCAAGGACACCAAAAAGATTAGCAAATCAGCCAAATCTTCCAAAATTTCAGGAAGAAATTTGTCATATGCATGTGTTTAATGTGAAATGGGCTACTGTTTGGTATACATTCATCTTATCAAAGTGGTTATTACCAGGCCAGAGCTAGACAAAGATCACATAGCAATGTTTAAAGATGAAGCCAAATCTTATTAGGAAAAGACAAAGGCAAAAATAAGAAATTAGGAAGAAAATGCAAGAACCTAATTGTGTTATACATAAATTCAATTAAGCTGTTACAACGAAGATTCCAACCATTATGTGTTCTCCCTTTTAAAAACATTGCTGGGGTAATGAATTCTTTGCTTCCCATATTTTCTTCCTCTTTCATAACAGTGGTGCTTCTAATCTATTTTGTGGTTTTAGTTTTTCAATTCTAGAAGCATGGAGAGTGAATTCCACATGAATTTTACATATTCAGTAGTACCATTTTTATGGGTGGACTTGTGTACTTGAATTTAGAATTGAGCAAATGAAAAACATTCATAGGGCACAAGTCATTGACGACTTTTTTTTTTCATATACACTCATGCTTACTTGTAAATATCTCCATGATGTCATCGCCATGGAGATTGGATAGAGTGTTGTGCAGCACACATTTTGCATAACAAAGTAAGAAGAGCAGCATCTCAAAGGCAGTGATGGAGAGCCTAGTGAACAACTAAGGTTCTCTTGTGTTTAGGAATACTTGAGAACATGATCCTTCCTGCCTTTGCCCTTTTTTCTGCTATCTTGGCTCAGTTTCCCCCAAAAGACAGAATCTGAGACAAGAATTTACATGCAGCTACTTTAGTCTGGAAGGTAATCAAAAGAAACAGAAATGGGAGACTAGGAAAAATAAAAACAGAAGGTACGATCATAAGAAATGAATATTTGTTCCCAGTTCCTGATAGAACTTCTAAAACATTTGGAAGTTCCTGGGTGATAGGAGCATCTTTTGTTATTCATAACAAGCCCCTTTCAATCATACCTGAGCTTATGCTAATGAGGTGACTCCTGGTGGGCCCCTAGATAGTGTCAGGATGGGGGTTGGTTGCCAGAGGAACCAACCATGTTTTAGAGCCTCCAGGGAGCGGAGAGAGAATGGAGATAGACCTCAATCACAAATGGCCAATGATTTAATCAATCATGCCTATATAAAGAAACTTCCATCAAAACCTCTAAACAATAAGCCTCAGAGGGCTCCCCAGTTGGTGAACACACTGCGGTGCTGGGAGGGTGGTGCACGCAGAGGGAGCGTGAAGTTCTGTGCACTCCTCTCCCCTTGCCCTATGCATCTTTTCCATTTGGCTGACCCTGAGTTATATCCTTTATAATGTCAACTACAAATTGGCAATTGCCATCTACCTCTACAAGGATTAAATCGTGTTGCTGCTGCAGCTGCTGACTTTCAACACCCCCTGAAAGGAGTTCAGGGTGGAGAGCAGAAATGAGGCACTCTGTGCTCTAGGAAAAACTGGCAGAACAGGTCTTCAGGTAGATATTTTCAGGAGCCGACATTATGGGCCCAACTCTTGTATCTCCTCACATCTAGAAAAGCACTAAAATCCTTCATGGTGACGTCTGCTCCTCGTGACTAGCAGTAACCTTCACGAGACTAGCAGAAACCTTCTGCTTGAGTACACTCCCCCTTCACCAAAATCACATATATACTGACCTTCCCCCCTACTCTTTGGAGCAGTTTCTTAGAGCTATCTGAGCTACTGTCTCCCAGGCTATAGTCCTCATTTTGCCCCGAATAAAACTTAACCCACAACTCTCACTGTGCTTTTTTTTTTTTTTTAAGTTGACAATATACCAGTAAACATAAGTATTTCCCTGAGCCATTCTAGCAAATCATCAAACCTGAGGAGCAGGATTGTGGGAACCCCCTACCTTTATAACAAAATGGTCAGATTGTGGGAACCCCCTAACTTTATAACAAAATGGACAGGTGGCCCAGTCTTACAACTGGCATCTAAAGTGGGTGCACTTTTGTAGAATGGAGCCCCTCATCTGTGGGGTCTGTGCAAACTTGATACCTCAAGTTTAGTGTCAGAACTGAACTGAATTGTAGGACATCCAATTGGTGTGGGAGAATCGGGTGATGTGGGGAAATAAACCTCACATTTGGTGTGAAAGTGATGGAATAAAAACACATAGGAGGGGGAAAAGTCCATCTAAATGTGCATTACTGAGCTAACCACAACTGTGGGTGGTCCTGCTATCCTTGCTGAATTCACTTCAGAATTGTTTACATGAAGAACAGAAGAGAGAAGTATTCATCTATAGGTTTCTGCTCATTCGTGAAGGGCTACCCCCATGAAGTGTTCATTCTCTCACCCTTGCAGATGTATGCATAGGTCCAAGGGGCTGTGTATACTCCCATGGAATCCAACACAACCATAGCAGAATAGTCCTGAGGCAGAAACATTAGATCAGCTGAGACAAAGCTGTATCAGGTTACACGTCCATACAACCATTGCCACAGCAACAACTGGAATAAAAAGGTAGGTCATGAGGACATAAACAAGGGGGGAGTGGAGGCAGACACAAGAGGTGAGCAACACTGCTGATTTCTTATCCCTTTTAAACATCATTTTAATTACATTTTCAAATATATGCTGTATTTAATAAAGCTTCAGATGAACTATTTAAAAAAATAACTTCTCTCACTATGCACTAAGAAAAGCAAATAAAAGTATATCTTAAAAACATTATGATAATCTGACCATAGTCCAGCACCACCAGTTTCATTTGGTCTTTCATTTTAGTAGTGTAAGTATCAATGCATTTACTCTTAACATAATTGTGCATGATATTATGGCAAAAGCAATTAGTTTGAAGTATAATCCCAAATCCTTATTGGATGTGGCTGTGTGTGTTTGTGATTCACAAGACTCTTTCAACAGATGGTTATTTCTCTACAATTTTTCTGTTGGTACAAAAGGCAGGCTTAAATTTACCATGGACAGCAAGGAGGTAGTTTATGCCAATAATGAAAAGCAAGTAGAACGATACAAAATGGAATGGACTGCTTTATGGAATAGAAAGATCTATATCCATTCAATGAATTATGCTATTATGGCATATATCGAGAGAAGGAAATGCACACATAACCAAATGAACCGTAACGGACACGAAAATGCCATCACAGGTGAGTGCTAATTGCCAGGAGCACAGAGAGAAGTGTCAAGGAATTAGAAAACCCTTCATGGACGGTGACCAGAATACAAGCTACTCTCACATGGCCATCTCCTTCTTCCTCAGAACTACTGGAAGGTGATGGGCCCGAAGAGATGCCCTCGCTCTTATAGGAATCTTCAGGATCTAGCTTTGGCTAGTATTTTCAGTGTCCCATATTCATTATATTCATTTCAATTCCCTCTTATTTGACTCACAGTTTCTCCCCCCCAAAAAAACTCTTCCCATTTTAGATTACTTCATATCAGGTTTATGTAGCTTCCAACCTCAACTGTTCTAAAGCTATATTTGTGCTAAAGCTTTTGAAGTTGTGCTTCGGTGAACATCTTTAAAGACTTGAGGCCATTCTTTTCGCTCAGTGACTCCAACTCTCTCTCACTATCCAGAGCTGCTTCAAACAATCCTGCTACTCTACGCCGAGCTGACGTTCCCAAAGTCCGCTCTGCCCCAACGTGTGGCGCATTTCCTCTACCTCGATTGTGACTCCTGCCCTTTCTTGCTGAGGACGCTTATCAGTGACATTGATTAGGAAGGTGAGAGTCATATAAATACACGTGTATGAGCATAAGTTATCAAAAACTGGCCACTAGTTCTGCTTTGAGCTTTCCTTGTGCCGATGCACTGATATCACATTGAATGAGAATTTCTCAGTAACGTGTTTTATTTTTCTTAATTCAAGTCATATTGCCTATTTTTATGAGAGCCTTGAATACTTTCAGAGATAGGGGGCAGCAAATAGGTGGCAGTTTTCTTGTTTTATAGTCTTTTTTTTCCATTTGCTCCATTAGAATTTCTTACATGAATGTATGAAATAAACGACTCTGAAACCGAGCGAAAACCTACAGGGACCCCCAGGTACAAAGGCCCCTCCACATCCCCTGCCTCTTGTTTGTAGAAAAGTTGAAATCTCCCAGGCCCCCGAGTCAGAAAGAGCAGGTCCGAGCCGTTAAAGATTAGGAAAATAGGGTCACAGACTCAGTGTTTGATGCACATTCCTGAGTCTTCTTACAGATACTATAATTCCCACCAAAGGGAAAAAGCTAACTGATGACCAGACTGTAGCCATGACTTAAGCTGCTCCATCTTGAGCACTACTGAGTCTCTGGCTAACACAAGTCCAAGAACTGGCCTCAAGAGAATGGGATTAACACTATTGCTCATAATAATCTGCATCTTTGTGGGCATCAAAATAATTGTAGCTTGCTCTGCCCATATATGTAAGTGGGCAACTGAAATTGTCAGCAAAGAGACGCTACAGACCCAGGTTGACATCTTCCACTCTAAGAATATGATGCCCATGTGAGCATGAAGAAGTTACAGAAGACTGCTCTTCACCCCCAATTTCACAGAAATGGAATGATGTCTGATAAGTGGGGATTTGTAAGCAGCTTTTTTTCCTGTTTGTCTATTTCTGTTCCACTTAAACATTAATTATAAAAATGAGATCACTAGGTAACTTTTAACTTAACTCCTGACTCTGCTCTACTGAATGTACACAATGCCTTGCCTAACCTGTTGATTCCTTTCCTGGATTAAAAGGGCTAAGAATAAAGTAGTTAAAGAATGACTGACTCTCTACACCCAGCTTCCCCCTTAGAAAATCTGCAGGCAGACCACACAGGCAAGATAGCATCCAAAGGAAAATCACAAGTCAGCAGGTCTGCACACAATGGAAAAATGAAGAATCTGATCTTCTGCCTCAATGACTAACAGATTCTTTCCCCCCTTTTCCCCTTAAAAGCTGTCACAGTTGAGCATCTTTGGAGTTGGTTTTTGGGGACATGAGTCAAACCTGAGTTCAGTAACAACTCTAATGGTGAAGGCAGATGTAGGACATCAAGTGATAATTCATGTTTTTATAGGGAAAAAGAGTTAAACACTGGGAAGGCTATGTACGATTGTCCATGATATATTGTCAGTAATTCAGGAAGCATCTATAGGATGTGGTGGTTGTTTTGTTTTGTTTTACACTCCTCTCATTGAAAGGTAGCATCTGTGTTCCCTCCCCTTGAACTGGAGATCTGTGAAAACTTGAAAAATACAGCAAAAGCAGCAGCGCATCTGTTTCTGAGTCAGGTTTTATGAAACTGGCAGCTTTCACTTCCTGTCTCTTGGCATACTTGCTCTTGGAACCCAGCCACCATGCTGTGACGAACTATAAACAGCCCATGGAAAGGTCCAGGTAAACAGGAACCAGAACCCCAGTCCGCAGGACTGACTGAGTTCCCAGACAGTGGCCTGTACCAACTTGCTAGCCACGAGACAACAGCTAGCAAAATGGATAAAAATGGACCTGCTAACCTCCATAAAAGCAGCCCCAGCTGATATCCAGTAAAGATGAGCTGCCCCCTTGCAAGTTCTGCCCAAATTGCAGACCCATTATGAAAAAAAGGGGGCGGCGACATTGTTGTTTCAAGCCACCAAATTTGGGGATGATTGGATAACACCTTAAACTCTTAAACGCTGCACAACATTTTAAAGAATTAAAATTAACAAATAAATACATATACATTTTATGGCCATGTCAGATATATTTACATATATCAGTTTAAGAGATGTTCATGTGTTCTCGTTATAAATAAGACGGTCACCAAAAGGTTAAGAAATTTGCCACAAATTAAGAATGTAATGAGGAAAGTCATCAAGATTAAAATACAATCCTCCAGCCTTATACTTTGATGTTTTGCTGTTAAGTTGTGCCCCTTTGCAAACGTTTGAAAGGTATTTATTTTCTAGGGCAGGTCTGCACTTAATTGGCCTTCTTCAAAAGATAATTCCAGCACTAATCAGGGCAAAGGAAACTAACATCATGCAGAAGTCAAATGCATGTCCCAAACATAAACATTTTAATATCAAAGTTCCTTTTCTAACCCTTAAGAGTAGTATTTATGAATAATTGGCAACAGCACTCTACCCAAACATCTGGGCAGTACAGCCAATTATACCATTAAGCAAGGAGAAGAGAACAGCATCAACTCCAGCAATAACAACAACAACAAAACAGCCAGCCAAATTAAATGTTAAAGGTTAGCAAAAAAGTCAGATGATAGGCTCTGATTGTATGCAACTCGAGAATCCACTGATCCATCTGTAAAAAAATAAATTTAAAAACGTATACCCACCTACCATTCCAGAAAATATCATGTGACGTTTCCACTTTTAATTTACTGAGAAGGGACCCTATTTAACTGGTATTTCCTACAGTGCTTGCATATCATTAACACTCAGTAAATATATAACAACAAAATCAAAGAATACAATACCACGTGGAACAGGTTAGACAAACCTGGGAAAGCCAAGCACACAAAGGAGAAAATGTAAGCAGACTATCCATCTTGTTTATATACTCAACGAAAATACTGGAAGCACTGCTCAGGACTCCCTTCCACACCAAGCCAATGAAACAGAAAACCTTTTGTCCTTCTGCCTAGCAAAATGAAATAAATATTTCCTTCTCCTGTCCCAATGTTTTGGCCCAGATGAAGCAGATGAATATATAAATCTAAATCATTGTTTGTGTTTCTGGCGTTCCTAGCCAAACAATCTCAGCAGCCAATAGACAATGTCCAGGCCTGGATGGAAGACAATTTCTTTTTCATATCAAATTTCCCTCTAAAAAAAGCTTCAATAACTGCAATGACATACGTTTTTTCTGGGGATGTTCTGAGCTTTGATTTCTCTGGCCTTAGCACAACTGTGTCTTCTAAGAGTAGTTCAGAACACTCTTCAAGGATATGGTGATGAAGCTTCTCCCTTAAATATTAACTACTAGATGTAAAACACCCATTACGGATTATACCAGATACTCCATGGATTTGTAATAATACAGTGGTTAACAATTCAGGATTGGGAGTTGTAGAGATCTTGGTTTGAATCCCAACTCTATCTTCTATTAGCACTATGACACTGGGCAAGATACTAAACCTCTCCAATCTGACCTTTTACAAGGAGTAAATTGGATTAAATACGAAAAAAATTTTGAGGATTTTTAAAATTTTCCCATGGATGAAGAAACAGCCCACTTAGCAATAAAACTTACTCTTGTCTGTCTCCAAAGCCCCACTCTATCTACCACATGATACCATTTCTAAAACATGTATGAAATGCACACTGCAGTACATGGCACAGAGCTGTTATTCTATGCACGAATTTTTTTAAACCAGCATTTAAATATATTGTCATTGCAGAACTTCATGCACATGATCACATTTTCTCAAAAATACAGCAACATTGCTGTAAGTGCTTCTGAGAAAACATCCCCTCATAACAATTGTTGGAAGACAATTCTCCACAAGGCCTTTACAATTCTGAATGCCTTGCAAGCAAGGTACTAACTCTCCTTTGTTCTGGACTTCTAAGGATATTTGATTAAAAAATAGCCTTGGAAGACAGATAACTTCCCCCTCAGGAGCAAAAGAGTAGGTTTGCTCCCTTGGCAGACAGAAATAGTGTCTTTCTCCAGAGCAACTGTCCAAAACAGAAGATTCAGATTCCCTGCAGGGTTCCTCTCCTGCAGTGCAGTCCATTATGTTTGCAGGGATCTTCGGACTCTCTTCACAGCACCTAGTAGGAAAGGAGGCTGGGAAACTGGTGTAAAAATGCTAATACTCTGTTACTACTATGAATAATAGCATTATCTCTGACCCAGGATGCTGGTTTGTTCTACCAGCATCCATGAAGCTCTATTAGGCTGACTTGTCAGTCTGCAAGTACGGTACAATCTCAGACTATTCACAGCTCTTGACAACAACTTACAATACACGTTTAATGTAACGCTCAAATTTTGATATTGAACTTCTAGGTAATGATAGCAGAGTTAAGCTGGACCACAGATTTCCTCCTCATAAAATTAATGAAATTAATAAAAAGGAGCAATAGGTATACCCCAAACTCAAAAGATCTCAAAGAGTGGTATGTCAAATGCAGAATAGAAAATTGTGGGTCTCTGTGACTGCTAATCTCACTAGCAACCTTTAGAGAGGGTATCGGTGAAAGAAGAGAATACTAAAAACTCTATTATTCTCAATCTTAAAAGAAACCTGTTATGGGAGAAAGATGGAAACCCCCCAAAATGTCAAGAAAAAACTACTACAATCGCTACAGGATATTCATGTTTGCAGTGAACGCCAGCAGGATTCATCATTTCTATGACTGTTATGGGTTGGATTGTCTCCCCCAAAAAGATGTGTTAAAGGATTAGCCCCCTGTACTTCAGGATGTGACTTTATTTGGAAATTGGGTAGCTTCAGAGGTAATTAGTTAAAATGACATCATACTGGAGCAGAGTGGGCTCCTAATCCAATATGACTGATGTCCTTATGAGAAGATATACAGGAAGACAGCCATGTGACAATGGCCGCAGGGACTGGAGAGATGAATCTACAAGCCTAGGAACACAAGGATTATTAGCCACCACCAGAAGCTAGGAAGAGTCCAGGAAGGATTCTACCTAAAGTCTCAGAGGAAGCATGACCCTGCTGACCCTTCATTTTAGACTTTTGTTCTCCAGAACTTTGAGAGAATAATTTTTTTTTTTTTTTTTACATGTTCAGATTGTGGTACTTTGCGATGGCAATCTAGGGAACTGACGTGATGACCACAGTGGAGGAACTACCTGTATCTTGGGGACAACAACCTATACCTTGGGGACTACACCCATGAGCACAGCATATACAAAGCCGCATAAAGGCCAAACTGAACTTCAACAGTCCCCCAGCTACCATTCCCACCCACGTCCATCCTACCACTACCCCAACAAGACAGAAAGGGAATAGGACAAAGTGTGCTGTTCTGCAAATCAGAAAAATAGGTCTTAGGTTCATCTCTCTCACTCCTCACATCCAATCCATCATCAAATCCTCCTGCCATCCAAATACATTCAGAACCCTCCACCCCTCACCAACGCCACCACAATCACCTATCTCCCAACTGCATTCTTGCAGCATCTTTCTAACTGATCTCTCGTGTCCTTATACTCTATCTCTACGTTGCAAAAAGAGCAATCCTATTAAATATAAATCGGATGTCACCCTGCTCAAAATCCTTCAATGGCCTCCCATCTTTCTTAGCATAAAAGCCTAAGTCCTTACAAGAACCACAGGGTCCCACATCATCAGCCATCTGCTACTCTTCCAAGTTCCCTCCTACTGTTCTTCCCCTACACTGGCTTCTTCGATGACCTTCACACATGCCAAGCCTCCTGGTGTGTTCCTCTGCCCAGAACACACTTCCTCCAAAGAGGTAACTTTGTGGTTTATTCCCTCATATTCTATAGATCTCTGGTCAAAAGATCCTTTATCAAAATTGCCTCCTTTAATCACTCAAAAATGGTAAATCTCTCTTCCGTACATTTCCTTACCCTGCTTTATTTTTCTCAATATGTCTTTATATGTCTATATCTAGAGATACATTGATTTACTGGTGTATTGTTATATTTTTATTGGTTTATTATCTGGTTTCTCCTACTAGACTATAAGCCCCTTGACGTCAGGAACTTTGCCTGTTTTGGTCATTATTATATCCTCAATGCCTAGAACAGTGCCTGGAACATAATACCTGTTGAACAAATATTTGTTGTTAAGTAGGTGAAGGTCAGTTCCGTGTACTATCTAGTGTTTATCTTTGTAAGAGTAACTAGGAGGTCTGGACAGATGTCCCACATGGGCCGAGTAAGATGAAATGTGCTGTGCTTAAAAAATAAAAATAAAGGAAGGAATACAGCCTATAGTCCTCAGAAGAGGGATGGTAAAAGATAGAATGTATGTCCTATTTACTCTGACTCACAATTTTTAATATACATTTGTTTAAGTAACTTTGTTTTATGAATATCACACATTTTAGCAATAGTTAGGTAAAAATGATAATTTATATGTTTCCCTTCCTATAGTCTATAATATCACTCTTTTTCTCACTCAAAACAACCTATATATATATATATATATATATTTTTTTTTTTTTTTTTTTTTTTTGCAGTACGCAGGCCTCTCACTGTTGCAGCGCACAGCCTCCAGACGCGCAGGCTCAGCAGCCATGGCTCACGGGCCCAGCCGCTCTGCGGCATGTGGGATCTTCCCGGACCCGGGCACGAACCCATGTCCCCTGCATCGGCAGGCAGACTTTCAACCACTGCACCACCAGGGAAGCCCCAAAACAACCAATATTTGTAATAATTCACTCATTCATAATCCCATTCAGTGATAAATATGGAAAAATTCATCTTCAAAAAAACTGATCCTATAGACAATGTCACAAAAAACAATTTCAATATCTAAAATGAATGCAAATTTAGCAAGTAGCTTTCTTTCAAATTTGATGTTTTACTCAAACATATGTATATATTCACGGTAATTATTAATATGCCTAGTGTGTTCATTAACCCTCACCAATACATTTTTCTCAGAGTCAAATTTACCTTTTTTAACTTTCATGCTCTTAATAACTACACATAAACTAAAACCACTGTGCTAATATTTTACAGTTCCTTCTAATTTTCATTACCCCCACAAGAATGCATAATACCCCTCAAAAATAGTTTTAACATGCATATAAGTTAGGGAGTAGAATTTACAATGATGTTCTTCAAACTAAATTCTAAAAGTTTTTGAAAAGAGTAAAATATTCTTCAAAGCAATGATTCCACACCTTGAAATTACACAAACACAGAATTCCAATGTGTGGCTAAACTAACACATGGTCAATGGGTATGCTCTCCACTGTGTGAAATCCTATTGCCCAAAGTTAATGTATAAACTTGTCAAATATAGTAATGAGCCAGACACAACAGTGTACATCACAAGCCTAGCAAGGCATTTACAAGTATATAAACCGTTGGGATAAATTATTTCCTTGACTTCTTGGATTACAATGTTATTGGAACTTGGCATTTGGGGGAATTGGAACTTAATGAACTTTAGATGAACTGGGTTATGGGCGGTTGCCTCTAATGAATCATTGTGACAGAGGCTTCTTTCCTCCCCACCCCCTTTTCTTTTAATAGGAATGTGAGCTGGGTGAGAGTCACAGTTTATTTCCATCAAAAGCTCAATGAGGATTTGCAAGCCTTTGTTTTGATGAAGAGCTAAAAGGGTTCACTGGCTGAACACTAGATATCCAGCCGTTTGCCAAGCATCTAGAAAATAGAACCTTCCACTGTGTTTTACAAAGTACACTTGGAAGCAATTTAGAGGACAATGATTCTCCAAAACAGTTCATCAGTCACAAGCAACCTAACTTCCCACTGGCACACTCAACATCAACCCAGGGAACTGCCCTTCAGTTCTCAGGCATGAGAAGGTTTTGCTTGAATTTCTAAGAAAGGAGTTCCAAGGCAAAATAAAAATGATGCAATTACACAGTTCTGGACCTCAAACCTAAAGATACGAATTCTGACATCAACTCACCCCCCGAGAAGAATTTCACTTATAAGTGATGATTTCCTTGTACCCAATGTCTGACTGAGAGTATCGCACTTCTTAACAAAGGAGACAAATTTTATACTACCACATACTCAATTTTCCCTCCTTTTCTCCTTCCCCTCTTCCTACCAGCACCACAGCTGTATGCAAGTTTGTGTCCCTATCCATTTGCCTTTGAATTATGGGGTAACAAAGTTACCATTTAAGTCCCTATAGCAGGCACGAAAACCACTACTAACCATATAAGCGATTAATCTGAGTGTAAGTCGTGTAATATCCTGAATATACATATGGAACTAAAAAGAAAGATCAAGAGGAACATCTTCCTTATGCAATTTTTTTTACTCTGCTCTACTCCAGAGCAAAGAACGATGCTTATTAATGACTGAGATATTATGTAGTTTAAAGTAACATGATGATCTGGTGGATATGCTTCAGGCAGAGCCTGGCACATCTGAATTCAGCATGTCCGAAACAAGGTCTACCTGGCAGTTACAAAGCCTCTAGTTTCATTTCCCCCGAAAGGCTTTTCAGAGGCTGACCCTGCCAATTTATACTACCATTCTCAATCGTACACATCATTAGATTAGCAGCCTCTTAAACACAAGCAGGCTAAAGTCCACCACTAATTTCTGAATTTTCTCCGCTTTCTTTCCGACTTAGCAGCTCAGACTACAGGAGAGAGAGACCCAGATGGGCCACTGCTCTGAATGATGTTGGTGCCGTCACACAAATATTTGCTCTCCTTGTGGAGATGGAGATCAAAAGATAGAGAAGGGTGGGCTGGCCGGTGAGACTAGCAGGCTGTAATTTCTATATCCTTTTGTCATATCACCAGTCATTCTAGTTACTTAGGAGTTGCTCTCCCTAACAGACTGTACCAGTTCTGCAGCCAGACCATCTGGGTTGGAAACCAGTTTCACCACTCTCGGGACAAGTCACTTGTCCTCTCTGTAACTCAGTTTCCACATCTGTGACATGGGCATAATACTTACTAACCTCATGGGATTGTTGTTCTATAAGAACTGATTCAGTTATTCATTACAGATCTATCAAATACGTGGTGGTGATGTTGAAAAGGACCAAATCTTTGTGTCTATACTCCCAAAGGCTCACCCAGCGTTTAACCCATGAGAGGGGCTTGAAAAGCATGCTAATTGTGTAGCCTTAGGTAAGACATTTAAATTCTCTGAGCCATAGGAAAGGAAAACATGGAAGAGATGCAGGAGAGAAAGCACAAATGAAACAAGGTTGGCAAGTATCAGTAATTCTTAAATCTGGATTTCATGGGGTTCCTTTACACTATTTTCCTTATTCTTGTGTATCTCTGAATATTACCGTAGTAAAATCTAAACAAAAAGTTTTATCTGAGCCTCATTTCTTTCACCTGGAAAATGATACATTGTCCTTGTTGGTTATCTATTTTATATATAGTAGTGTATATACGTTAAACCCAAATTCCTAACTTTTATCCCTCCCTCCACCCTCCTTTCCCCTTTGGTAACCACAAGTTTGTTTTCTATGTCTGTGAGTCTCTTTCTCTTTTGGAAATAAGTTCATTTGGGTGTTTTTTTGGCTTTTTTTTTTTAAGATTCCACATATAAGCAGTATCATATGATACTTGTCTTTCTCTGACTTACTTCACTTGGTATGAGAATCTCTAGGCCCTTCCATGTTGCTGCAAATGGCATTATTTCATTCTTTTTATGGCTGAGTAGTATTCCATTGTGTATATATAACACATCTTTATCCATTCAGCTGTTGATGGACACTTAGGTTGCTTCCACGCCTTGGTTATTGTAAATAGTGCTGCTATGAACATTGGGCTGCATGTGTCTTTTCGATCTTACACTCATTCTAAGTTGGCTGCCACAACTCATAAATGCTACTCTCCACCTCAGGTCACTCATGACCTCACTGCCTATTAAATGTTAGTAATACAACATTTTAATCTTAGAGTTTTACTATCCTATTTCACATCTCCACATCATTCTACACTGACGTCCCCTCTTTCCTTTCTAAAGCCATCTTTTCCCTGACATCACACTATTCTGGTTACTTCTTCATGTTCTGGCCTCACCTTTCAGGCTCATCCACCACTAATTGCCTTTAGAGGTTATAGTCTGGCCAGGCTCAGTTCTACCCCTTTCTTTCACCATTATATGCTCTCTTCCTAGATTCACCAGTATTCCCTCAGTTGACATTTCTCACCCAGAACTCTTCTCTGAATTTCAGAACTACATAAGCACCTATTTGACATCTCTAAGATGTCACAGTGATTTTGTAATATATAAAAAACTGTATTCATCATCCTGCCCTCAACCCAACTTGCCTCCTGTGTTCCCTACAAGACCTAGTTCTACATGCCAAAAAAGAAAGTTTCCCTGACGTCTCCTTTTCATTCATTTCTTCATTTCACATACATGCGTGTGTACTTGTACACATGTGTATGTGTGTGCATGAGAGAAAAAGCCTCCTAGGAGCACTGATGGATAGTTGAGTTCCTATTTGAAGTTTTTGGTAATTGAAGTGAAATCAGTCAATAGAGTATGTGATTTGCTCTAGAAACAATAAACTGCTCAGAGCAGGTACAGAGGTCAAACAGAGTTTAACGGGAGGTTAGGCTTTGCAAGATTAGTATCATGCAAGAAGAAAAGGGCAAGGGATTGGAGAATTTCAAGAGAGTAACTATAATGTTGGATCATAAAATCTATGTTGAGTAGTAGAGAATATAAAAGGGAATAAGGATTGTTAGAAATAATGGTGAAATCAATGGATTAGAGGTGAAATGGATTAGAGGTCTCCACGGAGTCAAAGAAAATGAATGGAACAGGTTGGAGATCATCAATGAAACGCTTAAAACTGAGGGCTTGAGAGGCCAAGTTTTGAGGAATGAGAATAAATATGTTAATGTCATTGTTAACCATGATAAGAGAGAAAGGCATCACCAAATCAAATTCATTCGTTTGTTTTTACCACAGCACCCCAGGATATGTTACCATGTATGGAAATGTCCAATATTATTACCAGATTATTATAATATACATAATTTTTATATTTACTTCTAAGGGCAGGACCAAAGTTATTTCTAAATTACCTACAGCAATATTTTTCTTAGAATAAAAAATAAGTATACCTACTGAGGATAATATCAATGTTCACTGGAGTCATATAAAAAATAAATTAAATTAAAATGAACATTACAAGAAAACAGTTATAATATACACATTAGTAAAATTCTGCACATGTAAAAAGTCTGGGGGAAATATCTAAAAATATAACTTGAAAAAATTATATTCCTGTAGTAATAGCTTAAAAGGTAAATGTAGATAAGCAACATAATCCCCGATATGTTTTATTCTGCAGAAATACCTTATGGGGACTTCCCTGGTGGCACAGTGGCTAAGAATCCACCTGCGAATGCAGGGGACACGGGTTCGAGCCCTGGTCAGGGAAGATCCCACATGCCGTGGAGCAACAAAGCCCGTGTGCCACAACTACTGAGCCTGCACTCCAGAGCCCGAGAGCCACAACTACTGAGCCCATGCACCTAGAGCCCGTGCTCTGCAACAAGAGAAGCCACCACAATGAGAAAGCCCGAGCACAGCAACTAGAGAAAGCCCGCGTGCAGCAACGAAGATCCAATGCAGCCAAAAATAAATACATAACATATATACATTTATATGGGGGAAAAAACTTTAAAAAAAATACCTTATACATGGCATTGTAAAATAATGACACCTTATCTAAGGTTAAAAAAAAATGCAAGAATTTGCACTGGTAGTAAATAGCTACGGCATGGGAGATGCAACTTAGTGCCTCTCGTAAGGCAACAGAAACAATTATGTTTACATTATGTGTTTTCTTTAACCAAAAATATCTGAGTTGGAAAATGAACGAATCATGTAGTAGAAACTCTATGACAAAGTTGGCTAAGACATTCTGGCAGATTGTAAAGATATTCCAACCACTCATAATTGTATGATTTCTGGTCAAGTACTGCAATTAACACTTTTATTTTAAAAAAGAATATTTTAGAAATGTTTTGTTGTATACAGTGAACAGTAATATTTCAGAACAATTTTTAAAAACCACAATGTGTCCTGATCACCTCTAAAGTAAATTTAGCTCTTATGAATACAGTTCTATAATTCATTTAAGATTTCATACTTTACAAAATTCCCTAAATTAGTGTTATTAGAGTGAGATTCAGCACTACTGTCTAAATTACTCAGCATAGCACTTACCAAACCAGCAATATAAATATGATTTCTTAGTACTGATATAAAAAATTTAAGCCTATGACCTGCAGACAAAATGATCAGTTTTAAATGTCTACAGAAATGCTTCTAAAGATAAGGAACTGTTCAGTTACCTTATAAGCATATCCTTTTAAGTAGAATTATCCTTTTAAATTGCCAGACCTGGTTAATAAAATATGCCAGGCCAAGTTCCACCTGTACAGATGAACGCTTCAAAATACAGGGTTTGCAGTGCTTTAAAAATTTTTTATTTCAATGTAACTGACAGACCAAGAACAGATTCGAAATCCAAAGATATGAGAACCGTATCTTACCACCACTTCCCTTGAAGTTTAATCACAGAAACAGCACAGAGAGCACACAGATTGGTCTTTCTTATTTTTGAGACTACATGGGAAAAAGGCATTTTTCTAAGGTAACTAAATTCCAATCAACATTTTTTCATTTAAACTCAACATCTCATAGTGCAACCTGGAGGAGAGTCACAAAACTGATATAATGCCTGTAAGCCTCATACTTCAAGGAGATGGGCCAGCATGTCCAAATTAAAGCAAGAGTGATATTTCCCAGATATCAGGAGGCCCTTGCCTGAACAGAAAGGAAAGGCTTAAAATGCAAACGATACTTTGTGAGATTGTTTTAAGCACCAGAAAGTGTATTGGGCGAGAAAACTGCAGAGATTATAGAAATGAAAAAAATAACTAAGGCAGTTTCTGTTCAGATGTCAGGTGTTAAAAGTGCTACTGAAGATACAGTACCAATCGTTCAAAAATTTTTTTTTAATATTTCCTAAATTTTTAAACATAAAACTTAGAGAAAAATAGCATTTCAAAAGTGGAAGTCATACTTTTCCACCCTTTCCATTATTTGGCTCCTCGTTTTTGGAGAACAGGTTGGAAACAAGTTAGACCTCAAACCAGTTTTGCTACTTACTCCTAGTTTCCAAGAACGTTTTAGGGGTGGTGGGCAGGTGTGCCATAGAAAGGATGGCTTATGGTAGAAAAGTGACTAGATGAAAGTAGAGAGGTACTTATGAGTCTGCTCTACACCTTCCTGTCCAAATACCAATAGAAATATTGTCTTGAATTCTAGTCATCTGATATTTAAGGAATAAAAAGGTAGACACCCTAACTAGATAACACACATGTACTATGGGGCTAGCAGGTCCTAACCACAAGGCAGTACCATTGTGTAACTATCACCAAGTATTGTAATAAAAGGCTTTGACTAAGTAATAATTTTAATTACAGTTAAATGTCTTTAATTCTGTTATTTTGAGATGTCCAAGCTAACTCCCCTAAAACAACATATGGAAGTAGAGAAGGGGCTAGATGTGAATAAAGCTTGCAAACACACTTGATTCACATTTCAGTCACACTGAACACTAATTCTTTGTGAAGAGATTCTCTTGATTTGTAATTTTTTTAAAACGTGTGTGGTCTGCCTTGATTTCTAATCGTACAGATGACTGCAATGTGACATTAAAATAGATGTTTCAGCTGACACTCAAAAACAGCGTTTCTCAGTGGAGATACTATTGATATTTGAGGTGCAATAATGCTTCAGACTTGGTCTACGAAATCCAGCCTCAACATCTCTGAACTGGAGCAGAGATCACAGGGAGAGGATACCAGAGAGCTGGGCTTTCAAAGGAAAAGCAATGGACTGGCGCATCACTTCCTGTTCCCTCTCATTCCTCCAAATCCCCCACTGTGCCCTCAGGCCACTGCTGATCTACCTTCTGTCACTATAGATTAGTTTGCATTTTTTGAGAATTTTATATAAATTAAATCATATAGTGCATAATACTTTTTACCTGGCTTCATCCACTCAACATAATTTTGAGACAAATCAGTGTTGTCGTGTGTAATAAGAGTTCATTCTATTTTCCTACTGAGTAATCCACTGTATGAATATACCATGATTTGTTTATCCATTCATAAGCTATAGACATTTGGGTTGTTTCCAGTTTTTGGTTATTACAGAAAAAACTGCTATGCTGTGAACATACAAGTCTTTGTATGGATGTATGCCTTCTTTTCTCTTGGGTAAATAGCCAGAAGCAGAATGTACAGGTTATATGGCAGGTATATTTTAATTCTGTAAGAACCTGCCAGTTTTCCAAAGTAGTTGTAATATTTTACATTCCTATCAGCAGTTTATGAGAGTTCCAGTTCCTTCACACTCTGCGAACATTTGCTAGTCAGTCTTCCTAATTTTATCCATTCTATTAGATACCCAGTGGTATCCCATTGAGACAATTTGCATTGCCCTAAGCACGAATTATGATAAGTATCTTTTCATGTATCTGTATACTTAGTTTTATCCAATCTTACAACCCCTGCCTTTTACTGGGATAACTATTCCACACTACTAAGGCAAGACCCTCTGAGTACTCTACTCAGGGCTCCATAATTGTAAAGTTTTCCAGTCTAGCTGGTGGGACGGGCACTATTTCGACCTTGATTGCCACATAACTGCCCCAGCTGATCCCTTCAAATGGTTTCTTCCCTCAACTCAGGTTTGTTCATTTCTCACATGATGAGCTAATCAGTACTCTGCTAAACACTTGCAATAATCTTCTTGCAGATCAAGGATTCTTTCTTCATACAAAGCTTTTGCAACTCTTTTTCAGGACACTAATTTGTTTTCCGTCCAACATCACTGTCTCTCCATGCCTGATGCTCAATGCCTTCAAAATTGTTTCATATATTTTATATAGTTTTGTTTCATGAGTTAAAGCAAATCCAAGACACAAGACATATTTAATTTTAGAAATTTAAGACTTAAGTGATGGTAGGACTTTCTTAAGAGTCATCAGATAAGGGCTCCCAGGGTTTTCAATCAGGGCAGAGGACAAGTCAGACCCACCAAATAAACGTGGAGGGACTATTAGAGAAAAAAAAAAGAGAATTACCTTTCATTACATCCCACAAATTGTTTGTTCATTGTACTATTCAACTACGAGAAAAACTTTGATGACTCTACGTATGTGATTCACTCATTCATGCAATCCTTTACTGCTATTAAGGATAACTGCAACCTCCCTCTATTCAATGATAATTGTGAAACTCTCTCATAGAATGAGGCATTTACTTTGTCCTTGTAAAGTTTACCAGTCAACATTTCCTGCCCATCAGCTGGCACTGGAACTTAAAGGAAACCTGCTACACCCTGGTCATATTTACTGCTCACACAAAAGGATTTGACAATGGAATCAGGCTTCACCCTGCAAGTTGTTTATGCAGGGTCACAGATAGAGGAATCTTTACAATATCGCCAAATGGGATTCTACTGCCCCACACACTATGTTTGATATTCCTCTGACATAAACCCACCCGGGTCTATATGTCTTTGACTCCATGGAAACCCTAAGTAAAAGCTTTCAGTCAGGAACTTTTTTGTACTGCAGCAATAAAAATGCTTCCAAAGGCAAGCAAAACATTGACAGGTGGGCTCATTATTGTATAATAAGGAACCCTTGAGTCCTTTCCTTGTTTCAAGATTTTTAGAATTTTTATTGCACTTGAAGCAGCCTAGAAATGTTTAAACACATGATGCTTCAATTAAGACGTCTATTAAGTATCTATTTAGTGATGGGCACTATACAGTGCACTGAGAATATAGAAGTGAAATAAATCCATTCTGCCTTTAAGATGCTTGTGGTCTGGAATGGGTCTCAGGGTTATATAGGCAAATAAGTGCAAAATTATAAAAATTTGCTGTTTCCATAAAAGGTCATATCCAAGACGAGCTATTATAGAATTTTTAAAGTATAAAATAATAAAGTTTTTAGAAGTCACAAAGATAGAGCTTGTTATCACTCCTCTTAAACTCTACCAAGCAAATTTTCAAGTCTTACACAGGAAAGTGTTATCAGCCCACAGGGTTGGCAAACTATGACCCAGGGGTCAAATCCCACCTGCCTCCTGTTTTGTTAAATAAAGATGTATTGGACACAACCATGCTCATCATTTACATATTGTTTAAAGCTGTGTCATCCTACCACATCAAAGTTGAGTAGCTGCAACGGAGGTCACATGGTCCCCTACACGAAACATTTACTACTGACGCTTTATAGGAAAAGTTTGCTAACTCCTACAACAGATGATTAACTCATCAGACCTGTATCTAAACAAAGATCTCTACCTAAACAAAAATACTTGGCTGCTTTGAAATCTGTATTAAAGGAAATGAAACAACCCATGAGCCAATTTTATGTTCAACAGTGGCTTTCCTTCCACTTAGCCCATCCTATCTGTTTTGTTTGCTTGTGTAATGCCTGCACCCACAGTGGAGGTGGCAAACACTTGACCATTAAACTCTTTATTATAGTCCTCTGCATGTTTCTTTATATGCCACCCCTTCCCTCAAAAGCCAAAATATTTCAAGGTTCTTAGAATCATCGTAATGCAAGACTCAGTGAAAACCTTGACTCCAATCCCACCTGCCACGTGCCTCTCCAAATAAATGAATCTCAGTAAATCGTTTTCTTTGCATTACCCTGATTTCGTAAATGTCATTAAAAAGTATCAGCTAGGGCTTCCAGGGTGGCGCAGTGGTTAAGAATCCGCCTGCCAATGCAGGGGGCACGGGTTCGAGCCCTGGTCCAGCAAGATCCCACATGCCAAGGAGCAACTAAGCCCATGTGCCGTAACTACTGAGCCTGCGCTCTAAAGCCCACGAGCCACAACTACTAAGCCCACGTGCCACAAATACTGCAGCCCGTGTGCCTAGAGCCTGTGCTCCGCAACAAAGCAAAGCCACCACAATGAGAAGCCCACACTGCAACAAAGAGTGGCCCCCACTCACCGCAACTAGAGAAAGTCCATACACAGCAAAGAAGACCCAACGCAGCCAAAAATACTATTTTCCTGAGAGGTTTTCTTAGAGTCCTTTTTTTTTTTTTTTTGCGCGGGCCTCTCACTGCTGTGCCCTCTCCCGTTGCGGACCACAGGCTCCGGATGCGCAGGCTCAGCGGCCATGGCTCACGGGCCCAGCCGCTCCGCGGCATGTGGGATCTTCCCGGACCGGGGAACGAACCCATGTCCCCTGCATCGGCAGGCGGACTCTCAACCACTGCGCCACCAGGGAAGCCCCTTCAAGTCTTTTTATAAGGGAATTAGTCCCTCAATATCAATTTCTCACATGCTGCTTTTCTAATTTCACCTTTCGCCCACAACACAGATGTTCTCATTTGTTTACAAATACTTCTTTGAGATACATAAACAACTTACCATGACACAGCAGATTTCTTAATGCCATTTAATTTGGAATTGCTTGCATGAGGTAGAGCTGCCTTAAAATATTATCAATTACTCCCAAATCATTAGGTAACTCAAGCTACAATAATTTAGAGTATCAAAAAAAATCTAAAGAAGTTCAAAAGAAAATAGTTTACAACTATAAATAAACTTCCTTAAATAAGTCAGTGTTAACAGGCGTTTCCCTTAAAAGTATAGTAGAGAAAATGTTTTTATATATTTCTGTACGGACAGGTTGAAATTAGTAGTTGTCTTAGCCTGTATGGGATGATATAACAGAATACCACACACGGGAGGGCTTAAACAACAAACATTCATGTCTCACAGTTCTGGAGGCTGGAGGTCTGCGTCTCCGGCAGGGCTGTCTTCCTCGTAGGTCCTCACACTGCCCCACATCCCGGATGCATGCTGGGAGAAAGAACGAACCCGCCTCTCCTCCTCTTTTTATAAGGGCATAGTCCACGTGAGGGCCCAGCCTCATGACTTAATTACCGCCCAAGGCCCCACCTCCAAACACCATTCCACTGGGGATTAGGTTTCAATCCATGAATTTAGAAGGGACACAAATATTCAGTCCACAGCAGTAGTAATTAGCCGCTATGATAAAAATACCCTTAAATAGGAAATCATCTTTACAGACCCCATATTTTTAAGTGAGCTTTATTTCTGCTTCACTCAGCCTACTCCCTCCTCAAATCACTTCTGGAGTCTCAGACGATATTTGCAAAATGAGATTGCCTCAAGGGTCCTCAGCTGAAGCAACTACACAGAAAGGGTTCAGGTTTTTCTATTTATCCAAATGGGTCGATCAGTGAGTAAGCCGACTTCCACAGTGGCTATTCCCCAGGCCCAGCCACTGGATTCTTTAAATGTAATTAGAGACATTAAGCACCTTTGTGAGTTTTCAGGGGGGTTTATGCTGTTGCCCTTGTAATCTTGTACTTTAAATATTTTAAACGAGGTTACGTCTAGTCACTGAATTATTTATGTTAATTCTTAGAAAAGTCAAAAATTCACCCTGAAGCTTCAAAAATAAAAAGACAGAGCTAGTTTTCTAGCTTGTGGTATTTCCTTTTTTCAAGGTAATAGGATGCAGTTCAATGACACGTTTTTGGTTACTTTTATATTTTTACACAGCAACACTTACATACATTATATGGAATAATATGCAATAATAAGACAAATGTCACCACTCCAGCTGCTGTCTTCATTTAATAAATTAATTGCTCCATGGTTTTACCTAAAAAATTCTTTCTGTTTATTTGGTAATTAGTTTACTTTCCATTCCTGTTTCTCTTTTGAACTCTCATTTTAAGTAAATATTTATCTTTTTCAGTTTAAGTACCATCAGAACTACCTAGAAAAATCCATTGCCTTCTCATATATCTAGATTTGTTATTTTAAAAATCACTGGATAGGGCTTCCCTGGTGGCGCAGTGGTTGAGAGTCTGCCTGCCGATGCAGGGCACACGGGTTCGTGCCATGGTCCGGGAAGATCCCACATGCCGCGGCGCGGCTGGGCCCGTGAGCCTGCGCGTCCGGAGCCTGTGCTCCGCAACGGGAGAGGTCACAACAGTGAGAAGCCCGCGTACCGCAAAAAAAAAAAAAAAAAAAAAAAAAATCACTGGATAGAGATCATTAGTCTTCCTTTTATATTTTTTATTTTCTTGACGAGGCCCTCTAATGAGAACAGCTTTAGAATAATAGAGAGAAAATAAGCAGCATAGGCTGCTTTCTCTCCAACAATTTTACATGTAAGGATGTGGTATCCATGACAAAGAAAGCATCATGTAAACCACTGAAATATCAATGTGGCTTGCCAGTCCCTCCCTCACTCTAAATACTGACCACAGCAGAAACATCAAGGCCTCCACATAAACCCCTTTTGACATGGACTACTGCCCTCAAACTGATGTTTTTTTAATGTCGAGCCACTCCCTAATACAAATTCATATTCCAAAAGATTTGTTTAAAGAGTTTTACTGGAAATATTAGCAAAACACTTCCATACAGGAAAATATAAGGACTTTTTTTTTCTAGTAGTATTTACTTGTGCAACTCTGGCATCATAGCTTCTGCTTTAGAAATTATTGTTACATCTAGGAAGGATGGAATTTAATAATAATAATGACAATGACAATAGCTATCATTTAATAAGCACTAAAATGTGCCAAACTTGTACTAGGTGCATTAAATATAATCTATTTAATCCCCACAGCAATCCTATTAATATTTCCTTTTTGCAGTTAAAGAAATTGAGAACCAATGAGATCAAATGCAATGACCAAGGGCAGGTAGCTAATAAGCCTCTGAGCTAGAACATGTGTCAGTACCTGAATCCCAACCTCTATACAACGTGGTCTCTCGTTAAAAATGGCTTCACTTGGTTTTAGACTTTTAGAGGTTTCTATATTAGTGGCAAAAGAATAGGCTAAACATTTCAGAGTAACCCCTCATAATCTCTCTAAATTAATATAGTGCTGACTAGAAAATTCAAATGGCAAATTTATCTTCAGAGTAACCTGAGTCTATTATGAACATCCCTCACTTACTTTACCATACTGAATGTAAAAATTTAGATTGTGAGGCTAGATGTCTCTTATTTGGGGTTTTAGAAATTTCTGAAAACCATCCAACACTTAGCATCCTCTCCTGAGAGATCTACTGCCCTTTGCTATTTTGCTTACCTTCCCTCTCACCCCTCTGTGAAGGCATTTTCTAGATCATTTCTGTTGAATTCTAGAAGGCAGTATTATAATAAGTTGGTGGATCCACACAGCACTAAGCATTGAATTTTGGTGGAACAAATAATGTATTTAACACATGTACTTATTGCATTTCAAATAGATTTTAGTGATTAATACATTACAAATTATTTGAATGTATTTTAAAATTCACAGCATTTTTGTCATGTCAACCACCATAAAAATTATAAGTGGGCTTCCCTTGTGGCGCAGTGGTTGGGAGTCCGCCTGCCGATGCAGGGGACGCGGGTTTGTGACCCGGTCTGGCGGGATCCCACATGCCGCGGAGCGGCTGGGCCCGTGAGCCATGGTCGCTGAGCCTGCGCGTCCAGAGCCTGTGCTCCGCAGCGGGAGAGGCCACGGCAGTGAGAGGCCCGCGTACCACAAAAAAAAAAAAAAAAAAGTCAAAAATCAATACACATCCTTGAACAGTAAAATTTTCTTTCTACCAGGTCTATCATGATTTGAACATTAAAAATAGTCTGATATCGGGCTTCCCTGGCGGCGCAATGGTTGCGAGTCCGCCTGCCGATGTAGGGAACGCGGGTTCGTGCCCCGTTCCGGATAGATCCCACATGCCGCGGAGCGGCTGGGCCCGTGAGCCATGGCCGCTGAGCCTGTGCGTCCGGAGCCTGTGCTCTGCAACGGGAGAGGCCACAACAGTGAGAGGCCCGCATACTGCAAAAAAAAAAAAAAAAAAAAAAAAGTAGTCATATCTTGTGCATAATTGTGCAAGACTACAGCATTAGACAAAAGAAAAAACCCACAAGCAAAAGAATGAAAAGTCCCCCAAATAGAATAGCTCATTGACTTCACCCAAGAGATTAATGCAAGAATGTAAAAGAACAAAAAGCACTAATACTGACTCTTAGGATACCCCTCTGTCTTCTCTCCCAGCATAAATAATAGGCACTGCTGCAGCCCCTTAATATGAAGAACCGGGATGCAGAGTCTGAACAGAAATGTACTCTAGACTGTGTTTCTTCTCAGTTATTAGTATGTGTTTTTTAAAGGACTTAGCAGCATAAAAGTGAGGCATGGATATTTTAGGCAAAATATTCAAGAGCCACTCTTTAATTAACTTCACCAAAGATATTCAGCATTATCCACCAATAATTAGAATGTAGAGCTATTTGCTCTGTAATATTAAAGAAGGTCAAGACTTCTATTATTTATAAAGCTCTATTTTTTTTCAGCTTTTCATTTCACTTGCTCACATGGTTCTGAAAATATATTTAAAAGTATCTAGCTTCACCATTAAGCAAAATCATCTCAGAACTCCAGTGTGTTTTCATTGCTAATAATGGTCACCCCTAAATAGATACTTACTCCACAAGTAAGTATTGACATTGATATGATAGACCATGATGAACACTGACGTAATGTCCCTCCAACAGTTATGTGAGAAATAGAATGCTGCCTGTCAGCTAGTCTTTGATCCACATCATTTCTCTTAGTCTTTTATCCAAAACCAGTAGAAAGAAGTTAACTTCAGAGTTAAATCTATCTGCCAATCCCAGCTCTGTTACCTACCATTGTTTTATTTAACGCAAATTGTTCAACTTCTTTGAACACCCCCTCCCAACAAAATTTACTTCACTATCTAATGAGAATTACATGAAGTAGTGTTTCTTTATACACAACTGACAAAAGCATGATTTAAACCAGCATTGTTTTATTCCCTCAAGTAGCCCACCCCACTCTCCTAAATGTTTTTTTATTCATCTCTCTTCCTCGGCTCTGAACACACCTTTCAGTCCACACTGCCCAGTGGCTTTTACCTTGCCCGTGAAATATGGGGACTAGCTAGAATCAGGTAGAAGCTAAGCAAATTTTCTAAGAAAAATCTACCTCCGAAGTATTTCTTTTAATCATTGCAGTCTTCTGCCTCCCTCCAAATTAAAAATTTGATCGATGTTGGGAGTACATGATCACGCCCTGAATCCCTATTACAAGTTTTTGCCTCCTTATAATTATCATTGGCCTATCCTCAGGTTGTAAAGGGAAGGTCAGGAGAAAAGAACTGAGTCTTCTGGCAAATGTTCATATCCAGGCTAATTATAACAACTATATCAAAAATCACCTCTATCTTTAGAGTGTGTGGTACACCAGAAATAGGCTAAATTGGCTAAAACAAGAATAAAGTAATTGCACTGGATGAATCACACTGGAGAATCTTGAATGCAAGCCAACTAGTTTAGTCTTTATTATCCAGCAATCACAATAATAAAGAACCTTTAAAGAACCTGACAAACAAGTTAAGAACATGTGCATGTGGTCAGGTATAAGTTTGAGCAACAAAAATATAACAAACCTGTAGTAGTCAGTGGTAGGCAAGAGGGATTCCAGGAAACCACAACTATTTGGAAAGGTCCACCTCATCTGTCACAAGGGTCAGGACATCATTACTCCCATTCTAGCCTTCTGCAATGCAAAAATCCTAATGCGCCGATAACAGTTGGGTTCACTTTGAAGGGAAAAGACAGTTCTGCATTTTAATGTGAACATTCATAACCACGGAGCCACTGGTTTCTCTGAGTCCTTGAATTCATTCTCAAGACAAAACAGAAAAATGCTATTGTCTTTCAATAAGAGCCTCCTGGTAATACACAGGCAAACATTTTTCCCTCAAGGATGTGTTCCAGGCAGACCCTCAAATGTGTTCAATAGCTGCTTTTCCACATCTGCAGTTGACAGCCAAAGACACCTGGACATTACTCACTTTGGTGCTAATGGGTTTAGGGCTTGGTAGCTTGAGTTATGTGTCTCTAGTGGTAAAATTTCTGTAGGTGATCGAAATTCTCACATATCCTCACATTTTTCTACCAAAGAACATATCTTAGAAGTGCTTCTCAGAGCTGACTACACTTCAGATACACTTCTTTCACATATGCCCAGGCTCCAATTCCAGAAATACTGATTAATGGGTTTGGGGTAGAACCCGAGAAAGTACACTTTTTCCCAAACTCCATGGGTGACTGGTGCATAGCAAGATGGAGAACTATACCCCTGCAGAAAAAAGGTTGATAGTAGTTAACAATTTTTGCATGCTTGCCATGTGCCAGGTGCTTGGCTGAGGGACTTACATGTCTCAGCACACTTGATCTCCATAATAACCTTCCGATATTGGGACTATTATTATCTCTATTTTTCAGTTAAGAAATCTGAGGCAGAGATAAGTGGAATAACTTTCTCAAGGTCACAGAGGAAATGCATGATGAAGCTGCTATTTAAACCCAGGCAGTCCTCAATAGAGAGAAAGATAGATAGATAGATATTGGTATATATATATATATATATATATACATATATATATATATATACATGTTCCTTACATCAAATAAGAAAGAGCAATTTTTTTCTATAGCCCTTGTCATGGCTTAAGATCTTAAATCTTATAATCTTAAAGCTTAAAGACCTTAAAATTTAAATGAGATTGGCTTGAACGTCCATTGTATTATCTGTGAAAGTCTTATTACCTTCCCCAAATTTCTACACAGGGTCTTAAAGTGGTGAGTTCTAACTCCAAGCCCTGACCTTCACTGAATTAGTCCATCCTGCCCTTGGTCTTGCCCTTCCTTATGTTTTATTCTTTTTTGGCCCATGAGACAACCATACATGGTAATCAGCCAATTCCCACTATTTTTAAAAAGAAAAAACTAAGCTAAATAAGTCATAATATGTTTAATAAGGCACTATGTAGCAAACTAATGATTTCTTGGGTGAGACAGAGTTTATTATTTTTTTTAATTGCAGGAAGAGAAACAACTTAAAATTGAATAATAATGTTCTTTCTTTGAAATTTCCCCAGCCACCTGCTATGTTCAGCTATACTCTGCTTTCCTCTGTTTTTTTCTCACCTCTCCACTCTGAGGTTCTATCTCATCCAGCCTTTTCTTTGTCCTCACCCCTGGATTTCTCTTCATCTCTAAAGCAAGGATATTTAACAAGCTTATTGGTTGCCTCAGGTGTATCCTTCTACTAATAACAACTTCACGTTCTCACATTCCATCATGAATGATTTATCAATTATTTTCTCATGCAAAGGTAGTGCTTTCTCTGAGTGGTATCTTATCCTGCCTCTTTCTTTCTTTTTTTTTTCACCTTTATGTACCTTCTCTTTGCCAGGGACTAGGCTGGGTTCATGGTTATACAAAATAATTTTGAGATACAATCCCTAATCAAAGAGTTGACAATTTAGTGGTGAGGCAAGACCTGTGTAAGATAATTTGAAAAGAAATTAACATATAAATAAGTGTTCTAATACTATAAGGGTATAGTAAACTTGGAAATTCAGATTAAGACAAAAAAACAGACCAGAGATATGGATGAAAATTTTACAGAGAAGAAAACACTTAGTTAAGTAGGATTCAGATCAGGGCTATAAAGTAGGAAGACACCTGCGTCCCACCCCAGATCAACTCAATCAGAATTTCTGTGGATGGCACCTGGAGTATAGTTTGGTTCCTCAAACTCTCCAGGTGATTCTAATACAGCCATGGTTGATCATCACTGTACTATTTAGTGCCTCATGGCTTGACTTAATATCAAGCAAAGTAAATGAAACTCAAATTTTGATGAGATAATTTCCCCAAAGTTTTAATTGGCCTTTACACTATACACACAATAGGCTTGAAATATTGCATTTTATAATGCTTTACTAAACATCCAGTATATTCTATATTATAATCAGAATATGAGTCAAAGAAATCTCCTGAATTCTCATCCTCTAACTTTATTGTTTATCTCTCTTCTAGTTATTACAACAGTAATTACAGCAGCATTAGGAATGGGGTACCTGTCAACCAACTGTGAGATGGACAGAGCTTTCCACTTAAGAGAAATATTGTAGAAAGCAATGTATTATTTCAGATTTAGTGGATCATGAATTGTTTTTGGTAGAGCAGGGGCAACAACAAAATCAATGTGATTCCACAAAAATGCTGGAGTTTGTTTTGAGGAAAAAAATCAATGAGCTTCCAGACAAAGCCTCCATGAAAGACTTCTATTTATAGCTATGGGGGACTAGCTGCTGTCAGACCATTCTCTACTGAAAACAACCAGAAAAGCTGGGCAGATTTTTTTTTTGTTTGTTTGTTTGTTTTTTTTTTGCAATACGCGGGCTTCTCACTGTTGTGGCCTCTCCCGTTGCGGAGCACAGGCTCCAGACGTGCAGGCCCGGCGGCCATGGCTCACGGGCCCAGCCGCTCCGCAGCATGTGGGATCTTCCCGGACCGGGGCACGAACCCGTGTCCCCTGCATCGGCAGGCGGACTCTCAACCACTGTGCCACCAGGGAAGCCCCGGGTAGATACTTTTTTAAAAACAACAAAACACCTGAAGGCAATGTGCTACCAAGGCAGCAAGGACTTGAGGAGGAGCCAATATCCCGGAGAAAAGGAAAGTACGAAGAGGCAAGGCCCAAATTCATCATTATATTTTCCCTTCGGTCATTGGCTTTTTACAGGTGGTGGCCAAGAGGCTGAAAAGTCCAAGAGGCAGCAACTCAGAGGCCAAAAAGCTGAGTAGAGTTCAACAGAGAGTTCAGTGGTCTCAGTGGACTAAGAAAATAAAGATGAGATCCCACCAAGGAGAGGACCCTAGTAAACACTCCTAGCTTTCACTTAGCACTCATCAGGGGACTGTTCTATAGGAATAAGAGCAACTTGAAATAGAATAGTTTTCAAAAAAATTTAAATACAGCTGCAAATCAGCTCATTCCCAAATGAGTCCGAAGTACTCCCCCTCTAACTTCCTGCATGCCAGGAGCAAAGGTAAATTCTCTCGGCAGGAAGATAGCACGCAGGGTCTCAAAATCACTCTACAATTTTTCACACACAACTACAAGAAATAGTCATTTCTATAAAATGGGCTAACAAAATTTACCCTATGCTGTAGTTATGAGGCACGTAGAAGAGGTCTGTAAATGTTCTGGCACACAAATGGTCAACAAATGATAGCTCTGATAGTGGGTACTGAGGAAATATGAAGTGTGTCATGTTTTTTTAAAAAAATATGCTTTTATTCCTTCTGCCAGGGACACTGGGGGGTTGACTGATAACTTTGTTATATAAGAGAAAATGATGTGCTGGATTTAAGATTAGATTAACATTAGTATTAGAAACTAGAGATGGACACTTTTCCCTTGTCAGTTCCTCAGCAAGTAAACAGAAGTCAGCAAAAATGACAGTTCCACATTAATGAAACAAGCACAGCTTGGAAAGCACTTAAACCTGGCTTTTGTAGCCATTGTCACCATGTCATCCCAGGCTCTTCTGTTTATAATTAAACAAAATTTCTGCATACAGCATCACAACCTAATGTTTCATAATCAAGGGAAAATAATTACCTTTTACTGTGGGTGTTCTTTAATGGCTGAAAATGGAAATGCATTATCCATGCTTTCAATGCCTCTAATTTGTACCACACTTAGAATATCAGAATGTACTGTTGATATTAGGAATTAAAGGCATTTTAAATTTATAAAGTGTTTTAAAACATATGTTTTCTTATTTTTATACCCTTAAGTAAGGATTGGGTTTTTATATGTATACACATATAAATATGAGGCCTAGGAAATCTAAATGCCAATAATAGCTCCAGTGATATTAAATTGGTGTAAAATTATGAAATAATGGTTTTAATTTTCCTTGTGCCATTTACTCATGAGGTTTTCTTTTTCTTTTGCCAAATGGCAAATCAAACATTTTTTTTAACATCTTTATTGGAGTATAATTGCTTTACAATGGTCTGTTAGTTTCTGCTTTATAACAAACTGAATCAGATATACATATACATATATGCCCATATCCCCTCCCTCTTACATCTCCCTCCCAGCTTCCCTATCCCACCTGCGGGAAACGGTCTGCCTTGAGAGCAAGCTGCGGACATGCCAGGCATGCTGCCACTGCTCGAAGGAACTGTGCCTACTTGTTCCCCTCGTTTCATTCCATGGGAGATAAATCACCACGGCCCAGGGATCAGAAAGAATGGAAACTGAGACGAGCAAAGCTGTCTCCCCCTTGCACACGCAGGTTACTTTGGATGATTCTGAACTTATGGGTTTTCTCCCAGGGAAGTTAACCTTGAAGCCGAGACAGTCTGTAGATGATGTAAACCACCATCTGGCAACCAACTTCCCTTTTTCTAGTCTATATAATCTGCAACTGTAGCATAATATTATTTGCCTTGCAACCATCAGTTGTCTTGGTCCTTCTGACCCCATTCGTCAGTGCTATGTCAGTTCCTTACCCCTTCCCTTCTGACTCTGGGCGGTGAAATCCTCTTTCTCCGGCTGGTCTGCGGCACCCACCCATGAGGTGGTCACAAAGCACCAAGCTGATCTCCATGTGCTATGCAGCTGCTTCCCACTAGCTATCTATTTTACATTTCGTAGTGTATATAGGTCAATTCTACTCTCTCACTTTGGCCCAGCTTACCTTTCCCACTCCCCATGTTATCAAGCCCATTCTCTACCTCTGCATCTTTATTCCTGTCCTGCCCCTAAATTCATCAGAACCATTTTTTTTTTTTAGATTCCATATATATATGTGTTACCATACGGTATTTGTTTTTCCCTTTCTGACTTACTTCACTCTGTATGACAGACTCTAGGTTCATCCACCTCACTACAAATAACTCAATTTCATTTCTTTTTACAGCAGAGTAATATTCCATTGTATATATGTGCCACATCTTCTTTATCCATTCATCTGTCGATGGACACTTAGGTTGCTCCCATGTCCTGGCTATTGTAAATAGAGCTGCAATGAACATTGTGGTACATGACTCTTTAGGATTCATGGTTTTATCAAGGTATATGCCCACTAGTGGGATTGCTGGGTCAAATGGTAGTTCTATTTTTAGTTTTTTAAGGCGCCTCCATACTGTTCTCCATAGTGGCTGTATCAATTTACATTCCCACCAACAGTGCAAGAGGGTTCCCTTTTCTCCATACCCTCTCCAGCATTTATTGTTTGTAGATTTTTTGATGATGGCCATTCAGACTTGTGTGAGGTGATACCTCATTGTAGTTTTAATTTGCTTTTCTCTAATGATTAGTGATGTTGAGCATTCTTTCATGTGTTTGTTGGCAATCTGTATATCTTCTTCGGAGAAATGTCTATTTAGGTGTTCTGCCCATTTTTGGATTGGCTTGTTTTTTTGATATTGAACTGCATGAGCTGCCTGTATATTTTGAAGATTAATCCTTTGTCAGTTGCTTCATTTGCAAATATTTTCTCCCATTCTGAAAGTTGTCTTTTCATCTTGTTTATGGTTTCCTTCGCTGTGCAAAAGCTTTGAAGCTTCATTAGGTCCCATTTGTTTATTTTACTTTGTATTTCCATTTCTCTAGGAGGTAGGTCAAAAAGGATCTTCCTGTGATTTATGTCATAGAGTGTCCTCCTATGTTTTCCTCTAAGAGTTTGATAGCGTCTGGCCTTACACTTAGGTCTTTAATCCATTTGGAGTATATTTTTATGTACGGTGCTAGAAAGTGTTTTAATTTCATTCTTTTACATGTAGCTGTCCAATTATCCCAGCACCACTTACTGAAGGGGCTGTCTTTTCTCCATTGGGTATTCTTGCCTCCTTTATCAAAGTTAAGGTGACCGTAAGTGCGTGGGTTTCTCTCTGGGCTTTCTATCCTGTTCTGTTGATCTATATTTCTGTTTTTGTGCCAGTACCATACTGTCTTGATTACTGTAGCTTTGTAGTATAGTCTGAAGTCATGGAGCCTGATTCCTCCAGCTCCATTTTTCTTTCTCAATATTGCCTTGGCTATCCGGGGACTTTTGTGTTTCCATACAAATTGTGAGGTTTTTTTGTTCTTATTCTGTGAAAAATGCCATTGATAGTTTGAAAAGGATTGCATTGAATCTGTAGATTGCTTTGGGTAGTATATTCATTTTCACAATGTTGATTCTTCCAATCCAAGAACATGGTATATCTCTCCATCTGTTTGTATCATCCTTAATTTCTTTCATCAGTGCCTTACAGTTTTCTGCATACAGGCCTTTTGTCTCCTTAGGTAGGTTTATTCCTAGGTATTTTATTCTTTTTGTTGCAATGGTAAATGGGAGTGTTTGCTTAATTTCTCTTTCAGATTTTTCATCATTAGTGTATAGAAATGTAAGAGATTACTGTGCATTAATTTTGTATCCTGCTACTTTACCAAATTCATTGATTAGCTCTACTAGTATTCTGGTAGCATTTTTAGAATGCTCTATGTATAGTATCATGTCATCTGCAAACAATGACAGTTTTACTTCTTTTTCAATTTGAATTCCTTTTATTTCTTTTTCTTCTCTGATTGCTGTGGCTAAAACTTCCAAAATTATGTTGAATAAGAGAGGTGAGACTGGACAACCTTGTTTTGTTCCTGTTTTAGAGGAAATGCTTTCAGTTTTTCACCACTGAGAACGACGTTGGGGTTTGTCATATATGGCCTCTATTATGTTGAGGTAAGTTACCTCCATGCCTACTTTCTAGAGGGTTTTTATCATAAATTGGTGTTGAATTTTGTCAAAAGCTTTCTCTGCATCTATTGAGATGATCATAGGGTTTTTCTCCTTCAATTTGTTAATATGGCATATCACATTGTTTGATTTGCCTATATTGAAGAATCCGTGCATTCCTGGGATAAACCCCACTTGATCATGGTGTATGATCCGTTTAATGTGCTGTTGGATTCTGTTTGCTAGTATTTTGTTGAGGATTTTTGCATCTATGTTCATCAATGATATTGGCCTGTAGTTTTCTTTCTTTGTGACATCTTTGTCTGGTTTTGGTATCAGGCTGATGGTGGCCTTGTATAATGAGTTTGGGAGTGTTCCTCCCTCTGCTATATTTTGGAAGAGTTTGAGAAGAATAGGTGTTATTAGCGTTTCTCTAAATGTTTGTTAGAATTCACCTGTGAAGCCATCTGGTCCCAGGCTTTTGTTTGTTGGAAGAATTTTAATCACAGTTTCAATTTCAGTGCTAGTGATTGGTCTGTTCATATTTTCTATTTCTTCCTTGTTCAGTCTCGGAAGGTTGTGCATTTCTAAGAATTTGTCCATTTCTTCCATGTTGTCCATTTTATTGGCATATAGTTGCTTGTAGTTATCTCTCATGATCCTTTGTATTTCTACAGTGTCAGTTGTTACTTCTCCCTTTTCATTTCTATTTCTATTGATTTGCATCTTCTCCCTTTTTTCTTGATGAGTCTGGCTAATGGTTTATCAATTTTGTTTATCTTCTCAAAGAACCAGCTTTTAGTTTTATTGATCTTTGCTATTGTTTCCTTCATTTCTTTTTCATTTATTTTTGATCTGATCTTTATGATTTCTTTCCTTCTGCTAACTTTGAGGGTTTTTTGTTCTTCTTTCTCTAATTGCTTTAGGTGTAAGGTTAGGTTGTTTATTTGAGATGTTTCTTGTTTCTTGAGGTAGGATTGTATTGCTATAAACTTCCCTCTTAGAACTGCTTTTGCTGCATCCCATAGGTTTTGGGTCATCGTGTTTTCATTGTCATTTGTTTCTAGGTATTTTTTGATTTCCTCTTTGATTTCTTCAGTGATCTATTGGTTATTTACTAGTGTATGGTTTACCCTCCATGTGTTTGTATTTTTCACCCTTTTTTTTTCCTGTAATTGATATGTAGTCTCATAGCATTGTGGTCAGAAAAGATACTTGATATGATTTCAATTTTCTTAAATTTACCAAGGATTTATTTGTGACCCAAGATATGATCTATCCTGGAGAATGTTCTATGAGCACTTGAGCAGAAACTGTATTCTGTTGTTTTTGGATGTAATGTCCTATAAATATCGATTAAGTCCATCTTGCTTAATGTGTTTTTAAAGCTTGTGTTTCCTTTTTTATTTTCATTTTGGATGATCTGTCCATTGGTGAAAGTTGGGTGTTAAAGTCCCCTACTATGATTGTGTTACTGTCGATTTGCCCTTTTATGGCTATTAACATTTGCCTTATATATTGAGGTGCTCCTATGTGCATAAATATTTACAATTGTTATGTTTTCTTCTTGGATTGATCCCTTGATTGTTATGTAGTGTCCTTCCTTGACTCTTGTAATAGTCTTTATTTTAAAGTCTATTTTGTCTGATATGAGAATTGCTACTCCAGCTTTGTTCTGATTTCCATTTTCATGGAATATCTTTTTCCATCCCCTCACTTCCAGTCTCTTTGTGTCCCTAGGTCTGAAGTGGGTCTCTTGTAGACAACATATATATGGGTCTTGGTTTTGTATCCACTCAGCCAGTCTATGTGTTTTGGTTGGAGCATTTAATCCATTTACATTCAAGGTAAGTATCAACATGTATGCTCCTATTACCATTTTCTTAATTATTTTGGGTTTGTTTTTGTAGGCCTTTTCCTTCTCTTGTGTTTCTTGCCTAGAGAAGTTCCTTTAGCATTTGTTATAAAGCTTGTTTGGTGCTGCTGAAATCTCTTATCTTTTGCTTGTATATAAAGGTTTTAATTTCTCCATCAAATCTGAATGAGATCCTTGCTGGGTAGAGTAATCTTTGTTGTAGGTTTTTCTCCTTCATCACTTTAAATATGTCCTGCCAGTCCCTTCTGGCTTGCAGAGTTTCTGCTGAAAGATCAGCTGTTAACCTTATGGGGATTCCCTGTGTGTTATTTGTTGTTCTTCCCTTGCTGCTTTTAATAATTTTTCTTTGCATTTAATTTTTGATTGTTTGATTAATATGTGTCTTGGCGTGTTTCTCCTTGGATTTATCCTGTATGGGACTCTCTGTGCTTCCTGGACTTAACTATTTCCATTCCCATATTAGGGAAGTTTTCAACTATAATCTCTTCAAATATTTTCTCAGTCCCTTTCTTTTACTCTTCTTCTTCTGGGGCCCCTATAATTCGAATGTTGGTGTGTTTAATGTTGTCCCAGAAGTCTCTGAGACTGTCTTCAATTCTTTTCATTCTTTTTTCTTTATTCTGCTCTGCATAATTATTCAATAATTTTATCTTCCAGGTCACTTATCTATTCTTCTGCCTCAGTTATTCTGCTATTGATCCCTTCTAGAGAATTTTTAATTTCATTTATTGTATTGTTCATCACTGTTTGTTTGCTCTTTAGTTTTTCTTTAGGTCTTTGTTAAACATTTCTTGTATTTTCTCCATTCTATTTCCAAGATTTTGGATCATTTTTACTATCATTATTCTGAATTCTTTTCCAGGTAGACTGCCTATTTCCTCTTCATTTGTTTGGTCTGGTGGGTTTTTACCTTGCTCCTTCATCTGCTGCATATTTCTCTGTCTTCTCATTTTGCTTAACTTACTGTGTTTGGGGTCTCCTTTTCAGAGGCTGCAGGTTCGTAGTTCCCATTATTTTTCGTCTCTGCCCCCAATGGGTAAGGTTGGTTGCGTATCTTGTGTAGGCTTCCTGGTGGAGGGGACTGGTGCCTATGTTCTGGTGGGTGGGACTGGATTTTGTGTCTCTGGTGGGCAGGGTTGCATCTGTTGGTGTGTTTCAGTGTTTTTGTGAACTTAGTATGATTTGAGGCAGCCTCTCTGCTAATGGGTGGGGTTGTGTTCCTGTCTTGCTAGTCGTTTGGCATGAGGCATCCAGCACTGGAGCTTGCTGGCGTTGGGTGTAGCTGGGTCTTAGCTTGAGATGGAGATCTCTGGGAGAGCTCTCACCAGTTGATATTACGTGCGGCCAGGATGTCTCTGGTGGACCAATGTCCTGAACTCGGCTCTCCCACCTCAGAGGCTCAGGCCTGACACCAGGCCAGAGCACCAAGACCCTGTCAGCCACACAGGTCAGAAGAAAAGGGAGAAAAAAGGAAAGAAAAAATAATACCAAATTTTTAAAAAGATAAAATTATTATAGTAAAAAAAATATTAAAATAAAAATATTTAAAAAGGTAATAATCAAAAAAAAAAAAAAAAGAAGAAGAGAGCAACCAAACCAATAAATAAATCCACCAATGATAACAAGAGGTAAAAACTATATGAGGATAAACGTAAAAATCAGTCTAGAGACTGTCATACAGAGTGAAGTAAGTCAGAACGAGAAAAACAAATATCGTATATTAACGCATATATGTGGAACCTAGAAAAATGGTACAGATGAACCAGTTTGCAGGGCAGAAATAGAGACACAGATGTAGAGAACAAACGTATGGACACCAAGGGGGGAAAGCGGCAGGGGGGAGGGGTGTGGTAGTGTGATGAATTGGGCGATTGGGATTGACATGTATACACTGATGTGTATAAAACTGATGACTAAAAAGGACCTGCTGTATAAAAAAATAAATTAAATTAAATTAAAAAAAAAAAAAGAAAGAAGTCAGTCACAGACAGCAAATCCCAAGTCTACAGTTGCTCCTCAATTTTGGGTTGATTCGTTGTCTATTCAGGTGTTCCACAGATGCAGGGTGCATGAAGTTGACTGTGGAGATTTAATCTGCTGCTCCTGAGGCTGCTGGGGGAGATTTCCCTTTCTCTTCTTTGTTCGCACAGCTCCTGGGGTTCAGCTTTGGATCTGGCCCCGCCTAAGCGTGTAGGTCGCCTGAGGGCATCTGTTCCTGCCCAGACAGGACGGGGTTAAAGCAGCAGCTGATTCGGGGTCTCTGGCTCACTCAGGCCGGGGGGGAGGGAGGGTTACGGAGTGCGGGGCGAGCCTGCGGCGGCAGAGGCCAGCATGATATTGCAACAGCCTGAGGCGCACCATGTGTTCTCCCAGGGAAGTTGTCCCTGGATCACAGGACCTTGACAGCAGCGGGCTGCACAGGCTCCCAGAGAGGGTGTGTGTGGGGGTGTGGACAGTGCCCAGTGCTTGCACACAGGATTCGTGGTGGCTGCAGCAGCAGTGTTAGTGTCTCATGCCCGTCTCTGGTGTCTGAGCTGATAGCGACGGCTCACGCCCATCTCTGGAGCTCGTTTAGGCGGCGCTCTGCCTTCTGTGAGCAGACAGGGAAGAAATCCCCTTTCCTTGCACACCCCAAAACAATGGTCTCTTGCCTCCTACGCAGGTCCAGAGTTTTTTCCGGACTCCCTCCCGGTTAGCTGTGGTGCACTAGCCCCCTTCAGGCTGTGTTCATGCAGCCAACCCCAGTCCTCTCCCTGGGATCTGACCTCAGAAGTCCGAGCCTCAGCTTGCAGCCCCCGCCCACCCCAGCGGGTGAGCAGACAAGCCTCTCGGGCTGGTGAGTGCTGGTCGGCACCGATCCTCTGTGCGGGAATCTCTCCGCTTTGCCCTCTGCACCCCTGTTGCTGCGCTCTCCTCCGTGGCTCTGAAGCTCCTCCCCCCCCACGCCCACACCCCCTTTCCACAAGTGAAGGAGCTTCTAGGGTGTGGAAACTTTTCCTCCTTCACAGCTCCCTCCCAGAGGGGCAGGTCCTGTCCCTATTCTTTTGTCTCTGTTTTTTCTTTTTTCTTTTGCCCTACCTGGGTACATGGGGAGTTTCCTGCCTTTTGGGAAGTCTGAGGTCTTCTGCCAGCATTCGGTGGGTGTTCTGTAGTTGTTCCACATGTAGATGTATTTCTGATGTATTTGTGGGGAGGAAGTTGATCTCCACGTCTTACTCCTCCACCATCTTGAAGTCATCAGGTTTTTAAGGTGACTTTAAACTAGATTTCAAATATCTAAGCATTATTTTGAATAACTGTGCCCAAGATTTTAGATATACCACAGCGTGGGAAGTGTATTGAACTGACAAAATTAAAAAAGAAAAACATTAAGATTAAAAATTTTTTTCTACTTCCCCTTACCCCACTTCTTCCACATTGCTGCCCCAACAGGACCCAGCAGGGCAAGGAACACAGCAGGACAAGGGACTACAGGACAAGTCAACCAGGACGGCCTGCGGCCCTGTTCTACCATGGCGCCAGCATCCTGCACCTCCACTTCCAGGTCACTAGCCCAGACAGCGCTAACAACATCTTTAGTCGGTGGTACCTGAATCACTTCTGTAAGGAGGTGCCCATCATCGTGGGCTGAAAGACTGACCTGTGCAAGGACACGTCGCTGGTGAACAAGCTGAGGTAGAATGGGTTTGGAGCTGGTGACCTACCAGAGGGGCTAGGAGATGGCAAGGACCATGGGCACAGGGCCTCCGTCCAGTGCTCAGCTTGCCTGCACAGAACATCTATGCCAACTTCCAGGAAGTGGTCAAGGTGGCCTTCACCCGCAGTTGCAACCTCTGGCGCAGGATTACGCGGAGTTTTTACACCGTAACCCAATGGTCTTGGGCCCTCCCTGCTGCAAAGGACCTGGCAGCGTGCGAAAAAGATGGTCACCGACCTTCTGCCCAGTTGGCAGGGCTGGACGCCATCCCCGCTGTGACAGCCAAACTGTACCTCAAACAGATGGGCACCACCGAGGCCTGGCCCCGGCCCCAAAGCTGGCCTCCCTGGACTGGAGAGAAACCCTGCTGAGGCTGAGGCCTGAGGGAGGGGGGTTCCCAAGCCCACCAGCCCTGTAGAGGCCCAGCCCTGGAGTCTCCCGGAATTGCTAACAGATTCCAGCTCCCAGCCCCAGATCACACATCCTGGACCGTGCATCCTGGAGCGACCTGTGCAGCCTGGCGCCACCTCACGGCTGTTTCTGGGTCTGCACCTTCACGACCTGTACGCTTAGTTCATAAACCCACAACCTGCCCCATTCCCCTTTGCCCTGCCCATCCCAGTGGTAATAACAACTAAAATGATATCACTTGTCCAAAAAAAATTGTTACATGAAATAAACAATCATTTATTTCACAAAATAAACAACTGTCAGCAAACATGATACCCTAAACCCTACATTGGTAGTGACACACTTGAAAGAGGACACTATATGGGAAGAACTGTGATTACCTGATTCAAAGCTTTCTTGGTGTGCTTATTCTTTAGCTACAATAATATATTCCAAGAAGTAAGGTGTCCTTAAGTACAATAAAACTTTTGTACTCCATATGATGAGTTTCTCTTTCCCCAAGGATGGCAAAAATAAATTCAGAAAAATGGAGAGAAGCAAAGAAGGTCCAAGACCTCTGATGAGCACCAATAAACAGACAAGATCTGAAATTAAGAACAAGGAGATATAATAAAAAGGAAATGACAGTTACAAACATGGGCAGTTTTAAGTGGTGTTTTTTTGTCTGTTTTTGTTTGTTTTTTTGTTTTTTGTGGTACGCGGGCCTCTCACTGTTGTGGCCTCTCCTGTTGCGGAGCACAGGCTCTGGACGTGCTGGCTCAGCGGCCATGGCTCATGGGCCCAGCCGCTCTGCGGCATGTGGAATCTTCCCGGACCGGGACACAAACCCGTGTCCCCTGCATCGGCAGGCGGACTCTCAACCACTGCGCCACCAGGGAAGCCCAAGTGGTGTTTGTTTTATCAAGCAAAACTTTTTTATGATAGGAATTAAAATATTGGATTTCAAAAAGCCACTTACATATTAAAATGTATTCTGAGACTTGCAGACCACGATACGATATCATATGATATAGAAGTTGGATAGTTCAAGTAAATAACAATTTTTGACTGAAGCACTATTTTTCACTTTAAGAAAAATCCAGTTTATAATAGCAGCAAAAACTGTAAAATACCTATGAATTAACAGGAGAATTGATGTACAAGAGATGTATCAAGAAAGCTATTAAATTTAAACTCTATTCATGGACACAGACAAGACCTGAAAACATAGAGAATCATACCATGTTCAGGAGTGAAGGTAAAAATATTGTAAGCCTATTAAATTCCCTTAAATAAATACATAAAATCAAAGCAATCTTAATCAAATTTTAAAACAGAAATTTTATGGAACTTTACAAAGTGATTCTAGAATTTAACTGAAAAACTAAATGTGCAAAATAAGTTATAAAAATCTTAAAGAAATAAAAAAGAATAGTGAAAGAGTGATTCATCTTCCAACTCCAATACCGAAACAATAACAAAAAGTTTCAGTACCTAAGAGAGTCTGATTGTCTTAGAAATGGTAAAGTAGATAAACGGCACCAAATACTGCAAAGCAGACCTATCCACACAAGAATAATTAATATATGATAGTGTTGACATTTCAGATAATTGAGAAAAATAGCATTTAAAAATATGACTACCCATTTGAAAAACTAAAGATAGATCACTATATCACAAATTCACAAAAATAAATTTCTGTCTTACTAAAGGCCTAAACATAATTGTCAAAAACTACAAAATTTAGAAGAAAATATAGGAAATTTTACTATGTTTTTATAGAAAAAGTCTTCTTAAACAAAACTAAAACCCAGAAGCCAAAAAAATTGTATAATTTAAGAAAAAAAATTTTAATAAGAAAACTCCCTTAAACAAAGTAAAAATGAATGAGAGGATAAGGATTATAGTGTACAAAGGATTTCTACACATTTGTTTTTTTTAAAGAAATAGAAATGGCTTTACGACGTATGAATAAGCAAATCACAGAAGAATAAATACAAATCTCAATCACCATTTATGATCAAATTAGTAAGAACCTTAGGAATTCAGGTTTACCATCAATTTGGTATAAAGTGAAAAAACTAATAAAATCCAATGTTTTTGCATGCTCTGATACTATTGGTAAGACTACACAGTGTTACAACCATTTTGAAGGACATTTGACAAAATCAGTCAAAATGTAAAATGGGCACAGATATAGATCCAGGTACTTCAATTCTTTAAATTTATCCCTCAGAAATACTTGAATAAGTGTACAAGTGAATATGAACAAAAGCATTACTTAAAGCATTGATTATAACAAAAAATTAAAACAACTTAAATGTCTATTAAAGAATTTTTATATATCATGATAATCTATTTTACAAAATTACATGTTAAGAAAAGGGAGACCTATGTGTTCTAACATAGAAAATGCTCCCAAAATGTCAGTAAAATAATTGAGGTGATACACAATGTGTACATTAAAATACAGTTTATGTTTAAAAAATACAGACATATACATATATATGCAAATCAGTAGAAAGCTATATGGAATATAACACCAAATATTAATAGTGATTCATCTTAGCAAGAGGTAAATGACTAATATAACCTATTTTAAGTGGTATGAACTTATAGCCAACCTACTTTATAATATTGTAATATGTACCTAACAAATATTATACTGTCAATACATAATACACGTGTAACTGATTCTGTATATTGACTTTTCTTTTTTTTTTTTTGCGGTACGCGGGCCTCTCACTACAGTGGCCTCTCCCATTGTGGAGCACAGGCTCTGGACGTGCAGGCTCAGCAGCCATGGCTAACGGGCCCAGTCGCTCCGCGGCATGTGGGGTCTTCCCGGACCGGGGCACGAACCCGCGTCCTCTGCATCGGCAGGCGGACTCTCAACCACTGCGCCACCAGGGAAGTCCTGTATGTTGACTTTTAATTAACACAGAAGAGAAGCAATACTAACGTACATCCACAAAAGTACAATCAATAAAACTACTTTCTTTGAGTTTGCATTTAGATTCCCAGTCTTTTAGAAATACATGTGACAGTTGTTTTTACATGAATAAATATAGCTAGATACGGAATCGAAATAAAACCAAGCTTAAAATTATCATCATCCTTATCAATTCTATAATATCAGTTCTAAAATTAATCTTGCCAAAGGTTTGCAAGAGCCAGCCTATATGTATCCTAAAAATCGTTATTTTGCTCTTATGTCTGTAGAGACCCACAAGATAAACTTAAATAATAACTGTAGTTTTACGGAATTATTTATTTTAACCAATATTTCAAGGCATTTCAAAAATTTGCATTGCAATTGTCTGCCATACAATACAAAAAGAAGTCTATGAGAAGGTAAAAACAAACAACTTAACTTATCCAACTGAAGCCTATCAGAATTATTCAGGGAAACTGAGGAACAAGTCAAAAAATTATACATTTCTGCTTCATGAGACCAAACTACCCATTCAGATGTGATAAGAGATGAACCATCATTTCTCTTAAACACCACTCTCAAACATTTTTGTGACAGAATTCCCAGTGATCTCAAGTTGTTACATCCATATTCCCTGTTCCAAAGTACCCCCTTAGGAAAAACAATATGGAAGAAGTGCAAATTGCATTAAGGATGACTGAACAAATGTTAAATTGCCTCCTGGGGCAATCAAATCACGGCATTTTCACAGGATCATTGGAAAGGAAGAAAGATTTGAGTTTCACAAGTGAGAGGCCCATTGCCAGTTAGTTGGCAAAGAGCTATCTGTGTAGCCTTGAATACTCTCTCTGGAGTTTATTTTCTTGTCTGTAAAATGAAGTGATTGGACAAAATGATCTCTAACATGATCCAACTCTTTATTCATTGAGCTTATGGACCAAGCCTCCAAGCTTAAAAGCTCCAGAGAAAGGGCATCACTAACAAACATAAAAGTAAAACAGGGATTGAGGTGATGGGGATAAAATTAATTACCAGTTAATTTCAGTTAGTATCAGTTTATACTGCATAACAAACCACCCAAAACTAGAAGGTTTGAAACAACAAATATTTATTATTCCTTATGATTTTGTGGTTTGGCTGGATGGTTCTTCTGGTCTTGGCCAGTTTGCCTGCGATTGGACGGTTTAGGGCAAGAGTCAAAAAACCTTTTCTGGGGCTTCCCTGGTGGCGCAGTGGTTGAGAGTCCGCCTGCCAATGCAGGGGACACGGGTTCGTGCCCTGGTCCGGGAAGATCCCACATGCCGCGGAGCGGCTGGGCCCATGAGCCATGGCCACTGAGCCTGCACGTCCGGAGCCTGTGCTCCGCAACGGGAGAGGCCACAACAGTGAGAGGCCCGCGTACCACACACACAAAAAAGAAACCTTTTCTGTAAAAGACTTGGTAGACCATGTGATCTCTGTTGTAGTTACTCAACTCTGGTTTTGTAGCACAAAAGCAGCCATAGACAATATATAAGTGAATGAGCATGGCTGTGTTTCAATACTACTTTATTGAAAGGTAATATACCTGCTATACAAAAGCAGATGGTGAGTTGGATTCGACCCACAGATCATAGTTTGCCCATCCCTGGTCTACGTGGTCTAACACACATCTGGCTGGTTAGCTTAATATCAGCTGGGATGCTCTGGTTCTTTTCTACATTAAGCTCTCATTCTCCATGACGCTATCCTATGTTCATTCACATGCTGTACTTGGAGTTCCAGATGCAACAAGATAGCAAGTCAGATTGCAAAACATTTTTCAAGCTTCTGCTTATGATATTTTTTCCCCATTGGCCAAAGCAAGTCATGTAGCCAAGTTCTGAGTCAAGAAATGGTGAAATAGACTCCACCTCTTGATGGGACCAATGGGCAAAGTCAAAAATATAAAGTGGTGTACATAAAGATGGAAGAGATCTGTTCCCATTTGTATAATATGCCACAGGGAACTATGTAAAATATACCCACAATGATACCAAATTTCTAATCATTTAGATTTAACTAACCCCAAGTCAATTAGAAAGATAACATTTTGAGATAACATAAAAAATACTTTATTTCTCCTAAAAATAAGTTTAATCTTGTGATTATTTCAAGCTTCTCCACATGGAAAGAAATATTATCACCTGAGGAACTCCAGAGTTCCTCTGACAATATAAATTGTAATTTATATGGTGGTGGAGATTAGACCGTAAAAGAGTAGATTAATAAAATCTTTTTAAGTTGGATTTATTTTCCTATCTTTATATGAAAAGAGATGTCTATAGCCTACAGCAGTAAGTGAAGAGTACATTTATCACTTTAGAATAAATATACACACTTCACTCCACCATTTTCACTCCAGTTTGATATCTGTCCTCTAGGCAACAGAGGCTTGCAATGATAGAGGCAGTGATCACTTCCGAAATTGACTGGTGTTATTTTATAGCAGGAAAGTATCTGAGACAGTGGTCTAAGAAAATGAAGAAGCACCCACAGAAGGCCAAAAGTGGAATTTCCCCTGAACATTTTGTCAAAAATATAGAAATAAAAGTGAGAATGTTTAGTTATCTGATATGGCTTTTTAAATAATAGATGGACTATTACAGCAGCCATGGTTGAAACTGGTCCTAAGACACATTTATTTTTTAAAATATTTTATTTATGTTAAAGTAGATCATCAATTTGTCAGCAACAGAGAAGCAGAAAGATACACAAAATAGAGAGGCATTTGAAATAAAAGTGAAAGTTTCCTGTGCATGAGTGATGCCTTCTGTGTTTGGCATGATTTTATTTGACATTCTCAATGATTAGCTTAGTGAGAAAACTGACCCTTGCCTACTTTCTAACTCTCAGGAAAGGAAAAGTAAATTTTCAGGTAACCCTTTCAGAGAAGACGCAATCAACATTCTTAAGCGTGAAAAGAACAGCACAAATTATTTTATAGGTTACCTATTGGGGGGAGGTCAGAGAGTGGAATGAATTCACTTAAGAACAGGGATCTTAAAGTGTGGTCCCTTACTAACAGCATCAGCATCAACTGGGGATGTGTTAGATATACAAGTTATCTGGCCCCACACCCTACTCAGTGAATCAGAACCTCTAGGAGGGAATTCCCTGGCAGTCCAGTGCTTAGGACTCCTCCCTTCCACTGCAGGAGTCACAGGTTCAATCCCTGGTCAGGGAACTAAGATCCCACATGCCAAGTGGTACAACCAAAAAAAAAAAAACAAGAACCTCTAGGACTGGGACCCAGCAATCTGTTTTAACAAGCCCTCCAGTTGATTCCGATGCACATTAAATCTGGATTATTCGAAGATAACCCAATTTGATTATTACATTAAGAGGGACCACTAGAAGCCAATCATGTCTGATGATTTTAAGCTATCTGCTTTCAGCAGTCTTCGTGGGCCATTCACTTTTTTTTAAATTATATATTCAATCAGGAATTTCTAGTTACAGGAAGACAAGTTAACTATGGACAACAGGCTTGATTGGCAAATCACCATGCTGTGAATGCCTACACTCATTTCTTATTCAAGTCAGGTAGGATCCGTGGAGCTAAGGAAGCATTAGTTAAATGAACAAAGTTAGGACATGAAAATTAAGTAAACTTCCATTTCTTGTTTCACTGTAGTTTCTGGAGGTGTGTACTTCCTATGACTCCAGGGGGTCAATTTAGATGATAAGAAGAGTAACAGAAACGTGTCATTCTGGGTCATTAAATGCTATTCTATTTAAAGCATTGAAATCACACAATATAAGTCCAACATATATAGATTAAAAAAAAAAAAAGATTTTCTCACTTACCCAGGAAAGTACAAGTGGTATGTTTCTTGTTTTAAGGAAAAAGTTCAAAATAAACAGACACTTGAAATTATTAGAAAGACATGGAAAGGAAGATAACAGACTAGATGAAAAAGCAACTTAGCAAAATTGAGGACAAAATGATGGCTGGAGGGTAAACTGGGCATAATATGGAGTAGGAAAGAGCTCCAGAAATTCAGAATGTTTTCACCTATGTGGTGGGCTTCCGTGATTTCACAATTGTATTTAGTTTTGCTGTTTTCTACCTTCATGGAAGATGTTGTGAATAGCCAGGACATTGAAGGTACAGGTAATCTGTTCTTTTCCAACCAGCCCTCCTTCTGCAGCTACATTCTACATTCTGTTCTCATTTTTGAACATGGTGTTTTGGTAGAAATCCATATCTCATAGGACTTTCTAACAATGAGTAACTTAATTGTAATCGCTTTCCAAATACTTCTCTACCTAATGAAGCATGAGGGTGACATTTCCAAGTGCCTTTACCAGCCTGTGGGAAATCTTAAGCCCAAATAATGTAGGGGTTGATGGGGTTCAAGATACCAAAATATGGGGGCTTACTACCCCAAAATATAGCACCTTGGCATATTCAATATTCTCAGCCGAAGGAGTTTGAGAAAATGGCAGAAGCAGAAAGGGCTCTCTGACCTTCCTCTCACTCTTCTCACCCGAAACAGGTCATAAAACCCTCACAAGAGAGGTGCCTTCCTGTACCCAAAGGAAAAGGGCATCCTTATCTCCAAAGACAGAGGGACTCCAAGCATAATCTTAACACATCAGGCCTTGCTAAGTTTTCTCCAGTTTATTACACTTATACTCCTTAACCTATTAAATTTCTACCTGACTACCGATTCTTCAAACCTCACATAAAAATACACAGGTCTGACTGTTTCTTTGGGTCTTCATTTCCTTATGAAGGCTCCCATGTCAGGTAAATTTTATATTAAATACATTTGCATGCTTTTTTCCTATTAATCTGTCCTTACCAGTTAAGTTTTCAGACCCAGCCAGGGATGCTAAGGAGAGTCATGGAACACGTTTTCCTTTCCAACAAGGTTATAGAAACTCATGAGGGAAAAGGTCATCTTAAAAGCAAAAAATTGGTCTTTTCTGTATGTCTATTTTATATAGTTGGTTGTCTAGAACCATAACTAATCAAGGCAGCTTCAGAGGTGACTGTTGCTGGGAGTATAGCTTCCTGAAATAAAGGTGGGAATGAGAGACATTTACTAACTTAGTTTACCTCAAACCTAAAGCAAAACATCACTAACTAGTGCTGGTCTCAAATATTCAAAACTGAAATTTCTCTTTCCAAAGTAAGTCTCAAACTTAGAAATGATATTTTATGTAGAATTATTAGAGGAATTGACCTAATAATACGTTCTTCTTTTATACTGCATGAAAGATGATTGGTTTTTACATCTTTAAAAAACAAAGATGCTATAAAACATTTACACTAATGAGAAACAGGATACTTCATGATGCATTATATTGTTTGACAAGATTACTGCAAATAATTATATGCTGATTTTTAAAGCTTTGTACATGAATGACAATAATCTACCAACTGTGAAGACATTAAAAATACAATTTCCGCAAAACCAAACGGAGACTGAGAATCCAAATCATTTGCCTGAGTATTCCTATTTAGTTAAGTAGTAGCTGTTTAAAAATTGTAAGGCATAACATGATTTTAACCTCGATCTATGGATGTGATCCATGACTTATAAGCCTTATTGAACTTATTAAAATGAAATTTTTCTCAATTGCTCAGCCTTATTGTCTTTTTATGATTTGTATCCACAAATAAAATCTAAGTTACATAGGCTTTTTGTGGAAGGAAAAAGGGGATGTTGAGGTTGATGAAAATCCAAAAGATCAAATTATATAGGATTCATCAATGTTCATAAGCAGCATTATTTGCAATTGCCAAGACATGGAAGCAACCAAAGCCCATCAGCAGACAAATGGATAAGGAAGAAGCAGTATACATACATACACATATATAATGGAACACTACTCAGCCATAAAACAGGATAAAATTGTGTCATTTTTGCAACAACATGGATAGATTTTGAGGGTATCATGCTAAGTGAAATAAGTCAGACAGGAAAAGATAAATACTGTATGATATCACATGTGAAATCTAAATAATACAACAAACTAGTGAATGTAACAAAAAAGAAGTAGAATCACAGATACAGAGAGTAAATTAGTGGTTACCAGTGGGGAGAGGATGGAGGGAGGAAACATAGGGGTAGGGGATTAAGAATTACAAACTATTAGGTATAAAATAAGCTACAAAGATATAATCGTACCATACAGGTAATAGAGCCAATATTTCATAGCAACTATAAATGGAGTATAACCTTTAAAAATTGTTAATCACTGGATTATACAACTCTAACTTATATATTATTGTACATCAATTATACTTCAATGAAAAAAATAAAAATTAAATAAATAATACAAATTATGTAGGATGCAGTGAAAGCAGTGCATGGAGTGAAATTTATGTCATTGAATGCGTATATCAGAAAAAAAGAAAGATCTAAAATCAATAATATAAACTTCTACCTTAGGAAACTAGAAAAAGAAGGATAAATTAAATGCAGAGTAGGCAGAAGAAAAGAAATAATAAAAATTAGATATCAATGACACTGAAAACAGAGAAGATCAATGAAATCTTTGACGTCACCTCCCCGGCAGTCCAGTGATTAAGACTCCGTGCTTCCACTGAAGGGGGCACGGGTTCGATCTCTGGTCAGGGAACTAAGATCCTGCATGCCGCGTGGCCAAAAAGAAAAATAAAAGTTGGTTCTTTGAAAAGATCAATAAAATTGATAAACCTCTAGCCAGAAAAAAGAGATGACAAAAATTACTGATATTAGAAATGAAAGAAGAGCTATTACTACTTATCCCACATACATTCAAAGAATAATAAAGAAATATTATCCATCTCTACAAATTTGATAGATGACATTGACAAATTCCTTGAAAGATAGTTTATCAAAACTTGCACAAGAAGAAATAGATAATCTTAATATATCTATATCTATAAGAGAAATTGAATAAATGATTAATAATCTTCTAAAAGAGAAAGCACCTCTCCCAGATAGGTTCACTCATGAAGTCTACCAAACATTGAAGGAAGAAATTAAACCAATTCTCTACAACCTCTTCCAGAAAACTAAAGCAGATGAAATAGTTCCTAACTCATGGCCTAACGGAGACCAGCATTAACCTAATATCAAATCAGACACAGACATTACAAGACAGGAAAACTACAGGCCAATATCTCCTATGAACGCAGATGCAAAAATCCTTGACAAAATATTAACAAATAACGAACAAAATCCAACAATTTATAAAAAGAATTATATACCACAACCACGTGAAATTTATTATAGATACAAACGGCTGCTTCAACATTTGCAAATCAATTATTATGGTCCATCATGTCAAAAGGTTAAAGAAGAAAAATCATATGATCATATCAATAAATACTCAAAAATCATTTGGCAAAGTCCAAAATCCAGTCATGATTTTAAAAACTCTCAGCAAATAGATGTGATTGTTAGTTTTATGCATCAAGTTGGCTAGGTTATGGCACCCAGTTGGTTGTCCAGACTTCAGTCTAGATGCTCTGAGATCCCCTGGAAAGGAAGTTATTCTGCTTCCAGACTGCTTTTAGACTCAAGACTGAAACATTAACTCTTCCCTGAGTCTCCAGCCTACCTTACAGATTTTCAGTCTTCCCAACCCTCACAATCACAAGTCAATTTCTTACAGTAAATATATATCCTGTTGGTTCTATTTCTCTGGAAAACCCTAACTAGTACACTAGGAGTAGAGATTAACTTCCTCAACTTGGTAAAGACAATCAACAAAAAAACCTACAACTAACATCATACTTAATTATGAGAAATTGCATATTTTCCCACTAAGATCAGATACAAGGCAAATATGTCCACTCTAACTTCTCCTATTCAACGTTGTACTGAAAGTCATAGCTAATGCAATAAAACAAGAAGAGGAAATTAAAGGTATACAAACTGGGAAGGAAGAAATAAAACTATCTTTGTTCACAGATTACATGCAGGAAATCCCAAAGAAGCAACAAAAAACTCCTGGAACTAATGGGTGATTACAGCAAGGTTAAAAGACACAAGTTGATATATAAAAATCAATTGCTCCCCTATATACACAATGAGCAACTGTTACTTGAAATTAAAAACACAGTACCATTTACATTACCAACAAAACAATGAAATACTTAGGTATAAATCTAACAAAATATGTACAAGATCTATATAAGGAAAACTACCAAAGTCAGATGAAAGAAATCAAAGAAGAAAGACCTAAATCAGTGGAGGGATATTTCATGTACTTGGATAGGAAGGCTTGATCTTGTTAAGCAAACAGTTCTTCCCAACTTTATCTATAGATTCAATGCATTCCCAATCAAAACTCTGGCAAGCTATTTTGTAGCTATTGACAAACTTATTCTAAAGTTTATGTGGAAGGCAAAAGACTCAAAGTAGCCAACATATCAACATTGAAGAACAAAGTCAGAGGACTGAGACATTACCTGACTTCAAGACTTACTATGAAACTACAGTGATTGAGACAGTGGGGTATCAGCAAAAGAATGAAAGAACAGATGAATGGAACAAATAAAGAGCCCATAAACTGACCCTCACACATAGAGTCCACTCATCTTTGACAAAGAAGTAAAGACAAGTCACTGGAGGAACGACAGTCTTTTCAACAAATGGTCCTGGAACGCTAGACACTGACATGTAAAATAATGAATCTAAACACAGACCTTGCATCTTTCGTAACAGTGAACTCAAAATGGATCATAGATCTAAATATAAAATGTAAAACTATAAAACTATACTATCTTCTATGTAGAAGATAACATAGAAGAAAGTCTAGGTGACTTTGAGTTGGCAATGACTTTTTTAGACAGAACATCAAAAACACTAGCCAGGGGAAAAAAATTGAAAAATTAGACTTTATTAAAATTAAAAACTTCAGCTCTATGAAAGCACTAAGAGAATAAAAAGATAAACCACAGACTGTGAGAAATTATTTGCAAAATACATATCTGGTAAAGGACTGGTATCAAAAATACATGGGCTTCCCTGGTGGCGCAGTAGTTGAGAGTCCGCCTGCCGATGCAGGGGACACGGGTTTGTGCCCCGGTCCGGGAAGATCCCACATGCCATGGAGCATTTAGGCCCATGAGCCATGGCCGCTGAGCCTGCGCGTCCGGAGCCTGTGCTCCGCAACAGGAGAGGCCACAGTGGTGAAAGGCTCGCGTACCGGAAAAAAAAAACAAAAAACAAAAACAAAAAAATACACAAAGAACACTTAAAACTCAATGATAGGAAAACAAAGAATCCAATTTTTAAAAGCGGGTAAAATACATGAACAGATACCACCCTGAAGAAAATAGACAAATGTCAAAGAAGCATATGAAAAGATTCTCAATACCATGTCACCAGGGAATTGTAAGCTGGCTATATGTATACCATTTTGTTATTCACCTCTGTGAAAGAAAAACTTCTGTCAATTAATGTATAAATAACTATACAATAATAAATACAATGTATATTACAAATGAACATAAACAAATAAATATATAAAAACAAATAATGCGTTTATTACTTAAAACTACAATTTTGCACTAATTGAAACAACTCATAAACACAATACTTAGGAATTGGTTGTTAATTTATAACAATTGTGTGTGTGCCTTAAAAAAAGGAAAAGACAAGAGAAATAGAATGGTAAAGATATCCTCAGAACAAAATTTCTTCACATATGATATTGTCCTCTATGCCATCAAGAGGATTGGTGAGACATCATTTATTAAAAGATTATCAAACTTGTCTCCAGAATTTCCTTCCAAGCTGCTGACATTCACCCTGCAAGGTTTCCATGTCAGTGATTTCTTAATCTTATCTAAAGATGTCAACAGAAGGTTTCCAAACAGCACAGATTCAGATTTCTTTCAAATGATCCTTAAAGATTTGTTAACTGAAACATCAAAGGGTTGCTATAGCCAAATCATGCCACGAAGAATACTAAGCAAGTTGCACTGCTTTAGTGGCAACTACATCATAAGTGTTGCCTAGACATGTTATAAGGTATTTTGAATTTCAGAGTTGACAAGTGTGAAAATAATATGCATCTTAGAATGAATGAAACATAGTATTTGGTTTCATTTTCTTTAATGAATCTCAGAGATTGTGTTAATGGATTTAAACCCATATCTATTCATAATTATTAGTAATGTATGTGGACATAGTTCTGCCACCATATTTTGTGTGTGTTTAAAATGGTAACAGGAACTTTCAGCTTCTATGCAATCCAACATTTCATACATGAATTTTCTAAAATCCACTCTTTAAAAAAAATTACTAATGCATAATAAAAAAATTAAAATATCCTTTAATTATTTGTTGTATCCTAATAGCTCACTTCCCAATGAAATGTAAATTTTTACTTCAATTAGTGATGGAAAATAAAGTCACCAAATAATTATTGTTTGATGATGCAGATGTAAAAATACGTAGATGGGGAGAAACCACACTATTTCTGCTTTTAGTTTAAGACATGTACCTCATAAAACTGAAAGGTAAATTTTTCTGAATTGTGAAGTGTCTATATTAGGGTGATTCCTAACAGCAGAATGTACTCCCTATGGGAATACAATATTTGCACTGAGTCTTTATTGTGAGTCAATTTAATTCAACTAAAATCCCTCCTGAATGAAATACTTAATATTTCACCTGGAAATGGATTTAATTATCTGTGTTGTCATTTTTACTTTCTGAATAATCCTCATAAAAAGGTAAAATTTCAAAAACATTATAAAATTCTAAATCCAAAAATGAAAATTTATTTGGGTACAGCTTGGAGAGTAAATGTCAGATACCTGCAGGAGATATTAGAATGACTGCACTTACTATTTTCTTTAAACTATGACAATGTTTTTCAGGAAACTTTAAGGCAGAAAACAGTAAGTCATTTTCTTTGAGAAAAATGTAGTTTTATTCTGATGGTTTTTCAACCCAGTCTTTCTTCAAAAGAACACTTTGCTTTTAAATACAGCTCATGATTATTCCCTTTAAAAAATGCAAAGAATGGTGTGAAACAGGAACGGATTATTATTTCTACTTTGACTATTATTCCTTCCCCTTATACCACTAAATATGTGAGAAAAGGAAGAACTTCAAGCAGTAAAACACGCACAGAGATTGAACAAACTATAATGAAAAATAATACACATAGGGCAAGTTTTTTTTTTCTCAGAATCAGGGTCTCATTAAATGCCATCTAACTTTAACAAGCTTAGTAAGTTGGAAATCACCATTTGTGTCATCTTACTGTACACCTAATATTCTTTATACACTACAGACTCACTGAATACCAAAAGGCACAGGATCTCCTAGGATAAATAGACAAAATCTTAGGGATAAGCCACTGTCCATTTTTCTCTACAAATATTTCAAGCACAGGGCATAAAAAAGCATCAGGCCACCCTTTCTTTAATCATTTTGGATTGCAGAAAATAAGTAGATTGCCTATTTCAGGCTTCAGTGACATTACGTAAATTACCTTGCCAAGCTTGGACACTGAAAAGGAGAAAAATTGTTTAACTTCCCATACAACATAGACGTAAAGGATGATAGCAAATGGCCCAAGTAAGGTATCGTCCCTTCTCTTTTAACTCATTTTCAAAGCTGCAGAGTGGTCTTCATCCAAGAAAGTTCACCGAAAACAAAACAAGGTTTTGTCTTATTTTTCAATGTATCCACAATGCCTTGCAGAGAGTTGAGTTGTATCGTTAACAAATGTGTGATGTCTGTTGTTTATTGAAAGAAATTTTAAGTGAGCTGACCCAACTATATAGGAAAATAAGGACTTGCCGACTCTCCTTGATTTTTACGTCTTTCACACACACACACACACACACACACACACTTTAAAGAAGTCAGCAATAATCATTTTAGTTTGTTAATTCTCTTTTCCTTTAATATAGCAACTACATTTCCATGTGTCCTCACATGCAGCTTTCTACAGTTTTCTAATTACACTTCCAGAGAGTCAAGGGGAAAGAGAGTTTAGTTGAGGAGGCTCTCTATTTGATTTGTGCTATAAACTACCTCTGACAATGACATTCATACTTGCCAGAAGTTCAGTTGGGCAATATGACTACCATGTCAGGGTAAATTTATACAAGGCTATATAATTGCTGATGATGGGGGAAAGATAATTGAGCTTAATATTTGATGAGAAAGACAGAAAAATTATGATCCTTTCTAGTCCCCAATATGCTGAGCTCCCAATTAACAGGATTTGAAGCTGAGTGCCACAATAAAATGAAAAAAATAGTAACAGTGGGGAGTCTCATCAAGAATTATAACCTAGCCATGGGGAGAGATTAGGGCCTGCTAAAGATAGGGGAAGAATTGGTCCAGGAGATTCAGCCCAGATAGAAATCACAATACACAGAATGCCTCTAAATCACAGAGTAACAGACAAGACTGTAGCTGTAAGAAGGACAGGGAGGGCAGAGGAATGGCGTAAGAACAGGAGCAGCCAGCATGTCAGAACAGCTCAGAAAAGACAGTTTTGAGCCAATGGAGTGTGGAAGGGTTTTCATTTCCATTTAAACCGACCGCTGGCCAGTGAATCCAGTCCTGTATGTGCAGCAGAACCCAGGATTGATACCTGGCTCTTGGACTTCAGAGGTGATCAAATTAGCTTCGCAGGCCATGATGCTTTGCTGTAGACGTGAGAACAGACCACCCTCGGCATCAATGCACGTGGACTGATTCCTCCTTGATGGTAATTCCGTCCATGGACAGTCTTTAGTATTAGTGAAGTATCACCTCCCAAAATAAATACAATTTTATGCACACATCCATTTACTTCAGCCTCCATAAGACTTTCAAATTTGGAAATGAAGGTTTTACTCTGACTAGACAGGGTAAATAAGAGGCAGAAGCTTTGGGGTGTGAATGGGAGTTTAGAAGTAAATAAAAGTTAAATATCATCATGTGGTCAGGACTGTAGAGACAGATAGCTTTTTCTGAGCCAAATGACGTTCCAGCATGCTCATTTAATCACCACATATTTGAATACGTCCATATTTTGTTTTATACCTACAAATTCCTGCTAAAAGATATGATACTTTTTTGTCTTTTGCTTGTTATCAAATTCTACCAATTACAAAAATTTGCCCTATGGCATATCAATATGTAGGGCTAGATAATACCTGAAAGTATTTTCTGAGTGATCTATAAGGGTCCATGACCATTTTTTACTTTACAGGGGCCAGAGAGGAGTATTCAGTGGCTTTCTGTATCTGAAAACAAAATTTACCCCGGGACTTGCCCACCCTACTGAGGGAAGCACTCCAATCAAAAAACTGTAAGAGGACTTCCCTGGTGGCACAGTGATTAAGAATCCGCCTTCCAATGCAGGGGACACAGGTTCGAGCCCTGGTCCAGGAAGATCCCACATGCTGTGGAGCAACTAAGCCTGTGCACCACAACTACTGAGCTTGTGCTCTAGAGCCCGTGAGCCACAACTACTGAGCCTGTATGCCACAACTACTGAAGCCTGCGCACCTAGAGCCCGTGCTCCACAACAAGAGAAGCCACCACAACTAGAGAAAGCCCACGCACAGTAACGAAGACCCCACACAGCCAAAAATTAATTAATTAATTTTAAAAAAAAACTATAGGAAAACCAATGACCAGCCTTTATGTCATGCCTTAGAGGTAAGTAGATAAGTCTCTGTAACTGTAAAATTATGTTGCTAATGGATACAGACTATAACAAAAATAAGTATGGGGACATTACAAACATTACAAAAATCATTTATGTCATGGTTCCTTGGATTACCTCGAGGTTAAAAAAAAAATCCATTCAGACAGATATTAATCCCTGGCATACTTAGGACAATGGCCTTTGTAGGAAAGTGTCATTGAAATCCTTGAGCTTTAGGAGTGTATCTGACCAGTGGAAAAACCCGTAAAAGCACTCAGACGCATAGGGAAAAAAAAAACAAGGAAAACATGATGTTATTTTTATGCTATCCACGCGTTTCAAAAGAAGAGAACGGATAGCAAGGGTGAGAAGGGAGAATCGCTGTGTAATAGACAGAGCCATCTGCATAATTTGCAAGGCCCGGTGCGAAACGAAAATGCGGGACCTCTTGTTCACAAAACTGGCAAAATTCCTCCTCCATTTCCCCGTCCATCTCTCAACCAGCCACGGTGTTTTTTACTTGCTGTTTAATGTTGCACTCTCCTGGGAGAGCCGAGACCTCACAGCCCCGCCCCGCAACTGCTCGCATAGGGTGCTTCCCAACTCCAGCCATCCCGCGGCCACGCCCCCGCCCCCCGCCGGTGGAGGCCACAGGGCGGATGCTGGGAGGGACAGGTGAGCAGG